>NC_090937.1:1051593377-1052962127 GCF_040938575.1 Ambystoma mexicanum | reverse complement strand
AATCCACATTCCTTGTTATGGGTGTCTGGGTGGAAGTGAATGGCCTGAATGCACTGTGAGCCTGATTGGCTTCCTGCCTGAATGAATGGCCTTCTGACTGATTGGCTGACTGAGCTTGGCTGAGCAGTGTGAATGAGAGATAGAACTGTATATCTGGGGACCTCTCACCAGAAATGTTCAGAAGCTGAAGTTGAAATTTGAAACTGCTTATTCTTGAAGCCCAGCTGAAGAAGAAGGTTTGCTACTGCTCCTCGTTGACAAAATCTGAAAGCTGCTGTGTGTGTCAAGGACTGATCCAAGAGAGGACCTATGTAGGAGACCTCTGCCCGAGCTACGAGGGAACATCATGCAGAACCTGATTTTCATCAAGGCACCCTGGAAGTCAGTCCCAAACAGCTGTCGACCGGAGATGGGTTCCGCCGAGAAACATTGAAGTAAGCACCAGGATATTGAAGCTGTCGATGTCCATCACCAGAGAAGGTCGAGGTTGCTGACAACCAAGGAGAATCCGCCGGTGGGTTTCCCGCCACCTGAAGTCCACAAAGACGCTGACAAGTGAAGATTCAACTGTGGTCGAGTCCTGACCGTCGACACCAACTCCGACACCCGACGCCCACTGCCAGGTCTACGCTCATCACTGAGTTCTCTTTGTGGCACTGAACTCTGTCATCGGGATGCACCGCATGCCTCATCTATGCAGGACGTCCACGATCGTTCATCGACGAGCACCGAGGAATTCGAAGCTGCTCTCCCGACAACATTGATTGCATTCTCCTCATGGCATCTCAACGACAGTGGCTCCTGTTTTAAAGGGAGTCCGCTCACGAGGAATCCATCGAGGAGCCGTCGTCGAATCTGCTAACTCAGGTACATTGGGGTAGTGGAAAGTTTTTGACCAGGAAACAAGACTATTTAAGCATACATGTACTGGGCGTGTTAATATACTTTATAACAGGTTGCCCAGATGGGGGGATCCTCACGCAGAATTGTGTCTTTGTAGCTGAAATACTACTCTGCCATTGTTTAACCTAACTTGTCTTCCTTCCTATGTCTTATGCTGATGCTCATTACTGTTTGATTTGTATGCCATTAGAAACTGTCAGCAGTTGCTGCATTTTAAAGGAGTCAATAGTTAAGAGTGGTACCACATAGACATTTTATATATTTCCCATATTAGGCTTACCAAAATACAAAGTGTGTTATTTAATTGTGTATATATATTGAACCTTATTTATATAAAGAATGGTGTTAGCACATAACATAGTGTGTGGGCATTCCTTTGTGGGGGGCTTAGGGACTAAACTGTACTTAAGAACTTGCCTGCATCAGCTCCTGAGAGCTTAAGCCTTGGTTGCCCGTCCATTCTACCATAAAGAGAATCTTGGCTGAGGTGCTCTGTGCTTCTACTCTGCCATATAGAGAGCAGGAGTACAGATAATCCCGCTCCAGTCTTTACACTTCCACCAATAATCCATTTGGGAAAACAATTTACAAACCCACAATGGACATTGAGAGTGTTTTTGACAAAGTAAATAGAGATAGATTATGGTGCAAACTAAAACAGTGGGAGTAAAACAGAGGGTCTTCTTATGTTTGCCATGTTTTTACATGTGAACACCAAAATACTGGTAAGATTGAACAAAGAGGGATGCTTGTGTCATGCCATTGACACACATCTAGGGCTCATACAGGGCTGTATCTGGACCCCAATGTTATTTAATCTCTATATAGCTGGTATTAAGTATTAACAAGCTGTGGGGTAATGAGAACTGTTTTCCTGTGAAAGTGGGCAAGACTTTCTTACATTGGCTTGCATTTGCAGGTGATTTATTCCTGTTTGATCTGACCCCAATAGTTCTTGAATGCAAATTAAGAATTTGTGATTATACATTTAGTTGAGTGGAGCATTTGATTTTTCTATTCTTTCGGAGATTGAACCCGGCTAATGTTTCAGTGGCCATGATGAACTGAAAGAGTTTCATTATTGTTATCATTATTATTATTAGTATTATTTTGGTACTAATTGACCAATGGCCTAGCTTTCGTAAACAAGGGAGCACTTCGTGAGTCATAGCGAGAAGCACACAGTGCGAGAAGTAGAAATACAAGTGAGCAGGCTGCTAACAAGGGGGAAGGTGGAGGGTAGGAAATGTGGCAGCACGGGATCTACAAGCAACCATTGGATGACACAGACGGGAGCAAATCACCCAGTCTCAGGTTAGTTCACATCCAGTTCACAGCAAAATGACAATGCATACATCACTTGATTATAATGCAGCAGATTATGGGGGATATCTTGCGACCAGTAATAGTTGTAAATAGAATAACTTGATTTGCACAAATGAAAAAGCATTCATACAATGAATACATTTAAACATTTTTTTTTTTAATGAAACCCAAAAATAAAATTTAAAATAAAATTCAGATGTTTACAAAAATGCATGCTATATGTTGCATGATTGGCCTGTGTATTCACCCGTCTCATTTGAACATCCTCCCTTATGCCTCTTACAACATATGCTGTTATAATTCTATGGACTCTGAATCCTAGTTGTCTGTGAATCCACAACGTTGAGGCTCGTTATGCCATGAGCCTGTACCGTCTGTTAAAAAAATAAAAATTGATCAATTGGCAGAAAAGAACTATAAAGTTTAATTTGTTTAGCATTTATTTTTAAAATGTATACTCGACTATTACTATGGGTGGCAATATTTCTGAACATCATGGGTCGCCAACAAATAGATATAAAATGGCAAATGTAAAATGTAAGTATAAGGCCAGCTAAATTTGCAGGGGACTATAGATAAAGGAATATACATTTCAGAGAAAGCAAATGTATTTGGGATTTTGATTGTGAACAAAGCAACTTGAAAACGTATTGTAAACAAATTAACATTCAAACAATGATTTGTTGACTGTTTTAAACAAATAATAAATGTTAGATACTAAAGATAGAAAAAATGTGAGAGTGCCAGACATGTTATGTTATGTTAGATATGTTTGTAGGATGTACTATCACCAAAGGTACCTTGACAATAAATAGGACCAACCAACACAACTGAAAACTGTACCAGAACAAACTAAAACAGAAAAGTCTTTAAAGCATGTCTGAAGTCCAAGTGGTTAGATGTCGACCTTAGCGAATACAGAATACAATTCCATAATTTTGTTACTGCAATAGAAAAAGCACTGCCACCTGTTCACGTTAGTCTAAAACAAGGAACTTTCAGAAAACACATATCCTGGGTCCTCAAACACCTACCCATAAATTTCAATTGCAGATACTCTGCCCCAAGTCCACATAAATCTCTGTGGACAATGCAGAGTGATTTAAAGGCCACCCATTTCTCAACCAAAAGCCAATGAAGTTGGCAAAGCACCAGGAGGCGTGACACCCAAAGGAGTGCCAGTGGCAACTCTGGTTGCCAGGTTTTGCAAGAGTTGCAAATGCTGTAGCAGATATTTTGGCTGAGCAAGATAAAGTGAACTGCAATAGTCAATTCTGCTCAAGACCAAAGCCGCCACCACCACAGCAAACAGAGCCTGAGGGAGAAAAGGCAGGATTTTCCTCAAAACTGTAAGATGGAAGTGGCCAGATTGGCAGACAGCGCTGGTCTGAGCCTCCATCAAAAGAGAAGAAGCAACCTTGACCCCGAGATCCCTAACCACAATTACAGGAGCAGGAAGAGAGCCCAGTGTGGAAGGCCAGGACAAAGAAGACCAGAGAAACAGAGGATGTGGATCCGACGACCAAGATGTCTGTCTTGCCAACGTTCAGCTTCGGCCAGTTGTCAAACATCCAATGCCCAACAGCCTCCAGAAAATCCCAAAGCTGAAACGTATCCCTCTGTTTAAGCTGAACAATAATTGGAGTGTCATCAGAATAGGAGCAGCACCGGGAGCCTGGGAATGGATAAGGCTAACAGAGGCTGAATGTAAATATTAATCATAGTCGGAGATAAGGTGGACCCCTGCAGGACACCACAAGAGAAAGTTTCACAACAAGACAAGAAAGGAGGAAGAGACAGGATTTCATATCTATCAGACAGAAAGGATGTAAACCAGGCAAGAACAGAGCACAATACACCTGCCGCGTCTAGGCGGGCTAATAGAATGTGATGATTAACAGTGTCGAAGGTGGCTGGTAGATCTGACAAAATCTGCAAAATACACTACACATGTAGGAAACAAATAAAGACTTTCTTTCACAGTCAATGTACAACACAAACAAATAAAGGTTTATATGCCATTGGCCTAATGGGCATCACATAAACACTGTCTAGTGCTAGTCCTTTGTAGACGGTCCCTCCAAAGAAACATATCATCAGCCATGCTGACCAATAAAGAAGACACATCTCCTCATATCATTTTTGCACCATCACCAAATTCACATTGTAGATTCAGGCTAGCAAGGATCTGACATGGTGGGTGTGCCACTAGTCCTGGAGGAAGCCGCAGCTGTCCACTTTTCACATTCAATTGAGGAAACATAGCAATGCAAGTTCTTATGACATACCAGAAACTGCACACTCACACGTGATTTGTGTTGATCATTTCTTGAATACGGTTTTATTTGACTGTGAAATATCCACAATAATATTGGCCACAAGCAAACAGTCGAATTACATCATTTGTTACCACTGAACATTTTATAGCATATTATCATTCTGTGTCCCCGTATTTTCTGCTCCCCAGAGACATTATCAAAACTAATAAATCAACTTCCTATCCCATCCTTCCCATACTGCCTTTGACTATCACTGTTCTTTCTGCTTGTTGCTTCCTAAAACCTTTTGCTAACATCCGATTCCAAGATTGAAAAAGTCAATTGTGCTTAAAAGTCAAATCTTGCTGTTTTTGCTTTGTGCTAAAAAGACAAATCTTGCTGTTTTTACTTTGTGCTAAAAAGTCAACTATTGCTGTCCATTGCAAAATTTTCTGTATTTTGCTTGTATACTGTTTCTTCTCTGTAACTTGCCAGCACAGTGACCTCACCACTCTCTTTTGTCCCACACCTACCTGCCTTAGCCCCCCCAGTATCTCCATCCTCTCCTCACTTCCACCCCAATGGCGCTTTCTGTTTCTCCTATCTTTTCCAATTGCTTCTCCATTGACTATCCTTCCCTTCTCACTAAGTCTGGTCGGAAGAAGTTCAAAAGGATATCTTGGCCTCTAACCCTGGTCTTCCTATCGCCGACACCTACTCCAATGCTTCCGCCAGACAGACCCTTACCGACATCCTCTTTGTCGTTCCTTCGCCAGATCTATGGACACCTCATATGGTCTATGTGCTCTGCCCTATCTCCTCCTCTCCCATTAATGGTGGCACTCGCTGGGAAGTTCTCATGGCTTCCTTCGACTCCTCTAAAGTCATCATTAATGTCTACCTAAATGGCACTATCATGGTCCAAGGCCCTCAGGCCAATCTCCTCCTCTTTGATAGGCGCTTCCCTCGCCTCATCAATTTCCTCTAATCTCCTGCTGTCCCCTCCTCTTCCCCCTTGGCTACCTTGCCCTCGCTCTCCTCCTCCTCCTCTGCCCCTCCTAGGGCTCTTTCTCCTCTGCAGGGCGTACCTCTGATCTGTACCCCTCCCCGGAAGGTCTTTAAGACTGGCAACCTTCTTCATATTGCCACTCTCAACTCTCGCTCTGCCGTCAAACACTCCTCTGACATCTGCCACCTCCTTGAAGAACTAGACCTTGATGTCCTTGGTCTTACTGAGACATGGTTCATGACCAGCTCTGTCATGAGCTTTGACACTCTCCTCCCTGATGGCTACAAGATCCTCTCAGCACCCAGATCCTCTAGGTCCGGTGGGGGGGGGGGTGGGTAGCCCTGATCTTTCATGAGTGGATTCCTGCCTCTATCATTCCCACTCAGACCTACTCCTCATTTCTCTCTGAGTGGGCAGACCCCTCCTCCTCCCTCCTGGCCTCTACCACTCAACTCCTCCTCCTCAGTGACCTAAACATACATTTAGACTCTCCTTGCTCCTCCTCTGTACACTTCCGTGACCTCTGTGACTCCCTCTCCCTGTCCATCCTCCCCTCTGGACCGACTCACTCTGCAGGACACACACTCGATGTCTTGATCTCCTATGACCCTCCCCTCTCCATCCCTCTGACCACTCCTCTCTCCTGGAGCGATCACTCCCTCCTCTCATCTCATCTCTCCCTCTCTTCCCCCCAAGCCAAGCCTACCCCAACACTGCCACCTACCTTCTCGGACATCCGGCCCATGAAGCGTGTGTCAGTTGAGGCCTTTACCACCACTTTCTCTCTCCCCACTCCACCTTTGGCTGTCTCACATACTGACACAGCCCTGTCTCTGCTCTACTGTTAAATTTCTGGTAGGCTTGATGCTCTTGACCCTGTCATGAGGATCCGTTTGAAGTCCAAAGCCAAGTGCAATTCCTGGTATGACTCTGACCTAGATACACTTAAACGTAAGTGTGGGGCAGCTGAGAGGAAATGGAGGACTTCCTGTTCATCCTCTGACAAACTGGCCTGTCGCCTGCTACAAAGGCAATACCGACTCTCTGACCACACCAAGAGGAGAGTCCACATTCAAGCTTGTGTCTCTGCGGCATCTAACAACTCGGCCAAATTCTTTAAAATCTGCAAGGAGCTGGCCAACCCTGCTGCAGTCTCTACCCCTCCCGTTGCCTCCCAGGCTCTTTGCAATGCCCTTGCCTCTCACTTCATTTAAAAAACGCAGGACATCCTGTCCACCCTCTCCACCCACACCCCTCCTCTTCCCTCTCCATCTGTGCTTGCTGACCCTCCTTTAGCTACCCTCCAGAATCCTTCTCGTCCTTTCCTCTTTTCACCCCTGACGAGGTCGCTAGACAAGTCCGGTCTATGAAAGCCTTGTCAAAACAGGTTAATCCCTGTTCCTCTAAAACCATCAAGGACCACATTGACACCCTCGCTCCGGCCCTTGCTGATTTTTGCAACCACTCCTTTGCCTCTGGATCCTTCCCCTCCCCTCTGAAGCACTCCTTTGTGCATCCTCTTCTCAAGAAACCCACAGCTGATCCTTCTTGTCCAGCTAACTATCACCCAATTTCCATGACTCCCTTTCTTGGCAAACTCCTGGAAAAGTTGGCCATCTCTCAGCTTAACCTTCATTCCAATTCTGTTGGCTGTCTCCATGACCACCAGTCTGGCTTCAGAGCTACCAGAGCACAGAAACTGCTCTCCTGAACATCCGTGAAGATCTGCTCTCCAACCTTGACTCTAACATTCCCTCTATCCTCATCCTCCTCAATCTCTCTTCTGCCTTCGACACGGTCAACCATACCATCCTGCTCAACCGTCTCCGTGAAAACCTGGGTATCACTAATCAGGCTCTTGCCTGACTGACCTCTTTCCTCTCAGATCGACTCTCCCAGGTCCAACTTGGGTCCTTCCTTTCATCTATCTTCCTCTCTACCTGTGGTGTTCCCCAGGGGTCTCACCTCTCACCCTGGCTTTTCAACCAATACCTGGCAACTCTCACCCACTGCATTGCCACTTTCTGCTCAAATTTCCAGTGCTACGTTGACGACATTCAACTCATTTTCAGGCTGCCCTCTGCCACCTCCTCTCCCTCTCTCATCTCTGATTGCCTAACTGCCATTCAAGATTGATGTTTCGCCAATGATCTTTGTCTGAATGCCAGCAAGATGGAGATCCTCCTCATCAGCACACCTTCACCATCCTTTCCCCTCATTCTCTGGCCGGCCTCCCTTGGCCCTCCTTCTACCCCCCACCTGTGAGGCTAAGAACCTCGGGGTCATCTTTGACTCCACCCTTTGCTTCGCCGCCCACATCTCTGAGGTCTATAAAAAGTCACATTTCCGACTGCACCTCCTCAGAGGTACTCTGCCTTTCCTGTCCTTCCCCCAGAAGCTCATGGTATCCCAAGCTCTGGTTCTCTCTATCTTGGACTATTGTAACAGCCTATTTCTAAATCTACCTGCCTCTACTCTCCGCCCTCTGCAACTAATCCAGAACAGGTCTGCGAGACTTGTCCTTGGCCTCAAGCCCTGGGATCCTATCTCTCCAGCTCTGATATCTCTCCACTGGCTCCCAGTGGGTGCAAGGATTAAATTCAAAACCCTCTATATTGTCCACATGGCTTTCTGGGGCCTGGGTGCAAAATATCTTCAGCTATCCCTCCGCAAATACCTCCCCTCTCAAGCTTTTTGCTTCTCTACCTCCAACTCCCTCAGGGTCAGTCGTTTTTCAAAGAAACAAGCTGGTGGTAGATCTCTGTCTTCGGCTGGGGCCTCCCTCTGGAATAGCCTCCCTGCCACTCTAAAACTTGATGAGAACCATCTCCGGTTCTGGAAGCACCTCAAGACCTGCCTCTTTTCTTCTGCCTTCGCTCCCCCTCTCCCCTGCTGATCTGTTCTCTCTTGGCACTGTGCACCTGGCCACCCTCTGTCCTTTGGGCCAGGTACCTGCTCACCCTGCCACCCTCCTGCACTGCCTCCGGTCCGGGCCACCCCTTGCACTGGGGTCTGTATCTGCACCCATACAGCCCCCCCTTTTTCTTCCTGCACTTATCAGACCTACTCTGCCTGCTGCCTTAAACCTAGCACTTGCAAATTGCTGGCTGCATTACTACTGTTTGTTGCCTTTATTATTTATTATTGTTATTTATCTTTTTCTCCTCTGCTTCGCACTTTCCACTTCTCCCTCCTTCCATGCACTTTTCCCCTCCCCCTCTCCCATGCACTTGCGCGTTCTCAATGTCACTGGGCGTAGTAAGATCGCTGTTTTGTTCTCCCCTGTTCCCCTCCCTTGCCTTGTCGCACTCTGACACACTTGTGTACGAGCGCGATAGAAATAAAATATCAATCAATCCTGATATGCCCATTTTAAATATACACCTCTGGGTCCTAAAGAATAACATCAACTTCAGGTTGTTGCTATATTTTGTACTTACAAAAAGGTCACCACTGAGCACTTTGTCTACAATTCTAAATGTGTCGATTATATTTGTCTGTTAGTGTAAAAATCGAATGTAGGTGTGCCTTTATCCTGCTTTTTATTTGTGTGTTAGAGTAAACATCGAATTTAGGTGTGCCTCCATCATGCATGGTATTTGCCTGTTAGTGTAAAAATCATGTTTAGGTGTGATTTCATCCTGCATTGTGTTTGTCTGTTGGTGTAAACATCTAATTTAGGTGTGACTTCACCCTGCATTGTATTTGTTTGTTAGTGTAAAAATCGCATTTAGGTGTGCCTTCATCCTACATTGTTTTGTTTTGTACCCTTAACACTCACTTGGACAACTGTGTATCAGGTTCCGAACTGTGCATTGCAGCACACACACTGTAAGAGGATTCAATTCAACACTACAGCTAAGTCAATGCCTAGTCTGGGATACTGAATGGAAACCCTTATTGATATATCTTTATGTCCAGTTCATGAGTTCTGGATGACTACCCCTATATAACACCCCTCTCTTAGAATCCCCATGACCCCACTGAGCCAAGAAGTCGTTCTGTTTTGCAAGTTTAAATGGTTTATTTGAGACAAATTAAACAAAATATATATCACACTTTTATGATAAATTAATAATTAATATCATACTTAAGGACATGAGCAGTGATCAACAATGAATAATGTCCTACTAGTAAACTAATTTGGATACTCAGGAGTAGTATAAAGGATGAGGTAGCACACTTGGGAATAGGAACAGAAGAATAAGGTGGTAGAGAATGCTTGATATAAGTTCAGATGGATGCAATGTTGAATGAAAATGCAGTACCGAAAATACTCAATATGATTTCAACAAAACAATGTAATCACTTTTCTCTGGAAATTCACTCCCCCCCTTTATGCAATGCAAGGAAATGGAAGGAAAGCACACAGTTCTCAGAAATGCAATCAAATGTAATTCAGTTCACCTCAGCAAGCTTAGAGAAAACAGGTATGAGTTTGAAATACAGGCAAAAGTGCTTTGAGAGGTGGCAATGAAGTGAGGAATATGCTAAAAATGGTTTTAATTCCCTAGGAGGTTCAGGGTAAGTGATAGCTACTTTATATGAGTTCAGGATCACTTTAACAATGCTCTAGGAGTAACTAGCAGGTTAAACGAGTTTTTGGCAAAGTAAAGCAAGGAAGCTGCCGCTTTTCACACGTGAGAGAAATCAGCTGAAATCGCAAATTGCGGCAAAATTCGCGAATGCGTGAATCGTGATTACGGAGGCACTATAAGGAGTAGGAAGTCGGTTCTAGGCTTGCTGGTAAGATTCTAAGCTTTCAGAGGAAAGTTAAACCAAGTTCCTAGCCCAAACGGTTCCAGAGATACGGACGATTAAATAAAGGTAGTTTTTCGGATTTAAAGTAAACTCAAAATGACAGGTGACAGCTTTTAAAAATGACAAGTGACAACTTCTAGGTGGCAGTTCTGGTTAGATTAAAATAGTTTGGATTAGATTATTTTAACTAAGAGATCAGTTCTGCACAGTTCTGCTAGGTACTCGCAATATATTTTTGAAATAGGCCTCGCCACGGATCTGGTCAGGTTTTGGACTGGACCCCGGTTCTTTTCCCGGCACTTCACAGTGATCTGGGTCAGCTCTCTGGTTCTGCTCACAGCGGTTTGGGTCACTCTGGATCTCTGGCCTCTGGTTCTGGATACTGCTCTGCTTTCTCGGGGTAAAGCACTGATCTGCACGGCTCCTGGATGCTGCTACCGCTGTTAGGTTTGCTGGATGCTGAGGCCTGCTGAAAAGAGTCCTCAGTTTGTGGGTTTAGGCCTCTGATTTGAGTTCTGAATGAAGTTCTTTGGAGTTTTAAAGTCTAAGTGTTGGATCTGGTATCTTCTGGATGTTGTGTGGTCCGGCAGAGCGCGTTGCAGCAACTGGATTTGAATCTCCTCTCTAGCTTCCAGTGGCTCTTTTTATGTCTTTTGAAAGTGGGTGTGTGTGCAGCATCACTAGCCAGCCCCTCTCTCAACTGCCCATTGGTCAAGCTTTCCGCACTGCTTTGATTGGGGGAAGGAAATGTGTGTCATGGTGATGCTGTTTTATGGTCTGCAGAAAGGATACTCCCCTGTCAAATTGCACACAAATCTATATTTGACCCAAATACATATTTGCACAGGTACACATTTGTTTAAAATTACATGCACCCAGCACATATCACATGAGGTATACTCTGTTCAAACTCTGCTCTTCCTGTGGGCTTGCATCCAGAAATGGCAACATTTTGTGCTTTTTAGTGGGTTTTGCAACATCGGATTTTTCTCCAGATTTATACACATATACACCCCCCTCCCACACATATCTCAGTAACTTTCCAGGTCGCTAGCTTAAACACAGAGTATGTGGTGTCAATAAATAGCGGGTTTTGCCACTGAACATCACACAAATTCCCAACGCGTCTTAAAACGTGCACAGAAAAATCACAAGAATTATGGTATCATTTAAATAATTTTGACAAGTCCGCACTGTGAGTTATACATCTTTCTTAGAATCATATTCTGGCCAACAGCGGTGTGTCTTTTCAGGTCACATGGTGTAGAAACCAGTTTATCCAGTTTCTGCCAAGCTCAGAGACCCTGCCCCTCCCAGCTTCTGCCAAGAGGAAGCTGTTTTACGGTCCCCCCAATAAACCATCTGCCTGAGTCAAGGCAGGGCTTTGTTCGAAAGGAAGCCATTTACGATCACCCCAATAAACCATCTGCCTGGGCCCTTTCTTTAGTTTCTTGCAATCCCCTGGTAATTCAATCAGAGAGTGTGTGACCTCCTTTTGGCAGGAGCAACAGAATGCAGCCAGGCCTGGGAATGCATTTGTTGGGCAAGCCTCCACTCCTGTCGGGGGTAGCTGTCTGGCAGAATTCCAGTTTCCTTAAGCCAGGTTTCAGGTAAAATGTCACTTTTTGTTCCCCAGTTTTCTGCATTCAAATAAAACTAACAATTTTTACACATGCAGCTAGAATGCTGATTCTAAGTTCAAAACTATGACATTTTAACAGTGACAAACTATGTGGCAGTCACAAGTCTGTCCCTCAGTTTATTTACACATTTCGATTTTTGGTAATTTTAAATCCAGTTTCAGTTTAAGCCGCTGCAGACCTGCAGAGCTCCGCCAGTCTTGTTATAAACCTTCAAGTCACTTCAGAATATAACTTTACATTGTATCCACCTCTCAGTGCGTCTTTCTTTGGCCTGGTTTGGGTTCATTTATTCAGTTTTACACAAATGTCTGGTGTTGTTTTAAAACGCCGGCTTTCTGATAGTGGTGAGCACCAGTATTGCAGCCATTTTTGGGATCTGCCTTGGATTCAAGCATTTCAAACAAGAGATATTACATGGAAGTATATTCTACAGGTTCAACACATGGCACTGGTGTTTTTCCTTTGGCACCCATTCCACTCATGCTCGCACTGGTGGGTGGCAGGTTAGGCAACCATTTTGGTGTGCGCAAACTGCGTGGTTCTCCTGGATTCGGGCGCACATGTGGGCTTTTTGGCCATCTTGGATTTTCTAAGCCCACAGCACCAAATGTTGCAGCATGATAGCTCAAACGTGGGTCAGGACACCCAACAAAGCCCCCCCACGCGACTGCACTTTGAATTTGAGTCGATGGGGAGTCGGGTGCACAGAAGGTGATGACCCACGCACTGGTATATCCGCATAATCTTCTTCCAATTCTGCAAATGGCACAGTTCAGCATCTTTTCCTCCATCCGGTACTGATCGATCGGTTCTCCTCGCCGGTCCTGATGGGAATATTGGGCGGTACCCCGGGCCCCTTGGGTCTTTGCTCCCGGTCTCCGGATCGTCCTCCCTGGCCAGTCTCAAGGTTTTCTTTCTCCTAGGACGACAAAGGAAGAGCGGCAATCCCTATTTATAGACATTTTTCCCCCACCATTGATATAGTGGGGTGGCATATAAATTTATAGTCAAAACATATGAACATGCACATTTCTTTTTGCATTCAAAAACGAAAACACCCACATTGAGAAACTCAGAATTTGATAGGCGATATGTAGGATATTTTAAGTTACAACTGAATTAATCTGAGACAGTACCCTCTAGGATTCCAGAGGATTCCTCCAGTTGTTGCAGAGTGTGCCTGGGATGGCAACACTTCAACTGGTTAATGTGGACCCACTTGTCTTCCCCCTCTGCCAAAGGACCTTTAGGGATGTGGATCTTGTAGGCCACAGGGGAGATCTTGTCTATAATCTCATAGGGTCCCTTCCATGTAGGCAAACATTTTCGCTGCTTTGCCTGGTTTCTTTGGAAGTTGTATTAATAGACCCGGTCCCCCACCTGATATTCCTTCCTGGAAGTTTTAAGGTCATAGTGGGTCTTCATAGTCTCGGCTGATCTTTCTAGATTCCGCTGAGCATTGGCAAAAGCATGTTGAAGGTGTTTCCTTAAATTCTCCACATACTCATGAGTTGTGGATGCATTTATCAACGTTTGCTCTTGGGTTCTGTAGAGCAAATGCTGGGGAAGCACCATCTTGCGTCCAGTCATCAACTCAAATAGTGACATTTTGGTTGCAGATGAAGGGGTAGATCTGATGGCCATTAGGACCAGAGGTAATCGAATATCCCAACTTGGCCCAGAATCTGCCACAAACTTCTTTAATATGCTCACAATGGTTCGGTTGTATCTCTCCACTGCTCCAGAAGAAGCTGGCCTGTAAGCAATGTGTAACTTCCTTTTGACCCCCAGTATCTCCCACATCTTTTTCATTACTTCACTGGTGAAGTGGCTACCCCTGTCTGACTCAATCC
This sequence comes from Ambystoma mexicanum, assembly GCF_040938575.1. Lineage (NCBI taxonomy): Eukaryota > Metazoa > Chordata > Amphibia > Caudata > Ambystomatidae > Ambystoma > Ambystoma mexicanum. The sequence goes on along the minus strand of NC_090937.1, from coordinate 1,052,948,374 downwards.
TTTGAGGTAGACCAAAACGGGAAAAGATGTGGTTAATCATCAGGGCAGCTGCTGTTTCTGCCTTGCAGTTTGGGACTGGGAGACATTCCACCCACTTGGTAAACAAGCATGTAACAGTCAACATGTACTTGTTTCCTCTAGACGAGTGGATTACAGGGCCTACAAAGTCGATTTGCAAATCTGACCATGGCAGTGTCATCCCCCTCTTTTGGAGGGGTGCACGGTGCATGAGGGATGATGGCTGAAATTGTGCACACACAAGACACCCCTTCAAGTATTGGTCAAGGTCCTGCCCCATGTGTGGCCAGTATGCAACCTCTCTTAAGATTTCCAGTGTTGTGTGAAACCCCCTATGACCGGCAGTGGCCGCATCATGGGCGTGACTTAACATCAGGCTTCGGAATGAGGTGGGAACCACCCACTGATCATGGCCAGCTTTGGATTTCCTCACAAGCAAACCGTCTTGGATTCGGAACATTTTTGGACATTTCATCAACACTCTTATGTCCTCTTTCCCAATGTAATCGGTATCCGTTAGGGGAAAGTTATCAGGGTCCTCAAGGTGTTGGTAAAACTTACCAATAATTGGATCCCCCTTCTGAGCTGTAATCAAATCAGCATCAGGGGTCTCCTTGCTCCATTGGGCAGTTGAAAGATCATTGTGAGCATTTGTCTGGGACCTAGTGATAGCAGTGACCTGGATTTCCCCCAACAGGGACTCTATTTCGATTAGATCCCCTTGGATGGCCCAGGTTTTGGCCAGCTGATCAGCTAAGTCATTTCCAGTTTTGTCTGGTCCCTCTACTTTGGAATGACCCTTGATCTTTTTCCAGTAGATGGTCATCCCATTCGATGTGACCAGATCATCAATGTTTTGGATTAACTTCCCATGTTTCAAGGGTTTGTTATTAGCACATAACATGCCTCTGGTTTTCCAATTAACCAGGTGCTCCACGAACCCGTTCCGTACATAATCAGAATCTGTGATTATGACCAGTTCGTGGAGTTGATGTTGGACAGCAGTGAGGGTGGCCTGATGCACAGCCATCAATTCTGCCACCTGACTACTTCGGGGACCAATTTTGTATCCAGCGGAGGGTTCCGGAAACTCCTTCACCCAGGCTTTCCCTACACCGGCCACCATTTCTTTCTCCCCGTTGTTGTCAACATGGTACAAGCATCCATCCACATAGACAGTGGGCATTCCCTCACACTTCTCCTCTTCAAAGTCTTTGTGTGGGGAATTAAGGTATGCCTCCGTGTTGTCCTTGATTTTTAGACTTTCGTCCTCGAGACAGTTTTCTCTGGCACAATCATGCAAGTCAGCCAGACCTTGCGCGAGAAGACTCTTCTTCTTTTGGCCATATCTGACCTCCACAGGAAAGCCTTGCATTGACAGAATCCAGGAAGTAATTCGGGAACTACTCACATTTCCGGCCCGGATTCTATCACTTTGGAGATATTGCAGAGGCTGGTGTGGAGTTTCCACTATGATGTGTTCCCCCTGGATAAACGGGCGGTAATTCTTCAATGCCCACACCGTTGCCAGGAGTGCCTTCTCACAATCATTGAATTTTTCCTCCACAGAGGATAAAGTTTTGCTCGCATAGGCGATTACTTTATTGACCTTGTCATGCTTTTGGTATAATACTGCCGTCAAGCACGTATTAGAGAACCCCGTCTCCAGGAAGAACTCCTTGTTTCTGACAGGGTAAGCTAGGCAAGGCGCTTGTGAGAGGCTTCTTTTGAGTTGTCTTACCACCTCGGCTTGTTCTGGACCCCATTCCCACTTGACCCCCCCCTTCAGGAGATGAATCAGGGGTCTGGTGATCTCTGCGTAGCCCTCAATGAACTTTCTGCTGTAATTAGTCAGTCCAAGGAGGCTCCTTAGTTCCCGCAGAGTTGTGGGGTCTTTCAGTTTCTGGAGTGCTTCCACCTTCTTTTCCTGGGGACAGAGACCCTGAGGAGTAATCTCATGCCCCAAGAAATTAACACGGGTTCTACACCACTGTGCTTTCTGAAAGGAAAGTTTTGCTCCGGCGGCCCTCAACTGGGTCAGAACATAACGGATCTCCGCTATGTGTTCCTCCACAGATGAAATTTTGATGAGGACATCATCTACATAAGCCAGGTTACCCCTCGCACCCAGGTCGGGCATGGCCTTACGTAGGAAAATGTTGAATTAATTGCCGGAGTTGAGGTATCCGAAGGGAGTCCGGGTCCAAGTGTACTGCTGGCCCCCAAAGGTAAAAGGCAGTTTGTATTGGTCCTCCCTACTGAAAGGCACGGTCCAGTATCCATTGGTCAGGTCTATTGCTGTGAATACCTGTGACCCCTGAATCTGGGCCAGCCCTTGGTCAATGTAGGGCAGAGGCCATCGGGAAGTATGGACCCGTTTGTTGAGCTCCCTAAGGTCGGCGCAGAGTCTCCACTGGCCGTTTGGCTTCAATATTCCCAGCACCGGATTATTGAAAGTGCTGTGGACTGGACGGATTATTCTCCGGGACTCTAGGTTCTTAATTATTTCAGTAAGGGACTCCATGGATGCGAGAGGCAAGCGATATTGCTTCACAAACACTGGAGTCATTCCTGGGTCCGTGGGAATTGTTGTTGTGTGGATGTAAGTGCGACCACAGTCATATGAGTCTACCGCAAAGACATCTTGGAAATCCAAGAAAACTTGTTTCAACTTTTGCTTTTGTTCCAGAGTCACACAGGCATCAGCTAGGTTGACTCTCTCTTCCACCATCTGCCTGAAGCCTGGAAAGACTTCTGGTTTGGCTATCTCAGCGGCCTCCTCCCGCTGGGTGGAGAAGTCCCTGGTCAGAGTGCTGATTTGGACTGGAGGCTTCAGGGGGGAAAGGCAGCCCTCATGGACCTGGAAAATCACCTCATCCCTCCTGAAGTCACAAGTCACATCTTCCTTACCATAGGGGCAGGAAGTGTACACCAGGAAGTTCCCCCCATGCCGGGTAAAAATCCTGTCTGGTGTTGAATTGTCATCACTGTCACTGTCAAAACAGTCCTTGGGGATTGGTCCTGACAGTTCATTTCCTAAATCGATGGAAAAATGTCGGTCATCAACCGCCATTCCAATCATGGTGCCTGCGGCTAGAGTAATACTCTTTAAGTCGCTGTTATCCACCTCTATTAGAATGGTGTCATGTTCTACGTTGACTAATGGGGTTTGGTTTACCCCCAACCCTTGCTGTTGGAGAGAAGCGTTTAGATGTATGTAAGCATCAGGGTTTTTCAAATGTTGTCCTCTTTTAACTTTCACTTCCAGGGAGAATTGCCGGGTCCTTTCTGGGATGGTGACTTCCTCTTTGATCTGAATTTCAACTGCCTAAGGTAGCAATTGAGCTGACCTAAATGCTTTTTCTGGATCATCAAAGCCTATGGGATTATCCGCTAATCGGGACCAAGCTTTGAAGTTTATTAGGTCCAAACTAATGGCAAAGCGATTGAGAATGTCACTGCCTAAGTAAAAAGCGGCAGTGACGTCTCGCACGACCCAACAATTGTGGACTATGCTCTTGTTGCCAATGGAGATTTTGAGCATACACCTGCTTGGTAGGAGATGTTTGGAATTAGGTGCTTCCAGGTCCTTTTCCCATTTGTCTATCAGTTTGAATGTGGGAATGGCTGGATCTTTTGGGAGTTGGCGGAACATGGCTTCGCTGATGAAGCTCTTACCGTTGTGCACACACACTCGAGCGAGAACAGAGTCCTTCCCATCATTTAACTGAACAGGGATGAACAACTGCTCTCCAATTTGCTGAATATCAGCCAGGCTCTGAGCTGATTTCACATCTTTCTGGACTATAGGAGTGAGAGTTTCTGATTGTGGATTAGTAAAGAATTTCAGGGTGTTTCCTTCCAGTGTGGAATACCACCTTAAACTGGAAGGAAGGTTGATTTTCAGAAATAGAGAGGACCCCCCATCACCAGTCTGTTGTCCTACTGCTATTACTGTCACGTCTGGAGTTTGGTTGTTCTGGAAGTGAAATTCTACTTGGTCAGATTTTTGTTCAACCATGTGGCAGGTGCCGTTTAAACTAACATGGTTGACACTCTGTTTTAATTTTATTGGTCCAGAGGACCTTGTTTACACAATCTATTAGGGGTGACAACCTTCTCAGGAGGTCATTCCCTAGTAAACAAGGGGTGCCCTCTGGAGTCACTACTATGGCCGGGTGTTTCACCTTGTGTCGCCCAATTTTAATGTCCAAGTCTGCAGTCCCCTCAACGGGAATTTCCTTCCCGTCAAAGTTCTGCAGTTGTCCAGGAAGAGAGGTGAGAGGAATTCGGTAATTCTCCCCCCTTCCTGCATTTAGTTCCTCAAAGGCCCTTTTGGACAGAAGGGTAGCTTGGGATCCAGTATCCACCAGTGCCAAAATTGTACCCTGCCCCTGTACTTGAACCGGGGCATAGTATCTTCCCTCCTTCTCCTCAAGGGGGCACAGATAATGCACATTTTTGGACAACTGGTGGGCTAACTTTCTGGTTTTGGACATTGCTAGAGAAGAGATTTGGGCAGAATTCTGTGGAGAGTCTTGGGAATCTGAAAGAAAAAGTTGGCAACTGGAGATCAGAGCCATTGCGGGTTCCCCTGGTTCCGGTTCTGGGCCGCCCCCCCCTTTTTGGAGGCAGTCACCAGGATGGGTTTGAACCAGGGGATTTTGGTATTGTGGGTTCTGGGATGAGATGATGGGCGGCGGTAGCTCAGTCTCCATATCTCCCCAGTCTGAATTGGCATCCCTTGGGACCCATTTTTCCTTGGGAGGAGTTCCCCCATCTCTAAAGGAGAAGATCCTTTCCCCAGGATCCTCTGAGTATCCCTCTCCCTCAAATTGGAAGACCTGTACCTCCTCCACAAAGTGGGTCTGTTTGGGTCCTTTGTTTCTCCTACCCCCTCTCTGCTCCTTGGGTAGCAGACTTTCAGGGGTAGGAGATTTTATTTCCGGTTCCTGGTTTTCCAGGGGCTGTTTACAAGTTGGGAAGGAAGCTTCCTCCAAGGCTTTACACCCCCCTTCCCCTTGTGCCTCCTCCCTGGGAACCAGTGTGTTATCGGGGTGCTGCCACCGTCATTGTTCTGGAGCACCAGGTCCAGAGTTTGGGGCAATCGGCGGTGGCCTGCTCATCTGAGGGTTCTGTTGAGCCCTCAGTATGTGACCCAGATCCCGTGCCATATTTTGGACCAGGCGCTCTAACTGGGAAACCCGCTCAGGCTGATACGGGGCTCTATTTTCTCCCCTGGGCTGATCCCGGGAAGGGTAGCTATCCCTTCTCTGGTAGTACCCCTGGTTGGGAAGATTTTGGTACCCCTCCACCCTTGGACCCACCCTAATCCCCGGATTAGGTTGTCTGGGCTCAGGGAATTGGGGAAAGAAGGATGGATGATTTTGGGGCTGAAAATTGGGTGGATACCTGGGGAAAAAGTTCTGCCCAGGATTTGGAGAATTTCTGCCCTCCTGTGGGAAGTTGGGAGGGAAGTCCCCTGGGTTAGGTGCTTGGCTGGAGGAGTCCACACATAACCCAGGATTGGTCGGTTTCCCTTATAGCGGGGACTTACATAGTCAGGGGAGCGGGGGACCCCATTTGTGGGACTACCTCCTCGACTCCCTGTCTGTGACTGGCCCGAGGGCCTTCTGGGCTGTGAATTATTTGGTGCAGGCAGATTTTTAGGCCCCCCCATCTCCAAATCTAAAACGGGGGCAAACTTTACCTCTGCCACCTTGGCAGCAGGGGTGCTGTTGGTTTTGGGGTTTTTCGGCGCGTTATTTTTATTTTCGATAGGCTTCTGCACCTCATAGATCCGGGTAGCCTGTTCAATGACCCAGTCTAAAGATCTTTTCTCATGAAAATCTCTCACGAGCTGGTTCATTATATATTTAGGGAGAGCATGGAAAAATGTATTGACAAACTCTTTGTTGTCTGTGCGCACCCTTCTGGTGGTCTGCGCAAAAGCACGCTTTAATTCTTGCACAAACTCTTGTGGGGCCTGATCCTCCCCACATTGCAAATTGTAGGCTGCCCTGCGAGCCTCTTGAGGATTTCTGTGAACAGAAAAATGTTTCAAGATGGCCGCCTTATAGGTGGACCATCTTAAATGATTTTGGTCCTCCAGCCCCGCAAAGAAACTGGAGTATTCAGGGGAGAATGTCCACTTTACATATTGAATACAGCTTTGGCTGTCCTTCAAATGAAAAGTCTCCATCATTTGCTCATAGAGCTCCAAGTGTTCCCAAACGGAATACTTGGCGTTCTTGTGATAAGGCGTGATGACACTCCTTATTGCCTTTATTTGCTTCAATGGGTCCTTAAGCAAGGCCCTTTTTGCCTTATTGGCCTTTTTGGTTCGGGTAACCCTGGTCCATTCATCCTCTGACTCAGAGGCACTGCTCCCAGAGGTTCCTGTCTGATCTTCCAGGTTTTCCCGGATTCTGCGAGCCTGGGAATGGCTGGAAGAATGTGGGGACCTGGTCTCCTGTGTCCTGCGCCGTTCAGAGGAGTCTTCAGATTCCTCCTTGCTGCCAGGATTTGATGGGTACCCCCCCACTGACCTACCTGGGCAGAAGTTTTCAGGATGCCCTTAATGGGCCTATTCTCCTGGGGTTCCCCACTAAATTGCACTGTGCTTGGGTGCCCATACCCGGATGCCCGCCCCTCCATTCCTGGGAGGTACTGGCCTATGAGCCCCATACTTCTGGTTGGATAGTAATCTGCCATCCCTTTGGCCCGGTGCTCATGTGCGCGAGGGGACATGGGGGTGGCAGAGTCCAGGGACTGAGAGATATGAAGGCCTCTGGTACTAGGGCTCCTGAGGTTATGCTCAGGAGTCTCCCTCTCCCAGCGAACCTGGTCTCTATCCGCCCCTGCTCCCTGTTGCAATGCAAGAGCCTGCGCTTTCAGTTCCTCAGTTAAGGCCTTACTAGACTCTATCAGTCTCTCCTGCATCGCTACCTGTTGTTGGAGCCTATCATTGTGCTGACAGAGAGCCTCATTTTCTCTCTGTGCCTCCTGATTGGTCCTGGAGTACTGGGCCAGTCTTTGCTGCAGGAGGGTTACCTCCTGAGTCCCTTCCCTACTGGCCTGCTCCTTTCTTGCCAGAGCCTCCTCCACCCTCCTGGTGTGCTCTAACAAGTTCTGGTGTTCTTTTTGGAGGTCACCCAGTCCCTGGAGGGCCAGGTGATTTTCTTCCATTTTCCTTTTTAAATGGCAGACTTCCTGGCCTAAGGTGTCCCTTTCCTGACTAAGAGTCTGCATCTGTGCCGTCAGGTCGTCCCTTTGCCTTTGGAAGGCACCAGCTTTCTGGCGCTCCTGATCAAACTCTGCCTGTGTACCCAGGTCTTTCAGGATCAGTTTATTGCTCTCCTCTTTCTCTCTGTCTAGTTGGATTTGCAGGGTGGCTACCTGCTCTGTGCATGCCCTGTTGAAATTGATCTGTTGCTCCAGCTTTTTCTGGCTCTGCAGTAGGGAGTCCAAACTGTCTTGGCGTTCCTTCTGCAAGGCCAGAATTCTGGTATCCTGGTCTGTCTTTTCCTGTTGCAGTATATCCATGTCCTCTTTTATTTTAATGATATACTGCCTACTATCATTTTCTGACTCCTGGCTCCTCTGCAGCCTCTGCTCAGAAGAGTCCAGATCAGATTGGGCCTTCTGTAATGCCAGCAGTTGCCTACTCGCCAGATCTTGGCCTTCAGCACATTTGTCCTGCATGGCTCCCATATGTAGATATAAATATGCCGCTACCCTGGCAATCTTGTTGTGCTCATCCTTGGCCTTAGGGGACATATATAGTTCACTCAGGGCCACATGTAAGGGACCCTGGTCTCTCCATTTATCTGACCCTGTTTCAGTTATCTGGGGTGCGATTGCCTGCAACCAGACCGTCTGGTCCTGATGAGTGCACTCACCTCTCACAAATAGCTTATGTAAGAAGTGCTCTCTGGCTATTTTCATATCTACCAAGGTCGTCATTCTGGAATTTGAGTTCCTTCCTGACTTACAGAAGTTTGTATTTTATTTTTGCAAAACAGACCTTTTCCTTAGAGCGTTCCTTTGAGGAGTGCTTTACAGCGTAACACAGCGTGGTGATCCGACCGGATATGTGTATCTGGTCAGCTGGCACACTGTATTAATCTGCACAAGTGATAGATCTAACCCAGACGTCCGGCTCGAGCCCCCAATTTGTAAAGGATTCAATTCAACACTACAGCTAAGTCAATGCCTAGTCTGGGATACTGAATGGAAACCCTTATTGATATATCTTTATGTCCAGTTCATGAGTTCTGGATGACTACCCCTATATAACACCCCTCTCTTAGAATCCCCCTGACCCCACTGAGCCAAGAAGTAGTTCTGTTTTGCAAGTTTAAAAGGTTTATTTGAGAAAAATTAAACAAAATATATATATCACACTTTTATGATAAATTAATAATTAATATCATACATAGGAACATGAGCAGTGATCAACAATGAATAATGTCCTACTAGTAAATTGATTTGGATACTCAGGAGTAGTATAAAGGATGAGGTAGCACACTTGGGAATAGGAACAGAAGAATAAGGTGGTAGAGAATGCTTGATATAAGTTCAGATGGATGCAATGTTGAATGAAAATGCAGTACCGAAAATACTCAATATGATTTCAACAAAACAATGTAATCACTTTTCTCTGGGAATTCACTCCCCCCCTTTATGCAATGCAAGGAAATGGAAGGAAAGCACACAGTTCTCAGAGATGCAATCAAATGTAATTCAGTTCACCCCAGCAAGCTTAGAGAAAACAGGTATGAGTTTGAAATACAGGCAAAAGTGCTTTGAGAGGTGGCAATGAAGTGAGGAATATGCTAAAAATGGTTTTAATTCCCTAGGAGGTTCAGGGTGAGTGATAGCTACTTTATATGAGTTCAGGATCACTTTAACAATGCTCTAGGAGTAACTAGAAGGTTAAACGAGTTTTTGGCAAAGTAAAGCAAGGAAGCTGTCGCTTTTCACACGTGAGAGAAATCAGCTGAAATCGCAAATCGCGGCAAAATTCGCGAATGCGTGAATCGTGATTACGGAGGCACTATAAGGAGTAGGAAGTCGGTTCTAGGCTTGCTGGAAAGGTGAGATTCTAAGCTTTCAGAGGAAAGTTAAACCAAGTTCCAGAGATACGGATGATTAAATAATGGTAGTTTTTCGGATTTAAAGTAAACTCAAAATGACAGGTGACAGCTTTTAAAAATGACAAGTGACAACTTCTAGGAGGCAGTTCTGGTTAGATTAAAATAGTTTGGATTAGATTATTTTAACTAAGAGATCGGTTCTGCACAGTTCTGCTAGGTACTCACAATATATTTTTGAAATAGGCCTCGCCACGGATCTGGTCAGGTTTTGGACTGGACTCCGGTTCTGGTCTCGGCACTTCACAGTGATCTGGGTCAGCTCTCTGGTTCTGCTCACAGCGGTCTGGGCACTCTGGATCTCTGGCCTCTGGATACTGCTCTGCTTTCTCGGGGTACAGCACTGATCTGCACGGCTCCTGGATGCTGCTACCGCTGTTAGGTTTGCTGGATGCTGAGGCCTGCTGAAAAGAGTCCTCAGTTTGTGGGTTTAGGCCTCTGATTTGAGTTCTGAATCAAGTTCTTTGGAGTTTTAAAGTCTAAGTGTTGGATCTGGTATCTTCTGGATGTTGTGTGGTCCGGCAGAGCGCGTTGCAGCAACTGGATTTGAATCCCCTCTCTAGCTTCCAGTGGCTCTTTTTATGTCTTTTGAAAGTGGGTGTGTGTGCAGCATCACTAGCCAGCCCCTCTCTCAACTGCCCATTGGTCAAGCTTTCCACACTGCTTTGATTGGGGGAAGGAAATGTGTGTCATGGTGATGCTGTTTTATGGTCTGCAGAAAGGATACTCCCCTGTCAAATTGCACACAAATCTATATTTGATCCAAATACATATTTGCACAGGTACACATTTGTTTAAAATTACATGCACCCATCACATATCACATGAGGTATACTCTGTTCAAACTCTGCTCTTCCTGGGGGCTTGCATCCAGAAATGGCAACATTTTGTGCTTTTTAGTGGGTTTTGCAACATCGGATTTTTCTCCAGATTTATACACATATACACCCCCCTCCCACACATATCTCAGTAACTTTCCAGGTCGCTAGCTTAAACACAGAGTATGTGGTGTCAATAAATAGCGGGGTTTTGCCCCAGAACATCACACAAATTCCCAACGCGTCTTAAAACGTGCACAGAAAAATCACAAGAATTATGGTATCATTTAAATAATTTTGACAAGTCCGCACTGTGATTTATACATCTTTCTTAGAATCATATTCTGGCCAACAGGGGTGTGTCTTTTCAGGTCACATGGTGTAGAAGCCAGTTTATCCAGTTTCTGCCAAGCTCGGGGACCCTGCCCCTCCCAGCTTCTGCCAAGAGGAAGCTGTTTTACGGTCCCCCCAATAAACCATCTGCCTGAGTCAAGGCAGGGCTTTGCTCAAAAGGAAGCCATTTACGATCACCCCAATAAACCATCTGCCTGGGCCCTTTCTTTAGTTTCTTGCAATCCCCTGGTAATTCAATCAGAGAGTGTGTGACCTCCTTTTGGCAGGAGCAACAGAATGCAGCCAGGTCTGGGAATTCATTTGTTGGGCAAGCCCCCACTCCTGTCGGGGGTAGCTGTCTGGCAGAATTCCAGTTTCCTTAAGCCAGGTTTCAGGTAAAATCTCACTTTTTGTTCCCCAGTTTTCTGCATTCAAATAAAACTAACAATTTTTACACATGCAGCTAGAATGCTGATTCTAAGTTCAAAACTATGACATTTTAACAGTGACAAACTATGTGGCAGTCACAAGTCTGTCCCTCAGTTTATTTACACATTTCGATTTTTGGTAATTTTAAATCCAGTTTCAGTTTAAGCCGCTGCAGACCTGCAGAGCTCAGCCAGTCTTGTTATAAACCTTCAAGTCACTTCAGAATATAACTTTACATTGTATCTACCTCTCAGTACGTCTTTCTTTGGCCTGCTTTGGGTTCATTTATTCAGTTTTACACAAATGTCTGGTGTTGCTTTAAAATGCCGGCTTTCTGATAGTGGTGAGCACCAGTATTGCAGCCATTTTTGGGATCTGCCTTGGATTCAAGCATTTCAAACAAGAGATATTACATGGAAGTATATTCTCCAGGTTCAACACACAGCACTGGTGTTTTTCCTTTGGCACCCATTCCACTCATGCTCGCACTGGTGGGTGGCAGGTTAGGCAACCATTTTGGTGTGCGCAAACTGCGTGGTTCTCCTGGATTCGGGCGCACATGTGGGCTTTTTGGCCATCTTGGATTTTCTAAGCCCACAGCACCAAATGTTGCAGCATGATAGCTCAAACGTGGGTCAGGACACCCAACAAAGCCGTACCCCCTCTCACATTCTCTCTGCCTCTCACTCCCTCTTCTCGCTCCGTGATGGCACTCTCCATCTCCCCAATCTACTCCAGCTGGTATACCATCACCTATCCTCCCTCTTTCACAAAATCTGGATGGAAAAAACATAAAAAAGGACATCCATGCTGCAAACCCTGGCCTCGAAATTGCAGGCACCTATGTCAGTGCATCCGCAAGAGAATTCTTCACTGACATCCTCTTCTCTGTCCCATCTCCTGACCTATGGACCTCTCACCTCACTGCCACCCTCCCACCTTACTCTTCCACATCCATTAATGGTGGCACTAAGTGGGAATTCCTCCTTAAGGGCTTCTTCTCATCTTGCTGCTGCATCAATGTCTATCTCACACAGTCCTGGTTCAAGGCCCTCAGTCCAACCTCCTTCTCTTTGACTGGATCCTACCATCTCTCATCAATGTCCTTCCTTCCCCTGTCTCTCCCCCTTCAACCCCTTCTGCTCCACCACTTTTGACGGAAGCCCCATGCCTCGACACTCCACCTCAAAAAACCTTCAAAGGCAGCGATCGTCTCCACCTGGCAGCCCTCAACTCACGCTCAGCCATCAAACACTCTGCTGACATCTGCCTTCTCCTCGAAGACACTGACCTGTACATACTTGCACTCACTGAAACTTGGTTCAATTCCACCTCAGTTACTCCCCCTCTTCTGAATCCAGGAATCTCAGAGTCATCTTCAACTCCTCCCTTTCTTTCATCCCTCATATTCAGGAAATTGTCAAGAAGTCCCACTTTCAGCTCTTCCTTCTCAAAGGAACTCTATCCTTTCTCACCTTCCCTCAGAGTCTCATTGTTACCCATGCTCTGGTTCTCTCCAGGCTAGACTACTGCAATAGCCTCCTCCTTAATCTTCCTTCGTCCACCCTGCCACCCCTCCAGCTAACTCAGAACAGAGCATTGAGACTTGTCCTTGGCCTCCAGCCCAGGGACCGCATCTCTCCTACACTACAAAGGCTTCACTGGCTCCCGGTCGCAGCACGGATTAAATTCAAATGTCTCTGTATCATTCACAAGGCTATCTGGAGCCAGGGAACACTCTATCTTTAATGCTTCCTGACCAAATACTCCCCTTCTAGACTCCTGCATTCCTCTGGCACCAACTGCCTGTGTGTGAAGTGGTTTTCTAAACAGAGAGCTGGTGGTCGATCACTTTGCTCAGCGGGATCCCTTCTGTGGAATAGCCTCCCTCTCCCTCTGCATCTTGAGCAGGACCTCCTTAAGTTTCGAAAAAGCCTCAAGACCTTTCTCTTTACCTTTTCCCTCCCCTCATGTCTTCCCTGCTAATCATACAGTAGCATGACTGATGTGCAGGGCCATTATCCATCCTCGAGCCCCTGACTCCCCACATCTCTCATCCCAGCCGTTGTCTATTTACTGCACTTACTTAGGCTCACCCTCCATATGGGTAGGTTGCACTTACATTCTTCTCTTCTTAGAACTTCTCCCGAACACTTCTCCAAAAGCACCACAGCACCTATCCTTTACCCCTCTCCCCTCTTCACTTGCACGTTATGAACACACACAAGGCATAGTAGGTTTGTCTCCCCTCCCTGTTATTCTCATTATTTGTTTGTATTATAAATTCAATTATTTATCTTGGTTAATTCATTGTTCACTTTCCCCTGTCCACACACTGTTTCCCTGTGGGTGCTTTGAAACAGTTTTTCTAATTGTATGAGCGCCTAACAAATGACCAATAAATAAATTAAATAAATACATCTTCGCAAAACAGGGAGATCAAATAATTGATCATGTTGTGTTGATATTCCTTTTGACAAAATGTAATGTTTTGCAATCGTTCTACAAGCAAAACATATCTCTAATTGTTTCTTACTTTTTTTTGTTTAATAATCTTTATTGAGATAATAAGAGGTTAAGAACAGTATACAGTAATAAGGATGCAGACATTCATGAAGAATAGCACTAATCATAATAGAATCAAAGGCAACACAGTAAAACATTTGAAAAACGAGTAGCCAAATGAGTAAGGCTATGAGAGTAGTAATGAGAAAAGTTCATAAACATTGAGAACTGTAACCGAATTGAGGTTCATAAGTAGAAAACTAACAGGGGGGACAAACAAGGGGACAAACAAAAGAGAAACAATAGAACAGAGGGGAGAGGGGAGGTACAAATAACAATATAATACTTGGATTCTTTGATTCATAGCGTTAGAAAAATCTAATGGTCGAATAAAAGGGATCAGCCAATGCCCAAAGCACTGTGTCAGACAAATGATAAAATAAAAAAGAAGGGAAAAATAGATCAGATGCCAAAAGCTCAGGATCCATGCATTGACACATTAAAGCAGTCTAGATATTGAATAAAGAAAGCCCATTTGGCATTATACTTGGGTATAGTATCAAGGCAAGTGGCCATACATAATTCAATCCTTTGCACATGACAGATGTTGTTCCACCAACCCTTAGTGGATATATTATGTCAATATTTCCAGTTTGTAGTGATGAGCTTAAGAGCAAGGACAATGAACAAGTGATATAGCTTGGTAGAGGCCCCTAATTTGAAGTTAGTAACAGCCAGGCTACCTAAGAAAATATTTAAAAAAGATAGTGGAAAATAAACCGTAAAGATGAGACTAAGAAATTTCCAAACTTCCTGCGAGAACTTAAATACATATGGACAGTCAAAAAACATGTGTTTATAGGAGGCAGGGGCACCACCACATGACCAACATTTATCATCTGTACCTGCTGTAGATTTGGATAATTTCAAGGGGGTAATAAATGCTCTATGACTGAAGAAGAACAGTTGTTGTGTTATGTTGGCAGAAGCTGAGATGCCCCTTATCCTAGTGTACAAAAGAGACCAGGTGTGGTAACTAAGGACACAACCAAGGTCATGTTCCCATTTCAGGCACGCAGGTCAAACAACTATCACAAAAGTAAAAACATTATAAAATTTGGAATCCTTGATATCGCAAACCATGGTTAGCAGCAAAAGTCTGGAGGCATTAGGCGATAGGATGGTGTTCTTGAAATGATGGAGTGCATCAAAGCACGCATTAACCAAGTTGTAATGAAAGTTGAAGACAGAAACAGCTATGGAGAAGAGACTTCTCAGTTGTTGGAAGGAAAGCATAGAGGAACCATTGACAATTGGCTGAATAAATCTGATGCCTTTGTTTTACCAGGATTTGCGATACAAAGCTCTGTTGTATTGTGCCACAGAAACGGAGAGAGGTTCTTGGATGAGGTTTTAGTGTGAGGGAAGAGAAACAATCTTAGAGCAGAAATAGAGGCCTTTATGGGGTCACACATGGCCGCCGCTGAGTGCCTAAAAAACATAGGTAAGGTCAGCTACATTACAGGAATGTGCCTGGTGTTTTTCTAACTCACACCAGTAGGGAATCACTGAGGAATTAGGAGGAGCAAACCAGCAGTGGGATTGTTTGGTAAGAAACACTGAATGATATAATTTGAAGTCCGGAAACCTAACCCCCCATATCATATGGGGCTTTTAGCTTGGCAAGTGCAATCCTCTTAGATTTTCCAAAACCTCCTAAGAAATTGAGAAGAATTGATTTGACAGACAAAAAATGAGGGAGACAAGGGGACCGGGAGGAGTTGCAAATAATAGAAAACAATGGGGGACAGCATAATTTTAATGGTGTCAACCTGGCCCCACCAGGAATTGCTGCATATGCTGATGATATTCGTATTCTTATTAAGAATCCCAAATTTCACCTTCCTCATCTGCTCAATAGACTTCATACATTTTCCCTAGTCTCTGGCTACAAACTCAACAAAGATAAATCCGAGATTTTACCCCTTAACTCCTTTTGTTTAAATTGTGTAATTGTTTCTTTCTGATCCTACCACCAGCAATATTTTTTTTAGCTGTGCAACAATGTTATTCTTATCAAATCTCCGCATCATGTTAGTTATTCGTTTTTTTCCAGTTAATATTTTTCTTGCCACAGTGTAGTATGAATTTGAATGCCCTTTTTTAATAGTTTCATTTCTCAAATTAGATGTATTACTCTATTCGAGGGGATGTACAAACTTTACTCATGTGAAAATACCCAAAAAAGGTGCCTATTTTTTTTCCCCAAAAAATGTGTCGTTGATAGGAAAATGGTTGCTCAACTGTGGATTTCCGGATCCTGAATTTGACAGTCGTTCTTATGATGTCTTGGGGGATGCAAGTGGCAATCATTTGTGCTCTTGCAGCACATATTTTTTCTCTGAGATATACAAGTATTTTAGCAAAAAAGAGCATCCGAGCCAGACTCATAGGTTACAGACAAATGCCGTCCTCTATATTTCACCATGCACATGGCGCACTGTGTTTAATAAAGAAAATTATTCTTGAATGTATTATGCTTCCACCATTTATAAAATATTCTAGAACATGTTTCAATTTCTACTTGTTTGATTGTGCTTCAATGTATATTGAAGAATGCATGGGATCCATCCACAAATTAGCTTATGATCTTTATTTAAACTGATTGAGTAAAAATCCAACGCACACTGGTCATAACTGAATTTGTACTTTTGACCTCTTTCCTATATAGACCAAGAAAATGGAAGACCTCTTAAGTACTGTAGGTGAAACGACAGACACTTCACTTGATCCTGAGGTAATCTAAAATGTCTTGATTGTACTAAGTGGCATTTCCTGAAAGGCCTTTTGATTGACTGCAAAAATGTGATTTGGAACTGACTGTTTGTTGTCTATGCTGTTGTCGTGTCATTGTGTATGGGCCTCATTACAAGTATGGCGGTAAGTGGTAAAATTGACAGTAATTCTGTTACCGTCAAGTTTACCACTACACCAAATTACGACCTACAGAACATTTGGCAGTAATAACCTTGGTGGAAATACCTCTGGCAGTAACTCCTCCAACAATTGGCCGAAATAGTGCCGGGGCTAATTCCGTTGACGGAATCACCTCCAAAAAACCAAAATCCATTACCGCCACATTACAAATCCAAAAACAGTGGAATTGCTTCTAAAAATTAGCGGTAATTCAGCCAAAAACACAACACAGTTACCGCCACAAAAAAGGTGTAGGTAAAAGCATACAGGTGTCACAGATCAAGGCACATGTGCACCAGAACCACTCAGGAGGAGTATAAAAGGAACACACCTACCTCCAACTCACATCCATGCAACATGCAGCCACAAGCAGGCATCGATTATGGGCTCCACAACCTGCTACTCTACATCCAGCTATAGCCGCATGCTGGACCACAGCAGGGAAGGAGACAGGCACTACAAAGGCGTAGGAGATGTATGCTGCGGAGGGCACCTATACCACGTGTCTGCCCATCCCCATGGACACTGACAAACAGCCAATTAGTGATCCAATACCGATTGGACCGTTCCATCATCACAGAACTGCTCTCCCTGATACAGGCATAAATGTAGTGCCATTGCCATCAGAACAGCTTTCCCCCCTGCTGAAGCTTGTGGCAGTACTACACTTCTGTGGCATGGGTGGATTCCAACACACATTTGGGACACTGCATGGGATGTCACAGCCCACCTTCTCCAAGGTGCTGGACCAAGTCTTGGATGCGCTAATGAGGCATGCCCATCTGCACATCTCCATCTGCATCACCCAAGTGCAGGTGCATGCAGCAAAGGCACATTTCTACACCATTGCCCATTTCCCCAATACCATAGTGGCATTGGATTGCACACATGTGGCATTAGTAAACCTGTGGCAACAGAACAGGCATACTGGAACAGGAAACAGTACCATTTGATGAATGGGCAAATTACCTGCAATGCTGACCTCATAATCAACCACTGCTGTGCCCGATACCATGGGGCCACACATGATTCGATTATACTGCAGAACAGCACCCTACCTGTATACATGGAGCGGCACAGAGGACAGCACACCTGGCTTGTATGCAAGTAGCACTCATTCCTGACTGCCAGAATCACTGACACACACCTGGGGTACGTACGCATTAGCAAAGTGAAACAACTGTAAGTCCCATGATGCAACAACACACATGCCCTGACTGACCCTCCCCAGGACACAGACTTGAAACATGTGATGACATAGGGCATCCAGCCATGTAATGTAGCACAGCCCAATCAGGTCAACGTACAACCCAATTAAGCACTGCCATGGACCATACATGGCATACTGCAACATCATAGTTGAACAGTGCATTGATAATGACATAGTATTGACAAATACCTCATGACTGCCGACACCCACAACGTGAATGACTGCAAATGAACCATGTAGCCCATGTAGCCCAAGCAACCTTGAAGCAAAAGAAATTACTTTTATTTTTTAATTACAATATCTATGATCCAGGAGATGGCTGGGTATTTTTATTCTGAACAGCATCATTGCAAACCACTCAGGAGTCACAGGCATGATACTGTGTATTGTTATATGTATTTTGTATGGATCATTCTGCTTATAGAGTAGATGGAGACACAATGTCATCAATCATTTTCTTTAACGTTTGGTAAAAAAAGAAGTTTGATTTATTTCAAGTCATTCCATATGATTTCCCAATATTCAATACTTTGACATATTTCCGCCTGTGTGCCTCGTGGTATTAAACGGAAATAAAGTATCTAAAATACAGAATGCACAATTAGTGTGCATTCGAACTGGTTAAAAAGACTGAATCCCAAAATACTGTGCAAGGGGATCTCGGTATTACAGGTTCCGGGGGTCACGGGGTGTCCTCCGCATACGTTACATGCATGGCGGGTGCCAACCCCCCCAAAAGATCAAGTTACAAAATGTGAACAGATGGGGATCGCAATTTTGTAATTCAATCTTTTGGGTCTTGTTATTACAACGTACATCTGTGCCTCATCTTGCATAAAAAGATATATTATATCATATGATTTTCGCGGGTCTCCGAAACATAAACCAATCTATTTGTTTGTATCACACCACTGCTGATATCTTGATTAGTTCCAATTAGTCCTTTGTGTATCATCACAAATCACAGGCATGAATACATTGTGTAATTATAGTGATTTGCCTTATTAATACACATTTGCCAATATTGTTTGCTGGTGTAATCATTATGTCATATAGTCGTGTTCAGCTTCATCACATTTCAGAAGGGTGATCCTTTTACATCAGCGCTGATATACGTGGATCAGGCATAATCCAGGGTACACAGGCTTGCATTTCGCTTTATGTGGGTTTCACTTATGGTATTTAACGGCATCATCAGGCAGTTCACCAATGTACTTGTTTGTAGTCTCTAGAAATAGATTGATAGAGAATAAGAAGCCCTCCCCATTTGTAAATATTGATTTGTATCATCAATATGTTCATTTGGGTCCGGAAGCAGGAAGCAGTCATGCTTACTTCCGTAACTGGACCAAACGGCTTCACCACTGAAGGAGAGCAGGTATATGATCCTATCTTTCTTATTGCCCTGATGTTGGAAGGTATACAAATTGAGAAGTGTATGCAACGCTATCAATACACTGTTTTCTCGCTATAATTTGAATTTCTAGCATCAAGAAATTGAAAAAAGCACTGGTTTTATTTTGCTTTTGTTCAGCTAGCTATTCACTTCCTGAGCATACTGTGATTGGCAGTCTTCTTTTTACGGAATGTAAAAGTACACTCTTAGAGAACAGGTATGTTGCACGTGTGTGCTTTGTGCACATCCCTGGGTAGGGTGTACGGGCTTGTTAAAAGCAACTATATCACAAGTGAATGCCATTACACTCTCTATAGGCAGAGTGCAATGAACATCTACTTGCCTTTTACACGTTTCAATTGTGTGCCTTTTTTTCACTTGTCTTATCTTTTCTTGTTGCAAAGGCCTCTACCTTTACGTCAACACTAATGCCAGAACCATATGACACAGCACAATGAGTGCTTGTATGTGTGTTTTTCAGGTGGAACTTTATACATGGATAGAGTTAGACACCATAGTTGTCTGTGTATGCCAATTGTAATTTAAAGTGTCATGCTAAGTGCATGCATTATTATTCCTTTATATCAAAATGCAAGTTAATTCTGTTGAAAGACAGATCAGAACATGATGGAGAGTATTGATTTAGGACGACATGACAGCACACAAGAGGCACAGGTTTGACATTATGACATGCTTGTTATATCTGTAATTTCTTTTTTTTAAAATGCTCTGTTAGCAGGAATTTTAAAGGTGTAGGAATTGATAATGTGCAGTTGATAGTGAAAGCCTTGACAAAAGCGAATGAGGAAATATCACACGAAATGTAGTCTCAAGTATACGTAGACAAAGTCCACTGTCTGCAACTTTTGCATGAGACTGAAATGGGCACAGGATTAGTCACTGTTTCTTAACACCAAAAACAAGTGTGTGTATGCAGGAGTCATGATCATATGCAATAATCATGCAATGCCTATTAGTTTATCGTTAAGATGTTTACAGTTAGCACTGACCCACATTGCTAAACAAATTATTGTGTCCCTTGAAATACTGGCCTAGGAAAAAGAAGCACTCAAACCATGCCACAAACAATGGTGCATTGGAAAGAACTATTGATGCAGAATTTTGAACAGTGACCAAATGTTGTCATGATGGATGCCCAGGTGCAGAGCCATAATTAAAGTTGAACTCCATCATGCTGCCATGGAATGTTATGAAGCATCATTGCTACTACACACAATGTCATCCTCACATGTGATTATCAATAGAATAGAGCCAATAATATTCCCTACATGCAGTGCGGACCATGTCATGCAATCACCACGATTGGTTCAATATTATAAGGGCATTTTCCCTTTGTCACCGATTTCATCTTTGCCACCTCATTTATCCCTGTTGGAAAACACATATACGACCTCTGAATTAACAGATAAGACCAAGACACTGGCTCTAGCATGTCAAGTGTTGAGGAATTACCCAAAACCTTTGAAACTGAAGACCATCAGTTACCTGATGAGTGGATTTTTTGGGAACCAAAATATACAGTTTTTGACTACTGCCTGCTTGATATGCTTAAGAGGCTGAAATGCAACACATTTACAAAGGGTAGCTGCTGTGTCAAAACATTGATGAATTTAAAAGACATGTTACTTATCTCACTGCACATTTCAATCGTTCTATTTCATCAGCTACCTATCCTTCCAACTTCAAATACGCTGTTATTCTCCCTGTTCTCAAGATGCCTTTGCTTGACCCCCTTCCTTCTGGATAATTTCCATCCCATTCCAAAATTCTCAAACAAGTGGTCTAATCTAAGATTGCTTCTTATGATGATGATCACTCTTTACTTTATGAGTACCAATCTGACTTCCACCCGTTCACTCTGTTGAGAGAACACTTCTCTCTGTTTCTAACTCACTTCTATCTGCTTGTCAATTGAAACTCTCCTGTATCCTTATCCAGTAGATATTTCTGATGATTTTGGCACCATTGACCACCCTACAGCCATCTGCACTCTTTCTTCCCTTGGGCTATCCAGGACTATCCTACAGTGGTTTGAATCCTACCTGACTAACCGTGGTCATCTTTCCTCTACCTTCCCACTTCTTCATGGTGTTCCCCCAGGGTCCGTCCTCAGCCTTTTGCTGTTTTCACTCTACATGTTTGTTTATTTATTTATGTATTTATTTATTTATTTATTTATTACGTGCCGACAGCCCCCCGGCATCAGTCGCACAAATACACAAAGACAACATGAAGGTAACAGGACAAGCATGCTAATATAGAGTAGTATCAATAGAGCTAAAGGAACGGTTACTTGAAAAGCAGAGTTTTTGTTAGCACCTTCCAAAAGGAAAACAGATTTTGTTTGAGTCTCAGTTTGGGAGGAAGGGAATTCCAAAGCTTAGCAGCACACACTGGAAAGGATCTTCCTATCCTTCTGGAGCATTTAAATGCAGGACAAGAGATCTGCACAAGGTCGATCAAACATGGTGGTCTGGCTGGGGAGTAATGGAAGATGATAGATTTTAAGTATGAAGGAGCAGTGCCATAGAGACAGTGGTGAACAAGAGTGCTCATTTTGAAATGAATACAATCTTGTATGGGCAGCCCGTGGAGATCTCTCCTGTGTTTTGTGATGTGTTCTATCCATGGGATGTTTTTAATAATCTGTTTGATGTCATTATTGATGCATTGACATTTTTGGCCACTAGTAACAAAATGTTACAATAATCCGGCCATGACAACATGGTAGCGTGGGCGATGGCGGTACAATTCTCCTCTGTTAGAAGGGTCCTGATGTTCCTTAACAGACAAAGGTAATGATTGCAATTTCTGCTAATCAAGTTGGTATTTTCATCAGCATTGAGGGAGAATTCCAGGATGATGCCTAATGTTTTTAATTTCCTTTAAACTGGAATGATGTCATCATTAATAAGGAAACTTTCATATTCTACATTAAGGCTGGATCTAGCATAAGGTGAGCCAAAGATCAAAAGCTCTGTCTTTCCCCCATTTAGACACATCCAGTTTTGAGACATCCAAGATTCAATCAAGTTATATAGGTGGACAAGGTTTGAGGAGTCCTGGAAGAAATCACCACAGGTTCCAGGACCAATTGCGTGTCATCTGCATAGTTGTAAAAAATAGGCATGAATTCTCAATGAGGGAGCAGAGGGGCCGAATGTAGATGTTAAATAACATTGGTGATAAGCAGGCTCCCTGTGGCATGCCACACTGGCAGGTGGAGAAAAAGCATCCGCCCAGTGTATTCTGGACACTTGGTATGTTAACAATGAATGAAACCATTCAACTCCTTCTTTAGAACAGTTTTCCATGGAGTCAAACTAACTAAGAAGAAGTTGGTGATCTAGCAAATCAAAATCTTCTGAAAGGTCAAGAAGGCCCATCTTGCCCTTCAACACAATCCGAAGCATATGGGATTGCAGGTCCACCAGTGCTGTTTCTGTGCTATGGACTGGCCTAAAGCCAGATTGACCACTGTGCAGTATGTTGTTCACCTCCACAATGGATTGTAATTGTAGAGGTGCAGCTTTATCCAGGACTTTCAAGAGGAGGTTGCAGTTTGTGATTGGTCTTTGGTTTGTTAGATCTCTGGGACCACAGCCTGGTTGTTTGGGGAGGGGAGTCACAGTAACTGCCTTGATGGAAGAGGGGATATGCTTATCAAAAAATGAGGCATTCACTATTTGGGTAAAGAGAGGTGCAAAAATGCCTCGTTGTTCAAGGATGATCTCGGGGGGGGAGAGGTTTCAGCACAAGATGTGGGTTTCATGGCGGAAAGCAACTTCTCCATGTCTGATACAGAGGTCGGCAATAGAGAGAATTGCGAGGGAGCATGATGACCCTGTGAGGATGTTGGTGGAATTTCGTTTGCTTTCAGGAATGTCTGAGCAATCAAGACCTTGTTCCTGGCCTTTGATATTTTGTCTTCAAATGCTGCTTGAACCTCCACACAATCTAATGCCGAAGGAATGTGAAGAATGGAGAGTGCTTTATGTTGTTCTAAAGATTTGAAAATCTGAAAGAGGTTTCAAGATTTGTTGGTACTTCTTCAATTTGGGTATTAAAAAGACATTTTTTTGTTTCTATTATTTGAAGTTTATAGCATTTGTCTCGACTATTCGAGAGTGCCTTGTTCTCATTAGTTGGATGTTTCAGCCACTTTTCTGCCAGGGAGCATTTGGCTTTCTTAAGGGCACATAGTTCTGGGGTAAACAATTTTGATTTCATGAAAGGTAGTGGAGTAGGAATTAACTAAAGATTCTACTGAATCTGACTCAGAAGTAGATGGCATAATGGATTGTAGGCACATTAGGATATCCATGGATTGAATCTCTTTAAAATCCTGGTTTAAGAACGTTTTGGTGGTGTTGAAAGGTTTTCAGGCAAGGGTTGCAGGTTCTATGGAGAACTCAATGACGTGGTGATCCAACCAAATGCATGGAATAGTTTGGACGACATGAGCTGCAGGATTTCTGGTCATGACCCAATCTAGTATGTTATTTTTATTGTTTGTGTGTTTGGTGTCTATAACATGATATTCGATGTTGAGGAGAGCCTGTTCCAGACCATGTCCCCTCTATCTTCTATTGCTTCCTTCTTTGGTCTTTCTTTACACTTCTATGCGAATGATTCACAAATCTTGATTCAGCATCCTCCACCTCAACCTCTCCAAAAAGGAGAGTCTTTATTTACAATCATCTACAATGCCTCCCCCAGTCTCCTATGCTTCATTTTCCTTCCCCTCTCACATCTTCTCTTTTCCACTTCCACCCATAGCCTGGATGTCTACTTCGTTTCCTCCTTTTACTTTAAACCACACATCTCTAATATGCATGTCATTATCATCTGTTTACCATCCACAAAGACTGCTGTGCCTACTTTTGCATGCCACTAAACTGCTCATATCAACTTTTGTCCTTGCCTGCCTCGAATACTGTTCAGCTTTGCTAATTGGTCTTCCCACCAAACAACTTGCTCCCCTCCATTTTACCTTCAGTCCCTCTATCCACATCTTTTTCTGTATCTCTCCTAGAACAATATCAACCTTGTTTTAATCTCTAGCTTGGCTTTCCCTCGAACACTGTCTTCTGTTGTATTTCCTCTACATCACATTCAAGTACACACAGGGCCTTGGCCCCCTACGCCTTTCATCTTGCCTTTCTAGCTATGTCCCATCCAGTTTTCACTGCTCACAAACCAACAGTGGTTCCTTCCGCTTTCGTTCCTTTGTACTTCTGGCCCCCAAACATTGGAATTTCCTCCCTGTGCAAATTCACTCTTCTCTTTCACTGTCCACTTTCCCTTTGAGCCTAAAAACATTCTATTGTCACCTAACCCTGATTGATTGAACTTATTTCACAATTTCTATATTGTACCATTTTGTAATTGTGTGTGCAGGACTTCGGCAAAGAGCTTTATAAATAAATACAATTCAAAACACAAATATAAAGTAGTTGGAACAACCCTGAACAATTAAGGAAGCAGTGAGGACTAACCATGCAGCCCTTCCTTGTCCACATAACCAATGATTGGAAATGCACTATGTTGTTGCACACTGTTATTTAGTGGCTTGACATTTATAATCAATCTCAAGCGTTTGTAATTTGTTTTGGCTGGAGTTCCTTTTGAATATCTAATAATATAAATACCAGCACAATAACATGTTCCCTGCAATGTATGATACATGGAAACAAGAACGGGTAGCACTGGACAAAGCTTTTGCTGGCCCAACGCTTTGACTGGCAGTAGATGGTCGGTGTAACAATCCTAAATTATTGCACTTCTCGCCTCCAGGGCTTGGACACAAAAATATCGAAAGCTCTGTTATGTTCCTGGTAACTGAAGGAACGCCATCTGTTGTAATGGAGAAGCATGGTTTTGTTAAATACATTAAACATCTTCAATCAAGAGAATTTAAAATTGAATTAATAGCCACAGAGAGATATATGGGCCTCGCCAAAGTCATATGAGATAGCTTCCCATGGAAAAGGCAACAATTTGAAGTTTGGCACGTCAAAGTCTGTTGCCAATGAAAACAATATGGCCGGGAACTACAAGAGTGAAGAACTACTGAAATGGCCGCAGTTCAGAAGTAATCATCTCTCGTGGAGAAAAAACTGTGAATGTTCAATGGACATAATGGTGGAATAGTAGAAACTATTTATCAGCATGATTCCTATAAAGATTGTAAACACACACTATCTTGTGTGCGCACATTCTCATGTGTGAAGGCATCAAACTGGCTGGTGCTGGGTTCGACTGCTCATACAGCCATTGCAAAGAGAATGCAAAAGTGGCTGCAAACTCTCAAAGTGGTTAATAACCACTGAACAGGTTATCATGCCGTGTTCTTTCGTGAGAGGGGCACATGCTACCTTGTTTTGTATTTTTGGAAGGAACTTGGGGTTGGTAACTCTAAGTTACCTGGGGGCAACCAGACGTGGACTCCCTGCTCACTGTGCTTAGAGAGGCACATCTTCACCTCACTGATGAGGCCCAACAAGGCTGAAACACGTGTATGGGGTTGCTGTTGGTACTCGTGTTCAGAAGAGAATTGCCATAGCATTTCGGTGCTGGACTGCCCATGTGGGCGGGACAAAGATTGATATGCAAATGGATATTTCCCATCTGTGAAAGGTACAGTGAGCAAAAAGCAGATGGCTGCGAACTCTCAAAGTGGTTAATAACCACTAAATAGGTTATCATGCCGTGTTCTTTCGAGAGAGGGGCGCCTGCTACCTTGTTTTGTAACATTGCAAAGAGGATGCCTGACAAAGGACTCACAGAATATTCTCACATGGGATATTTGGAGGTTTTCCACAACATGTGTGTCGAATACAGACCTAAAAAGGTTTCATTTCTGGATAGACAGTATGGAGGATTGTACATGGATGGTTGTTCATAAAAGGAATGTTGATGGGGTACGCAACAGGCTGGAACTACTTGTCTTTCAGTCAAATTTCGTTACGGGTTGGCCTTCGCAAAAAATTAAAAGCACTGTGTCCTGGCTGCAAACAAATGGAATTTGAGGTTGTTTGAGATCACACGTTGACTGTGTTGGCATTGGAAACACACAGTCTTAGAACTTGGTTTCCACTCTCTCCATCTACCACTTACATTACTAAGCGCAAGTTTCCCTCATCCAAATGCCCTTTCCACCTCTATGACCTACATCACTCTCTCTCCGCCAATGTATAATTAACTGGTCTATCCACAGATCAAGCCTTCACTAACTTTAACACTGCTCTTAAGGCTCACATCTCCTCTGACTTCCCCCTTACTACATTCACTCCAAAACCCTTTCCCTACATGGATTTGGATTACATCTACCATCTGCACTCTAACAAATTTTTAGGCTCCACACTCTGATTTGTATATATCAGATCTCAACCATTTACAGTAGGCATATTCCATTGGATGGACCTTATTTTCTGCTTATTACTGAGATAGCATGGATGGAAGATGAACACTAAAACAGGCTCTCTCTTCCACACAGTTTCAGCAAGTCAAAATTATGTAAATTTAAAACCCATACAGTGCCATACTTTTAAAAAATTTGGATTCCGATTTAACAATATAAGCAGCATGATATTGGTCATTATTTGGCCATTAGAAGAGTGCGGTAGTTTCACAGTGCACTAGTCGAGTTTTCCAAACACCCATACTCGTAACTTAGTTATGACGGGTCATGCAAATTAACGTGATATAGACCACATTATATCAAATATTTGAAATTGTTTAAAAAAGAAAAAGAAAAAATGTATTCGAAAAGATGACTGTAACTTCATAATTGAAAAAGTTGATAACTCAACTAAACCAATTTTATAAATTAAAAAATTAAAAAACTAAAATAGTTTTTTCACATTTACTCGCATCGAAAATGACACAAGTATTGTTTACACATATGACGTCATTCACGTTTTAACGTGATGATGTCATTTCTAATTGCCGCTATTTAAAGTGGCCATCTTGTTTTTTTTACAAACTTGCCTCTTTAGACAGAAGCGTTCTAGACACAGCTGCAATCAGAGTACATACCTCATTTGGGCTTTTTCACTCTACCTTAGTAAAACCTTCCATAGTTATGGAGGTAGGTCTTTAAACTATGACTAAATGGGCACGTTTTTTAAAAAGTCCCCGCATTTCTCCTTACAGAGGGGATAAATGCTGTATCCATCTACAATACCTTGCGTGGCAGTGGTTTCTTCATGCCATTCTCCATTTTGGTTTAGGCAGTCTACACAGAGGGTAAGAATTTCTACAAACTGTATAAAACCTAGACATTTTAGTAGAATGATAGCTTTTAATGATACCAACACATTCTTTTCGGGAATCCCCCATGGATTTCAAGCAACTAGTGAGTACTTTAAGATACCTACCCTCCTGTTCTTCCTAACTACAGACCAGGCTCCATTGAAACATTTACAAGGTCGCATCACCTATAGGGGTAAGAATGATCCTTCTATTTTTTGTTAACTAAGTTTTTCAGGCTTACTGGACAATAAGGACAGCCTTAGTTTTGTAGTTTCACTAATTACATTCCTCTAAATTATTTATTTTTTCAGGCTTGTAATCCCCAGAGGTCTTAGCAAACACAGGTTAATCTACTTACTTAGAATTCTAACCATATTTGGGTTGAATGGGTTATATGATGAAGGTCAGTAATCCTTGTTTAGAAAATATAAAGCTTTAATAATTAAGTGTACACCACCAATCAAAGAATGGTGGAATGAGTAGATGGTTGAATTTGAAACACTCTGAACCTCTTGATTGTACTTTGAACTCTTTGTACTCATTTTCCCAAAAATTTGATTAGATTGAGCAATCTGTTTTTTATGTATAAAAATTTCTTTTGGATAACTGAGATTTTTTTGTCCAGACCAAATAGGTCAAACGATCAGAAAGTATAAAAGCAATTTGCAAAAACTGGGATTCAGAATACGTCACTGTTGAAAACATGAAAAAGTATTTAAGATCTAGAGAACTATAATGATCATTCATTATCATCTTATGTAAATCAAATGTACAGACTATTCTACATGATTACACTATAACTGATACGTATGTTTGAATTATTTCTGTAGATAATATTTGAAAGTATAATTCACCCCTGATGTAGAGAGTTTCTTGAAATGCATTGGGGCACATGAACATTACCATGTTATGCTAAATTCATATGAAATTTTGATGTGTATTTACTATAACAAAATGTGGTAATCTAATGTCAGTAACTGAAATTATTTAAGACTTAAAGTGATAAGGTTCCCTTTGTTCAAAGGATCAAGATCTATTCTAAACTGTTGGGCTCACTTATTGACCCATTGAAGGTGTGCAGGGGACGGGAGTTCCCTAACTCTGAACTTTCTCTGCACTCTACTGAGGTAGCACTTCTCAATGGCAGCAACCACATTGCTTCTGCTTATCTTGCTAACCATTAATCTATTCTTGTTCTCCTCAACCTCTTTGCTGCCTTCGATACTGCCAACCATTCTGACCTTCACTCAGCACTACCTCTCCTAGGCATCAGAGACAAGGCCCTCACTTGGTTTGCTTCACATCTCACCACAGATGCCTCTCCACTCACCCCCTTTATTGTTTCTGTTCCTAAAGGGTCAGTCCTCGGTCCACTTCTCTTCACTCTCCATACCTCTGCTCTTGGCACCTTGATCTCCTCCTGTGGTTTCTCCTATCAACTCTTTGCTGATGTCCCTTAGATTTTCTTATGCTTTCCCTCCTTATCTGACAAGCTACAGTAAAAAATGTCTGTCTCTCTGCCATCAAATACTGGACGGCATCTCACTCATGCTGAACTCCACTAAGACCAAAGTTCTCTACTTCCAATTCAAACAGGCTACCTCTACCTCTTTTTTATTCTTCTTTCCTGTCTACCTTTCCTACTCTGCATCTGTGGTGTTGTCTTCAACCCATCTCACAACCTCTGGCTCTTCATCTACAAATCTGCCACTGCAGCCAGACTTAATTGTCTCAACATCAGAACAATAAGACATCTTCTTCTGTTCAGCACTGCTAAGCACCTAATCTCCTCTTTAGTACTGTTTTGACCTGACTAATGTTTCAATCTACCCTATGCCCTTAGAAATGTGTTTTTTCACCTATCAACCAAGTCCTCAACTTTGCTATTCATACACTGTTCAACTTTCACCTCCACCACCCCAGTCCATCATCAATTAAGCTAGTTATCTACGAGACAAAGGGCAAAGTATAAACTCATTCTCATCTAAATCAAAACTATACCTGGACTATACCTGGACTCGCCCGTCCCTATCTAGAAGCCCATCTCACTCCCTACTCTCCCCCTCGCTCCCTTTGATCATCCTAGGCTCACCTCTTTGCTGCCGATCATGCACCTTGTGCTCCTCTCAGGGCCTCTCTTTTCCTCTCCTGGCTCTCTTACTCTGGAATGCTCTTCCTCTCCCTTTCCACACTACTCACACTTTATCTCCTTTTAAAACCAAAATCCTAGCTCTCCACTTTTCTGAAGAACCACTTGCAAAGCATTCTACACCACCACATCTCCCTGTTCCCCTCTCCCCTTTCCTCTCTACGACAACCTCACAGCACAGCACTTATCCCTACCCCTTTTATCCTACAACCTTGCACTTCCTCCACTATCCCGTTCCTATATCATGCTCTACTGTCTTTGGTTCATGTTTCAACCTCGACTGCATCATCTGGTTTTATAGCTACTTCCTCTCATCCATTGCTAACACTGGTCCTCCACTCTGTAAAACAATGTAAAAACGTGTTGTAAGCATTTCTGTGACAAACATGCATTGCTTCACTTGTAATTTTCATTAAAACATCTAAATAAATATATGGTGAGATGCTGATGCCATTATGATTGGTCGAATTAGACACATAAGTGACTATTTTATTTATGTATGTTGCATAATAGAGGACTTTATATGTCTGCGGGAATAGCCGCAGGTCCTGGCCACTTGTTCAGATTCATATTAAGGATACAGTCTCCTACTTCAGGGAGTGTGAATGCAACTTCGAACACTTGAGGAGTCATTACGTCCTCATAAGCAGAGGAAAAGACTTTACCCAATCATGTGAACTCACATTATATGATATCTATTTTAAAAGTAGTATTGATGTTAAGGTCATTAACAATACATTCAAAGACTTTCCAAGTATTTGTTTATTTAGCTGCTAATAAGACATTACTCATGTGGTGTAATTCTAATTTATTCTGGGAAATACGAGTTTAAAATGTTTTCTTCAATGATGCCACTCTGCTGCCTATCTTCATATTCTAATTCAGCTCTTAAAGCATGGAGCCCTTTCTGCAATCCTTATTCAATCATGATGAGCAGAATGGTGTATGAAAAGCTGTCATCTCCCTTGATATGTAAGATTTAATATGATCCGATAAATAGCTAACCTGTGATACTATTTGTTCTGATGGATCAAAAACAGAAAGGCAAGGAACAATGTCTCCCATGTTATCATGAGAGAGTGCTTTTAATGGGTTTGCATTCAGCACGTAGTCTCAATGAAATCTGTAGTAGCACCAGACATACTGCCTTCAACGAGTTCAGTGGCCCTGGCAGTGTTCAGACGAACCTGTGAAAACGGTATTGTTATCATTAAAGCTGAATGGTCATTATCAAGTATTGGAATAAACTATACATCTCCATTAAGGTTCCAACCCTTTAGAGATACAAGAACAAAAATATGGATTTACTATTATAGTTTTGGTTTTGCTTTGATATCTTTAGGAAAATGTCCATTTATTGTACGTAAATTCCGTTCATACAGCATGGGATACAAAATCAAGCCACTTTTGTCTTCCGTGTCATCATTTGACAATAGAGGAGGAATATCCAATAAAATGTTTTCATTGCGGCCAAACAGTCCCTCTGGAGGGGTTTACCCAATTTAGAGTTAAAATCACCCCTGAAAAATAGTATAGTTTTACAAAATCTTTTTTTAGCAGATATATACTCCATCAAAGCCATCAAAGCCAACAAAGCCAAGAATTTCTGGAAAATAACCTTCTGTCTAGTGCGGACCAGAGAGTTGTAACAACTAATCAAGACAAATATTTTCCCTGTAACTACCAACCATTCAATAGCTTGAAATTCCAGAGTGTTACATATACTTGTATAATTAGGGCAGAATCGTGTTTTAAATACACATTTGTATCCCTTTTTACTTTCTGTTGTGGAACTATTTAGAGTAATAAAGCCATTAAGGTATGGCGGTAACACAGCCCATATATCCTGTAAAATTGACAGCTCATAGATAGAGGGAAAAACACTTAATGTTGGGATGTTCAATTTTTATGACCTATCCCGGCAATGTTCCAAGAAAAGAAATTAATTTTAGAAAAAACAGAGGTGCCCAAGGCCAACAAAATGGAGAAACAGTGGAATTGGTAAACACTCCTTAAGTGTTGAGGATAACATGTGTATGCTTTTATACTTCAGTTACATATCAAAAGAGTCTAAATTGATGTTAAATGTTAAGTGTGACCAGTCTGTCAACTTCCTAAAATGATTGTAAAGATGAATATCTTTTATGAAGCTGTAATGTCCCCTGGGCTGGATGAATGACATGTGTAAGAATTTGTGTATGTAGTTTGGGATAGACATTAGATGGATATATATATTTAAGTGACCCTGTGCCAATCGTGTACCCTCAAGGCAACAACACTAAGTTGTAATGAAATAAATCAGGAACAATATTTGGATTGCTAAAATATGCTACTAAAAGATCACCTTTCAACATTTTGGGAGTTGCCCAATGCGAAAAACGCATATTACCATTATTAATGACTATGGTTTGAAGTCCGGACCTTTGTTATTTGTATTCATCCATTGTATTGTGTGATTCATCAGTGTAATAGTACTTTCCCCTTCCACTGCACTGGGATATTGTCTGGAGGGAGCTCTAATTGCCCTTTAGAATCCTGAATTGATTTTGAAGACTATGTTGGATAAGTTCTATTATTTAGAGGTGAAACCACATTTTGTGATGTAGCTAGGCCTGATTGCTTTGCATTACTTAAGTGCTGCAAGGGTTTCTTTAAACCACTCTGTCCATGGACCTGTAATGCCTTAACCACATCATGTTTCCATGGTATTGAAACATTAGTTGATGGGACATCCTCTAGGCAAGACAGATTTTCTCGCAAATTCTTTTGCTTACGTGAGTATTAGAGAAGTTAACCTGTTAATATTTACTCTATAGAGAATAACATCCACCATAACATTCAATTTCTAAAATATATAACTGTTACATGTTCTTTAAGCCTATTAGATTACCTACCTTTGAAGATTCCTTAATGGACATAAGACAGCAGGGTTCTGCTTAGGCGTGTCACTCTAATGACTTCCTCTGCCACATTTAATTTCACTGCCCGGACATCAGCAGGGACTTTAGCTAGTTCCTGGAACAAACTCCAACTGCAAGCAATCTGGTTAATTTCCTGGGCACTGGCCTCTCTTCTTATTGGTTCCAGTCTCATTGGGACTCCCATAATAGCTTTTAGGACCTACTTGCAGAATGCCTTCTTTCTCTCTTCATTTGGAATCTGTTTGTTACATTTGGGATAACTGACCATATTTCTGAATCATCCGTCTTTATGCTCTGGATTTATCCGAAAAGTCCTTCTATTGCTCCTTTTTTGCATAAGGATTTTTATTAGATTCTCAGATTGTATTACACCTAAAAAAAAACAACACCTTAACCTCTTATTTGCTAAGAACATAGGCGTTATTTGGCATGGTAGTATTTCCCATAAGTCTGCTTTACCTTAACTAGAGAATACAAGTTCAATTTAGCCCCTCCACACAGCAAAATTACATCACCAAGAAGATCTTTTTAAGTATGAGGTTACTACAATTACATTTGCAAGAATGTATGAAAATAAAATGTATTAGACTGCAATAAGCTATATTCTGGCATGCAAGTTACATTTGGCTACTTTAAAAAGACACAGTCATCAAAATGTTTTTTCGAATTAAATATGGATTGCATTTCTATTACAGTCTAATAATTAGACTAACATTTTAATAACCCTGCATCTGCAGATCACATTCAGACCTTGCATTTGTCTCTAACTAGAATGATTGAAAAGATGAGCATTCCTAACACTCGACATTTCAACATGCACCACAGTTTTAGTTTTTCATTTCATCATGTTTCAGTTTCAAGGCTGGAATGCATTCTCAAAGACACTACTTATAGTTTATTTGAGAGAAGACTCATTCATTTTCTTGGTATAAAACTCCACCACCCCACTGTCCCAAAATAAAATCAGGGGAAGATGGCTGGACACCTCAAGCTTCAATGTTGTAATAAACGTCTGTTTAACATATAAATATTGTCACTTTGCAATGATTAAGAACTCAGGTCCTTATTTATTGTCTATTATGTGAAACCTTTTCGGCATGAATGTCTTTTTTATTTGTCGACATTTTCTGTGCATATGTGCTCCTACTGGTCCGGTTTCAGATGAGTTTTTCAACACCCACTTTCCAGCAGAAAACATATTAATCCCCAGGCACAGATAAGACTCAAGG
Organism: Ambystoma mexicanum; assembly: GCF_040938575.1. Classification (NCBI taxonomy): domain Eukaryota; kingdom Metazoa; phylum Chordata; class Amphibia; order Caudata; family Ambystomatidae; genus Ambystoma; species Ambystoma mexicanum. Next base: position 1,052,914,958 of record NC_090937.1, on the reverse strand, counting down.
AACCATACATGCTTTTGTGTTTTAAACAAAATACGCATATTCCCAACTGAACAACATCATCTGTTTTGTTCCTTAAGATAACATGGTTTGACTTCGATAAAAAGGAACCACATTCCAAATGTTAACAATGTCTTTCAAACTCAGAGTTAACTTCTTAACAAAGTATTGTCTGATAAATGAAGATATGATTCAGCCATCAGATAATATATATATATATATTACACAGCCCGCGGTAGCGGCTGTGTAGTCATGGTTAAGTTGCTCATCTCATAGGAAGAGCACTTTTTGTGCGGCTTATAACTTTGCTCCCCCTGGACGAATCCTCACCAAACTTTGCACAAAAAAAAGTACATGGCCCACTCTGAATTATTTTGCAAAGTTTGGTGAGGTTTGGTCAAGGGGGGGCAAAATTATATGGGGGGTCCCAAAATGTCTTTTTTTCCCATAGACTGAATCGAGAAAAAATGTCTGTCGTGCCTACAGCTCAAACCGCTGGACGGATTTTTACCAAATTTGCGGCAGTCCGCGGCAGCCTGGTCCCAAAAGCTTAAATTTGGTGTAAATCCGTCCAGTAGTTTTTTTTAAAAACGACCAAAAGGTAGGTCTAAAAAAATGTGTGATATCTATGTCTGCTCCGCGGACACACTTCCCTGTTCGCTCCGCGGACAGGACACCGATTGTATAATCGGCTTGCGTCTTGTCCGCGGACACACAACGTGTTCTCTGATTGGCTGGAATGAGGCGTGAGGTGCGTGAAATTGTTTAGATGCACCCGCCATATTGGTTGCGCAGACAAGCTTGTTTGTTTGTTTATTTATTTAGTATAGCGCTCCAGACCCAGAGGTAAAAGGGCGCTTTGGTACAGGTTACAAGGTACATTCCATAGTTTACTATTATACGTTATACAGTTTATAAGTAGAAAACTCAAATTACAGTAAAGGCAGTAGCATCGAGCATAGAAAGGAGGAGGAAGGTAAATGCTAGGTTCTGTTCAGTAGCCAGATAATGACCTGTTTTCTAAAAGACTGAAAGGACTCAATAGATTTAGGGGGTAATTCATAGAATTTAGCGCACAAGTGACGCACGCAGCTGGCGCAGTGTGCGAGTGCGAATCTCTGCACCAGCCGTGTGCACTAAAATCCATTTCCGCGCACAGCGTATTCATGGATTTTGGCTACCAAAACCAGCCGTGGCACACAGTGGCGCAGCGACCCTCCAGCAGCGCCAATTACGCCCCCAAGAACGCCCCTCGCGCAGGGAAAAGCCATCAAAATCCCCAATCCAGCGCAAAGGGCTGCGCTAACCCTGTAATAGTATACATGGCCGCCACACAGCACACGGCAAGCAGGGAACGTGTATTACTGGGCTTCGTGGGAAGTTTCACACGTGATAGGCCCTGTGCGAGTGGGGTACGTGTATTACTGGGGTTCGCGGGAAGTTTCACATGCGATAGGCCCTGTGTGAGTGGGGTACGTGTACTACTAGGGTTCGCGGGAAGTTTTACACACGATTGGCCCTGTGCGAGTGGGGTACGTATATTACTGGGGTTCGCGGGAAGTTTCACACGTGATTGGCCCTGTGCGAGTGGGGTACGTGTATTACTGGGGTTCGCGGGAAGTTTCACACGCGATTGGCCCTGTGCAAGTGGGGTACGTGTATTACTGGGGTTCGCGGGAAGTTTCACACGCAATTGGCCCTGTGCGAGTGGGGTACGTGTATTACTGGGGTTCGCGGGAAGTTTCACACGCGATTGGCCCTGTGCGAGTGGGGTACGTGTATTACTATGGTTTGCAGGAAGTTTCACATGCAATTGGCCCTGTGCGAGTGGGGTACGTGTATTACTGGGGATTGCGTGAAGTCTCACACGCAATTTGAGCAGGGTATGTGTATTTCGGGGGGTGCGCCGGAAGTTTCACACGCAATTGGCCCTGTGCGAGCGGGGTACGTGTATAACTGGGTTCGCGTGAAGTCTCACGCGCGATTGGATCCGGGTACGTGTATAACTAGGGTTTGCGTGAAGTCTCACACGCGATTTGAGCAGGGTATCTGTATTTCGGGGGTGCGCGGGGAGTCCTACATGTGAATTGGCAGTGTGGGTCCTCCCAGGTGTTCCCTCTACACCCTCCATGGCCCCTGCAGGCAGCCCACACCACAGGGGACTACCCTGCACCCCTGGTCATGTCCTGCAGGCAGCCCATCCACCATGGGCATGCCTCCAGCCAAGCCACATGTCAGCTTGCACTACTGATCACCAACTCATGTCCCCCAGCACCCCCACCCTCCAGCAGTATGGGGCACCTGCCAGCAGGCCCCCACTCATGTCCCACTCATGTCCCCCTGCACCCCCACCCCCAGCAGTGCAGGGCACCTGCCAGCAGGCCCCCACTCATATCCCCCTGCACCCCCACCCCCCAGCAGTGCAGGGCACCTGCAGCAGGCCCCCACTCATGTCCCACTCATGTCCCCCTGCCCCCACGTCATGACGATCCCCAATCATGGCCCTTATGGCCAGCCTCCCCAGCCCAAAGACCCAACCAAGTATTGCATCCACCCACATAGAAAAGCCAATTACATGATACAACCCCAAAGGCAAGTATGTAAATGAACACATGTCCGTCACACACACACACACAATGGATGCAAGTGAATGTGAAAACCCATATCATGACATGCATGAAACCAATGAGATAATACCACAAATCGAAGTATGAAGAAAAAAATGTATTAAACACAACATGAATGTAATTAAAAGAAAACACACAACAATGGGAAAAATAAAAGAAATGCTGCATGTCCGTAAAAAGAATAAAAAACAAGAAATCATAATCCAAAGAAATCCTAAAGAAATGGTGTCCAAAGTCACAGTGCAACAAAGCAAATCCAAGGGAAAAAAGAAAGTGAAATCCATTGCTCCATGGTGAAAATAAAAAAAAATGAGAATATTCCAATGGTGAACTATGTACAAATGAACAATCCAGGGTCCATGAGCCCAACTGATGAAATGAAACCTATCAAAAATACTACCTAATAAAAAACTATATACAAAAACGTGGTGCATTGTCCAAGCACAACCAAAATAAAAAAGAAAAGGAAAGGAAACCTAACACTAACTATATACAATGGCGGCGGGCAAGTCCTGCGGCTCACTCTGTGGTGTCCCGGGCCAGGACATCATCAAACTCCATGTCGATGTCCCGGAGGCGGGCCTCTGCCTGGCCCCGAGGTCTCGCAGGGAGGCACTCATGGCCTGTTCCAACTCCCTGCGAGTCGCCTAGAGGCACTCTGCCCGCCTCAACGCCCGACGCATTGAGAACTCCGTCCTGACCATGGTGAGACGCGCCTCTTCCGCCCACTGCCGCTCCGCACCTATATGCTGGCCCAACCGCAGCCACACGGAAAACACATCCATTCCAGGCTCCTCCTGCCCTCTGGCCGATGCCCCCTCATGTTGATGGCCCCGAGCCATCATTGCTCCCACCTAGAGCCTGCTCCAGCTGCTGCTGTCCATGTGCTCTGTCCGATGATGCCTGCACATCCTCCATCAGCTGGTCTCCAGTTGTGGTGTCCACCCCTGCTGGACCGCCGACTCCCGACTGTGGCAGGGATGGGATCTCCACCAAGCTGGCTGTGTTGGTCAGGCCAGGTCCACAGGGGGCCCTGGTGGAATCTGGGCCGGAAGACGGCAGGGAGAACGACTGGCGCATAGTCTCCACAGAGGAGGAGAGGTCCGCCAGAGTGCGCGTCACATGTAGGAACCCACCAACCAGGGCCCCTCCCAACAGTGCCATGTCTCGACGCAGCTGTTCGTGATGGCGTGCGTTCACTGCCCATGAAGAACGCACGTCATCACGAATGTCACGCGTGCACAACGCAACACCAATCAGGACGGAGCCCATACGTTCATGGGACCCCTCGTCCGCAGGTAGTGGAGAGGCAGATGACATGGCACTCTCCCCAACCTGCGGACGGGCCTGGGACGGGGCATCCCTGCTGGTGCATGGTGGTGCAGTCACAGGGTCAAGGACAGGGTCATGCACAGGCCCCTCCGCGGTGACCTGTGCTGCCTCCTGACCCTGGCCCTGGACTGCCCCCCCTGTGGGGGCTCACCCGGCCCTTCCGCCACAGCCATAGTGGCAGACGTGGCACCAGCCCCCTCGCTCCCAGATGTTGGCAAGTCCTGGGAGGGTGGATGGGCCTTGTGTCGCCGCCCAGTGGAGGCATCCCCGCCGCTTGGCTCCACAGCACCGTCTCCGCCCTCTTCTTCACTTGACACTGCGTAGAGGGAGACATAGAACACAAGCATCAGGGTACAGTACAATATTCCCCTAGACAGGAAGCAATAACACATGAGTGGCAGTGTCTAACGTCACTTCCATCCTGTCCCTCCACAACACATGGGTGAATGCACGCAACACACATGCATAAACAGGCATGGCGCCTGCAATCAACATCAGCATCCATGTACAAGGGCCTCTATTAATCAAAATGTTGCCTTCAAATTCACATGCATCCTGGCTCACACTGATCCCATGCACACACATCACCGGAGGGTCATGCATCATGGCTTGTACACCACAGACACAGTGGATAGACATAGTGCATACAACGGTGACCGCACTGCATGAGTGAATCTACACATCATCACGGACACGTGTCATGAATCCATGGCGTATCGAGTCACAGACACACTTCTCAGACACACACACATGTGCACCATACATGTACATGACAGCAGCACCCATCCCTCACACCCCCACTATGTGCAAGAACAGACACTGGCATGCTTTCATGTGTGCATTTGCCATGTAGCATTGGAACTCATGCACCAACCATGTGGTTCGCACATTACTGGTCTCACATGCATGACCATGATGTTGTGGGATGTATTTACCCATGCATCCTAGCCCTACCTCAAAACTGTGCAGTACTGACATGAAAACATCATGATGGCCAGAGCTTCCCAGAAAATGCACAGGGAAATGCAGGAAGAATAGGCTGCCACTCATTTTTGCCGATGTTATGGGCACAGAAGGACACTGCCTAAAACCACCATTGGACTACCCGCACAGTAGTCTGAAACCATTGGGAATGGCAATGCTGATTGCCAAATTCAACCTAGAATTGTGGGGAATTCATTTCTTAAATCCCAAAAATGGGTGCAGTACCAGTACTCACCACTATCCAAAAGCCGGCGTTTTAAAACCACTCTGTTTCCCTGAAGGCAAGTCAAAATGCCTATTTTCAAACATTGCAATATGTGCAAAATATTTACTGAACACCAGCAGACATTTGGCAGAATGGAGTTTTGTGTGCCTACAAAATCTGGGAAATGAAGATCATAAGACAAGGTTTATAACAAGACTGGCTGCGCTGTGGATTTCAGCAGTTTAAGTTGCACTGGATTGAAAGACACTAAAAAAAAAAAAATCTAAATGTTTAAATTGACTGAGTGACCTACTTTTGAGTGTCACATAGGTTGCAATTGTTTAAATGTCATAGTTTTGCACTTAGAATCAGCATTCTAGCTGCATGTGTAAAATTGCAAGTTAGTTTAAAAAGCAACAAATAACATGACAGTAGCTGAAAGTCTGGCTTAAGGAACTTGATTCTGCCTGGCAACTACCCCCATCAGCAGTGAAACTTGAGTCACCACTGTGTTCCCAGGCCAACCTTCCTTTTGCTGCCCCCACTAAGGATATGCCATCTATCTGATAACTGAATTACCTAGGCTCTGCAAGAGAGTGGACAAAGCCCTATTCACTCAGGCAAAGGTTTTTATTACCGCAGTCGTAAAATGTAGCTTCCTCTTGGCAAGAGCTGGGAGGGGCACTGCCTGTGAGAGCAAGCTGGCTTGGCAGAAACTGGAAAGACTGGTTTCTATACCATGTGACCGGGGAAACCACACCCCTTTGGAGCCAGAACATAACTTTAAAAAGATGAATAACTCATAGAGCGGACATGTGAAAATTTTATAAATGATACCATAATTCTTGTGATTTTTCTGCCCACATTTTAAGAGGTTTTTCGACCCGGTGGCATGTTCAGGGGGGTTTTAGCGGAAAAGTGGATATTACTCTAAATGTATGCATGTTAAAAATCTGAAACTTCATCAGTTAATGTCCCTACTCCCTGCACACATGTATGTAAAGTTGGGTCAATGTCAGAAATTGCAAAATCAGTTAAAAAGTGAAATATGTGCCATTTCTGAATGCAAGCTCCCAGGAAGAGCAGAGTTTGAACAGGGTATACCTCCTGTAATGCATGATGGGTGCATATGATTTTAAAACAATATGCACCTCTGCAAATATGTATTTGTTTCAAATCTAGATTTGTGTGTAAGTTGACAGGAGGAGTGGACTTTCTGCAGGCTGTAAAATGACATCACTCTGACTCACAGTTCATTCCCCAATCAAATGAGAAATGGAAGTTTGACCAATTAGAAGCTGAGAGAGAGGTAGGGTCAGTGATGCTAGAACACACCCATATTCTAAACACATAAAAGCAGACAGACAGGACAGATAGGGACCTTCAAAATCCATCTGCCGCTGGAAGCTCTGCCGGAAAAATCCATACTTTACCTCCATCAAACCTCCAGAGAGCCAAACTAGAGACTTCAATCTATCCAGAACTAGAGACCAGACCAGAGAGAAAGCAGTGCTGTACCCAGAGAGACCCAGACCAGCAGAGAGAGCTGACCCAGATCACTGTGAAGTGCAGAGGCCAGACCAGACCAGACCAGAGTCCAGTTTAAAACCCTGACCAGATCCATGGCGAGGCCCATTTCACTCAAGAATATAGTGTGAGTACCTAGAAAACTGTGCAGAACCAATCTCTTAGTTAAAATAATATAATTCAATCTATTTAACCTAAGTAGAACTGCCTCCTAGCTGTCACCTGTCATTTCTAGTTGCAAGCTGCACTTGTCTTTTTGAACTTTAAAATTTCAAATCTGAAAAACGACCTTCACAAAATTGCTCATATCTCCGCAACCGTTTGTGCTAGAGACTTGCAATAACTTTTATTTGAAAGCTTAGAATCTTAGCTTTGAATCGCACCTAGAACCGCATTCCTACCTTATAGTTTTACCGCAATCGCGGAACACGCATCCGCGAATTTTGCCGCGATTTGCAAATTTCTTCACATGTAAAAACTGCTGCTGCTTGCCTTCCATTTGCCAGAAATTCGTTTAATCTGCTAACTATCCCTGCATCATTGCTAGTGTGAGCCTGGACTAATATTAACTAGATACCACTCACCCTGAACCTCTGAAAAGGGAATTAAAAGCATTTTAGCATATTTTTTAATTCATTGCCAGCACATATCAAAGCAATTTGGGCCTGTGTTTTCAAACTTATGTAGTCTAAGTTTGCTGGATTGAACTGAATTACAGTTGATTGCATTTCTGAGAACTGTGTGCTTCCTTCCATTTCCTTGCCTTGCATCAAGGGGGGAAGGGGATTGCCAGAGAAAAGTGATTACATTGTTTTGCTGAAATCATATCAAGTTGTTTTCTATACTGCATTTCATTCATTCAACCTTGCATCCATTTGAACTCTATAAAGCATTTTGTACCACCTTCTTCTTTTGTTCCTATTTACCAGTGTGCTACCTTATCCATTTCATGTCCACTCATTAGTGATTATAAGAAGTGTGTTAGTGCCAGATTCTCCGTTGTTAATCTTCATCATATCAGATTAAGTGTGCTATTCAGTTATTAATTTATTATAAAGCGTGATATAATAAATATTGTTTAAATTATCAAATAAACCTTTTAAACTTGCAAAACAGAACTACTTCTTGGCTCAGTGGGGTCAGGGGGATTCCAAGAGAGGGGTGTTATATAGGGGTAGTCATCCAGAACGCATGAACTGGACCTAAAGATATATCAATAAGGGTTTTCCTTCAGTATTATAGACTAGGCGTTGACTTAGCTGTAGTGTTGAATTGAATCCTCTTACAAATTGGGGGCTCGAGCCGGACGTTTGGGTTAGAATACCACTTGTGCAGCTTAATACAGTGTGCTAACTGACGGGATACATACATCCGGTCGGATCACCACGCTGCATTACGCTGTGAAGCATTCCTCAAAAGGGACACTCCAAGAAAAGTTCTGTTCTGCAAAAATAAAATACAAACTTCTGTAAGTCAGGACAGAGACCAATCTCTAGAATGACGACCTTAGTAGACATGAAAATAGCCAGAGAGCACCTCTTGCATAAGCTATTTGTGAGAGGTGAATGGACCGAACAGGGCCAGGATGTGTGGCTGCAGGCCATCACACAACAGGTCACTGAAACAGGGTCAGATATATATAGAGATCAGGGTCCATTACATGTGGCCCTGAGTGAACTATATATGGCTCCTAAAGCCAAAGAGGAACACAATAAGATTGCCAGGATAGCAGCATACCTGTACCTATATATGGGAGACATGCAGGATAGATGTGCTGAAAGCCAAAATCTGGCAAATAGGCAACAGATGGCATTACAGAAGGCCCAATCTGATCTGGACTCTTCTGAGCAGAGGCTGCAGAGGAGCCAGGAGGCAGAAAATGATAGTAGGCAATATATCATTAAAATAAAAGAGGATATGGGCATCCTACAACAGGAAAAGACAGACCAGGATACCAGATTTCTGGCCTTGCAGAAGGAGCACCCAGACAGTTTGAACTCCCTACTGCAGAGCCAGAAAAAGCTGGAGCAACAGATCAATTTCAACAGGGCATGCACAGAGCAGGTAGCCACCCTGCAAATCCAACTAGACAGAGAGAAAGAGGAGAGCAATAAACTGATCCTGAAAGACCTGGATACCCAGGCAGAGTTTGATCAGGAGCGCCAGAAAGCTGGTGCCTTCCAAAGGCAAAGGGACGACCTGGCGGCACAAATGCAGGCTCTTAGTCAGGAAAGAGACGCCTTAGGCCAGGAAGTCTGCCATTTAAAAAGAAAAATGGAAGAAAATCACCTGGCCCTCCAGGGGCTGGGTGATCTCCAAAAAGAAAACCAGAACTTGGTAGAGCACACCAGAAGGGTGGAAGATGCTCTAGCAAGAAAGGAGCAGGCCAATAGGGACATTGCTCAGGAGGTAAACCTCCTGCAGCAAAGACTGGGCCAGTTCTCCAGGACCAACCAGGAAGCACAGAGGGAGAATGAGGCCCTCTGTCAACACAATGATAGGCTCCAGCAACAGGTAGCGATGCAGGAGAAACTGATAGAGTCGAGTAAGGCCTTAACAGAGGAACTGAAGGCACAAATGCAGGCTCTTGCATTGCAACAGGGAGCAGGGGCGGATAGAGATGAGGTTCGCTGGGAAATGGAAACTCCGGAGCATAACCTCAGGAGCCCTAGTACCAGAGGCCCTCATACCTCTCAGTCCCTGGACTCTGCCACCCCCATGTCCCCTGGTGCACATGAGCACAGGGCCACAGGGATGGCAGATTACTATCCAGCTAAGAGTATGGGGCTCATAGGCCAGTACCACTCAGGAATGGAGGGGTGGGCATCCGGGTATGGGCACCCAAGTACAGTACAGTTCAGTGGGGAACCCCAGGAGAGTAGGCCCATTAAGGGCATCCTGAAAACCTCTGCCCAGTTAGGTCAGTGGAGGGGGTACCCATCAAATCCTGGCAGCAAGGAGGAATCTGAAGACTCCTCTGAACTGCGCAGGACACAGGAGACCAGGTCCACACATTCTGCCAGCCATTCCCAGGCTCGCAGAATCCGGGAAAACCTGGAAGAACAGACGGGAACCTCTGGGAGCAGTGCCTCTGAGTCCGAGGAAGAATGGACAAGGGTTACCCGAACCAAAAAGGCCAATAAGGCAAAAAGGGCCTTGCTTAAGGACCCCTTAAAGCAGATTAAGGCGATCAGGAGCGTCATCACGCCTTACCATAAGAACGCTAAGTATTCTGTTTGGGAGCACTTAGAGTTGTTTGAACAAATGATGGAGACTTTCCATTTGAAGGACAGCCAAAGCTGTATTCAATATGTAAAGTGGACATTCTCCCCGGAATACTCCAGTTTCTTTGCGGGGCTGGAGGACCAAAATCATTTAAGATGGTCCACATATAAGGCGGCCATCCTGAAACATTTTTCTGTTCACAGAAATCCTCAAGAGGCTCGCAAGGCAGCCTACAATTTGCAATGTGGGGAGGATCAGGCCCCACAAGAATTTGTGCAGGAGTTAAAGCGTGCTTTTGCACAGACCACAAGAAGGGTGCGCACAGATAGTAGAGAGTTTATAAATACGTTTTTCCATGCCTTGCCCAAATATATCATGACCCAGCTTGTGAGGGATTTTCATGAGAAAAGATCTTTAGACTGGGTCATTGAACAGGCTACCCGGATCTATGAGGTGCAGAAGCCCATAGAAAATAAAAGCAATGCCCAGAAAAACCCCAAAGCCAACAGCACCCCTGCTGCTGCCAAGGTGGCAGAGGTAAAGGTCACCCCCGTTTTGGATTTGGAGATGGGGGGGCCTAAAAACCTACCTGCACCTAATAATGCTAGGCCCAGAAGGTCCTCGGGCCAGTCACAGACAGGGAGCCAGGGAGGCAGCCCCAAAAATGGGGTCCCTCGCTCTCCTGATTATGTAAGTCCACGTTACAAGGGAAATCGACCCATCCTGGGTTATGTGTGGACTCCTCCAGCCCAAGGGGGGGATCCAGCCAAGCACCTAACCCAGGGAACTTCCCTCCAAACTTCCCACAGGAGGGCAGAAATTTACCAAACCCTGGGCAGAACTTTTTCCCCAGATATCCTCCCGACTTTCAACCCCAAAATCATCCATCCTTCTTTCCCCAATTCCCTGAGCCCAGACCACTGAATCCGGGAGAGGGGAGGCCAAGGGTGGAGGGGTACCCAAATCTTCCCAACCAGGGGTACTACCAAAGAAGGGACAGCTACCCTTCCCGGGATCATCCCAGGGGAGAAAACAGGGCCCCGTATCAGCCTGAGCGGGTTTCCCAGTTAGAGCGCCAGGTTCAAAACATGGCGCGGGATCTGGGTCACATACTGAGGGCTCAGCAGAACCCTCAGATGGGCGTGCCGGCGCAGAATGCACCCAACTCTGGACCTGGTGCTCCAGAACAATGACGGGGGCAGCACCCCGATAACTCACCGGTTCCCAGGGAGGAGGCACAAAGGGAAGGGGGGTGTAAAGCCTTGGAGGAAGCTTCCTTCCTCACTTGTAAACAGCCCCTGGAAACCCAGGAACCGGAAACAAAATCTCTTGCCCCTGAAAGTCTGCCTCCTAAGGAGCAGAGGGGGGGTAGGAGAAACAAAAGACCCAAACAGACTCAGTTTGAGGAGGAGGTACAGATCTTCCAATTTGAGGGAGAGGGATCCTCAGAGGATCCTGGGAAAAGGATCTTCTCCTTCAGAGAGGGGGGAACTCCTCCCAAAGAAAAATGGGTCCCTAGGGATGCAAATCCAGACTGGGGAGATGTGGAGGCTGAGCTACCGCCGCCCACCATCTCATCCCAGAACCAACAGCAAGAAAATCCCCTGGTTCAAACCCATCCTGGGGACTGCCTCCAAAAAGGGGGGGGCGGCCCAGAACTGGAACCAGGGGAATCCACAATGGCTCTGATCTCCAGTTGCCAAATTTTTCTTTCAGATTCCCAAGACTCTCCACAGAATTCTGCCCAAATCTCTTCGCTAGCAATGTCCAAAACCAGAAAGTTAGCCCACCAGTTGTCCAAAAATGTTCATTACCTGTGCCCCCTTGAGGAGAAGGAGGGAAGATATTATGCCCCGGTACAAGTACAGGGGCAGGGTACAATCTCGGCACTGGTGGACACTGGATCTCAAGCTACCCTTCTGTCCAGAAGGGCCTTTGACGAACTGAATGCAGGAAGGGGAGAGAATTACCAAATTCCTCTCACCTCTCTTCCTGGACAACTGCAGAACTTTGACGGGAAGGAAATTCCCGTCGAGGGGACGGCAGATTTGGACATTAAAATTGGCCGACATAAGTTGAAACACCCGGTCATAGTTGTGACCCCAGAGGGCACCCCTTGTTTACTAGGGAATGACCTCCTGAGAAGGTTGTCACCCCTAATAGATTGTGTAAACAAGGTCCTCTGGACCCAGACTAGCCGACCAATAAAATTAAAACAGAGTGTCAACCATGTTAGTTTAAACGGCACCTGCCACATGGTTGAACAAAAATCTGACCAAGTAGAATTTCACTTCCAGAACAACCAGATTCCAGATGTGACGGTAATAGCAGTAGGACAACAGACTGGTGATGGGGGGTCCTCTCTATTTCTGAAAATCAACCTTCCTTCCAGTCTAAAGTGGTATTCCACGCTGGAAGGAAACACTCTGAAATTCTATACCAATCCACAATCTGAAACTCCCACTCCTATAGTCCAGAAAGATGTGAAATCAGCTCAAAGCCTGGCTGATATTCAGCAAATTGGAGAGCAGTTGTTCATCCCTGTTCAGTTAAATGATGGGAAGGACTCTGTTCTCGCTCGAGTGTGTGTGAACAACGGTAAGAGCTTCATCAGCGAAGCCATGTTTCGCCAACTTCCAAAAGATCCAGCCATTCCCACCTTCAAACTGATAGACAAATGGGAAATGGACCTGGAAGCACCCAATTCAAAACATCTCCTGCCAAGCAGGTGTATGCTCAAAATCTCCATTGGCAACAAGAGCATAGTCCACAATTGTTGGGTCGTGCGAGACGTCACTGCCGCCTTTTACTTAGGCAGTGACATTCTCAATCGCTTTGCCATTAGTTTGGACCTAATAAACTTCAAAGCTTGGTCCCGATTAGCGGATAATCCCATGGGCTTTGATGATCCAGAAAAAGCATTTAGGTCAGCTCAATTGCTACCTTATGCAGTTGAAATTCAGATCAAAGAGGAAGTCACCATCCCAGAAAGGACCCGACAATTCTCCCTGGAAGTGAAAGTTAAAAGGGGACAAGAGTTGAAAAACCCTGATGCTTACATACATCTAAATGCTTCTCTCCAACAGCAAGGGTTGGGGGTAAACCCAACTCCATTAGTCAACATAGAACATGACACCATTCCAATAGAGGTGGATAACAGCGACTTAAGGAGTATTACTCTAGCCGCAGGCACCATTATTGGAATGGCGGTTGATGACCGACATTTTTCCATGTATTTAGGTAACGAACTGTTAGGACCAATCCCCAAGGACTGTTTTGACAGTGACAGTGATGACAATACAACACCAGACAGGATTTTTACCCGGCATGGGGGGAACTTCCTGGTGTACACTTCCTGCCCCTATGGTAAGGAAGATGTGACTTGTGACTTCAGGAGGGATGAGGTGATTTTCCAGGTACATGAGGGCTGCCTTTCCCACCTGAAGCCTCCGGTCCAAATCAGCACTCTGACCAGGGACTTCTCCACCCAGTTGGAGGAGGCCGCTGAGATAGCCAAACCAGAAGTCTTTCCAGGCTTCAGGCAGATGGTGGAAGAGAGAGTCAACCTAGCTGACGCCTGTGTGACTCTGGAACAAAAGCAAAAGTTGAAACAAGTTTTCTTGGATTTCCAAGATCTCTTTGCGGTAGACTCATATGACTGTGGTCGCACTGACATCCACACAACAACAATCCCCACGGACCCTGGCATGACTCCTGTGTTTGTGAAGCAATATCGCTTGCCTCTCGCATCAATGGAGTCCCTTACTGAAATAATTAAGAACCTTGAGTCCCGGGGAATAATCCGGTGCTGGGAATATTGAAGCCAAACGGCCAGTGGAGACTCTGCGCCGACCTTAGGGAGCTCAACAAACGGGTCCATACTTCCCGATGGCCTCTGCCCTACATTGACCAAGGGCTGGCCCAGATCCAGGGGTCACAGGTATTCACTGCAATAGACCTGACCAATGGATACTGGACTGTGCCTGTCAGTAGGGAGGACCAATACAAGCTGGCTTTTACCTTTGGGGGCCAGCAGTACACATGGACCCGGACTCCCTTCGGATACCTCAACTCCGGCAATGAATTCAACATTTTTCTACACAAGGCCATGCCCGACTTGGGTGCAAGGGGTAACCTGGCTTATGTAGATGATGTCCTCATCAAAAGCTCAACTGTTGAGGAACACATAGCGGAGATCCGTTATGTTCTGACACAGTTGAGGGCCGCCGGAGCAAAACTTTCCTTTCAGAAAGCACAGTGGTGTAGAACCCGTGTTAATTTCTTGGGGCATGAGATTACTCCTCAGGGTCTCTGTCCCCAGGAAAAGAAAGTGGAAGCACTTCAGAAACTGAAAGACCCCACAACTCTGCGGGAACTAAGGAGCCTCCTTGGACTGACTAATTACAGCAGAAAGTTCATTGAGGACTACGCAGAGATCACCAGACCCCTGATTCATCTCCTGAAGGGGGGGGTCAAGTGGGAATGGGGTCCAGAACAAGCCGAGGCAGTAAAACAACTCAAAAGAAGCCTCTCACAAGCGCCTTGCCTAGCTTACCCGGTCAGAAACAAGGAGTTCTTCCTGGAGACAGGGTTCTCTAATACGTGCTTGACGGCAGTATTATATCAAAAGCATGACAAGGTCAATAAAGTAATCTCCTATGCGAGCAAAACTTTATCCTCTGTGGAGGAGAAATTCAACGATTGTGAGAAGGCACTCCTGGCAACGGTGTGGGCATTGAAGAATTACCGCCCGTTTATCCAGGGGGAACACATCATAGTGGAGACTCCACACCAGCCTCTGCAATATCTCCAAAGTGACAGAATCCGGGCCGGAAATGTGAGTAATTCCCGAATTACTTCCTGGATTCTGTCAATGCAAGGCTTTCCTGTGGAGGTCCGATATGGCCAAAACAAGAAGAGTCCCCTCGCGCAAGGTCTGGCTGACTTGCATGATTGTGCCAGAGAAAACTGTCTCGAGGACGAAAGTCTAAAAATAAAGGACAACATGGAGGCATACCTTAATTCCCCACACAAAGTCTTTGAAGAGGACAAGTGTGAGGGAATGCCCACTGTGTATGTGGATGGATGCTCTTACCATGTTGACACCAACGGGGAGAAAGAACTGGTGGCTGGCGTAGGGAATGCATGGGTGAATGAGTCCCCAGAACCCTCCGCTGGATACAAAATTGGTCCCCGAAGTAGTCAGGTGGCAGAATTGATGGCTGTGCATCAGGCCATCCTCACTGCTGTCCAGCATCAACTCCGCGAACTGGTCATAATCACAGATTCGGATTATGTACGGAACGGGTTCGTGGAGCACCTGGTTAATTGGAAAACCAGAGGCATGTTATGTGCTAACAACAAACCCTTGAAACATGGGAAGTTGATCCAAAACATTGATGATTTGGTCACCTCGAATGAGATGACCATCTATTGGAAAAAGATCAAGGGTCATTCCAAAGTAGAGGGACCAGACAAAACTGGAAATGACTTAGCTGATCAGCTGGCCAAAACCGGGGCCATCCAAGGGGATCTAATTGAGATTGAGTCCCTGTTGGGGGAAATCCAGGTCACTGCCATCACTAGGTCCCAGACAAATGCTCACAACGACCTTTCAATTGCACAATGGAGTAAGGAGACCCCTGATGCTGATTTGATTACTGCTCAGAAGGGGGATCCAATAATTGGTAAATTTTACCAGCACCTTGAGGACCCTGAGAACTTTCCCCTGACGGATACCGATTACATTGGGAAAGAGGACCTAAGAGTGTTGATGAAATGTCCAAAAATGTTCCGAATCCAAGACGGTTTGTTGGTAAGGAAATCCAAAGCTGGCCACGATCAGTGGGTGGTTCCTACCTCATTCCGAAGCCTGATGTTAAGTCACGCCCATGATGCGGCTACCGCCGGTCATAGGGGGTTTCACATAACACTGGAAATCTTAAGAGAGGTTGCATACTGGCCACACATGGGCCAGGACCTCCACCAATATTTGAAGGGTTGTCTTGTGTGTGCACAATTTCAGCCGACATCCCTCACACACCGGGCGCCTTTACAAAAGAGGGGAATGACACTGCCATGGTCAGATTTACAAATCGACTTTGTAGGCCCCGTGGTTCGCTCGGCTAGGGGGAATAAGTACATGTTGACCGTCACATGCTTGTTTACCAAGTGGGTGGAATGTCTCCCAGCCCCAAATTGCAAGGCAGAAACTGCAGCTGCCTTGATGATTAACCACATCTTTTCCCGTTTTGGTCTACCTCAAAGGATTGAGTCAGACAGAGGTAGCCACTTCACCAGTGAAGTAATGACAAAGATGTGGGAGATACTGGGGGTCAAGAGAAAGCTGCATATTGCTTATAGACCAGCTTCTTCTGGGGCAGTAGAGAGATATAACCGGACAATTGTGAGCATATTAAAGAAGTTTGTGGCAGATTCTGGGCCAAGTTGGGATATCCGATTACCTCTGGTCCTAATGGCCATCAGATCTACCCCTTCATCTGCAACCAAAATGTCACCATTTGAGTTGATGACTGGGCGCAAGATGGTGCTTCCTCAGCATTTGCTCTACAGGACCCAAGAGCAGACACTGATAAATGCCTCCACTACTCATGAGTATGTAGAGAATTTAAGGAAACACCTCCAACATGCTTTTGCTTATGCTCAGCGGAATCTAGAAAGATCAGCTGATAGCATGAAGACCCACTATGACCTGAAAACTTCCAGGAAGGAATATCAGGTGGGAGACCGGGTCTATCTATACAACTTCCAAAGGAACCAGGCCAAGCAGCGCAAATTTTTGCCTACATGGAAGGGACCATTCGAGATCATAGACAAAATCTCCCCTGTGGCCTACAAAATCCACATCCCCAAAGGTCCTTTGGCAGCGGGGGAAGACAAGTGGGTCCACATAAACCAGTTGAAATGTTGCCATCCCAGGCACACTCTGCAACAACTGGAGGAATCCTCTGGAATCCTAGCGGGTACTGTATCAGACTAATTCAGTTCCAATCATAAAACATACCACATCTAGTCTCTAAAATATTGTGATTTGCATGAAACTGTCTCTTAGTTATACTGTTTTTTTTTTCAAAATAAGAATGTAATGTTTCGTGATGATGAAATGCATATGCTGCCCCACTATCTCAACGGTGGTGGAAAAACGTCTATGAATAGGTATTGCCGCTCTTCCTTTGTCGTCCTAGGAGAAAGAAACCCTGAAGACGGGCCAAGGAGGATGATACGGAGACCGGGAACGAAGATCCAATGGGACCAGTGGACCGCCCAATACTCCCATCAGGACTGGCGAGGAGAACCGATCGATCAGTACCGGATGGAGAAGAAGATGATGAACTGTGCCATCTATTGGAAGAAGATGAGGAAACATCCCAGGTCTTGCGAGTCCCATTCGTGAAATAGAATGGCCATCGCAAGAGGGGGGCTTGTGGGATGTATTTACCCATGCATCCTAGCCCTACCTCAAAACTGTGCAGTACTGACATGAAAACATCATGATGGCCAGAGCTTCCCAGAAAATGCACAGGGAAATGCAGGAAGAATAGGCTGCCACTCATTCTTGCCGATGTTATGGGCACAGAAGGACACTGCCTAAAACCACCATTGGACTACCCGCACAGTAGTCTGAAACCATTGGGAATGGCAATGCTGATTGCCAAATTCAACCTAGAATTGTGGGGAATTCATTTCTTAAATCCCAAAAATGGGTGCAGTACCAGTACTCACCACTATCCAAAAGCCGGCGTTTTAAAACCACTCTGTTTCCCTGAAGGCAAGTCAAAATGCCTATTTTCAAACATTGCAATATGTGCAAAATATTTACTGAACACCAGCAGACATTTGGCAGAATGGAGTTTTGTGTGCCTACAAAATCTGGGAAATGAAGATCATAAGACAAGGTTTATAACAAGACTGGCTGCGCTGTGGATTTCAGCAGTTTAAGTTGCACTGGATTGAAAGACACTAAAAAAAAAAAAATCTAAATGTTTAAATTGACTGAGTGACCTACTTTTGAGTGTCACATAGGTTGCAATTGTTTAAATGTCATAGTTTTGCACTTAGAATCAGCATTCTAGCTGCATGTGTAAAATTGCAAGTTAATTTAAAAAGCAACAAATAACATGACAGTAGCTGAAAGTCTGGCTTAAGGAACTTGATTCTGCCTGGCAACTACCCCCATCAGCAGTGAAACTTGAGTCACCACTGTGTTCCCAGGCCAACCTTCCTTTTGCTGCCCCCACTAAGGATATGCCATCTATCTGATAACTGAATTACCTAGGCTCTGCAAGAGAGTGGACAAAGCCCTATTCACTCAGGCAAAGGTTTTTATTACCGCAGTCGTAAAATGTAGCTTCCTCTTGGCAAGAGCTGGGAGGGGCACTGCCTGTGAGAGCAAGCTGGCTTGGCAGAAACTGGAAAGACTGGTTTCTATACCATGTGACCTGGGAAACCACACCCCTTTGGAGCCAGAACATAACTTTAAAAAGATGAATAACTCATAGAGCGGACATGTGAAAATTTTATAAATGATACCATAATTCTTGTGATTTTTCTGCCCACATTTTAAGAGGTTTTTCGACCCGGTGGCATGTTCAGGGGGGTTTTAGCGGAAAAGTGGATATTACTCTAAATGTATGCATGTTAAAAATCTGAAACTTCATCAGTTAATGTCCCTACTCCCTGCACACATGTATGTAAAGTTGGGTCAATGTCAGAAATTGCAAAATCAGTTAAAAAGTGAAATATGTGCCATTTCTGAATGCAAGCTCCCAGGAAGAGCAGAGTTTGAACAGGGTATACCTCCTGTAATGCATGATGGGTGCATATGATTTTAAAACAATATGTACCTCTGCAAATATGTATTTGTTTCAAATCTAGATTTGTGTGTAAGTTGACAGGAGGAGTGGACTTTCTGCAGGCTGTAAAATGACATCACTCTGACTCACAGTTCATTCCCCAATCAAATGAGAAATGGAAGTTTGACCAATTAGAAGCTGAGAGAGAGGTAGGGTCAGTGATGCTAGAACACACCCATATTCTAAACACATAAAAGCAGACAGACAGGACAGATAGGGACCTTCAAAATCCATCTGCCGCTGGAAGCTCTGCCGGAAAAATCCATACTTTACCTCCATCAAACCTCCAGAGAGCCAAACTAGAGACTTCAATCTATCCAGAACTAGAGACCAGACCAGAGAGAAAGCAGTGCTGTACCCAGAGAGACCCAGACCAGCAGAGAGAGCTGACCCAGATCACTGTGAAGTGCAGAGGCCAGACCAGACCAGACCAGAGTCCAGTTTAAAACCCTGACCAGATCCATGGCGAGGCCCATTTCACTCAAGAATATAGTGTGAGTACCTAGAAAACTGTGCAGAACCAATCTCTTAGTTAAAATAATATAATTCAATCTATTTAACCTAAGTAGAACTGCCTCCTAGCTGTCACCTGTCATTTCTAGTTGCAAGCTGCACTTGTCTTTTTGAACTTTAAAATTTCAAATCTGAAAAACGACCTTCACAAAATTGCTCATATCTCCGCAACCGTTTGTGCTAGAGACTTGCAATAACTTTTATTTGAAAGCTTAGAATCTTAGCTTTGAATCGCACCTAGAACCGCATTCCTACCTTATAGTTTTACCGCAATCGCGGAACACGCATCCGCGAATTTTGCCGCGATTTGCAAATTTCTTCACATGTAAAAACTGCTGCTGCTTGCCTTCCATTTGCCAGAAATTCGTTTAATCTGCTAACTATCCCTGCATCATTGCTAGTGTGAGCCTGGACTAATATTAACTAGATACCACTCACCCTGAACCTCTGAAAAGGGAATTAAAAGCATTTTAGCATATTTTTTAATTCATTGCCAGCACATATCAAAGCAATTTGGGCCTGTGTTTTCAAACTTATGTAGTCTAAGTTTGCTGGATTGAACTGAATTACAGTTGATTGCATTTCTGAGAACTGTGTGCTTCCTTCCATTTCCTTGCCTTGCATCAAGGGGGGAAGGGGATTGCCAGAGAAAAGTGATTACATTGTTTTGCTGAAATCATATCAAGTTGTTTTCTATACTGCATTTCATTCATTCAACCTTGCATCCATTTGAACTCTATAAAGCATTTTGTACCACCTTCTTCTTTTGTTCCTATTTACCAGTGTGCTACCTTATCCATTTCATGTCCACTCATTAGTGATTATAAGAAGTGTGTTAGTGCCAGATTCTCCGTTGTTAATCTTCATCATATCAGATTAAGTGTGCTATTCAGTTATTAATTTATTATAAAGCGTGATATAATATATATTGTTTAAATTATCAAATAAACCTTTTAAACTTGCAAAACAGAACTACTTCTTGGCTCAGTGGGGTCAGGGGGATTCCAAGAGAGGGGTGTTATATAGGGGTAGTCATCCAGAACGCATGAACTGGACCTAAAGATATATCAATAAGGGTTTTCCTTCAGTATTATAGACTAGGCGTTGACTTAGCTGTAGTGTTGAATTGAATCCTCTTACAAATGTCCCTGCACACACACATCCATACATGGCCCATGTCACACATACAGGCAAGTATCAGACTACCAGCACACTGCAACATGCCCTGTCTCACACACCAATGCTTGGCCACTTACCGCTCAACTCCAGACGGGTGTTCCTCCGAAGGATCTGGGCATGGAGCGCTGGGCATACGTGTTCCAGGACTCGCATCTGTATGTCACTCATGCTGACCCGGCCCCCCTCCGCGAGGGGCCGGGCCTTGTGGAGGGTCCTGGACCTGAAGTCCTCCCAGCGCTTCTTGACGTGCTTGATGTCGCGGGTTGCCACCCCCTCTGCGTTGATGGCAACCACTACGTCGTCCCAGATACTCTCCCGTCCTTCCTTGTTGGTGCGTGATGTTCCAAAGAAGGCATCATAATGCCCCAGGACATGCTCCACCAGGACACCAAATTCCTTCACACCGAAGCTGGTGGCCCTCTGCCTCTCTGGCTGGGGGTCGCCCGTGGTCTCAGATGGTGTTTGCCCCAACATGGAGACCCCCTAGGCAGGCGTGGGTGGGCAACTGGGTCCTGGGGCTGGGCTGTGGAACGATGGTTGGAGCGATGGTATCCCAGTCGGGAGTCTTCTGTTCGAGCAGGGGTGGACACAGCAACTGGAACCCTGGCTGACGTGCAGGCACCAAATAGTAGGGCACATGGGCAGCAGGTGGGAGCGTGCTCGGGGCTCTGGGGGGCAGTAATTCGGCCTTCTGGGCAGGAGCGTGGTCTTCCGTGTGTTTTCGCGTGGCCAGCTTGATACGGAGTGATTTGGCACGTGAAAAAATTGCACGTCAGCGTGTAATTGGAGGAAAGGCCCTTAGCGCGTAAGCGCGTCAGCACACGTACGCGTTTTCATTGGACCAAAGGCCCTTAGCGTTTAAGCGCTTCTCTGATGTTACGCGCGCAGGCGTTTCCCTCGTGACGTGGGCATAGTGGTTCAGCGCGCGTGAAAAAACTGCACGTCCGCGTGTGAATGCGTGTAATCCGAGGAAAGGGCCTACGCCGTGACACGCGCAGGCGTTTCCCTCAGCACGGGTTAAAGGTGAGCGGGGCCAGTAGTTCGCGGTACATGCCTTTCATGGAGACCGACGTGTGTAGCTGCTTTGTGTTGTTTCGCGCGCCATCACATCTTCACAGCGATCAAGGACATATCTCTTCTTTTCTTTTGGAGAGGGTATTGGCTACGCGTGTTTTTCATTATCACGCTAGTCAGACGGTGAGTCGCGCATGCTATTTTTCCCACTGCGGGTGCCCCTGTGTATCGCACACGTTTTAGAGGTCATAGTAGCCTGCGTGTCCCACGCGTATGTGTTTTTTGTGTTACTGGGTGCCACCGCGTACTGCGGGAGGTTGATTCCACGCACATAGGCTGCAGGGTTGTGTGCACGGTTTTACTGCAGTTTTGGGGTGCCTGAGCGTAGCGTGACCTGTCACTACATCACCAGGGTCACATACAGCCTTGCAGGTGCAGGGGGGCTGTTAAAATCTTGCATCCCACCCCCTTCACCCCAATTGCCCAGGTCAATTGTGGTGTACACCTCCCATTGGCACTACTCCATCTGTGCCGGCACTACTCCATCTGTGCCATGGTTGGGAGGCCACCAAATGTGAGGGGCGTCTCAGCTGGGCATACTCCTCGTGGCGGGCATGGTCAGGGACGTGGCCGGGGTGACCAGGGAGTAGGGGGACTCCAGGGTATCCAGGGTGGCTGCAGAGGGGGAAGAGGCAGGGGTGCGCCACTTGAGCACGATGTTGTGCCATGTGTCGGTGCAGTCATACCACCACCCCCTGTGGTTCTTGGAGATGCAGCTTCTGCATCTGACACTGGCGCCCGTGTGACCCAGCAGTCCGTTCCATCGACTGCCACGGAACCAAGGGTAGTGGTAGCTGCAGGTGCACCTGTGGACACCACCACCCAGGCTCAGAATCTGCCAGTGCAGGCTGCATTGGCATTTGAAGAGCCCTTGGGTGATTTCCAACAGGCCCAGAGGGAAACCGTAGGGGCAAGCAGGGCTGCCCTGACCAAGACATGTGTCCCTGGGGCAGTAATGTCATCTGCTGCCCCGAACAGCCGGGTGTTGGCAAGTGCAGGGGCAGATGCAGCCAACAACACCCCGGTTGTGAGTCTGCCAACCAGGACAGTCGCAGTCAATGACCCTGCCACAGCGGATGTTGCTGCGTAGGGTCCATTAGAGGGCACCCAGCTGCCACTGACACAAGTCAGCCCTTTGGTCGTCCCGCCACCTGCCACTCCCTTGGCTCAATCCACCAGCCCCACTGGCCATACTGATCAGGGCGGCATCAGCCAGCCAGGGTCTGCGCCAGAATCAAAGAGGAGGAAGGTTGCACCTGCAGCACAGGCTGGGACCCCACACACAGCCACGACCTCCTGCACGTCGAGGAAGAAGCCTTTCTGCAACCAGGAACTGGACTACCTCGTGGACTACGTGCGGGACCACAGCCGTGACATGCTAGTGGGTGCTAATTGTCAGACTACGGCTGCCCACCATGATACCCACTGGAAGCAAGTTGCGTAACATGTGAGTGCATTCAGCCATGAGTTGCGTACGGCGCAAGAGTGCAAAAAGCGTTGGAATTACCTCAAACGCAGTGCTAAGGCTAAGCGTGCCTCAAATTACAACTTGACTCTGGTGACTGGCGGTGGGCCTGCACCGGAGGAGGAAGACCTCACTCCGCATGAGTCACTCGTTGCGGAGTTCATACCATTAGAATCGGTCGAAGGAGTGGGAGAGATGCCGGACTTTGATGCACACTCCAGTGAGTGTTGATGCGTATTGTCGAGGACGTGTGTGTTTTACTTGTGTGCATGACTGCCACTACATGTCACGTGTACATGGTTATGATGTGTGAGTAATGCAATGCTTCCCTGATCCATGTCTACTCTGCTGGATGGTGGACATGTGGAGCAGATGGGGACTGTCCACATCACCACTTTTGCACCCTATTCACATGCTGGTTACCAGTATGCCCCTCCGGTCCATGTTCCAGCTCACTGGCACTACTGCATGTAGCGTGGGGTGAGCTTCCTCTCAGCCCAGGAACTTTGCATAGCATGACTGACATGCATGTGTATTCTGCCTGCAAGGGGGTACCCAATGTAGGCATGCTACCTTGCCCCTCAACCCCCTGCTCTGCACCCCAATTCCACCTTAGCACTGGTCTGCTACAATATTGCCGTTGGGTACTTCCCTGTTCATGCCTCCTGTGTACATGCTAACATCCAGCGGAAAATCTGCCAGACATATCCTTTGTGGTACATCCATAGTATTTGATGCAGGGTGTCTCACTTGGACTGTGCAGAGGTCAGATGCCCCGCAGGGACATGAGTGTCCATTCATGCTCCATGTGCATTCCACGCATGCCCATATGTGTCCATGACTGGATGATGACTGTAATAGAAGTCCAGAATGACCTAAATTGCATGGCATTTCATCTGCCTTCCCATGTCAAGTGTGGCTCAGTACTGCGTTGCACACATGTTTAGACAATCTGTGAGGGTCACAGGCCTCAGCCTGTTTAAAGGCCAATGATTCTGTCCAACTGGTGTAGTGTCTTCTTCACACGTGGGTGGACTCCAGAGGTTTCATCATGTGTCCTGCTTACTGTCCCATCATCATTTGCAGTGTTGTCACTTGACTCACATGAGGCTGTTGATGCTAGGCAACACTGTCTGTCAATACACAGGTCTATTCTCAGCCTTGATACCATGCTAGGCATCCCTGCTTTTGCACTTGGGTGGAGGGGTGCTTTGCTTGTAGATATGCTACCCATTGAATGCACATTGCACGTGATGCCTGAAGTTAACCTTGCACTGCCTTCACATTTTCTGACACACACCATGGAGTCCTTGTACATGTAGGTAGTGAGTAACATACATATTCGCTGCACTGCATAGACCCACTTCAGTGCAAACTGCCACCTTTCAACAGGTCTAATCACAGAAGCAAATTCAAGTTGACCCAGCATGCATGCCAGGTTCTATTTTGTGTGTCACATGTCTGCCTGATGTGTTTGTTGTCGGTGTGTGTGTGTGTTGTGTGCTTCTAACATGTGTAGTGACCTTTTTTCTCTCTATTTTTTAGATGATGATGCAAATGAGCCAGAGGATGGCATTGTCATGCCAGGCACAGGGTTGTTATCACTACATCAACCCGGCACAAGTGGGGGTCGTGGGGTGTTAGGCCACGAAAACACCCAAGTGCTACAGTCCATCTTGTCTCTGGCTGCCTATGAGTCCAGCCCTGAAGAACACTCTGACAACCATGTCGAGTTGGATGAGCATCAGGTCCATATGTCAGGGGTGAGTGATTCTGATGTGGACACTCTTCTGTCCGCAACACCTGCACTGAGGGGTCAGACAGTCTTGGAACCTCCGCCTGTGGTGGATTGGGACGCAGGGTCACCCTCCACACCAGTCACTGATGTGCCTGGGACATCACGTCGACGGGGGCATGTATTCGTGCAACCGTGGGCTGTGCCAACACATCGAGGACACACGGTCCTTGGGTCCCGCAGGGGTCAAGTCCAGCAACGTGGTCGCCGAGCGAAACCACGTGCAACCACAGTATACTGAGTGGGAGCAAGACATGACTGCCCATTCTGAACGGCAGGGGGCAGCAATGGAGAACATCGCTGAGAGCATGGAGCGTGTGGCCCAATCTGTCCTCCCCCCTGCTAGGCAGGTGCTTCTCCAGCAGCAGGCGGCAAGGTCCACGGGCCGCTCGCTCAGGCTGGGCATGGCGGCCTCAGACAGGGGACACCAGGCTGAAATGTCGTCTCTGCGTCAAGCAATTGCTGCTCACGCAGAGGGACACATGAAGGCCCTGAGGGAGGAGCATGCTTCCCTCAGATCCACTCTAGGTGTCCTTCTGATGTCCCAGAGGGAGCGGGCAGAGGAGAGGTTTGCACAGCTTGAGCGTACCATCTCGGCTGAGCTACATGCTTTCCTGGAGGTGCAGCGGTTGTCCAGCCAGGCCTTGCTGGAGGAACTCCGTGTGACACGTGCTACCTTGCAAGAGGAAGGACGTGTATCACGGGAGTTTCTGCATGCAGACCTACATGTCATCGCCGCACAGAACCAGGCTCACCTGTCCGGCAGACCTGCTGCCGACGAGGCGAGGCTGCGGCTAGGCGTGGTCATGCTCCTGTGCCACGTCCTCCTTTCCAGGAAGAGCCAGACTCGGACGACAATCTATCTCCCACATAGGCCAGGCTGTGCAGGCGTTGAGCCCATGGAGGTTTTTTTTTTGGCTCAGCATCATCGCATGTGGGTGTTGAGCAGCACCCTGTAACTCTACCCCTCCTGGGTGCCCCCCCCGGGTCATATGTGGCCATTTTTGATTTTTCTTTTAGTTTAGTTAGTTAAGTTTCTGTTTGATAGTTAGTTTAAATAGGTAAAGTAGGTTTTTCATAGTTAGTGTAATTAGTTAATATAGTTTAAAATTGCTAGACTATTGTGCTTTCATGTGACGGTGTGGTGCTTTGTGGCTTTTGAAAGCATCCACTGTCTGTTCCAGCTGGGCCCTTCAAGCTTGTCTTGTGTATGTGTTTCCTGCTTGGGGTCCTTGACTCATATATGCCACTCCTGCTTCCCTTATCCATGGGCTCGCAAGGATGGTTCGGTGTAACAGCCTATTACACAAGGGCAATGGACTGTCATATCTGTGGCATGTCTGCTGCTGTGGAACTTGTGTTAACACCCCTAGTGGGGATGATTGGGGTGTAATTGACCACTGTTCTTCTTTTGCTAGATGGGGTGTTTATTGATTCATGTGTACATTCATTGCTATGCATTGTGTAGTATGTTTCTTATCTTTAATGAACATGTGCTTGTTGAAAATCAGGCCGTAGTTAGTGTATTACTCACTGTTGCTGTGAAAGACAGACTGATGGTGTGATTTCTGATGTACGTCTCTGACATGGTCCACTCATGTAATGCCTGAAGAGACACACACAGATGAATATTAAGCATTAATCATGTGTTTCATGGACTTTCTGCAGGGGGATGAGCCTCAAGACCACCTTTGCCAGCAGACATGGGCCATTGGACGTCTGGAATCTGGACACGTTTGGTGGTGCCGACATGCGCATGTGTGCGCAAGCAAAGGCACAGGGATTGCGATCATACATCCAATAACCGATGACGTGTTTCAAGGGACTCCAGGCAAGGTGAGCAGCACAGAGGGGTCACAACACAGCAAACCTTCCACATGTTCAGTTGAACATGCATGCTTAGTAGCAGCACTGACGGTGAGCTTGGACAAATATTGGTGTTGAAGCGCACAATACAGCTCAGATGTGTTGGTGGACTGATGGCTAGTTGATGAGACAGTTGTCTGGGGCACCTGCATGGGCAGTGGCACATATCCTCCGTTCCACCATGGTCCATTGAGGCACTTGTATTAGCCATGTAGCGTTGCAAGACATGGAATGAAGCAGCTCACAGGGACAGACAGCAAGGGACAGACTCGGGTGCAGTGCATTTAATTTCCAAGTAGAATTTGATACATGCACTGGCTACTTTATTTTGGTCATGGTGGTACAGGACTTGTTCTGAAGTCAGACCTTGCTATATGCGTCTGTCTGCTTACACAGGGAACATTGCATGTTGTGTGAATCGTGACACATTGGTGTTCCATTTGCCACGCACCCACTGGATGAAGCATCCACACAAGATTGTCTCTTTGTAGAGTATTTTGTTACATTGGGGCAAATTTGGTGGTGTGTTTTGGGATTAACTGTGGCTCTCTTTGCAGCATTGAACTGCTCCTGTTACCGGACCAGAGAGTGCGCAGGCAGGAGGTTAGCACACACCCCAGAGATAAGTTTCTCTTTGACTTCCATTTGAGTAATTTGCTGCTATGTGCATGTGAACAAGTTTGGTCAATTTGTGTATGTGTTAATGAGTGTACTACATTTTGGTGCATTCTTCACTTTCCCGTGTCAATCCTACTCCCCTCTCCTGGCCCTCATTCCCGTTATCCAGTATGCCAATGCCTGTGCCGACTGCATATCCCTGACCCTCCTTCCCTTCCAGGGTCTCAGAGGCCTGTGTGAGTTAGACCTTACAGGCACCCAGACCACGGTGGGGGTGGTTGTTTTGTGCCACTCCTGCGCCTGTACACGGGAGCTGTGACAGTAGACATCCATTCATGTTGCATCATTCTATGTTATGTACCACACATGATTCAGATCCTGTTGTGACATTGTTTTACTGTGCTACCTTGGTTGTTGACATCATTGTGGTCCTACTTGACCTTTGTGGCGTACTGCTACTTGAAGTCATCTACTGGAGGCTGTTCTAGTTTGATTTACTGCCTGCAAGGTATTTGCTTGGCTTCTGTGTGGTCCTGCTTTGAGTTCACTTGGATTTTGTGCTTTTGCAAATCTAGGTGGACTCTGAGGGTGCTGGCAACGTTTTACACACAAGGTGGGAGATGGTGACAAAGGGGAAGGGTGATCCTGTGGCCAGGTGGAATTCAAGGATGTACGATGAATGACCCAGATGCAGTTGTTCAGTGGGTCGTGGTGATTTGTGAGGGAGGGGGGGGTGTTTTGTTGTTGATAGTTGCCTTGCCCTGCAGTGTGATGGATACCCTGAAATTGTAATTGTGCTTTCCTATGCACATGATGTATTCTGCTGATCAGTGCCTGTTCATTTGTTTTGTTTACCTTTCAGGTGTGAGGGGATAGTTGTGGTTTGACATGCTGGGGTATACACATGGTGAATGTTCACATGTGATGTGTAGATGACACTGATGGTCACTTGATTTCACATGCATATGTTGAGTGCATGTCCCTACTGACCCACACGCTCGCACTATGATCCACTACATGTACAACCACCCTTCCATGTCCAAGTGTACACTCTGTTTGCCTTCTGGTGCCCACTGTGTCCCTGCAGCACATGTTCTCTGACCATTTGTGGATCCTGTACATGCCTAATTTGGTTTTTCATGTAGTTTGTCGCTTAGATGTCATGCTCAGGGTGTGCATCACACACAATGGCTGTTCACTGTGCTGTGCGCTGAGCAGTGTGTTGCAGGAGGTGGACACGGCACACATTAGCTGCAGTGTTGATTTCGCAATGCACATTGTGCATGTAGACAGGCATTCATTGTTATGTTTCAACTACAACTTTTGGAATGCATTTGGGTATGACTTATTTTGGGTGGGAGGTTGTTGGTCAGTCATTTCATCTGATTCCATGTCAGGCATCATTGTCTGATGTCAATTTACATTTTTCACATGGCAATGTGTACCTTATTGTTACTGTGTTGGTGTATGGTTATTGCTTGCCATGTCATGTTGTGGTTTTGGAGGGTTTGAGTGACATACCAGTGATAGTCATGGCCTGTTTGGCAGGTCTGTGTGATTCACACCGTGCATGTGTGCCTTTTGGTCACACAGGATTGCTTGTGTTTAAGTAGCTAGGGATGCACACAATGTGGCAATTCCATGGCAACAATCTCAGGGTGGTAAGGTTGTGACAGTTGACTGTTTCTTTGTCATCATCGATTGTCACCTGGTATGTGCCAGGCCTGTGTGGACTCCGCAGGGTGGGAGTTTAGGTGAAAAATCTGTCCATAAGCTGGGACCGTGCTTCCTCGCCACGTGCCCTATCCCCTCCCATGGGCAGCACCTGTGCCTGTGGTTGGGGATGTGGGGGCACCACCATGTCCACCGGTACGCCCTGCCGTGTTGCAACATTGTGCAGGACACATGCTGCCACAATGAACCTGCACACTACTGGGGGTGCATAGAGTAGCTGCCCGCCAGAGCGGTCAAGGGAGCGGAAGCGTGACTTGAGCACTCCGAATGTGCGCTCCACTATGGCCCTGGTTGCAATATGGGCCACGTTGTATCTTACCTGGGGTGGTGTGGTGGGGTTCCGGATTGGCGTCATCATGTGGTTGCTCAGAGGGTAGGCACTGTCCCCTGTAGATGTGATAATGGTTGTGATTATTGGGGTTTGTGTATTTGTGTGTGTGTGTGACATGCATGCATGTGCACGGGCATTTGTACTCACCTAGGAGCCATGTGTCGCCATGCTGGCCAGCTTCCAGGGCCCGGCTCAGGGCGGACATTCTGTATATGAAACTGTCATGGGTGGAGCCAGGGTAGTTTGCATAGACAGAGGTGATGATTCCCTTTGCATCGCATACCACCTGTACATTGATGGAATGCCAGTGCTTGCGGTTTCGGTAGATGTGCTCAGTGGCCCTAGGTGGACGTAGGGCCACATGGGTGCAATCTATGGCACCGAGCACTTTGGGGATGTGTGCCACCCTTTAAAAGTCCTGGACAATGGCCTGCCTTTCTGCGGTTGTTCTGGGTATGTATATGTGCCTGCCGACTGAGGGGACCTGGTGTAGGCAGCGTGACTGCCTGGCCTGTGAGACCCCCCCCCACTATGGCAGTAGTCCGCTGAAAAGACCCAGTGGCCAACAAATGCAGGGCATTGAGCACCTTCTCCAAGGGGCTCAATGCTTGGGAGCAGAGGGTGGGGGATGTTAGGTCATCTTCCCACTCCCTGACCAGGTCTAGGATGATACAGGGTGGAAACCTATACCTGCCATAGACCTGGTCGTCAGGCATCCCAAAAAGGCTTGTCTGTGGTGAAAAAATGCGTGTCCTGGCTATTCTCCTCCTCCTGCGGTGTTCCACGATCAGTGCTGCGACAAATGGGGCATTCATCGTAGCTGTATATATGTGTTAGTTGTTTGTGCGCACTTTTATACTGTGCGCGGGGACGCTTCCGCCTGCCTTTGTGTGGCGGAAGCGTTGACGCCTGTGCACGTCTTTTGCCATGCGCGGGTTTCCCGTATTCTGATCCATGAATACGGGTTGTTCGCGTGCGTGTGGGCGTTCCGTGTAGTTCCCTGCAGTACTTCCCCAGTTACGCCTTCTTTTTCACGCGTTATTCCCCATTCCGCGTGTTCCGCCTACTTTTGTTGTGTGCACTGCGCTATGTGCGCTTTCGTTGTGCGCTTAGCACACGCTGTTTGGAGACGTGTGCGCCAGCGTGCGCCATGCACGGATTTGGCGCACAACCAGTGGGAAAGTAGCGCAGCGCCTTCCTTGAATCGCACGCTTTCTCATGCTTGCGCCTCCTTGCGCCTGCTTGCTCTGGGATTTTCGGCGCACATTTGTTTCATGAATTGGCCCCTTAATGTTGAGAGGTAAGGTGTTGCAGAGTTGGGAGGCAAGGACGTGAAGCTGGATCCTCCAGCTCTTTTTAAGGAGAATCTGGGCACAGTTAGGCAAAGTGTGTTCGAAGATCTGGTGAATCTAGCAGTGGGTTTCATGGTAAATTTATTGGTGAGATAAGGAGGGGCTAGATGGTTTAAGGCTTTGTAAGTGAGGCAAATGGTTTTTAGGTCAATTTATGGAGAGCCATTTACATGAGATTCTAGTGGTAGTGATAAGGTCTCGCCTTGGGATGTTTAATGCTGCTCGTAACGCATTATTTTGGAGTACCTGAAGTTTATTGATGATAGATTGGTTTGCGTCTAGGTATAGGCTGTTGCAGTAGTCCAGTTTGGACTGTATAAGGGCCCTGGCCAGCGTGAGACAGCTGTTAGAGGACATGAAAGGTCTGCAGGCCCTGATCAGTTTACCAGTATAGGCGGTGGCTGAAGCAGTCATGTTCAGTTGTTTGGCAAGGTTAGTGTTGGCATCGAGATAAAAGCCAAGAGTTTTCACACTTTTAACGATGGGAATAGTACTATTATAATATAATGATACTATTATAATTGTGGCTGAGTTTCAGAAGGTTATTGGGTGAGCCGACAAGGAGAAGTTCAGTTTTCTCATCATTCAGGCAGAGGCCGTGTATGGCCATCCAAGCCTGAATGATGGTAAAGATGTCGTTAATCCGGATGACATCAGCATTGTAGTTGCCTGAAAGGGTGAGGAGTATCTCGGTGTCATCAGCATAATTAGTGTAGGTGACACCCAGATGGTCCAGTTTGTCAAAGAGTGGCTTTGTAAATATATTGTACAAAGTGGGCGATACACATGAGCCTTGTGGGACACCGCATGTGATGGGGATGGGGTCCGCTGCCGCTACTGGTGAAGAAACCCTCATGGTTCTGTTAGCCAAGAAGGATTGTATCCACATGACAGCAGAGGAGGAGAAGTGAGCAGCGGAGGATAGGTGGTTGCACAAGATTTTATGATCGACCAGGTCGAAGGCTGCTGACAGGTCTAAATGGAGTAGGAGGGCAATGTTGCCTTTGTCTTTGATATCATCAATCTGACTTTTGTGGTCAACAAGGGCAGTTTCTGTTCCATGTTGAGGTCTGAAACCAGATTGACGTGTCCCTAACAGTTGGTTTGACTCAAGGTGTTCCTGAATTTGCAGGTAGGCAACTCTGTCGAGGATTTTTAACAAGAATGGGACCGTAGTGATGGGTCTGTAGTTATTGGGTATGGTTGGGTCTAGTGATTGTTTTTTTAGTAAAGGGAGAACCCATGATTGTTTCAAATTACTAGGGACTGAGTTGGTGGCGAAGGATAGGTTTATTAGTTTGGTGATGAAGGAGGATAGATCTATGGCTGCATCTTTTATAATCTGGGCAGGGCAACTGTTCCCTTTACAGTTGGACGGTTTTAAGGAGGCTATAATTTTTTGTACTTCTAGTGGAGTTACCATTTTGAAAGTAAATCCTAGGTTGGTGTCAGTGGGTGGTGGGGTATTGGGACTGGTTGACTTACTCGTGGTAAGTTGTTGCCGTTTACATTCTATTTTGGTTTGGAGTCCTGAAATTTTGTTGCCGAGGGCATTGTGAATACTGGTGCACCAGGGTTTGTCCTTCGTGCAAGTATCTGTAGGTTGATTAGGGTTTTCTAATTCTTTCAGGATATTAAAAAGTTCTCTGGTACATGATCCTGCCTGGTTTATCCTAACGCTGTAAGCTTCCTTCTTTGTGCGAATTATCTCATTTTTATACAAGGAAGAGATATTTGAAAGATCGGTTTTGTTTTCAGTAGAAGGTGCCGCTTTCAAAAGCGCTTCTAACTTAGCTTTCTTTTTTCTCAATTTTTTGAGTTCAGGGGTGTACCAGGGCTTCAGGTGAGCTCTCGGTTTTCCTTTGGCAATTGTAGTGGGGCAATGGTGTCAATGGCATTGGTCATGGAATCATTGTAAGTGTTGACCAGAAGGTTGAGGTCGGCAGTGGCCGGAAGTGCGTTAAGGGTGGGGAGGACCAAAGGTATTAGGGCTCCAGCGGTGATGTTGCACTTATTCCTAGTCGGGCAGGCAGGTGCAGTGGGGTACTTTTTTGGGTCTGGGTTGTTGATATTAATATCTAATGGGATGAGATGGTGGTCGCTCCAGGCGAGTGGTTGGAGAGCTTTGCAAGTCATGTTACAATTGATAGCAGCTACCCAGCAAATGATTCTGCCCTTTTGATGCGTAGGTTGAACGCTGAGTTGAGTGAGGCCATGCTCGACAAGAGCATTCGCTAGGGCGGAGGCTGGGGAGTCATTGGGGTCATTGTATCCAAGGTTAAAGTTGCCCAGGATAATAATTTGTGCTGAGGGTTTAGAATTTTTTGCTATGAGGGAGGAGATGTCTTCCTGGAAGTGAGCATAAATCCAATTTTGGGAAGTGTGTTGGTGTGTTTGAGTGCTTGGAGAGGTTGGGGGAGTAAGAGATGGGGTCAAATGCTGTATTTGTTTAGGGGGGAGAAGGCCGTGATGTGTTCGCGGTGTCCGCAGACATAATGAACACTGGGCGCACTACTGGATGTTTTAGTTTAGTATGATATTGGTTTTGGGTCGTTAGAAGAGCATTGGGTGAAGAGGGTATGTATTGAAGAGTTTCTACGTTGGTTGTAATTATTTTTTACAATGTTAATTGAAGTGGGTAGGTTTTGAGGTGGATGTATTATGTTTTTGGGTTTTGCTTATTCGGTAGGTATTTTTTCTATGGAGGTGTTATGCTGCAGTGGTTGTGGTCAGGGCCTAGAGTCTTGGGTGCATGGCCGAAGTGCCGTGGGCCTTCGGCCATGCACCCAAGACTCTAGACCCTGCCTACAAACACTGCAGCATAACACACCAATGTTACCAAAGATTTTGACTGTGGTATGTGGGCTTCTTAGGGGATATGTTTTTAAAAATGTGTGTACTGATTGGTAGTAGTGTAATCGTGTTTATAGGACATTGAGATGATGTGTCTTAGTTTGTTGGATTGTGTTCAGAATGTTGGTATTGAAGACTCTAGGCATTTTGGGTTGTATTTATTGGTGAGGTGTTTGTTTGCATGGCTGTGTTATGTTGTGGTGATTTTAATTATTATATACTTAGGGCCTCATTACACGGAAGGCGTTAATGGTTAACGGCCACCGTTAATGGTAACGGTGACCGTTAACCATTACCGCCTTACTACGAGGTCCCTTAGCGGGTTGGTGCTTTAACGCCTGCTTTTTGCAGGCGTTAAAAACCAACCCGCTAAGGGACCTTGGAGCTAATTACGGCACCGCAAAATTGCGGTGCCGTAATTAGCGCCTTCCCCATTCCCATAGAGCCCTATGGGGCAGAAATGGGAATGGGGAAGGGCAATGGCGGAAGGGGGATTTACCGCCCCTCCAACCTTGGAATGGAGCGGTAAATCCCCTTTCCGCCAAGGCGGTGCCGGTATTTTACCGGCATGAGCCATGGCGCTAATAACGCCATGGCTTACCGCCTTCCGTGTAATGAGGCCCTTAGTGTTTCTTTTGGTGAGGCTATATGAAGAGTTTTCGCCAGGCCATGCAGTCAAGATTGTCATTTTGGCAACGAGCGCTGCAGCAAAAGATACCCATGGAAGCAAACATTTCGGATTGCGGTATATGGTCAGGTGTTTGCTTAAATGGGTGTGTTATGCTGTGGTGTTTGTGATTCCAATCATTATATACTTACTGTTTGAGTTTTTGCGGTTGTATGCAGTTTTTTCATGAAAATTACCAAGAGGGGTCCTGGGAGTCCCTTAGCTAGACATTAGTCCTGGTTACGAGAGACTTACCCAGAGTTTTCATCTCACTATCTTCCACAGAGAAGAAATATCCCAAACAAATCAGTCTTTGTCCTGCCCTGGGGTAGTCCAGCACCGAAATGCTAGGCAACTCTCCTCTGAAGTAGGGTACCAATAGCAATCCCAGGACACCCCTTGTTTTTTGCATATTTAAGTAACTAAGCTACTAGGGGAATCCAGACGTGGACCCATTGGTCACTATTCTTAGAGAGGCACAGCTCCAACCTACTGATGAGGTGCAACCAGACTGAAACACGTGTCTGGGGTTGCTGTTGGTACTCTTGTTGAGAGGAGAATTGCGTAGCATTTCGGTGCAGGTCTGCCCCTGGGCAGGACAAAGACTGATATGATTGGGATATTTCTCCTGTGTGAAAGGTAGTGAGCTAAAGAATCTGGGTAAGGCTCTTGCACCCAGGTCTAATGTCTGGCAGAGACTCCCAGGAACCCCCTTGTTTTTGCATATTTAAGCAACTTTACTACTGAGGGAATAAAATCCATGCTGGATTGAAAAAAAACCTTTCTACTTTGTGGTACAATACATTTCTTTCATTGAGATCAGTACAAGTAATTGAATATGTGTATGGTTTTTGATTTGTAAGTGGTGGCGGTATTGTTGCAATTAGATAGCAGTTGGTGTATTTTATTTGTTTATTTCTTTTCCCATTTTAGTGGTATTCATCTATCTGCCGGCTTGTTAAAGATTTTTGGGCAGTTAGATACCTGTTGGCGTATTATAACTGTTCATTTCTTGTTGCATTTTAATGGTATTTATTTATTTGTTTGCATGTTGCAGAATCTTGGGGCAGTTAGGTACCTGTTGGTGTTTTCTAACTGGTCATAGTTTTGAAGTTCAAGTTTTGTTTAAGTTCATAAACAGATTAGTTAGTAAATTTTGGTTTTAAGAATATTAAGTAAGCGTTTAGAAGATTTGCTGGTAATCTCTGTTTTACAGTAATGTTAGTATCATTACATTTGATCTACAGTTCTTTTTTATATATGCAGTGTAGTGACATGCATTGGTTGTGGCTCCTGCGTGGTGGATTATACCTATTGTTGTAAGGTTTCCTTACCAAGTGATACTTTACCATGTGTGAATCCACTTAGCTTGCTTTTGTTTTTGGTACCATCTGCATTATAACGTAAAAGCATTACTATTTCATATTTACTATGTGTCTGTATTTGTATGGTGGGAAGACCCCCACACTGTTTACCTCCCTAGTGAGCCAAAGTGGGATAGTACAAACACATGTGTGCAAATTATAGGGAAGGATGTAACACTGTCAAATATGATAAGGGCCACCATTCCAAAACTGGACAAAGGAACATGTAATTTCATTTTATGCACATTGGTTGACCTGAACGGAGTGTCTGCATTATACAGAGAGAATGGAAATGCCAAATATTATGTAAGTTTTACTTTTGACGTTTTTATAGACCAATGAGTCAACTTATCATTCGCCGATCGTTATTGCTGGCTTATATTGTACTCGGTTGTTGTTTGTGTCATATTGCAACGACAGGCAAATCCAACTTGTGTGTGTACTTGGCTTTGTCTCAGGAACAAGGGCAGTTGAGGATCTAGTGGATCCCCTAGGTTCCAAAAAGGCTTAATTAAACGCTAATATTTAATTAGAATTCCATCTATGTATTCTTCGAATTGTAGCGTCAGCTTCCGCATCCCATTTCGAGCTTAACATACTGCATAGAATAACCTTTGAAGTAAATTGAAGAGTACTTTCCATGTTGTTTTCGGTGTGTTCCCATTGTTTTATGCCCGTGTTCATTATTACTTTTAACACAGGCCGAATTAATGGGTAAAATGATAAACTGTACTAAAGATCGGCTACTGAGACACATTTCTGTTATCGTTTTTAAACAGTTACATCGTCCCTTTCTACGATTGTCATCTATTCCAGATACCAAATGACAGGTTTTTCAACCGGCAGGTGCAGATACACCTGAATGCCTGGATAGCAATTACTCTTTTTTGGGACAATCGCCATGGGCCAATATGCGCTTACGTGGTACCAGTGATGAGGAGCAACTTGACATCGTTTACCATGGCCTAGCGCCAAGCTGATTCCAAAGCCTTGCGATTCACAGTGCGTTCAATGCACTTTTTATGCCCAAAAGGAACAACGTGTGACTCACGATAAACATTTGTGGATCGAGATCGAAGAAAAAAATTACCCATTTGCTTGAATATGGCAATCTCCGGATGTTCTTGGAGTGTTTATTGTGAAATGAGTGAGTACTTTAAAAATTGTACAGTTTTATATTCAAAATTGGGACGCGCTGTGTTGTGAGATGATGTGTGTTGATATTCCGGGTTCCGCATCAAATAACGTTATCACGTCATGTCACCTTTGATGTCCTGGGTGTTAGTCTTAGCAGTGCACAGTGGTTGCGCGAGTTATGGTTGCTTAGCTTACTATAAGATGTGAATTTCAGGATTTTTCGATTTTACTTGGAACCATAACGTCCCTGTAACAAAGCTTTTTTCACTGAATTTCATAGGCTGTTAGAAGCACAACTTAACCATAACGTCCCTGGAACAAAGTTCTTTTTCTGAATATATATATATTTATATATATATAATTGTTATTCTTAGCGCGGGATTAGGATTCGAACCTGTGTTGGCTTGTGTGCAAGACAAACGCGTTTCCCCTGAGATATCCTTCCTTCACAGAATATTTATCAGACAACTCTGTATGGTTCGCATGTGTGATAAAATCAAACATTGTAATAATTAGTGTAACAATAGGTCTTGTTCAATGTAAACAGCTTTTTTCCACTGAGAATAGTGAGTCATGCCCCCCCAGTACACATTTTTTCTTTTTGAGTAGAGGCTATAGTTCTGACTGCCTACAGTTAATAGACAGTATTACAGTCAATCATAAGATACCCTACAGGGCTGAACACCTGATGCCGATTTTAGGCATCCACATGCTGAGTACTAGGACAATGCCCTGCAAGAATAGTGAGCCATCCTCTGGCCATATCCATGACCACGAGCTATCTCATTACCATTGATGGACTGGGAATACTGAATTTGGCATTTGGTTTGCACTTCTACAGGGACCCCAACATTCTGTGATATGGGGTTGCACTCAATCATATTTAGCAACTCTGGAATGACTTAACCTAGAAACTTTCAGAGCTTGATAATATGTACACATGTTCATATACATGCTCATTCCATCAGACCTGCATACATTATATGCAACATAACACTGTGTGGGCATCTGCTTTATTTACTGTGATTAAATCTACCTCTGTATCTTAAACCACTCCACTGACTGCCCGATCAATGCTACCAATAGGTGAGCATGGACAGCTGATGGATTCCTGTTTGCCTAAATCTGCAACAGTAGCTTTTCCTACCCTTCATCTGGAAATAAAATCCTAATAGTATGGTTCTGCTTTTTTGCAACTGTAAGGAGTGTTGAAACTGGGTTACTGTCAGTTCATGCGCTTAAGTAAAGATGTGGGCTACATTTTAATGATTTTAAAGCAAGATCACTATTTATTATTGTGGTCTCAGAGTTTCTGGTGGCATTTGGCT
The DNA here is from genome assembly GCF_040938575.1 of Ambystoma mexicanum. Classification (NCBI taxonomy): domain Eukaryota; kingdom Metazoa; phylum Chordata; class Amphibia; order Caudata; family Ambystomatidae; genus Ambystoma; species Ambystoma mexicanum. Next base: position 1,052,876,912 of record NC_090937.1, on the reverse strand, counting down.
TTGTCACAGGAGGAGTCTTTTAAGATTGAGGTTTAGACCGGAGTGGCAATTTCAATAACATACTGTTGGGATCTCGTGGGACGCGTAGTCTCGCCAGACTTCGTGATGAACCCAGAGAAAGAGTGCAAGAGGGATTGAAACTGCGCAGAGGACCCGGAGAAGGTCGTGATTGGGGCGCTCATCATAAGAGAAGCTTTTAAGAGATTTCTGCGACATTTTCTATAATACTACTGAGCACTGTTTATAGCCTGCAGCCTAGGGACTTAAGCTGCACTATTCTACTTGTGTACGAGGGCGATATAAATAAAATATCATTTCATTTCATAACATGGTTTGTACTGCTGATGTTGTTGCAGTATTAAAGATATAAAGTTGTAAACCCAGAAGCCATCTCACGATTTATTTACAACATATTTGGCGACGAGGATCAGGACTTGAACCTGCGCGGCATGATGCAAGGAGCGATGCCGCCTTGCCATTTCTACAAACGCCAGGTAGGCCTACAATTCCATGGCCACAATTGCATCCCCTGTTTACTATGTACCTGGAAGCACTGGGAGGTGTGGGATACACAGCGGCAAGGTGCAGAGCCATGTTGTTGAATGTGCTGGGTGTAGAAGGCCAGAGGGTGTTTGCAGGCCTTACACCCGAGGTGGTTGCTGATGATAACGATGACGTGTATAAGGAGGGGGTCAGGAGAATAATAAAGCAACGGTTCTACAGTCGCAAACAGAGGTATCTGAACCTGTTGATGACTACGTGACTAAGCTGCGTGAACTAGCCACAATGTGCAACTTTGAAAATAACACCAGAAATATTGATCTGCGACATGCTGACAATCCACACCAACAGCAGAAAAGTGCAGGACACATTTATTTTGGAGAAGGAACTCCAGCTGGAAAAGGCAATTGAGATTGCAAAAGCAGTTGAGGAAACTGCAGGACGACGGAAAGAATACGCTAGTGGCCCCAGCCCAGCAGAAGTCCAAGCTATCACCTTTACGAATAAAAAGGAGAAACAAGGGACAGGCGCAAGAGAAGGAAAATGGGGAAAGAAAGAACCATTGAAATACCACTGATGCACCAGCACCAAACACTTGGCCAATGACAAAAAATGTCCTGCAAGCGACAAGGAGTATGCAAAAAAATGTGTCACTTCTCGTTGGTATGCAGGTGGCAAAACAAAAAAGTTACGAACATCAATGCAGAATACAACGCAGAGGGAGAGTCCTCGTCCGAAGAAGGGAGACCCACAGTGCTAATGGTAAACAGCCCACGAGCCAGGAGGAAAAAGCCCACTGTGCAATCAGAGTGAACGGCATGGAGACGAGAGTTATGGCAGATTGAGGTTCCGAATTGACTAAACTGTCACTCTGCATGTACAAAGAAATTATGAAACGGTTGAAGTACTCAGCACATGCCACATGTCTGTTGACCTATTAGGATACATCAAAAGGAAGGTGGAGTTCAAGGGGAGAGAAACCACCACAAGAATATATTTCTGCCAGGAAGGTCCAGCAGTCCTAGGATGGGATGACCAAGCCAAACTCAAGATCAAACTGGATCCCAGCTCGGAAGATCAAGTGTTAACAGTCAGTACAAGAGGAGCGACGGTCTTTAAAGAACATTTTCCCAAGCTGTTTTCGGAAGAGCCAGGAAAAATCAAGAACTTTGTACATAAAATACTACTCAAGGCCAATGCAGTCCCCGTAAAGCATAAAGTAAGGCCTGTGCCAGCGACAGCCAGAGCCCTACTCAGAATTCAGCTCAACAAAATGGTGAAGGAGGGCACCATTGAAGAGGGAGAAGCCTCAGAGTGGTTGAGTCCCATCGTTCTCAACAAGAAACAGAACTCGCAAGACTTGAGGGTATGCATTGACCTATGTAGCCTCAACTTGGAAGTCATTTCAGAAAGCTACCTCCTCCCAAGCAAAAAAGAACTCATCCTCATGATGAAAGAAGCTAGAGTGTTCTCCAAGATAGATATGAGTGATGTGTATCATCAAATTCACTTGCACAAAGAATCCAAGCCACTCACTGCATTCATCATCCCGTTTGGCACCTACCAGTTCACCAAGATGCCTTTCTGTCTGTCGTCCGCAGCTTCAGCGTTTCAGCGCATGACGGACTTATTACTACGCGACATAGGAAACCTGTCCTACTTCTAGGACGATATACTGGCCTACGCTGTGGACAAACACACACATGATGTAATTCTCAAGAAAGCCCTCACCAAATTACAGGATGCTGGAGTCAGGTTAAGATATGAAAAGTGTGTCCTAAGGGCACGGGAAGTTGAGTATTTGCGATACAGGATTTCTTCCCGGGGCATAAATCCCAAACAAAACCTGGTGCAAGCCATAGTCAAGGCTCCAGAACCAACTAACAAGGAAGAGGTGAGGTTGTTTCTGGGTCTCGCAGAATATTATGCCAAATTCATCCCCAAATTTTCAAAAATCATGACGCTGCTGAGAAACCTACTGAAAAAAGGCACATATTTCACATGGCTGGAGGCCCAGAAGGAGACCCTAGAGAATATAAAAGGGCGGATAGTGGAAGCACCGTGCTTACAGCCGTTCAATCCGGAGTGGAGTACAGTCATAACCATGGATGCCAGTGCATTCAGGCTAGGGGCCGTGCTCACCCAGACGAAGGGGGACACTGAACATGTCATGGCATTCGCCTCCAAGCCCTGTCTATGGGCAAGAAGAATTACTCCACAGTGGAGAAAGTGATGCTGGCCTGCGGGCCGTGGAACATTTCAGAACCTATGTGTGGGACACCAAATTCAAACCGGTCACCAACCATAAGCCCCTCATTCATATGTTCAGTCCAGTAGGGACAGAATCGTCTACACCCCAGTGGGCAAGCATCACGGCCAAACTGCAGGAATACACTTTCGAGAATTCCTGGAATTAAGCGAAGGTCATTGGAATGAAGAGGACAGTAAAGACCCCACTATGGTGAGACTCAGGGAGTGTATTAGGAATGGATGGGCAGAAGAAAGGGCTGTACTAGAAGGCATGAGATCGTATTGGAAAGTGGCGAAATAAATCTCAGAGGTGGACGGATTGATCATGAAGGATGATCAAGTGATACCACCCGTGGACATCAGAAAAGTCATCCTGTGCAGAGCCCACTCAGGGCAGTTAGGAAACTCCATGATGCGGCGAAGGGTGAGGGAGGGGTACTGGTGGCCTGGCAGGATCCAGCAAATTCGCTCAATGATTGAGAGATGCCACAAGTGTCTCAACAGTGACAAACATTTGAAGACCAGGCAAGCTCTGATGATTCCCATGTAGATCCATGAAGCAGTGTGGTACAAAGTGGGGTTAGATTTTATTGGACCTTTGGAGGCAATGACTCCCGGCAATCGGTATGGCACAGTACTGGGGGATTACCTGTCGAAATGGGTAGAAGCAGAATTTGTCCCCAACATTATAATGGCTACTGTCATAGAAGTCCTCACATCCATATTTCAGAGGGAAGGTCTCCCCAAAGAGCTAGTCATGGGCAATGGAGTACAACTAGTGTCAAGGGATATGCAGTAATTTCTGCACAAACATAACATAAAACAGACAAAAGCGCGCTGTACCATCCCCAAGCTAATGGACTAGTGGAAAGGGCTAATAGGTTCATTAAAGGTGCCATCCAGCTAGCAACCACTTCAGGCGTGGAACCCCTCAAAACAGTCAAGAAGGCTATTGCAGCCCACAGGTTAACTCCAAATGGTATCACCCAGATTTCGCTGTTTCGAATGCTGAGGGGGAGGAGCGCAGCGTCCACACTGGTGCCACCATGGTTGGCGAGAGTAAGAGAAAATGATGATGTAGATATGGCTGAAGTGGTGTGGAGGCTGAAAAACAGCAAAGCATGCATGAAGAAATGGAGCGACCAAAGAAGAACGAACCCAGGCCGTGAAGTCAAGGAAGGCGATTGGATCAAAATACGACTACCAAGCAAGGACCAAATGACAGGTTCGAAGTTAAGTCAACCAATAAAAGTTATTCACAGAGGGACAAACCACGTCCCATCAGAGGATGGGTGCACGTGAAACATGGAGTTAGTATCAATGCTTGAGAAGCATCGTGAAGCAGAAAGGACACAAGAGCAATCCAACCCCTTCAAAAGCCCAGACAGAGAGGCAACCCAAGAGCAAGAACTAGAAGCCACTGCAAGAGAAACCATGGAGGGAGGAACAGAAGGCGATGCGTCAGAAACATCCAATGAAGTGAGTCAGACACAGGACAGAAGTGGCAGGAAGGAAGTTATGCCGAGAAGGGAGCACAGGAGACTGGTGAATTATGATGACTTTGTAATGCAATAAGATTTGCTGTGTTATCAAGGGGAGGTGTGTTTGGATCTCATGGGATGCCTAGTTTCGCAAGACTTTGTGATGAACCCGGAAGAGCCGGGAGAAAGAGCGCAAGAGGGACTGAGACCACGCAGAGGACCAGGAGCAGGTCGTGCTCCCGGTGCTCCTCATAAGGAAAGCTTTTTAGAGACTTTTGAGACATTTTTTATAACACTACCCAGCACTGTTTCTAGCCTGCAACCTAGGGGCTCAAGCTGCACTATTCTACATGGTTTGTACTGCTGATGTAGTTGGAGTAATAAAGATATAAAGTTTTAAACCCAGAAGCCATCTCACGATTTATTTACAACACATACTTTCAAACATCAGAGGGACTAAGAGAACACATGTTTTTATTTTTTTTATTTAGCATTTTTAAAGCGCTCACACAGCCCGCGGGAATCGAGGCGCTGTTACAGGAATTGAATGTTTATTAGTTCGTAATTGTTTTTGTCTTAGTTGCGTATTTATAACGTGCTTGAACACCCAGAGGTTTCTAAGCGCGGACCCGGGGATCGAACCTGTGTTTCTCCGTGTCGTGTTGTTTCCAAGGCGCGCACGTTGCCGCTGAGCTATCCTCCTGGGACGTGTATGATCAACTATGGTGCAGGTCTTCCAGTGTAATGGAGACACAGCTCTGGTGATGGTGATGCCCGCAGAGGCAGGGACTGCTCGAATTTTAAAATCACATTTGGTAATATGTGGTGAATTTGGTTGTAGGGAGTTGAAGTTACTGCGCTTCATTGTCCTTGCAGTGACACACACCCCACCTTCGTTATTGCAATTGCAAGTACATGTTGTTACAGCAGCTGTGTTGGTGAACAATGAAAGATGTGAAAGATGTGGAGGTGGCTCGGCTGGTACCAGTGACATAAGACAGATATTCATTAATCCCTCAATGGGAAGTAGTCTCAGGGGTATCAATTAGAGTATAGCTGTCACAGGTCCATGCAGAATCTTGCAAGCTCCTTAGCCTGAGATAGTGCTTCAGGTTAGGCTGCTGTCTATAAACATTAACTGGTACAAACCCCCTGGATTTATGGGGAATTTGGGAGAAATGTATCATCCCAAATTTCAAACAGTATTTCATTTATACACACATTTTCATGTCACCCAATAGGTGGTGGTTGTCACAGTGACAATGTTAAAATGTGCCCCTGCAAACTCCCTGAAATAAGACTCCAGATTCCAGACATCCTAATCACGATGACGAATACTGGTTGTGGAGGACACTGCTTTTTGGAAATATCAGGCATGTTGGTCATGACAAACATATTGCCGCATATGTATGCACACATGTAAATATACACACATGTGCACACTCACATGCACACATGGACAATTCTTGGTAAGAGGAAAAGTGTGTTCACAAAGTCACCTCTGATCCCATGGATATAAGCATGAGCCAGTTTGTTTCCTTTGTTCAATTTTTTATGTCTTTTCTCTTACAGGATATATACACAAAAACAGCCTCCCTTGATCTCAAAATACAACTATACAGCTTCCGCAACTCAGGTAACATCGCCTCTCTGCTGCTTTTGACCTTGTTGATCATTAAATCCTTTGCCAACACCTCTTATCCAGCTTTCACTTCTCCAAAGACACAGCCTCCTGGATTAAATCCGTTTAGCATAATCACACCTCCAAGGGTTTCATCAGAATGCCATTGCAGATCCCATCCCTGTCCTGTTTGGGGTCCCCCAAGGCTCCTGCATCTCTCCCACTCTTTACAATACTTACACCAAGCCCATCTTTGATCATCTGGATGCCATTGGCATACCATATACCAAATCTGCACAATGGCACCCAAATCCTGCTCCTACAGGATGATGAAGCCCTCAACAGGCCCTACAGCATCATCCAGAATTGGATGGCCCACCACAACCTATGTCTCAAAGCTGACAAAACTGAGCTGATCATTGTCGGTTCCTCATTGCTACGTTCCCTCGAGTCATCCTACTTCTCCTTTCCCATTGACGGCACCATCATCTAGGTCTCGAGGCACTTTAAGACTCTTGGCATGTACATTGACTGTGAAATTAACATGTGCAAACAGGTGAATGCTCTGGCCTCTTCCACCGTATACACTGCCAAATGTATTGCCATGAGCAGAAAATTCCTATCTCCACCCAACTGCCTAACTCTCACCCAAGTTATTATTTGCAGTAAATTGGAATACTGCAATGTGCTATTTTTCGGCACCTGAGCCAAGAACCTATTAAAGTTTCAGTTTTTACAAAACAAGGCCCTGAGGGCAGCTGTGGGCCTTAAACACTCCTATCACATCTCTGACACAAGAGACAAGACCCACTGGCTACCTATCAAAGCAAGGATTGAATTTAAAACTCTAGTGATCATGCACTGGTGCGTTCATAATGGAGCTCCTTCATACCTTAATCTCTGCATCTCTGTTAAGACCTCGGGGTGCTCCCTTTGCTCCACTTCCAGCCTTGCTCTTCGACTTCCTATATTCAAACGCAAACGAGCAGGGCGTTCCAGTTTCTGTGTTACTGTGCCAACATTGTGACACTCTATACCTTCCCATATCAGAAATGAGCCCTCACACCGCGTCTTTAGAAAACTCCTGAAGACCTGGTTGTTCGCCAAATACAACAATCCGGTACCTCCTGTTTCTGTATACCTCCTCAGAATGTCTTCGCTATCCAAATACTATGTACAAGCTATGTGATACCTCTGTGTTTGGGTGCGACACAAATGCATAAATAAATAAATATGGTGATGGCAGCATAATTTGACTCAAACTGTGTAGACCTGCCTGGTCTTCTTGGAGAATGAAGCCTTGGCAAATGAAAACATCTCTTAGCCTCTTCCTGATCATGCCCAGCACTCCACCTCTCCTTGCTCCTGCCCTCTTCTAGTGATTGATAACCAGTATATTTAACTGTGATTACTCTATGTTGTGTAAATGATCACAGTGTTTATCGCTTGCTCTAATTCCTGCTCTAAATTATTGTTCCTCCTTTTTGCTGATACAAATGGAGGTAACTTCCTAATGTGTCTGAGCTTTCGTCCTGGAATTTTGTCATCTCTTGCTCCTTTCTTCCCCCTTCTAGATCTGTCTTCTCCTATCTTCCCCCTCCTCTTTTTCCTCCTCCTCACTATACTAATCTCTATCGCTATGTTCATTACTCTCACTTTGTCTTACTATCCCAATCCACTTTCTATACTCGTTTATGGCCCTCTCTTTTTCTTACTTTATTCTCCTGATGTTTCATTTCTGAAAGATGGCACTTATCAATGGCTATTTTGCCAATTGGCTGCATCTATTCCTTTCATGTGATCCACATGTCCTCATACCATACACTTTCTGTGGTCACTACTGTTTACAGTAATCTCTTCCTACATTCTAATCCTACTGGTGTTCCTGAAGTATATCTTGTGCAACGTGTTATGGTATGGTGATTTATACTGCACATCACGCCCATTTGCATGGTCTCCAGATGTTTGCGTGGATCTGTAAGAAAGTGGGTGGGGTAAGTTAGTGAGAGAAGAGGAATAGGATAGAGGTTGTGCTCTTCAGTTGATGCTTGCAGAACCAGGAAAAACTGACGTCTGTGCGTGTTGACTTTAGGAGTGTGCTTTGATTGAGTGAACTGGGCTTGTTGTGTATGGAGGTGTAATGTCCAGTTTCTGGGTTGTTTGTTGTTTGCAGCTGTTTATTCTTGTGGCAGATGTGTTGTTTGTGTGTTTTGTGCGTGGTATGTGACAAATCTCGTGGTATCGTCAGCGCTTTAGATGGGGCAGCCCCTTCCCATGAGACCAGGGAGGTGAGGCTGCTACCCGATAGTTCCCCTGGGGATGGTGCTCAGTGAGCCGATCTCATGGGGAGGGAGGACCCAAATACCCCAATGAGAGCAGTGAACATTCTGTGAAGAATCAGTACCCCTTTGACCCAACATCTATCTTCCCTTTAAAACCCTCCAATTCCACACTGACTAATGCCCCCATGTGATTTTGCAGTATATCCCAGGTAAGAACTACTGGGACGAGGAAGAGGCCAGGAGTAATGAAGATCACTGACAAGAACGAACAGACATGCTCTATTAATGATCCTATTGGTCAGCTGTCATTCAAAAGCAGTGAGGGAAGAGAATGATAGGGTCTAAATTTTCGGCTCGGCATGGGCTGAGAGCTTGGCAAGATACACGCCAACCAGCAAAGCAGAGAAGCAGACGGTGTCCGGAGAAGAGACACACTCGAGGAAGGCCCACGAAGCAGACGGCAGACCGGAGAGGAGGAGAAGTACCAGCTTGTGACTGGGCTGAAGCAGTGTAGAGAAACCATTGTGGTTAGTGTACCCCAAAACAGTAATATAGAGGAATAGGAAGCTTGTGTGTGTTCAAGTGACACTCAGCGTCCTCGTCAGGAAAGTAAGCCAAGGCTGTGGGTGGAAGTGAAGACAAAGAGAAAGAACTGTGAAGACGAAAGCATTAAGTACCCTACTTGACAAGAGAGTGCATCAAGGAGTTGTACCGAGAACAGGGTCTGATGCAGTACCTGGAAGCCGGGTCTGTCAAAAAGGGTCAGGGACCCTCAACATAGTTTGGGAGAGAGAACCAGGATATTCTTCTTCCATGCAGTACCTTGGATCCAGGTCTGTGCACCGAGGGTCTGAGACCCTCACGACGGCTTGGGAAAGGTATCCAGGCCATTAGTTCTTGTTGCACGGCCTGGGAGGCATGCCTGCCAAATAAAGATAAATAACTATATTGAACATTAAAAACACAGAGACAATTTGGCTAAAGCTTTGAAAGACTCAAGGGAATCAAACCCTTGACTCTTGTGGGACTTTTGTTTACTTTTCTACATCTTTGTGGAACTTTTATTCGGAACTACATAGATGGGCTGCTGGTTGTCAGTCAAAAGACATTTCCCTTTTTAACCTTATATTGAGTTTAGCATTTGAGGGACAGATTAGGATTTCGACAAAGTACAGCGAAATATACTTTCGTACATTCTGACACAGACAGTTTCATTAGCTAGTTTTATTGAGGCAGGTAATCCCTTCTTACACATAGGGTTTGTAAGGATTTCCTCAAACACCCCCCTCCCATTTTGTTATTATTAAAAGAATTTGCCAATCAACATGCCACCCTCATGTCTGACTCTCACTCCTAGACCCTCACAGGTATGTGGGACGTATGCAGGAGCAGGGGGTGTTTAGTAGTTAGTAATGTGTGGTTGTTTTATTGTTGGCTCAAGATTCTGTACTGTCACATGATTGCCTTGCGACCGGGTATGAGTTGTGGGGAATGCTAGTATTTATGCTTTTCTCAGTGAATTTAAAAGCAAGGTTTTCAATACTTTTCTGAAGGTTAGGTCGTCTGTCATTCTTATTTCCTTTGGTAGCGAGTTCCATAGTTTGACTATTAAGTGGGAGAATGTGATTCCTCCGAATTTCCTTTCCTCGTAGTGTTTCATTTTGACATTAGGTTTATTCCTTTGTTGGCAGTGGTTTATTTTGGCTTGGAGAAATTCAGCTCCTTGTCCATGTAGTGATTTGTGAGCGATGCAGAGGGCTTTGAAGTTAATATGTTTTTTACTGGAAGCCATTGTAGGCTTGTCAGGGCTATTGTGATGTGGTCTCTTCTGGTTAGTCTCAGAAGTAGTCTTGCTGCAGCATTTGTGATGCGTAGGAGTTTTTTTGTGAGGCGTTCTGGCATTCCAAGGTAGAGGCTGTTTGCAGTCTAGTCTTGATAATACCAAGGAGATGATTGTGTAAGTTCTGTGTGGGAAGGTGAGGTAGGCGAGTATCCATCTAAGTCACATGAGGTAGAAGCATTTCTTTGCTATTGCGTTGGCTTGTGGTTCTAGTGAGAGTTTGTTGTCCATGAGTATTCCCAGGTTTTTAATCCCAGAAGATGCCTCTGGTTGGGTTCTCATGCATGGTGTATAGCTCAGGTTTGTGTGTGTTGCTTTATCCTCTGAGGGGAGATCATTATTTCTGTTTTGGTCAGGTTTAGTTTGAGATTGTTGACTGTCATCCAGATTTATATGTCTGGGAGACATTTGTTGAGGGAGTTGTTTGGGTTGTGGGGTTGAGGTTATCCCAAAGATGAGTTTGGTATTATCTGCGTAGTTGTATGCAGTCAGGCAGTGGGTTTTAATGTTTTTCATTAGAGGGGACATATAGATGTTGAAGAGGAGTGGGGAGAGGCTAGGCTCTTGGCATACGCTGCAGCTAATGTTTTTGGTGTTGATGTAAATGGTGGTAAGTATGTTCTTTCAGTTGAGTTGGTGAGGAAAGATTTTAGCTATTGTAGAGCAGAGCCTTGTATGCTGCATTCCTGCAGTATCTCAATTAGTTCTGTGTGTCTAATTGTGTAGAAGGCTGACAGTTGGCCTTCAGTACCTTAAGCTGAAGGTGCACCTGCTGCCTGTGTATAGTTAACTTAAATAAAGTCTTTTGTTAAACTCCTTACGGCGTCCGTCCTATCCCAACACTGGCGACGTAAGGGTGAGCCACGCTCACACTCAGCTGTTCCCCGCCCGCAGCTGAGAAGGAAAGAAAAGGAAGGATAAAGCCAGCAGCACTTCCCTACTGAACATTGGAGCACCCGCTGTGCGCTACGAGCGCCGCTCCTCCCTGCACAGGAGTTCAGAGCGGCGCACCCTCAGCATTTGAGCCGGAGCAGCAGGCAGCAGGCGCTGCCCCACATTCCAGGTCAGAGGGGGGTGCCCAGAAAAACAAAAGGGGGGTGGAGCCCACATCAGCATTGGAAAAGACTCCATACTCACGTTCATGACGGAGAGTGTGTGTTTTCTCATATGAGAACCACACAAGAGGTTTTATACATTTTGGGAATTGCTAAGGAAATCTCAAGGCCTCTAAGAGAAGTTTCCACCCGTCCCTCCTGGAACATTGAAACAATTTCAAAGACTGCAAGTGGTTGCCCAGCAACTGGCACAGCCTTCTCGTCCAGGACAGGGTTTTGACATTCCATTTAGTTATTGTGATGCAACAAATGGTCTTTTGCTGAGCACCCTGTCCAGAGCCCTCAGGCAGGCCATACCCTGCGCTGATGTCCATTGTGATGTCATAATTGACTGTGCTCATCGCATCAAGTAGTTTCTTAACATCAAGTTCTTGGATTTTGTCAGGCTTCCCAGCTCATCCTATTCTGCCATTGTTCAGTGTTACACTGCAAGACCAAGAGCTCTCCTCTGACTCTGACACAATGGCGGCTGCAATTCCTCCACCTGCACCATTCCTCTCCGAACCTGGGAGGCCCCCAGTCAGATGGGACAGATGGGCCAAGATGTTTGAAAATTACATCGTTGCCATTGGAGGCGATAGGTATAGTTCTGCCAGGAAGAAGGCACTTCTTTTACACAATTTGGGTTTGGAAGGGCACATTGTCTTCAATCCTCACACGTGCGGTGGAGGACGGATCTGGAGACGCTGATGAGTATGTAATTGCTTTGAAAAAGATGGAAGATCACTTTGAACCCAGGAAGAATGTGACATTTGAAAGACACAAGTTCTTTCAACGGGCACAGGACAGTGCAGAAAATGTGGAATCTTATGTGGCTTCGTTGAGGACATTGAGCCACACGTGTGACTTTGGGGACCTCACAGACTCCCTCATAAGGGACCAACTAGTGCGCTGCACCAACAGTCCCATGGTACAAGAAAAGTTGCTTGCCAAGGATGTGTCGTTTGACCAGGCGGTGGAGTTGACACGTTGCATTGAGCAAACCTCTCAATACATGAGGGCAATGAAAATTGACAAGCAATCATCACACAGCATTGCACAAGGGGTATGTGCGGTCATGCCAAAGAGGAAAGGGAATACCAGGAAGGAGTGGTGGAATCAGAGGTGCTCTAGATGTGGAAGTACCAGGCATTCATCAAATTTTCCATCCTGTGCCGCAAGAGTTGCAGAATGCTACAAGTGCAACCGCAAGGGTCATTTTGCGAATATGTGTAAAGATGCTTCGGTGAATTGTCTTGAACAAAGAGACACAGAAAACCAATCTTCCACACAGCCCCTGCAAAGAATGCCAGATGAACCACCTGTCCAGGAGAGAAATGCTAGGCATGTGTTCCAGATTGACGCTGTATCAGGTGATGCCAAGGGACCAGTTGACCATTTCATGATTGATGGGTGTCACATCAAGATGTAGGTGGATTCGTGTTCTCCTTGGATCATAATCTCAGAAAGATACCTTCAAGAATATTCTAGGCAAGTCTCCTGATCTTCTTCTTCCCGCTGAAGTACAACCCTGCGGTTATGGAGACTCAGACATTGCTCTCACTGGCGAGTTTCATGGCACAGTATTTTACAAAGGGAGAGAATGTTCGGCAAAAATTCTGGTTGCAAAGAAAGGAGCATCATTACTGGGCTGGGAAGTACAAAGGGTATTAGGTGTCCGTATACAAGCTAGTGCATCAGAACCTGTAACTATTGCAGACATTGAGGATCAGTGGTCTAAAGAGTTTCCTGAGGTTTTCACGTCCAGCCTAGGAAGGTTGAATGACTTTGAGTACAACATAAGGCTCAAGCCTAATGCACAGCCGGTAGTGCATACAGTGAGGCCTGTTCCACTTAAACTACGGCAACAACTCCGTGAGGAACTTCAGAGTTTGATTCCAAAAGGTGTGATTGAGCGCATCAATGGAACGGAATGGCTCTCCCCTGTGGTCCTAGTAACGAAAACCAATGGTAGCCTGAGACTATGTGTCGACCTCAGGGACCTTAACAAGAACATTTTCATTGAAAGGCACCCTCTACCCATAATTTCCGAGACTCTGGCTACACTTGGTGAACCTAGTTGGTTCTCAGTAATAGATCTCTCTGCAGCATATCACCAGGTGCCGTTATCGGACAAATGTCAACATGTAACTGCTTTTATCACTGCGGAGGGCACGTTCAAGTATTTGCGCATGCTGTTTGGACTAGCACCAGCTGTTTCCATGTTTCAACGAGTCATGGAGGAAGTACTTAAAGATCTGAAGAATGTTACTGTGTTTCAAGATGACATTTTGGTTTTTGCTAATTCAGAGGGTGAACATGATGTGGCATTGAGGAATGTTCTTCAAAGGTTGAAATCTTCAGGGCTGACGGTACAAAGAGAAAAATGTCGCATTGGTCTCAGGGAGGTTGAGTACCTGGGACACACATTGTCGGGTCATGCTATATCACCTAAAACCAATCTTGTAAAGAATATATGTGAAGTACCTCCACCAACCGATAAAGATCAACTCAGATCATTTATGGGTATGGCGGAGTTCTATCATAAGTTTGTGGAAACATTTGCCACTATCTCAGCACCCCTAAGGAACCTATTAAAAAGGGAGTGAGTTTCAAATGGGCTCCTGAGTGTCAGGAAGCGTTCACTGCTATAAAGGAAGGGATATCAAGAGCACCATCTCTTGGTGGTTTTGAAAGCAGTAGGAAAACTGCTCACGGTCGATGCTAGTTTGATTGGGTTAGGAGCCTCATTGTACCAAGTGGACTCGGGGAAAGAATGTCAGGTGATTGCTTTTGCTTCCAGGCCTCTAAGGGGGGCTGAATGTAATTATTCAGTGATAGAAAGAGAAGCATTAGCGGTGAACTGGGCCATTGTACATTTTACTTTTTTTTTTGTGGGGGCAATAATTTTTAGTGAAGTCAGACCATAAACCGCTGGTTCAACTGTTAAGTAGCTGTGATTGGGCGAAAGGCTCTCTCACGATTGCTAGATGGATTGTGGGATTGCAAGGATATAATTTTAAGATTGTTCACATTCCAGGTAAATAAATTGTGGTGGCTGATTGCCTGTCTAGAATGCCAGTGAAACACACTGAGGGCACATCAGAAATAGTCATGCAAGAAGATATAACTATTTCAGACATGTCAACAGTTGCAGTGGGGAAAGATGAATGGCTAGAAGCAGATGCATGTGACACATCCATCACCAGGGTGAAAGAGTGGACAATTAATGGGTGGCCCAGCAGGGATGCCCTAGATAGGAATCTTGATCGCATGTATGAGGTGAAACAAGAGCTAAATCTGTCTGAAGATGGAATCAAACTCAGGAGGGGGTCCAAGATTATCCCTCCCTCACTTATTAGGGCCTGCTTAGTAGATCTGTCTCATCAAGGTCATCTGGGAACAAACAGTACTAAAAGATTGTTAAGACAAACGTATTGGTAACCAGGCATGGACAGCATGGTGGAAAAAAAGGTGAGGGGTTGTTATGAATGTGAAAAAGCGGATAAAGGAAAAGTAGTAGAGAAGTGCCGCTCAACCCTGTTCATGTTCCATGTGAGCCATGGAAAAAATTAGCTGTGAATATAATTGGCCCCATACAAGGTTTGGGCAATGGCTTTCGGTTTATCGTAGTACTTGTAGACTATCACACCAAGTGGGTTGAGTGGAAGGCTCTAAGAGAGGCCACTACGAATGAGATGGTCTCATTCTTTGAAGAGGTGTTCCACAGAGAGGGCTTTCCCACAGAGATCATAACAGACAACAGGGTGCAGTTCTGTTCTCAGAGAATGAATGAATTCTTAGTCAGGTATGGTATTACACATTTGAGAACTGCGCTATACCACCCTAGGGCAAATGGTTTGGTGGAGAGGACTAATAGATTTATTAAAGGGGGTATTCAGCTGGCCCTCAACTCAGGTCTTGAATGGTCAGAAGTGTTGAAAGAATTGGTGTGGAATTATCGTATTACTCCACATTCAGTAACCAAGGTGTCACCTTTTGTCTCATTAAAAGGTAGGCAGCCAGCTACCAGGTTATGTCATGGATGGCTAGAAGCATCAGGATGTGTGAATGTAGATAGACAGGCAGTAATGAATTTGATCCATGATGCGCAGAATGAGTACAAACAGAGATTCGACTCTAATTTCAATGTAAAAGAGATGATGTTGTCGGTGGGAGATTATAAGGGTAATTCATAGAATTTAGTGCACATGTGGCGCACGCGGCTGGCGCACAGTGTGCATGTGCGTTTGTCTGCGCCAGACGCGTGCGCTAAAATCCATTTCCGTGCACACGTATTCATGCATTTTAGCTACCAAAACCAGCCGTGGCACACAGTGGCACAGCGACCCTGCAGCAGCGCCAGTTACGCCCCCAAGAAC
The DNA here is from genome assembly GCF_040938575.1 of Ambystoma mexicanum. Lineage (NCBI taxonomy): Eukaryota > Metazoa > Chordata > Amphibia > Caudata > Ambystomatidae > Ambystoma > Ambystoma mexicanum. The sequence continues at coordinate 1,052,861,461 of NC_090937.1, read as the reverse complement.
GCCCCTCGCGCAGGGAAAAGCCATCAAAATCACCAATCCAGCACAAAGGGCTGCGCTAACCCTGTACCAGTATACATGGCCGCCACACAGCACATGGCAAGCGGGGAACGTGTATTACTGGGATGCGCAGGAAGTTTCACACGCGATTGGCCCTGTGCGAGTGGGGTACGTGTTTTACTGGGGTTCGCTGGAAGTTTCACACGCGAAGGTCCCTGTGCGAGTGGGGTATGTGTATTACTGGGGTTCGCGGGAAGTTTCAAACGCGATTGGCCCTGTGCGAGTGGGGTACGTGTATTACTAGGGTTCGTGGGAATTTTCACACGCGAAAGGACCCTGAGCGAGTGGGGTACGTGTATTACTGGGGTTCGCGGGAAGTTTTACACGCGATAGGCCCTGTGCTTGAGTGGGGTACATGTATTACGGGGATTTGCGGGAATTTTCACACGCGAAATGGCCCTGTGCGAGTGGGGTGTTAGGCGGAAACCTGTGCAGTTCCCTCTGGGACCACTGCAAAAGATTTAGGACTACAGGTGTTTGGCAGTAAACCCACTTGGTAGCAGTCTGTACAACACAGATTCACTTGGTAGCTGTGGCTGAGCAGTCAGACTTCTCTCAAGAAGAGTTAGGCAGTATGTGGAGTATACAACATAGGGCAATTCTACACAGTAAGACAAGCAAACACGCAACAAGGCTTCGGTGTAAAGATATAAAGGTATTTATTTATAACAACACATCTATGGAAAATACTCGGGCACTACTACAGCAAACAACTTCAATCGCAATTACTATAAGAAAAAGATCAATACCCCTAACAATAGTTCGACAAGTCTAGGTTCACGGCATCACTTATGTGCAGACAGAGGTGTATGCTTTAACCTAGATGGCACTCTAGTATTCGTTAGGACGGGAGAGAAAAGGCGGGTTAAGAAATCAACTCGATACCAATACTTTTTAAGAACAAAGATGCAAGGCAAGAAGACAGGAACTACTGTAGATTCCAAAGTTCAGAGGCCAGGCCCACTCGGAGAGAGGCAAGGCGATATGTCCCAAAAAGTATCTTAGTGGAAATGCGATTCGAGTCTTTGTCGCAAATTGTTATAGGCAGATTGGACCAGTTCAGAACAAAACGATATAGAAGCTTGGAGGCGACCCTATGGAGAGGCGAGGAATAAGACACCCCACTCTATCCGGCAACAAGGGAAGCCAGGTGGACACAGTACCTTGTTTGTGGAGAGACGGCTCCGGCGGGGGCAGTTGTTCCTGGTGGTGGGTGCACATCGGGTCTTTGCCAAGAGAAGCAATGATCTCGTCGTCGAAGGAAAGTTGAAGATCGTTGCACCACCAGAGAAGAGACCAGCCGCAGAGTGCTCCCTCGTCGGATTCTTAGGTCCTGTGGTGACTTCTGAAGATCCAGTCCCAAAAGCCCTGCTTTCATGCAGAAAACCCCCATTCATTCAGCCTAGCTGTCAATCAAAACACGCTAAGTGGTGAGCGGGGAGGCTCACCACTTGGGCCAATCACACCAGTGCGACCGGAGTTGGCAAGGCAACTCAGTCCAGGGTGCCTAAACCCCCTCCCACACCCCCTTTGGTACCCAGACAGAATGGCACCACTTTGGAGGCCCTCTGTGTAGAGGCCCGCCAAAAGTGGAACAAAGGGCTCAACCTTTGGTTTAGGAGTCACAGAGACGAACACAGACGCCATTTTAAAAACCGAGTTCTGGCAGAAAATACCATCCGATAGACTTATTTAAGATAAGTAAACCGGTGGTATGTTAGAGATTAACGGGAAAAAGGTATTAATCTCCAACAATGGGAAGAATCCCATAGGGTTATATTCGGGGTCGAATATAACAAGTAGTTTCCACTGCCACCAGCCAAAACTCGACGAGGGGGGACGGGACAGTGCCCCCTCGAATAACAGAACCAGGAGTATTCGAATTACCCCTACCAGCACGTCCACAATAGGGTGGTTTGTACTAGTTCTGTTAGTAAATTTAGGTCTAGTAAAGCCAATGGTGAATTTACATGCCCGGGGAGACAGTAGTCAGTCCCCGGGTATGGAGTCTATGATGGAGGTCCGCTAGGACGCCCCAGTGTTACGGCACGGAGGGTGCGGTGCAACACACATAGAAAAACATATGAGACCCTCTGAAGTAAAAGACCCCATAGCCCATAGAACACATTGACATTCGAAGGAATTACACACATTCATGTCCAAGAGTGGGAGAAAAAGAGTCTCACTCTTGGCATGATGGAAAAAACAAACTCCAGAAATCCAGCAAAGCTGCTGGGGGACTCACTAGGTTAGGAAATTCAGCCTAAACAGAGAATTCTCCCTAACACTCGCCCCCCCAGACTAAGGGACAGGAGGATTTATGGATGAATCTCATACCTCTAGTCGATGGCATACATCCTAGAGAGACCATCAGCATTTTGGTGGTGACACCCTGACCTGTGCTCAATGGTGAAATCAAACCCTTGCAGGCAGAACGACCATCTCAATAGTTTTGGATTTTCCCCTTTCATTTGCATTAACCATCTCAAGGGTTGGTGGTCAGTCTGAAAGACAAAAGTAGAACCATACAAGTATGGCCTAAACTTCTTCAGAGCCCACACGATAGCAAAGCACTCTCTTTCGATTGTTGCCCACCTTGTTTCAGGATCCTTCAGCTTGCGGCTGATGAAGCAAACGGGGTGCTCCCTACCTTTCCCATCCAGTTGACTGAGTATGGCACCTATTCCTACATTTGAAGAATCTGTCTGCACAATGAAGTGTTGGTGGTAATCAGGAGCTCTGAGTACTGGGGCTTGGCAAAGAGCCTTTTTCAGGTTTTCAAAAGCCTGATTGCACTCCTCGTTCCATCTAACCTTTTTAGGAAATTTGGGCGAGGAGATGACATTCAGGGGAGAAGCTATGGTCCCATAGTTCTCGATGAAATTCCTGTAATACCCAGTGAGGCATAGGAAGGCTCTCACTTGGGTTTGAGTAGTAGGTGTTGTCCAATTTTGCACAGCTTCAATCTTACTGAGCAAAGGCCTTATTTCTCCACCTCCTACCTCATGTCCAAGATAGACTACCTTACTCTGTCCAATTTGGCATTTACTCGCCTTTATGGTCAGATTGGCTTGTCCAAGAGACTGCAAAACATCTCTCAGGTGGGTTACATGCTCTTCCCAGGAATTGCTGAACACTGCTATGTCATCCAAGTATGCCATGCAGAAGTCCTCCATCCCATTCAGAACCTGGTTTACCATCCGTTGAAATATAGCAGGTGCATTCTTCAGTCCGAAAGGCATTACCTTAAACTGGTATAAGCCAACGGGGGTAGAAAATGCAGTTTTCTCCTTGGCATGGTCTGTCAGGGCTATTTGCCAATAGCCTGACGTCAAGTCAAATGTGCTGAGGAACTTGGCTGCGCCAAGTTTGTCCACCAACTCATCTGTGCTTGGCAAAGGGTGGGCATTAGTCTTGGTGACTGCATTAAGAGCTCTATAATCCACGCAGAATCTAAGCTCTTTAGATCCGGCCTTTGGTACTAACACAACTGGGCTAGACCATGGACTAGTAGAGGGCTCTATTACCCCGAGATCAAGCATCTTGTTGACCTCACATTTGATGTGGGCTTGTACGTTTTCTGACATTCGGTATCCTCTGCTTTTGACTGGCAGACAGTCACCAGTGAGTATGTCATGCTGGCCCCAAGGGGTCAAGCCTGGTGAGAGCGAGAACAGAGAGGCAAACTGATTCAACATAGATTTGCACTCTTCTTGTTGCTCGGGTGTCAGATTTGAAGAGAGATTTAGTCCTTCAACTTTTTCGTCCAAAGGTAAGCCTCTGAGGAGATCCAGAAGAGCTTCACTCTCTTCTTCTTCCTCGGTTGATGCTAGAAGCAACGCTCCTACATCAGGTCTTGAGACATACTCTTTGAATCGGTTGGTGTGAAAGACTGTCGGAGCCTCCTTGGGGTTGCCCAAGTCCACCAGATAGTTGACCTCTCCGAGTTTACCCACAACTCTGAAGGGTCCCATCCATTTGTCTTGCAAGGCCCTCTGCCTTGTTGGGATCATAACGAGAACGAGCTGGTCTTGAGCGAACTCAACCATGTTAGCCTTTTGATCGTGCCAGTGCTTGACCAATGCTTGTCCAGCTTTCAAGTTATCGCTTGCTTCTGTCATCATGTGCGACATTCTCCTCCGGAGACCTATCACGTAGTCAGTCACTTTGACTGGCTTGGGGAAGGAGCACTCTCCAACCCCTCCTTAATCAGGGCAAATGGACCTAATGACGGGAAGACCATAGAGAAGCTCGAAGGGAGAATAACCTACCCCCTCCTGAGGGACTTCTCTATAAGCAAAGAGAAGGCATGGCAGTAAAAGGTCCCACTTACGCTTAAGGGGTTCCTCTAAAGCACCTACCATGCTCTTCATGGTTCGGTTGAACCGTTCTACCAACCCATTGGTTTGTGGGTGGTACGCCGTTGAGAACTTGTAAGTAACTCCACAGGTTTTCCACATGGCTTTCATGTAGTGGGACATAAAGTTTGACCCCCTGTCAGAGATTACTTCCTTAGGAAACCCGACCCTAGTAAAAATACCAACGAGGGCCTTAGCCACAGCCGGAGCTGTAACAGTCCTCATAGGAATTGCCTCAGGATACCTAGTAGCATGGTCTACTACAACAAGTATAAACCTGTTGCCTGAGGAGGTTGGAGGATCAAGGGGACCAACAATGTCAATCCCTACTCTTTCAAATGGGACTTCCACAACTGGGAGAGGCACTAAAGGTGCCACATTCTTGGAGCCAACCTTACCAGAGGTCTGGCAGGTGTGGCAGCTCCTGCAGTGTTTTTCCACTTCGGCCCCCATCTTCGGCCAATAGAAGTAGAGAGAGAGCCTTTCCTTAGTCTTCTTGAAACTCAAGTGGCCAGCCAAAGGAATCTCGTGAGCTAACTGCAAGAACTGTGGTCTGTTCTCTTGGGGTACTACAAGTCGTTTGTAGTCTCCAGGTGCAGACTCGGTCGGTTCACTGTAGAAGAGGCCATCTTCCCAGTGCAACCTGTATTTCCCAGGCTCTTGCCCGTCAGCCTGAGCTTCTGCCTGGTGGCGAAGACCTTCCAGAGTTGGACATTCTCTCTGTCCCTTACTGAAGTCTGCCCTGCTGGGTCCACCTTCTGCCAGTAAAGACTGCAGCTCAGGATGGTCAACAGGATCCAGATCTCCAATGAGTTCCTGGCCTTCCATTAGCTCTTCCTCAGAGTCTAATTCTACCACACAGGGTTGTACCTCCCTCTCAGCCTCAGCTGGAGGTGGAGTTACGGGTGTAACTTTGGACAACCGCGGGGAAGTCCTTTTTGGCTGCACTGAAATGCTGGCTGCTGGTTTCGGGGTAGAAGTCTTAGGTTTCCCTTTCGCTTCTGATTTCTTCGAGACAGCCGCCGACAATTCCAGTGGAGCAGGAGTGATTTCTTTCTTCATCATCTCCTGGAGAGTACCGCGCATGGTCCTCTCTCTTGCAGGTCTGGTTAGCTCCTGTAACTGTTTACTAGGAGGTCTGGGGGTGTGTGATACAACTCTGAGAGTTTTCAAATCGTTACCCAACAGAACGCGTCCTGGTACCTCACTCTGTATGCTGACAGGTATCTTCACAGTCATGTCGTTACATTGGATGAGAACTGGTAATTGGGGAAGCATCTGCACAGGCCCTCAGGCTAACTTGGTGAGGCGTTTGGGTGCCTTAGCAACATCCTCAGCCTGAAAAAATGATTTATCCACCACAGTTATGCTGGCCCCAGTGTTCCTAATGGCAGGAGTCTCCTGACCATTCAACTGGACACTGTCCTTATAATACTCTTTAGTATTATCGGGGATAGAATTATAGACATCTAAATTCTGTTGTTCCCACAACCCCAGAGATACTAAAGAAACGCTGGCTGAGACTCCAGTGGGTTCATCAGCTAGCAGTAGAAAGTTTCCACTTGCCATTTGGACTTCCTCCTCTGGAGCGAAGGCTAAGGAGACAAGCTGGACCCCTGAAGGTTTACCCTTACATCTGGGATCTCCTTTCACGTGGTCAGTCGAGCCACAAACAAAGCATTTACCGAATGCTTTCTGGAATGGTGGCTTGTTCTGGCCCCCTTCCGGTTTGGCACCAGAAGACACACTATTCTGCTGCGGTTTTCCTTGTGGCTTACCCTTCTGGTTTTGTTTGGGGCCCTCTTTGGAATTTGAGTTATTTGAATTCTCTTTTGAGTCTTTTTTAGGCTGTTTTACCTCATCCTTTTTCTGAGTTGCTCCAGAATCCTCATGAGTAGCCCTGTTGGCAACCCATAAGTCAGCAGCCTTAGCTAGCTTCCGGGAATCCAATTCCTTCGAATCAGCCAAGTGCTGTCTGAGCTCAGGAGAACAGGCATCATAAATCGACTCCAACATAAAAAGATTCTTCATACCCTCATAAGTGTTCACTTTGTAACCCTTAATCCATCCCTCTAAATTTTTCAACCCTTTACTCACCCAGGTAGCCCAAGGGGTACCATAATGCTTTTTGAGGGTTCTAAACCTCTTAAGATACTGGGAAGGGGTCTTCCCAAATCTAGCTATCAAAGCTAGTTTCACACTTTCGTACTCTTTCCTATCCTCCTCCCCCAACTCCATTACCACATCAGTTGCAACAGGGGGGAGCCTAGAGAACAACCAGGTAAGCAACTCATTACCTGTGATGTTCCTGAGCCCATGATTGTACTCAAACAAACTCAGCCAATCCAATACATCCAACTTCGGTTCATACATACCAATTAATTCTTTCGGCATCCAGGGTCTTTTGGGACTGGAGCTTCTAGAAGAGCCAGAGACAGAAGCAGTTTCGACAGACAACTTTTTCATTTCTAACTCATGCTTGAGCTCCATTTCTCGGAGCCTAAGAATTTGTTGCATTTCTTGGTGTTTCTGTTCGTTTTGAGCAGTAATCCTTCTGAATTCCAAGTCCATTTTCATTTTTTCTAGTTCAAGAACTTGAGGACTTAGTGTGGGACCTGTTATAGGCCCAGTAGGTACAGCTGGTAAGGCAGACAGAGGGGCAGGGGAGACAATTTCGTTAGCCTCTCTTTCCTCTTCAGCCTCTTCATCACTATCATCAGAATTACGATTTAGATCAACACCATCACTGTTATCTACATCTGCTGGAGAAGTTGGTTCCTCTGAACCAGTACCCAGACTTTGGTTTTCCAGCAATCTCGCTATCAGTTCTAACTTCTTGCCTCTTACAGAAAGATTCTCTTGCCTACAGAGAGCTCTTAAACTCTCAGTATTTTCACCTGACAAGGATTCTTGACTTTAAACTTCCATAGTAGACATGTTTTTGAAAGTTGCTTTTTAGTGCTAAGCTTTGTGGTTAGTTATCCTTAAGTGTCGAAAAGCACTCTAAACTGTATACTCGATACAAATCCCACTGCTGTACACCAGTGTTAGGCGGAAACCTGTTCAGTTCCCTCTGGGACCACTGCAAAAGATTTAGGACTACAGGTGTTTGGCAGTAAACCCACTTGGTAACAGTCTGTACCACACAGATTCACTTGGTAGCTGTGTCTGAGCAGTCAGACTTCTCTCAAGAAGTGTTAGGCAGTATGTGGAGTATACAACATAGGGCAATTCTACACAGTAAGACAAGCAAACACGCAACAAGGCTTCGGTGTAAAGAAATAAAGGTATTTATTTATAACAACACATCTATGGAAAACACTCGGGCACTACTACGGCAAACAACTTCAATCGCAATTACTATAAGAAAAAGATCAATCCCCCTAACAATAGTTCGACAAGTCTAGGTTCAACGGCATCACTTATTTGCAGAGAGGTGTATGCTTTAACCTAGATGGCACTCTAGTATTCGTTAGGACGGGAGAGAAAAGGCGGGTTAAGAAATCAACTTGATACCAATACTTTTTAAGAACAAAGATGCAAGGCAAGAAGACAGGAACCACTGTAGATTCCAAAGTTCGGAGGCCAGGCCCACTCGGAGAGAGGCAAGGCGATATGTCCCAAAAAGTATCTTAGTGGAAATGCGCTTCGAGTCTTTGTCGCAAATTGTTATAAGCAGATTGGACAAGTTCAGAACAAAACGTTATAGAAGCTTGGAGGTGACCCTATGGAGAGGCGAGGATTAAGACACCCCACTCTATCGGGCAACAAGGGAAGCCAGGCGGACACAGTACCTTGTTTGTGGAGAGACGGCTCCAGCGGGGGCAGTTGTTCCTGGTGGTGGGTGCACATCGGGTCTTTGCCAAGAGAAGCAGCGATCTCGTCGTCGAAGGAAAGTTGAAGATCGTTGCACCACCAGAGAAGAGACCAGCCGCGGAGTGCTCCGTCACAAGGCACCACCTTTTGGTCGCGGTACAGGGGTAGTGGCTATCCGGTTGCCGCTGTGCTCTGCACGGGCAATTCGACCACTGTGTCCTGAGGCGAAGAAAAAGCAAAGGTGACTGGTTGTTCCCACCAGTCAGGGGAAGAGACTCTCCGGCAGGGAGATCTCTTCTGTCGTCGATAGTGGTGAGTCGGTTCAGCAGGGCTCCACCGGAGGTGTCGTCATTGCAGGTCGGCTCAGCTTTACCCTCGTCGGATTCTTAGGTCCTGTGGTGACTTTTGAAGATCCAGTCCCAAAAGCCCTGCTTTTATGCAGAAAACCCCCATTCATTCAGCCTAGCTGTCAATCAAAACACGCTAAGTGGTGAGCGGGGTGGCTCATCACTTGGGCCAACCACACCGGAGTGCGACCGGAGTTGGCAAGGCAACTCAGTCCAGGGTGCCTAAACCCCCTCCAACACCCCCTGTGGTACCCAGACAGAATGGCACCACTTTGGAGGGCCTCTGTGTAGAGGCCCGCCAAAAGTGGAACAAAGGGCTCAACCTTTGGTTTAGGAGTCACAGAGACGAACACAGACGCCATTTTAAAAACCGAGTTTTGGCAGAAAATACCATCCGATAGACTTATTTAAGATAAGTAAACCGGTGGTATGTTAGAGATTAACGGGAAAAAGGTATTAATCTCCAACAATGGGAAGAATCCCATAGGGTTATATTCGGGGTCGAATATAACAAGTAGTTTCCACTGCCACCAGCCAAAATTCGACGAGGGGGGACGGGACAGTGCCCCCTCGAATAACAGACCCAGGAGTAATCGAATTACCCCTTCTAGCACGTCCACAATAGGGTGGTTTGTACTAGTTCTGTTAGTAAATTTAGGTCTAGTAAAGCCAATGGTGACTTTACATTCCTGGGGAGACAGTAGTCAGTCCCCAGGTATGGAGTCTATGATGGAGGTCCGCTAGGACACCCCAGTGTTACGGCACGCAGGGTGCGGTGTAACAGACATAGAAAAACATATGAGACCCTATGGAGGAAAAGACCCCATAGCCCATAGAACACATTGACATTCGAAGGAATTACACACATTCATGTCCAAGAGTGGGAGAAAAAGAGTCTCACTCTTGGCAGGATGGAAAAAACAAACTCCAGAAATCCAGCAAAGCTGCTGGGGGACTCACTAGGTTAGGAAATTCAGTCTAAACAGAGAATTCTCCCTAACATGGGGTACGTGTATTACTGGGGTTCGTGGGAAGTTTGACACGCGAAGGGCCCTGTGCGAGTGGGGTACGTGTATTACTGGGGTTCGCGGGAAGTTTCAGGCGCGATTGGCCCGGTGCGAGTGGGGTACGTGTATTATTGGGGTCGCTGGAAGTTTTACACGCGAAGGGCCCTGTGCGAGTGGGGTACGTGTATTACTGGGGTTCGCGGGAAGTTTCACACGCGATTGGCCCTGTGCGAGTGGGGTACGTGTATTACTGAGGTTAGGGGGAAGTTTTACACGCGATTGGCCCTGTGCGAGTGGGGTACGTGTATTACTGGGATTCGCAGGAAGTTTCCCACGCGAAGGGCCCTGTGCGAGTGGGGTACGTGTATTACTGGGGTTCGCGGGAAGTTTTACACGCGATAGGCCCTGTGCTTGTAGGGGTACGTGTATTACTGTCGTTCGCAGGAATTTTCACACGCGATAGGGCCCTGTGCGAGTGGGGTACGTGTATTACTGGGGTTTGCGGGAAGTTTCACATGCAAAGGGCCCTATGCGAGTGGGGTACATGTATTACTGGGGTTCGCAGGAAGTTTCACACGCGATTGGCCCTGTGCGAGTGGGGTACGTGTATTACTGGGGTTCGCGGGAAGTTTTATACGCGAAGGGCCCTGTGCGAGTGGGGTATGTGTATTACTGGGGTTCGCGGGAAGTTTCACACGCGATTGGCCCTGTGCGAGTGGGGTACTTGTATTACTGGGGTTTGGGGGAATTTTCACACGCGAAAGGGCCCTGTGCGAGTGGGGTACGTGTATTACTGGGGTTTGTGGGAAGTTTTACACGCAATAGGCCCTGTGCGAGTGTGGTACGTGTATTACTGGGGTTCGTGGGAAGTTTCACACGTGAAGGACCCTGTGCTAGTGGGGTACGTGTATTACTGGGGTTCGCGGGAAGTTTTACACGCGATTGGCCCTGTGCAAGTGGGGTACGTGTATTACTGGGATTCGCAGGAAGTTTCACACGCGAAGGGCCCTGTGCGAGTGGAGTACGTCTATTACTGGGGTTTGCGTGAACTTTCACACGCGATTCCGCTGTCAGAGCGGTTACGTGTATCTAGTGGGGTGCACGGGGAGTCCCACACGTGAATTGGCAGTGTGGGTCCTCCCAGGTGAGCCCTCCACCCCATCCACGGCCCCTGCAGGCAACCCACAACACAGGGGACTATCCTGCACCCCTGGCCATGCCTCCCAGCCAGCACACATGTCACCTTCTACTAGTGATCACCAACTCATGTCCCCCTGCACCCCCACCCCCCCATCAGTCAGGGGCACCTGCCAGCAGGCCCCCACTCTTGTCCCACTCATGTCCCCCTGCACCTCCACCCCCCAGCAGTCAGGGGAACCTGCCAGCAGGCCCCCACTCATGTCCCACGCATGTCCCCCTGTGCCCCCACCTCCCAGCAGTCAGGGGCACCTGCCAGCAGGCCCCACTCATGTCCCACTCATGACCCCCTGCGCCCCCACCCCCCAGCAGTCAGGGGCACCTGCCAGCAGGCCCCCACTCATGTCCCCCTGCACCCCCACGCCCCAGCAGTCAGGGGCACCTGCCAGCAGGCCCCCACTCATGTCCCACTCATGTCCCCCTGCACCTCCACCCCCAGCAGTCAGGGCAAAAATAAATAAATGAAATGAAATCACACAAAAATACCAAACATGAAATGAAATGCATGTGCAAAAGATGAGTGAATGAAAATTATAACCAATCCAAAAAAGATCAAAAGAAAAACAGTCCAAACTCTCCCTCCACCAATGCAAATCCAAAGGAAATGTAAAAAAAGAAATCCATTGCTTCATGTCCATAAAAAAAAAACAAATTAATCCATGATCAAACTATTCACAATCCATTGTCCAAAAGAAAATTCCATGATTCCATCTGCAAAATCAAAAAAACATATCATATCAATCCATTGTCCATCTATGTAAAGGGTCCATGAGCCCAACCAAACAAATGAAACCTACCTAAGAAACTACCTAAAAATAGAACTATATACAAATGTGTGTGGCATTGTCCATTGACCACAAATAAAAGGAAAAGGAAAAGGAAACCTAACTCTAAAAACAGTTTACAATGGCAGCAGGCTAGTCCGACGGCTCACGTCCCGATTTCCTGGGCCAGGGCATCATCGAACTCCTGCTCGATGTCCCGGAGACGGTCCTCTTCCATGGCCCCGAGGGTTTGCAGGGACGATGACATGTGGACCTCCAGGTCCCTGCGAATTGCCTCAAGGCACTCGGCCCGCCTCAGAGCCCTAAGCATGGAGTTCTCGCCCTGACCATCGTGAGCCGTGCCTCTTCTGCCCGCTGCCGCTCCGCATCTATATCATGGCCTAACCGCTGCCACACGGAAGACACTTCCAGTCCTGGGTCCTCCTGCCCTCTGGCCGATGCCTGCCCCTCTGATGTTGAAGGCCCCGAGCCATCATGGCTCCCACCTTGTTGCTGCTGCTGCTGTGCCTCTGCCTGTGCCCTGGCTCTTGCTGCCTGCACATCCTCCTCCGGCTGGGGTGCAGTTGTTTAGGTGGCCACCCCTGCTGGACGTCCGACTACCGGCTGTGGCAGGGATGTCTCCTCCACCAGCCTGGCCGCAGGGTCAGAGGCAGCTCCACAGGGTACCTAGATGATACATGGGTGGGAAGATGGCATGGAGGACGACTCGCACGTAGGGGCTTCAGGTGAGGAGGGGGTCGCAAGAAGGTCCAGCACACGGAGGAATCCAGCACTGGTGACCCGTCCCAGCAGGTCAACGCTGTCAAAGAGGCACCCGAGATGACGTGCAGTCTCTTCACGAAAAGACCGCACGTCAACTCGCATGCCCCATTGACGCAACGCTATCCCGGCCAGGACAGGCTCAACACGGTCCCGGATAGCCACGTCCGCAGGGAGAGGAAGGCCAGTTGTTGTGCGCTCATCCCCTCCCTGAAAATGGGTCTGGACGTAGGCATCCCTGCTGGTGCCAGATGATGCAGTGACAGGATCAGGGACAGGATTGCACACAGGCACCTCCGTGGTGGCCTGTGCTGCCTCCTGTCCCTGGTCCTGCACTGCACCACTAGCACCAGTAGAATCCCGACCTCCAGACCCGTGTGTGTCCCTTCCACAGCCTCCTCCTCCACCAAACCCCCCACTAACCTGGATGACTCCATGCCATCTTCCTCTGTTGGACCCTGTGGGGTCCCAGCTGCCCCTTCTGCTGCCGAGGAGTCCACCTCCAACCTCCGCCTCTTGGACCTACCCTCGGCAGCTGCGGCCTGGGACGCGGCACCAGACTCCTCACTCCCCGACGAGATGACAATCTGGGAGGGGAGCCGGGCCTTGCGTGTCTGGCTGGTGGTGCGATCCCTGTCACTGTGCTCCACAGCACCCTCTCCGCCCTCTTCATCAGTCGACGCGGCAGACAGGGAGAGATAAAACACAGGCATCAGGGCACAGTACATTGGACTGATACACACATGACAGTTGTACAAGAGTGGCATTGTCAAACTTCAGACACGGCATCACACTCCACGACACACATGTAATTTTAACTCACACACATGTGCATTTCCACAGCAATTTTGCCCCAGGCAGCACCATCCATACACATACAACAGCATGTACAGCCAAAGGTGAGCCTGACATCACATGAAACACTGGGAGTGCACTAGACATGCACACACGCCACCACACTTACATGCATGTGTACATCTCCTCCAACTGTCGCAGTGATGAGATCGCCATACATGTCACATCTGACATTCAGCCTTCTACATATCAGTGTCACTTGCATCCATGTTGCATCACAGTTGCACACTTGTCAAATACACATACATGCACATGTACACAGTGCAGATACATGCATTATGAACCACCATCCAGGCCACAACCATGCTAATGTACATACACAGAAATTCAAACATGTGTGCTCCCACACCTACATTTGCCCAGCATGCTTACCAACACATACACCATCAATGTGTCTCACACCTGAGAGGACTCACATGTGGCAGCCTCACGCCCATGTTCATACACATCCCTACATGGCCCTTCAAAAACACATGTGCAACCTGCACACTACTGGCAAACCATGACACGCACAGCGTCCAATCACCATGCATGTACACTTACCTCTCGACTCCAGACGGGTCTGCCTCTCAAGGATCTGGACGTAGAGGGCTGGGCATATGCGTTCCAGGACCCTCATTTGGTGGTCGAACAGATGGCTCCGGCGCCCCTTGGCATCCACTGCCTTCAAGAGGCGCCGGGCCTTGTTGAGGGTCCTGGACCTGAAGTCCTCTCAGCGCTTCTTGACATGATGTAAGTCGCGGACTGCCACCCCCTCCGCGTTGATGGCAGTCACTATGTCCATCCAGATCCTGGTCCGTCCTTCATAGTTGGCGCGCAAACTTCCTAAGAGGGCATCATACTGCCCCAGGACTTGCTCCACCAGGACAGCAACTTCCCTGGCACTGAAGCTGGTGACCCTCTGCCTCTCTGGCTGGGGGTTGGCAGTGGTCTCAGATTGTGTTGTGCCCGACATGGCAACCCCAGAGGCAGGTGTGGGTGGACAACTGGGTCCTGGGGCTGGGCTGTGGAGCGATGGAATCCCAGTCGGGAGTCTTTGGTTCCAGCAGGGGTGGTCACAGCAACTGGACCCCCTGGCTAACGTGCAGGCAGCAAATAGCAGGGCACGTGGGCAGCAGGCAGTCAGGCAGCAGCAGATGGCAGGAGGGAGCGTGCTCGGAGCTCCTGGGGGGCAGTAATTCGGCCTTCTGGGCAGGAGTGTGGTCTTCCATGTGTTTTCGTGTGGCCAGCTTGATACAGAGTGAAAAAATTGCAGGTCAGCGTGTAATTGGAGGAAAGGCCCTTAGAGCAAAAGCACGTCAGCACACGTATGCGTTTTCATTGGACCAAAGGCCCTTAGCGCGTAGGCGCTCCTCTGACGTTACGCGCGCAGGCTTTTCCCTCGTGACGTGGGCATAGTGGTTCAGCGCGCATGAAAAAACTGCACGTCCGCGTGTGAATGCGTGTAATCCGAGGAAAGGGCCTACGTGCGTAAGTGATGTGACCCGCGTGGGCGTTTCTCACAGCACGGGTTAAAGGTGAGCGGGGCCAGCAGTTTGCTGTACGTGCCTTTCGTGGAGACCGACGTGTGTAGCTGCTTCGTGTTGTTTCGCGTGCCATCATATCTTCACAGCGATCGAGGACGTATCTCTTCTTTTGGCGGGGGTATTGGCTACGCGTGTTTTTCATTATCACGCTAGTCAGACGGTGAGTCGCGCATGCTATTTTTCCCACTGCGGGTGCCCCTGTGTATCGCACCCATTTTCGAGGTCATAGTAGCCTGCGTGTCCCACACGTATGCGTTTTTTGTGTTACTGGGTGCCACCCCGTATTGCGGGAGGTTGATTCCACGCGAGTAGGCTGCAGGGTTGTGTGCACGATTTTACTGCGGTTTTGGGGTGCCTGAGCATAGCGTGACCCGTCACTACATCATCGGGGTCACATATAGCCTTGCAGGTACAGGGGGGCTGTTAACATCTTGCATCCCACCCCCTTCACCCCAATTGCCCAGGTCAATTGTGGTGTACACCTCCCATTGGCACTGCTCCATCTGTGCCGGCACTACTCCATCTGTGCCATGGTTGGGAGGCCACCAAAGGTGAGGGGTGCCTCAGCTGGGCGTACTCCTCGTGGTGGGTGTGGTCAGCGACATGGCCGGGGTGACCAGGGAGTCGGGGACTCCAGGGTGTCCAGGGTGGCCGCAGAGGGGGAAGAGGAAGGGGTGCGCCACTTGAGCGTGATGTTGTGCCATGTGTCAGTGCAGTCATGCCACCACCCCCTGTGGTTCTGGGAGATGCAGCTTCTGCATCTGGCACTGGCGCCCGTGTGACCCGGCAGTTCGTTTCATCGACTGCCACGGGCCCAAGGGTAGTGGTAGCTGCAGGTGCAACTGTGGACACCACCACCCAGGCTCAGGGTCTGCCAGCGCAGGCTGCGTTGGCAATTGAAGAGCCCTTGGAAGATTTCCAACAGGCCCAGAGGGAAACCGTAGGGGCACGCAGGGCTGCCCTGACCAAGACACGTGTCCCTGGGGCAGTAATGTCATCTGCTGTCCCGAACAGCCAGGTGTTGGCAAGTGCAGTGGCAGATGCAGCCAACAACACCCCGGTTGTGAGTCTGTCAACCAGGACAGTTGCAGTCAATGACCCTGCCACAGCGGATGTTGATGCGCAGGGTCCATTAGAGGGCGCCCAGCTGCCACTGACACAAGTCAGCCCTTTGGTCGTCCCTTCACCTGCCACTCCCTTGGCTCAATCCACCAGTCCCACTGGCCATACTGATCAGGGTGGCATCAGCCAGCCATGGTCTGCGCCACAATCCAAGAGGAGGAAGGTTGCACCTGCAGCACAGGCTGGGACCCCACACACAGCCACGACCTCCTGCACATCGAGGAAGAAGCCTTTCTGCAACCAGTAACTGAACTTCCTCGTGGGCTACGTGCGGGACCACAGCCGTGACATGCTAGTGGGTGCTAATTGTCAGACTACGGCTGCCCACCGTGATACCCACTGGAAGCAAGTTGCGTAACATGTGAGTGCATTCAGCCATGAGGTGCGTACGGCGCAAGAGTGCAAAAAGCGTTGGAATGACCTCAAACGCAGCGCTAAGCCTAAGCGTGCCTCAAATTACAACTTGACTCTGGTGACTGGCGGTGGGCCTGCACCGGAGGAGGAAGACCTCACTCCGCATGAGTCACTCGTTGCGGAGTTCATACCATCTGAATCTGTCGAAGGAGTGGGAGAGATGCAGGACTTTGATGCCCAGTCCAGTGAGTGTTGATGCGTGTTTTTCGAGGACGTGTGTGTTTTACTTGTGTGATGTGTTGTGCATGACTGCCACTACATGTCACGTGTACATGGTTATGATGTGCAAGTAATGCAATGCTTCCCTGATGCATGTCTACTCTTCTGGATGGTGGACATGTGGAGCAGACGGGGACTGTCCACATCACCACTTTTGCACCCTAGTCACATGCTGGTTACCAGTATGCCCCTCCGGTCCATGTTCCAGCTCACTGGCACTTCTGCATGTAGCGTGGGGTGACCTTCCTCTCAGCCCAGGAACTATGCATAGCATGACTGACCTGCATGTGTCCTCTGCCTGCAAGGGTGTAGCCAATGTAGGCATGCTCCCTTGCCCCTCAACCCCCTGCTCTGCACCCCAATTCCATTTTAGCACTGGTCTGCTACAATATTGCACTTGGTTACTTCCGTGGTCATGCCTCCTGTGTACATTGTAACATCCAGCGGCCAATCTGCCAGACATATCCATTGAAGTACATCCTTAGTACCTGATGCAGGGTGTCTCACTTGGACTGTGCAGTGGTCAGATGCCCCGCAGGGACATGAGTGCCCATTCATGTTCCATGTGCATTTCACGCATGCCCATATGTGTCTATGACTGGATGATCACTGTTACACAAGTCCATGATGACCCAAATTGCATGGCATTTCATCTGCCTTCCCATGTCAACTGTGGCTCAGAACTGCGTTCCACACATGTTTATGGTCTGACAATCTGTGTGGGTCACAGGCCTCAGCCTGTTTAATGGACAATGACTCTGTCCAACTGGTGTAGTGTCTTCTTCACACGTGGGTGGACTCCAGAGGTTTCATCATGTGTCCTGCTTACTGTCCCATCATCGTTTGTTGTGTTGTCACTTGACTCACATGAAGCTGTTGATGCTAGTCAACACTGTCTGTCAATGCACATGCCTATGGTCAGCCTTTTGATACCATGCTAGGCATCCCTGCTTTTGCACTTGGGTGGAGGGGTGCTTTGCTTGTAGATATGCTACCCATTGAATGCACATTGCACGTGATGCCTGAAGTTGACCTTGCACTGCCTTCACATTTTCTGACACACACCATGAAGTCCTTGTACATGTATGTAGTGAGTGACATACATATTTGCTGCACTGCATAGACCCACTTCAATGCAAACTGCCACCTTTCAACAGCTCTGATCACAGAAGCAATTTCAAGTTGACCCAGCATGCATGCCAGGTTCTATTATGTGCGTCACATGTCTGCCTGATGTGTTTGGTGTCGGTGTGTGTGTGTGTGTTGTGTGCTTCTAACATGTGTAGTGACCTTTTTTCTCTCTATTTTTAAGATGATGACGCAATGGATCCGGAGTATGGTGTTGTCATGCCAGGCACAGGGTTGTTATCACTACATCAACCCAGCACAAGTGGGGGTAGTGGGGTGGTAGGCCACAAAAACCCCCAATTGCTACAGTCCATCTTGTCTCTGGCTGCCTATGAGTCCAGCCCTGAAGAGCACTCTGATGACCATGTCGAGTTGGATGAGCATCAGGTCCATATGTCAGGGGTTAGTGATTCTCATGTGGACACTCCTCTGTCCGCGACACCTGCACTGAGGGGTCAGACAGTCTTGGGACCCGTGGTGGATCGGGACGCAGGGTCACCCTCCACACCAGTCACTGATGTGCCTGAGACATCACGTCGACGGTGGCATGTAGTCGTGCAGCCGCTGGCGGTGCCAACACAACGAGGACACCCGGTCCTTGGGTCCCGCAGGGGTCAAGCCCAGCAACGTAGTCGCCGCGCGCAACCACAGTATACTGAGTGGGAGCAAGACATGACTGCCAATTCTGAACGGCAGGGGGCAGCAATGGAGAACATCGCTGAGAGCATGGAGTGTGTGGCCCAATCTGTGCTGCCCCCTGCTAGGCAGGTGCTTCTCCAGCAGCAGGCGGCACGGTCCACGGCCCGCTCGCTCAGGCTGGGCATGGCGGCCTCAGACAAGGCACACCAGGCTGAAATGTTGTCTCTGCGTCAAGCAATTGCTTCTCACGCAGAGGCACACATGAAGGCCCGAGGGAGGAGCATGCTTCCCTCAGATCCACTCTGGGTGTCCTTCTGATGTCCCAGAGGGAGCGGGCAGAAGAGAGGTTTGCACAGCTTGAGCGTACCATCTCGGCTGAGCTACATGCTTGCCGGGAGGTGCAGCGGTTGTCAAACCAGGCCATGCAGGAGGAACTCCGTGTTACACGTGCTACCTTGCAAGAGGAAGCACGTGTATCACGGGAGGTTCTGCATGCAGACCTACATGTGATCACCACACAGAACCAGGCTCACCTGTCCGGCAGACCTGCTGCCGACGAGGGGCAAGCTGTGGCTAGGCGTGGTCATGCTCCTGTGCGACGTCCTCCTTTCCAGGAAGAGCCAGACTCAGACGATAATCTATCTCCCACATATGTCGGGCTGTGCAGGCGCTGAGCCCCTGGAGGTTTTTTTTTTCCTCAGCATCATCGCATGTGGGTGTTGAGCAGCACCCTGTACCTCCCCCTCCCTCCTGGGTGCCTTCCCCCCTGGGTCGTATGTGGCCATTTTTGATTTTTCTTTTAGTTTAGTTAGTTAAGTTTCTGTTTGATAGTTAGTTTAAATAGGTAAAGTAGGTTTTTCATAGTTAGTGTAATTAGTTAATATAGTTTAAAATTGCTAGTCTATTGTGCTTTCATGTGACGGTGTGGTGCTTTGTGACTTTTGAAAGCATCCACTGTCTGTTCCAGCTGGGCCCTTCAAGCTTGTCTTATGTATGTGTTTGCTGCTTGAGGTCCTTGACTCACATATGCCACTCCTGCTTCCCTTATCCATGGGCTCGCAAGGATGGTTCCCTTACACAAGGGCAATGGACTGTCATATCTGTGTCATGTCTGCTGCTGTGGAACTTGTGTTAACACCCCTAGTGGGGATGATTGGGGTGTAATTGTCCACTGTTCTTCTTTGGCTAGATGGGGTGTTTAATGATTCATGTGTACATTCATTGCTATGCATTGTGTAGTATGTTTCTTATCTTTAATGAACATGTGCTTGTTGCAAATCATGCCGTAGATAGTGTGTTCCACACTGTTGCTGTGAAAGACGGACTGATGGTGTGATTTCTGATGAACCTCTCTGACATGGTCCAGTCATGTAATGCCTGAAGAGACACACACAGATGAATATTAAGCATTAATCATGTGTTTCATGCACATTCTGCAGGGGGATGAGCCTCAAGACCACCTTTGCCAGCAGACATGGGCCATTGGACGTCTGGAATCAGGACACTTTTGGTGCTGCCGACATGCACATGTGTGCGCAAGCAGAGGCACAGGGATTGCGATCATACATCCGAAAATCGATGACGTGTTTCAAGGGACTCCAGGCAAGCTGAGCAGCACACGGGGGTCAAAACACAGCAAACCTTCCACCTGGCCAGTTGAACATGCATGCTTATTAGCAGCACTGACAGTGATTTGGACAAATATTGGTGTAGAAGTGCACAATACAGCTCAGATGTGTTAGTGGACTGATGGCTAGTTGATGTGAAAGTTGTCTGGGGCACCTGCAGGGGCAGTGGCACATACCCTACGGTCCACCATGGTCCATTGAGGCACCTGTATTAGCCATGTAGCCTTCCGAGACATGGAATGAAGCAGCTCACAGGGACAGACAGCAAGGGACAGACTCGGGTGCAGTGCATTTCATTTCCAAGTAGAAATTGATACATGCACTGGCTACTTTATTTTGGTCATGGTGGTACAGGACTTGTTCTGATGTCAGACCTTGCTATATCCGTGTGTCTGCTTACACAGGGAACATTGCATGTTGTGTGAATCGTGACACATTGGTGTTCCATTTGCCATGCATCCACCGGTGCCTGACTTACTGCATTGACTGTGTATGGACCATCAGAGGGGTAATGTTACGTATGGGTATGAAGCATCCACACAAGTTTGTCTGTCTATAGTGTATTTTGTTACTTTGGGGCATATTTGGTGGTGTGTTTGTGTGTTTTGGGCACGCACAGATTATTAACTGTGGCTCTCTTTGCAGCATTGAAATGCTCCTGTTACCGGACCTGAGAGTCCTCAGGCAGTAGGCCAGCACTCACCCCAGAGATAAGTTTCTCTTTGACTTAAATTTGAGTAATTTGGTGCTATGTGCATGTGAACAAGTTTGATCTAATTGTGTATGTGTTAATGTGTGTACTACATTTTGGTGCATTCCCTACTTTCCAGTGTCAATCCTACTCCCCTCTCCTGCCCCTCATTCCGGTTATCCAGTATGCCAATGCCTGTCCCGACTGCATATCCCCGACCCTCGTTCCCCACCAGGGTCTCAGAGGCCTGTGTGAGTTAGACCTTGCAGGCACCCAGACCACGGTGGGGGTGGTTGTTTTGTGCCACTCCTGCGCCTGTTCACAGGAGCTGTGACAGTAGACATCCGTTCATGGTGCATCATTCTATGTTACTTGCCACACATGGTTCAGATCCTGTTGTGACATTGTTTTACTGTGCTACCTTGGTTGTTAACATCATTGTGGTAGTACTTGGCCTTTGTGGCGTACTGCTACTTCAAGTCATCTACTGGAGGTTGTTCTGGTTTGTTTTACTGCCTGCAGGCTATTTTCTTGGCTTCTGTGTTGTCCTGCTTTGAGTTCTGTTGGATTTTGTGCTTTTGCAAATCGTGGTGGACTCTGAGGGTGCTGGCAACTTTTTAAACACAAGGTGGGAGATGGTGACAAAGGGGAAGGGTGATCCTGTGGCCAGGTGGAATTCAAGGATGTCGGATGAATAACCCAGATGCAGTTGTTCAGTGAGTTGTGGTGATTTGTGAGGGAGGGGGGGTGTTTTGTTGTTGATAGTTGCCCTGCCCTGCAGTGTGATGGGCACCCTGAAATTGTAATTGTGCTTTCCTATTTACATGATGTATTCTGCTGATCAATGCCTGTTCATGTGTTGTGTTTACCTTTCAGGTGTGAGGGGATAGTTGTGATTTGACATGCTGGGGTATACACATGGTGAATGTTCACATGTGATGTGTTGAGGACACTGATGGTCACTTGATTTCACATGCATATGTTGAGTGCATGTCCCTACTGACCCACACACTCGCACTATGACCCACTACATGTACAACCACCCTTCCATGTCCACGTGTACACTCTGTTTGCCTTCAGGTGCCCACTGTGTTCCTGCAGCACATGTTCTATGACCATTTGTGGATCCTGTACATGCCTATTTTGTTTTTTTTTATGTAGTTTGTCGCTTAGTGATAATCAGGGTGTGCATCACACACAGTGGCTGTTCACTGTGCTGTGCGCTGAGCAGTGTGTTGCAGAAGGTGGACACGGCACAAAGTAGCTGCAGTGTTGATTTTGCAATGCACATTATGCATGTGGACAGGCATTCATTGTTATGTTTAAAATACAACATTTGGAATGCATTTGGGTATGACTTATTTTGGGTTGGAGGTTGTTGGTCAGTCATTTCATCTGATTCCATGTCAGGCATCATTGTCTGATGCCCATTTACATTTTAAAATGTGTACCTTTTTGGTACTGTGTTGTTGTATGGCTATTGCTTGCCATGTCATGTTGTGGTTTGGGAGGGTTTGAGTGACATACCAGTGATAGTCATGTCCTGTTTTGCAGGTCTGTGTGATTCACACCTTGCATGTGTGCCTTTTGGTCACACAGGATTGCTTGTGTTTAAGTAACTAGGGATGCAGACAAGGTGGCAATTCTATGGCAACAATCTCAGGGTGGTAAGGTTGTGACAGTTGACTGTCTCTTTGTCATCATCGATAATCACCTGGTATGTGCCAGGCCTGTGTGCACTCCGCAGGGTTGGGAGTTTAGGTGAAAAATCTGACCACAAGCTGGGTCCAGGTTTCCTCGCCACGTGCCCTATCCCCTCCCATGGGCAGTGCCTGTGCCTGTGGTTGGGGATGTGGGGGCACCACCATGTCCACCGGTACGCCCTGCCATGTTGCAACATTGTGCAGGACACATGCTGCCACAATGGTCCTGCACACTACTGGGGATGCATAGAGTAGCTGCCCGCCAGAGCGGTCAAGGGAGTGGAAGCGTGACTTGAGCACTCCGAATGTGTGCTCCATTATGGCCCTGGTTGCAATATGGGCCGCGTTGTATCTTACCTGGGGTGGTGTGGTGGGGTTCCGGATTGGCGTCATCATGTGGTTGCTCAGAGGGTAGGCACTGTCCCCTGGAGAGGTGATAATGTTTGTGATTATTGGGGTTTGTGTATTTGTGTGTGTGTGTGACATGCATGCATGTGCACGGGCATTTGTACTCACCTAGGAGCCATGTGTCGCCATGATGCCCAGGTTCCAGGGCCCGGCTCAGGGCGGACATTATGTATATGAAACTTTCATGGGTGGAGCCAGGGTAGTTTGCATAGTCAGAGGTGATGATTCCCTTTGCATCGCATACCACCTGTACATTGATGGAATGCCAGTGCTTGCGGTTTCGGTAGATGTGCTCAGTGGCCCTAGGTGGACGTAGGGCCACATGGGTGCAATCTATGGCACCGAGCACTTTGGGGAAGTGTGCCACCCTGTAAAAGTCCTGGACAACGGCCTGCCTTTCTGCGGGTGTTCTGGGCATGTATATGTGCCTGCGGACTGAGGGGACGCTGTCATGATTGCCAATACCTGGTGTAGGCAGCGTGACTGTGTGGCCTGTGAGACCACCCCCACTATGGCAGTAGTCCGCTGAAAAGACCCAGTGGCCAAAAAAATGCAGGACATTGAGCACCTTCTCCAAGGGGCTCAATGCTTGGGAGCAGAGGGTGGGGGATGTTAGGTCATCTTCCCACTCCCTGACCAGGTCTAGGATGATATGGGGCGGAAACCTATACCTGCCATAGACCTGGTCGTCAGGCATCCCAAAAAGGCTTGTCCGTGGTAAAACAATGTGTGCCCTGGCTATTCTCCTCCTCCTGCGGTGTCCCACGATCAGTGCTGCGACAAATGGGGCATTCATCGTAGCTGTATATACGTGTTTGTTGTTTGCGCGCACTTTTATGCTGTGCACGGGGACGCTTCCGCATGCCTTTGTGTGGTGGACACGTTGACGCCTGTGCGTGTCTTTTGCCGTGCGCAGGTTTCCTGTATTCGAATCCATGAATACGGGTTGTTTGCGTGCGTGTGGGCGTTCCGTGTAGTTCCTCTGCAGTACTTCCCCAGTTACGTCTTCTTTTTCACGCGTTATTCCCCATTCCGCGTGTTACGCCCACTGTTCCTTCCACTTTTGTTGTGTGCGCTGCGCTATGTGCGCTTTCGCTGTACACTTAGCGCACGCTGTTTGGAGACGTGTGCGCCAGCGTGCGCCATGCACTGATTTGGCGCACAACCAGTGGGAAAGTAGCGCAGCGCCTTCCCTGAATCGCACGCGTGCGCGTGCGCTTGCTTTCTCCCGCTTGCTCCTCCTTGCGCCTGCTTGCGCTGGGATTTTCGGCGCACGTTTGTTCCATGAATCGGCACCTATGTGTTAATCAAAAACCCACGTTTTGGTGCGAAGTGTACAGAAAGCAAATTCCTAGGTCCCAAGAGAGTTGAAACTATTAGAAGTAGCGTGGTCATTCTTGAAGGGGGTGAGTGTTGGTCGAAGTCTAAATTAGTCAAATGTGCACCAAATGTGAACAGAGAGACTATAATGAGAGACAATGTCAATGATTAGAGCCAAGAGGAACCAGGAAGTGAAGGAGTTACATATCAATCACCTACAAACATTAGTGAGCAAGTGGAGGATGAATCCAATGCGGGAGACAACTGCAAAAGAACAAAGAGACTGCCTGATTGTTTTAAAGACTATTACCTTGAATAGTTTAGCTACAATTCTTCCACATTAAGGGAGGGAGATGTGTTAGGTTTAAATGTCATATCATTTTGTTTATATGTGTTACAGATCTTTGGAGTGTTTATTATGCTATGTTCCATTCATGCATACACATTCCAAGAATTCCTGCATCCTAGGATTATCTCGGAATGTGTATGTACGGCGTGTTTTGAACTGGCTGACAGTTGGCCTTCAGTACCTTAAGCTGAAGGTGCGCCTGCTGCCTGTGTATAGTTAACTTAAATAAAGTCTTTTGTTAAACTCCTTACGGCGTCGGTCCTTGTGGGCATGGGTCACTTGGGGATCCGATGAGGTTGGTGTCTTTTATCAGATTGTTGAAGGTTTCTGTTCCGTATTAGTGTTTATTGTTGCGTTACCTATGTCTATGGTCTGTTGAATTGCTTCTATTTTTGTTCATAGCTGGTTTGTGATGTTGTCACATAGGGATTGTGATGGTATGATGCATTTGTTGCATGATGTTGGGTTTTTGATTTCCTTATTGATTTTGAATAGTTATTTTCATGGGTTGTTGCCGATTGGATTCTTGTGGTGTATTATGATTGCTTTGCTTTTAGGACTGTTGATTTGTACACTCAGAGTTGTCATTGGCATTTGTTTTGTCGGATTGCTGGTAATGGTTTATCCATTGTTTTTCCAGTTTGCGGTTCGTTTTTTTGAGTTCCCTCAGTTCTTCTGTGAACCAACTTGCTGCCATTTTATTTGCAGTCGCTTTGAAGAGTTTTGAAGGTGCTAATTGGTCTAGGGCCTCTGTGATCCAGGTGTCAAGTTATTTTTCTGCTGAGTCTGGAGTCATTCTGTTTAGCTGGGAGATGTTTGGTTTGGTTGATTCCATTAGCTCTGTTAAGGTTTCGAGGTCAAGACTCGTCCAGTTTCTTGCGTTAGTTTCTGGAGTTTTGTGTTTCCGGGAATTATGCGGTTTGGGATTTTGACAGTGAATGGGATGAAGTGGTGATCACTCCATATGATCGGTACTAGCGTGGGGTGGTCGAGAGTCCATCTCTGCAGAAAATTGCATCTAAGTTGTTTACACACAGTTAGTGGGTCCATTTACAATTAAGTTGAAGTGGAGTGTTATAATGTGCACGAGCACATTATATTGTGCACGGGGATCTGTAGAATGTTGAGAAGGAAGGCGAAAGGAGGATTCGAGAAAAAGGCGGTTGAGAAAAGAGAGAGAGAGAATATCGTTGAAGATGGTCCACGATGTGGGGTTCAGACAATAAAGAATATAATTACTTCTTACCTGTGTCGGTGAGATCTTGACATTGGCGACGAGGATTTGTCAGAACCCCGGTCCCGCGCGTGTGTTGTCCTGATTCTCCGGCGATGCAGCGGTACGTGGACGGATCATCGGTGTGAGCAGCTGTTGGACCTGTGGTGTGCCGCCTGCTGCTTTCGGGTGCCCCGCTCGTCGGCGGGGGCAGTGGCGGGGGGGAGCGGTGGCAGGCTCCGTGGGTGCCGAGGATAGCGGCTGTGGCGACTGCAAGAGGAGCCGGTGCTGATGTGGGCGGTCCCTGCCTGAGTTCGGAGAGCAGCGGTGAGTGCAGGCGGGCCTCCGCCGGCGTCGGCTCTGCTGTTTGTATGGCGGCGAGCTGTCCATGGTCCGGTCGGCAGTGGTGGAGGAGCAGCCGCGGCGCGGCAAGGAGGAGCCAACCCTGCTAGCCCCGGCTGTCTTGTTGACATCAGCATAGACACGCCCAGCAGGTTTTTGGAAGGGGCCGTGGCGGCGCTACGTAACGCAGTTGACGGCGGCGCTTAAGTCAGCTGATTGGGGTTCGCATTGCTGACATTAGCTGCATTGAAATCGGAGGTTTGAAGTGGAGCAGCGCAGCTGACGGTGGCTCTCCAACCAGCGCAGTGCTGCCTGTTCCACGGGCAGAGGCTGCAGAGTAGAAGGAGAGGTTTAGGAGTGCACTACCTTGTGCTCCACTGGTGAGTGGACCGAGGCAACGACATCCTGGGCGGTGCCACCCGATTTATAGGGAGGCTGGGCACAGGCAACGACATCCTGGGCTGTGCCACCTGATTTATAGGGAGGCTGGGCACACGACCGTGGAAGTGGCCTGGTTGGGGGAGATCTATCATCCTGGATAGACAGTTTACAGAGGATCAGTTGTGGGAGGAGTGCGTTTTCAAGCTTGTTGACTCACCCACCCAGTGACAGTGACTGCTGGGTTTGCTTGGTACTGCATTTACGTGTGGGTGCACGTGCACAAGGTGACTGTGCGAGGACAGCCAAGTATCAGGAAGCCCTAGAGGATTGCTTTGTGTTGGGCTTGCTGGGTGTTGGTCAATTCTAGGATATTCATTTGAGACATGTTGCATTCAACTGCTAGGCCTCCACCTGCCTTTCTACCAAGCACTGGGGAGCCTGCTGTTCCTTGGGAACAGTGGGTGGATGCCTTTAAGGTATACCTCAGGGCCGCGGGTGGAGCAAAGTACAATGATGATGAAAAAGAGGCTGCACTGCTCAATTGTATTGGTACTGAGGGATTGAGGGTTTTTCGTCACCTGCCTGGAGAGAATGTAATGATTCAAGGGGGAGGTGAGGGAGAAATGGTTATAAGTACTTATGAGACTGCTTTAAAGAAACTGCAAATGCGTTTTGGTAAGAGAGTTAATGTGGTCTTAGAGAGGTATAAATTCTTTTCTAGGGCGCAAGGTTCTACGGAAAGTATAGATACCTATGTTACGGCATTACGTGCACTCATGGCTACATGTGGGTTTCCAGGTAATGGGGATGAACACATCAGAGATCAAATAATGATGAAGACATCCAATCAGAAAATCAGAGAAAGATTGTGGATTGAGAATGATCCATCGTTAGAAAAGGTCTTGGAGATAGCCAGGGCAATTGAGGCTTCCAAGGCGAGTGTACAGATAGTTATGGAGAGGGATATGTCTAAGGAGGTGGTGCAGGCGGTAATGTCAAGAAACAAGAAAAGTGTAGATAAAGCAGTTGGGCAAGGGAGTAAGGCATCCAAGAGCAAGGATGGGTGCAAAAACTGTGGGTGGTCCAGTCATACAACCGAGTCTAAGTCTTGTCCTGCTTGTAATGTGGAGTGCAGGAAATGTAAGCGGTTGGGCCATTTTGCACGCATGTGTAAGGGGCAGATGGTGGCTAGTGTAGTTTCAGATGATTCAACCATGTTGTTACAGGGTGCAGCGGGAAGTGGATCTAGTCAAAATGTTATACTGCATGTAGAGGGTGGTGGGCGGAAGGGTCCGTGGGTGTCGGTGTTGGTGGATCAGCACCCTGTGGATATGCTGGTGGATTCGGGGTCACCTTATACATTGGTGTCTCCCGAGGTTTATCAGGAAGTTTTAGGGAAACAGCTTTCAACGTTGTTGGTTTCAGATATTGCACCATGTGCATACGGGCAATGTCCTATTGAAGTACTAGGGTACAATTGGTCAAATTTGTCTTTCAAGGGGAGGCAAACAAGGGGTAAACTGTATGTGGCCTCAAAGGGCACGAGTGTGTTGGGTTGGGAGGAGCAGGCGGCGCTGAAAATACAGATTCATCCGGGTGAGAAGGTGCCGGTGCTCAGTGTGGAGGAGGAGGCGGGGCAAAATGTCATGAGGGTGGACTCCACAGTACTCATGAGGGAGTTTCCTGAAGTATTTTCAGACACTTTGGGTAAACTCAGAGGTTTTACACATCGCATTGTGTTGAAGAAGGGAGTAGTTCCTAAAGTGCATAAGGTTAGAGGGGTGCCAGTAGCGGCGAGGGAGGCATTGAAGGCAGAATTGTCTAAGTTGCAAAATGCGGGGATAATTGAGCCTATAGAGTCTTCAGAGTGGTTGTTTCCTGTGGTTTTGGTTAAGAAGGCAGACGGGAATATCAGGATGTGTGTGGATCTCCGGGAATTGAATTCGAGCATATGGGTGGATCGGCATCCTTTGCCGAATATCAATGAGTTGTTGTTGACTTTAGGTGATGCCAAGTATTTTTCCACCTTTGATCTGTCAACAGCGTATCATCAAATTGATTTGCACATTGAATCTAGGCCCTTGACTTCATTTGTGACTCCGTTTGGGGCATACAGATTCTGTCGCATGCCATTTGGTCTGGCTTCGGCTTCTGCTGTGTTCCAGCGGTTGATGCAGCAAATGTTTGGAGGGGTGATGGGTGTCAATTATTTTCAAGATGATATTTTGGTTTGGGGCAGTAGCAGAGAGGAGCACGATATCAGGGTTAGGAGCGTCATGCAGATTCTTAAAGAGAGAGGTTTAACGGTCAAGTTAAACAAATGCCAGGTGGGTGTAGAGGAAGTTACTTATTTGGGACATACACTGAGTGCCCAGGGTGTGAAGCCAAAAGGGGAATTGGTAAAAGTATTGAGAGATACACCAGCTCCGACCAGTAAAGAACAGCTCAGGGCTTTTCTGGGCCTTGCAGAGTACTATGTTAAATTTGTGTCTAATTATGCGGAGAAAACGGTGGCTATGAGGGCTCTCATGAGGAAGTCAGCTAGGTTTGTGTGGTCTGAGGAGTGTGGGGCGGAGTTTGAATTAATTAAGAAGGATGTGGAGAGTGCTCCTTGTTTAAAATCTTTTGACCCGAAAAACAAGACTGTTCTGACGGTGGATGCGAGTGAGGTGGGTCTGGGGGCAGTACTGGAACAATGGATGAATGGTGAGTGGATGCCGGTAGCTTTTGCTTCCAGAACTTTAACAGATGTAGAAACCAGATACTCGGTAATTGAGAGGGAAACCTTGGCTGTGTTGTGGGCTTCAAAGCATTTTAGGACCTTTCTGTGGGGCATACCGTATATTGTCAGAACAGACCATAAACCGTTGGTGCAAGTGTTTTCTACCAAAGGAGTCACGGCGGTATCCCCAAGGATTGCGAAGTGGTCAGTGCAGCTGCAGGACTACAATTTTGTTTTGCAATATTTTCCTGGGAAGTTAAATGTTGTGGCGGACTGTTTGTCCCGTTTGCCTATAATGGAGGCGGACGGTCAGATGGGAGTGGTGAAGGAAATGGATTTGCAGGAGTGTCAGATTGCTTGTGTGACTTCGGCGGTGGAGAAGTCGTTGTGGGATGAGGAGTCTGAGAGGGATCTTGAGTTGAGATGGATTAGGGAAGGATTAATTAGAGGTTGGCACACTGTCAAGGATAGGCCTGAAGGGAAAGGTTACGCTCAAGTTCTTAATGAATTAGCGGAAGGTCCATGGGGTGTGTCTAGGGGCAGTAGGTTGATTCCCCCGGTAAGTTTAAGAGGAAGAATGGTGGAATTAGCACATGTGGGTCATTTGGGTCGATCTTTAACCAAGAGGAGACTTAGGGAGGAGTACTGGTGGCCGTCAATGGACAAGGATGTTGAGCAGGTGGTGAAAGATTGTCAGGCTTGTGCGGTCAGTGATAAGAGCAAAACACTGCATCCACAACCTGTACATCCTGTGGAAGTTCCTGAACAAGTATGGACTAAGTTGGCTTTGGACATCATGGGTCCTTTTGAATGTTTACAACCTGAATGTTCATATTTGTTGGTGTTGGTGGACTATACGTCCAGGTGGATCGAAGTGGCGGTTTGTGCTAGCATCACCACTGATTCAGTTATTGCTTTCTTGAGGAAGGTATTTGATCGGGAGGGATTACCTGCTAGCCTAGTTACTGACAATGGGGTGCAGTTTACATCCAAGGCTATGAGAGAATTTTTGGAGCAGCACGCTATTGTGCATTGTCGGACAGCTTTGTACAATCCGTCGGCTAATGGATTGGTTGAAAGGGCCAATGGTACGATTAAGTCGGCTATACAATTGGCTTTAGCTAATGGGTTGGATTGGCAGGAAGTTCTGTCACAATACTTGGCTGCATATAGGAGAACACCTGCCACAGTTACGGGGAGATCCCCATTTGAGCTTATGAGGGGCAGGAAAGCAGGTACCATGTTGAGAACTTTGGCCATGGGTGGTGGTGGCCCGTGTGATATGGATTTGCAGTCTATACATCGCAGGATAGTGGCGCGTCAGGAGGCTGCTGTGGCATCACAAAAGTCAAGGAAGGAGTTGAATGTTAAGCCGGGGGATTTTGTGCATATAAGAAATCCCAGGAGGGTTCACAAAGGTTATAGCAAATTCATGCCTTCGAGGAGAGTGGTTAAAGTTGGGAAGGGTCATGTGCATTTGGAGGGAGGTTCAGTTTGGAGTAAGAAACGGTTGGTGATTGATGGTTGCAAGGGTGCTGATGTGTCTAATGCTGAGTCTAATCTGGAGTATGAGGAAAGTGGGTTGGACTATGATCCTGTTGGTTCACCTGGAGTCAGGGTTGAGCGGGAAGAGGTGGTTCCAGTTCCAGGTTCTTTCGGCTCACATGTGAATGTGGAGGGGCAGAGGGGTGCCAATCAACAAACCGAAGTGGAACATGAAGGGGGCCGCCGTGCAAGGGAGTGTGGTCCCCCCATAAGGTTTAGAGATTACATTTGCTAGGTGGGCCATGGTATGGGGAGGTTTGTATCATTTCTGCATGTTAAAATAATTTTGTAGGTAAGAGGTTCATATATTTAAGAAGTACAGTTACGCTCACTGTTAATTCTGGTAATATTTCAAATTGTGTTACAGGTTGTTATTTTTCATGTAAGGGAAGGGGATATGTTATAATGTGCACGAGCACATTATATTGTGCACGGGGATCTGTAGAATGTTGAGAAGGAAGGCGAAAGGAGGATTCGAGAAAAAGGCGGTTGAGAAAAGAGAGAGAGAGAGTATCGTTGAAGATGGTCCACGATGTGGGGTTCAGACAATAAAGAATATAATTACTTCTTACCTGTGTCGGTGAGATCTTGACATGGAGGGTTTCCAGAAGGGTGCTGAGGAGTTGGCTGTGGTTTCGTTTTCACTTTTAAAGCAGATGTTCAAGTCCCCCAGAAAAGTTATGTTATTGTGATAAGTGAAGAGGTTGGAAATGGCATCAGTGAGCTTTGTTGCAAAGTTGGGGTTATAGGATGGCTTTCTGTAGATCTGGAGGAAAAGTAGGTTGGCTTGGTCATTAAGCTTGATGTTGATTAGGAGTGATTAACAGTCTTCTATGTCAGTTGGGGGAGTGGTGTGGTGCAGATGTGGCCTTTGTGTGCTAGTGTGTTTCTACCTCCTCTTCAGTTTTCTCTGTTGGAATGCATTAGTTTGAAGTTGTCTGGTATAGCTTTGTGTGCAATGGTTTTGTAATTGTCCAATAGCCATGTTTCTCTGAAGAAGAGTGTGTTGGTGTCACCCTCGCTTAGGGGGTCCTACATTTCTGTTTTTTGTTTGGCCATGGATTTTACATTGTGCAGGCTACAGTGTAGAGTGTGTGCGTTTCCTCCTTGTTTATTGTTGCATATCCTGTCCTGTGTCTCGGTCCGGGTGATGTTTGTCAGGTTTTCTTTTCCTTAAATTCTCTCTTGGATGAGGCTGTTATTTGCTGATTGTGTAGTTGGGGCCTCTGTTCCTTCATTGAGCAGTTCAATTAAATTGAGGCATGGATTTCTTTGTTCTGCTTTGTAGTACTGGGTTGTTTGTTTGTACGCATGGTCTTTTTCAGTGTTTCTTATGTAAAGGGTATCGATGGTTAGGGAATCTAGCTTAGCTCTGATTTCTTCTGAGGTCTCTCTTTAGAGTTTCTTGGTTTTGTGTGTTGTGGTGTGTGGTGAATTAGTCTGTTGATGTCCAGGATTGTGTGGGTCATTGCTTGTGGGTTGTTTGTGTTCCGTTGATCTATAATCATAGGTGGAGAGGTAGCTGGAGATGTATTCTGTTTTTGTTCTTGTCTTGGTCCGTATCCTTACTCCATTGAGAGGTGGCTGTTGGGGATTTTGAGGTGTTGTGAATTCATGTAGGTGGGTCCAGTTGTAACGCTCACCTGATTCCCGCAGAGGCGCCGGTCTTGACTGGGTGAATGCCGTATCTTCAAAGGTGATGTGTAACACACGGTTGGCTCTTTGGGCTGGACCTCTGTGCACTGTATGTCTGACTCGAAGAGTAAGATGTCTGCAGATAGAAAATATGGGATTAATGAACTGGGGTTATTGGGTGCCTCTCTCCTCCTCCCTTTCTCTTCTCCTGTAGAACCCCAAAGGTTAACGCCCTCACCTTAGGTAAGTGAACGCCGAGCTCTCCATCTGCCTCGGGGCAGGGTGCCGTAACCAGTTTCTTCACTGGATAAGGGTGCAGGCCTCTTGACCTCAGAGGACTGCTGTCCGTCGTTAACTGCACGAACGGTAAGTTCTGGGCACTTCAAATGTCTTAAAAGTCTTTTGTAATGATATCTCTTGTTTTGCAGGGTTCCGGCGATGGCGGATGGCGGGCTGATGAGAGTTGAGGATCGAACCCGCGTGAGGAATAGAAGCGCCTGGAAGCACGTAAGTAAGCGCTTGTAGCCCGCTTCACGATGCGCACTAACTGTCCCTTTTATCTTGCAGGTACAAGTTCGGAGCTTTAGAGAAGCTGAAGGGTGCTGGAATACCCACTGGATTCGGCGTGGGAAGGAGTAATGGCACGTGAGTAATAAAGTTGCCCAATGTCTTTAAACGCACCTTCTTTTGTCTTTCAGATGCGGGATGCAGCGCCGAAGGCCTCCGGAGCGTGCGAAGAGCTGGTAAGCTTTTGTCTTTCAGATGCCGGAATGCAGTGCGAAGACCTCCGGAGCATGCGAAGAGTAGGTAAGCCTTTGTCTTTCAGATGCCGGAATGCAGCGCGAGGCGTTGGTGACAGCCGATGGACCAGGTAAGAGATGCGCTGCCACTGAAGACCGTAGTGCTAACCTGTTCTTTCTTTGTCTTTACAGGTGCTGCTGAAGACTGGATTCCAGGATGGTAAGCCTTTGTTCCCTTAGGCCCAGGATCAGAAGCAGAAGACACGATGAGTGTTCTGCTGCAGAGAATGCAGAATAACGCAAAGCAAGATTCATCCATCGGGTGTGGTTTAAATAGCCTCCTGTAGTGCTTAGGTTTCTCGGTCCACAGCCTCGCCTAGGTGAGAAAAGAGTTCCTGCTTTCCAGAAGAGTTCCAGTGTTCTGAACCTAGGGAGTGGCTCCTCCCCCACCCAACAGGAAAAGTAGTCCCAAACAGAAGAGGATCAGGGGCTCAACTGGCAGGTTAGTAAGCAGCATGGTCTGCTGCAGGTAAGTCCACCCAAGCGTTATGAGCCCGGCGCTTCCAGCGCTGGGACTGGGCATTTTTATGAGCCTGGTGCCACTGGCGCCAGGACAGGCTCCAAAAGGTCCCAATTGGGACTGGCTGGCACTCGGAACCGGGGTTATGGGTCTGCTTCCAAGGGAGTCGGGCAGGTCCTGATCTTTTGGAAGCAGAGATCATGACAGCACACCCCCTCAAGGCCCCTCCCAAACCGGGCTTCTCCGGGGGTTTGGGCTTGTTAGGAAATGTTCGATGAAATCTTTTGATTAGACGAGGGGCGTGGACATATTCTGCAGGTTCCCAGGATCTTTCTTGGGGACCGTAGCCTTTCCAGTCAATCAGGTAAAATAGTTTAGATTTGGAGATCTTGGAATCCAGGATGCTTTTGACTTCAAACTCGAGTTCTCCATCAACTAGAATAGGTTTTGGAGATTTAGTTAGTCGGGTTTGAGGTTGCACGGGTTTTAATAGAGAGACGTGGAAGACCGGATGTATCTTCATGTGAGGGGGCAAGTCCAACTTGACGGCTACTGGATTTACTATGGTAGTGATGGAATAGGGACCAAGGTATCTTGGGTTGAATGTGCGTGGTCCTTTTAGAGGTAGATATTTGGTGGACAACCAGACTTGATCTCCTACTTGATATTGGGGGGCTTCCCTCCGATGTTGGTCTGCTCCTTTCTTGTATTGTTCTTTAGCTCTTTGAAGGTGAGAAACGGCTTCCTTAAAGGCTTGGGTGATTGTAGAATGCAGTTGGTCTACTGCTGGTGTTCCAAGATCTTGGAGAGGATCCAACTCCGAGGTTCGAGGGTGACTACCGTATAAAAGAAAAAACGGGGTCTTCCCAGTTCCCGAGTAGGCATATTCGGCTATCCAAAGGATATCTTTCCAAGTTTTTACAGTTTGTTGTAGCATGCAGCGCAAATACTGTTCCAGAGTTTGATTGGTCCTCTCGGTTTGTCCGTCGGTTTGAGGGTGGTGGCTGGTCGAAAGTCTCACATCAATTTGAGCCGACCGACAGCAACTTCGCCAAAAATGAGAAATAAATTGACTACCTCGATCCGAAATGAGAACTGAAGGAAAACCGTGCAGTCGGACGATGTTTTCGAGAAATTCTCGGGCCAGAGTTGCTGCTGTTGGTAAGCCTTTGAGTGGAATGAAATGCGCCATCTTGGAGAATAGGTCCACGATTACTAGGATCGTATTGTATCCGGAGCATGGAGGTAGATCGGTGATGAAGTCCGACTGTCTGTCTGCTATCCAGGAATGGTGTGCCGCCAATCCCCCAGGGATCCAACCTCTCTCCCTGGCTTTTCAACCAGTATCTGGCACTCCTTGCCCACCGCATCGCCGCTCTCTGCCCCCTCTTCCAGTGCTATGCGGACGATACCCAGCTCATTTTCAGGCTACCCTCGGCCTCCTCCTCTTCTTCCCTCATCTCCGACTGTCTGTCTGCTATCCAGGAATGGTGTGCCGCCAATGACCTCTGCCTTAACACCAGTAAGACTGAGATTCTACTCATCGGCACACCCACTCCCTCCTTCCCTGCAGCTCTCTGGCCGGCCTCCCTTGGCCCCCTTCCTGCCCCTACCTGCAAGGCTAAAAACCTTGGGGTCATCTTCGACTCCACACTCTCCTTCTCTCCTCATATATCTGACGTCTCTAAGAAGTCACACTACCAGCTGCACCTCCTCAGAGGTATTCTTCCCTTCCTCTCCTTCCCCCAGAAGCTCACTGTCTCCCGAGCCCTGGTTCTCTCAAGGCTGGATTACTGTAACAGCCTCTATCTTAATCTGCCTGCCTCCACTCTCCGCCCTCTGCAACTTATCCAGAACAGAACTGCGAGACTTGTCCTTGGCGTCAAGCCCAGGGACCGTATCTCTCCAGGACTGAAATCTCTTCACTGGCTCCCAGTGGCTGCGAGGATTAAGTTCAAAACCCTCTGCATTGTCCACAAGGCCTTCTGGGGCCTGGGGCCTAAATACCTTCAACTCTCTCTTCCTAAATATCTTCCTTCACGAGCCCTTCGCTCATCCGTCTCCAACTCCCTCATGGTCAGCCGCTTCTCGAAGCAACGAGCTGGGGGTAGATCTCTCTCCGCAGCAGGGGCCTCCCTCTGGAACAGCCTTCCTGCCTCCCTGAAACTTGAGGAGAACCATCTCCGGTTCCGGAAGCACCTCAAAACCTTCCTCTTCGCTTCTACCTTCTCTCTCCCTCTCCCCTGCTAAACCTGCCTAACTCCCCACTGAAATTCTGCACTAAACCTGCATCTTGGCCACTCTCAGCGACCTCGGTCCAGGGCCCAGCCACTCTCCACTTGCACTGCCTCCCTGGCTCCCCCTGCACTGTGGGACTGTCACTGTATCCCTACAGCCCCCTTCCTAGCACTTGCTCTGCACTTACCTCGCACTTGCCACCAGCTGGCCCTTTTATTTATTATTTATTATTTTATTAGGCTACTTACCGTGTACTGCACTTTCCCCCCCACCTCCTCCCCCTGCACTTTCTCCTTTTCCCCTTACCTCTGCACTTGCCCGATCTGAATGACACCTGGCCTAGTAGGATCGTTTGTCTGTCTTCCCCTTGTTTCCCTCCCTCCCTGCCTCGTCGCGCCTTGAAACACTTGTGTATAGGCGCGTTACAAATACCATATCATATCATATCATATCATAGAAAGCGTATGCCAAGGGCGAGGTGGGATGTCAATAGGGCGTAAGAGGCCGGCTGGTTTTTCCTTTTGACTCTTGTTTTGGGCGCATACTCCACAGGACATTATAAAGTCTCTGATATCTTTTTTCCAAGATGGCCACCAGAAGTAGCGCTTGATCTTTTCCGAGGTCTTGGTCATACCGGGATGTCCTTCCATTAAAGAATCGTGATAACAAGAGATTACCTTTTTCTGTAAATCTGTGCTGGGCAGGTATAACCGTTCTTGGAAATATAATAGATTGTCCTTCACCGTAAAGTCCTTTCCCTGCAGATGCCAATTTTGTATGTCTGCTGGAGTTACCAGTAGCCTGGCTTTATCCTTAACTTCCTCTATGGATTGTGTGGCGATTACACCTAGAATTCTTTGTTCGGGAATGATAGGTACAGGTTTAGGATTGATCAAATGTTCTTCCACTCCCATCCGAGAAAGGGCATCAGCTTTACCGTTTTTTGTACCAGGTCGATAGGTAATTATGAAGTCAAACTCGGCAAAGAATAGTGCCCAACGGAGTTGCCTAGAGGATTGAGCTTTTGCGGTTTTCAAATATTGCAGGTTTCGGTGATCTGTAATCACAGTAACGGTGTGTCGGGCCCCCAGAAGATAATGCCGCCAAGCCTTAAAGGCGGACTTGATAGCTAAAAGTTCCTTATCAGTAATAGTGTAATTGATTTCAGGAGGCGAGAATTTGCGGGACCAAAATGCCACGGGATGCAACTGATTGGTTACTGCGTCCTTTTGTGATAGAACTGCCCCCATGGCAAGGCTCGAAGCATCAGTTTCAACGATGTAGGGGAGTTCTGGGCGAGGATGTTTTAAGATCGGTGCAGAGATAAATCTAGTCTTCAAATTCTGGAAAGCTTGTTCCGCCTCGGTAGACCATTCAAAACGTTTGTTTTTCTTTAACAAGGCGGTGATGGGCTGGACTATTCGAGAGAATTCGGGGATAAACCTGCGGTAAAAGTTAGCGAAGCCTAACATGCTTTGAACACCTTTTACGGAGGATGGCGATGGCCATTTGAGAATTGCATCGACCTTCTTTGAATCCATACGCACTCCGCTAGGTGATAATATGAATCCCAAGAATTCAACTTCAGTCACGTTGAAAACACATTTTTCCAACTTAGCGAAAAGTTTGTGTTGACGCAATCTCTCGAGGACCATTTTCACATGTTTCCGATGTTCAGTTTCCGATGAAGAATAAACGAGGATGTCGTCAATGTAAACAACAACACACACATCTATGAGCTCTCTGAGGACATCGTTCATAAAATATTGAAAGGCGGCCGGGGCATTGCAAAGTCCGAAGGGCATGACCTGATATTCAAATAGCCCATACTTGGTGCGGAAGGCCGTCTTCCATTCATCGCCCTCTTTTACTCGTACCAAGTGGTAGGCTCCTCTAAGATCCAGCTTTGTATATATGCATGCTTTTCTGACTTGGTCCAGGAGTTCAGGGATCAAAGGTAACAGATATCTATTCTTAACGGTGATCTGGTTCAGGGCGCGATAATCTATACAAGTTCTAAGGTCCCCTTCTTTTTTTGGAACGAAGAACAAAGCTGAGGAAGCAGGGGACTTGGAAGGACGAATAAACCCATTCGCTAGGTATTGATCCAGGTATTGTCGGAGGTGAAGATTCTCAGGCTCGGTGAGGGCATAAATTCTACTACAAGGAGGAGTAGATCCAGGTATCAGGTCTATCTGGCAGTCATAAGACCTATGAGGAGGTAGAGAGTTAGCCTGATCCTTCCGGAAAACATCTTGGAATTCTAGGTATTCAGGAGGTAACTGGGGAGCCTCCGAGGAAATTGCTGCCAGTGCAACACCAGGTCGAGGGTGACAAGTAGAGACACATTCTGGAAACTGAACCGTTCTTGCCCGCCAATCGATCTGAGGATTGTGCTTCTCTAACCAAGGAATTCCTAGAATAATCTGGAACTGAGGGGCCTTGATCACATCGAACACGATCTTCTCATGGTGTCCATCTTGACTTACTAGGGTCACTTCTTGGGTGGTATGCGTTACTGGTCCGGAGGCTATCTCCGTACCATCCACCGTAGTAATGACGTCCTTTACAGCCTTTGGACAAAGAGTCAGATTCATCCTCAAAACCATTTCATGATCCACATAATTGCCGATGGCACCGCTGTCGACGTAAGCTTCAATCGCATGTAATCGATCCGGATGTTCAGGGCTAATGAGGACCATAGGTATCACGAAATGCGAGGTCACGGAACTGGTTTTAACGCTCGGCAAGAGGACCTCTATTCTTGTGGGGCGAGGTCGTTTCCCTGCTCAGAGTTTGTGAACCTGGTAACTGCAGCTCCTACTGCCTTCTTGGCTGGTTTCACCGGACAGTCTCGAAGAAAGTGCCCCGAGTTTTCTCCTTTCCCGCTCCTTTTGTGTTAGTGGTCCTTTCAGGCCCCCTATTTGCATGGGTTCCCCGGAGTCTACTCCTTTGGTAGGAGTTGGTGGTTTGGAAAATACTCGAGCATCAAACTTGGTACGATCGGCCTTCCTGTTCTGCAGTCTGTGGTCAATTTGAACGTCTAAGTCAATATAGTCCGAACAGTCTTGCGGGGGATTCACTACTTGGGCTAACACATCTTTGAGCTCTCCACGTAGACCTCTATAAAACAGCGTAATCCTTTTGTCCTCAGGCCATCGAGTTTCCACTATCAGTCTGTTGAAAGACGCAATATAAGCCAAAAGGTCTTGATTACGCTGTCGCAATGAAAGGAGCTCATTGTCCAAGGCCTGCCCCTGTGAATGTCTTGCAAACAGTTTTTCCATACTGAGCTGAAAAGCTTGAAAATCATGGAGAACCGGATCATCTTGATTAACTAGAGGGATCGACCAGTCTGCCGCATTGCCACTAAGGTACGAAAGCACGAAAGCTACCTTAGCTTGATCAGTTGGAAAGGCTGCTGGCCGGCATAAGAAGTGCAACCGGCACTGATTAATAAATACTGCAAACCTCTTTGGGTCACCAGAAAATCGTTCGGGCGGAGCCAGAGGTACATTCCCAGGTAGGTTGATCTGCACTGGGTTCGTAGAGGATGTTGAAGGAAGATTTGCCCCTGATGCGGGTAACGGAGTTTGTCCGGCTTGTGACTGTAGCAATTGTCTAGCGAGATCGTCTGTTCGCTCCTTGGAAATAATCAGTTCCCTTCTTAGAGCATTCGTTTCCTGACGGGCTGCATGCACTTCTGCTCTTAGTTCCCCAAGTAACTGGGCTAGCTGGTCGGTATCCGAGGTTTCCATAGCGCCTGGGTGGGAGTTTTGCGGTAGGCTTTGCGTTCTGTAACGCTCACCTGATTCCCGCAGAGGCGCCGGTCTTGACTGGGTGAATGCCGTATCTTCAAAGGTGATGTGTAACACACGGTTGGCTCTTTGGGCTGGACCTCTGTGCACTGTATGTCTGACTCGAAGAGTAAGATGTCTGCAGATAGAAAATATGGGATTAATGAACTGGGGTTATTGGGTGCCTCTCTCCTCCTCCCTTTCTCTTCTCCTGTAGAACCCCAAAGGTTAACGCCCTCACCTTAGGTAAGTGAACGCCGAGCTCTCCATCTGCCTCGGGGCAGGGTGCCGTAACCAGTTTCTTCACTGGATAAGGGTGCAGGCCTCTTGACCTCAGAGGACTGCTGTCCGTCGTTAACTGCACGAACGGTAAGTTCTGGGCACTTCAGATGTCTTAAAAGTCTTTTGTAATGATATCTCTTGTTTTGCAGGGTTCCGGCGATGGCGGATGGCGGACTGATGAGAGTTGAGGATCGAACCCGCGTGAGGAATAGAAGCGCCTGGAAGCACGTAAGTAAGCGCTTGTAGCCTGCTTCACGATGCGCACTAACTGTCCCTTTTATCTTGCAGGTACAAGTTCGGAGCTTTAGAGAAGCTGAAGGGTGCTGGAATACCCACTGGATTCGGCGTGGGAAGGAGTAATGGCACGTGAGTAATAAAGTTGCCCAATGTCTTTAAACGCACCTTCTTTTGTCTTTCAGATGCGGGATGCAGCGCCGAAGGCCTCCGGAGCGTGCGAAGAGCTGGTAAGCTTTTGTCTTTCAGATGCCGGAATGCAGTGCGAAGACCTCCGGAGCATGCGAAGAGTAGGTAAGCCTTTGTCTTTCAGATGCCGGAATGCAGCGCGAGGCGTTGGTGACAGCCGATGGACCAGGTAAGAGATGCACTGCCACTGAAGACCGTAGTGCTAACCTGTTCTTTCTTTGTCTTTACAGGTGCTGCTGAAGACTTGATTCCAGGATGGTAAGCCTTTGTTCCCTTAGGCCCAGGATCAGAAGCAGAAGACACGATGAGCGTTCTGCTGCAGAGAATGCAGAATAACGCAAAGCAAGATTCATCCATCGGGTGTGGTTTAAATAGCCTCCTGTAGTGTTTAGGTGTCTCCTTCCACAGCCTCGCCTAGGTGAGAAAAGAGTTCCTGCTTTCCAGAAGAGTTCCAGTGTTCTGAACCTAGGGAGTGGCTCCTGCCCCACCCAACAGGAAAAGTAGTCCCAAACAGAAGAGGATCAGGGGCTCAACTGGCAGGTAAGTAAGCAGCATGGTCTGCTGCAGGTAAGTCCACCGAAGCATTATGAGCCCGGCGCTTCCAGCGCTGGGACTGGGCATTTTTATGAGCCTGGTGCCACTGGCGCCAGGACAGGCTCCAAAAGGTCCCAATTGGGACTGGCTGGCACTCGGAACCGGGGTTATGGGTCTGCTTCCAAGGGAGTCGGGCAAGTCCTGATCTTTTGGAAGCAGAGATCATGACACCAGTTCCACTGGGGGGCAATGTCCTTGCTATTTCTGTTTTCCATTCTTGTTTCTTTGTCCTTCTTGTATCATGGAATGTTTGTGGTCTGCATGTCTTGTTATTGATTTTTGGATTCTGTTATATTCCAAGGGCAGGTGCCCTTTTGTGTAGCTTTCATTCCTGAGGTCACTAGTAGGTCATTTTGCTGTGATATGCAGTGGTGTCTGCCTCACTGTGGTTCTAGGTTGTAGCCTCTGTTTTGGATTCAGAATCAGACTGCAGTATATTCCAGTGTTGGGCGCCTGTTAGGGAGGATTCTCAATATGTGCTAATTTCCCTTACCTTTTGAGACCCCCAGCAACATTTCTGGATTTCTGGGATTTGGTTTTTTTACCGGAAAGAGTGTGAGCCTTTTTCCCACTCTTTCATGTATTTTGATGTGTGTTTTACTTTTGTGTTAATTGGTTATGGAATTTTAAAACAACTCCATAGGCATCATATTTTTCTGTGTGTCACACAGCACCTTCAGTGCAGTGGCACAGGGTTGTCTTTCAGACTTTCAAGGTTTAAATACCTTCTCTGGGACTGACTATTGTCTCCCAGAGCATGTAATGTTAAATTGACTTTACTAGTCTCTTTAAATTTACTGACCCAACACACACTATCTTCCTATGGAGTGCTGGAGAGGTTGCCTAGCTTCCCCTGAGTCAAAACACTCATCTAACAGTATAATGTTACCCTTTTCCTACTTTAAATGGCTGGTGGCAGTGGTTTAGATCAACTACTGTGATTTTTCCTGACCGCTAACAACGGTAGCTAAAAATCGGGTCAGCCATGTTTTTCAATATGGCACCCAAGACCGATCTGTAAAAACGAATTCCGGTCATCTTTTTTTATCCATTTCTTTTAGGAAAGGTCCTTCTTGTGTTTGTCTCTGCATGCCAAACCAGGTATGGTCCCTTTGTTCGTTGATCTTTGGCGGGCTTCAGTGCTGAAGCCCTCCTCTGGCGCCTGAGTGTCTGGGTGGACAGGATGTGAGGGAGGTGCCCAAACCTCCCTGTGCTTAGGCCTCACTCACTCTATTCCCCACCCTTCCTCTAAGTTTCATTTATCCTTAAACATGTGACTAGGCAGAGGCTGGCTAATGTTTATCTTAACATATGCCTCTTCGAGGCCTATGAGGCCCTGATAGCAACACTAATGGACCTTGTATGAGAATTGTGACCTCAAGGTCACTTCTGCTGTAAGAACAGGCATGGCCTTATCTGTTTTTCACTGTGGTTTCGATCTAAGCAATGTACTTCTTTCTATATATTTAAGTAATAGCTTTGATTGATAGCTGACAACCAGACCATTGTCTTCAGGGCAGCAGAGGAAGGGTCTTGTTTGGAGAAATGACCGGCTCATGTACCCTGCAGGCAATGACCTGTTAAACTTCCACACAAACAAATTATACATGACATCTTATAAGGCACCTGGGCCTTATCCATAAGTACTAAGTTTCTTTTTTAATTTCACAGTTTCAAAATACATGAGAATCACTTCTGGATTGTCCGTATGTATAGGGCAGTTACATGAGGAAACCGTGTTCAAATTTTGAAAGTCTAGTGAGCATTTCTCTTAGCATACTGTCATTTGGATGAGGGAAAAGCGAAAAGGAAATTCTTTTATTTCTTGTAAATGCAATGAGCGTGGCTTCACTTTGGCTGGCTGAAGCACAATCTGGTATTATATTGAAGATAATGTATGCACTGCTGTCTCTTGAAGTATAAGTGCAACTCTATATGGATTGAGTAAAATGGCATTGTCAGTCACATGTCTTTCTTTTCCTTTCTGAAATGCATTGTGCATAGATGTGCACTTTTGAATCAGGCCCACTTTCTTTCCTTTAGATTTTAGGCCTGTTTGTCTTTGCTTCAATAGGCCTCATGTCTGACATCACCATTTCTCTGCTGGCCTTATACTTCAGTGGGCATTGAAAAATGACTCTGGCCTCTTGATTTCTAGCATTAAGGGGCTATATTTCATCTCACAGTACCCATCGTCCGTTAAATGTTTGGTCCAATAACTACCAAAGATATTCAGGTAGCAAAGGTGAGGCATGAATACAACAGTTTGATATTGCATTGGATTGTGATTATTTATTGAGAAACAAAGTGATGTCCACTTAATAAATGGCAAGATGTAAAGAATACATTCACTCAATAAAATATAATGACTGTGTGTAATGAGTAACACTGGGTTGAAGTCACTCATAAGCAATCACACATCAGAACATGTTATAGCACCCAAAATGCATGTCGGGACTAGCACATTTTAAGGTGTGGAATATGCCTTATGTAATAGTCAAATGAAATCACATACTGCCCCATGTTATGAGTGAGTAGTAAGAGAAAGTCAGGTAAAATTGTTGGCTTTATTAGTGCCTATTTTAAACAGTGAAAGGAAACAATAGACATCGAGGGGCTGACAGTACACTTGGTTAAGACATACTATTAACGAGAAGTACATTTTACAGCTGCAATAAGACAATGGGCTTCATTACAACCTGCCAGTCCGGGACCGTGCAAAATCCGTAACAGCGGTAAAACCGTTTCAGTGTCCGCAAGGTTGCGGAAAAACCGTCCGATTACACGCTGTCAGTCGCGTGCACCACACGGACTCGGAAATGTTGTTACCGCCGTCACGGAAAACCCCACGGAAATGGAAAGAACGCAGCCACAAGTGGCGCTAAACCCGTTTCCGCCTCCGCCGCCATGGACACGGAACCCGAAATACCATGATCACCAAAACAGGAAACAGAGAGGCGGCCATCATATAAAAGCACAATCCATTGCCATCCAGAGCCAGCACAAGCACAATCCTAACTCTGAGAAGCCAAAAGGGACCACCAGCATGTCTGCCAGGATTCATGCTCAGAGGCAGCGCAAACAGCGCTTCAGCGAGGCGGAGCTAACCGTCTTGGTGGAGCACATTGTGGACAATGCAGAGATGCTGTTCAGCGCCGACCAACGGCGTGCCACACAGCAGCGGAGGAAGGAGGTGTGGGCCGAAGCTGCACGCAAGTGCACCGCTGTGGGCTTGGCAGTGAGGAGCGTGAAGGACTGCCACAAGCGGTGGGACAACCTGAGGCTGAGGGTACGCAACCTCATTTCCACGCACCGCCAACGCAGCAGTGGGACAGGCGGAGGACCCCCTTCCCCACTGAGGCTGCAAGCATGGGAGGAGTGTTGCAGCAGCGTCCTCCACCTAGAGGGAATCCATGGGATCGGGGAGGTTGAGGCAGGAGTGAGCCCACCTGCAGATGCCGGTAAGTGCCCAAACATGAATGCCACATGTAAATATGCAGTTGTGAGTACTGGGCCAAAGGACCCATTAACAACCCCCCCCCCCCAGGCAGTGCATGTGTGGGCCAAAGGACCCATTAACAACCCACCCCCCCCAGGCAGTGCATGTGTGGGCCAAAGGATCCATTAACAACCCACCCCCCCAGGCAGTGCATGTGTGGGCCAAAGGACCCATCATGAT
This sequence comes from Ambystoma mexicanum, assembly GCF_040938575.1. NCBI lineage: Eukaryota > Metazoa > Chordata > Amphibia > Caudata > Ambystomatidae > Ambystoma > Ambystoma mexicanum. The sequence goes on along the minus strand of NC_090937.1, from coordinate 1,052,817,022 downwards.
CCGTATGGCAACCAATATCACAGAATGCATACACCAGCAATCAGATGCATGTGACTAACACTATTCAATGTACAATCTTAATGACGCATGTGATGCACCCATCTGCCACCACAACAACACTAATTGCATGCCCTTTGTGTCCCCACAGCCGTTTCAAGTGACAGAGATACTGCACAACAGGCCAGCCAATCTGCACCGGCAAGTACACAAGCCACCGCCGCCACACAGGAGGATGCTGCCGGCAGTTCTGCCCCTCTGGCCACATTACCAGCCACTACAGATGTGCGGCCCACCACCACCACCGACATCCCCACCGTCTCCACACTGGCTGAGTCTAGACAGGTGCCACGGCAACCTATCATGGCCACCCAACACAACACCGAAGGCAGCAGCACTGCAGAGGGGGCGGCCTGCAGTGATAACAGTGCCCCGCAAGAGCACTCGGAAACGGGGCCACAGGGGGAGATGCCCACATTGGAAGACCTGGGCTCCTTCCATGAGCTGGGGTTCAGCCCCACATCACTGGGGAGTCCCATGAGGTCGCCCACCCCATCCATGGCCGAACTGAATTCCCGCATGCAGCGGATGGAGGACCAGCAGGCTACCCTCACCCAGCTGGTGGAGAGGCAGCTAGAGGAATCCAGGCTGCAGAGGGAGAGCTACAGCGCCTCAGTGCGTCGCCTGTCGAGGTCCATCGGACGCTTTGCGAGCACTATAGTAACCCTTGCACGCCATGTGCAGGAGGGCAACGACCACACCTCCAGGCTTGTAGAGGCCATGTTGGTTGGCCAACAGGCAAATCTGGCACGGATGCCCTCAATCCCAGATTCTGCCCAATCAAACACAACCACCCCATCCAGCTCCACTACTGCCAGTCCAAGGAGGCGCTCGAGTAGGCTAACGGGTCCCTCGGGCAAGGTTGCACAGGCACAGAAGCGCACACGGAAGTGATGGCATGTGTGTGGGGCAGTGCAGGACACATGTGGACTACAAGGGTGTGAGAGGGGTGGGCACGTTTGGGTGGTGGGGTAGGTAGTTTTGGGGGTTTGAACAATGGGGTCTGGGTGGGGTGGGCACGTTTGGGTGGTGGGTGGCCCCGGGTGTACAGCTTCCCTAACCAATGCACCTCCTTCCCGGTTGTTATTACATCAATACATCACCATTTCGAATCAAGACATACATGTGTGGACATTGATCATTTATTTTGCAGTGCAACTATTAATTCATTGTCGTCACCATGTTCGTGCATTTCTGTGAATGTGCTGTGACTCAAAAGTAAATGCGAATCAGGGCATCCCGTGCTCTCTGGCCATCATGTGGACCCCCAGGGGGGGCGGTGCCATCCCATCCCCATCTCCATCCCCATCCCCATCTCCATCCCCATCCCCATCTCCATCCCCATCTTCCTCATCTGCGTCTGGTGGCATTGGGATGTTCCTGCGCAGGCATATATTGTGCAGCATGGCACATACGAGCGTGATTTTACCCGTCTTCACTGGGCTTTACAGCAGTGATCCGCCAGATCTGCTCAGACAGCGGAAACGGGCCTTCAGCAGTCCAAATGTCCTCTCAATCATTCCACGTGTGCGGATATGTGCCCTATTGTATGCCTCTTCATGCCTGTTCCTTGGTCTCCGTACACGTGTCATCATCCATGGCGTGAGTGCATATCCCGCATCACCTGCATGGGATGTAGATGGGGGAACATGTCAGTGTTTGTGGCATCATGTCCTCATCTGCTGCTGTGCATTCTTGTATCATCATTCATTCATGCATATGTACCATGCAGTGTATGGAGGTATGTTTTGGACATCACGATGTATGTCGCTGACTGGATATGGGCCTACACATTAACCTGCATGTTTACTGTGCCCTGCGGGTGACATTTGATTGTGTGCATGTCACGGTGCAGTGCTGTCCACACATGGCAGAGTGACTCCACTGTACGGAAGTAGTAAATACACGTCGTCTCATTTACACGCCTCTCGTGCCTTTTGAGGCAGTGTTTCAATTGAGGGTGGGTGTCTGCAGTGGCACAGGGTTCATAGGACAGTGACGGGATTGGCTGTGCCAGCGTGTGCACGGGCACATTGTGGTGCCCTGTCATGTCTTCCTTCATGATGTTTGGCATCCGCTGTGTATTTGGTAGATGGAAGGGGGGTGATGCATGTGCGGTCACAGCGGCACACTCACAATGCTCATTGGCCTGGACACACACACACCACTTCGACAGGGTTGTAGCATCGTCAGCTGTACTCACCCAATAGCCATGTGCTTTGTCCGGCATAGCGTTCCATGTACCGTGGCAACGTGGAATTCCGCAGTACCATTGAGTCATGTGATGAGCCTGGGAAACGTGCGCAGCAGTGTGTAATCAGTTGCATGGCATCACAAACCATCTGGACATTCAAAGAGTGATACTGTTTCCTATTGCGGAACACCGCCTCAATTGCACGTGGTACTGTCAGCTCAACGTGGGTGCAGTCAACTGCGCCTATGCAATTTGGCATGCCTGCTATGGCATAGAAGGCCAACTTGGTGGCAATGACCTTGGGGAGGGTGCGGGGTAGGGCTATGTGTTCCGACACATGGCGCAACAGGGCATCCAGTACCTGTACCAGGATTTTGGAGAAATAGGGTTGTGATATGCCGTGCAGCTCACCAACTGTGTGTTGATAAGTGCCAGTGCCAAGGAAATGCAGTACTGAGACAACCTTCAAGAGGGGGGGGGTGGCAGTGGGGGTGTCAATTAGGCTGCTGATGTTGTCCTCAATCATGGCAGTGATGTGCAGGATTGTTGCATGGTTCAGCCGGTATAGTGTGTGGATCTGTCCTGGGGTGAGGTTCCAGGGTGAGGCCCTGATGCGTGGTATTGCTGGCTGGCGGCGGGGTCGGGCTGGCTGGGCAATGGGGTTTGCCATAGCTGCAGGGTTGGCTGGTTGCCGCCTGCGCATCCTCCGCCTACGCCTCCTCCTCTGCGCCATTACTGCCACCATGTGCAGTGCTGCCTGTTGGTTGAGTAGGCCCAGTCCCAGTGCTACTAGACCTGCTGCCTGCATGGTTCTGTGTTGTGTTGGGCTGGGTATGGCCCTTTTGTAGGCTCCCAGTGGCCTGCTAGGTCCAGCTGGGCTGATTTGGTGCACATGTGCCCTGATTCAGTTCAGCAGGCAGTGTATAACGCCATGTTCGCGGTGGCGGCGGTTCCGCCACCGTGATCACGGTATTTACGCCATTTTTTTGCCGGTATTTCCGTGTCCGCGCTAGTTGTGATGCTCACAGTGTTTCGTGTTGACGGTAACAGAGGGGTTTCCGTGCAGACGGACTTAACGGGACCCCTATTTCCGCGGTGGCGGTTTAGGGTGGTGCTATTACCGGGGCCGCGGGTCATGATTGGGCAGACATGGAAACGGTGCCGTTATGGTTTTACCGGCAGTGTTAATTCCGGACCTGAGTACTTGTAATGAGGCCCAATAACTCTAAGCAGACAGCTTAGACAGAATACTGTCACGCAATGGTTTGATGTTACTGTTTGATAAAGAGAGCTCAAAGAGATCTCAGGGGAATGTGTTTTGGTTGGAGAGGGGAAGGTACTGGGCAGAAATAATGGCCATAGGAATAAGCATGACCATGGGCAGTCAATAGGTGGGTAAATAACCAATCAACACCTACAAGCTGTGTGTACTTCCTCAGATTCCCTCTCCCTCCTAGCTTTTGTTTTGGCTTATAGGTGGCGCTCTAGCCAAAACTAAAAAAGTTTCTTTTAGTTGTGCATTTATCGAGATTAAGTGGCAGATGATGCATTTTAAATCTCACTGTGCCAGTTACATTGGTCCAAATTGTCAGCTGCACTGTGAGCTAAGTCAACAAACTAGGACACATTGGCTCCCAAATGTAGCACACACAAGTGACACACAATGGCGTAGTGGCAGTCCGTTCAATTATGTAAAAGAATGCTGATAGTTGTTTGGCGTTTGACAGAGTGTAAAGATGGACTGGGCATGCAGTCTTAAGAATCCCTCCAGTAACACTCTGGAATGTATATTTGTTTTTGGTAGGCACTGTCAGTAGCTACCACTACTACAACTAACTGCAGTACAAAGGTGGGCAGCTATATTACTAACAAAGGGTCCCCATATTTTCTAGCAGGCACCGTATTATTCTAATAGTACAGAACTGTTACTAAGCAGACTAACATGCTTTTAATAAATGTTACTATGAAAACAATTCAGAAATCTCGGTTCCATGTGATAATATCCTTGCAAAAATGTTGCCATACAAAATGGCGCTGTTTATTTGCTCCCATTTACCCCATAAATTATCCCCATAAATAATGTTGCCTATGCCGTTTCACGTCGACTATATGTATGGCGACATTATTTATGGGGATAATATTACCCGATACCGAAATCTCTATAAAGCAGAAGATTTGTTATTTTGTTCCTTATACAATTCCACACTGTTCCACCAATTTGCACCACCTTTTACATAATTACCTGTTAGATACCCTCTGAACATTACTGGCTACATGACATTTGGACACCCAACCACTTTCCATTTCACACATAGAAGTACCGGAGAAAGCTCATTTTAAGTGTCTCAACGCAAGGAACAAAACTCAAAGTTCCATATGGGATGTGACCCAAAACCCATGTTTTAAGGACCTAGGATGCACCATTTCTGAGATATTTGCACCGCACTGCACCGTGCCACAACAGGTTGGGAGAGCACACAGAAGCTCCCTGTATGCTGCAGCATGCCAACTCTCACCTCCCCTTCATATTTGTTCCGAACTATGTTAGCCAGCCACACATGCCCAATCTCAGTGCAGTTTACTTTAGAGTGCAAAGCACATCAAGCGATAAGCGACTCGAAGCAGCGACCTACAGGATCATTGATTTGCAACAATTGATGAGAGTGTTACCATGTCTGTCTATAGAACCTGTGAGGAGTACGGTCCTTTTTGCTAGTAAATATATACTTTTAAGGGAACAGTGCCAGTATTTTGCAGTAGGACTAATATAGTTTTTCATTGAGACAGTACATACACTTCTCAGAGGTGTTGCTATACTGTTAACATCATCATACTGACAATTCTTGTCTTTCTCAGAGGAGAGTCAAAGGACTGAAAAGAAACAATGATTTAATTCATCTCTCCCTCTTCATGAGCAGATATAATGATCTCCTGAATTGCTTTAGGTGACATCCTGCATAGTGGGCTCAATCAGGCACCGTTCATAGCCTCTCCATCTCACATGACTGAAATGCAATGAAAGTGTGTCGGACCTATCCGAATGTCAAAGACACCAGCCTATTGAAAAATCTCCTTAAAGGCATAGAGGACCGAACTTTCATTATCCAAAAGGGCTCAAGCATTGCCAGTCACATGTTAGGCAAGTGTTAAATGTTACTAAGACTGTCCATATTCTGCAGTCACCCGCCTTGTGCAACGCATTTCTTATTCAGTTAATGCTCCTACTCTGGGGATCTAGGCCTAACCTGTAGATCCAAGATTCTAATCATGGTGAGTTTGTTTTGTGAGTTAAAGAGTCTGCTGCATGAATATATGTTCAAAATGTTGTTCTTGGGTTTGAATCACAGCTGAATGAACCTTCTATTTATCCATTAAACGGGCGGGTCCTTAATACAGCAGGGCCACACTTCTCTGCCACGCTGCTATCGAATTAATGGAACAATATGGTACTTTTCTTCAGGACTTGTATACTTTTTAAAGAGATTGAAATTGTATGTCTCTTCAAAATGGCTTTACTTTTAGTCAGATAGTACTGACACTGTTTAGCATAGCTGTAATGCTCTACATAGGGCATTACAGTTGTACAGGCCATGCTGTCAGGATATAACACTCTGCAGTCCATTTGTAGTATCCCCCATTCACTGTCACTTTTAAATTGTTTTTACAGCATACAGTCCAAGAATTTAAGTAACATTACATATGATCTCCTTCTGATCCTCATGAGCCAGCAGGGTGAACACTGATATGGTAAAGAAACATATGATTCTCCCACTATGCTGGATAAGCATCCAATAATGCTTTTTGTTTAATATCACATGCCAAGTCTCTGCGCTTAGGAGATGCTCTATTGCGTAACACTGAGATCATGCCATTGACCAGCACCACTTGATGGACAGACACAGGTTTGCTTACAATTCCATTTTGTGCACTGCCATTTCACTTATGAGGACATTTACTGCCATTGCTGCACAAAGAGAGTCCCTTAACTCTCTACTCTATTGCATTAGCGTTAACCTCAAGAATGAAACATTTGCATCCGTTCTTTACAACAATTCAGATCTTTATGTAAATATGCAGGGCATTGCACCTAGTAACTTTGAATATTATCAGAAACAGACCTGCAAGCATGCAATGTGCATTTTCTCTGCAAATGCACGTATCAATATTTTCTGTGCAAACAAAAAACATGTGAAATTTATGGAATTGTATTGAGAAAATAGTGTCAGAGGGTTGCAGATGTCTGCTGTGTGCATGTGCACATGTAGTTTATGCATTCTTGAAGTGAATTACTGATCTGTCTCCGACCTGCTTTGTAATGAATCGAAATAGGCAGAACAAGCCTGACCAATAAGTAACTGTAGCAGTTTTTTTTTTTGTAATAGCATTTTACAGCAACCCGAAGGAGCTCTTAAGAGACAATTTCAGTGGTGTACCTGCTCTAAGAAAAGGGCACAACACCAGGCACATCATATATTAATTTTATATTTGGAAAATGTGCTTCCAATGCACTACTTGGTCACATTTCTTCAAAAATACATTGGAGGCAAGCCCACACCAGACAATTCCGCTGAAGGGAGTTGGCATATTTGCTACACCTGCTGGCTCACTAGCATCAAGATTGTTCACACCCCTATGCATGTGGTGACATGACATCATTGAACATCACCCCGATTCGAAACATTGTTCCAGCTCCACTGACTCCACTGATTGTCCTTTATTGTACAATCCAGGTTTTCCAGATTCGCCTTTTGGACAGTTCATCAGACAGAGTCATAATTAAAAGAAAACATGCAGGTGGCCAGTGGAAATGGTGGAAAGCAAGCTGAAGCAGAGCATTGCACGATGCAAGGTGAATGGGAAGAAAAGCCTTCCTTTATAATTGAGAGAGAGCAGTCGTTACGAATGTATATGAATATAGGCCAGCGCTTGAGGAACGTATGTGTGTGATGGATGCAACTGTAGTGTGATGTCCACGTGACATGGACCACGTGGGAGAGGAAATAAAGGTGAAGTAGAAAGCCTGTGGAAGGTATTCCCGGATTTATCACCAGAGCCAGCGTGTCATTGCCTTCCTTCCATGCCAGCCTGCTGCGTGTCCCGCCATGGCCACACCGCCCCACGGCTCCGTCATCACACTGGCGACAAAGGTGGGATAGCAGAAACCCCCCGCTGCAGCCCCCACCTGCACCGGCAAGTCACACTGACCGGACACCGTGCCCCAGGCACCCCAGGACCCGCTGCCTCGCCACAGATTTGCGTCCTTCTCCACACGGTGCCTGGCCATCAGAGGAACACCAGAGAGAAAAAAAAGCAAGTAAGTGCGCTGCATGCACCGTGCTCCCATAGAAGCGACATCCCCCACTGCCTGCACACCAGCAACATGTTGGAACACCCAGCCTGTGACCCAAGGCCCCAGACAGCACACCTTCTACGGCCCCATCGGCAGTAGGCACACCACGTGCCAGGAAGCCCAAGGCTCCATACCACAAGCAACTCAAGGCCCAGGACAATGCATTTGGCCCCAGGCCCTCTCAGCCACCAATCACCCTACAGCACCTGCCACTCATACGGTGGCCCCACCGCTGGAAACCACCAAACAACACGGCAGCTGGTGCTGCACCCATCACTTGCCAGGCCAGAGCCACAGCTATTGGCAGAACACCTACCCAGCAAGGCTGCTGAGCAGCGACAGCCAGGGCACATCTGAGGGGACAGGGATGCTTACCAAGTGCACGTGCCCTTCTGTGAACCACACACCATGGCAGATGACCCCATGCCAATGCTGCCAAGGAAACAGGACCAGAACCCCAACACCAGCATGTGGTTAGACACCACGAAAGGAACCTTTATACAGCCTTTTCAGACTTTTGGGCCCCGTGCAGGGCGCAGCTGGGAGCTCTTGATCCAGCAATTTGAACTGAGACCCAAAGCGTGCAACAGTATTATTGACAAAACGAAAAGGACATTCTCTATGCTTAACCTTGGCACCATGGAGCTTAGGCTATTCAACGCACTCCCGAATTGGGTCACAGAAGACGACTACGACACAGCGAAGGCCGTCCTCACAAGGAAATTCAAGCCCCAGGTCAGCCCAGACTTCGAGCGGTTCAAAATGAGCCAGGCCAGACAACGCCCACAGGAGAGCATAGGATACTTCCATCGCCGGCTGCGTGAGATAGCCATCGGCGGCAACTTCCCGGATGACGAATTTGCAGTGAGGGAACAGGTCATACATGGCCTCTCCTCCGAAAAGCTTCAGAGATCCAGCCTGTCAGAGACGAATCTCCCGTTAGACACGTTGCAGAAATGGAGCAAATGACCAGTCGCCTGCCGCCAGATGCGGATACGCTACGCAACAGAATGACCACCATCAATGCCCTATGGCATAACAGACCTCAACAAGGGCAGGCAACAAGCAAGCCCAGAGAATGCCTGTGTTGGGGCGGACAGCAACACAAAGGAGAACCCTGCCCAGCATACGGCACCATGTGCTACAAGTGTGGGAAGGTCAACCATTACGCGTCGGTATGCCTAAACTCCCAGAGAACAAAAGACCACTCACCCCAGAGGAGAGCTCAAGACTGGAGGAGAGACACAAAGTACAGGAACGCACAAACATTCCGCCCAAGGCAACGTGGCCGCCGCCAGCGGAGACAGCCTGAACAGACCCGAGACAACTAGAAAGGACGGGCCCAAGCAATTGAGGGAGAAGACACAGACAAGAGCAACGGTGATGACGACCAGTCAGGCAGGGACAGTACCCAAATTGCACCAACCGATACCGCAACTCCAGGTGAGAAAAGGCACACATGATATCAGCGGTCAAACCGGTCCATGGCAGGCAGACAAACGACAGCAGATCACATCGCAGTTGAACAGTCACCGTCAGAGACATCCCAGTGACGATGATGATTGACACGGAAGCCACGATGAATGTCATGCCCTCCACAGGTTCGAAAAACTCGACCCCAGACCACCCCTGCAGTGAAAGCCTGTACAGCTATTCGTGTATCGATGAAAGAAGCCCCTCCCAATCATGCTGCACTTCAAAACCACTCTCACACACAATGAAAAGAGCTGCAGGACTCAATTCTATGCATTCGAAGCAGGAATTGAGACATTACTCAGCTGCCCAACCGCTGAAAGGTTAGAACTAAAACTGTTCACCTTTGCAATTCAGTCCAAAGAAATTGATCACCCTCTAGCCAAACACATGAAGCTATTTCAAGGCATCGGATGCCTAAAAGGGAGGACAATAAAGCTCCACATTGACCCCACGGTAGAACCAAGAGCAGTTTGACACCGAAGAGTCCTGTTCCATATGAGGGCAGCAGCAGAAGCGGAGCTGAACAAACTTGAGGACCTCCAGATTGTCAAGAAGACCACTGGGCCTGAACCCTGGGTGGCTTCATGGTGGTGATGGCAAAACCCAAATAGCTCCAAGCGGTTCGAATATGTATCGATATGCACCTGCCCAACGTGGCAATAGGCCGGGAAAGACACATAACACCGATGGTGGACGAACAGATCATGGACTTGACAGGCACCACTGTCTTCAGCAAACTGGACCTAAGATCAGGGTACCACCAAATCCGTCTGGCAAAGGTCTCAAGGTACATCACACGTTCTCATCACATCTCGGGCTGAGAAGATATCGGCGGCTCAATTTTGGAATCTTTTTTGGCACCAGAAGTTTTCCAAAACGAAATACGCAAAGTGTTTCAAGACCTCCCAGGAGTCACTAATGTGAGCGATGACATCCTGGTCTATGGCAAGACTGAAAATGAGCACAACAGCTGACTAGCAGCCACACTACAGTGACTAAAAGAGTCAGCGCTTACACTACAAGAAGAGAAATGTGAATTTGGCAAATCCACACTGAGCTTCCTTGGTTATGTCTTTAACGAGAAAGGGGTATCACCGGACCCGGGAAAGGTAGAAGACATATAAAATGCTCAAACTCCCACCACGGCAAACGGATTCCGTAGCTTCCTACATATGGCAACATACTGCGGTTGATTCATCTCCGATCTGGCCACCATTGCCACTCCCCTTCGAGAGCACACAAAGGCAAAGGCAACATGGGAATGGGGAGCGACCCAGGAAAATACTTTCCAGAAGATCAAAGACTATCACCATGGCATTCTTCGACACGTCGTGCAAGACAGAGTTACTGGTGGATGCCAGCCCTGTTGTCCTCAGAGCTGTTCTCACCCAGACAGACCGAGATCGAACAGTTGTCCCCATCGCATTCACCAGCAGAGCTCTCACACTGACTGAAAGAAACTACACACATATAGAAAAAGAGGCCCTAGTCATCATATGGCACCACCACATTTACATTCTAGGACACCCCGTGAAAGTACTGACGGACCATAAACCTTTAGTCCCGATATTCAAAGGATCAGCACCGCACCCCCCAGTGAGGATTACTCTAGATGCTCCAGTTACAGCAATTCGACCTTGAAGTAAAATACTGGCCCGACAAACCTGCAGACCTCCTATTGCAACACCCACAACCAGCCACAGCCACAGAACGTGAAGCAGCCAAGGAAACAGAGGAGCACATATGCCAGATCATAGCCTGTGCAACACCCAAAACAATGAAAGTTGATGAAAATGGTGGAGGAAACAGACAGAGACCCCTGCCTCCAAATGGCCAAGAAGGTGATACTAACCAGGCGAGTGGAAAACATTCCTCACTGCTGTTGCCCAGAGGACAACCCAAGCGCAGGAGATGATACACGCCCTGTTTGGTATACGCCATTAACTGTCCATGTCTCTCGAAGGCCTCATGCTCAAGGGACATTGCATAGTAATGCCCACCAACCTCCATGAGAGAGCACTCCAACTCATGCACGAGGGCCACTAGGGAATCGTAAAGACATAGGCCTTCCTCAAATCACGAGTGTGGATGCCGCAGATACAGAGGAAGGTCATCAAACTAGTTGAAATCTGCACAGCATGCCTACCTACCCAGCCGCCTGGGCCACCAGAGTCTATGGCCTGTCCCCCAAGAAGAGAGTGCCGCTGGGACGCAGTAAGCATCAACTTCTGCACAATCGCCAACAAGGCCTACCTCCTGGTAGCCATAGATGAGAACACTAGATACCCGGAAGTCGAGCCAGTCAATTCAACAAATGCAGCCTCAGTCACAACAGCGCTGGAGAAGATGTTCACTGTCCAAGGCATACCATCATCGATAAAGAGCGACAACGGCCTGCCGTTCACAAGCAAAGAGTTTAAACGCTTCATCTACAACATGGGGATCTGCCACCACCACATCACACCGTGCTGACCGCAATGGTGATGCAGAAAGATTTAGGGTACCTATCAACAAGTCAGTGAGGATTGCGAAAGACAAGAGACAACCATGGCTACCCGAACTATACCGGTTCCTTCAATTTTATCGAGAAACCCCTCACTCGGCCACCCAGGCCCACCCCGCAGTCTTGATGTTCAGGGTACCCATCCAGGCGGGATTGTCACTCCACCACTCGTGGCAACCCCCACAAGTGGACTTGGAACAAATGGAATGCAGAAGACAAGAGCACAATGCAAGGGAAGACAGGTCAGGAAGAGCCACACCCAACGACCTCTGAGTAGGAGACACAGCATTGATGAAGAACCGAATGCCAAGGGGGAAGATGGCCTTCCCGTATGAGTCTCTCCCCTGGACCATCACCCACCAAGAGCATGGGCTAGCCATTGCCATGCGAGGACATGGCCATGCGAGTGCCTGTAAAAAGTCACCCGGAATGTGTCCCACTTCAAGCAGACGCCACACACCCTGTGGGAGGAATCCCAAGAAGACAGAACCCCTGTGAGGGCCCGCTCCCCATCGCCTGAGCATACACCACCAGTGAGAGAACAGAACGAAACAGTAACCCAGGAGAGCCCTGAACCTGCGGACAATGGAGCGAGCCAGCACGGATCAGCCACGCCACACAGGGAGCGAGGATAACGATACTCATTCCAGAGACAGCTGGTAACCTCCAGATCGACTCCAGGGATACATGCTGAACGGTGACCATAGACATGCATGAGTTGAAACGCACAGGACTGGTGCCCTGACACACAATGTTTGAAAAGTTCATATGTTGATTTGTTTTGTTTGATTGTCTATTTGTCCAAGTTGGGGAGGGATGTGATGTCCACGTGACATGGACCACGTGAACGAGGAAATAAAGGTGAGGGAGAAAGACTGCAATTTATTTGACTTTTTTTAAATTAGTTTAAAGTGCAATTGGCTAATTAAAACCTTACACACTATAACATATCATATCAGTACAAGATATTACATAGACAGCAATCTCCTTATAAAAGGTAGGAATACATCATTACAATAAAATTATTACAGTAGAATACATCATTAAGATACAATCATAAAACTCTTGTAGGAATCATCCCCATTAATCACCTAAAAGAAGATCACATAATATTTCATATCACAATTCAGCCGGAGTACACCTTATTCCATGGGTAATTACTAAAGCACAAAAACATGTCTACTTGTGGATATTAGATAAAAATGTAAAAAAGAATTTAAGAAGTTGCTCTCTCCCATATATAAAAGGCAGCCCCAACATATACTATGATTTCGGCCCCATATATTATCAACCAAAACTGGTCACTTGTTATCATTCTTGGGTCACTTATAAACCCACCATAGCCTTTGTGATACCATTCTTGCAATTTTTCACAACCTGTAAGTATGTGTCTAATGGATTCCACCTCCTTATTGCATTGTCTACACAGCATCGCCTCCCAGGGTATCCCCGTCCAAGCACCTGTGTACTTTTTACATGGTAAAATGTTGAAACAAAGGAGCATAATAAATCTCACCAACTTTCTGTTACCAGTTTTTAATAGGTAGCATCTTGGTGGTGCAGGTTTCAGCCCTTGTAGAGCAAACATACTATATTGTTTCTTGCTGTAAAGATATGTCTTACACAGATCCCAGACTACTGCTTTCTTTTTGAACGTCAAATTAACTTCCTCTTTCACAGGGGGGAATTTAATGCTTAATTCATCAAGAAGAGAAAGCGCTATATCTTTTAAACTTGTCATAAAGGTGTTCAATTTATTTTTCTCATTCATGTTCTTCCCAATGAGACTTATAAGGCTGACTTCCTCCCCTTCCCACATCGCTATCTTTATGAACAATTTACAGCACCAAATTTTCCACAGGGTTTCAAGCAAAATTAGCCCTAATTCGCACATAATAGCCTCCATCAGAGTGGCCCCTGGTAGCCCCAACAATGGTTTCCACAATTTCCCTTCAAGGTTTCCAAGATCTTTCATATACTTTCCCTAAACTGATTCTAGGGTATATAGTGCACCAGGGGTAATACAACTTTTATTGAATGTCCACCCCTACTGGACATATATTTTCTTATAATGTCGCATTTCTTAATAACTTTAGATTCCACCATTTCAAAGTGGAAATCTTTAGGAGGGAGATTCATGATTGGAATACCCAAGTATGGGTATATGTCCACCACCTCCATTGTTTCAGAGCTTATGTGCCAGCGAAAGGCAGTTTTATCCCACTTCCTTTTGGGCGTTCCAAATACCATTATCTTAGTTTTCCTTATATTTATCTTTAGGTTATTTTTATTGGAATTTTGGTATAGCACATCTAACATCCTTTGTAACCCCACCAGTGTTTTATCCAATAATATAGTGTCGTCTGCGTACATAAGTCCACTAATAGACCTACCTCCAACTTTTGGTGGGAAGTTATTTATGGCGACATATCTATCCCAGAGATCTGACACATAGAGGTTATATAGCACCAGTGAGGTCACACATCCTTGTTTAAGGCCTATGTTGGTACTTATAGCCGAGGAAATTCTATCCCCTTTACCTAGGTTAATGACAACAGTGGTATCTCTATACATTTCTTTCAAGAAGTGGGGAGTTGTGGGACAGAGATGTCTATCCATCAGTTTTTTTCCAGAGTTTATTTCTATAGACACTATCAAATGCCTTAGAATAGTCAATGTAACAAACATAAAGTTTTGTGTGTTTTTTATCCAAGGTATCTGAGATAATGTGGTTTAACATGATGAGATTGTTTAGGGTACTAACCTGCAAAAGGCATTCTCTACTCTATCACCAGAGCCAGCGTGTCAGTGCCTTCCTTGCGCCAGCCTGCTGCGTGTCCCGCCTTCCAGGTCTGGCACAGCCACCCCGCCCCACGGCTCCCCTATCAAACGTAGATTGTGACCAAAATGTATTAAATACCAGAAGGGAGTGTTAGAGAGTGACCTTTTCTGGCACTGCATGAGGGGTTGTGGATCATTAGTGCATATGTTTTGGAATTGCTCACAAGTGGGGATGGGGAGTGGTTTAATATGATTGGTGGCAGGATGGCACATTTAGATAGTGAATTGGTTATTTTATGGTACTGAATCTAGTTATTTTAGACATATATCAGAAAGTGTGTATACGGAGGGAGATTACCATTGCTTTAAGAGAAATGTCGAGATACTGGAAGTGCAGACATAAAGCAATGGTGGTGAGGTGGCATCGGGATATAACAGCTGTAACAGTTATTGAGAAAATGTTCATCAAATTGCAAGGAACCATGAGGACATCTTTGTGGAACTCTAACTAGAAATGCCCTCCTGTTATCTCCTTTTCTTCTCTTGTATTTGTCTTTCTTTTTCCTCTTCTCTTTGCCTTTTTCTCTATGTACTTTCACCTTATTCGCTGTTCTTGGAGATATAGGCATTGTTGAATATATGTGCTAGCTGCTTTATTTGCCAAAGAAAGATATGCTATTGCCGCTTGTTATTTCAATGAAATAGTTATTTCAAAGAAATCCTCTACAGATAAAGATGAAGAGTATTGAACATCACAGCCACAACTGCATCCATCACAACAAGCAAAACGGTACAGCAGATAATCTTGAATGTGTGATAATATCTGAATCACAATATGATCTGATACCAACTAGGGCTATGTACTAAGGTGAGTCGAATAAGGCATCATGGTTATGTATTCCTTCTCCTTCAGCTGCCTCTGCACAACACAGTGGGGGAATATCAATGTTACATGATCAGGGATACAGAGAGGCATTGAAGGACAAATTGAGCTTTGAAGTGTTCCTACAAGTGGTACTGCGTGTGAATGGAAGACATATGTGTAACCACATCCGAGGACAAGAGTAGTCCCTGCTTCTTTCTCAGATCCATACAATTTTTTCAGAAACCTGCAGTGGTTTTATTGGGGTGCAGAATTAAAATAACTTTATAGGATATACTAAATTCCTAGTCTGAGTGTTTTTGCATATTCTTATAAATTGTAGCAACATTATTTTACCTCACCTTTTTCAAGTTCGCTAGTTCCTGATCTAAAGATGTGTTCCATGCTCTTTTTAGTACTGTTCTGCCCTGTACCTTACACATAATATTTATTTTTTTCATCTGTAGCCTGTTCCTGATATTTTGGTAAGGCGGAATCTTTGAGTCATCTAGCCAAATGGAGTATCCAAAAAAACAGAATTGTTTCTGGTGACCGGAAGCCTCTGTCGATTTCAACAAATTTAGCAAGATCAAAGTCGCAAAAATCTTCCCGCTACATCCAATAATGCAATAGGTCGATGATTGCTGGGGTCATCCCCTGCCCCTTTTTAGTAGATAGGGATGATTATTGATCTTTTCCAGGTAGCGGGGACTTTTGTTGATGTCATGATATGTTCAAACAACTTGAGCAAAAAGACAGACCATTTGGCTGGGGCCTGTTTCAAAATGATGTTGCTCCTACCATCTGGCCCAGTAGCACTCGAGTTACTGCCCTTTTTGATGAATATTAGAATGTCAGTATGGTCAATACCTGGATGTTTCCACGATTTGTTGTTAAACAGGGGTAAAGTAATTTCCGATGTTCCTGGGTCAAAGAACATACCAGAGTACGTCAACCAGTTTTCCTCTGGTATAGGGCTAAGCAACAGTGGCTCCTGTGGTGTATCGAGACCATTTATTGTTGACCATATCTCTTTTTGTGTGGATCAGCTGTAAATTTACTTCTGCATCTTTCCTCAGAAGGTTTTTATTGTGGAATTGTTGCCAATTGCGGTAATATTGCCTCAATTTTTGTATTTCTGCCTTGTACCCAATTGTACATCTATTTCTCTAAAATTGGATTTCTTTGCACATCAATTTCTTTTGTAAGGCCACTTGTGGATCAAAAACTTGTAAATGGTTAATGTTCGGTCTGTTACCCCAACCACTTGTTATCATAAATGTCCTGAAGAGGCCTGGATAATCGATTCTCTGCTCTCCCCCGAGATCAACAAAGACCTTCCGTCAGGCCGGGGATTACCCTGGTGTCGATCTTCAGTCTATTTCTTCCTGGAGTGATGGCCAGTTTATAGTTCTAGGCATCACCTGGTTTCCTATTTGAGGAAACATAGGTCAGAATGACCAAGTTGTGGTCACTTAAGGTATTATCGTGGACCTTCAGCGACTTGACTGCCTCAATCATATTTCTTGAAGTGCAAACATAGTCGAGGGTTTGACCCCCAAACCACCCTTGTCTTGTTGGTTTACCCAGGATGTCTCCCTTTGGAGAGCCATTCAAGATTATTTTGTCTCTTGGATAGCTCTTTATCCTTTATTGTCCTCGCTTTTGGGTCTCACTTGATGATACCGAACTCACTTCAATTGCTTGCCCTTAGTTGTCTAGACAAGTACAATTGAGATCCCCACACAGTATGATCCATGGATCTTTCCATTTTGCTCTTGATTTGTCAATAAGGTCAGCCACCTGTTCGGGGAAATTGTTTGTCACATCACTTACTGGGTTCCAATACAAATTCAAATTTGAATCCTACCCGCAAGCATTTGAATAAATGGGTTCGGATTTATCTGTTCCAAGATTTTGAAATGGAGATCCTTCTTAATTGCTATCAACAGACCAGACATTGGCCGACCTCTTGAACCTTTCATGGCCGGATTTAAGTATATTGTGTAGCCGTCTAGGACTGGCGGCTCCCTCAGCCATGTCTCTTGGAGAAAAATAATATCAAACAGACCATTGGTTAGATCTTGATTAGAAAAAAGATCAGCAAAACCCCTGTTATTCCAGCTTACTAGCTTCCTGGGTTTATCATCCGGAGTGCATTTGAATTATTGAGGTTTGATCTTATCCGCCAGTAGGCCGGTTAGCCACTTCCAATTTTCTTCCATTCCTTCGTGTCCCTTTGGTTTTCTATGAGAGTCTTTATCATTTGCTTTTTGCAAGTCATCGTCCTTTTTCCAATCCTTGTCTTTGTAATTTATTGAAGAGCTATCCTGGTCTTTGCCTTTATCGGATCTATTTTGCTGGTATTTTTCCTGTTTCTGTCTAGGAGGAGTTTTAACCTCAGTTCTCAGGACCCCTGGTTCTGTTAAATCAAAACCCAAAGGCATCAGACATATTGCCTCATCTTTAAGTAATTGTTTTATTATTGGCGTCGCACAGTAAATAATTACTCTGTCTGTCCTTTTTTCTTCCACAAATTCAATGATCTCCAGGTCATTTGATGTTAATAATCTCAAGCTAGGTACATGCTGAAACAAACGGATCACGTTTGCCCTATTCAAGATGATGCCATCATTTGTCAGGATCATTCTTTCTAGCATTAACCCATCAAGTTGGATCAAATTTTTGTTTTTTTCTCTTCTTATGTCTCTAGTCTGATCATTGTTCTGAACGTCAGTTGTTCACCCAAGTTTTTTATTACAATTGTCCTCTCTAGAACTTCTCCTTACTTTGTATATTTTTAGTGGCGAAATTCTATGGTTACCTTTGTGATATCTGGGATACCTATCCTTAGGTGTGTGCACGGTCCTTAGAATGAGCTGTTTTATGTGGCTGAATTGGTTTTATAAGCTCCCTTACCATCTTTTCCCTCTTAACTTTCGTTGTTTTTTATAAACCTGTGTTAAAATTGTCTTCCGCTTCCAAAGTTTCCAAGCTAGGTATATTATTTGATCTTTCAAGTCCACATTTTCTGGAACAATGTGCTGTTTTATCATCCTTCTGTGTGTCATCCTCTTCCGGGGTTGCATGAATCCTTTCAGAATTCAGATGGATGCAGGGCCTCTTCTTAAGTGATAATATGTTGTCATCCTGCCAGCTCTGGATTTCTATGATCTTTGGAGTTAGTTGGTAATGTAGTTCCTATTCGCTCAACTTCAATAGAGGTTACATTCTGAAAGTCTGGGCTTCTAGGGATTCTGGTCACATCCATTTCTTGATCCTTAGTGCCATCTCTCTTGACATCCGAGTGTTGGAGTTCATTGTACGATGTGTTATCGCCTTCCCATTCAGAACTCGATAGTTAGTATGTCAATAGATCTAGGAGATCTATTGAGTCCGTTTTCCCCGGCTCGTCCTCAATCAGAGACTTCAATCAGCTGATTCATGATGGTTTAGGGCAGATGTTGTTTGTGGCGGTTGGATCCCCCCTGTCATTTTTTGAGTTCAAGTTAGTGTTTTCCCGATTGTTTGTGGATAGTACTATTTTTGGGAAAGTCATGTTTTTTTATGAACGACCGGCTTCCATTTGTTTTATGTTTCACTACCATTGTTTAGTTCTTAAATTTCTTTATCAGGATTTTCTTTGATAAGTATTCTTTATCAAGAGTAGCCTTAGAATTTAGAGATTTCTTGGCTATGTTGGTGGTTTTGTGAAAACGGGTTTCACATGCAGTTTGGGGTAAACAAAAATTTCACAAAGTTTTTGCTTAGGTTTCCCCCCTGATAGATGACTTTCAGAATTGGTAGGACTCCTTTCCACTTCCTGTTGTGTAAGGACAGCAATATCATTCCGATATTCTACAGCTAGAGTCCCTATGTACTGGCACCTTACTAACTTCAATGCTGTGCTCAATCGGAGGATGATTTGCATTTGTATTTGCCGCACGGTTGTGACCCCCTGGTGTAGCTGATATTGCTGATGTAGTCAATAATCCGTATTTGATGGTCTTTTCGTTCTCTTTCAGGCAGGGGTTAACAGTTGGGCTTGATGGGTCGCTGCAGGAGCTTTGTTTCATGCGCCACAAGCTGCGGTGGGACTATTACAGCTGCCCTTCCCCCTTCCGTTTTGTGTGCCTTGTGACAGTCAGTATGTCCCAGGGTGTCCAGATCCGCCATCACCACTTTCAACTCAGAGGGCTGTGTGAGCAAGTGAGTGGAGGAATCAAATTGACTGGCGTTTTTATTTATGTTGTCCATATTGTCCATATATGAGGCCATGCTCGCATTTATGGACACTTTAATCATGAACGGGCATGGTGGGCTCACTGTGCCTATAGGGTTAACACAGGTGTCACAGGTATCACTGGTGTTTCGTCCCCCCACCTCCTGGGCTAACCTTACTAGGCACTCGCTTAGGCTTAGGCTTGAGGGGCACCACTGGTGTTGTCCTAATTTTGGACTTCTTGTTGTCAAATCTGTCCGTCGTAATGCCAGTCGGAGGAACCCTCACATCCTGGCCGGCAACCAGAGTAGTTTCTTTGTGTGTGGGGGGTGAAAGTCAGGAAGCTTGGGGCACAGCCTAGGGGACAGACTTGGGGCTTCCCTCCATAGGAGATGTTGTAGCCATGATATCAACAATCTCTCTGCCTCCCCAGCTGCCCTCATAGCCTCAACAGAACCAACAGTAATCTCGTCCAGCAATCCTTATAATAATCCTTCCGATGGCAGTGAGTGCAGCGAGTGGGCAAAAGCTCCAACAACCCCCTCAGCCACTCAGCCCTGGTTTGCCCTGACCCCTAGTCACAACACCCTTGATATAGACTGTGTACAACAGCCGTGTACAACAGCTGACAGTCAGAACTCTGAGTAACACTTGGGGCTCACAGTACCTTACAGTCTCTTGCCGTCTCTGCTCGGACCGCAGGGCAGCAAGAATTCAAGACTTGTGGACTGAGGGGGGGGGGGTGCAGTCGGCCCCCCCCTCGTTATTTCCTCCCGCTTCTTCGCTTCTCTGCTAGCCCTCACTAGCCCTCGCTTTCTATGCAGCTTTTTCCTGCAGTGTACCTCACTGCTCATGTCGCAACAGTCTGGAGACAGTAGAGGAAAGAACCTCTCAACTTGGGTTTCGTGTCAAGCCACTCTTCGTACTGCAGTCACTGAAGTCGCCTCTGACACAAACTGTGCTTTTGTGTATTCTTATGTCAATAAAGGAACACATCTTTTTTTTTATTGCTACCCAATCAATTTATGCAAAGTGAATGGGATGCTGTTGAAGTTTGCTCATGGGACATATTAGCCAGCACCTCACCAAGGTCACTAGTATAGCCTTTAAGGAGCTGCTGTGGATATCAGATCCTGAATTATAACGGCAAGTTGGCAGGAGGGCTTTAGGTCACCAACTTGTATGACAGGCACTCGTTATACAGTTTTTTGTAAATTGGACCGACATTTTTGTTCAACTGTCTTGAAGGCAATGCCTCGCTTTAAGTTGTGTTCAGGCTCATTAATCCTACAGTTCCACTGTTTTGTAGTGTTTTTGATGTGTATTACTCTGCATACAAAAAGAATGAGGAAATCAGGCCATTTCTTTGTTCTGGATTCATCCCAAACGTTGGTGAATTTAATATGTGGCTATTACTGCCTTGCTACCGGTAATATGATACATCCATTCACATCGTACTATACATCAGAGCATCATTTTCTACTGAAATGTACCCCCACTTCCTCTTGAGTAAGTGGCCAATCAAGTCAGTCAATGGGCGCAAATGAGTATCATTTACCCGTTCTGTAATACAATGAAATGCTGCAGGTTTAACCGTGTTTCCACATTTCTAGCAACTCTTGATCAACTCTTCAAGGTACAATTAGTTACTAGCATAGTCGTAAAGTTATCGGTGAAAATGTAGAGCAGTCCATGGCCTCGGCTCTCCCATGACATCACTGTTAATGTGCAGGGCTCTTTCTGTGCCTTGGGGTACTTTCCATTTGCAGGAAGGGTCAGTAGAGGTGAATTAAGCTGGCTCTTGAATACAGGGTAGGAGAAAGCACAATAAACCAAACGCCTTTTTCCTAAACTCACATTTGTCTTCCTAGTTTGAAATGTGTAATATGTATGCTGTTATGAGTCACTGAGTTACGTTCTATTCCGAGCCACCTGCTGGCTTTTGACAACACTTTTAAATTGATATGGTTGAGTGCGCAGCTGAAAGGCACGCTTATGCTGCACAAATTGGTATCCTTTGAAGAGAAAACATCACAAAGAACACAAACAGTTACATTTACTGCAATTTCATTGTAAAGTAGGTAATTTTAAATAACATAAAATGGAGAAAAAACATTTGCAGTTGCCTTTAATATGAAAGCGCATTTGTCGGATTGGTGAAGGAAGGCTAGTACAGTTCTTTGACAAATGTATTTCATTTAAAATAGTCCATGGAGAGCCTGACAAATACATCACATTTTTTTTCAAGCTTTTTTATAGTTGCTTGCACATTTAGCAGTACAAACAGATAAACCACTGTCATAGGACCTGAAACGTGCACATTTTACATAATCAGCTAAGCACACGCTCACCACTCTGCTAAAGACCTTTGTACAGAGCAGGCATAAAAGTCATGCATATATTTTTCACGTATTTGTAAGACGCAGCGATATACGACTCATACGTTTTGACGATCTCAGCCCTGTCCTCTCCACCATACAGATGTGCATGCAGGCGGGGAAGCGATGGATTCCAATGTTATCCACTTGCTTTTTCTCCAGTTCAAAGGAGGTGAATTCCATAGGAATAAGTGGGGATGCCAACATTCACGTAAATAAGTGGTATTCAAACGCTTTTATTCTGAACAACGCCCCCTTGAGTAAATGTTCCCGAGCCCCGCCTTTGAGTACACTATTGTTGCGGAGCACCGACGGTGCAATAAGCACTTATATTTTCGATTAAAAGCAGTCACCGTAATCCATTTTGAAAGTGCCTCCTGCCCCCTAGGACATCCTTCGAACCCCCCTCTGGTGGCTAGCCCCCCCAGTTTGAAGACCACTGACGTAATAGGTGCAAGCCATTTATTGCAAGCTGAACCAACTGTAGACATGTGTCAAAACACAGGACCCCCTGGATTTCCATGCACTGTGTTCAGGTCCAGCGCAAAGACATCCCCTCAGCATAATTTTAGGGATGCTGATAAATGAAGACATATCCATGCATTATCCGAAGAAAAACATCTACATCCAATGCGGACTGGTGGCATGCCACTTAGCCAACTCTTCACTACATGATATCTTGAGAATGCATTCTGAACTCTGATGGATTGACAGTTTTATCAAGGAAAAGTATGACTATTTAATTCATGCTGATCAACAACTGCTTTTATAGTGCTTATATGCTGAGTTAGTTCTGAGACACCCCGATCTGTTTCTGAGAGGAAATTCCTTTTCCTTAGCTCTTGAACCCTGGGAAACGTGAAAGAAAATGGTCTTCACCAGCGTGTGCAGGAACATAATGCAGGGGTTTACTTTGATGACAACACACGGCTGCATGGTTCTGAATTTAACAAAATAAAATGTAAATCACGAACTATGTGACGAGCTCAGCAGTGTGCCTGCACTGAATTGCGATGCACATGTCCCAATTTCTGTGATTAAATTTCACCCTATCACAGATATAATCAAAATCAAACAATCCCATAGAACTAACTTATCTTTTCTTCCACCGCCCCTGCTGTAGTTTCTGCCTTTCCTAACTATTCTGATCATTTGTTATTTTTCTTTTTCTTTTTCCTCCCCAAATTCACTTGTGCCGGGTTCATCTACCTCCACTTTCTATCACCGTGACATACGCACTTTTGACATAACTTCTTTTCGCTCTACTCTTACCTCTTCTCTTCCTCTGCTTGATGATTTGGGCACACTATTAGCTGACGCCACACCTTCTCTTTTTACCTCTAGTCTTCACTCAACGCTTGAAACTCCAGCTAAACCTTTCTCTCCTTCAAGGAACCGCCCTCTGCCTCAGCTTACATCTGTACGCCACTCTCTTCACTCTTCTCTTCGCCATGCTTTACAGCGATGGAAGAAGGCCAACTGCCCAGTTGGTCTTGTTGTTCTATCCTCACTTAATTCTTCCAACGGCACCTACTTACCTCTGGCTAAACAACAATATTTAGATGATATTTTTCTTACACTTTCTCTACATACTTTCTTACCTATTTCAGCGACTTAATCAAATTATGTAACCACCTTCTCCTGATCCCACCTTTCTTCTTATCTTTCTCTAATGGATTTCGATACCTCCTTCAATACCACAATCTCACTTATCCATTATTCCTGGTACCTGGCTCTAACATAGAGTTTAATCCCTCTTTTCTCCCTGTGGCTTCTGCATCTCTGTTAACCATTTCTCTTCTCTCTGATTCTGATACTGGCAGGTATTTGGCCAAGGCTCAAACGTCTGCTTCTCTTTCTGATCCATTACCTTCCTTTATTATTTCTAACGTGTATCCTTCACTGTTATCTTATCTGATCCTTCTCTGCATTATCTATTTACAGATACCTTTCCTTCTGGATTTAAACATGCTACCCATCCTTCCTATCAAAATTCAATTGACTCTTTCTCTACTACTAACTTTTCTCCTATTTTCCTTCTTCCTTTTATTTCCAACCTCATTAAATGATTGTACATTTATGATCATGTTTCTTTCTATCTTGAACAGCACTTCTCCCTATACATCATACAGGAGTTCATCCTTTTCACTAGACAAGTTTGCTGTGTGGCACTAGCTCATGACTATTTTAATTTTCAAATGTTTTTATGGGCATTTATAATGCACATTAACAGTTTGCTGCTCAATTTTTCACCGCTGTCATTTATGTACATAAAACAGGTTAACAACAACAAGTAACCTTCTAACAACAACAGTCTTCACTTCCAGATTTGCTCATGGGGGCACCCATCTTTGTGTCCAGGGAAGCACTGGTGCTTAGGGTGTTGCTGGGGGCTTTGGGGGCCAGGGGGTGTCAGTCTGGATTACCTCATTTTAATGACCCAGCTCTTAACGAGTTCTAGCCATCCCGGGAGTGGGCTTGGTTCATTCATGGGGATTTATCATCTGATGGATGAAATATGTCCCAGATTAGTGCGCACTGTGCCATCTGGCATATTGTGGGCCCCTGCCGTTTTCCCCTTTTGGCCAGCAAGCATACCATGTCCATGAATTTAATTACTTGCCTAAATGTGCTTGTTCTTGAGTAGGCCCCCAGGAGGCATTCTTTCGGTGTCCATTCGTACTGTGCTACCCCCGCCTATCTGCAAGCTTGTTCTATCTTGGCCCAGAGGTGCTGTATATTCAGACACCCCCAGAACATATGCAACATTCCCGCTCCTTCCGACCCACACCACGGACACAGTGGGTTTGTATTGCTGCAAAATTTGGCTATTCTACTCGGTGTCCTATAGATCCTACACAGGACATTTAGTTGGATCAATCTAAATCGGGCATTTCTTGACACTTCCACGAGATACACTCGGATCCTCTCCCATTCCTTCTCAGTTATACTGATTCCCAGGTCTGTCTCCGACCACTGCTTCAACATATCACTTTTAGGGTTGGCTCTATCTATGAGCTGGCTATAAAGTCTGGACACTGGTGTCCACCCATCCCCCAGGTTGTGAAGTAGCATTAGTACTGGTTCTGCTTTCTGGCTCCTCTGGCCATTCTTTCCATTTCCTCTTTGCCACGTTCCTAATCTTTCGGTACCATAGAAACTGGTCGTTGGGTAGTTCCTCTTTCTCCCCCATGGATTCAAATTCCCTGAAGACGCCCTCCTCATATGCGTCCACCCAAGTGTAAATACTGTACCCTTCCCATTGCCTTACCCTTGCCAGGTCCGCTTTAACTACACAGACATCAGCAGAGATCGGGGTCTCAGGTGAGTAAGGGTGTTCACGTCCCACCAGTTTCAGGGCCCTGCCCGAAATCCTCCTACCCAGCTGTATGATCACAGGGGCCTCACACAAGCACCTCAGCGGGACCCACAGCGTTTCTTTGAGGTGTGCAGGCGCTACTAGCTGTTTTATCAGCTTTGTTTCTGAGGTGGTCTTATCCGCGAGCCACTTGGCCACGAAGCTGAGTTGTGCTGCCAGAAAATATTTCTCTAGATCTGGTAATTGGACCCACCCACCTTGTATGGTAGCATAAGTATGTTCAGAGATAGCCTGTGTCTGGCAGGACCCCACAGCAGCTCCCTCAGCAACTTTTCCAATAGACAAAAGAAAGAGGCCGGTACATAGTAGAGAACATTGAGGAAGAAGTATAGGAACCACGGCAGGACTATCATTTTAATGATGGCAACCGTGCCCATCACTGATAGCGGCAATTTAGACCAAAACTTCATAGACTTCCTGATCCCCTTCACTGCCAATACAGTGTTGACCCTGTGCATCTGTTCAGGTGTGTGCCAGACATTCACCCCTAAGTATCTGAACAAATGCAGCTTCCACAGGAGCCCAACCTTCGGGAGATCCTCCTCCTTTTTCCTTGAGAGCCCCGCTAATGGGAATATGCACAATTTCTCTGTGCTGAAGGAGATCCCTGATACTTGCGCGAAGTTCTCCAGCACCTCTAAGATCACTGGTACATTGAGGTGTGGGTTACTTAAGTACAGAAGTACATCATCTGGATATAAAGACACGACATGGTACACTCCTCCCACTCTGATGCCTGAGTCAAAAAAATGTTTCCTGATGTGTATAGCTATCGGCTCTAAACCCAAGACATAGAGCATTTGCGACAGTGGATAGCCTTGTCTGGCGCCCCTTTGGATGTCCCACAATACTGACACTGTTCTTCCAATCTTCACCCTGGTCACGAGTGCCTCATAAAGTATTTTAATCCACCCAATGAAGTGTTTGCCCAACCCAAATTGTATCAAAACAGTGATTAGCCATTCCCAATATATAGAGTCGAACGCTTTTATGGCTTCCAAGGAGATGACCGCATATTGTTCCTGCGAGTCTGTTGTTTGCGCAATAATATGTTGCAGCTATCGCAGGTTTATTGCTGTTTTTCGGCCTGGTATGAAACCGTTCTGGTCCCCATGTACTATGGTCCCTATGACCATTGACAGTCGTTTGGCCAGTATGGTCGTCAATATTTTGATATCATAATTCAGCATTGCTAACGGCCTGTACGAGATTCACTCATCTGCAGGTTTCCCCGGTTTAGCTATCGGGACCACTAATGTCTCCCTCATGATCCTACGCAACACCCTTGTTTTGTATGACTCCTAAAATACTTCATGATTGGGGCTAACTCCGAGCTGGACGCCTTATAGAACTCGGGGCCAACCCATCACTCTCAGGGGTCTTGCTATTAGCTAACGATTTAATCGCATCGCTTGTCCTCGACCGTTAACTCCCCATCTAATATTTCCCATTGGGTACTGTGTAGTGAAGGCAGGCATATCTCTTCTAACATGTCCAGTATATCGCCCTGGGGTATTAACGTGTTGTGGCGGTACAATTGGGAGTACACATTTTTAAACGCGTAATTAATTGCTGACTGCAATGTGTGCATCGAACCTGTTTCAACTTTAATTTCTGTGATCAGATATTTCGGGTTTTCCCCCTTGCACAGCCACAACAGCAGCCTACTTGGTTTATCACCCTCCGAGTGTGCCCTAGTGGTTTTTGCAATATAATCGAACTTTGCTAGTCTAGCCCAGGTACTTTGGCAGTCATCCCTGGCTGCTGATAGTTCTAATTCCGCCTCTCTGGTTTTCTGGGCGCAAGCCTCCATCTGCTTGATCCTCCCCTTGCCTGCCTCTAGTTAATTTCTCAGCGACTTTCTAATGCCCCCAGCGCTGGCAATGACTTCCCCTCTAACCACAACTTTCAGTGTTTCCCAGATTGTATCCCAGCCCTCTACACTCCCCATATTGTTAACCTTGTACTCTGCTATTCTATTCCAGAGCCCCTCCCTGAAGGCACAGTCCATCAGGGCATCCATTGGCATGCGGCACAGCGGTATGGGTGGCCTAGGGCCCCCCCATCTTCCATTCCATGAGTAATGGTGAGTGATCTGGTATTGATCTGCCCAGGTATAATGCTGATTCTACTTGGGGCAGGTGTGTTCCATCTATTAATAGGTAATCTATTCTGGTATATAGCTCATGGGGTGATGAGAAATAAGAAAATTCCTTGCTCTCTGGGTGTAACTCCCTCCACACCTCCGCCAGGTCCAGGTTCCCTATCACTTAATTCAGTGACGATGGAGTCGACTTCGCCCTTGCATCGGCTGGGGCTAGACTTCTCAAGAGTGAGGCCGCGAACATAGTTATAGTCTCCCTGCAGATGAAAAAGCAGTCTCGGTAAGGAGCTAACGTCGTGCTCAACTTGGTCAGGTACGCTGGGGTCTCGCAGTTGAGAAGGTTGGAGTTAACTCTGCAGATCTCTAGCTGTTCAATGCTTCACTGAGTATTAGGTATCTCCCCTCTGCGTCTGCCTCCTTTTTTAATAGTCGGAAAGCCACAGTGTTGTTTATCCACGTGTATACACCTTGTGCATACTTAGAGTATGTTTATCCAAGGTCCTGCCCTCCCCCATGTCCTACCACTTTGCTGTTGCATTCAGCAGTGAGGTGGGTTTCCTGCAGCAATGCGATGGAGACTTTCTTCCTATTCAGGAAGGATTTAATCCTCGTCCTGCGCATATAGGTGCCCATCCCTCTGACATTCCATGTCAGCAGTTTTATGTCAGCTGCCATTGCTACCTAGTGTAACCCAATTACGCTCCTCACCCACTCTTTGTTTTCACCAGATCGTCAACCCCTTCTGCACCCGTCCCCACCTCCTGCGTTCCCCCAGTCGAGTGCCCTCCTTCCCATTGCCTCAGTTACTGTGAAGACCTTATAACAATTCAAAGAACAACAAACCAAACTTAACCAACTGCACCCAGCAGTTGAACCGAACAGGCAACACTCAGGTGCCCCTGCTCCATTTTGGCCCATCCGGGTCTTCGTGTGTAGGCTGTGTCCGGTCAGCAACAGGCTCACCCTAGTCCTTTCGTGGGGGTGCACCTGTTGGCTCAGGCCATGTAGTATAGCCGCACCCCATCCATCATAAGATCAGTGTCTTGACTACAGCAAATGTATGTGTCCATAGAAGCATTTCACCACAAGTAGCCTACCAAGGCGCCGCAGTCATCAGACGTTCTCCCTCTTGCCTCCATGTCTCGGACTATGTCACAGCTTCTTCTCCTGCCGCCATGTCGTTGTGTTCCAGCTACATGGTAGCCGCTGCCGGGGTCTCCAAGAAGACAGCTCTCCCCTTTGTTTAGCACTTTGAGCTTTGACGGGTACATCAGCATGTATTTGAGGTTTAGCTGCAATGACCTGGCTTAGATCGGGACAAAGGAGTTGCTTGCTCGCTGTACCGCAAGGGTGTAGTCTGGGTAAATTGCGATTTTGGCATTGTCTCTTCATATTTGCCCTTCTTCTTGCGAGTAGCACAAAACGATTTCTCTAACTTGAAAATTCAAGATACTCGCGATCATTGGCCCGGGGGTGTGATCCCGGTGGTGGCCTTTTTTGTTGGGTTCTGTGGTCCCTCTCCACCACAAAGCCCTGTGACAGTCGGCCAGCACTAATCTCCTGCTGCAGTAAGGTTTCCACAAAGTTTGTGGGATTGGGGCCTTCCATCCCTTCAGGTACGCCTAGGAGGTGCACACTGTTGATTCTAGACCTCCTTTCAGCGTTCTCCGCCCTCTCTTCCAAGACTTTGTTTCTCCCTCCAGTTGCTGCACTCTGGTCTGAATGTCTTTCAGTGCTTCTGTGGTTTCTAGTTACCCAGCCTTTGTGGCCGTTACATGCTCCATGAGGTTGCACATGTCCTGCCGCATCAGTTGCATATCTGCCTTGACTTCCTCTATTTTGGTAACTATGAAGGAGCGCAGCCTGGCAATGGCCTCCAGCACCTGTTTGTCTGTGTTGGTTTCATCTGTAGTTGCCTGAACAGAGCAAGCCTTGTTAGTGTTCTGCGTCTGTTCACGCGGTTTGGCTGCTGCAAAAGATTTCATGACTGTGGAGTTGCTTTTCTTTTTGGGTGGGGACATAGCCTCTAGCAATGGACCAGGATGGTGCTAGCTTTTAGGTCAGAGTTGTTTCCTGTTAGGCCTTGTCTAAGAGTATGGACTCCTGCCAGGTCTGTGTCCAGGCCTAGGCCTCCGCCCGTGGCGTCCTCTTGTGTTCCAGCTACTGTGTAACTGCTTTGTTGGGTGGATGGGTTCATGTGTCCAGTGGCCGTCCCCGTTCGTCTACCTCAGGCTTCACAATGCAGGGCAATGCACTCTGGTGTCTATAGGTTCCCCAGTTTTATTGGGATACAAATTCATTAATATAGTCACTTCTCTCTTCTTGTGTTATTTGAGATTTCATGTATTGCTTGATCTTTCTGCAGCTTTTGATATCAATGTCAATCATACTGTTCATCTTTCTAACTTTTCTTAATTGGGGTTTTCTGATTCTGTACTTCACTGGCTTTGCTCCCATTTCTTTGATTATATTTACATGCTCTCTCAGCTTGTTCAAGTTTCCCCTGTGCTTCCTCTTCAGGGTTTTATCCTTGGCCATCTTGTGTTTTTCTGTTTATACTATTTCACTCTCTGCTATTATTTCTTTTTTTACTCATAATTTTTATGATGACGATGACCAATTTCTTTTAGTTCTCCGTATGTTTCCAGTCTCCCCACTCAACTCTCCTAGCTTCTTTATTATCTATCCAGAAGTGGACAGCATAGTTATATCTCAGTCTCAATTTATTCTTGTAGTTCCTGAACCTAATTTCTGATCTTTCTCTCTTTGGGGTTCTAAACACTGCAAGTAGATACTCCTGTCCATGAGTAATTTAGCTTGTCTATCTCTTTTCCATTCTCGCCTAAAACAACATCTCTCTGACTGTAATTTTCTTAGTTGTAAGGCTTCATGAATTGTTATTTCTTTTTATCTGATTTAATTTGTGCAGCACTTTAGTGAAAGCACTTTATAAGCTCAATACGATGCAATATAATACAGCTACAAACTTGCACGGAGATGACTGCTAAAATGTAGGTGTCAGAATAAGTGGTCTTCTAGGCGCAGAGGGCCTGAATTGTAGAAAGCACAACTTTATCGCAAATGCAAAATAATCATCAGACAGTAGTATTTAAAGACAAAAAACAAAAGATTAGAATGAATATATGTGCAATCTAAACATTATTTGTAACTATATTCTAAACATTCTATTGGCCCTTCCCTTTATAAAATTAAGTCAGCAGACATTGTCCTATTCTAATTGGTTAGCACATTGCTCTATTCTGACTGGTTAGTACAACAACACGTTACATTTTAGATGTGCATCCGCCCACTGATGACCTAATCATGCCCAATCAGTAAAAAGAGCGAAATCTGCTATCCCCAGGAATGAACTAAATACAAGACCGTTCTCCTCCATGAGACCACATATCTTGGCATTTCATGCTACTGTCTGCACATGCAGCTCTCCCAGATTAAAGCTTGTCGTCCTTACTATTGCATACTTGTCTGGCTATGACAAGGATGAAAACCAAGATTGCATAGTGTGCTTGACTCAGTTTAGAAAGATTTCATGAGAAAGTGTAACAGATGCCTAACACTTAGAATAATAGCTACTATTTGTGCTCCTAGGCCATCCAGCCATGTACATTGCAGCACAAAGGCTCTCTTGGATTCGGCAGAAGTGAAACTTAATTCAACATGACAAAGAAACTAAACTGAAATGGCTGAATGCTCAGAAGCCTACCTCTTAATACAATGGTTAATAAATGTGCTTATAGCTCACTCTGCCACACATTTGGCAGTCCATGGACTCTCTATAGTGATGCAGAAACAAGGCCTAACTCACTAATAGTGGTAAAACACTCTTTTTAATAGCAGTCCCTTAGCCTAAATGTTCTCTTATGTCTAGGATGTTGCACCCACATATTATCATTCCCCCTCTAGTTGATATATCAACTATAATATCTTTGTCTTTCATCTAATCAAAAGGGGTCTTCGGTAGCCACACTTCCATAACATTTCTGAAATTCATTTTGTATTCTTCGGGAATGCAAGGTAAAAATCAACAACCTCCATCCCCAGTAGGGTCAACATATGTTTCAAAATAGTTCTCAGTGTCATTAGGGCAATGAAACAATGTTCCTGTTGGACCAATTGGGTGACATGCTTTACATCATGCAAGGCTTGTCCTTGCAAGTCAATTTCTCAGTCTGGGTGTGTGTATGTTTCAGAAGAGGAGTGTCATCAATAGGGTTTAACATCATGGGCCAACATTTGCTTAATTTTAGCCATCATTAGCTTACAGCATCCCAAAACTAGGTGACAACTGCAAAGAAGAACCAATAGAAAGATGATAAAAGGAAGTAATACTTTAAGGAGGTTACTCATCCATGAGGGTACCTATGTACAGATTGAATTAAACCAATTGTCGTTCTGCAACCCACCTTATTTCTCCATGGTTGAGCACAGAGTGTGCAGTGCATTTATTGCTTGTATGATGCTTCTATATTCCCCGCCATTGGAGGGTGTGTAAGTTCAGCAAGTGCTTATTTTCGCACAGACCCCCCTACATGGCAATCATAAGGTCTAAGGCACAGCGTTTCTTCAAAGTCATTATCGTTATAGCTCTAAGCTCTCTTCATTAACCACCTTTAATCCATTCTCTGTATCATTGGACAATTGAATGCAGCCACTTGATCCTGCTTGCAACCCAGGAGTAAATATTGAGGCAAAAAACATTTCAGCTTGATTAAAGAGTCTGTAATCTTGTGGTATTGCATTTAGCTTGTCACTTGACTAAGTTAATAATCACTTCGGCATTGATGAGTCACTGGCAGAGAATGTTGGACCCGATGGTGCAATAGGTACATAGGCTTGATCATGGGATGCTTGCAGATGGCAGTAAGGATGACAGCAGGTACCACCAGGGAGTTTACAGCATAGCCATCTGAAAAAACATGTATGTTTAATAATTTGTATCAGAGGTTCATGCTGATTTATCCTTTATGGGTTGTTCATATAATTGGTCCATATTTTTGAACGAGTTTCATTTATTTTTTAGGACCACACCGTGGGGTAGTCCAAACATTCCTCCAGCCCTTCGACCCATTGTGGTAATAAAAAACGGTGCCTTTGATTGGCAGCCTCGATTTCCACCTTACTAGAAGAGTGACTCAGCCCTGCACAATTGATGCAATGTGATGCAGACTATGTTGTGAAAATCAATGCACCTTTCTTCACTTGCTTCTCCTGAAAGTCAGTCATTTGCACCTGTGCTCTTCTTTTTACCCGTATATATAAGACCACTGAATCCTATATACCTTGTCAGCAGTTCTACATAATTGTCATCACACACTGTTGCATTAACTTCTACCGACTGTGCTTGGACCTTGTGTCCCTGCATTGTTCCTCATACCCTAATTAAGGCTAGGTGAACTAACCAACTTGCTATCTCTGGTGGCATCTCTTGATGCAAGAATAATCTAGGTGTGGATGTTGCATAAGGGATCATTGCGCAAGCAAAGCAAGGGTCACTCAATTTCCCTCTCCCCGCTGCCTGCATGTGGTGATACCACATGTTTTCTTCAGCATGGTGATGCATATAGTTAGAATATCCCTCTTAACTCTAGCCACAGAAGCAATAACATCTGTAAGTGTATGTTCAATGTTAGTAAGTTTTGCGACCCACCCTTCCGAGGGACACAGCACATAAAATATAACATGAGGAAACAGAAGATACAAAAAATAAGAACAAAGTAAGGCATATACTGCCTAAGTTCATTTGTTTTCACCCCGGTCATGTGCTGGAATGTCTAGTCACCCAAAGGGACGTATACAAATTAAACAGGTACTCCAGTTGTCATTCCCCTCCTCTTCTTAATCCTGCTGTTGGAGAGGGGTGATGGTACTATTGTTGTTCCGGACAGCACTGAGACAGCACTGAGATGAATCCATGTCTTGGGTCCAGATACTTTGACGGCTGTGGGAGTAGGGTAGCTCACTGTGTAAGGCCCAATGAATTTAGGATCTCTTAACTTGCGAGCGAAGTTGTGAATGAAGATGCTATGTCCTTGAAAGAGTTTCAATTGCTAACACTGTGATGACTCTTGTGGTGCTTGCAATGACTCGTCTACTGGGGTGTCATGACTTTTGTGATGGGGCCCAGCCTGGTAAGATATAAATCTGACATATTTTGTTAATTCCCTAAGGTGCTCCTGGAATTCTTCTCCCAAAATTGCAACAGAGGTGTGTGCATCAGAGGCTGTGCGTGCACATGTGAGAGGTATGTGGGGCCTTGTGCCTGAGATCATTTCACACGGGTGAGATGATGATCAGACCCTGGTTTATTGCTCAGCATGAAAAGGGCACGTGGCAAAGAGGAGAGACAGTTTTTGCTTCAATAAAACATTAATTCCCTCCACTATCCCATTGGCAGGTGAGCGGTAAATGGAACCCAATTTTTGTGTTATACCCAACCAGCCAAAGTACCCATTCTCTGAACGGGTTCTGTAGACAGGCATGATAACACTCTCATTAATTGTTGAAAATTAATGATCTTATAGGTTGCTGTTCTGCCTTACTCTGTTGTGGTCCAGTTCATTGCCGTGCATTGCAGTGCAAATATCTCCGAAATCGTGCATCCTAGGGCCTTGAAATGTGGTGAGGTTTGTTCCTCGTGTTGGGACCGGTTGAGAAACATGTTTTCTTTTCCTTCTCTGTGAACATGGTTTACGGCATTGTAAAGCTTGTGCAGAAACAACATTTTTTGTTTCTCTTCCTGGTGAACATGGTTTACAGCTTTGTCAGCAGCCACCATATTGTAAAAATCCTCTGGAAAAATCATTTCAACCGGATGCAGCAAAAATTTGGAAACCCCTGGAATGCTACCTGCCTTCACCTTTGCCTCTCAGGTCCATTCTCCTCTCATCCATTTTTTGTTCCCCTTCCCTGTGAACATAGTTTATTTCTTTGTTGGCAGACCACAAAAGCACAAACACATTTTAACTTTTGCTGGGGAATGGGGTGAGGTGTCCAAATGGCATGTAGCCAGTAATGTCTGGAGGTTTCTAACAGGTAACCATGCAATATTTGGTGCAGATTGGTGAAACAGTGCGCAATTGTATAAGGAACACCACTTCGTGCCACTAACCCACAAACAACTTTTGACATTTATAGATAGAGAACAGATTTCATTGAAAAAGTGAGTGCCATTATCTGATCTGATGACATCACATATTCCCCATACGGGGAATATTGCATGCACTAGAAATTTGGCTGCTGATTTAGCATCAGGATGGACCAGCTTCAATCCATTGGGAGAATGGGAATACCATAACAGTTAGGTAACAGAACTGCACCTGTTAACTATGTCCATGTAGTCGAGTGCGACCTGTAGTGTACATTTGGTAGGTAATACAGTTTTTTATGAAATCACTAATGAGCTCTTGGAGGTTCAGAATAAACCACTCCTGCTGCAAATCAGTGCCAATGTTTTCCTTGGATGTGTGTGAGGGAAAGTGCAACTGTTCAAGGGCGACAGTGAGCAGCTCTTGGGGCATAATGGGTTTCCTGAAATAGTTTGCCTCCATATGAGGTCCGCAGGTGATACAGAGCATCCTCTTTTTGTCCATAATTATTTTTCCTGCTCGGGAGCCTGTGCCTACAGTTCAAGAGTATACTGTAACCTCATAGTCTTCTAAATAAGGTGCTCCCTTTGTTGCCGAATGTACTCTGCAGTTACCATATTGAATTGGGTCTGCATTATTGGTGTGAGCTACGCATTTCACTATTGTGACTAATGTAAAGGCTCACACCCCGACTTACCAATGCAAATTTATAAAATATGACACATCCCAGTAGGGAATGAGACTAGGAGAACAGGTTGCAAGATTAATGAGTTTTTATATAAAGTTGGCATCCAGATAACTCTGCTGCCTCGAGAGCCCTCTGGCACACAATACAGTTACATGGAAATATGAGGCAAAACAGCATCATCGATGACATCATTAACATAGGGTAATACATTAGCACAGGATTGGTTGGGGAGCGATGTTACATATGTTGCTTTAGGCGCTGCTTTCTCTGGATACACTGCCCAGTTGGCGGGAGGGTGAGCGTCAGAAGGTCCAGCTGCCTGTGTCTGGGAGGGGTAAGAGTTAGGTTACAGCGAGGTAGAGTTGACACTAAATAAGCTGGCATGAGAAACTACCACTAGACATATAATAAACAACAATCATTAGTATACCGTTGAGTAAATCTTGAAAACCTATAAATTGCATAGACCTGATTACATCATCTTTCATTGGGACTTTTATGGGGTAAAGGGCTTAGGGGGATTGTCCTCTGTGATAACCTGGGCAACTGGGCGGGTTTTAGCACATTAAGGCGAGTGGGGAGTATAATGACCTATGTTAGTTTTAGGGCACAATATACTGTGACAGAGGTCTGGATTTAGTGGGGACACTCTGGGGTGGGCTGCACAGCAGGGTCACATTTCTGGTATATCAAGAGAATACCTTAGGAGGGCACAGGGTTACATTGGCAGTCATTTTCCAACAGCGGTGGCAAGGGAGTAGGAGCAGGTTTGTGGAGATGGATGAGCTACAATGCCTGGTTCGAGCCAGTTCATACACAGGACAGTGATCACAGAGGGAGAGTGAGATGATACATTTTATTATTTGTTTCAATTATCCCCGACACATCCGTGAGAAAGGGATTTGTGAGGCTTTCAGACAGTGGAGAAAAAGGTGGGGGCCATGAGCGCGCTGTGTGCGGTGCTGCAAAGGGCAGAGAAGCCTTTTCGTATTATCGGAGTGAGGCCTAGTCCAAAGATGGAGTCAAAGGGCACACAAAATGGAAGCCAAGTGTATCCCGCAATACACCCATTTATGCTAATGTTAGCATAAGGGCAATGGAGGCATCCCCCGCTAATGCGTGAGCAAGTGGTCTGTATCGTGTAGAATGTACGAGGGGGGCCCAAATGACCCATCACTCCCACACATTCCCCTCTTTCGTTATATCTAAAGTAACAAACTCATCTTTACGATTATTTTCATTCCGATAGTACTTGGCTTCTTGTACTGCTTCGTCTCAAACAGATGTCCCTTTGATCGGTATCCAAGCCCTACACACACTTCATAAGCTCTGACCACTTCTGGCATATTCATCAGGTGTACATGTTATGTATATTCCCCCATCCCCATCCAGGTCCTCCCACACCTCTCTATACCACTGTAATTCTCGTGGCTCTTTGATTGTGGTGTGAAACAGATTATCCACCCTATCCCTAGAATGGCGATATACTGCAATCATGTGATACTTAGAGGGAACTGACTCCCCAGTTTGGACCTATGCATCTTTCATATTTTTCACCGTTGTAGATTTGCCCATTGTTACCATCATCATTGCAGAACTAGGCATTGATTTTGCACAACATCGAATTGCCATCTGGCACACACAGAAAAATAGCAAAAGGAACATGATAAGTGGGACAAAAATGTTCATCATCACGCTGAACCAGGATGGTATCCAATTGAAGATGCCGTCAAAATAGTTGCATGGCTCTATTCCTCCTTCCTTCCACATTCTTTCCTCCAAACTATGCACTGCTGAGATGGCGTGGGAAAGCGTCCCATTGTCTGCATCTTCAGAAGGTATGAATGTGCAGCAGGCACTTATCATTTTTCAGCAAACACTGCCATCCATTGCTGTGAGGAGATCCAGGAAGTAGTGTTTCTGCATTGTCATTAACTGCAGGGTGCAGAGTTCCACCTTGATCACGTTGAATCCTTCTTCGGTGTCGTTGGCCAATTGGATCAGCTCCCAGCGCACTATCTGCAGCCATTTGGTGTTTGTTCACGCCTGAAGTCCCGGCACTAGGAGGGACGCAAAAAATGTTTCGGCAGAGTTGAAGAGTTTATATTTGTCCGGAATCTCAGCCAGAAGTTCTGATGATTTGCTGGAGATATAGTTGGATGACCTTCTTTTGTGGGACATCCTGTCTTGTAGTTCGTTTTCAGACAGAATGTCGTATGCGGAAAACTCTGTTGTTGCTGGCTGGGGTGCTGCCGACATGTCAGCCACATTTTTTCTCCCTTGGATATGGCTCTCTGGAATCACCATTAATGCTGAATGCAGTGTGGCCTTGGCACAGGTAGCCCTCCATGACGGTGGGATATGCAGGTATGCTTGCTTGCCACACACCCAATACATATCAATGAGTGTTGTTGTCCTTTGTCCTTGCTGTCCATGAGTGTCCTTTTTCATATCTGGGATGATGTTCGTTTTGTTGCATTGTCTGTTCGAGGCCATCTGTACCTTCCCTGTGACTTGAAAACAAAGTTTGTGTTCAATTTCTTTCTGTGTTTTGATGGGTTTCTCAAGAGCTGTGACCCATGTGGGTTTTGCGATGTGCTGTGACCAGACCGGAGTGCATGTCTCTTTGACCCATTGAAAGTTCTCTTCTGTTAGACCTCGCAATGCCTCTGGTTTGCATGTGATTGTCTCGTCATGCAACTTGTTTTCAGTGAACTGTGTCCCTTGGATAACAAAAAATGGCTCCTTGATGCAGATCACTCCTTGTGGCTCACTCATGCAGGTTTTTTCGTTTTGCAGCATTTCTATTGTAACTGTGTGTGACTGGTAGGTGCTTCGAATCTACACAATACTAGATGAACCAAACACTGTGCATCCGACAAGGGCACTTCTTGGGGTATAAGGACTTTGGGTGCGCCAAGGCATGAGGAATGAGAGAGCAAATGTAACAGCTCTTGTTCGATGCTTGTTTGGCTGTGGCGCTCATGTCTGAGTACCATTTGTTGGATTGATCAGGGTGGCGGGGGTCTTCAATCTCATCTAATCCCAGACCATGGTATGCATCATAACTCTTCCCTCCTGCCCCCCTTTTCCTCCTCCTGCTCCCCCCTTAACCATTATATAACATTTTTACACTTTGATACTTTGAGGGTAATTCATAGAATTCAGCGCACAAGTGGCGCACGTGGCTGGCGCATAGTGTGCGCATGCGAATTTCTGCGCCAGCCGCTTGTGCTAAAATCCATTTCCGCGCACAGCGTATTCATGGATTTTAGCTTCCAAAAGCAGCCGTGGTGCAGAGTGGCGCAGCGACCCTGCAGCAGTGCCAGTTACGCCCCCACCCCCTCCCTGTGCGCCATGCACAGCGCACAAATCCCGTACATGGCGCACATGCCACCAACCACGAAAACGGCTGTAAAACTCCCTGCGCACCCCTCCGAATACACGTACCACTCTGCACGGGGAGTGTCACACACGATTGGAGCGGGGTACGTGTATAACAGGGATTCACGGGAAGTTTCACATGCGAAATGCCCTGTGCGAGTGGGGTACGTGTATTCCTGGGGTGCGTGGGAAGTTTCACACGCGATGGGCCCTGTGCGAGTGGGGTATGTGTATTCCTGGGGTGCGCGGGAAGTTTCACATGCGATAGGCCCTGTGCGAGTCGGGTACGTGTATTCCTGGGGTGCGTGGGAAGTTTCACACGTGATAGGCCCTGTGCGAGTGGGGTACGTGTATTCCTGGGGTGCGCGGGAAGTTTCACACACGATTGGAGCGGGGTAGATGTATTTCGGGGGTGCGCAGGAATGTTCACACGTGAAATGCCCTGTGCGAGTGGGGTACGTGTATTCCTGAGGTTCGTGGGAAGTTTCACACGCGATAGGCCCTGTGCGAGTGGGGTAGTGAATAACTGGGCTTCGCGTGAAGTTTCACACGTGATTTTGCTGTCAGAGCGGGGTACGTGAATTTCGGGGGTGCGCAGGGATTCCTACACATGAATTGGCAGTGTGGGGCCTCCCAGGTGTTCCCTCTACACCCTCCACAGCCCCTGCAGGCAGCCCACACCACAGGGGACTACCCTGCACCCCTGGTCATGTCCCGCAGGCAGCCCATCCACCATGGGCATGCCCCTCAGCCAAGCCACATGTCACCTTGCACTAGTGATCACCAACTCATGTCCCCCAGCACCCCCATCCCCCAGCAGACAGGGCCACCTGCCAGCAGGCCCCCACTCATGTCCCCCAGCGCCCCCACCCCCAGCAGTCAGGGGCACCTGCCAGCAGGCCACCACTCATGTCCCCCAGCACCCCCACCCCCCAGCAGTCAGGGGCACCTGCCAGCAGGCCCCCACTCATGTCCCACACATGTCCCCCCGCATCCCCACCCCCCAGCAGTTAGGGGTACCTTTCAGCAGGCCCCCACTCATGTCCCCCAGCACCCCCATCCCCCAGCAGTCAGAGGCACCTGCCAGACGACCCCCACACATGTCCCCCACCTCCCCACCCCCCAG
Source organism: Ambystoma mexicanum (assembly GCF_040938575.1). Taxonomy (NCBI): domain Eukaryota; kingdom Metazoa; phylum Chordata; class Amphibia; order Caudata; family Ambystomatidae; genus Ambystoma; species Ambystoma mexicanum. The sequence goes on along the minus strand of NC_090937.1, from coordinate 1,052,777,412 downwards.
CAGTCAGGGGCACCTGCCAGCAGGCCCCCACTTATGTCCCCCAGCACCCCCAGCCCCCAGCAGTCAGGGGCACCTGCCAGCAGGCCCCCACTCATGTCCCACACATGTACCCCAGCATCACCACCCCCCAGCAGTCATGGGCACCTGAGGCAGGCCCCCACACATGTACCCTAGCACCCCCACCCCCCAGCAGTCGGGGCACCTGCCAGCAGGCCCCCACTCATGTCCCACACATGTCCCCCAGCACCCCCACCCCCCAGCAGTCAGGGGCACCTGCCAGCAGGCCCCCACTCATGTCTCCCAGCACCCCCACCCCCCAACAGTCAGGGGTACCTGCCAGAAGGCCCCCACTCATGTCTCCAGCACCACCACCCCCCAGCAGTCAGGGGCACCTGCCAGCAGGCCCCCACTCATGTCCCACACATGTCCCCCAGCACCCCCACCCCCAGCAATCAGGGGCACCTGCCAGCAGGCCCCCACTCATGTCCCACACATGTCCCCCAGCACCCCCACCCCCCAGCAGTCAGGGGCACCTGCCAGCAGGCCCCCACTCATGTCCCCCAGCACCCCCAGCCCCCAGCAGTCAGGGGCACCTGCCAGCAGGCCCCCACTCATGCCCCACACATGTCCCCCAGCACCCCCACCCACCAGCAGTCACGGGTACCTGCCAGCAGGCCCCCACTCATGTCCCCCAGCACCCCCACCCCCCAGCAGTCAGGGGCACCTGCCAGCAGGCCCCCACTCATGTCCCACATATGTCCCCCAGCACCCCCACCCCCCAGCAGTCAGGGGCACCTGCCAGCAGGCCCCCACTCATGTCCCCCAGCACCCCCACCCCCCAACAGTCAGGGGCACCTGCCAGAAGGCCCCCAATCATGTCCCCAGCACCACCACCCCCCAGCAGTCAGGGGCACCTGCCAGCAGGCCCCCACTCATGTCCCACACATGTCCCCCAGCACCCCCACCCCCAGCAGTCAGGGGCACCTGCCAGCAGGCCCCCACTCATGTCCCACACATGTCCCCCAGCACCCCCACCCCCCAGCAGTCAGGGGCACCTGCCAGCAGGCCCCCACTCATGTCCCCCAGCACCCCCACCCCCCAGCAGTCAGGGGCACCTGCCAACAGGCCCCCACTCATGTCCCCCAGCACACCCACCCCCCAGCAGTCAGGGGCACCGGCCAGCAGGCCCCCACTCATGTCCCACACATATCCCCCAGAAGCCCCACCCCCCAGCAGTAAGGGGCACCTGCCAGCAGTCCCCCACTCATGTCCCCCAGCACCCCCACCCCCCAGCAGTCAGGGGCACCTGCCAGCAGGCCCCCACTCATGTCCCACACATGTCCCCATGCACCCACGTCATGACGATCCTCAATCATGGGCCTCATGGCCACCCACACCACACCCCACGCCACCCCAGCCCAAAGACCCAACCAAGTATTGCATCCACCCATAGAGAAATGGCCATTACATATACAACCCGAATGGCAAGTATGTACATGAACACATGTCCGTCACACACACACAATGGGTGCAAGTGAATGTGAAAACCCATATCATGACATGCATGAAACCAATGAGATAATACCACACATCGAAGTATGAAGAAAAAAATGTATTGAACACAACATGAATGTAATGGGAAAAAAATCAATAATGGGAATAAGAAATAAAATGCAGCATGTCTGGAAAAAAATAAAAAATATTAAATGAGAATCCAAAGAAATCCAAATGAAAATTTGTCCAAAGTGTCAGTCCAACAAAGCAATTCCAAGGGAAAAAATATATATGAAATCCATTGCACCATGGTGAAATTAAAATATAAACAACAAACATCCACTGTTCAACTATATACAAATCACCAATCCAGGGTCCATGAGCCCAACAAATGAAATGAAACCTACAAAAAACCCTACCTAATAATGAACTACATACAAAAATGTGGTGCATTGTTCAAGCGGCTCAAAATAAACAAAAACAGAAAGGAAACCTAACACTATCTAACTATTTACAATGGCAGCGGGCTAGTCCGACGGCTCACTTTTTGATGTCCCGGGCCAGGGCATCATCGAACTCTCGCTCAATGTCCTGGAGGCTGTCCTCTTCAATGGCCACAAGGGTTCGCAGGGACGACGACATGTTCACCTCCAACTCCCTGCGAATTGCCTCGAGGCACTCGGCCCGCCTCAGGGCCCTCCACATGGAGTTCTCCGCCCTGACCATTGTGAGCCGTGCCTTTTCCGCCCGCTGCCACTCTGCATCTAAGGCGTGGCCCAACCGCTGCCACACGGAAGGCACTTGAAATCGGGGGTCCTCCTGCCCTATGGCCGATGCCTGCCCCTCCGATTTTGAATGCCCCGAGCCATCATTGCTCCCACCATGTTGCTGCTGCTGTGCCTGTGCCTGCGCCCTGGCTCTTGCTGCCTGCATGTCCTTCTCCGGCTGGGGTGCAGTTGTCATGGTGGCCACCCCTGCTGGACGTTTGACTCCCGAATGTGGCATGGATGTGTCCTCCACCAGCCAGGCCGCTCGGTCAGGGGCAGCTCCACAGGGTACCCAGGTGACAAGGTATACCGTCATTTCATCGACGGGCCTTTGATCGCGGGGTTTTTTGGCGCGATATTTTTTTTTAAAAAAAAACATCTATTTTTTTGGGGTTAAAAATTAAATAAATTTGGTGTGTGTCTAGGGTAATATTAAAATAATTAAATGGATGGGGAGTTTGAAAAAAAATCGATGATTTTTTAGAAAAAAAATCTGCGGCAAAAAACCCTGCGATGAAAAGTCAGTTGAAGAAATCACATAGAACCGGTGACACAACCACTTATCAGCCCACAATGACTGTGTTATTGGCCACTGGATGTGTTTCAGTGTGTGGCACATGCATATTTTGCAACACTATTCAGCACCAATCTTCGCATCATGTCGATGTGACATGGATGTGTGACAGTACTCATTCACTGACATATTGCTGTAGTTTTGTAATTTACCGTGGCTATGCTACATGACATCTGTGTGGTGGCATGTGTCATGTATGTGTATTGGACATGCCACTCACAACCTGATGTGTGATGCCAGTGCTACCCAACATGCTGAAAATGTGTTGCTTTTCCATCTTGCCCTCCCCAGTGTCTGCCTTTTTGACTCCACTTCCAACTCTTTGACAGTGCATGCATGGCAGGTTTATAGTCATGTGGGACATGTGTAAATCATGTACTGGATCTCTGGCTTGTCACGGCCTATGTGTGTGCTATGGTGCTCATGCCTGTTTCCGTTTGTTGTCTTTCATGTTTTTGCAGGTGATGATGCACTTGGTGCTGTTGAGGTTCAGGAGATGGTGCAGACCCAGGAGGAATCTCAGGCACGACCGGGCACCAGTGGGGGACGTGGTGTGGTGGTGGGTAAAAACCCAATGTTACTGCAGACCATACTGTCCAGGGTGTCTCTGGGTGCACCTCCCCAGACCTCTATTCAGGTGCTGAGTCGGATGATGAGACTTATGTGCCGTTGCAGATAAGTGTTTCTGGCAGGGATTCTGTTCTGTCCAACCCACCTGGACCAGGGGTAGAACCCTCTATGGGGATGTCAGTGTTGGTAGGTCTGCCTTTCGCGGTTACGGATGCAGGGTCACACTCCATAGCATCTGATGCTGTTCCTGGGCCAGCAGATCAGAGGGGGAATGCAGTCCTGCAGCCTCAGGCAGTGCCAGCACAGAAAGGTGCAGATCGCCTTGCCCCAAACAGGTGTGGTGCCCGTCGACTTGGTGGCCGTGCGCCACCAGGCAATACTGTATGGGAAAACTCCATGTATGGTATGGCAACCCAACAGGCAGCATCAGTAGAAATGATGGCTCAGGCAATGGAGAGGGTGGCCACTTCCATTATCCCCCCTGAAAGGCAGATGGAGCAACAACAGCAGGCAACAGACTCCATTTGCCAATCACACTGGGAAGACATGTTGGCGTCCAACAGAGACAGACGGGCGGCACTGGAGACTCTGCGTGAATACATATCAATAGAGTCCCAGGGCCACAGGGAAGCCCTGAGGGTAGAACTACATAACCTCAGGCAGACTCTGGTTGAACTTGAGGCTTCCAGTAATTTAAGGACAGAACAGCAGCTGGAGGAGCTCACACGTTCGCTCTCAGCTGAGCTGCATGCAACACATGAGGAGATCCAGGCATCAAGCGAGGCCATGCGTGCAGAAATGCAGGCAACCCGTGATGTGCTGCATGAGGATGTCTGCACTTTAATCCTCCAGAATCAGACCTTCCAGACCTGTATGCTTGCTGCCATGGAGGACCATACCAGGGCTTTGCGTGGGCTGCCTCCCATAGTGCCACCGCCTCCTGATGCAACAGCAGAGGATGAGCAGAGCGACAGCAGTTCTCCCACAATGGCATAGCCGTGCAGGCCATGAGCCCAAGGAGTTTTTTTTTTTGCAGGTGGGTGTTGGTGTGCACCCTGTCCTTGAACCTCCTGGGTGGCCTCCCCCACCTCCCTGGCCCCCACATGGGCATTTTTGATTTTTGATTTTTTTTTTTTACAGTGTGTTGCCTTGTGTGGCTCCCGTGGGCATCCACTGTATTCCGGCTGGGCACATGCAGGCTTGTCCTGAGTTTGGGTTAGATGCTTGGGTTCGTGAGACACACACCCCTCCTGCTTCCCGTTTCCATGGGCTTGCAAAGTGTGTGACCAAGTGACAGTGAATTACACAGTGCCGTTGGGCTCCCATGAGCTGTGTGGGCAGTCTGTAGTCAATACTGTGTAGACATCCCTAGTGGATATTGTTGTTGTATTGTACACTGCATGGTGTATTGATATGTGCTTGTGCATCCATGTCTTCCTTCTAATCTGCAGGAACCTTCCTCATGTCTTCACAAGGCCGTCTACTTTGCAGATGCAGTTCATGTTGTATGCAGTACACTGAGACATTTGCGTGGCAGCAACACTCTACAGTTGTAAGGGGTCGATGTGCTGGCGTATTCAGGTTGTAAGACTACCACTACTTGAACTTAGTACTGTCATGTTTTTGCATTTTTCCATGGTGTGTTGCAGCATTGTGTTGGTGGTAAGTATTTGGTAATGTGTGCTGTTAGTTATAGATTACTGGGAGCATATTGTGTGTGGGCAGTTTCCATTAGGGACAGTGTACTTTGTGACACTTGTGGCAGGTCTTGTGCTTTGCTTTGTTTGCTTTCACATTGCATGACATGCCATGGTGTGTTTCGTGGTGGAGCTGGGCAGGAGTTGGGTGACATGGCGCTGTTCTCATGTTGTATTTAGCAAGGGGTAATGAATTTAGCAGCATAGATGTATGTCTTTTGATGACACAGCATTGGTGGTGTTTGGGTAGGTAGGGATACACACAATATAACACTTCCAGGTGACCAATCTCAGGCTGGTATGGTTGTGACAGTTGAGTGTCCCTTATGTCATCATCGATTGTCAGCTAGTGTGTACCAGGGCTGTGTGCACTCCACAGGGGTGTGATTTTATGTGAAGTAATTAGCCACCAGCTGTGAACGGGCTGACTCACCACGTGCCCTTCCCCTCCCATGCGCAGCGGGCGTGCATGTGGTTGGGGATGTGGGGCCGCCACCATGTCCACCAGCAGGCCCCGGCGTGTTGCAACGTTGTGCAGGACACATGCTGCCACTATGATCCTGCACACTACTGGGAGAGCATATAACAGCTGCCCACCAGAGCATTCAAGTTAGCGAAAGCGTGACTTGAGCACTCCGAATGTGCGCTCCACTATGCCCCGGGTTGCAATATGGGCTGTGTTGTATCTTACCTCGGGTGGCGTGGTGGGGTTCCGAATTAGCGTCATCATGTGGGTGCTCAGAGGGTAGGCACTGTCCCCTGGCGAGGTGGTAATGGGTATCATTAGTGGGGTTGTGACATTACTCAGTATCTGACATGCATGCATGTGCAGTGGCATTTATACTCATCAAGCAGCCATGTATCGCCATGCCGCCCAGCTTCTAGGTCCTGGTTTTATTGTTGACATTCTGTAAATGAAACTGTCGTGGGTGGACCCTGGATAGTTGGCATATACTGAGGTGATGATTCCCTTGGCATCACATACTACCTGCACGTTGATGGAATGCCAGTGCTTGCGGTTTCTATAGATGTGCTCAGATGCCTTGGGGGACGTAGAGCCACATGGGTGCAATCAATGGCACCTAGCACTTTGGGGAATTGTGCCACCCCATAGAAATCCTGGACGGCAGCCTGCCTTTTTGCAAGTGTTCTCGGCAGGTATATGTGCCTGCAGACTGATGGGCGTGCAGTCATGGTGGCCAACACCTGGTGTAGGCAGCGTGACTGCGTGGCCTGTGACACCCTGTTATGCTTAAGCTAAAACATTGCACTGGTGCGCAGTGTATTCTGGGAGCACTCAGAGCCATGATGGATATTTACTTCATACCGCAGTGAAAAGCTGTACTCATTTTGCTGAGAGCTAGATTCACGATGCTGAAGAAAACATGCTTTACAAACCTGGTATGCAGTCAAGGACATTTCTGCTGGGAAAGCTAGTTTTGTTATGTCTTGTTATGAGTTACGGGGCTGTTTTCCGTGGTGCTTGTTTTTAGAGGAGGGAAGCGCTTTGCTCCTTGAGGTTACTGTCGGTTGACCCAGCTGGCAACCAACGGCTGCTCATCAATGCGCAAGTGCGTTGCCAGAAGGTTCGAGAAATTGCCACCCCTTTTTGAGGAGTGCATATATGCAGAACCCCTTAGCGGTCAGGTGAGACCTCAGCCGGAGGGAGGACGCTTTCGTCCGGCATACCTGTGGACTGTTGTGCTCTCGGCCTGGCTGTCATTGGGGTCTTCCAGCCACTTCTGGCGAGATGAGGGATCCAGTTACGCCCACTGTGATGTATTTTCTTTTGAACTCTCTATTTCTTCTGTAATTTATTTCTATGTCATCACTTGTTGCTTCCAAGCTTTGAATAAATAGCCGTATAAGTGCTCATTATTTTCTAAGAGTGTGTGTGGTTGCAAGTTATTGCGTCTACCTGCGTTTAAAGTATTGGCTCCGTAATTGCACTGGTGATTAATGACTGTCCGTGCACTCTGGGCGAGCAATACACACCCCCCCACTATAGCACTTGTCCGCTGAAATGATCCAGTGGCCAAGAAGTGCAGTACATTGAGGACCTTCTCCAGGGGGCTGAGTGCTTGGGAGCACAGGATGGGTGATGTGAAGTCATCCTCCCACTCACTCACCAGGTCGAGTATTATGTGAGGTGGAAACCTGTACCTCCCATACACCTGGTTATCAGGCATCCCAAAAAGGCTGGTTCTGGGTGTAAAAATTCTGGGCCTGACTATCCTCCTCCTCCTCCTGCGGTATCCCACAACCACTGCTGCTAGGAATGGTATATTCATCTTGGCGTCTGAGCTTGTTTGTTGTTTGCGTGCACTTTTATGCTGCGCAGGTCCACGTACGCCTGCTTCCTGCTGGCGTACGTGTTTCCGGATTAGCGTGTCTTTTTTGGTGCACGCATTAGCCCCGTTCGATTCCATGAATACGTGTTGTAGACGTGCGTGTGGGCATTCTGCGCATTTGCCTCCTGTACTTCCCCCGTGACTCCCACATTTTCACACGTTGTTCCCCATACAGCGTGTTACGCCCCCTGTTCCGCCTACTTTTGTTGTGTGCGTTGCGCTATGTGTGCTTTTGCTGTGCGCTTAGAGAATGCTGTTTGGAGACGTGTGCGTCAGCGTGCGCCACGTAGAATTTTAGCGCACATCCAGGGATTTACACGCGCATGGACTTCCATGAATCACTGTGCGCGGGTTTCGCTGCGATTTTCGCACTTGCACTGCGATTCGCACGCTTTTGCACGCTTGCGCTGAAAATTTCACTGCACATTAATTCCATGAATCGGCCTCTTCATAGGCAAAATGTCTGCCCATGTTGCATCACTTTGTTCATTATCATTTTGCCAAGGCTGTGGTACCAAAGGATCTTATGTGGTTGAAGCTTTGGGGCTAAAGTGCATATCAGTGCCATATGAGGTAGGTTCTGTGGTTGTAAGTGCATTTGTATATGTCAGATCAGGTGTACTGAACAGGGTATAATCACCATCGTATCCATTAATTTCATCTTCATTATCAAAACCCATAGCAGCGTATGTAAGGACAGGGGTTTTGACAGTTCGGTTTTTATATAATGTTGTAAGATTATCATTTAGGGAGGCATTATGTGACCAAATTGCCTTACCTCCAGTCCATATAAGGCGTGATGCTTCTCGTATTAGGTTTACCCCACTCCCCCCCTCTTTCACATCCCCAATGATGAAAGACACACTCCAGTACATACCAAGGCAAAAAATAGCATTACAGAAAACACTATTGTGGTAAAATATGGACCACACTCGTAATTACAGTATCTATTCACTTTACTATCTACCCTATCACTATCTAAATTGGAGTCGTTGTTAGTGAGGGCCCTCCTCTCCGTCATATTTCCACCTGAAGGGGTGATATAAAAGGGTTAAGTACACCAAAAAAAACCTATATATTTATGTACATATTTTCTTTCCCATAAAAATGGCACATTATTATTTACAAATTTCTACTCACAATCTTTATCTTATTTTATCCAATCAAAAAACTTTTTAGTAAGTAATCACCTAATTTTTCTGACATTCATTTTTCTACTTGTATTTATTTAACTTGTATTAGAGTGCAGAAAGATGCTCAGAAAAGGTAAGCTGAGAGAAAAACATGAAGGAATAGCAAGCGACAGAAAGAGAGAGAGAGCGAGAGATGTATACTGTACACTTCTTTACCATATTTTTATATACATTGTTCATTTTAGCATATTTTCTTTTTTTCATGCTCTTTTCAATCCTTTCATTTTGTATTTCATGTTTCTTTACTCTATTTTAGCCAGTTGCAATGTCTTGGCTCTGCTGTTGTTCACTCTGGGGTGTTGTACTATTGTGTGCCCTTCTCACATCTGAGAGATGCACCCAGTACTTCAACCCCTTCACTTTTACTGCAGTGTGTGTGCAATATATTACCTCATAAGGGCCGTGAAATCATGGGGAGTTCCATCTCTGCACAAAACTGCGCACATACACATTTTCTCCTGGCCTTAACTGTCCTGTGGGGCTGTCTTGTGCTGGCGTTGTTGTGTCTGTTTCATTATCCTGTGTGAATGGGGGTGCTATTTGCTTTGCTATACTTCACACTGCACGTGTCAACTGGGTAAGGTACTCCTTAAATTCATCCCCTAGCACTGTGCCAACTCTATGAGCATCTGATGCTCTCCTTACTGGGGATAGTGACATGTGTGTACGCCGTTCCGTCACTATTTCGTGTAGGCTCAAATGATGATCCTTGCTTGGTTGCATTCTGAGTTGGAACAGTGCGGGGGGAAAGCAATACACCCAGTTCTTTTTAAGTGTGTTGCATAGCTTGGACAGTGTACTTTTAAGCAGGCCATTGATTTTTTTCCACCATCCCGTAAGCTTACCCTTAACAACATTGTCACCTCCTTGAAGAGGTCATTTACAAAATGGGTGCTGTTATCTGACCTGATCACATCGCATATACCCCACCTAGAGAAAACCTCTTGAATCAAAAACTTTGCTGCGCACTTTGCGTCAGGGTGGGGGCATGGTCCAGCTTCCACCCACCGTGAGAAGAGACAAACTATTACAATGAGATACCTTGCCCCGTTACCTCTTTCTTCCATATCTGCATAGTCAATATGGAGCTCCCTGAAAGGCCCACAGGGCGTGGCAGTGTTCTTCGTAATGTCCTCAGTGTCATACCTGAATTGTATGTTTGGCATGTTGTACATTCTATTGTTGATTTTGATAAGTGCTCCTGTAAATTGGGGACAAACCACTCCTCCTGAATGTCTGCTGCAATGTGTTGCGTTGTTACATGTGTCGGGTAATGTAGTTGTTGAAATGCTATTTGTAACAATTCTACTGGCATCACTACTTTTCCTGTCATTTCCTGTTGCCATATTAAGTCTCTGGGGGGGTTGTTTGCATCCTCTTCTTCCCCATAATTTGTGTTCTTCTTTGTAATTCTATCACTTGAAGAATGGGTGTGCAGTTGTATCCTTCTTCCTGAACTTGTGAACTGAGTGTTTTTACGATGCATTCTAGTGGTTGGGGGACATCAAAGTATGCTGCTTCTTTTGCGGCAGCGTTCACTGCCGCGTTCACAAGTGAGATCGTGTCCGTGTTGTTGGTGTGTGCCTGGCACTTTACCAACGCTACCACTGATGGTTCTGCTCGTGCCTCAGTAAAATCATTCAATAGTGCTGCATGCTGTACCGGCGAGCCATCTGCCCCCCTAAACCCTCTTCTTCGCCATCGTGACAACCCTGAATGTACCGTCATTGTCACGTATGCTGAGTCTGAATATATTGTTACTGCACATCCTTTGGCTGTATGTAATGCTTCAATTAGTGCAATCAATTCCGCTGCTTGTGCTGAGTAATGTGATGGGAGGCGTTTCTGCACCATAACTTCGTAATCACCTTCTATTCTTACTACTGCTGCACCTACATGCTTTTCTCCTGTCTCACTGTCAATTGATGCTGACCCATCCACTAAGTATATTTCCTCCTCTTCAAGGGCGTTTTCGCTTGCTTTTGGGATATCATCTCCCTCCCCCTCATATGTGGCATAATCATGTTCTTGCATATCTTCTACAGTACATGGCTCTGTAATGAATGTAGCAGGGTTCACACTTTTACATCTAACTACATGGTTGTTTGGGCTAGATATTATGACCTCGTAAGCTGCTGCTCTTTGTGGGGTGAGTGTTGATTTTGATCTCTCCAGAATGGCAAAGAGTGCATGTTCTGCATACAGTGTCACTGAGCATCCATTACAGTTGTGGCACTTTACTCTATAGCGAAGACCGCTGCTGCGAGAGCTTGTTCGCACGCAAAGTGGCCCTGCCTCACTGAATGTAATGTGCCACTGTAGTAGGCCAATGGCTTGTGGCCTAGTGAAGTTTTCTGTGTTAGAACTGCTGTCATCAATATTCCATTGCTGTGTGAAAAGAGGTAGAACTACCGGTCATAATTGCTGTTCGCTAAAACTGGGGCGTGTGTGATGAGATCTTTTAATTTAAAATATTGTGTCTTCATTTCCTGGGTCCATTTTATTAGGGCGCTAGTCTTTTGTGCCTCCTTTAGTCCTTGCAACAAGGGGCGTGTGTAGGCCGCATAATCTAGAATCCATGCACGGCAATAATTACATATGCCAAGAAATTTCTGCATGTCCTTCACTGTCTTGGGTATTATTGTGTGAGGTATTGCTGCTGCTCTGTCTGGTATAATTCTTTTACCATATTTTGAAATCAACTGCCCTAAGTATAGCACTTCTGCTAGGCAGCATTGCAGTTTACCTGTGTCCACCTTGTATCCTTTCACGGCCAGTAAATTTAGCAATGAAATCGAATCAGCTCTGCACTGTTCTTCACTTTTACTGCAGATGAATAGATCATCCACGTACTGGACTATCATGCTCTCTACATCCAAATTACCAAGGTCTTCATGCAAAATCCCATTGAAGATGCTGGGGCTCTCAGAGTACCCTTATGGTAATCTACAATGTTCATTTCTAATGCCCCCCAATATAAATGCTGTGAGATACTGGCAACTGGGGTCGAGTGTTACTGAGAAGAAGGCATTTTTCAAATCTACGACTGTGAAACATGTGGCCTCCTTTGGGATGCTGCACACAATGGACGCTGGGTTAGGCACTAGAGGAAATTCCTTCTGTATGATGTCATTAAGTGGGCGGATGTGCTGTATCATCCTCTAACCCCCATCCCTTGCGTTTTTGATTGGGTAAATCACTGTATTTCAGGGTGAATTTGATGGCACTATTATACCTTGTGGTAATAATGCATTTATAGTTTATTTTATTCCTTCCTCTGCTTCTGTTGATAATGGGTATTGTTTCACTCTAGGTGGGATTGCACCGGGTTTCAATAAATTTTTTATTGGCGTGACCACTTGCAGAAACCCTACATCATGTGGGCCTGTTGTCCATAGTCCTGGCAGTACTTTTCCCATATCATCATCTAATATAGTGGGTGGTGCACTAACGCTAGCCATGAAAGGGTTGTGTATTTCTCTGTGCTGGATCATTATGTCACAAGGTATACGTATTTCCATTATAATTTCCCCATCAGTATCACTGTCAGTGAACAATTCCTCATCAGTCAAATCACGCAAAGCTATATTTGGGTCTATGAGCAGCACTGTTCTCCATTTGCATCCATGTGTGTCCAGTCCTATTACTGCAATACCTTTGCTTGAAACCTGTACCCCTTCCAAATCAATAGTTATTATTGTACCTGGCACAATATCTGAGTTTACAATGGGGCGGAAAACAAAATAGGATGGCACTCTCCATTCTTTGCGTGTTATCTCGGGCACCACTCTAGCAAGTACTTGTATTCAATAAATGAACATGTCTATATATATGGGCACTCCCCTTACTGCAATTTCGTTTGTCATAGTACTTATCATCAACATAGCTCTTACTGGGCATACCCCTAGAGTGGAGCACACTATCCCTTGTTCTGTGAAGGAGATGGTCATATTCAATTTGCTCAGGAGTTCCCGTCCTAACAAATTTATTGGCGAGACTTCAAGATATAGTAGGGGTGCTCGGACTGTCTTTCCCCCCACTGTTATGTCTAGATATTTTGTGTAAGGAACTTTTAAAATAGTCCCAGACAATCCCTGCATTTCCACATTTTTTTCCTGAGAGCGGGAACCGCCTTCCATGAGGCTCCAATTTTTCAGCTCTTTCGGGAGTCCCCACTTAATAAAAAAAAAAAAAGGGAGGTGGATTGGTCCCACGCCGTACCCGTTTCTGATCTCCACAATTGCTGCACACGAAGGATGAATTGCGCAGCCTCATCCTCCTCTCTCATAGTGCATTGCATTACTAAATGTAAGTCTGGGGTGTCCGGGAATGTTTTCTGCAATGCGTCCCACACCTACGCCCTCACATTGTTGAACAATGACCCATCATGGCGGTCACAGTTTAGTGTTACTCCTGGGAAACCGGCCTTCATCCACACCCCATATGCTTGGACTACAACTGCGGACACTAATAAACATTTTACATCCCCTATCACCAAAGGCACCCCTGCTGTGTGCTTTTCAAATGTGTGTACCCATTTCCCCGCCCCACCCGAAAGTGGAGGGAGTAGTTTCAACAAGTTGTTTTTATCCATCTGTGCCCATGGTATGTAGTGGGGCCTCCCCGCTCCCTTGTGTATCAGAGGCATCTGTAGTTTGCCCTTACTTCCTTTTTTACTTACCGTTACCTTCTTTGCTTTACTTAAAGACATGTTTCCCACTCTTTGTCTCAGTCTCCCTTCCCATCTCGGGAGCCCTCCCCATCCTCTGGGTCCTCCCGTAAGGGAAGCGAGTATCCTGCTGCTGATACCCCCTCTTCATACTCATCCATATCACTCCATAGTTCATCTATCTCCCCATCTGATTCTCTCTCCCCTTGTCCCTCTCCTTGTTGGTCGTCTGCGGCTTCTGCTCACATTATTCTTATTGGCTTGTCATTTAAATGGAAGAAAAACTCTCCTGATTGCCACTCATGTTCTGGTCCCTTAGGCACATTCCCCTGTGTCAGCAGAGATGGTGTAGACCCCACTGCTATGCTGGGTGGAGGCATCAGGTCACTGGCTACACAAGGTGGTACCTCTCCTCCCCTAGGCAACATTTGTCCCCTATCACACAGTGCTCTTAGCCGTGTTATTTCCATTTGAGTATTAGCAAGTTGTCTTTCTAAATCCCAGGTAAGCCGTGCTATGTCCACCGGAGGGGCGTTAGTAGGCACGTATAGCCCTCTTGGGCCATAAGGTGGCGGTGCCGTGGCAGCTGGGGTTATCGGGGCACTCGGCGTAGGCACATACCCGGGATCACTTTATCCTGCTGTGGGCCTTGTTAATAATGGGTAAATCCTAGTGAGGTCATTTCCCCCTGTTTTTACTGTACACTCTTCTGCGGTTACTCCTTCTCCCCCCGTCGGGGCTGTAGGCCCTTCCGAGGACACTTCCTTATTTGCATCACTGCTCGGGGCTGTTTCTTCAAACATTCTCCATAAATCTAGTAGCTCACGTCTGTTTTGCAATTGCTTACCTTGATATTTTGCTAACAAATGGGTTGCTACAATATCTAACACTGTTTTCTCAAAGGACCTTCCTACTGGCCATATTTGGGACAAGCCCTCTCCTTTTATTTCTGTGAGCCATTGTTCATGGTACTTCTGTACTTTTTCTCTGTACAAAGGGAGGTGTTGACAATTATCTGCTAATGGTGTATTCCCACCCATGATGTCATAACCCAATTCTTTTTTTTTTTTTTAACTCTTATACCGGGTATTTGACAGAATGTAAACAACAAAACTCCTTTTCGAGTACTCTCTTCAATACCTTTTGACCCGCACCAAGTTAAATGTCAATAACCTTTTTTTACTTACACCTTATTTCAGGAACTCTAAAACACTCTTCCTCAATGCTTATTTTATATATTAACATAAACACACAAATACTTCATTGACAGATGAACATAATAAACTTCAATACATTGAACATGTAACATGTACTACCTTCTAATGCAAATCACCCCTTTAGATTTATTCTAGTCTCTTGTTTCTTATTCTTATTTTCTCATTCACTCCCCACCTCTGAGCCCCTTTACACTACCTCCTTTAAGAATTCTGCTCACACGGAAAAAGAATAATCTAAATGACTACTCCGAGCCTACTAAATACAGGAGACTCCTATGTTTTCTTTTCTTTTATCTCCACTTATACCCTGCACTGGTCGAGACAATGCTACACAGCGCTGCCTTCTACCCCCTTCAAAGCTAGAATCCCGTATTCCTTTTTATCTCTTTGGCCACACCAACCTAATGGCCATATAAAGGATAGATAAGAAAAGCCTAACAGTTTCACTCACACAGTCCCTAACGCCCCAAATCTCATTTTCCCCTATTCTCTCATCATTATCTTTACACCAACTATTTTGCAATTTTGCACCTTATTTCTAAATCTCACAACCAGTACTCACATGTTCGGGGTGGTCCGCGAGCCTCCGTTCACGGTCTATCCACAATCGGGGCCGAACCCCAACCAAGCCGGGACCCGCCTCGGCGAGCAGTCGGGTATTTGCAAAGATGGCGGGGACCCTTGGAACCGTTCTGTTTGTGCGCACACTGGTCAACCGCGGAGGCAATGGTTTTGCTGGGGGTGTCCCGGATCTCGCTGCATGGCACGGGGGCCTCTCTCGGCACACCCTTCTGGATCACGTCAGGGTCACCAAATGTAAAGGCTCACTCCCCGACTTACCAATGCAAATTTATAAAATATAACACATCCCAGTAGGGAATGAGACTAGGAGAACTGGTTGCAAGATTAATGAGTTTTTATATAAAGTTGGCAACCAGAGAACTCTGCTGCCTCGAGAGCGCTCAGGCAAACAATACAGTTACATGGAAATATAAAGCAAAACAGCATCATCGATGACATCATTAACATAGGGTATTACATTAGTACAGGATCGGTTAGGGAGCGATGTTATGATATGATATGATATGGCATTTATAATGTGCCTATAAACAAGTGTTACATATGTTGCTTTAGGTGCTGCTTTCTCTGGATAGGCTGCCCGGTTGGCGGGAGGGTGAGCATCACGAGGTCCAGCTGCCTTTGTCCGAGAGGGGTGAGGGTTAGGTCAAGGCGAGGTACAGTTGACACTAACTAAGCTGGCATGAGAAACTACAACTAGACATATCATAAACAACAATCATTAGTATACCATTGAGTAAGTCTTGAAAACCTATAAATAGCATACACGTGATTACATTATCTTTCATTGGGACTTTTATGGGGTACAGGGCTTAGGGGGCTTGTTCTCTGTGATAACCTGGGCGACTGGGCGGGTCTTAGCGCATCAAGGCGAGTGGGGAGTATAATGACATATGTTAGTTTTAGGGGACAATATACTGTGACAGAGGTTTGGATTTAGTGGGGGCACTCTGGGGTGGGCTGCACCGCAGGGTCACACTTCTGGTACATCAGGAGAATACCTTAGGAGGGCACAGGGTTACATTGGCAGTCATTTTCCAACAGCGGGGGCAAGGGAGTACGAGCAGGTTTGTGGAAATGGATGAGCTACAAGGCATGGTTCGAGCTGGGTCACACACAGGACAGTGATCACAGAGGAAGAGTGAGATGATACATTTTATTATTTGTTTCAATTATCCCCGACACATCCGTAAGAAAGGGATTTGTGAGGCTTTCAGACTGTGGAGAAAAAGGTGGGGGCCATGAGCGCTCTGTGTGCGGTGCTACAGAGGGGAGAGAAGCCTTTTCGTATTTTCGGAGTGAGGCCTAGTCCAAAGATGGAGTCGAGGGCACACAAAATGGAAGCCAAGTGTATCCCGCAATAGCCCCAATTATGCTCATGTTAGCATAAGGGCAATGGAGGCGTCCCCCGCTAATGCGTGAGCAAGTGGTGCATATCGTGCAGAATGTACGAGGGGGGCCCAAACGACCTGTCATTCCCACACACTGCTGTGGGGAGCGCTAGTGCATCTTTTAGCCTGTAGAGTCGTGCAGCATGCCGCACGGGTGTACCGTCTGATTTTCTTAAACCCTCTCTGTGCCATCTGACAGGCCTGAGTGTACTGTGGTTGCGATTTAGACTGAATCTGATTACGTATTAGTGAAACACCCTTGCCATAGTTCTGATCCTGTTATCTGTGCTACCATTTCTGCTGCCTGTACAGAGCAGTGTGAGGGAAGTGACACTTTTGTTAACACATGGTACTCTCCTTATTCGTGGCTGACTACTGCTGCAATCGTGTGCCTTATTCCTGTGTTCTGATCAATCATTGACGAACCTTCTTCAATTGCATCTCCCTTAACACGGGTAGTGTCATCAGTGGTGTCTTCGTATGTGGCACAAACATGTACTCTGTCATTTCGTTATGGTGGTTCTGCAATAAATGTTGCAGGATTAACAGTGTGGCACCTGACAATGGAATGGAGGAGTTTGTCAGAAAAGCTTCATACCCTGATGCTTGTTGGGTGGTGAGAGTGGATTTTGACTTTTTTTTTTTAAAACTGTTTTTATTAAATGTAAATTACATATCAAACAACACAAGAACGTCCCAGTATCCAGGACATAACCCACCCCCCCTACCCACCCTCCTCCCCCATCCGAGCCCCACATATATACCATAATAACGCGTCAGCATGTCCAGGTCACAGCAAAAGTTCCAACAAAAAGAGAACCCATAGTTCATTGTTACAATAGAGGCGGTAACCTCTAGGCCAGTCCACACTAGGGCGAGGGGAGCATCCCAATTCAATGGCCAGGCACCTTCAAAGCATTGTCAGATTAGTTTCCGGAGCACCTTGGGATGGTGAAACCCACCCGCCGCACTGTCCATCCATTAGGTAGCTCCTAAAGGCACCCCAATAGTCCCTGGGTCTGCCACCAGGCGGGAGTGACTGATTGTACTGTGACTCTCTACGTTCACATAATGACATGGAGTTCACCCAATGGTGTAGAGTAGGAGCCACAGCTGCTCCCCAGGCACGGGCCACCAAAGACCTGGCGACCATGGAGGCCATGCTCACCAATCGCTTATCACTGTTAGATCGAAGATCCACCAAAGCCAGCAGCCAAGTTTCAGGAGTGAATGGGATCAGATCTTCAATCATCTTTCCCATAGCGTCCGCAACGGCCCTCCAAAAGGGTTGAATAAGAGGACAAAGCCAAGCCACATGGAAGAAGTCAGCCATGGACTGCTGACATCTTTTACAGTTTGAAGACCTGAGTGGGAATATTTTGTGCAAAGACAAAGGGGAGTGATACAGCTGATATAGAAACTTATAATGAATCAGGTGAAATCTGCATTTAATGGAGATTCATTTGGACTGACCCAGT
Source organism: Ambystoma mexicanum (assembly GCF_040938575.1). NCBI lineage: Eukaryota > Metazoa > Chordata > Amphibia > Caudata > Ambystomatidae > Ambystoma > Ambystoma mexicanum. The sequence goes on along the minus strand of NC_090937.1, from coordinate 1,052,759,432 downwards.
ACAATGCCCCATTGTGTCTCCGTCAGAGATCGTGTTAAGTAGCGTTCCCATTTAGTCCTATATTGGGACGAAGAGGGGGACACCAACAATCTAGCCATACCATACAAAGATGAAACCGCCATTCTAGAGGACGCCGAGTTTGTAACATATTCCAAAATTGGGGAGACAACCAGCGCCAAGGGTAAATCCGGCCATCTCGACCTCAACACCTCGTGAAGGCGAAAGTAGAACAGCATAGTGAGCGGAGACCAGACGCCCCTGGACTTAAGTTCCTCCCAAGTTATGAATTTACCATGTGGTGCAACATTCCCCAACGTGGAGATACCCAAGGTCTGAAATGCTGAATTAATATATGTTCGAATATGAGGGGGATCCCACGGACCTTATATATGGCCAACAGCGGAGAATACCACAGACCCAAACCGCCCACTTCACCAGTTGATCCCAGGCCCTCAACGTATTCTCCAGGGGTTGGACCTCTGCCTTTACATGGCGCTCCCAGACAGCCCAAAGAAGGCCCCGTAAGTCGTTAGTCTGCGTGATGGCCCTCTCGAGATGGGAGTGAGGACAATCATCCGAGGGGGACCACCACCAAGTCGAGTATTGGAGCTGAGCGATAAGATAATAAAGAAAGAGATTAGGGACCTCAAGCCCCCCCCCCGGGTGTACGGCAGCACAATGTGGATAAAGATATGCAAGGACGTTTCCCTGCCAAGATCAGTTTGGACATCAGAACGCTTACACATTTCCAGAAGGAAGTAGGGGGCCATATTGGAACGTTCGGCAAGATAACCATTTTAAACAAAGAGATGCGGGCCGTTTGAGACAAAGGAAGTCTACCTTGTGTTCCAATAGTTGCAGGGCCGTGATGTAGTTCTCGAATAAGCTAGTAGGAGAAGTGGACACTTTTATGCCTAGGTAAAGGATTCCCCACGGACACCATGCAAAGGATACACCGACATCCTGTGCGGAGACCCTAGGCGTAATTGGAAGAACTTCGGATTTAGACCAGTTTATTTGTAGGCCAGAGATAGCCCCGAATGCAGATATCTCCTCCATCACTGGTGGTAAATTAAGCCGAGGGTATTTTAAGTATAACAGCATGTTATCCACATAGAGGGAGACAATAGAAACATGAGAACAGATAGTCACACCCCGGTGAGAGTGGAACTCCCTCAGGGCACAGGCCACCGGCTCGATAGCCAGGGAGAACTAGAGAGGGGAGAAGGGACAGCCCTGCCTAGTTCCCTGAGTAGGGTAAATAGGAGAGGACTGAACTCCGTTCGTGTATACCAGAGCGCGAGGGGCCGAGTACAGAAGCTTGGTCCAATGAAGAAACGCGTTACCCACGCCGGTACGCTGGAGGACTTCGAACAGAAAAGGCCACTCCACCGAATCAAATGCCATCTCCGCGTCCAAGGCCACCGCGGTGATAGGGACGTCCGGGTTTACGTTATGAATTAATGTAAACAGCCTACGCAAATAATTTTGTGTCGACCGGCCAGGAATAAATCCTGCTTGGTCTGGGAGAATCAGAGCAGGCATGTGAGGAAGGAGCCGGTCCGCAAGTAGCTTCGCTAAGATTTTATTACCGCGTTTATCAAAGACAAGAGGCGATAAGATGAGCACTTCCTAGAGTCCTTGTTGGGCTTAAGCAGTATCGTGATCAAGGCCGTCCTAGTGGATTCCGGCAATACCCCAGAGGAGGCTCCCTCCTTGAACATGTTACATAAATGTGGGATTAGTAAATCAGGGAAAACTTATACAACTCAGCCGTGATCCCGTCCGTACCGGGGGGCTTGCCATTCGGGAGTGACTGAATTATACCACAGAGTTCCTCCACAGTAGGGGGAACATTAAGAAGTGCCCCGACCTCTGAGTCAAGCCAGCCCAGGGCCACCCTATCAAGATATTGAGCAATGACATTGTGACCAGCCCCACAAGAGCGGAATACAGCTCCCCGTGGAACTGGTGAAATACCCCGTTTATCCCCACCACGTCTCTGACAGACTCCCCTGTGGGGGACTCCACTTCCAGTATATGTTCCAGACGATTCTACTTCCTTATGGCCCAGGCAAGGGTCCTACTTGGACGATCACCCTCCACATATCTCACAGCCAACACTGGGTCTCCCAGGAACCTCTTGTCGCCGTCCATTAATGAACGAATTTCTCGTTTCTTGGCCGACAGGTCAGCATGATGCGTGGGAGAGTCGGACACCCCCAGAAGAAGCTCCATATTTTCAATTTCCTGTTCCACACGGGCAATCGCTCTGAGGACAGAAAAATATAGTCAATTCTAGAGGAACTCCCATGTACACCCAAATAAAATGTATATTCTCGGGCGTTTGGATGATGCCAACGCCAAATATCGACAAGAGAGTAGTCTGAGGCTATGGAATTCCATGTTTGAGCAGCCCGGGTAAGTGGTCTAGGAGCTGGTGTCGATCTGTCTAGCGTGGCCGAAAGTGCTAGGTTAAAATCTCCCACCCAAACCACATCGTACCGCGGGAATGTCTGGAGGTGTTCCTCGCAAGACAGGAAAAACTCGGGAAGGTCATAATTAGGGCCATGCATACTATCAAATATTACAGGCCAGGCGGCGATGTCACCAGCCACAATAATAAATGAACCCTCGTCATCCGATACCTGTTTGTGCAGTTTGAATTCCAAGGTTCGGTGAATGTATATTGCCACCCCCCGGGAATGAGACGAGTAGGAGGAACCATATCTATGTACACCGCACCCAGACAAGGCCGGGGGTTTGTGATCCCTACCTATATGAGTCTCCTGTATGCAAAGGACATTAACATGATGATTCCAGACAAAGTTAGAAATGAGACAAGTCTGTTTAGCATTGGTGAAACCCTGAATATTCCATGTAAGTAGAACTATCTCAGAATTGGCCAGTGTGCGAGGACCCAGTAAGGTGGTCACTGTATGTGCAAATCAAAAAGCAATTGGACAAGCCTGTGACAAGAGGAGAACCCCCAATAAAGGACTGCAGAGATTTTTGGAAAACTTGACGCAAAAAAGGGCATACATGGCTCAGAAGGGAAAGCCCAACCCCATCCCCCTTGAACTGGGAGCCAAAGAACACAGCCCCCAACAATAGAAAAACCTAACAGAAACCCTCTCCACCCCCCACCCACACCAGAAACCCCAACCTACCAGCCAGCAAGCCCCACTCCCCAACCCCCTACAAATTAACATACAACCTCACAAAACTTAGGTGCTGCTGGGCATGGGGGCGCCGGCGGCCACTGTGCCTCCGAAAAGCAGAGGCTCTTTTACCATATGGAACAACCACATCGGATATAACTCTGTGTATAACAGGAACCAAGAACTGCACAGAAAGGCCCCAAGGTTCACCAGGGGCCCCGTAAGTGGGGCATAAGCACTTAAAGGACGTCTCCAGCCGGCAACAGATTAGGATGACTGTTGAGGGGAGGACCTCGCATCCGGGAGTTCCGAGGCAAATCGCTCCGCCGATTCCGGAGTTATAAAGAATAATGTCTTCCCCTGATAGACGACTCTTAGCTTTGCGGGATACATCATAGAATAGCGGATATCCTTCTTATGCAAAGTATTTTTCACCGCCAAGAAGGGCTTCCTCATATCCTGCACTTGTTGACTGAAATCCGGAAAAAGTCTAATTGTAGCAGAAACCCACCGGAGGGACTTTTTCTCCCTGGCAACACGAAGCAAGATATCCCGGTCCCGATAGTTGAATATACAGGCTATGATGGCTCTCTCCGGTGCCCCCGGGGGATGTTCCGCCGCCAGGGAGCAGTGGGCCCGCTCCACCATGAACATGCTTGTAACAGGAGGGTTGTCAAGGACCTCACGGAGCAGTTTCTCCACAAATTCCTCCATGTTATCGATGGGGGTGGACTCGGCGACCCCTGTGATCCTAATATTGTTCCTTCTGGATCTGCACTCCAAATCGTCGTTCTTAACCACTACTCTTTTCACCGTTTGCAAGTTAGTGCATCAATTTTTGCACCTAGACTGTCTGTGCTGCCTTTAAGCGCTAACAAAGTCTGGTTAAGGGCCATAAGGTCCAATTGAGAAGAGCCCACTTCGGGCTCCTGTTGCGAAGAGTCCGACCTGGCATACTGGTCCATCCTTGCCTGCTTCTTCTGGTTGCCCATTTCGGGCACCAAGGGTAGATCCGAGCCATGGACAGGCTGGCCCACAGGATGAAGAAATGCCCCACACAGCGCCCAGGAGGAGGGCAATAATGTGCAACCAAGCGTGGCATTCTAACACACCCCCCTTGAGAGAGCACTCACCAGGCTAGACGGGAAGAGCAGTGGAGTAGGCAGCCACCAATCAAATAGCCCACTATAAGGCCACCAAAGAGACTGCACCAGAACCAGCAGATTCCAGATAAAGATTAATTGGAGTCAGGTGAGCCACCCTCACTCAACGCTCACACCGCCAATCACATCCATGGAGTCTCCAGGACCAAACATGAGGGGTGCTGGCCCACAAGGAAAAACACAATAATATGTCCCACTCGTTGCAGTCCGGTGATCCAATGCACAATCCACCTGTTGTCAATGGGAGAAAAGGGGGAGGGGGGAGAGGAGGAGCGAGGCTGTAGGTAACCAAAGCAGGCCGCTCAGAGCTTCAACTTACAAGATCAAACCAGAAAGTCTGTAGGACAGTGACATGCAGAGCCCCACACGCTATGCCCCTCCAGCTCAAAGCCACCAAGTGACAATCATAGGAGGAGGAAGGGGGGGGAGACCCACAGAGACCACAGCAGGATCACCCAGGTGCAGCAATCCCGGTCTGTCCACCCCCATCCAAAAATAGAAATGCCCCAGACCACCACCCGACTCACCACACACCAGGATGCTAAACCAGCAGGGTCGGGTGGGGAAGGGGAGCTACACAGGGTCTCAGCCGTGCCAGGGGCCAAACAGAATGCGGACGCGGCTCCACCCGGGCGAATGATGGTGTACGGCAAAGGCGGGACCGCCCGCGCCGCTCCACCGAAGAGGTGGCCACTCCTCCAGGCATGGTCAGGACTCACGGTCCCCAGCGCCACTAGCGGGGCCCAAGCTCCAATCGTCCAGCAAAAGTCAGCCCAGGATCCAAGGATGCGACGAGAGGCAAGCCGAAAAACAAACCATTGCCTTGGAAGAAGGGCCAGGAAGGCAGGCAAACCGCGGCGGGGCAGGGGAAGCCCTCTCAGCAAACAGCCGCGGTGCCTATGATGCAAACCGTCCACTGCACAGCATCCACAGGTCCGCGATGGCAGGCGACAATAAATCCCCACTCTGCAAGCGATCCGACCCCCAGCAGTGTCTTTACTTCAGCCCAGCAAACGTCAGGACCGCAGGATTTACACCATATATAGGAGCCTATGCAGGAGGACTCTCAGGCTGCTGCCATCTTGTAGCGCGCGTAACACCGCCCCCGTGGATTTTGACTTTTTAAAGATGGCAAAAACTCTATGCTCCACAACGGTGATGTAATGGTTATATTGGATGATTTTTGGATTGTGAACAGAGTGTCTGCCAGTGCCTGCTCACATGGGAAATGTCCCTACATGACTGAGTCTAGGAGACTACTTTAATACGACAGTGGCTTATGTCATCATCTGGCCATTGGAGTGTAATAACAAAATAATAGTTTTTTATAATCTGGTGTGGCTAGAACTGGGGCCTTGCTGATCACTTTTTTAAGCTCCTCAAATGGCTTAATCATCTGGCTTGTCCAGACAATGGGTCCTTTTACTTTCTGTGTTTCCTTTAGCTCCTGCAGTAGGAGTTTTGTGTATGTTGCAGTATGAAATATCCATGCCTGGCACGCACCAGAAGGAAGCACCGGTGAAGCACCGCTTGTGCCGGACCCCCTGCTCGTTGGAAATCATTGGACTTGCTGACTCTCTCTCTTGCTGCTGCTACTTTAATTATGAAGCCACGACCCCTTGCTGTGATGCTACAAAACAAGGCAGCCGCGTGCACCAGCGTGCGCACACCAGGAGGAAGCACCGGTGAAGCACCGCTTGTGCCGGACCCCCTGCTCGTTGGAAATCATTGGACTTGCTGACTTTTATGGACATTTAAACTCTTGCTTGACTTTTGGACATAATACTATGTATATAGTACTCATTCCATACTCATATATACTTCATATTCACTTCTTTCAGCTACTTTAATTGTGAAGCCACGCCCCCTTGCTGTGACGCTACAAAACAAGGCAGCCGCGTGCACCAACACGCGTGCACCAGGAGGAAGCACAGGTGAAGCACCGCTTTGCCGCTTCGCCCTGGCGTTGTGCGGTGTCGCGCGGTGCGCCTCCGGTGATTGGCCCGAGTGGGCGTGGGCTGTCTGTAACGGGAATTCTCTAGTGTTGAGTGAGTTTCCCCTTTTTGTTTTCCAATGAAACCTCCTTACTATACATTACGCACGGGAATGCCTTCACAACCCACAGATCCCGAGTCCTGTGTAATGATAGAAAAGAAACGTACAACGTCCTACAAAAGCTTTTTTGAATCTAAAAATTGCTCGCCCCCAAATGGTGGTCAGGATGCAGGTTTTAATGGTGCTCCTCAAGCCATAAAGGGGCTGGGCACCGCTGATATTCGATATTTTTCCTGTAAACATTGAAAGAGTGATTGATAACCCGCCCCCAACTGCAGGTACTGTGAAACTCGGGCCAGCGCATTTTGGGGAAGAGGGGAAGGAGCCAATAAATCAAAAACCAGGCTCCATCTGCTCCCTTACAGATAGCATGGTGGTAAGAGGGGCTTCGGCTATCATGGTGGATTCTGCTGCTAGTAGGAGCTTTAGGATAACACCTGCGGATGTAGCAGTGATCGATTTAGTTTCAATGAATACTGATTATTCAGCACAAACCATCTCAGAAAAATTATCCTTTTCGCCTAATATGTTTCCGGATGTCAGTCCGCCAAGATCTAATAAATCTTCGTCTTTTTTCAATCCGACCCCGAGGCATATTACGCAGAGAGAAGATGGGTCGCCTGCCTCTAGGGATACTAGAATGGTGCACTTGGCCTTTGATGCAATGAATACCACCATGAACACTTTAATGAAGCTATTTGAATCACTTAATGATAAAATCTCGGCTCAGAGCCTGCAAATGTCTAATATCATTGCTTGGCAAGCCAAACCCAGAGCTGTGGAGAACAAGGAGAGTGTGGGTCTCCAGACAATTGCAGTGTCTACAAGCAGAGGACATCTCATGGATAGAGCTTCCTCCCTATAGCTGGGATTCCTTTTAGGCTTCCTGACTGGTCATGTCCCTTGATAGAAGAGGTCCCCGCACTTCCATTCTTCCCGAATGTTATTCTTGATCCTCTGGCCTCGGGCAATGATGAGGGTGTAATTTCTCCACATTCACCTAAGTTAATGGAAAGACAAATTTATACCATTTTTGCTAAATCTAAATCTAAAAGGTAAGAAAAATATGTCCACTGGGGCGACTAAACAGTTCATTAAGGCTCTAACAACCCCAACTAAAAGCTCCTCTGCAGCCTCGGCTGCTAATGTGAAGAAAAAATATGTGGAGTTAAATCAGTTAAAAAAGATGAAGCTGGGGCTATTAAAAAATTCTGTTATGAAGCAATATGCTCCCTTGGATAATCTTATCGAGGCCATGAACGATGGCTCCTAAGGTCATCTCTTTGCCTTTGGAAGAAAAAAAAAAGGCGAGAGGAAATTAGAAAAGAGGTGGATGCGTACATGGTGAGATTTGTCCAGCTTCACTTGATAGGTGCTCCCAACACAACATCTAAAGTGGTGTCGTTTAGTGATAAAGGGTCAATCTTGGGAGCCCCACAATTGATTGAGAAAGGCCCGAATGTGGTGAAATGCTTGCCTAAATCAGCGTTGAAACAAAGCCCTCTTGTAGTCATGGCAAATGAGGATCGCCGTGATTGCCTTCCGTCTGTGGTCCCTGGATCTGTCGCATCAGTTCCAGCGAGTACAGACCCTTTTGAGGGGAGGGGGAATGAGATTGCTAAATTACTAAAGGCCTTGCTCCCAAAACAACAAGTGAAAATTACAGCCCTAGTTGAAACAACTCAACATTGCCATAAGCAACTTTCTAAAAAACCAGTGGCGAATGGTAAACAAGATGTTCATGCAAACACGGTTATTTTGGGTTGCAGGCCCGCTCCTCATCCGCAATATTTGTTGAATAGGCATGGTGTGCTCGAAATTTTTTCTGATGTCAAAAAACTTGAGGACATAGGATCAGCGGATATCGAGCAAATTGAATTCATGAATGACAAAGTTTTAACTACGATTTGCCTGAAAGTACACTCAAGGTTGGTGCATAATATAATCTTGGCTGCTAAGGATGAACTATTTGATTTGGGCTTTATTTTACTGTTGGGGCCTGCCCCGGGTGACAAGTTATTGGAATGTAACATCCCTAAGATAACTCCAAGTAATGCTACTGCCGGTGTTCAAGCAATGTCAGTGAAATGTGTTTGCAATTGTGGGTCAAATAGTTAGCCAACGCATAGTGTGGGCAGGATTTATTAAAATTTGCCTCGAGGAACACCTGTGGGCATTCCCATTTATTTAATATCCAAAATTCTATCCTAAATCATTTTGACATTATAATGTTACAAGAAACGTGGCTAACCACATCTCCAATCTGGAATGATCACATTCTGCATTGTACACCTGCGTTACAAGGTGTTAAAGGGCGCCCCATGGCGGGACTGATTATGTGTATCAAAACTAGTGTTGGTCATAATTTGATCTCTACTTTCTCGCCAAATTCATCCATGCAATTGACGATAATATCTAAAAATACACAGTATGCGTTTGTTAATATTTATTGGAACTGGCAGGTGATTGATGATATGACATACTTTAATGACCTTGAGAACCTGTTAGATCAAGTTGTTTTGTCACCTGACATTGTGCATAAGGTGGTTGGAGGGGACCTTAACTTGCATCTCTTCTCATCGGGTAGAGCCTGTGAAAATGTGAGGCAAACACAGTGGAAACACATAATGACCTTGCACGGCTTAGTTATGCTCAATGGATCTCGCATAGATTTTAACCAGTCAAAGGTCACTTGGCAACGAGGCCAGGCGAGCGCCACTATTGACTACATATATGTTGACCCAAAGCTGATGTCGGAAATGGAAAGCTTTCACATAGTCCCCTCGGTGGATAGTGACCATCGTTTACTATCTTGTTCCTGGAAAGTTCCCTGGAGTGTGGCTCCTAGCGTTCGATCTAAGTTTCCTGCAACCATAAAACCAAATGTGCAAGGCAATCGGATAAGGTGGTCTGAAGATATCCTAATGCAATTCTCAAACTTGCTTACAGTGGCTTATGCAAATTCATGACTATCGGGTGTGATGGGGAATGTGTGCTACTATGATCTCATGCAGAGATACTCAGTGAGTAATAGGAACATCAAAAAACTTTTTAATATACAAAGGCACGCTTATGATGCCCAAGTTAAAATGAAAAAAACTGAGTACCGTGCATCGAGACGTAGAGCAGCCTTGCTTCCAGATGAGCTTAAATTAGCCGTTTTGAGAAAAGCTAAGACAAATTACAAAAATTGGCTGCGCTTACATCATGCTACTTTGTGGCAGAAAGATGGTGAACACATGTTGAAATCATTGGGCAATCAGAATACCGCACAAATGTGGGCTACGCTCAATGAAGCGGTCTCTACTTCCCAGATGATAACGCAGATACACAATGTTTCAGAGCACGCTTGGGTTGATTATTTTACTAACATGTATGCCTTGCCTGTGACAGCAAGCCCAGTTCAGGAGGAGGAGTGTTTGCCTCTGTTTCATCTTGATATCTCAAGGGCTGATATTCTTTACTACATTTCTTCAATAAGCCAATCTCAAGCCCCTGGCCCAGATGGGCTTTCGAATAAAATCTTTAAATATAACCCTGATTTGTGGACCGAGATTTTGTTTCAAATCTTTCAGCACATCAATTTAACTCAAATGATTCCAAAATCATGGACCCACGGCATCATTATCCCACTGTTTAAGAAAGGTGACTGCTCCAAACCACAAAACTATTGTCCTATAGCCTTGCTGGATGCGCCTGGTAAATTATACAGTGGCATTATTTTGCAAGTTTTGAATGAATGGACGAAATCTAATGGGAAAAGAGACCCTTTCCAGTCAGGATTTGTCTCAGGGCTGGGCACTTCACCTAACATGCTCCTTCTTAGTTTGATCAAGAGTAAGTATGCTGGTCGTAAACAAAACCTATATGTGGCATTTGTCGACTTTAGTAATGCCTTTGATTCAGTCAATCGACTATTGCTCTTTAAGAAACTTGAAGAGTACGGCTGTCCTGCCTCAATACTTACTCTGATCAAATTACTGCATTCTAACACCTCAATGCAAGTTAGACTGGCTTTAGATGGTTCATTATCTGCCCATATCCCAACAAATCGCGGGCTTAAGCAGGGTGTATCTTGGCGTCAACATTATTTAACTTGTTTCTGCTAGACATAGGGTTGCAATTTGAAAACACCAGGTCGGAGGCTCCAAAATTGGGCTCTCAGAAAATCATTTGGTTATTATACGCCAAAGATCTTGTTCTCTTGTCATGCTCTCCGTGTGGTTTGCAAAACTTGTTGGACAAACTTCAAGAGTATGTCTCCGAGAACCAGTTGACCATCAATCTAGCTAAAACTCAAATTGTCACTTGTCTAACCTCTCTTAATAAAAAGTCTGCTAGGTATAATTGGTCCCTATTAAATCAGGAGGTGGTGCGAGTTTCCCATTAGAAATACTTGGGGCTGCCTTTTTCGGAACTGCAAAACAACCTTATATATACAGCAACTTTGGACGCAAAAATGCGTTCCTTATCTTCTCAAGCTCGAATTTTGCTGGCCAGATATGGAAAATTTACGGTAACCCATATAATGAGTTTTTATCAACAAAAAGTGGTGTCTATTATTTCCTATGGAGCGGAAACAGGACTCCCAAAGTTAAGATCGTATTGGGACCACTATGAAGTATCCTTTTGGAAAAATGTACTAAGGCTCCCCCAATCTACACCTTTACCATTACTTCGGCACGAACTGGGAAACATTTCCTTGTACATTCAAGTAGTATGGAAATTTTGTTCTCTATATAGAAAATGTATAGTCGGTGTCTCTTCTTTGAACATATTGGGTATTCTCACGAATCATCTGCTTTCACCATGTCTTGCTTTCTCCAAAAAATGGACTGAGTACGTGCTGGAGGCGCTAATTGAGGCGGACATCTCACTTGATCTATTAATCTTGAATCCAACTAAAGCAAAATTTAAATTGTTTCGTGTAGATTGGATTCATACTCGTAACCAATGTATGGCCTATGTGGACGGTGGTATCACGCTGCTAAAGCATAAAACAATGCGTTGTATGGAAATCTCCCTCTGGTAACATGAGATCTCAAATGCTGCGCATTCGACTAAACCTATGCGCCACTAGGCAGATTCTAGGAAGGAGACATCTTATCTCTAAGGAAGAGACATATTGTCGATATTGCAAGGATCCTGCCCAAAGCGAATCTCTGTCTCACTTGATAATTGATTGTCCCGTCCTGAATATGCTTCAGCATAAATTGTTTGATAAATGCTGCCACTCCTTTTTACCTCGGACTAGGGAGGAAATTTGGGCTCATCTTTTGTCCAGTTCCAAAAGCTCGATACAGATAGCATTGGTCCAATTTGTTAATGTGGTAATTCCAGAGTAATTAATGTAATACTTATTGCAGAGGCTCTGGGAGCTGACACTGAATGGGATTTTCAGTATGGTGGAAGAGAGAGGTAATCATTCCTTTATGGACTCAAGAAGGTTTTATGTTTGTAGTTTATTGTACACCTTTACCCCTTTTTTCATTCTGTGTGTCTTCTTAATTTGATGCCTATGTTCTCAGAATTCTGCAATAATGTTCAAGACTGTGGGCCTCATTACACGGACGGTGGTAAGGGTTAACGGTCACCGTTAATGGTACCGGTGACCGTTAACCCTTACCGCCTTACTACGAGGTCCCTTTGTGGGTTGCAGACTTTAACGTCTGCTTTTTGCAGGTGTTAAAAACCAACCCGCAAAGGGACCAGGGAGCTAATTACGGTACCGCAATTTGCGGTGCCGTAATTAGCACCTTCCCCATTCCCATTATGCCCTATGGGGCAAAAATGGGAATGGGGAAGGGCAATGGGGGAAGAGGGAATTACCACCCCACCAACCTTGGAATAGGGCGGTAATTCCCCTTTCCTCCAAGGCGGTGCGGGTATTTTACCAGCATGGACCAAGGTGCTAAAAGCACCTTGGTCCACCGCCGTCCGTCTAAGGCGGCCCTGTATATGATTGTTTTATGTATTGATGAAATCTTTTATTAATTTTTCTTTTGTTTTATTGGCATTTGTATAATAATATGTTTCAATTTTGAAAGGTTGATCATTCAGCCAACCAAAATAAAAAAAATAAAAAAAATATCCATGCCTGACAATAGTTACATAAACCCCAAAACTGCTGCATTTATTTGACTGTAGTAGGCTCTGGTGGTTCTGTACTGCTGTTGCCCTTTCTGTTGTTATTTTCGGCCTGCCGATTATATGATCTGTCCTAGGTACACAACCTCTTGCTGTCAGTACTGAGGATTAACCTTTCTCTGCCAATTAAGTCAAGCGTTTTAGTGAATAATTCCTACATAGCACTTCTGTTGTGCTGCAGACCAGGATGTTGTCTAAATACTGAATCACTGTACTCTGTGTTTCTAGGTTCTCTAGATCCATTTGCAATACTGTATTAAAAATACTGGTCAACACACAGTACTATTGAGGCAAAGAAGTGTTATCAAATCTTTGGCACCTATAGGTAAAAGCAGTAAGGGGCTGGGACTTGGGGTATAATGGGATAGAGAGAGAGGCATTCTTAAGGTCTAGGGCAGTAAAATGGACAATTTCCATGGGAAAATTACACAAGATGGTGGTGGGAATGGGAACACTGGGAACTCTGCTTCTATGATATTGTTCAACGGACGTAAATCCTGCAGCATCCTTTAAGTTGACCCTTTCACTTTTTTCACAGGAGAAATAGCTTTGTTGCATGGGAATTCTGATAGCTGTATTAAGCCCTGCTGCTATAAGGCCTCTAAGGTTGAGTAAATGCCTTCCTCAGCTTCTTTTGACATGGGGTATTGTTTTTCTCAGGGAAACTGCTCCTGGCTTCTGTTTAATGTGAACCACCATTATGCTTTTCAGCAGGCCTACATCATGTGGTCCACTTGTCCACAACTGACTGGGCACCCCGTGGGATATATTGAACCACTCAACGGCATTGCCTTACATCACTGAGCTGCCTTTGCGCAAGAAACAGTAACCTGGCTGCGCTGGCTCCTGTCCACACCAGGACCTCAAAACTGCAACAACAGAATAATGGCAGCACCATCTTACCTCACACACTTCGGGTAAAATGGAACAAGGGGAAACACAGAAAAATATGCCAGTGTGTTCTGAAACATATATGGAATCAAGTGAAAAGGAAATCCTGCCATTGTTGCAAAAGCCAAAATCCCCTTCTAAATGAAACCATTTTTACCCTTTCAAAATGCTGCTTTGATGCCAATTTCATCTGTCATTCTGAAACCACTGTGAGTAAAAAGGCCCAGTTAAAACCAACTCTCAGAGAAATCAAAAGCAACTTCATGTTTAACTCGCACGGGAAACACACGTTTATTTCTTGACATAATGTATCCAGGTGCAGCAGTTCAAAGGGTTTCCAAGACAGTGGCAATCTGAGGAGCTGCAAACTGAATTAAAGAGAGAAATGATAACAGTTTTTGACACATGTGGAAAAATGGGCTGTGCTGACTGAAGAGAAAAAAATTACCAGTTTAAAACTCAATTGTTAATAAAAGCCTGCAAATGTAGCAATGTAAAGGAGTTATGTTATTGGTGACAATACACACATAGGATATCTTCTGTCCTAGGTTGGTTTAATTCAAGAGCCAAAGTGAGAAATTAAACAGTTTAAAACACATAGGCTGGAGTTGCAAGCTCTCAGGAAAACCTATTATTCCAGTGTCAGCTATGAAACTCCTCCTACCTAGGAAGGGAGATAAACCCTAAATCCAGGGCACGTGTGTGCGAAGTGCCAGCTTGAAAAACTTTGAATGGGTTAGGACAATGAGAGTTCACATGCTCATCAGACATTCGTCTGTGCTCCAGGCTGGGACAATAGCACTCCTGGGACACTCACCTGTCAAGTGTGAAAGAGCCATAAAACCTTCAATTAAGACTGGAAACCCCTTGCTTGGAAGGAATTGACAGCTGCTTGCAGTTGAAGGAAGGAAAAAAAAACAGGATCAAGTAACAAAGGGACTGCCTTTTGGTGCCAGAGACTATGTTACAAAGAGACTTTAAAGATTCTTATTTCAGCAGCAAGAATTAGCAGAAATATAAAAGTTGGCAGTGTTAAATGTAATTTTGGGGGCCATCTTTTAAAACTTGGTAGAACTCATTGCCGCTAGGGGAACAGAAGTTATGAAATATGACCAATCCCAAGGAAAGTATTAATGTGGCAAATATAAGAGTTAGTACATACATCCCTGGGTATGTGTCATGATGCCCGCTCCCGGGGAGCCGGTTCAAGCCCTGCGTCCCCGAAAGTGGACATCCAGTCCCCAAGGAAGGACCCAGCAACCCCATATAGGGGCCCTTTGGACAGTGTCCTGGCGCCTATGGCGCCAGGCTCATAAAAGACATCAGTCCTGGCGCCATAGGCGCCAGGCTCATTATGGGAGTGCTTGGGTGCACGTACCTGATGCAGACCATGCTGCAGGATCCCGGCCTCCTTGAGGCCTGAAAGGAACTACTTTACCTGTGGGACTAACTTACCATCCGGGCGTGGTCGGGGAAGGATACATGCCTGATTGGAGGAAGGATACATACCTAGAACTTCTTCCAAGGCTCTTTAAACCCCACCCGAACAGCCACACGTGCTTCACGCTGTTCTGCATCTAGCAGCTGGACGCTCACCGTGTCTGCTCCTGCATCCTGACTTCTGCCACGCCTGCCAGCATCCTGGATCACCTGCAAAGGAAGAGAAGAAGAGAACAGAAGAAGGAAAAGTCCTTACCTGCTAAATCCGCATCCCGGAGACATCTCGCTGACAATCCTGAAAGGAAGACTTTAATTTAAAAGCTCATCGCGTCGATCGCTGCAGCGCCGCATTCCACTCACCTTTACAGGGCGCCTCCATGTTCAGCAGCGATCATCCGGATTCGCAGTCACGCCCCAGCGCCTAGGGAGAAAAAGACCAGAACAAAAGGTGAGAGAGAGAAGGGAATAAGGAAAGCTAAATCTCCATGTTAAGACTTACCTGTTGATTCATTCCCTCTTCATTTCGGGTCCGCGCCGCATCCTGGCATTTCCGGACCCGGCCCCTAAGGGGAAAAAAAGACATCAGTGTTAATGAGTGAATGAAAAGACATTACCAAAAAACGCTCATTGAAGACTTATCTGATTTCTACAAGGATTTCACCTCTCATCTCGGGTCGGTGCCTGTTCCCCGGCATTCCGTACCCCGGGCCCTATGGGGAAAAAGACACTGGCGTTAGTACATTAATGCATGGACACAAGGGGAACCTCTTATCAAAAAACTTACCTGGAAGCCAAGCAAGTTTGGTTCTCACCAATCCGAAAATCCAGTGAAGTAACTGGATACCAACGCGCCCCTGCATCAGAAGCAGGATGGAGACCTCGTCCTTCCAGATCCTAAGGTGAGACGCTACGAGAAATCACAGAAGGGTTTCGAGGAGGGTGAGAGGGGAAAGTGGGAGGCCGATTGCATTACCCCGCAGACAGTTAATCCCCTATTTTCGCCCACAGAAGGATACTTCTGCGAGCTAGACAAGCCAGATTTGGGGGCCCGGTCCAGTCCGTCTTCTGAACCCTGCACATCACCTTAGAAGAGGTCACAGCAGCGGGAACCAGGCCAGCGCCTCCGTGGGAGTCAGGTGAGCATAACAGAACGCGAAGCCTTCCTACAAATTCCCACCCAGGCGCTATGGAAAGTTCTGAGACTGATCAGTTGGCCCAATTACTGGGGGAATTACGGGCCGAAGTACATGCCGCTCGTCAAGAGACTAATGCCCTCAGGAGGGAATTAATAATATCAAAGGAAAGAACTGATGACTTGGCCAGACATCTTTTGCAAGGTCAAGCTGGGCAAACTCCTCTACCCGGTTCCGGAGGGAACCCCGCTCCTGTGGTCTCCAGTAACCCTGTGCAGATTAATCTACCTGGAAACATGCCGCTGGCCCCACCCGAACGCTTTGCTGGGGACCCCAAATGATTCGCCGTATTCATGAATCAGTGTTGTTTGCACTTCCTATGCAGACCTGAGGCCTTCCCTAATGATCAGACCAAGGTAGCCTTTGTTTTTGTCATATCTCAGCGGCTGCGCTCCCGATTGGTCAGTTCCACTGGTTACTCAAGATGACCCGATTCTCTGTGATTTTCAAAGGTTTCAAGCAAGCATGGAAAGGTTATTTGCTCAACACTCTCAGGGGCAGGCTCTGGATGACGAACTTCTATCCCTGCGACAGGGCAATCAGGACCTCCTATCCTATATTGCAACCTTTAATAGACTAATTGTGGAAACGGGATGGCCAGAGGATAAAAGAGTCACGTTGTTTTAATCGAGGCCTTCGCGGGGAACTTAAAGATGTCTTGGCCCAAGTTGTAAATCCGCCCCAAGAATGCACAGAGTATATAGACTTAGTGGTCCAATTGGATCACGGACTTCAAAACAGAAAAGCAGATCGGTCCAGGTTTGAGACCCGGGTGTTGGTCAAGACCCATGCTAATCCCAAGGGAGTTGATGTCTCTGAGCCTATGCAAATTGGAGGGGTTAAAGGACCCTTAACTCAAAAGGAACGTGAAAGGAGGCGGCAGTTAAAATTATGTCTTTATTGTGGGAATTCTGGACACTTTCTACGAGATTGCCCGGCAAAACCGCCCCGAAAAGCGGTAGGAGCTGCTGATAAAAACCATGAAGACTCTGTTTCGGGAAACGACTCCACCCGACAAGTGTAGGGGTCCGCTTGCTGAGCTTGAAAACTAACTCTCAGACCTCGCATTTCATTGTGCCAATGGTTCTCGTAGATCCAGAACAGCCTAAGCGGTTGCATGCAATAAAGGCATACATCGATAGTGGGGCTATTGGAAACTATGTGGATTGTGAATTGGTCTCTAGGATTTCTGCGTCCTAAAACCAGCAAAGATCTCATCACCACAGTCGATGGAACTGAAATTGCCTCTGGACCGGTAACACATTCCACTACTGAGGTGACTCTTATTGGTCCCGACGGCCATCGGGAGGGTGTTGTGTTTGATGTAATCAAGGCTCCACAGTTTCAGGTTATTCTTGGAATCCCTTGGTTAGAGACACATAATCCTCGAATTGATTGGCGAGCTAAGAGAATAACCTTCCCGGATTGTACACAAACCTGCTACCCAGAAAACCTGAAGATTAATCTAGCATCTGTAACCTCTGCCTCCATGCAACTACCTCCGGAATACCAAGACTTTCAGGACGTCTTCCAAAAGGAACAGGCCAACACGTTACCTCCTCACAGATCGTACGATTGCCAAATCGATCTGGTGCCCGGTGCACAATCCCCTTGTAGCAGGATTTATGCCCTTACCGAACCTGAGAATCTGCATTTGAGACAATATTTGGATCAATACCTAGTTAATGGTTTTATTCACCCGTCAAAGTCCCCGGCATCCTCGGCTTTGTTCTTCGTGCCCAAAAAAGAAGGTGACCTTAGAACTTGTATTGATTACCGCGCATTGAACCAGATAACGGTTAAAAACCGTTATCCTCTGCCTCTGATCCCTGAACTCCTTGACCAGGTGAAGGACGCTTGCATATACACCAAGTTAGATCTCCGGGGGGCTTATCATCTGGTACGAGTTAAAGAAGGCGACAAATGGAAAACTGCCTTGCGTACTAAATACGGATTATTCGAGTACCAGGTGATGCCTTTCGGATTGTGTAAGGCGCCGGCTGCCTTCCAATACTTCGTGAATGATGTCCTTCGGGAACTCATCGATGTTTGTGTTGTCGTATATATCGATGACATTCTGGTGTACTCCTCTTCGGAATCTGATCACAGAAAACACGTCAGGGCAGTACTTGAAAAACTGCGCCAACACAAACTATTTGCTAAATTGGAGAAATGTGTTTTCCATACCACAGAAGTCGAGTTTCTAGGTTTCATCCTGACACCCAAAGGAGTCCGAATGGACTCAAGAAAAGTGGATGCCATCCTCAAATGGCCATCACCTAGCTCTGTAAAAGGGGTTCAAAGCATGCTCGGCTTTGCCAATTTCTATCGCAGGTTTATCCCGGAATTTTCACGCGTGGTACAACCCATTACTGCACTCTTGAGGAAAAATAAACGTTTTGAATGGTCTGAAGAAGCCGAGCAGGCCTTTCAGGATTTAAAAGCTAAGTTTACCTCCGCACCTATATTGAAACACCCGCGTCCAGATCTCCCTTATGTCGTCGAGACTGACGCATCCAGCCTAGCCATGGGAGCTGTCCTGTCCCAAAGAGATCCTGAAACCAACCAACTGCATCCCGTAGCATTTTGGTCCAGAAAATTCTCGGCACCCGAGGTTAATTATGCAATCACGGAGAAAGAACTGTTAGCCATTAAGTCCGCTTTTAAAGCCTGGCGGCATTATCTGCTTGGCGCTCGACATACCATCACAGTGATCACTGATCACCGGAATTTACAGTATTTGAAAACCGCCAAGGCTCAGTCATCACGGCAGCTCCGATGGGCTTTGTTTTTCACTGAATTTGATTTCGTGATTACCTATCGACCTGGCTGCAAGAATGGCAAAGCAGACGCCTTATCCCGAATTGGAATGGGAGAATCTGATACAAACTCAGAACCAGTACCAATAATTCCCGAACAGAGGATTCTAGGCATGACTTTGTTACAGACGCTTGAAGACATTCAAGCCAGAGTGAAACAACTCCTGGACCCTACAACCTTACAGGAATGGATACAAAAGGGATCAGACTTTACCATAGATAATGGTTTACCTTATTTCCAAGGACGCTTATTCCTGCCACATAAGGAATTACACAAACAAGTTATTTCCGGTTATCATGATACATTAATAGAGGGACACCCCGGTATTGCCAAGACAGAGGAAAAGGTGAAACGCCAATTTTGGTGGCCCTCTTGGCGAAAAAGATGTTAAATCTTTTGTGATGTCCTGTGGTGTTTGCGCCCAAAATAAAAGTCAAAAGAAAAGACCAGCCGGTCTCCTTCAACCTCTAGACATACCACCAGCACCCTGGCACACCCTATCAATGGATTTTATTACGGACCTGTCTCCTTGTTCGGGGTACAATACTATTCTGGTAATTGTGGATTTGTTTTCCAAAATGGCCCACTTTATTCCTTTGAAAGGTTTACCTTCAGCTTCTGTCCTAGCCAAAGAATTCCTCGAAAATATTGTTTGGCTACATGGATTCCCATCTATACTAATCTCTGCCCGGGGAAGCCAATTCATTTCCCACTTTTGGCGCAAATGTTGTCAAATGGCGCAGATCGACGTAAGATTATCGACCAGTCACCACCCTCAGACGAATGGTCAGACCGAGAGGACAAATCAGACCCTTGAACAGTACTTACGGTGTATGTTACAGCAATCTGAAAGCAACTGGAAAGACATTCTTTGGATAGCCGAATACGCATATAATAATTCGGTACACTCTGGAACTGGCCACAGTCATTTTTATACTTTGTTTGGGCATCACCCTCGAACCTCAAACCTTGACTCACCTCAGAACCTCAGCATGCCTGCAGTAGAACATCTGCATTCTACAATTACCCAAGCCTTCAAAGAGGCAACTACGCATTTACAACAAGCCAAGAGAAAATACAAGGAGAATGCTGATCTACATCGGAGTGAAGCACCTCCGTATCAGATTGGGGATCAAGTGTGGTTAGCTACCAGACATTTACCACTCAAGGGGCCTCGAACTTTTAACCCAAAATATCTGGGACCTTATTCTATTACGGCAATAATTAACCCAGTGGCTGTTAAACTTGATTTACCAGCTAGTATGCGAATTCACCCTGTTTTTCATGTGTCACTTCTGAAACCAGTGGTACCCGGAACCCGACTACTGAAACCTCCAGAACCTATTCTAATAGATGGGGAGCCCGAATTCGAAGTGAAGAACATTTTAGACTCAAAAATGTTTAGGTCAAAACTGTTCTACCTAATTGATTGGAAGGGGTACGGACCTCAGGAGAGGTAGTGGGAACCCAGCGACCATGTGCATGCACCTCGATTAGTCAGGAAATTCCACTGACTCTTCCCAGACAAACCAAAACCCCCGGAGGGAACAACCTTGGGAGGGGCCTTGGGGGGGGAGTGCTGTCATGATGCCCGCTCCCGGGGAGCCGGTTCAAGCCCTGCGTCCCCGAAAGCGGACATCCAGTCCCCAAGGAAGGACCCAGCAACCCCATATAGGGGCCCTTTGGACAGTGTCCTGGCGCCTATTGAGCCAGGCTCATAAAAGACATAAGTCCTGGCACCATAGGCGCCAGGCTCATTATGGGAGTGCTTGGGTGCACTTACCTGATGCAGACCATGCTGCAGGATCCCGGCCTCCTTGAGGCCTGAAAGGATCTACTTTACCTGTGGGACTAATTTACCATCCGGGCGTGGTCGGGGAAGGATATATACCTGATTGGAGGAAGGATACATACCTGGAACTACTTCCAAGGCTATTTAAACCCCACCCGAACAGCCACACGTGCTTCGCGTTGTTCTGCATCTAGCAGCTGGACGCTCACCGTGTCTGCTCCTGCATCCTGACTTCTGCCACGCCTGCCAGCATCCTGGATCACCTGCAAAGGGAGAGAAAAAGAGAACAGAAGAAGGAAAAGTTCTTACCTGCTAAATCCGCATCCCGGAGACATCTCGCTGACAATCCTGAAAAGGAAGACTTTAATTTAAAAGCTCATCGCGTCGATCGCTGCAGCGCCGCATTCCACTCACCTTTACAGGGCGCCTCCATGTTCAGCAGCGATCATCCGGATTCGCAGTCACGCCCCAGCGCCTAGGGAGAAAAAGACCAGAACAAAAGGTGAGAGAGAGAAGGGAATAAGGAAAGCTAAATCTCCATGTTAAGACTTACCTGTTGATTCATTCCCTCTTCATTTCGGGTCCGCGCCGCATCCTGGCATTTCCGGACCCCGGCCCCTAAGGGGAAAAAAAGACATCAGCGTTAATGAGTGAATGAAAAGACATTACCAAAAAACGCTCATTAAAGACTTACCTGATTTCTACAAGGATTTCACCTCTCATCTCGGGTCGGTGCCTGTTCCCCGGCATTCCGTACCCCGGCCCCTATGGGGAAAAAGACACTGGAATTAGTACATTAATGCATGGACACAAGGGGAACCTCTTATCAAAAAACTTACCTGAAGCCAAGCAAGTTTGGTTCTCACCAATCCGAAAATCCAGTGAAGTAACTGGATACCAACGCGCCCCTGCATCAGAAGCAGGATGGAGACCTCGTCCTTCCAGATCCTAAGGTGAGACGCTACGAGAAATCACAGAAGGGTTTCGAGGAGGGTGAGAGGGGAAAGTGGGAGGCCGATTGCATTACCCCGCAGACAGTTAATCCCCTATTTTCGCCCACAGAAGGATACTTCTGCGAGCCAGACAAGCCAGATTTGGGGGCCCGGTCCAGTCCGTCTTCTGAACCCTGCGCATCACCTTAGAAGAGGTCACAGCAGCGCGAACCAGGCCAGCGCCTCCGTCGGAGTCAGGTGAGCGTAACAGTATGATTCACATTTGTGGAGAAAATTGTGGAATTTTAGGCCAAATCTTTAAGGTGTAAAATTACCAAAATGTGTCAGAAAGGCGAAACAAGGTTGCACAGACTGGAGGTTTGGACTAATCTGTGCTGCACATCATATGTAACCTGTGGGTATAATTTGCCAAGAGATTGCAAGTGTATAACTGTATGTTTTTGGCAAAATCAGATTTTCAGTAAAGTAAATGTGGGTGTTTCTGGACATTGTAAACCTCACCTCACAAACCAGGCCTCATTCCCTTAAAAATCCAGCGAGCAGAGACCAAGGCGGAGATTACTACCCTTGCCCAATCCTATTGTTAGGGGCGTGTGTAGTAAAGCATGCCCCTGTCATATACTGTGATTATGTCACCTGGCATTATAAATAAGAGCCCCTGACAACACACTGGACACGCACTGATTCTTGATTCCTGATTCCTACGCCGGCGTCCTGTTCCTGTCTGTTTCTGTCTGTTCCTGTCTTCATCTTGCATTTATCCATCTAAACTCCAGATCCCAACCAAAGGCCAAGCAATTGCTGATCCTGCTTCAGCTAGGCCTCAATTCTAAAATATTCCCCATAATCAAGGGAATTGCTGTGGGGTTTTGGGATGCATCCTGAATTAACATGGCTTGCTGCCACTCACTGCATGCTGCTGTCATCCTGCTCTCCTGATGCCCTATAGTATCAAGTAACCAGAATTTCCAGTCCGTTTTGTACGATCAGACCAAAAAAAAGGTCCGACCGCACAAAACGACCGAAAAATGCTACCACCAAAGGTTCGAACACCAAAAGTTCAAACCTTTGATGGTAGCATTGCAGGTAAGTAAAAAAAAAAAGACAGTGGGGGCTGCCAGGGTGTTCCCCGCGACACCACACTCACTATACTGTGTATCATAGTCACCGGGGTGTTGCGGGGGAAAGCCCAGCAGCACACCCGCAAAAAGAAATGGGGGCTGCAGGAGTGTCCCCCGCAACACCCCCCTCACTATACTTTACAGTAATCTTCCAGAAGAACTATCCTTTGATTTCCAGTCCCTGCCCAGCTGACCCTATCCCGCTGAGTTTGTCCGGCTGCCCTGTGTTAGACCAGACCTGTGTGGCGACCAGAACCGCTGATAGTCCAAAAACCAAACTAAAAGTGGACTGCGAGTATCAATATGAACCATAGAAAATCATAATATATCTTGCCTTGCCTTTAGTCTCAATATCTAAGTCATCATATACTTATCCTGATAATTGTAATATTGTCAAAAATCATTCTTGCTACCCTGCTTTGATTCCTTGTGATAGTGCCAAATTCTTTAATAATTTTGTCTTGTGAAATCCTAAGCCCTTAGTCCTCCCTCGAGTGATCGGACTGGGTCTGCCAGGGTGGGCACGGATGTGCTAGGGTTGATTCCGCGGATCAACCCTGGAGCTTACTGTGTCTCAATCTGGTGGCCTAGCCTGAATGCCCTAGTGTAGAGTAAAACTGTCCTTGTCAAAATTGATTTATGTTCCTTTTCCCGCCTTCATTTTCTCAAAAACGCATCTCACTAGATCTTGCATAACTCACACAATTTTACCAGCTAGAGACCTAATTTCAATTCCATATTGTATCTAGGATCCATAGCTACCCCCCAACCCAAATATTTCACCCGTTTTTATTAAAAACAGTTTTGGTAAATTCAGGCTGGCTTTTCAAAAGTGGGTTAATTTTACAACGTGTCATTTTGATTATAAACTGTTTTCAATCTTCCATTCAATTTCGAATTGAATGCCTTTGCTCAATACATTGCTTGTGAGTGCTAGTATCTTTCCAGTGTTGCTCCAGTGAAGAATTGTTTTTGTTTCAAGAGTTATACCCATTCATGCATGTATTCATCCATTTCCGAGTGTCAGTTTAGCATTGCCAGGGTTGAAATCTGTTTTTTTCTCTTGTTTGGGGAGGGACGGTCAGATTTAAATTCTGTTTCTTGTCTGTCATTCCTGATTGCCTGCTGCTTCTGTTCATCCACTTAGAATTGATTATTTGTGGGTTGAAGGAACATTGCAGGGGGAAATTCTAATTCCAGTGCTATCTTACCTAAAATCAAAAAGTGCTCCTATTAACTGGTGTTTGGTACTTGTGTCCATAGAAGGTTAAACTAGGTGCACTGCTTACATTCATACTGTTCTTATCACCCCATTGGTGATTGCTGCCCCATATTAAAAATGGTATGTTTTCTTTTGAATTTTTAAATAAATAAATACATATTACCTTTTATCAACCAGCCTGGTTTATGGTCCATTGCGACCCGGGTTATTTGAAAAGGGGATGTTATATGAGTGGTGTACCATCTCAATAATGAATCTAATCTAATCTAACATAAGCATTTCAATTGTGCGCTGCATACTGGGCCGAGACTAAGGTGTGCGTCGGCTGATTGAAATCCTTAACAACCCTTCCTAAATGTTCCTGTAAGTGTGACGATACAGTGTTGGCCAAAAGCAAGATGTGCAGTTCTTCTCTGTGTTCCATTAGTACCTGGCAAGGTTTTAAGGTTTCAATATCATCTTCCTCTCGTCTTCTGTGTCTTCAAACAGCCGCCGTTCGACAGACACATTCCGCAATCGATGTGTTGTGTCGATGAACCATTCAAGATCCTCCTCATCCAAACCAGACAGGATTACCATGTCTGCCTTGATAATTACTGCTTGCAAATATATTGTGATAATTGTGCCTGGCGCCCATTCTTGCTAGACAGCTGGTCAAAATAGGAACCCTGCGGGCACACGAAAATGTTGTCCTTAATTCTTGGAACCCAACCTAACATGAGTGTTACTCCCTAGAGGAACACATCTAGTTCGAGTGCTACTCCTCGAAGGGTGATGTGGCCACAGAGTGTATTACTGCAACAGCCCTGTGTCTGGGGTGGACAACACTATACCAGCCTCTGTGAATAAAATGGTCATGTTCAACTTGCTCATGATATGTCTAACGATGAGATTAACTAGGGTGTGCCGTAAATATAATAAAGGGGCTGATTATTTGTATGTGCCTATAATGATAGTTAAGTCTTCAGTGAAAGGAACAGATTTGACAGCCCCAGAAAACTCCTGCATGTCCATTATTTTGTCTGACATGGGGAACGCCCCTCCTTAATACAGGATTTGGTAGCTCCAGTGTCAACCAAAAAAGAGAATGTTTGATCCCCTATCGTCACTGCCACTCAGGGTTCCTGTTCTGGGTGGGTAGTTACCTATAATACGGGACACTCCAATGCTCTCTGTGGGCTGTCCTATAGAGGACACATTTTTAATCCTTGGAATGGGAAAGGATTGCCCCCTAACATGCTTGCTCCTGTGCATTGGGTGATGGTGCCTTGGGGTAGGGAGTTCTTACCCCATGGTTGGGCAGGTGACTGGGTAAAATATAATGTCTGTGTCCGTACTTGTTGTTGTTGAGCGGGACCTGGGGCATAAAGGTGTATTTGTTGTGCGGGGCCTGGGGCATATGGGACAAATTGGGGCTGTGGATTAAAGTCTGGCCAGTAGGCTGGGATGTTATAGTTGAATGGCATGGTTGGTCTTCTCCTGCAGTTTCATGCAAAATAACCCACCTTCCTGCAAGAACAACATTGTGGCCCTGAGCTGGCCACATGTTCCCCATACCCTCCTTTCCCCCTTAGGAAACATCATCTTCCTCTCTGGAAACCTCCTGCTACCCTCCCATAATCTCTCTGCCTTTTTACCAACCCGTGTGCGGGGATGCGCTCATGCTGCCCTTCACATGGTGTTGGTTATTAACACACCTTTCACACTCAGCTTTCCTAAATTCCTCTGTGCCAACTTTGCTTCTGCCCTTTGTATTTGTTCTGCTCGCTCTTTGTCTTTCTCCTGTCTGTGTCGGCAATAGTGTGTGATGAGCACCTGTATTTCGGGCCATGATTTTGCTTCCATCCCAACCATCAAGGAGCCCCTTGCAATACATGTGATAAAAAAATCAATGTTTTTGTCCAAAGCTTCCCCTGTCTCTAACCGCTTTTATTTTCATTGTTTTTTTATAACACACTTAATACCCGAGTTTGGTTTCTAAGCGCAGATCCAGGATTCAAACCTCTGTTGCTCTACGTGGTCTTGCTTCCAAGACCAGCACATTGCCCCTGTGCTATCTTCCACACACTTACCAGCTCCTGCAGTATGGGAGGACAAGGTGCGCATTAAGTTGACCCGATCCATGTGGGGCCAAGGCACATCATTAGGTTTCCCTGGTTCCTTCTGTAACAATGGGAACTTTGATCCCTACTGGTTAGGCTTGGAAGCCCTCACTTGCTTCTTAATTTTAGCTGGGGCCATTAGGCTCATATGAGGCCTCTTACCCCCACTCATCACAGTCCTTCCCATGGCTTCCCTCTGCACTTAATAAATCCCCATCTATTCTGCCCATGTCCTTGCCCATGAATTGCAATTCCTCACTTGCTCCCCATGACCTGGTACCGCCTGGGGTGGTCTGAGCTGCTGAGATTCATCCTGGTCTCCATTCATCAATACCTATGGGCACACTGTGCCCCTCCCCATTCCCCTGCTGTCTATTCTGACTCTGCAAGGCCCATGCCAGCTCCTGTTCTGCTTTTTGCAATGCAGCCTCCACCTGCTTGCCATCCTTGTCCTCAATTGCTAAAATCACAGGATCTCTGGTGGCACCCTCAGGCGTCCCTGATGTCCCTTTCCCATCTTCCATTGGGGAGGAAGAGAACTGAGGGCCGGTGTACCCCACAGCAGGCTGTAACGGATAGGACCCATATGGGGTTGGTGGGGCGATAGATCTTGGGCTCACCTGGGTTGACCCCTCCACCATTATCAATCTCTCTCTCTTAATCCACAAACATTTTCCATAGATCATGCATGCTTTTACTATTTTTCAACTCCTTTCCCTTATATGTTGACAATAGATACATGTGCATATGTTCTAATTCAGTCTTGTCATGCTTGCCATCTTTGGGCCATGTTTTAAACAATTTGCCCACAGTTCACCAAACCCACTCCTTGTGATACTTCACAATCTTTTCTTTATATTGCGGAAGCGCTTTACACATATGCTCTAAAGGCTTATCCATACTGTCGCAGTGCTCGAACCGAGCTCAAAAGAAGGCCTGCAGACACCGGCTTTATCTGTTTCCAAAAATCACATTCTTACTAGCAGGTCTGCTTGTTCAAATAACTGCTAACAACATTTAATAAAAAAACACCATCACAAACACAATTGCTAAAGGTATCTGACTCCAAACACATTCCTCTACACAGCTGCTAATAATACTTTCCAACAGACACCTTTTATAAAAACCAATAGCTATGAATACCTGCCAACAAAACACCTTATTTTCACAATGGTAAATGATAACTGACATAAAATGCATTTATTTACACAATGATGTAGATTCTTCTGCTGTCCCCTTACGTCGAGAAGAGGGCATTAAACACTCCTCACGTTCCCGTCTCTGGAACTGAGGGATACCCCACACAACATTGTCTTTACCCATTTAGGAGCTTCACCACAATTATTTGTCACTACGCAATGCCTTCTTTCCTCGCTACAGGGGAGACGCTCCACACTACTTTGTCACTAGACAACGTTGTCTTTACCCTTTAAAGGGGAGATTCACCTCAATAATTCATCAATACACATGAAATATTATATGACATTATCTTTCCTCATTAAGAATAGCTTCCCCGCATTACATCATCAATTCATTCGCAATACCAATTCACAAGCAATGACAAAATGTCAAAAACACTTTATATAATCAAAACATGCACCCAAATTACTATGTGTCTTCCGATTCTCCTCGAATCCGTGTCTGATGCCCCCATACCAGAAACCAGAAGACCTTCAGAGAAACACAGCATCTTCTCACCACTCCGTTTGATGTGCACACAAACTGATTTCAGATGGTGGGCGCTGCGCCTTTGGGCAGGGGTCCCCGGGAACTTCATGAGGTGTTGAAGATCCCTTCGGGGTCACCATTTTGTAAACCTCAAGAAAATCCAAACAATGATGAAAGGGCCCGAATTGTAGAAAACACTACTTTATTGCAAATGCAAAATTACGGCAGGGAGAGTCATGAGACCGGAAAGCTGGGAACTCACCCCACCCACATCAGACAGTAGTATTTAAAGACAAAAACCACAAAATTAGAAAAAATGTATGTACAATCGAAACATTATTTCTAACTATATAATAAGCATCCTGCTTGTTCCTGCCTAAATGTTCTGATTCTACTATGTTAGTTCATGGCCCCATTCTGATTGGTTAGTACAACACCAGGTTACAGTTTAGATATGCATCCCCTCGCAGATGACCTAATGATGAGCAGTCAGTCCGAAGAGTGAAATCTGCCAACCTCATCAATAAACTAAATACAAGCCCATTCTCCTCCTTGAGGCCAGATATCTTGGCACCCCTTGCTACTCCCTGCATCTGCAGCTCTTCCACATTAAAGCCCGCCCTCCTTACTATTGCATAATTGTCTGGTTATCCCAAGGATGAAAATCAATATTGCACAGTGTGCTTGACTCCCTTGGGAAAGATTTCATGAGAAAGTCTAACAGAGGACTAACTCTTAGAATAATCTATATATATAAATGTCAAATGTTGTGTGTGGGTTTGTTGTGTGAAGTGTTTTTCCTTATACAGTTCCACACTGTTTCACCAATGTGCACCAAATCTTGCATAGTTACCTGTTAGGACCCTCTCGACATTACTGGCTATGCGACATTTGAACACCCCACCCCCTTCCCTGAATTTCAGCAGAAGTCAAAATGTGTTTGTGGCTTGGCAAAGCGTTGTTCCTTATACAATTACACACCATTTCACCAATCTGCTCCAAAATTAGCATAGATACCTGTTAGGACCCTCTGGACATTACTAGCGACATGACATGTGTACACCTCACCCCTTTCACCAGATTTCAACAAAATACAAAATTTGTTTTTGGCTTTGTGGCCTGCCGACAAAGCCAAAAACCATGCTCACCGGGAAGGGAAATAAAAAATGGATGAGAGGTGAATGGACCATAGAGGCAAAGGTGAAGGCAGGTAGCATTCCAGAACTTTTTTTTCTGCATCAGGTAAAATTACTTTTCCTGAGGATTTTTTGTGAGATCGAGCCTGCTGGTGAAGCTGCAAACCATGGTCACCTGGAAGGAAAAGAGAAAAATGTTTATCAAACAGTGCCGACACGAGGATCAAACCTCGAAAACCATGTTTCAAGGCCACAGGATGCACGAGTCCCGAGATATTTGCACCATAATGCACTGCAACGAACTACAATGCACCAGGGTAAGGTGGAGAAGCAACCTACAGGATGATTCCTTTTCAACAATTAATGAGAGTGTTATCTGTCTACAGAACCCGTTTGCAGAATGGGTATTTTTGTTAGTAGCTAATATTTGTGCTGCCAGGCCATCCAGCCATGAACACGGCAGCCCAAAGGCTCTCCTGGAGGCAGCAGAAACGAAACCTAATTCAACATGGCAGAGACACTGAAATAAAATGTCTGAATGCTAAGAGTCCTATTTCTTAATACAATGGTTAGTATTTGTGCTGCTAACTCCCTATGCTGAATACTTGACAGTTCATGGGCTCTGTAGAGTGATGCAGAAACAAGGCCTGATTCAGTAATAATGGCAATAACACGCATGTTAATAGCAGCCTCATAGCCTATATTTGCTCTTATGTTTAGGACGGTGCACTCCCAAATTAGCAATATCTTGGCCACAGCAATCAGTAGGCCAGTAGGATAAGAAATATATATCAACTTAAAATGCTTTTGACTGACTGAAACATTATGACAATAAAGAGAAGTAAATGAATGCGAAATTCATATTAAATTGTTTAAAAAATATATTTTATTATTATTTTTCTGTGTATGCTTTAACACTTAACCCTTTACAAACTTTAAACGGATATAAAATATAAAAATTACATAGACTACTGAATCACCTACTTAAAAAGCCACAAAGGTTAACGTAATACTCACATACAAATACCTTAAGAGTTTGTCCTAAAGTACGCAGAGCTCAGAAACATTTCTAATTTAAAATATAAGATGTGCTCCTACAATACAGCGAATTTTGATAGATTTCAAGTTTAAGATGAATCAAGTATATAGATTAAATACATTTACCAAAGATTTCAAGACCGCCAACTTCAAAGGCACTGACTTCTCACAGAGCATGTTCAGCCAGATATAGTCCAACCGCACCCATTCAGTGTTACCTACACACTTTTTAAAATGGGAAATACGTTCAGCCAAGAGAGCCGGGTACATTAACAGCAGATGATGAAGGGTTTCCTTTTCAGTGGTCACATGGCAATATCTACAAACTGAGTACTCCTTCCCATCACGGTTCCTGATAGAAATAATCTCCTTAGTGATGAGGACATTCATGCGAAACTGCATGAAGTCGGAGCATATTTTTTTAGGGAAACAGATTTAAATACGGTTTGACAGTACCCAAGCTTTTGTGATGTAGACAAAGTTGCTTTTACAGTCTGGACTTAGCAACCCATTCCCTTGTTCTAATTCAATCATTCAAGAGAATCTTTTTGTTCACCTTGGTAGGATTTGTAATTAGCATTTCCAAACTACAGTCTAAGGAGAGCAGCAAGCTTGTGCACTGGGAAAAAAAGATTTTCTTAGTATTGTTATTCAACCTCTCTGCATCCCTATAGATAGCATTAATGTTGATTGGCAGCAGTGTGGAATTTCCTATAAAGTGCCAACTGTTTCCATCGTACAATGCTTTCCAGAGAGTTGATGCCTAATTTCAAGCGAAGGGCTGACATGAAGGTACTATGTGGTAGAAAGTAAAAAGTCTTCTGCCATAGCATGGTTTCATAAAAATATAACTCTACAATCAGCCACTCTGGGAACAATTCCACTCCATAAATCAGCTTTGGAATCACATTTACATAATAGAATTTTATAACTGGAAGTAGGGAACACTTTCCGTATTTTTGGCAATTCTGCACTTTTGTGGCACCAACAAAAGTGCTTTCTGGTGGAGGTAGTTCCTGTAAAAGGCCTTCGAAGGATGTGAAACATTTGGTTAGCCTAAATATAGCATGCTGTTACATAGGGTAAGTTCACTCTTGTTTATATACCAATTGTAATTACACTTCTTTTTATTCTTACAAAACCTTTAAGACTACCGTCTTCTTAGGGTTAATCCTGAGTTTATTTGAGTTAATATAGTTAATCAAAGCATCAATAAGCCTCTGTAGGCCCACTGGCATTCGGGCAAAGAGAGCGAAGTCGTCAGCATAAGCCAACCAGGAGACGTTCGCATTCCCAATTTTCAGCGGGACAAAATACGCCTCTGTAAGGCACTCCCCCAATGTCAGTGACAAAGAAAAGAAACAGGGCCAAGTTGCAGCCTTGTCTTAGACCCTTACGTGTTGGTATGGTAGATCCCTCATTATCTAGGCGGACTTGCACAGAGGTCCCTTCGTGCAAGCATACCAAAATATTTAGTAAACCCTCAGGGCAGCCCCTCTTGTTTAGCTTATTCCATAGTATCTCCCAATCTACAAGGTCAAAAGCTAAGGATAGATCCATAGACATGGCATATACGGGAAGGGAATCTTCCCTCCATGCCAAGTTCTGTACATAAGATATTAAAAAGACCCCACAGTCTGTGCCAATTTGTTTCCGAAAAACCTATTCTGGGTGTCTACAGTATAGTCGATGTACGACCCCCCAATTCTCTAAAATATGAGATGCAAAGATTTTAGAATATGCATCTAGAAGTGTTATTGGATGATAGTTAGGGGTGGATAGTGTGTCCCTTTTTTATAAATAGGTATGATGTGGGCCTGTTTCCAGGATGGAGGAGTGGATCTGGTGGTCATTATGTCATGAAACAGAATAAAAGGAATGCAAACCCATAACCCAATATCACTCTTAAAGATGTTGTTGGCCAGAGAATTTGGCACGTTTGCACATGAGGAACTGGCCCTGTGAATTAACCCTTCAATGTACTCTATTGTGAATGCCAGGGCCCATTCAGTAGTATGGGCCCAACCTAATGCATTCATTTTTTCCTCCCCATACATCTCCATAAAATGGGCAGTCCAGGTTACTTCAGAGATTGGGTTGCTTTGTGCAACTGACTGGTTTAGCTCTAGTTTATTTATAAAGTTCCAGAACCTGCTTGAATTATTCTTGTTTAGAGCCACCAGCAGCCCCTCTCTATCCTGTTGGTACAATCAATGTCTTTGACTGTTTAATTGATTTTTCAAATTTTGTTTAATTAGCCTAATTCTGCCAATACGAACCTCAATATCCAAGTTTGGATTCTTTATTAACCCTCGTATTTGTTGGCCTGCCATTCTCTTTAGTACTTGGACATGCTCATCAAACATATGTAGATGGTTCCTCTTCATCTTACTATGTGAGCTGCTTTGAAAAACAGAGCACATAATAGCTTCAACGTACTTTTTAAAAGATACTGATGGAAAATATGACAGCTTGGACTCATAGGAAGTATTCCTAACGTTATCAGACATCGTCATATTACATTTTTCAATATTTTCTTCGTTCCAGCTTAATCTGGTACATTGTATATTCACTGACAACAGTTGGAGTTTAGTTTGGACTGGATGAGTTCAATGTTATTTCAAATTTCTAGCAAGAGTCTAAGAGGGTGTGTGTGACAAAGATAACATATGTAACTGATGCACAGTTCCTCCCATACCATGTTGGATGACCAACTCCCTTTTTCTCCAGTATATCAGTCAGGACACGCAAGCCCCATGACTACAAAGTTCTGCACCATTTTTCTACCGACAGCTTGTTTATTGGTACTTAGACATTGATCCATGTCAGGGATTGCGCTTACTGCTGAAAACAGCCTGCATTAAAATCCCCACCCACTATGGCTTGCCCATCCGGGTAGGTAGTAAACCATTCTTCTAATACAAGGTTTACTTGCTGAAGAAAGCATGCAAAATCCGTTATGTGGTTCCAGTATATATTCAGCAATAGAAGGTGCTGATAGGGTCAATCATTCTTTCCCTCAATAAAGACTGATAAAATCCCTCTCAGAGGGACAAAATACAGAATAAAGGAATACCCCAGATAGTTTTGTACTGATACCAAAAGACCCCTTGCTGGGTGCCCCCTAGTGCCTTGAGAGGCTGGGGTATCTGCAATGGAATACCCATCAAACACTGGTGAGTGGGCCAACCATGTCTCCTGTAATAAAATAAAGGAGAAGGATCTCAGGAGGGCGCCCAGTGAGATAGCCGAGAAAAGAGAGGAGAATGCTCTTGAATTCCAGGAAAGTACTGAGAGGACATTTGATTTGCTAAAGAGGACCCTTTATTTCCTTTAATTGATTAATGGCGTCTGCCAGTGGCACGACGAGCCAACGCCACTGCCCCGCCTCAGCGCTAGAACCATTATAGCTAACAGGTTTTTCAAGCAATTGGGTGGAATTAACTTGGTTTGTGCCGCTGGTCACTCTTTCCTCTAAGGGGGCCTCACTCTCGGCTGGGTAAATCATAACACTAGAGAAGAGATCATAACCTAATCTATGGAGGTTAGTAGCTTCCTTTAAAAGTACCTCACAGATGATGTGAGATGGGATGATTAATCTCACATAATCATATCTATGCTGATGATCAAAGACTACTAAATTAATATCTTTAGCAGTAATTATGTGCAAGGCAGGGATTTCCTTAAAGAGAGCCAGGACCCACAGCCTGTTGAGGGATGGGGGACCCCCTCTATCAAACATATATTGAAGGGATAGGCTGTGACCCTCTAAAGGCACCAATGTTTTAGGTATCATCTCCACCCTAGGATCACTAAGGTCATTTGCTGGAACATATGAAGCTGTTCTCTGTGGTTCCTCCCCAAAAAGCAGGGGTCCTCCATGGAGGTCTGCCCACCAAAGCTAGAGGTTTGTTCTACCATCGGAGGCCAATGCCCGTTGCCTAAGCCCCTGCACCCAATTGCACAGTAGTTTTCTGGGAGCCTTCTTGTTTTAGGAGTTGTGCTACAATTTCTGCTGTCACTTCCTTAGTTAAGGTTGATTATTATGGCCACTTTTGTTACAAGGGGAAGATTTCATATTTTGGTCAGACTGTGGTTCGCGGTTGGCCCTCCCGACCGATTCCCCATCTAGAGTTATTTCAGTTCCCTGAAGAGGGCTGGGGGGATCGACAGGCATCCCTATTTGTTGGCCTATGTAGTTGCCCATCTCTGTTTGACATTCGTGGTTGGCCACATCATGTTTTTATCCCGGTACTGGAGATGCAGAAGATCCTCATTTAGATATATCACACACTGATTGCCCTTGTGGGTTTTTATGTGGTTTTAAGATCCCGCCTTTGGTTCAACCCTTATGTTTGATAGTATCTCTGATGGTATTGGTGGAGCCTTTGTATTCCCTTCACTATTCAATGCTACCCTCCCTTTCGAGAGCGTCAAGGTTTGCTAATGCTTCCTTGTTGGTGGAGTCCTGGCCATCGAACAAGGTGTCTGAGGATTCACAGAGGTTAATGCACAAATAGGAATGCGCCTCTGCTAAAACCCCTGCACCTTCCTTACTCATGATATCCTTCCATACATAATTACGCAAAAACATTCTTGAAGATTTATTCTGTTTTTTGTTTTTTCTTGGATAAGTTGGTACACAGGGGATCTGAGAGGAGGGCACAGCATTAGGGCCACTCATCAACCTTTGAGCATTCCCATCTAAAGGATCCGGTCCCAAATCAACCTCTGGGATGGGATCACAGTCCATAGTGGTAAAATGTACCTTCTCAATGAGTAGGGGATCTGGGTCCCTGATTCAAGACATATGCGCCTATGAGCCATCTGCTCATTCAATACACCAATTTCTAAAGCATGAAATCTACCCGCAATCATCTCTAAACATGAAGTATGCTTTTTCAATTCTTCACACATTTCTTTACAAAAGTTTTGTATGACCAAAGGGGCAATATTAATTTCCATCCCTATGAGGGAGGTTGTAGAGGGGTACATGGAATCTGAAACAAAGCTACTCACTTCTTCTTGTGAGAAGGGGGGGGCGAGTGGGCAAAAGGGGAGGTCTCACCTTTCTAGAAAGACAAGGAGAATGTTCATAAGAGAACTATTTAGGCCTCCCACAATCACCTTAATGGTTTCGGGAAGCTCTATACACAGAATTTGATTTTGAACAATTAGGGGAACTTTGGGGAACTCATTGTTACAGAGTTGGACTGAATCTAGAGCCAATATGGATTCCGAGAGGCCTGAGATCTTGTATTTGGAGGTTTCACGCGAGGCTCCTTGCATATCATGTATGGGATTATTCATGAATTCCTCTGGAGAAGGATTTAGTGTCAAAGCCAGAGGATGGGTCAGGCTGTATCTTCTTGGGGAGAAAATCAAAGTCCAGAATGCTTAATCGCAGCAATGCCGATTTCACCCTTTTGCGAATTTCCAGAGTCGGGGTAAGCCAAAAGTTGAAAGAACAGCTTGCTCGCCCCTTACTAATACAGCACCCGATGCTATGTGAGGGGTTGCAGCATCATATCAGGGTAGGATGCCCCAAGATGGGAGGGCCACAGACCTCCCTACAATCACTGTTGGGCCACAAGGTGATGCTCGGAACGGGGCACATGTAACCCAGACACACCGATACACAAAGCAGCTGAAAAAGGAAAATAAAGTAGAGATGAAACGGGGTGCACCCCCCCACCGGAGCCGAAGTATTTAGCATGAAAAGCAGCTTGAAGAATGAGGGGTAAGCCACCACCCCAAAATCACTGATAAATCAATAGACGGTGGAGACAGGTAGCCCAGTCCCCAGTGCGCTGCGATGTATGGTGCACAGAACGGCGCAAAGAGTGAGGGATAAACCCCCACCCCGAAGTCGCTGCTTGATCTGGAAGGTATACATCAAATGGTCACACACAGAGTGGCTCAAAGAGTGAGGTATAGACCCTCACCCTGTGATCACCGCTGTATCTGGAAGGTATAAATCAGATGGTCACACACAGAGCGCCTCAAAGAGTGAGGGATAGACCCCCACCCCACAGGCACTGCTATGTCCGAGAGGTGTCTATCAGAAGGTCGCGTCACTCCAGGGATTCACTGAGAGGTGCAACAGTGAGTGAAAAGTTTAGCTAAAAGTGCTATTGAAGAAAAGAGAGCACCCTCCTTAATCAGAGCAGCACATACAGACAGTGTGTATAAACAATTCAGATGAATGCTAGGCAAGAGCAGTGGGGCAATCACCTGAAGTCCTGGGATGTTTCCTTCCCCAGGAGCTGTTAGATTATTTCCAGATGGCTTCCTGAGAGCCCAGTATTGAACAGGGGCAGGAGCGGGTGAGGTCACACCCACGATCCACCGAACACCAAACACTCTGCTGTCACTCCTCCTCGCTCCGCTGCCAGACAGGGATGATAAACAGAAGGCTTTGCCTTCACTTCAAAGGGCACAGTAAACAGACTTGTGCTCTGAACAGCAGCGGTATCCACAAAACCACCTTCTCTTCACATCAACCAAACACTCTGACGTCACTCGTCAGTATACAAAGTATTGTAGATGAGTAGCTCTAAACACCATAGAATTGTTTAGGTGTTCAGAGAGTCATCATAGATGAGCAAAGGTTGCTGATAGCTACTCATCTGATATTATATGTAGGATATGGTCACCCATGTGTCCTTTTCCCATCCCTTGAGCTTTCCTTATGGACCAATAGAGCAGGCAGAGCGAGATTGGTGGAATGAGGGAATAACACATTGGCCTAAAAAGCATGGAACCTATTACACTACCTTTGCGATTGTGCAAGAGCAAATGTGCACCATATACACCTTCTACCAAGTCTATTATGTTTTGTTGACGCCCTTAAAAGTTAATCAGCTTCCTGCCACCCTACTCCGCCTCCTCTATGTCTGCATTTGCCACCTCGTAATATAAAAGACATGCCTAGCCCCGTTCCCATCAAAACGTGTGCATTGCTAAGCTTCCATGCACCCTCAGCCTCGCCTACCTCTCACACCCAGGATGACCATGACATAGTTGAAACTGTTAGTCTATCCCAGACACAATAGTCTAAGCACTGTCAGTCAAGAATATTGTATATGACAGGTGCAAACAACTCTAATTTGGTGACTGATAAGGGATGCCATGCCACCTCACAATAGCATGTAATGTTACTTTGCATTTGTATAGAACCTCCTGCCTTAGGGTATGGTGTCAAAGCTATTTGCCTCAGAGAGGCAAAGGAAGATATTATAGGAGATGCACTAATGGTAGGGAGAAGCAAAATCGTGTAGATAGTTGCAATGAGGGCAGAGGATAGACACAAATCTCAGTAAGGCATAAGACGGAAAAGGTGGAGGAGCTATCTTTACAAATGGACCAAATTTATCGAGAGACTCAACTGTATTTTTTGTGGTGCAGCGCCAAAAGGAGAGATAGTTGAAGTGGCATTTGCCACACCAGTGGGCATATCTGAAATGTATATACCTCTTGGTGAGCCTGGACATTGCCATGCCCAAGAAAATACAAACACTGATGGCAAATTCCTTATGCTTACTTCCCTATGCCTCCAACAACATGTGCAAAGGGTAGTATGTCATGAATCCGAAATTGCTAAGTTTGCAAAAACTCAGTGAAAAGTGATCAAAATAACCTCGATTTGTTTTAGTTTCCTCATTTATGTCATGGTTACCACAAGGATTGCTTTTTATACTTGACTAGAACTCTAGACTTGTGCTTCTAGGCAAAGTGCTTAAGGACACAAAGCCTGGTTTGACTCAGAAGTGCTTAGACTTTCAGACATGGTGAGCCTGGGCATGATGACGCACACCATACCCAAGAAAACACAGACAGCAAGGTCCTTCTATATACTTCCTAAGCCCCCAACAACATTTTGGAGGGTTCGCAGCTAAGAAATTCGAATTTGCTATGTTCGAAAAAGTTCCCTGAATAGCAAGCAAAACCTTTCACATTTTTTGGGTTTCCTCTTTTATGTCATGGTTACCACATGGTGACCTAAACTGTAGACTTGTGTTACTGGGCAGAATGCTTAAGGACACAAAGCCTGTCTTTGACTCAGCACTGGTCAGACTTTTGAGCCGTCCACAGATTTATGTTGAGCCAAGGCATGGTGAAAAACCATGCCCAAGAAACACAGCAGCAAAGCCCTGAGAGGTACTCCCTTACGCCATGAACAGTCACGTTCTATAGATAGGAAAGCTGGGCAGAACGATGGGCACATTTAATTGAGGGTGGCATGTTAACAATCAAAGCCCTGATGCAGCATTCTGGTGGTTCGAAAAATCCTGGTAGGACCATTATGGGAATGGTTATGATTGTATGTGAGGCAGGAATCCTCTTTGGCTGATACTGAGCGATTATAGAACATAGATCGATTACATAATCCAGCCTTTGACTAACCCTCTCACCCTGGGCTGCAGCTACCGTGTCCTGTTGGGCAGAACAGGGGTGTAGGCTCTAGTTAACAGATTAGATTTCGAGGTCTACCTTCTATTCCGTTTTTTTGTGGGTTTTGGGGAGGTGTTTCCTACTGCCTTATGGCTGCTACAGGGACATGAATATTAGACATTTAAAGCAAAGCACTAACATACCTAACCAGGTAGAAAAAAAGGAAAGTGACATTCATATTAATAGTATAATGCAGGAGCAGTGGATCATCTAAAGTGACCAGCTCACCGCAAAACACTCAACTACTAGAAGCTTAATTCTGAATATTTTTTTTTTTAATGTGCAATATTTCAGCCTATCTAGGTCAGGTCAGGACTATCCTTTGCCAGAATCTTAATAGTGAATAGCGGGCCAAAATTTGTTTGCTTTACAAATAAGGATTTCATTGTTTTACCCTAAAGTGTGCATTCTGAGAAATAGTCATAGAGGTTGATTTAGAACACAAATAATTGATGTATTAAAGAACTGCTGTGCTGAAAATAGAATATATTACTCTTAAAACCAAAGAATGGTATTTGTGGGGAAAAGTAATTTGAAATATGTTTGAATTTGAAGTGATACAGCGTGACGTTTGTACTTTGAATCTCATGGTTCAATTTACAGTGGTATTCAATGAATGTTTGTACTTTAACAATGTTATTCCCATTATTTTTAGTCTTTTTTTGCTAGATTAACATAAACGTTTTATTTAAAATCTTTTTATTAGATCTGATATAACACAAAAATTAACTGTATGAAATAAACGAGAAGCAATGGAAACAGATGTGTTCTATGTGAAATATATAAAGGGGAGAAAAATGAATGAGAGCATTGGGAACTCATCTAACATTGAAGTTGTGTCCACTATTACACATTCATGTTTTTGTATCTCTTACTTTAGTGAAATGTAACAAATAAGGTATCTTGGGCCTCATTCAAAGGTTGGCGGTGCAGCAAATTTCGGCCTTGATTTGTGGACATATAAAGAAAAAAGAGAAACGAAAAGGTTGCAATGTCCTCACTGGATGCTGACTTCCCGGGTCATTGGTATACCAATATCTGATGCTCATGACTGTCCATGCGTACTGCGCACAACCTATTGTTATGTTATTTTAATTTATACCGCGTGCCGCTACCACCCAAGGGGGAAGTGGATTAGTAAATCAGTGAGTTTGGCGATGCCTCTGGCGTGAGTCTTTGCTTGTTGCTTGATTGTATTTTCCAACGTTCTTGGTTGTGGTTCATCGGCCAATCTCACCTCCTCTCTAGGCCTGGCAGGTGACTTCCTCTACGGGTTTGGGAAGAGAGGGTTGGTTGTACCAAGTGTGTTTCTGGCAGCTCCTCCTGGTTAGTCAAAGCAGTTTGGTGTGGCACTGTTGTTCTGTTGGCTGCTGAATGGATGCACAGCTGGTGTAATAAGAAATTGAGGAAGAGGAGCTCGACCGGGTGACCTTAGTTTTGTGCGTGGGCAAGTTACGTGATGCTTAGGTTTTAATGCTTTATCAGTTTGAGTTTTCCTTGGTGCATAGATTGCATGTGGGTGACATCCTTGAGTTTGTCTACTGGTTGGCCGGCCTTCTCTTCGTTGATCACTTTAGTTGTTGGGCATGGCTGGGGGGAGGACGGTGCAGTGTTGTGGTCCTCTTTGGTTTTGCCGCTGTTATCTGTGACCCTGTCCCTTAGTGTGTTTCTTTTTGCTGTCAATGTCCCTTTGCGCTTGTCATTGTCTGTTGAATAACCAGGTTTTGAGTAATTTCATGAAGGTGATGTGATCTTCTGTGGTTCTAATTTATTTGGGCATGGTGTCCCATAGGTTAGAAATTAGGTGTGAGAATGCTGTTCCTCTGAATGTTCTCTTTTCGTACTGTCTTGTCTCCATTTGTAGGTCGTCACTTGATCTTACTTCCCATCTTGGCTGGTAGTGGTTGACCTTGGCTTGGAGGAATTCAGCTCCATCTCTGTGTAAGGTTTTGTGGGCGATGCAGAGGGCTTTGCATTTGATGTATTTTTGTACTGGTAGCCAGTGAAGGCATTTCAGAGCTGGAGTGATGCAGTCTCTTCTGTTTAATCTTAGTAGCATCCTGGCTTCAGTGTTTTGGACCGTTTGGAGTTTCTTGGTGAGTGTAACCGGCATTCCTAGGTAGAGGCTGTTTGCATAATCAATTCTTGTTAGTATCAGGGATATGATTATAAGGGTTGCATGAGGAAAGGAGAGGTATGGGAGCAATACTCTGAGTAGTCTTAGGAGGTAGAAGCACTTTTTAGTGATTGTGTTGACTTGCGGTTCCAGAGATAGTCCGTTTCCATAAGTATATCTAGGTTATTCACCACATTGGAAGTCTCTGGTTGTGTTCCCAGGTCAGCCGGCCAGTCCAGTTCTTGGTTGGTTGTGTTGGGTTTTGTGGGTGAGAACATTATTTCAATACTTGCCGGATTCAGTTTGAGGCTGTTTGTTGTCATCCAGTTGTAGATGTCTTTGAGGCAGTTGTTGAGGCAGTCGTTTGGCTCCTGTGTCATGGTTGTCTTCACAGTCAGTTGTGTGTCATCTTTGTAGTTTTAGGTGGTTAGTCTGAGGGTTTGAATGATTTTCATCAGGGGGTACATGTAGATGTTGACAAGCAGGCGAGATAGACTGGATCCCTGTGGAACTATGCAGGAGATGTTTTTGGTGTTTGAGATGAAAGGTGGTAAATTGGTTCTTTCGGTTCGATTTGTGAGGAATGAGGTGAGTCACCTTAGTGCGGTGTCCTGTATGCCACATTACAACAGTCTTTTTATTAGTGTTGTGTGGCTGTTTGTGCCGAAAGCCACATATATTTTCAATAGAATGAGGGTCAATTGGGTGCAGTTGCCTGCATTTATTTTCAGGCTGTCCCGTATCGATAGGAGTGCGGATTCTGTTCCTCTCATTGAAAGGTTTTGCTGGTACTAGGCGGTATAGGGCCCCGGTTATCCAAATGCTGAATGTGTTTTATGCTTTGTCTGGGGTTATTGCGGTTGGTTCTATGCTGCTATGTAGGGTCAAGTCTAGTAAGTTTGTTAAGGACTCCAGGTCTAGGTTCTCCCAGTTTCTTTTCCTGCTGGCATGGAGTATTTCCTTTCCGGCAAGTAGGC
Organism: Ambystoma mexicanum; assembly: GCF_040938575.1. NCBI lineage: Eukaryota > Metazoa > Chordata > Amphibia > Caudata > Ambystomatidae > Ambystoma > Ambystoma mexicanum. Next base: position 1,052,717,983 of record NC_090937.1, on the reverse strand, counting down.
AGGTTTGGGGTTTGATGCAGAATGGAATCAGGTAATGGTCGCTCCATACCATTGGTGTAGATGGTGCGGACCTGCATCATCCTTTTCTGCAGAAGATTGTACCCAGGGTGTTCCGGGCATTGTGGGTGGATCCATTTACCATTTGCTTGATGTGCAGTGTTTCCAGGATTGCGCAGTGTGAGTACACTGAAGTTTTGTTTTCTTTTTTGAGCCAAACATTGAAATTTCCCATTATGACTAAGTTGTTGTGGTAGGTTGATAATGTGTATCATTGTGATTCTGCCTTCTCTTGGGTTTTCTCTATTGGAGTGTATTCATTTGAATTTGTCCGGTATGGGTTCATTTGTGGTCACTTTGTAGTTGTCAGATAACCAGATTTCCGTAAGAAAGAGCACGTCTCTGCCTCCTTCACTTAGTCGGAAATATGTTTCTGTTGAGTGTTTTGCCATGGATCTAACATTGAACAGGGTGCAGTGTAGTTTGTTTAATTTCCCTTGTGGGTTGTTGGTTGTTCTTTTGTCAGTAGAGTCGGTGTGATGTCGGTTGGGTTTCGTTTGCTGGTGATTCTGTCCTGGCTGTCGCTTTTGGGAAAAGTTGTTAATTGAGTAGTCTGATTGGATTGATGGCAGGTTTGTTTGGTTTTGGTTCATTCCTGTTGGTGAGTTGTGTTGGTGCCCATCCTTTGCTCACGTCTTTGGTGATGTAGGATGTGATTAAGGTAATGGATTCAAGTTTGTCCCTGATTCTTGATGGAGTGTTGTCCATGGTGTTCTCCGGCTTGGAGTGTTTCATTTTTTGTCATGGTCCATTTGGTGGCCTGATGGGGTTGTATTTGTGTTGCTTCTTGCTGTGGGTTTGTTGCTGGTAGTCCATCTTCACTTGCAAATCAGCAGTATGTGGAGAGGTAGCAAGCGAAGCAATCTGTCTTTGCTCTGCTCTTTGTATGTGTCCTCAGTCCGTTTGGCATTTTCTTCACCAGGTTTTTAAGAGTTATGAAATCTTTCTGATTGGCACCTTCCTGTGCGGATGAGGTTTCCTTCATATTTCTGTTTTGCATTGTAGCTTCTTTGTCTTTCTTGTGGCGAGGCACAGTGTTTTTGAATTGTTGGTAGAATTTCTTGGAGCAGGAGTCATCTTCAGAATGTTATGTTTCCTGAACCCTAGGGTTGATTCTTCACTGTTTGTGGTTTGGTTTGTGGTAAATTGTTACTTGTAGTTGATGAGGCTGTGTTTGTTGGACCAAGGGCTGTGAGCCTCCTAGTTCGATCATTTTTTTACCAGTTTTCCTTTATGGCTCTGTGTAGTTTTGTTGTCCTTTTAGGGATTAGGGTGGTCTGAGTCTGTGGGCCTCTCGTTGTTGTTGTACTGCCCAGTTCCATCCTGTTCGGTGTTGCTATGGCTAACTTTGGGTGGTTGGGTCATGGGTTGATTATGGTGAAAGAACGTTCAGCACCTCTGACTGGGGCTAACTTGGGTGGTTCGCCTTTGGGCGTGTCCCTGGGGCATAGTTCTGTTCATTGCCTATTAATTGAGGAGGACATGGGGTTGGCTGTGGACAAGGAGGTTTGGACTCTGTGGCTGACTATCTGTTACAGTGGTAGAGACACTTAGATTCGAATACAGCAGTAGTGGGACAACACCTAGAATTGGAGCAAAGGAGTAGTGGGCAAACCCCTAGATTGGAGACACAGCAGTGGAGAGGAAAACCTATAATTGGAACACAGTAGTGGTAAGGGAACACCTAGAACTAAAGAACACAGTGCTACGGGAGGACACATGGAAAGGAAGAAACAACAATGGGAGAAAACACCTAAATTAGAGACATAGCAGTAAATGGAAAACACCTAGGGCCTCATTCCGAGTTGGGCGGTAAGGATTAATGGTCATCGGTAAGGAGACCGGTGCCGTTAAACCCTTACTGCCCAATTCCGAGGTCCCTTAGCAGGACCCACAAAGGACGTGTGGTCTGACCACACATCCTTTCCGGGTCCCGTTAATGGACGAGGGCGCTAATAACGGGCCTGCTATTTGCGGGCCCATAATTAGTGCCATCCCCATTCCCATTGAGCCCTGTAGGGGCTCAATGGGAATGGGGAATGGTTGGTTGAATGGCTAATAGCACCATGGCTACCTCCAAACTCGGAATGAGGCCCCTAGATTTGAGATACCTGGGAATTGGCTGAGTTGTTCACAGCCAACAGAAAGTGTTCAATGGGGTATGACGGCTCAGGTTCTTTCCAGTTCCTCTGGTGTGTTGATGTCCCCTTGTGACCTGGTCTACGCTATCTCCCTTTCTAGGTTGCGTTAACATCGATCTGGAAAAAGCTGTGACACTATTTAGCCTTCAGTGTTTAGGAAATCTGTGGTTCTTTCTATACCTACCAGTTTTCCCTATGGTGTGGAATATACCGGGCTTTCTGCGTATCTCCACGGTCAAGGAATGGTCACTCCACACCACCAGTCTTTGCCAGCAATTTATGGAAGAATTGAAAATGCTGCTGAAGAGTTGCAGAGTTTGTATTTTGACACCACAGCTGGATGTTCAACTACGATAGTTAAAGGCACCCCATAGCCAAATGTCTCAAGATCACAAAGATGTTGCCAAACAATACATCTTAATATGGTAGCCGAAGTCTCTTGATTAAAGGTATTGCCATTGTCTCTTGCTAAAAGTAGTGCCAATGTCTCTTGACATATATATATAGATATATATATTGCTCCTTGAATACTTATTGCATGTTCTCTTCTTTTGCAGGGCAAAGAGATTACCAGGATTCTCTTCCATCGGAGTCGTGTATCCCTAGTGAGTAGTTACCAAAAGGGGCAGAGCTTGGGAAACCGTGCTTCACCCTTGCACTCAACTGATTCGTCTTTTACTTCCTTACAGGTACCACTCCGGATGTTGGTGGGAGCTTGGTCTTCTCTTTTTGCCCAGGTTTTCCTTGTTTTCTACTTTCTTCCTTTCCTGTTTCTTGGATAGTCTCCATCTTCTGACTTCTTTTCTTCTTTTGGACAGGGCAGTTGTAAATCAGGTGATGTGGTCCTTCCAGATAAGCATCTTGGAAAGTGTGACATGTGTTGCCAGATGTTGAGTCCTTAAAGAGACTTCCCTGAGGAAATCTCACAAGGCTTATGTAGTCCCACAAGGTTTCTCCTCAACATCTCAGATGTCTCTGTGAGTGCCTTCGCAAGCCCTGTAGTTGCCTGTCTTCTGCCTGACATTCCATTTTAACCCATGTGATATCCTCACCGAATAAGTGTGGTGCTAGCTGTGTTTGGGGAGGTCGGTCCCACAGGTCCCACAGCTCATATGACAAAAGTACACTTTCCTTTCTATATGCTGGCATGTACTGTTTCTTATATTATATTGTAGTAGAAAAATATTAGTATGATGGAGTGTTTTAGTTTTAGTGTATATGAATAGGATTGTTTTGGTGTATACGTGTTTGTTTACTTGGGCCATTTAGTGTGTGCTGGTTCAAAATGGTTTTCGAATTCCGCATGTGTGGCTTCTCGGACTAAGCAGCAGTGAGCACACACAAATACATTTCTCAGCTTTTCCATTTTTGCCGATCGTGATGTGCCTGCATCTCTGGGAGAGGAAAGTGAAGAAGGCTTGTTTGTAAGTGGAGGAGCTCCATTTCTCCTCACATGAGCAGGACAATTCCCCCATGATTGATGAGAAATGGGGGCAACCCTGTGCTCTTTGTGGATGTCCGTTTGCAGGCCCAGCCCACAGAGCACTGGCATACCTCACATTTGGTAGGGGGGTCTGAGCCATTGGGGAAGGTCTCAGGAGTGGGAGAATAGGTAGGGCCTTGATGAAAATCAGAAATGTAGGAGAGAGAAAGTACCTCATGGGGAGGGCCCCACAGAGTCAGGGTCTCATGTGAACAACCCCACAGAGGCATTGGAAGACCATAAGAGAGTAGCCAAAACAAGCACCCTGAAGGAAGTGTTTAGGACAATTTCTGACTGGGTGGGACATAGGGGAGCAAGTAGGATGAGAGGACCAGCCAATGAGGATGCCACATCAGTTAGTGAACCTACCTGATGTGGAAGAGGAGGGGCAGGTAGATACAGTGGTGGTGGAGGAACTGCTTCCTACTCACGCCATAGCGCAGTGATTAAGCTACGAGAAGCGTATTGGAGGGATTAACTCAGCCCTCACTTCACATCCCATGAGGGTAAGGGTGTGTGTCTATTTTCCTTGCTACCAGAAAGCACTGTCTGGGAGAGGAGCCTCAGGTCTTCTGCATGGTGGAGGGAATTGGGTCAAGCTAGGGCAGAAGGAAAGAGGACCCCATCCTAGGGACGAAGAGGCCTTAAGGATACACTTGTGCTTTTGGCGCAGGCATGTGACCAGGTACACTTGTCCTTCAATGTTAATGACTATGATACCACCACTTCCCCCTTGCTAGCATCTTCCAGTGTCAGGGTCCAACACAGCATCATTAAGCATGCCACTGTTAAACACTTGCACCTTTCCTGCTTGCCAAATCAGAGTCGGTGTCACCGGCAAATGTGGCCAGAGACAGGTGCCTTTTCCAACGCCATCCCCTCAAGTAGTTGGCGGTGGTGTGCCTACTGCCTTTATGCGAAATGTTAATTGTTCAAAAAGTAGCACTGTGACATTTCTCCGGCAGTTAATAGAAAACTGGTGCCGGACACGTTAAAATCTCTGTATGATTGCAAAGTGATGGGGGAGAGGCTTAATAATTCATCAGCAAATCACACGTGTGCCACTGGCCCATCCGCCTGCTTGCTGTTGTAATACTGCAATAGGTAATGCTCTCTTTTCACTGGTGAATTAACCAAGAAATAGAGATCCATAATTGCTGTTGCTGCTGGCCCACTGTCTGCTCCTGTTGGCCCATCTTTTTCCAAGATGCCTGAGTCACTGGAGAAGGTGTCTCACAGATTGTCCACCTTACAGGATGTCCCCACTCTACTAACACATCTTTCAACGGGTGTCAGTGTTAGACTGTGTGTTGATGCCACCGTTATCCGTGAGCTTGCCATGGCCAGAAAAGGTGCAATTTGGGCTGGTTGGTGTTCTTCATGCTGACTCCATTATTGCACCAATTGATGTGGAAAGCACTGCAGCAAATATTATTTGCACATTTGCAAAGTTTCTCCCCATTGTGACGCATGCTGACTATGCTTGCCCTCCACCCCTGAGATACGTGGATGAAAAGTAGCCCCTTTTAATTACAAACCTGGATCCACAAATATCCTAGGTAGTTGGATTTACCTTTAAATATATTGTAGACATCTGTGATGGTATTGCACTGCTAATGTAGCCTATTCAGCACGTGCAAAGAAAAGTTCCATTGGGCGGCCACTGAGGTCTTCGGGTTGTGTAGTGGAAACCTATGGCATCCTTGCTGTTGGCACTGTCGATTTTTCATTTGAGAAGTTTGACTACAACAGGGGATGATCTTCTTAAGATCAGCGACTATTTATTTCACAGTCTCACATTTGCTGATAAAGTGTGTGACCACAAGGTGAAGGAAATGCAGGGAAGGTGCATTGACTTGCCAAGGCAGCAAAGAAATTTGATCCGTTGTCTGCTGCAATGGAGCCCAAATGCAAACTGTGAGGCCTTAGCCACTATTGTCCCACCTCTCCACCTTCACCCAGATGTCAAGTGCATTGCAACCATTGCATGTAGACAGTGCTCTGACCACTGGTCTACATGTCCACGGAAAGTAGGCTTTTGTTAATTTTAGGTTGTGGTACCCACACCTCTGTACCATGACCTCTTGCACAATTGTGGTACCACTTTGAGAGAGAAAAGCACATCTGCCAGGAACTTCCCACAGGTGATCTATTTTAACCAAAAGGCACCAGAATTAGAGTAGGGCAACACATATATTGCCAACATTATATTAATATTTCAATAGATAGGTTAGCATCGACCAGGCACTGTTTGCAAGGGTCTTATGATAGTTCTAGCTGCACTCAAACTCTTTCATAACTCTGCCCTAACCTTATAGATGGTAACTGTTATTATCTGCTGGGGTACAAGGGGTAGAGATTAATGTCCTAATCCCAGTTTTAAGCACTAGTATAATTATGCAGACTGCTGGAAACATGCTTCTTGTAAGATGGTATGGAGAAGGTTGCACTTCAGACCTTGGGGGTAATTCATAGAATTCAACGCACAAGTGGCGCACGCGGCTGGCGCACAGTGTGCGCGTGCGCATCCCTGCGCCATCCGAGTGCGCCAAAATACATTTCCGCGCACAGTGTATTCATGGATTCCAGCCACCAAAACCAGCCGTGGCGCACAGTGGCGCAGCGACCCTGCAGCAGCGCCAGTTACGCCCCCAAGAACGCCCCTTGCGCAGGGAAACGCCATCAAAATCCCCAATCCAGCGCAAAGGGCTGCGCTAAACCTGTACCAGCACGGCAAGCGGGCTACGTGTATCACTGGGGTGCGCGGGAAGTACCTCACGTAATTTCAGCTGGGTACGTGTATTTCAGGTGTGCGCTGGAAGTTCCACACACGATTCCATCAGGGTACGTGTACATCAGGGGTGCGCAGGAAGTTTCACACGTGAATTCAGCAGGGTACGTGTATATCAGGGGTGCGCGGGAAGTTCCACACGCGAATGTCCTGGGTACGTGTATTTCGGGGTGCGCGGGAAGTTTCACACGCAATATCAGCAGGGTATGTGTATTACTGGTGTGCGCTGGAAGTTCCACACGCGAATGTCCTGGCTACGTGTATCTTGGGGTGCGCGGGAAGTTTCACATGCGATATCAGCAGGGTACGTGTATTCCAGGGGTGCGCTGGAAGTTCCACATGCGAATGTCCTGGTTACATGTATCTTGGGGTGCGCGGGAGGTTTCACACGCGATATCAGCAGGGTACGTGTATTTCAGGGGTGCACTGGAAGTTCCACACGCGAATGTCCTGGGTACGTGTATATTGGGGTGCGCGGGAAGTTTCACACGCGATATCAGCAGGGTACGTATATGTCAGGGGTTCCGTGGAGTACTACACGTGAATTGGCCGTGTGGGTCCTCCCAGGTGTTCGCTCCACAACCTCCACGGCCCCTGCAGGCAGCCCACACCACGGGGGACTAGCCTGCACCCCCACTCATGTTCCCCTGCACCCCCACCCCCCAGCACTGTGGTGCACCCTCCACCAGGCTCCCACTCATGTCACCCATCACCCCCACCCCCCAGCACTGTGGAGCACCATCCACCAGGCCCCCACTCATGTCTCCCATCACTCCCACCCCCCAGCACTGTGGTGCACCCTCCACCAGGCCCCAATTCATGTTCCCCTGCACCCCCACCCCCCAGCACTGTGGTGCACCCTCCACCAGGCCATCACTCATGTCTCCCATCACCCCCACCCCCCAGCACTGTGGGGCACCCTCCACCAGGCCCCAACTCATGTCCAACTCATGTTCCCCTGCACCCCCACCCCCCAGCACTGTGGGGCACCCTCCACCAGGCCCCAACTCATGTTCCCCTGCACTCCCACCCTCCAGCACTGTGGGGCACCCTCCACCAGGCCCCAACTCATGTCCAACTCATGTTCCCCTGCACCCCCACCCCCCAGCACTGTGGTGCACCCTCCACCAGGCCCCAACTCATGTTCCCCTGCACCCCCACCCCCAGTACTTTGGGGCACCTGCCAGCAGGCCCCCACTCATGTCCAACTCATGTTACCCTGCACCCCCACCCCCCAGCACTGTGGTGCACCCTCCACCAGGCCCCAACTCATGTCCAACTCATGTTCCCCTGCACCCACACCCCCCAGCACTGTGGTGCACCCTCCACCAGGCCCCCACTCATGTCTCCCATCACCCCCACTTCCCAGCACTGTGGTGCACCATCCACCAGGCCCCCACTCATGTCTCCCATCACCCCATCCCCAGCACTGTGGGGCACCCTCCACCAGGCCCCAACTCATGTCCAACTCATGTTCCCCTGCACCCCCACCCCCCAGCACTGTGGGGCACCCTCCACCAGGCCCCCACTCATGTCTCCCATCACCCCCACCCCCCAGCACTGTGGTGCACCCTCCACCAGGCCCCAACTCATGTTCCCCTGCACCCCCACCCCCCAGCACTGTGGGGCACCTTCCAGCAGGCCCCCACTCATGTCCAACTCATGTTCCCCTGGACCCCCACCCCCCAGCACTGTGGTGCACGCTCCACCAGGCCCCCACTCATGTCCAACTCATGTTACCCTGCACCCCCACCCCCAGCACTGTGGTGCACCCTCCACCAGGCCCCCACTCATGTCTCCCATCACCCCCACCCCCCAGCATGTGGTGCACCCTCCAGCAGGCCCCCACTCATGACTCCCATCACCCCCACCCCCCAGCACTGTGGGGGCACCCTCCACCAGGCCCCAACTCATGTTCCCCTGCACCCCCACCCCCCAGCACTGTGGGGCACCCTCCACCAGGCCCCAACCCATGTCCAACTCATGTTCCCCTGCACCCCCACCCCCCAGCACTGTGGGGCACCTGCCAGCAGGCCCCCACTCATGTCCAACTCATGTGCCCCTGCACCCCCACACCCGAGCACTGTGGTGCACCCTCCACCAGGCCCCCACTCATGTCTCCCATCACCCTGAACCCCCAGCACTGTGGGGCATCCTCCACCAGGCCCCAACTCATGTCCAACTCATGTTCCCCTGCACCCCCACCCCCCAGCACTGTGGTGCACCCTCCACCAGGCCCCCACTCATGTCTCCCATCACCCCCACCCCCCAGCACTGTGGTGCACCCTCCACCAGGCCCCAACTCATTTTCCCCTGCTCCCCACCCCCCAGCACTGTGTGGCGCCTGCCAGCAGGCCCCCACTCATGTCCAACTCATGTTCCCCTGCACCCCCACCCCCCAGCACTGTGGTGCATCCTCCACCAGGCCCCAATTCATGTCCAACTCATGTTCCCCTGCACCCCCACCCCCAGCACTGTGGGGCACCTGCCAGCAGGCCCCCACTCATGTCCATCTCATGTGCCCCTGCACCCCCACCCCCCAGCACTGTGGTGCACCCTCCACCAGGCCCCCACTCATGTCTCCATCACCCTCAACCCTCAACCCCCAGCACTGTGGGGCATCCTCCACCAGGCCCCAACTCATGTCCAACTCATGTTCCCCTGCACCCCCACCCCCCAGCACTGTGGTGCACCCTCCACCAGGCCCCCACTCATGTCTCCCATCACCCCACCCCCCAGCACTGTGGTGCACCCTCCACCAGGCCCCAACTCATGTTCCCCTGCTCCCCACCCCCCAGCACTGTGTGGCGCCTGCCAGCAGGCCCCCACTCATGTCCAACTCATGTTCCCCATCACCCCCACCCCCCAGCACTGTGGTGCACCCTCCACCAGGCCCCAATTCATGTCCAACTCATGTTCCCCTGTACCCCCACCCCCAGCACTGTGGTGCACCCTCCACCAGGCCCCCCACTCATGTCTCCCATCACCCCCACCCCCAGCACTGTGGTGCACCCTCCACCAGGCCCCAACTCATGTTCCCCTGCACCCCCACCCCCCAGCACTGTGGGGCACCTGCCAGCAGGCCCCCACTCATGTCAACTCATGTTTCCCTGCACCCCCACCCCCAAGCACTGTGGTGCACCCTCCACCAGGCCCCCACTCATTTCCAACACATGTTCCCCTGCACCCCCACCCCCCAGCACTGTGGTGCACCCTCCACCAGGCCCCCACTCATGTCCAACTCATGTTCCCCTGCACCCCCACCCCCAGCACTGTGGGGCACCTGCCAGCAGGCCCCCACTCATGTCCAACTCATGTCCCCCTGCAGCCACACCCCCCAGCACTGTGGTGCACCCTCCACCAGGCCCCCACTCATGTCTCCCATCACCGCCACCCCCCAGCACTGTGGTGCACCCTCCACCAGGCCCCAACTCATGTCTCCCATCCCCCCCACCCCACAGCACTGTGGTGCACCCTCCAGCAGGCCCCCACTCATGTCTCCCATCACCCCCACCCCCCAGCACTCTGGTGCACCCTCCACCAGGCCCATGTCTCCCATCACCCCCACCCCACAGCACTGTGGTGCACCCTCCACCAGGCCCCAACTCATGTTCCCCTGCACCCCCACCCCCAGCACTGTGGGGCACCCTCCACCAGGCCCCAACTCATGTCCAACTCATGTTCCCCTGCACCCCACCCCCCAGCACTGTGGGGCACCTGCCAGCAGGCCCCCACCCATGTCCAACTCATGTCCCCCTGCAGCCACACCCCCAGCACTGTGGTGCACCCTCCACCAGGCCCCCACTCATGTCTCCCATCACCCCACCCCCCAGCACTGTGGTGCACCCTCCACCAGGCCCCAACTCATGTCTCTCATCACCCCCACCCCACAGCACTGTGGTGCACCCTCCACCAGGCCCCAACTCATGTTCCCCTGCACCCCCACCCCCAGCACTGTGGGGCACCCTCCACCAGGCCCCAACTCATGTCCAACTCATGTTCCCCTGCACCCCACCCCCCAGCACTGTGGGGCACCTGCCAGCAGGCCCCCACCCATGTCCAACTAATGTCCCTCTGCACCCCCACCCCCCAGCACTGTGGTGCACCCTCCACCAGGCCCCCACTCATGTCTTCCATCACCCCCACCCCCCAGCACTGTGGTGCACCCTCCACCAGGCCCCAACTCATGTCCAACTCATGTTCCCCTGCACCCACACCCCCCAGCACTGTGGTGCACCCTCCACCAGGCCCCCCACTCATGTCTCCCATCACCCCCACCCCCCAGCACTGTGGGGCACCCTCCACCAGGCCCCAACTCATGTTCCCCTGCACCCCCACCCCCCAGGACTGTGGGGCACCCTCCACCAGGCCCCCACTCATGTCTCCCATCACCCCCACCCCCCAGCACTGTGATGCACCCTCCACCAGGCCCTAACTCATGTTCCCCTGCACCCCCAACCCCCAGCACTGTGTGGCGCCTGCCAGTAGGCCCCCACTCATGTCCAACTCATGTTCCCCTGCACCACCACCCCCCAGCACTGTGGTGCACCCTCCACCAGGCCCCAACTCATGTCCAACTCATGTTCCCCTGTACCCCCACCCCCCAGCACTGTGGTGCACCCTCCACCAGGCCCCCACTCATGTCTCCCATCACCCCCACCCCCAGCACTGTGGTGCACCCTCCAACAGGCCCCAACTCATGTTCCCCTGCACCCCCAACCCCCAGCACTGTGGGGAACCTGGCAGCAGGCCCCCACTCATGTCCAACTCATGTCCCCCTGCACTCCCACCCCCAAGCACTGTGGTGCACCCTCCACCAGGCCCCCACTCATGTCCAACTCATGTTCCCCTGCACCCCCACCCCCAGCACTGTGGGGCACCTGCCAGCAGGCCCCCACTCATGTCCAACTCATGTCCCCCTGCACCCCCACCCCCCAGCACTGTGGTGCACCCTCCATCAGGCCCCCACTCATGTCTCCCATCACCCCCACCCCCAGCACTGTGGTGCACCCTCCACCAGGCCCCAACTCATGTCTCCCATCACCCCCACCCCCCAGCACTGTGGTGCACCCTCCACCAGGCCCCAACTCATGTTCCCCTGCACCCCACTCCCCCAGCACTGTGGTGCACCCTCCACCAGCCCCCCACTCATGTCTCCCATCACCCCCACCCCCCAGCACTGTGGTGCACCCTCCACCAGGCCCCCACTCATGTCTCCCATCACCCCACCCCCAGCACTGTGGGGCACCCTCCACCAGGCCCCAACTCATGTCCAACTCATGTTCCCCTGCACCCCCACCCCCCAGCACTGTGGGGCACCCTCCATCAGCCCCCCACTCATGTCTCCCATCACCCCCACCAGGCCCCAACTCATGTTCCCCTGCACCCCCACCCCCCAGCACTGTGGGGCACCCTCCACCAGGCCCCAACTCATGTCCAACTCATGTTCCCCTGCACCCCCACCCCCCAGCACTGTGGTGCACCCTCCACCAGGCCCCCACTCATGTCTCCCATCACCCCCACCCCCCAGCACTGTGGGGCACCCTCCACCAGGCCCCAACTCATGTCCAACTCATGTTCCCCTCCACCCCCACCCCCTAGCACTGTGGTGCACCCTCCACCAGGCCCCCACTCATGTCTCCCATCACCCCCACCCCCCAGCACTGTGGTGCACCCTCCACCAGGCCCCAACTCATGTTCCCCTGCACCCCCACCCCCCAGCACTGTGTGGCGCCTGCCAGCAGGCCCCCACTCTTGTCCAACTCATGTTCCCCTGCACCCCCACCACCCAGCACTTTGGTGCACCCTCCACCAGGCCCCAACTCATGTCCAACTCATGTTCCCCTGCACCCACACCTCCCAGCACTGTGGTGCACCCTCCACCAGGCCCCCCACTCATGTCTCCCATCACCCCCACCCCCCAGCACTGTGGTGCACCGTCCACCAGGCCCCAACTCATGTTCCCCTGCACCCCCACCCCCCAGCACTGTGGGGCACCTGCCAGCAGGCCCCCACTCATGTCCAACTCATGTTCCCCTGCACCCCCACCCCCAAGCACTGTGGTGCACCCTCCACCAGGCCCCCACTCATGTCCAACTCATGTTCCCCTGCACCCCCACCCCCCAGCACTGTCGTGCACCCTCCACCAGGTCCCCACTCATGTCCAACTCATGTTTCCCTGCACCTCCACCCCCCAGCACTGTGGGGCACCTGCCAGCTGGCCCCCACTAATGTCCACCTCATGTCCCCCTGAACCCCCACCCCCCAGCACTGTGGTGCACCCTCCACCAGGCCCCCACTCATGTCTCCCATCACCCCCACCCCCAGCACTGTGGTGCACCCTCCACCATGCCCCAACTCATGTCTCCCATCACCCCCACCCCCAGCACTGTGATGCACCCTCCACCAGGCCCCAACTCATGTTCCCCTGCACCCCCACCCCCCAGCACTGTGGTGCACTCTCCACCAGGCCCCCACTCATGTCTCCCATCACCCCCACCCCCCAGCACTGTGGGGCACCCTCCACCAGGCCTCCACTCATGTCTCCCATCACCCCCACCCCCCAGCACTGTGGGGCACCCTCCACCAGGCCCCCACTCATGTCTCCCATCACCCCCACCCCCCAGCACTGTGGGGCACCCTCCACCAGGCCCCAAGTCATGTCCAACTCATGTTCCCCTGCACCCCCACCCCCCAGCACTGTGGGGCACCCTCCACCCGGCCCCCACTCATGTCCAACTCATGTTCCCCTGCACCCCCACCCCCAGCACTGTGGGGCACCTGCCAGCAGGCCCCCACTCATGTCCAACTCATGTCCCCCTGCACCCCCACCGCCCAGCACTGTGGTGCACCCTCCACCAGGCCCCCACTCATGTCTCCCATCACCCCCACCCCCCAGCACTGTGGTGCACCCTCCACCAGGCCCCAACTCATGTTCCCCAGCCAACATGTCATCACAATCTAGATCCCTGGTCCCTATGGTCAGCCTCCAAATGCAAAACACCCACCCGAGTATTGCATCCACCCACTTAGAAATGGCAATAACATGATAGAACCCCAATTGCAAGTTTGGAAACGAACACATGTCCCTCACATACACCCAATGGGTGTCAGTGAATCTCAAAACCCATATCATGATATGCATGAAACCAATGATATGATACTACACATTGAAGTTTGAACAAAAAATATGTATTAAAGGAAACATAAATTGAATCAAAAATAAACAAACAGAAATGGGAATGTAAACAAAATAAAAAGAAGCATTTCTGTGAAAAAATGCAAAACCAAAAATCATAATCCAAAGGAATGGTGTCCAAAGTCACAGTCCACAAAAGAAAATACAATGGAAAATTATAATTGAAAGCCATTGCTCCATGGGTAAATTGTAAAAAAAAAAGAAAATCCAACAGTCAACTATGTACAGATGAACCAGCCAGGGTCCATGATCCCAACAGAAGAAATGAAACCTATCTAATAACACTACCTAATAAAAAAAAAAAACTATATACAAAAATGTGGCCCATTGTCCAAAAGGTCCAAAAAAATGCAAAACCAAAGGAAACCTAACCCTAACTACAGAACTATGTACAAGGGCAGCGGGCTAGTCCGACGGCTCACTTTTGGATGCCCCAGGCCAGGACATCATGGAACTCCTGCTCAATGTACCGGAGGCGGTCCTCCTCCATGGCCCCGAGGGTCCGCAGGGCCGTCGACGTGTCCACCTCCAACCCCCTGCAGATTGCCTCGAGGTACTCGGCCCGCCTCAGGGCCCTCCGCATGGAGTTCTCTGCCCTGACCATCGTGAGCCGTGCCTCTTCCGCCCGCTGCCGCTCCGCATCTATGGCGTGGCCCAACCGCTGCCACACGGAAGACACTTTCTGTCCTGGATCCTCCTGCCCTCCGGCCGATGCCTGCCCCTCCGATGTTGAAGGCCCCGAGCCTTCATGGCTCCCACCACATTGCTGCTGCTGCTGTGCCTCTGCCCGTGCACTGCCTCCTGCTGCCTGCACATCCTCCGCTGGCTGGGGTGCAGTCGTTGATGTGGCCACCCCTGCTGGACGTCCGACTCCCGACTGTGGCAGGGATGCCTCCTCCACCAGCCTGGCCGCACCGTCAGAGGCAGCTCCACAGGGCACCCAGGTGACTGATGGGTGGGAAGATGGCACGGAGGATGACTGGCGCATAGGGGGTTCATTTGAGGAGGGGGTCGCAGCAAGCCCCATCAAATGGAGGAATCCGGCCTGGGTGACCTGTCCCAGTAGGCCGACGCGGTCAACGAGCCATTCGAGATGACGTGCAGTCTCCTCATGAAAAGACTGCAGGTCACCTCGCATGGCCCGTTGACGCAATGCCACACCAGTCAGGACACGCTCAACCCGGACCCGGATAGCCACGTCCGTAGACAGAGGAAGGCCAGTTGTTGTGAGCTCATCCCCTGCCTGAAAACGGGTCTGGACGTAGGCATCCCTGCTGGTGCAAGATGATGCATGGACAGGATCAGGGACAGGATTGCACACAGGCACCTCCGCGGCGACCTGTGCTGCCTCCTGTCCCTGGTCCTGCACTGCACCACTAGCACCAGTGGAATCCTTACCTCCAGACCCCGTCTCTGTTGCTTGCACGGCCTCCTCCTCCACCAAACACCCCACCAACCTGGATGACTCCGTGCCATCTTCCCCCGTTGGGCCCTGTGGGGTCCCAGCTGCCCCTTCTGCTGCCGAGGAGTCCAACTCCAACCTCCGCCTCTTGGACCTCCCCCCGGCAGCTGCGGCCTGGGACGCGGCACCGGACTCCTCACTCCCCGACGAGATCACAACCTGGGAGGGGAGCCGGGCCTTGCGTCTCCGGCTGGTGGTGGGATCCCCGCCGCTGTGCCCCACAGCACCTTCTCCGCCCTCTTCATCAGTTGACGCTGCAGACAGGGAGAAATAAAACACAGGCATCAGGGCACTGTACAATGGACACATACACACATGACAGTTGTACATGAGTGGCATTGGAAAACCTCAGACATGCCATCACAATCCCCAACACACATGTCATTTCAACTCGCACAGACGAGCCATACCACAGCCATATCGCAACTGCCAGCACCATCCATACACATACAACAGCATGAGCAGGCAAAGCTGAGCCAGACATCACATGCAACACAGGAAGTGCACTACACATGTACACACACACCACACTTCCATGCATGTGTACACCTCTGCCAAGTGTCGCAGTGTTCAGATGGGCATCCATGTCACATCTGCCAATCAGGCTTCCACATCCCGCTGTCACATGCATCCATGTTGCATCACTGTTGCACCCTTGTCAAATACACACAAATGCACATGTACACAGTGCTGATACATGCAGCTGAATTTAACATACATGTGTGACATCACAAACATGTCTACTTACATACACATTCATCCAAACATGTGTGCCCACACAACTGCATTTGGCATGCAAGCCTACACACACAAGCACCATCCATGTCTCACACATTACTGCCCTCGCATGTGTTAGCCTCACGGCCCTGAAACACCCCCACCCATACTCGAGCCCATACAAACAGATGTGCAACCTGCACACTACTGAAACATCACCACACGCACAGCTCACAATCAGGGTGCATGTACACTTACCGCTCGACTCCAGACGGGTCTGCCCCTCAAGGACCTGGATGTGGAGCGCTGGGGATATACGTTCCAGGACCCTCATCTGATCTTGCGACGAGTGGCCCCGGCGTCCCTTAGCATCCGCTGCCTTCAAGAGGTGCCGGGCCTTGTTCAGGGTCCTGGACCTGAAGTCCTCCCAGCACTTCTTGACATGTTGGAAGCCGCGGACTGCCACCCCCTCCGCTTTGATGGCAGTCACGATGTCCGTCCAGATCCGAGTCCGTCCTTCCTTGTCGGCGCGGAAACTTCCGAAGAGGGCATCATACTGCCCCAGGACTTGCTCCACCAGGACACCAACTTCCCTGGCACTGAAGCTGGTGCCCCTCTGCCTCTCTGGCCGGGGGTTGTCAGTGGTGCCAGATGTTGCAGTGCCCGACATGACAACCCCAGAGGCAGGAGTGGGTGGGCAACTGGGTCCTGGGGCTGGACTGTGGAGCGATGGAATCCCAGTCGGCTGTCTTCGGTTCCAGCAGGGGTGGTAACAGCAACAGCACCCCTGGCTGATGTGCAGGAAGCAAATGGCAGGGCACGTGGGCAGCAGGCAGTCAGGCAGCAGCAGATGGCAGGTAGGAGCATGCTTGGGGCTCTGGGGGGCAGTAATTCGGCCTTCTGGGCAGGAGCGTGGTCTTCCGTGTGCTTACGCGTGGCCAGCTTGATATGGAGTGATTTGACACATGAAAATTCTGCATGTCAGCGTGTAATTCGAGGAAAGGCCCTTAGCGCGTAAGCGCGTCTGCACGCATACACAATTTCATTGGACAGAAGGCCCCTCAAGCGCAAGCGCCCCTGTGACGTGACGCGCGCAGGCGTGCATGGGCATTTCAGCACGCGTGAAAAACTGTACGTCCGCGTGTAATCCGAGGAAAGGGCCCATGCGCATAAGTGACATGACGCGCGCAGGTGTTTCCCTCAGCACGGGTTAAAGGTGAGCGGGCCCAGCAGTTTGCTGTACGTGCCTTTCATGGAGACCGACGTGTGTTGCTGCTTCCTGTTGTTTCGCGCGCCATCACAACTTCACAGCTATAAAGGACGTATCTCTTCTTTTGGCGGGGGCATTGGCTATGTGTGTTTTTCTGCATCGCGCTAGTCAGACGGTGAGTCGCACACGCTCTTTTTCCCACTGCGGGTGGCCCTGTGTATCACACCCATTTTCGATGTCATAATAGCCTGCGTGTCCCACGCGTACGCGTTATTCGCGTTACTGGGTGCCACCGCGTACTGCGGGAGGTTGAATCCACGCACGTAGGCTGCAGGGTTGCGTGCATGGTTTTACTGCAGTTTTGGGGGCCTGAGCGTTGCGTGACCCGTCACTACATCACCGGGGTCACATACAGCCTTGCAGGTGCGGGGGGGCTGTTAACATCTTGCTTCCCACCCCCTTCACCCCAATTGCCCAGGTCAATTGTGGTGTACACCTCCCATTGGCACCACTCCATCTGTGCCGGCACTACTACATCTGTGCCATGGTTGGGAGGCCACCAAAGGTGAGGGGCGCCTCAGCTGGGCGTACTCCTCGTGGCGGGCTTGGTCGGGGACGTGGCCGTGGTGACCAGGGAGTAGGGGGACTCCAGGGTGTCCAGGGCGGCCACAGAGGGGGAAGAGGCAGGGGTGCGCCACTTGAGCACAATGTTGTGCCATGTGTCAGTGCAGTCATGCCACCACCCCCTGTGGTTCCGGGGGATGCAGCTTCTGCATCTGGCACTGGCGCCCGTGTGACCCGGCAGTCTGTTCCATCGACTGCCACGGGCCCAAGGGTAGTGGTAGCTGCAGGTGCAGCTGTGGACACCGCCACCCAGGCTCAGGGTCTGCCAGCGCAGGCTGCGTTGGCACTTGGGGAGCCCTTGGTAGATCTCCAACAGGCCAGGAGGGAAACCATAGGGGCAGGCCGGGCTGCTCAGACCAAGACACGTGTCCCTGGGGCAGTCATGTCATCTGCTGCCCCGAACAGCCTAGTGTTGGCAAGTGCAGGGGCAAATGCACCCAACAACACCCCGGTTGTGAGTCTGCCAACCATGAGTGTTGCGGTCAATGACCCTGCCACAGCTGATGTTGCTGCGCAGGGTCCATTAGAGGGCACCCAGCTGCCACTGACACAAGTCAGGCCTTTGGTCGTCCCTCCACCTGCCACTCCCTTCGCTCAATCCACCGAACCCACTGGCCATACTGGTCAGGGCGGCATTAGCCATCCAGGGTCTGCGCCACAGTCCAAGAGGAAGAAGGTTGCACCTGCAGCACAGGCTGGGACCCCACACACAGCCACGACCTCCTGCACGTCGAGGAAGAAACCTTTCTGCAAGCAGGAACTGGACTTCCTCGTGGGCTATGTGCGGGAACACAGCCGTGACATGCTAGTGGGTGCCAATAGTCAGACTACTGCTGCCCAACGTGACACCCACTGGAAGCATGTTGCGGAACATGTCAGTTCATTCGGCATGGAATGACATCAAACGCAGCACTAAGGCTAAGCGTGCCTCTAATTACAACTTGACTCTGGTGACTGGCAGTGGGCCTGCACCAGAGGAGGAAGTGCTCACTCCGCATGAGGCACTCGTTGCGGAGTTCATACCACCTGAATTGGTCGAAGGAGTGGGAGAGATGCTGGACTTTGATGCCCAGTCCAGTGAGTGTTGATGCGTGTTTGTTGAGGACGTGTGTATTTCACTTGTGGGATGTGTTGTGCATGATTGCCACTACATGTGACGTGTACATGGTTCTGATGTGTAAGTAATGCAATGCTTCCGTGATGCATGTCTCCTCTGCCTGCATGCGGGGACTCCATGTAGGCATGCTCCCTTGCCCCTCCTCCGCCACTCTGCACCCCAGTTCCACCTTTGCACTGGTCTGCTTCAATCTTGCCAATGTGTACTTTCTTGTTCATGTTTGTTTGTTTGTTTGTTTTATTATTTATAATGCGCGAGCGTACCCGGGGGTATCAGGGCGCAGCCTTTACAAGAATTTTCGAAGCTTGGTTACAGTACACGAGGAATATACATAATACAGAAATATGTACACAAATGTTATATACAATATATACAAATCAGCAGTAAGTGTGAGCATGCGTCCTGTGTAGATGCTAACTTCCAGCGTAGAATCTGCCAGACATATGCCATGTGGTACAGCCTTAGTACTTGATGCAGGGCATCTCACTTGTACTGTGCATAGGTCAGATGTCCCGCAGGGACATGAGTGCCCATTCATGCTCCATGTGCATTGCACGCATGCCCCTATGTGTCCTTAACTGGATGATCACTTTAATACAAGTCCTTGGTTACATACATTGCCTGGCATCTCATCAGCCTTCCCATGTCAACTGTGGCTCAGTCCTGCGTTGCACACATGTTTAGGGTCTGACAATCTGTGTGGCTCACAGGCCTCAGCCTGTTCAATGGCCAATGACTCTGTCCAACTGTTGTTGTGTCTTCTTCACACATGGGCGGCATCCAGAGTTTTCATCATGTGTCCTGCTTACTGTCCCAGCATCATTTGCAGTGTTGTCACTTGAATCACATTAAGCTGTTGATGCCAGTCAACACTGCCTGTCAATACACAGGTGTATGGTCAGCCTTTTGATACCATGCTAGGCATCCCTGCTTTGGTACTGGGGTGGAGGGGTGCTTGGCTTCTAGATATGGTACACATTGAATGCACAATGCACGTGATGTCTGAATTTGACATTGCACTGCCTTCACATTTCCTGGCACACACCATGGAGTCCTTGTACATGTAGGTAGTGAGTGGCGTACACATTTTCTGCACTGCATAGACCCACTTCCATGGAAAGTGCCACCTTTCAACAGGTCTGATCACAGAAGCAATTCAAAGTTGACCCAGCATGCATGCCAGGTTATATGTTGTGTGTCACATGTCTGCCTGATGCGTTTGCTGTCGGTGTGTGTGTGTGTTGTGTGCTTCTGACATGTGTAATGACCTTTTTTCTCTATATTTTTTAGGTGATGACGCAATGGAGGCGGAGGATGGTGTTGTCATGCCAGACACAGGGTTGTTACCACTACATCAACCCGGCACTAGTGCAGGTCGTGGGGTGGTAGGCCACGAAAACCCCCAAGTGCTACAGTCCATCTTGTCTCTGGCTGCCTATGAGTCCAGCCTTGATGACGACTCTGACGTCCATGTTGAGTTGGATGAGCATCAAGTCCATGTGTCAGGGGTGAGTGATTCTGATGTGGACACTCCTCTGTCCGCGACACCTGCACTGAGGGATCAGACAGTTTGGTTCCTCCGCCCGTGGTGGATCGGGACGCAGGGTCACCCTCCACACCAGTCACTGATGAGCCTGGGACATCACGTCGACGGGGGCATGTAGTCGTGCAGCCGCGGGCGGTGCCAAGACAGCGAGGACCCCCGGTCCTTGGGTCCCGCAGGGGTCAAGCCCGGCAACGCGGTCGCCGCGCGCAACCGCAGTATACTGAGTGGGAGCAAGACATGACTGCCAATTCCGAACAGCAGGGGGCAGCAATGGAGAACATCGCTGAGAGCATGGAGCGTGTGGCCCGATCTGTGCTCCCCCCTGCTAGGCAGGTGCTTCTCCAGCAGCAGGAGGCACGGTCCACGGCCCGCTCGCTCAGGCTGGGCATGGCGGCCTCAGACAGGGCACGCCAGGCTGAAATGTCATCTCTGCGTCAAGCAATTGCTGCTCACGCAGAGGCGCACATGGATGCCCTGAGGGAGGAGTATGCTTCCCTCATATCCACTCTGGGTGTCCTTATGATGTCCCAGAGGCAGCGGGCAGAGGAGAGGTTTGCACAGCTTGAGCGTACCATCTCGGCTCAGCTACAGGCTTGCCGGGAGGTGCAGCGGTTGTCCAGCCAGGCCTTGCAGGAGGAACTCCGTGTTACACATGCTACCGTGCAAGAGGAAGCACGTGTATCACGTGAGGTTCTGCATGCAGACCTACGTCACATCGCCACACAGAACCAGGCTCACCCTGCCGGCAGACTTGCTGCTGACGAGGGGCAAGCTGCGGCTAGGCGTGGCCAGGCTACAGTGCCACATCCTCCTTTACAGGATGAGCCAGACTCGGACGACCATCTATCTCCCACATAGGTCGGGCTGTGCAGGCGTTGAGCCCATGGAGGTTTTTTTTTTGGCTCAGCATCATCGCATGTGGATGTTGAGCAGCACCCTGTACCCCCCCCCCCCCTCCTGGGTGCCTCCCCTCCCTACCGGGTCGTATGTGGCCATTTTTGATTTTTCTTTTAGTTAAGTTTCTGTTTGATAGTTTAATTAGGTAATGTAGGTTTTCCATAGTTAGTGTAATTAGTTAATATAGTTTAAAATTGCTTGTCTATTGTGCTTTCAGGTGACGTTGCGGTGCTTTGTGGCTTTGAAGGCATCCACTGTCTGTTCCAGCTGGGCCCTTCAGGCTTGTCTTGTGTATGTGTTTGCTGCTTGGGGTCCTTGACTCACATATGCCACTCCTGCCTCCCTTATCCATGGGCTCGCAAGGATGGTTCGGTGTCACAACCTTTTACACAAGGGCTTTGGACTGTCATATCTGTGGCATGTCTGGTGCTGTGTGACTTGTGTTTACACCTCTAGTGGGGATGATTTTGGTGTTATTGTCCACTGTTCAGCTTTTGCTAGATGGGGTGTTTCATGATTAATGTGTACATTCATTGCTATGCATTGTGCAGTATGTTTCTTATCTTTACTGTACACGTGCTTGTTGCAATTCATGCCGTAGATAGTGTTCCACACTTTGGATGTGAAAGACGGACTGATGGTGTGATTTCTGATGTGACTCTTTGACATGTTCAAGTAATGAGATGCCTGAAGAGACACACACAGATGACTTTGAAGCATTAATCATGTGTTTCATGCCCTTTCTGCAGGGGGATGAGCCTCCAGAGCACCATTGCCAGCAGACATGTCCCATTGGACGTCGGAATTCTGGACACGTTTGTTGGTGCCCACATGCACATGTGTGCACAAGCAGAGGCACAAGGATTGCAGACCTACATCCTAGAACTGCTGACGTGTTCCAAGGAACTCCAGGCAAGGTGAGCAGCACAGGGGGGCCACAACACAGCAAAGCTTGCACCAGGCGAGTTGCACATGCAGGCTTAGTCACAGCACTGAGGGTGAGCTTGGATGAATATTGGTGTTGAAGCACACAATGCAGCTCAGATGTGTTGGTGGACTGATGGCTGTTGATTGTAAGGTTGCCTGGGACACCTGCAGGGGCAGTGGCACATATCCTCCGGTACACCAAGGTCCATTGAGGCACTTGTATCAACCATGTAGCCTTCCGAGACATGGAAAGGGGCAGCTCACAGGGACATACAGCAAGGGACATACTCGGGTGCAGTTCATTTCATTTCCATGTACATTTTGATAAATGCACTGCCAACTTTGTTTTGGTCATGGTGGTACACAACTTGCTCTGAAGTCATGGCTTGCTATATGGGTATGTCTGCTTACCCAGGGAACATTGCATGTTGTGTGAATTGTGACACATTGGTGTTCCATTTGCCACGCACCCACCGGCGGCTGACTTACTGCATTGACTGTGTATGACCCATCACAGGGGTAATGTTATATATGGGTACTAAACATCTACACCAGATTGTTTGTTTGTAGAGTAGTTTGTTGCTATGGGGCATGTTTGGTGGTGTGTTTTTGTGTAATTGGCATGTACAGGTTGTTGACTGTGGCTCTCTTTGCAGCATTGCAGTGCTCCTGTAACCGGACCTGAGAGTGCGCAGGCAGGAGGCCAGCACTCAAAAGCAGAGCTAAGTGTCTTGTTGTTTTTCTTTCAAACTGCTCTGCATATGCTTGTTGGGGGGTGCACTAATGCAATTTGGTATGTTTTTTCCCCCTAATCACCCGGAATCCTATGCAATTTTGAACCCTCTACCCTCTACCCGGTGTTCCTGCTTCCCGTACCTATCCAAGCAACGTTCCCTAACCCTCTTTCCCCGCTGGGGTTGCGGATGCCTGTGTAAGCCCTAAACTTGCAGGCGCCAAAACCCTAGAGGGGGTGGTTGGTTCGTGCCACTCCTAAGCCTGGACTACAGAAGGCCATGACAATGATGTCCAAGTTTGTTTGGATTGTGTATGTGTTCATGCAGGTAGTACATTTTCGTGCATTCCCTCCTTTCATGTGTCATTCCTCCTCCACTCTCCTGCCACTCATTCCAGTTATCCAGTGTTCCAACACCTGTCCCGACTGCATATCCCTGACCCTCCTTCCCCACCAGGGTCTCAGGGGCCTGTGTGAGTTTGACCTTGCAGGCACCCGCGACACGGTGGGGGTGGTTGTTTCGTGACACTCCCGCGCCTGTACACGGGACCTGTGACAGTACACATCCGTTCATGGTGCATCATTCTATGTTATGTACCACACATGGTTCACATCCTGTTGTGACATTGTTTTACTGTGCTACCTTGGTTGTTGCATCATTGGTGTAGTACTTGGCCTTTGTGAGGTACTGCTACGTCAAGTCATCTACTGGAGGGTGTTCTGGTTCGTTTTTCTGGCTTGGATTTTGTGATTTTGGAAATGAGCGTGGATTCTGAGGGTGCAGGCACCTTTTTACACACAAGGTGGGAGATGGTGACGAAGGGGAAAGGTGATCCTCTGGCCAGGTGGAATTGAGGGTTGAAGGCTCCATGACCCAGGTGCAGTTGTTCAGTGGGTCATGGTCATTTGTGAGGGAGGAGGGGGGTTGTTGTTGATAGTTGCCTTGCCCTGCAGTGTGATGGGAACCCTGACATTGTAATGGTGGTATCCTATGTACATGTTGTGTTCTGCTGATCATTGCCTGTTCATGTGTTGTGTTTACCTTTCAGGTGCGAGGGGATAGCTGTGGTTTGACATGCTGGGGTGTACACATGGTGAATGTTCACATGTGATGTGTCGAGAACACTGATGGTCACTTGATTGCACATGCATATGTTGAGTGCATGTCCTTGC
This sequence comes from Ambystoma mexicanum, assembly GCF_040938575.1. NCBI lineage: Eukaryota > Metazoa > Chordata > Amphibia > Caudata > Ambystomatidae > Ambystoma > Ambystoma mexicanum. The sequence goes on along the minus strand of NC_090937.1, from coordinate 1,052,693,907 downwards.
TGACCCACACACTTGCACTCTGATGCACTACATGTACAACCACCCTTGCATATCCACGTGTACACTGTTTGCCTTCTGGTGCCCACTGTGTCCCTGCAGCACATGTTCTGTGACCAATTATGGATCCTGTACATGCCTAATTTGCTTTTTGATGTGGTCTGCCGCTTAGATGTGAAGCTCAGGGTGTGCATCACACACAATGGCTGTTCACTGTGCTGTGCGCTGAGCAGTGTGTTGCAGGAGTAGGACACAGCACACAGAAGTTGCAGTGTTGATTTTGAAATGCACAATGTGCATGTAGACAGGCATTCATTCTTATGTTACGTCTACAACTCTTGTAATGCATTTGGAAATTACTTATTTTGGGTGGGAGGTTGTTGGTCAGTCATTTCATCTGATTCCAGGTCAGGCATCATTGTCTGATGCCACTGTACATTTTGGACATGGCAATGTGTACCTTATTGTTACTGTGTTGGTGTATGGGTATTGCTTGCCATGTCATGTTGTGGTTTGGGAGGGTTTGAGTGACATAACAGTGATGGCCATGGTCTGTTTTGCAGGTGTGTGTGATTCACACCTTGCATGTCAGGGTCATCCGCTTCTCAAAGCAACTAGCTCGGGATAGATCTCTCTCCGCGGCAGGGCCCTCCCTCTGGAACTGCCTTCCTGCCTCACTGGAACTTGAGGAGAACCATCTCCGGTTCGGGAAGCACCTCAAGACCTTCCTCTTTGCTTCTGCTTTCTCTCTGCCTCTCCCTTGCTAAATTCTTCACTGTAACTGCACTGGATCTGTAACTGGGCCACTCTCACCATCCTCGGTCCCTGGCCCAGCCACTCTCCACTTGCACTGCCTCCCTGGCAACCCCTGCACTGCGGGACTGTCTCTCTATCCCTACAGCCCCCCCTTCCCAGCACTTGTCTGCACTTACCTTTGCAGTTGCCACCAGCTGGCCTATGTATTTGGTTTTTGGTCTACTTACCCTGTACTGCACTCCCCCCACTCCCCTTCCCCTTGCACTTTTCCCTTCCCCCTACCCCTGCACTTGCACAATCTAAATGACACCTGGCCTAGTAGTACCGTTGTCTGTCTTCCCTTGTTCCCCCCTCCCTGCCTCATCGCACCTTGAAATACTTGTGTATAGGCCATATCATGTCATGTCATATGTGTGCCTTTTAGTCACACAGGATAGCTTGTGTTTAAGTAGCTAGGGATGCAGACAAAGTGGCACTTCCATGGCAACTATCTCAGGGTGGTAGGGTTGTGACAGTTGACTGTCTCTTTGTCATCATCGATTGTCACCTGGTATGTGCCAGGCCTGTGTGCACTCCGCAGGGGTGGGAGTTTAGGTGAAAAATGTGGCCACAAGCTGGGTCCGGGTTTCCTCGCCACGTGCCCTGTCCCCTCCCATGGGCAGCGCCTGTGCCTGTGGTTGGGGATGTGGGGGCACCACCATGTCCACCGGGACGCCCTGCCGTGTTGCAACATTGTGCAGGACACATGCTGCCACAATGATCCTGCACACTACTGGTGGTGCATAGAGTAGCTGCCCGCCAGAGCGGTCAAGGGAGCGGAAACGTGACTTGAGCACTCCGAATGTGCGCTCCACTATGGCCCTGGTTGCAATATGGGCGACGTTGTATCTTACCTGGGGTGGTGTGGTGGGGTTCCGGATTGGCGTCATCATGGGTTGATCAGAGGGTAGGCACTGTCCCCTGGGGAGGTGTAAATGGTTGTGATTATTGGGTTTTGTTTATTTGTGTGTGTGTGTGACATGCATGCATGTGCAAGGGCATTTGTACTCACCTAGGAGCCAGGTGTCGCCATGCTGCCCAGCTTCCAGGACCCGGCTCAGGGCGGACATTCTGTATATGAAACTGTCATGGGTGGAGCCAGGGTAGTTTGCATAGACAGAGGTGATGATTCCCTTTGCATCGCATACCACCTGTACATTGATGGAATGCCAGTGCTTGCGGTTTCGGTAGATTTGCTCAGTGGCCCTAGGTGGACGTAGGGCCACATGGGTGCAATCTATGGCACCAAGCACTTTGGGGAAGTGTGCCACTCTGAAAAAATCCAGGACAACGGCCTGCCTTTCTGCAGGTGTTCTGGGCATGTATATGTGCCTGCGGACTGAGGGGCGCGCTGTCATGATTGCCAGTACCTGGTGTAGGCAGCGTGACTGCGTGGCCTGTGAGACCCCCCCACTATGGCAGTAGTCCGCTGAAATGACCCAGTGGCCAAAAAATGCAGGACATTGAGCAGCTTCTCCAAGGGGCTCAATGCTTGGGAGCAAAGGGTGGGGGATGTAAGGTCATCTTCCCACTCCCTGACCAGGTCTAGGATGATGTGGGGTGGAAACCTATACCTGCCATAGACCTGGTCGTCAGGCATCCCAAAAAGGCCTGTCCGTGGTGCGAAAATGCGTGCCCTGGCTATTCTCCTCCTCCTGCGGTGTCCCACGATCAGTGCTGCGACAAATGGGGCATTCATCGTAGCTGTATATACGTGTTTGTTGTTTCCGTGCACTTTTATACTGTGCGCGGGGACGCTTCCGCCTGCCTTCGTGTGGCGGACGCGTTGATGCCTGTGTGCGTCTTTTGCCATGCGCAGGTTTCCCGTATTCGAATCCATGAATACGGGTTGTTGGCGTGCGTGTGGGCGTTCCGTGTAGTTCCCTGGAGTACTTCCCCAGTTACGCCTTCTTTTTCATGCGTTATTCCCCATTCCGCGTGTTACGCCCACTGTTCCGCCCACTTTGGTTGTGTGCGCCGCGCTATGTGCGCTTTTGCTTTGCACGTAGCGCACGCCGTGTGTGCCTGCGTGCGCCATGGCAGGATTGGGCGCACGGACAGCGGGAAACACGAGCAGCGTCTTCCTTGAATCGCACACGTGCGCATGCGCTGCGTTTCTCGCGCTTGCGCTACCTTGCGCCTGCTTGCTCTGGGATTTTCGGCACACGTTTGCTCCATGAATCGACCCCCTTGTCTTTTCTTCCCAAGTCTGTGCAAGTGCGGTAACATAGGGGATCATATGTTTGTGGTACTCAAGTTAGCCTCTACATTCTCCAGGCACATCTCTTTCCAGGACACGTACAGGATCGTGCCTCAACGCCCATAAACATATACATAAAGAATGGAAAAGGCTGCAGGCAAACTGTTCCCAATATCAATAACTAGCAATGAACTGACTAACATGGAAGTAAAAGATGATCAATATGTCAAAGGTGATAGTGGACGAAACATTAAGAGAAATTCCAAGGCGTCAACAATCAGGTAATGCTACTGGTGTTGGAGTAGTTCACATCTGGCCTACTACAAAGAGTGCTTCAAAAGGCCTCCAGGTTCTCTGTTGCAGAACAGTGAATAGAGATGGCAGAATAGTGCAAAATGTATAGGAATTAGCAGGAGGCCGTAGTTCAGGAATAACCAAATGTAGTTAGTGCACTACATTGACAGCAGAAGAGGAAGACTCCTTTTGCAAGCATTACGGTGAATAGAGTGATTACAGAGTTATTCATAGACTCTTGAGCTGACTACATGCTTATTACTACAACTATATGGACTCGACAGATCAATCACTGCACACTCTGGAAATCTGAGGTTGAAGCTCATGCATATTGAGAGGTACTCATTCATCTAATTGGAGAATTCCAGGCTGAGATAGAGCCCATGGATCATAAAGCAAATACCATGATTGTGTCCCAGAAAGTAAACAACCTATTATCATGGGATGATCAAGCATAGCTGAAAATAAGATTGGAACCAGGTGGTCCAATACAGAACCTCATGATCGAAGAGACCGCAGATTCAGGTACACCACTTTCAGGAGGTGCAGCAGAATGGTGCCTGCAGATATTCAGAAAGGTGCTAGGTGTAAGGTGTCTGAAGGAGTTTGTTGATTGAATCAGACTAAATAAGTATCAATATCTGTGGGGTCCAAGTTTAGAGGGGTGTCACAAGCATTACTTGATGATGTACGCAAACAGCTGGAGAAATTGAAACAAGAAGGAATCATGGAACAAGAAGGAATCCTTGAAAGAACAGAAGCATACAATTAGGTAAGTCCAATAGTGGTAGTTAATAAAGGACATTGGGGCATCACACTGCAATGATTTGTGAGGACTAAAGAAGAATGTGTTGGTGGACAGATTTCCCTTACTGAAAATATCAGAGATAATTACAGACATCAATGGAGCACAAATATTTTCCTTGATTGAACGTAGGTAAGCGTACCATCTGGTTTGTTTACATCCTGACTCAATAGATGTAATAGTGTTCATAACACCAATAGGATACTAAACATGGAAGAGAATGCCATCTACCCGATATCTGCAGTGTATTTCAAAGAATTATGCATAGGCTAATAGGTAAGCTATGTGGAGTAAAAGCATACCATTATGACGGAGTCACCACAAACAGGAGGATGTCTGTCGGTTAATGAGTGGAAGCTTCACCAGAAGAAAATAATTTATGTTGCACATGAGTTTTCAGAGGAAGGGGTTTTACCAAATATGGATGCAAATACAGGCCATTGTGGATAATGGCACCCATAGGAACAAGAAGGAGGGGTCCTCATTCCTGGGATTGGTGGAGTTCTACTCTATGCTTGTGAAGAATATGGCTAACTAAACATAGAGTATGAGGAATTAGGAAGGGCGTAGGTTTTGCATGGGCTAAGGAATGTGAATTATAATTTCACAACTTCAAGAGGGCAATCACTGCAGCTCCAGTCTTGGAACCATTTCATGAGGAGAAAGAAAGGGACAATTGTGAATGCTTATGCAAGTGAAACAGGACTACGAGTGGTGTTAGTTAAATTCATGAATGTTGCTGGAGAGCACTGTAGCCTTTGCCTTTAGGACACCCATAGTGGCAGAACATCAATACTGAGTGATTGAACCTGAAGCATTAGCATGCTACTGAGCAATCAACAAATTACACATGTGCCTATGGGGAAGGCCTTTCAAAGAGAAAACTAATCACAAGGCGTTGGTGATAACATTTAACTGAAAAGGCATTGCAGGATTGTCCAAGAGGATTATTCGTTGGATCACAGCATTACAAGGATTAGGCATTGTGACTGAATATGTGTGCGAAAAAGATAATGTAGTGGTGGAAGCATTGTCTGGAAATCTGGTAGAGGGTGTTGATGGGGAAGAGATTGCAGTTAAGGATGAGATTGTGAAGACCATGAGAGAGGTTTTTCAGGTGTAAGGTTTTGAAGAAAAGGGGAAAGGGATGAAGTATTGTGTAGAGGATGAAGTGTATGAGTGGGTGAAACAGTTTATGCTGGAAGGCTTACCAAGTTGGGAGTTGGAATTGGAAGAAGAGTACACAACATATAAAAAGATTAAACATGAATTAAGTGTTATTGAAGAATGATTGTATGACAGATTGATAATTCCTAAATTGTGAGCAAGTATGTCATTGAGATAAATCATGAGGGCCATATGGGAATTGCCCAGGCCAAGTCCTTGTTGAAAGAAGACTTCTGGTGGCTGGGAATATGGGGACATTGAGAGTGATGCAGTAATGTATGAAATGCTCCAACAGTGACAAGCTTCTAATCACACACACTATTGATGTTTACTACCCAAAGACCAGACATTCACTGGGAGAACCAGCTATAGATTTGTTGGGTCCATTAAATTGGAGTTTGAGAGTCATTTCAATATGTGTTAGTGCATACCTTCTCTAAATGGCCTGAAATGGGAATGGTGCATTCAAAATCAACTAAAGAAATTCTTCAATTCTTAAAGTCAGGTTGTTATGGGAAAGAAGTACCTGGATGACTGGGAACAGAAAATGGACCACAATTTGTGTCTAGAGAAAGGGAAGAGTTTTTATTCAGACTAGAAAATGATCATACCATCACCTCATTGTATCACCCATGGGAACATGGATGTATTGAAAGATTCAATAGGATACTGATGGACATGACACATCTGAAGTTATGAGTGGGAAGTGATTGGCTTAACAGTGTTTTGGCAAGTGTGAACGAGTACTGCTTGGCACCAAATTTCATCATCAAAAGGTCCCCATGTGAAGTGGCTTGAGGAAGGAAATCCAATTAAAAAGTATGTCCTCCCTGGATGGGGATGGCCAGGATAAAGCTAATTGAAGGAGTGATGCACGGAGCATAGCAGCACACAAAGTGATGGGCAAAGAGTTGTTTGACAGGCTAGATTCCGTCAGGGAGAGACACATCCCACCCGGGAGTATGGTGAAGGCTTTGTTGCCATAGGGAGTGCACAAAGGGGCATCCAAATACTGTGGGAGACTGGTGGTGGCAGAAGATCTAAGTTGTGCTATGAGGTTACAAGACGGGTAAGTGTGGAACAAGGATAGAATTGTTGCAGTATTTGGGAGAAAGGAAAATAGGCTACAAACAGACACAGTTTTGTTATGGTATGGTGTGTTTGTGTGTGAAGGGAAGGAGGTGTGTTGTGTCTGTGTCTGCATTTGCATGTGTGTGGTAAGGGGTGCGAGAAGGGAGACATGGTGCCTGACGTTGTGAGTGAGTGTGGTGTGGAAGATGATATGGTTGTGAGTGCAGTATTGGTGAGGAGCATGGGTGAGTGTGATGGTACATGAAGTTTTGAGACCATTGAGTCTGGTAAGAATGGAGCATGGAGCCGCTGATCATGCAGAGAACAGGAGAGCATGAGAGAAGCAAGATTTACAATCATGCCTGCAGGGCTTCATAAGGACTGAGCCTGCATATGGACCTAATGGCATGAGAGGGAGATGGAGTGGTGGTTGATACAGCGGGTGGTCGGGAGGGAAAGCAGAGAGAGAGATGGAGGGGTCCAGGCCATACAGTCTGCGTGGAAGTGAATTGCACATAGAAGTGAACTATACTCCTTCACAATAAATTAACAGAATATAAATGACTCACCTGTGGACACAGCCTTTGTAGAGTGGGGTGCCTGATGATGAGCTGCAATACATCCCTCTTCTATAAGCTATCCTCAGGGTTTCCTTTCACCTTCTGCTCTTCCATCCACCTGTCACAAACTGCATGTATCTCATCCAATCGATCTAAGAGAAAGATGCTGACTGGTGTGTCATCTGCCCACAGATTCCTGGAATGGCAGATGCATTGTTCACTGTGAGAAATCTGAGGGTATTCTCAATCCTAAACCCCTTGGATCCTCTGTGCAGGTGGCCAGGGAAAGGCCATTGCTATTGGATCCTGGGGGCAGAGAAGCGAGGAAGGATCACCTGGGTAGAGGGTCACTGGGGACTGGGAATGGGGAGCCCTTGGGCAAGACATGGTATCCCCCTTCCCCTACTGACAACCAATCAAACACCTTCCCAACCGTTATAGGTTAATCTAAGCCAGTTCTCCTTATTTCTCCACAATTCACACTTGACAGTATTGGGATGAAGAAGAGGCAACTAAGAGCAATGAAGACTACACTCTTTTGCCATTCTGGTACTGGGAAGAGAGAGAGATGCCTGTTAAGAGCAGTGAAGGTCAGGCAATCATTGTTATCTTATACTTACCTTTTAAGTTGACTAACCTCTCATTTCATTAACTGTTCCTTGTATGCCGACTAGCGGCAGAGGGTGCCTGGCCTCAGTTGTGCTCCGAGGCTGGCGCTCGACTCACAGCGTCTTTCTTTTCTTTCAGGACATACACACTCTCAGGGTTAGTCTTTCCTCACTGGCTGCTGCCTGGAGGATTGGATTGGCAGCTGTGGAGCTTTAGGCCCCTCAGTGCAGTGCTGCAGCGAATTGGAAAGGTATGGCTTTGCTGCTGTGCTTTTTAGTCTTTTGCTACATTGTTTTTATCTGCATATATTTTATTTCCTTTAACACTTTCCGGTTTCATCCCGGGCTATGGCATGTGACTGGTCGACGCTCACATAAGCACACGCTATTTTATAGTGTTGTTATCTTATATCTACCTTTTAAGTTGACTAACTTCTCATTTCATACATTTTTCCTTGAATGCCGACTAGCAGAAGAGGGTGACTGGCGTAAATTGTGCTCTGAAGCTTGCTCTCGGCTTGCACAGACTTTCTTTGCTTTCAGGACATACACACTCTCAGGTGCAATCTGTTCTCACTGGCTGCTGCCTGCAGAATTGGATTGGCTCCAGGAATATCAATGGAGCCATGTATGGGCCGGCCGTACAGTCAGCGCAGTGGTCGTGCACAGTTGCGCTAAAGTTAAGCCCATCTGTGCAGGAACTCTGGATCGATAGTAGCAGTGTGAGTTACAGTAGGGATACCCTGGTTGACCTTGCCCCTACACACATGGCATTCCTAGTTACCTTTGACAAATATCTTAGTTCTACTGTTGCCCATCCTAATGCCACTGAAAAGCCTGCAATTAAAGCCTTTCTGCTGAAAACTCGCTCTATGATGGCACACATAGTTTCTTTGTTTAAGTTTATCCAGGATAACTTCCCTGACATCTTATGCCTTACTGAGACCTGGCTGGGACTGACAGCTGTCCTCCATCCTTCTCAGAGACACTTCCAGACGGATACACATTATACATTTTGACCGGTTAGCACGTCACCCTGGGGGGGAGGGGGTGTTGTTATTATTTTTAAATCTATTTTTTTATCACCCTGGTTGCGCTACCACATAATTTAGGCCTTGCGGCTCTGCTGGTACGCTGGGTGGTGGAACGCACCTACTGCCTGCATCTTATTGTGGCGTATCACCCTCCTGGGTCCTACTCTGCCATCCTCACCCCATTTCCTGACTTGGTTACCTCCTGTCAAATCAGGTTTCCCAACTTAATCATAATGGGTGATTTTAAAATCAGGTATAATGCCCCTCTTGTCCCTACTTTGGCTCAGTTCTTCGATTCCTTGATAGACTTTGGCTTTAAACAGGGAGTACTCAACGCCACCCATAATTTGGGTGGCATTCTTGATCTTATCTTCTCTACGGAATCTGCCATGTCTGTGAGTTCAGCCGTACATGTTCTATGGTCTGACCATTATTTGATACCTTTTGCGGTCCACACCCAATATAGGGCTGCTATCACGGCTCCAACCATTGTTATGAAACGCAATTGACGCTCCGTGAATCTTTCTCTTATGGCAGCCTTTATTAATAGAGAATGTCAGAACTCCACACAAATGGACTGTTTCTCCCAATTGACTGGTCATGCATGAAGCCACCGATTTGGTGGTGCCCCTGAAATCTACCTGTCTCCCAAAAAATCCCACTGCTCCATGGTTCTCGGAAAAAGTTGGAGCAGCCCGCCAGAACCTAAGGCAAGCAGAGCGTAAATGGTGCTCTGCCTACAATTCTGAGGATAAGTTGGCCTATCGCCAACTCACCAGAAAGTACCATCTTTTTATTCAGGCTGCCAAACAAGCCCTTTTTACCTCCAAAGTGGAGTCGGCACTTTGCCAATCTAAAGACTTATTTTCAGTAGTTAAGCCGTTGTCATCATTCACCCGCTTCTCACAAATGGTGACCACTAGCCAACAGCTGTGTAACTTGTTGAGCAACTTTTTTTCTACTAAGATTTCAGACATCTGCAATGTTATTGCCTCAAGTGCCCCGAGTGGGCCAGGCTTCATGGAAGCTGATCTGCCCGCCTCTGACCATTCTCTTTAGGACCACTTTCATGATTTCGGTTTCATGTCATTTCATCGCGGGATGTTTTTTCGCTGGCTTTTTTACCATGGATGTGTTTATGAAAAAAACTCCTCAAATAATTTTTTTGGGGGGTTCCCCCCAAAACCCCACCTCCAAAATTCGACAAAAAAATCACGGTAAAAAACCCAGCGAAAAAACATCCCACAATGAAAGGACTTCACACCCTGATTTCTCGGCTGAAGAGGTGTCTAGGGCGGCAACCTCACTGAAGTCAGCATCCCCATCTGACCCTGTACCATTAAAAGCTCTAAGAAATTCTACCCATGGTCTCTCCTTGGGTTACGGCAGCAGCTAATTTATCTCATTTATCTCTCCAATCGGGCGTCATCCGCACCAACCTTAAGCAAGTGGTGGTTATACAGCTTCTTAAGAAACCATCATTGGATGCTTCAGTTCTGGATAACTACTGGCCCATCTCACTCCTTCCTTTTTTAATAAAACTGCTAGACTCCTTGGTGTCACCTTTGCTTTCCTCCTTCTTGAATTCGTCTTCTTACTTTGATCCCTTTCAGTTGGGCTTCCGTCCTGACCAGGGGACAGAGAGTGTCCTGGTTTCGGTTGTTGACGACCTTACCATGCTGTTGACCAGGGTGGTGTGGGTGCACTAATCTTATAAGACCTATCAGTGGCCTTTGACAAGTTCAACTACTCCAACCTTGTGTCCCAAATGGCATCAGCAGGCCTCTGTGGCCCTGTCCTAGTCTGGTTTTGATTTTTCCTATATGATGGGGGTCAACCTATTCTCTCCCGCCTTTTTTGTCTTCTGTTTGGTCACTTTTTAGTGGTATTCCCTAGGGCTCTGCCTTGTCCCCAATGATTTTCAACATGTATATTCAGCCAATGATTCGCCTCATGCACTCCCATGGCGTCTGGTGCTACTTCTATGCCGATGACACCCAGATCCTGGTCTGTCTAGATCTTGACCAGGCTGGGATGTCCTCCCGGCTGTGTGAGTGCTTGCTGGCCGGGAGGGGCTGGATGGGCAACAACATGCTGAAACTAAATGGGGACAAAACGGAGATACTGGTGGTGGGTTCTCCTCCTGATCCTTGTCTCTGGTCTTCATCTTTCTGGACATCTGACTTCGGGGCTTTACCCACTCCTGTTACAGTGGTCAAGAACTTGGGGGTCCACCTCACCTTGTCACTATCCATGACGGCCAAGGTGAGCACAGTGTGTAAGTGAAGAAAGCTCTTCTTGCAGGTGCTATGTGGGGTACTCCCCTATCTTCCCATCAATCTTCGCCCCTGGGTTGTCGCTGCAGTGGTCATTAGTCGTATTGACTACTGCAACGCCTTGTTCCTGGTCCAAACATTGCGTGTGATCTCTCGGCTGCAACGTAATCAGAGTGGCCACTTCTACTCCTTATAGGGCTCCCATTAGTCCGGTACTTGGTGCCCTCCACTGACTTCTAGTGGCAAAAAGGATTGAGTTCAAATCCCTGTGCATGGTACACAAAGCATGCAACCACCAGGGGGCAGAGTATTTGCAGGACAAGTTTAAGCACTACGTGCCAGGGAGCTCTCTAAGATCAGGTGTTGCTCTCCTCGTGGCCATTCCTGAGTTTCGTCATCATAGAATTGGGGGGCATGACTTCTCCGTCTCAGCGGCTACCTTGTGATTTCCTCATGCCATGATGCCTTTGGGTGACCGTGCACGTTATGATATGACAGGTTATTTATAACGCACTTAATGCCCAGAGGTTTCTAAGCGCGGACCTGGGGATCAAACCTGTGTTGCTCCGTGACGTATTGTTTCAAAGGCGAGCACGTTGCCACTGAGCTATGCCCCCGCCCGCACAAGTATTTCTAACATAACATAACATGTCCTTTTTATTGTAGTGAGGCAGGGCTGATTGGACATGCAAACCTAGGTTTGGACTGGGCCATAAAATTGTCTCGGGCACCAATGTAAAAGAGGCCCACAGTGCAAATGGCTCTTCATTCCTTTTATGACACTATTTGTATAGTACCCAAGGGGGAGTTTCTCTGATAAATTGTGATGCAAATTGTGCATTTTAAAGAATATTTATTCAGCAGCACTGGTCAAAACTATTAGCCACATAGTGCAGCAATTCATCAAACTGGCCCACACTGGCCAAAAAAGTGGGCAACTTTGACCCAAAAAACTGGCCCACACCAGCATTCTGCATTTTTGGTTTGGCCAAGGGCCTATTGCCCTATACGCCAGTCCGAGCCTGTCAAGGGGCTGCAGGTGTATAAAAGGAGACTAGCACAGCAGCATAGAAAGCGACAGGAGCAGCAGCATGAAGTCTGGTGTAAGCAGAAGGGAACTTTGTTTGAAAAACATGCTCAGACCCTGAGGTCTGCAGAGAGAGGCGATCTACTGAAGCGTGGAGCGGGAGCTGAGGCTCCGTCAAAAAAAAGAACACTGTGAAGGGAGGCGTGTGGAGAGACAGCCCCTTTTCCTTTTGCTCCAGGTGCTTGTTCCCCTGTGGCAGGAGTTCGCCACAGGAGTGACTGAGGGGCAGGAGTTGGGTCCTGACATCGCACACAGAAGGTCGTACAAATCATGCTGCTGAGGAAAGCTGTGAAAACAACCAGTGAGTTTCTAACAGCTATGAACCCCGCTGCATGAGCATTTGGACTCGTTTCATTCTGACGGAATACTTTGTATCGGAGTGGTCGCATGTTTGGCGAAAAACACGTTTCCCAAGGTCTCCAGTATAAACCAGTTTTGTCTAATGAATTACCCAGAATACTTAGTATCGGAGAGGTCGCATATTGAAGTAAACACGTTTTTGAAAGTCGCCAAGAGCTGGGCTCTACTATGAAAGCAGAATTAGTCATTATTAAACCACGGGTTGAATTAAAAGTGTGCTATAAATACAACCCATCTTTATTGAAAAGTGAACTGAATGAAAACACTACCAACTTTAAAACCACTATAAGTTAAACTCTAAAGTGAAAACCAACCATGTGCCGAGTCCTAAAATTAATGAAACTTTGAAATCATTGGAGCTTTAACGCTCAAACTAAATTTTACTTTAAATTCAAGTAAAACGATTATATGCTGCATTCTAAAATCAATGGAAATTTAACCTTGAACCAAACAAAGGCATATTGAATACTAAATTGTGTGAAATGTACGAAACAAATATCATGGTTAATATTGTGATACTGAAGCTGAGTTTTTGGGAATGCAACCCTGAGATCTGAAGTAGCTACTGACTTGAGGCTGGATCCTCAAGGCACGTTTGTATTTGGGACTATGTTTCTTGCAACCGAGTATTGGTTAAAACTGCATCATCTCGAACTTAAGAAAGGTAACTTTAAGACTTTTTGTTAGAACTATTTTATACTTGGGGAGGGGAGCTGAAAGTTAGACACGAGCTGTAAGAAGCTCAGAACTTTATGTTGGACACTATTTCCTTTTGGTTGCTTACATAACTCTAAAATGGGCCTCATTACGAGGTTGCAGTAAAACTCACCGGTAGACGGTGGGCTACTGCCGGCCCAGTAACACTGTTTCTGCCGCCCACTATCCCTGTGCCACTGGCATATCATGAGCGGTGACGAACAGTAAATCCCCATTCCCGTCGAGTCCGATAGGACACCCCAGGAATGGTGTCACTGAAGCACCGGTATCGTTATTAACGGTGCCGGTGCTTCAGTGAAAACACTGCTGGTAGGGGCCTGAATTCCCAGCAGGTCAGGCCTGCTAGGAGTTCCATTGCCCCTACCGGCAGACTCCTAGTTTGGAGGTTCGGAAAGGGTGTCGGTACTTTGCTACCAGCACCCTTATTTACGGACCGCCAAACTTATAATGAGGCCCATTGTATAGATTAGTTGTGAGGGCAAGTATAGGTTTTGGACACAGACAGATTCATACGTTGAACTCGTTGACTCAAATTTTCCTTGATTTCATTTACGTAGGGAAAGCCCACCTTAGCATTGGGCAAGATAAGCCTTTTTCCATCCTGATGTTAAAAAAGTGTTTGTTTTGAATTCTGAATCTGTTGTCTGTGTCTGGCTTCATGATGCCTTCACACCACCCACTCCAAATTACAGAAAGGTTCACACAGTGCTGTCTAAGCAAAACCAAACCTACATCGCACTTTATTAGTGGGTCTTAGTCACTGACTACCTCTAATACACACTTCTTTCTACAACTACTTTAAATATCCTTGAAGTTACCTAAATGTCCTAATCTTTCGTCAAGCAACAACCTCCTGCCTCGCTCACACATATCACCCTTTTATCCTTAAGGACAAACTTAATTTTGACAGTTCATCCCGTGTGTGTCCTTCACGAATCACCCATACATTTGAAAGGTCGGTTTAATTATGGTCAAGTTCTTTCAAGCCTACTGATAACTCATCAATACCCTTGAAACATGTTCATATTTTAGGACTGCCACACCAGAGCTAACCCTGTCACATTTCCTGTGGCAATCCTCTCAATGTCATTACTAGAAGCATGGTTTTTAGAGTTTTGTTGTGGCTTATTAATATTTTGTCCATGAACATGATACACTTTCCTTAAACAGCTCTTAATTCCTGACTGCAAGAGGCACAGTTAATCAATGTTACAGGTTAACCTATATAGCCCATAGCCTTTAATACATCATTATAATGATCTGCTTCTTTATTGACATTTATCCTGAATTTGATACATTAGATAGGTTAGCCATGTGAAGGAAATTGCAGAATTTCAGTAAAAATTCACAGCACGGGAGGATAGTTCAGGGGCAATGTGCTCCCCTTGGAAGCAAGATGACACGGACCAACACAGGTTCGATCCCCTAGTCCGCGCTTAGAAACCTCTGAGTATTAAGCGCATTACAAATAACCAATCGAATATTAACGCAAACAATTCTTCAGTAGCAGCACTCAGCCAGGTTTGTGGTATTTGGTCAGTGCCCTACAAGTATAAGTGCCTGAATCACGACTGCGTGCAGTCTCCCCTGCTCCACAATGTATATATACACAGCTGTCTGACTGATGTATCATATACCGCTGATTGGTTTGTCAGACTGATGTATCATATACAGGTGATTGGTTGTTGAACTGCACTTGCGTGCCAATGAAACTTCTTTAATGGAGTGATGAACATGTTGTGTATGGCTGCCATTAAAACCATCAGCATATATTTTATTTTCAAATCCCATGATCTCATAGTGAGATATCTCAATGGAGGATTATGCAATTCATAATTATGTGCTGTGAAATCATAGAAAGATGATAGTTCATATTATATGTCTCCACCATGTCCGCTAACAACCAATGTAAAGGGGCAGGTAAACTTTATCTTCATTAGAAGGGAACTTTATTTGTTATGTTTATTGTTTATGTTTATTGAATTTATATAGCGCTTTAAGCCAAAACGCATTACAATATAACAACAGGTACAAAAGTAAGAAAAACCTATATACAAGCATGAACAGGTAATTAGAACAATAAGTGGAACTATTTACAAGGGGGGGAGGGGATAGGGTTGAGGAGGGGGTAGGAGAAGGGAGTAACGGTGTAGGATTTGAGGTAGGGGGGAGGGAGGAGGGGAAGGAGAAGCATATATACAAGCATGAACAGGTCATTAGAACAATAAGTAGAACTATTTACAAGGGGGGAGGGAGGGAGGTTATGCTGTACACATTTCCCTTATGACTCTCCTCTCCACCACATGCAATCATTGTCCTTGGTCACAGATTAGGGCATAGACAAGGGATGTGCAGATGCCATAAACAACTTCCATTTACGGAAGGGGAACGTTCAACTACAGAGTGCATTCCAAAATGGGTCTCTCAGTGGCATCAGGGATACATCGAGTTTTGCTCTTGTTGTCTAACAGCTGTCGCTCTGAACTCCCAGGTGGAATATGTGTTGACAGAGGACCTTTCTCATCCTGTGGTCTCTGGTAAGCAGAATGTCCTCAACATTTATTTTATGGAATCAAATATGAATGTGTCTGTAAATAGGTCCTTTTCGGGCCACAAAATATCAGCGAAATACAGGTAATAAAGCCATGTGAGACAAGTGTATATCGTTTCACCACTGATTGTTTCTTTGCCATTCAACAATGTTCATTCAACTGCAGTCATCATGCCAGATCATGCAACCTTTTGCCACTTGGCAAGAGGTTGTATTGGGCTAAAAGTATGCTCATATGCATCCAGGCAAGCAACATTGCCAGAGCGTGGGTGGACCAGAAGTGACAGGAATAACCTGTGAAGTGAGCAGCCACAGAAACTGTGGGTTTGATCTTCCCAACCAATGAGCTAATATTAATTGTCACCCCTCCGTATAAATAATAATCGGTATATGTGCTATTACATGGCCACGGTAGTGGCCATGTAGTTATGGTTAAGTTGCTGTTTCCATAGGAAGATCACTTTTTGGGCGGCTTATAACTTTGCTCTCCCTGGACGGATCCTCATCAAACTTTGTAAAAGAAAAATATATGGCTCACTCTGAATTGTTTTGCAAAGTTTGGTGAGGATTTGTCCAGGGGGGGCAAAGTTATAAGGGGGGTCCCAAACCTTTTTTTCCCCATACACTGAATGGGGAAAAAAACTTGCTCACGCCTACAGCCCAAACCGCTGGACGGAATTTCACCAAAGTTGGACCAGGAGTAGCGGCTTGGTCCCGAAAGCGTGCTTTTGCAAATTTGGTGAAAATCCATCCAGTAGTTTTTTTTTAAATAACCAAAAAGTAGGTCACAAAAAATTAGTGATATCTGTGTTCGGTCCGCGGCCACACTTCCCTGTTCGCTCTGCGGACAGTGTCCTGATTGGCCAACTGGCCTGCGTCATGTCCGCAGACATGCAACATGTTCGCTGATTGGACGGCGCAGAGCGTGGAGCGCGTCAGATTTTCGGTAGCGCCCGCCATCTTGGATTCGCGGACGTCCGCGGACAGCGCAGTGAAACTTGGTTGAAAAATTGTATTTAGTAGAGTGTGTTGGTGTGTAAGAGTGTTTGGGGAGAGTAGGAGAGTATGAGATGGGTTAAATGTTGTATTTATCTATGTGGTAGACCCTCTTGTTGTGTTCGATTTGTCTGCGAACAACACGGCTGTTCTGAAATGTTCTAAATAAACTAAATGGGGGTGTTCTGAGGATGTAATATGTTTCCATGTTGTTCGCAAGCAAGCTGAAACTGTTCTAATAACACTTGCTGTGTCCTGAAATGTCCTTAAATAAACAAGATGCGGGTGTCCTGAGGACGCTGTCTGTATTGTTCGCTGGTAAGTTGAAAGTGTTCTAAGAACACTCGCAGTGTCCTGAAATGTTGTTAAATAAATAAAATTGGGGTGTCCTGAGAACGCGGTGTCCTGAAATGTTCGTAAATAAATAAAATGGGGGCGTCCTGAGAACGGTATGCCTGTCCGTTTTGTTCGCAGTTAAGTTGAAACTGTTCTAAGAATATATCATGTGTTCTGGGATGTTCGTCAATAAACAAAATGGGGGTGTCTTGAGGACGCTGTCCCGTATTTTTCGCTGCCAAGTTGAAAGTGTTCTAAGAACACTTGCGGTGTCCTGAAATGTTTGTAAATAAATAAAATGGGGGTGCCCTGAGAACGGTATGCCTGTCCATTTTGTTTGCAGTTAAGTTGAAACTGTTCTAAGAATATGTGTTCTGGGATGTTCGTCAATAAACAAAATGGGGGTGTCCTTAGGACGCTGTCCGTATTGTTCACTGGCAAGTTGAAAGTGTTCTAAGAACACTCATCATGTCCGCAGACATTAAAAGTTCCCATAAGGCATAGTTAAAATGTTTGACTCTATGGGTGTGATATGCTGCGGTGGTTGTGGCCCTGGCCACAACCACCGCAGCATATCACACTCATAGTGGTTTATAAATTTGGGATCCAAGAACAAATTTATAAGGAACAAAGTTAAAAGCCACTATGGGTGTGATATGTTGCAATGGTCGTACTTATTATAATATACTTACTGTTTGGTTTATTAACTGGAGTACATGTATTTATTGTTCATTTCTGTGATAAAAGAAAAGATCATGTTAGTATTGGTATTTTTTTTTACCCTCATATTTAGTAGATTACAAACCAGTGTACTGTGCAATTTGCTCAGTTTCTGGTTTGTTGCTAAAATCATTGGGTCTGTGAGAGAAAAAAAAATCCATGTTGGATTAAAAAATAAACCTTTTTTTGTTATGCTACAGTCTATTTGTTTGTTTGTTTTCACTTATTTGCATATTGTAAAATTTTGGAGCAGTTTGATACCAGTTGGCGTATTCTAACTGTTTAATTTTTGATGTAATTTAGTGGTATTGATTTATCTGTTTGGATATTGTAAAATTTGGGAGCAGTTAGATATCAGTTGGCATAGTCTAACTGTCTAATTTTTGATCTAATTTAGTGGTATTGATTTATCTGTTTGGATATTGTAAAATTTTGAAGTAGTTCCATACCAGTTGGCGTATTCTAACTGTCTATTTTTTTATATAATTTAGTGGTATTGATTTATCAGTTTTGATATTGTACAATTTTGGGACAGTTAGATACCAGTTGGCGTATTCCAACTGTCTATTTTTTATATATAATTTAGTGGTATTCATTTATCTGATTAGTTGTTGTAGAATCTTCGGGCAGTTAGATACCTGTTGGAATATTCTAACAGTTTATATTTTTTTACTACAAGTTTAGTTAAGGTTTAAGTACAGTTTAGTTAATTAATTTTGATTTTAAGAACATTAAATAAGCATTTGAAAGATTTGCTGGTAATCTCTGCTTTAGAGAATTGGTACTATCATTACATTTAAACCATCCACATTTCTTTTTTATATGTGCAGTGTAGTGACTTGAATTGGTTGTGGCTCCTGCGTGGTAGATTATACCTTTTGTTGTGAAGGTGTTCTTACCAAGTGATACTTGACCATGTGTGAATCCAGTCAGCTTGCAGTTGTTTTTGGTACCATCTGCATTGTAACGTAGTATTACATATTTACTATGTGTTTGTATTAGTAAGGTGGAGCGATTATCCGAATTGCAGGTAGAACATAATCTACCATGGTTTGCATTTTGTACAAGTTGCTGAAATGGAATGGATTCACAATTAGGTATTGATATATATATACAAAGCGTTCATTGGGGATTTGTTCTTGTGTCACATTGTTGCAGAGAGTGCATGTATGTTTCCGCATATTTGAAATCTGGAAGATTTCATTTATAGGTATGCTTTTGTTTTCCAGTACGTGTAGTAAGTACATTAGAAATTCTTGTGGATCTTCCTGTGAGTTTATAGTGAATTTCACCATTCCAGCACAGTAGTCCAATTGTTGTCTTATTCCATAAACACTATACGTGTTGTCAGGATTGTTTGTTGCATTTCTATGAAGTACTAACATTTGCAAACACAATTGGTCTGTACCGTGTAAGTAAATGTTGTCAACAATTGGTGGTAATTGAATTAGAATATTCATTGCTACATTTGCGAAGCAAATTACACCAACTATATTTGAGAGCTTAAATGGACCAGGTAGTTCTGTATCTGAGTGATTTTTTTTTTTGTTTGTCTTCCTTCTTTGATGAAGTACCTGGTTTACTTTTTCTAATTGGTTCTTTTATGCTTGTGGTACTTGATGAAGTTTTAGTTTCTTTTACTCTCTTTGGAGGATTTTCAGTGACATCCTGTTTCTGTTTGATTTAGTTTTCTTTTACAATGTTTTACTTTTTGTGGAACAGAATATGTGTTTAGATGGGGTGTGTGTAGTGAACGAAGTCTATTGTATTCTAAAATGCAAGGAATATCAGCGTTTACTTTACTTGCATCAAAGTTGATTAGAAATAGACAGTCAAGGGTACGTAAGCGTGATAGTGCTACATAGCTCATGCCTTCTATGAAAACTGTGTTACCAATGTCTATCATTGCTTTGTCTAGGGTAAGACCTTGTGATTTATGAATGGTGACTGCGTATGCAAGAGTTAGAGGAAATTGTTCTCTGCGTACATACATGTCTTTGAAGAGAAGGAATTGAGATGTTGAGCATCCTATCCTTTTTACTTCTGAAAGTTTGTCAAAGAGAATATTGTCAAACTGAATTTTGTTGTCATGTGGGTATGTTTGAAAACCAACAACTGTACCAGGTGCTCCAATAACCAGTCCTTGGTCCATGTCAAGGTTACGTTTAAGCATTATTCTGCAATTTAAGGATAATTTTAATATCTTTTCCAACCCAGCTGTGTTGGAGATTGAATTTTCTAAACTGTTTAGTCTTGTTGTGGCTTGCTCACACATGGGTAGTGTCATACCATGTACATCTAGTTTGTCTGTGGCGCTAATTTCCATTAATGGATGTATTTCTTTATTTAACATTATTTCATTGAATTTGAAACAGCTTGCAAGAGTTTGCATTAAGGCCATACAATTGACATTTTTGTGGGCTAACTGTTCCATAACATCTGTAGCACATGCATTATTACCATAAAGTGCATGAAAGTGCTGAGTTTTCAATATTGCTTGTGCTTCTTTGGATAGTATACCAACTCTAATAATTTTTAAGATGTTGGCATAAGTGAGATCTGCAGATTGCTGCATGTTTTCTGTTAATTCTCTGTATTGGAAATGTTGCCAAAGGTTGACAGTTCCAATGCTGCCAACAGTTTTACGGCAGAGTTTGTGTCCTAATGTTTTAAAAATGGCTCACCTTTTACTGGTGTCAATTTGAGAAGATCTCCGAAAACAATAATGTGTTTTCCTGTAAAAGAGCTCTTCGTAGTTTGTTTTGAATACTTATTGTAATCTGAGGTGAATCAAAGCCAACATTAGGTTGGACACCATGCTCACTTCATCTATTAGTAGCATTTTCATTTGTTTTAATACTCTGCGTAGTTCCATTGCAGCTTCTGTGGAAAGTTTGTAATAGTCTAATTTGTTTTGGTGTTCTACTGGCAGGAGTAGTAATCAGTGTAAAGTGACACTGCCTATGTTGTAGGCAGCTAAACCTGTGGGGGCAGTGACAACAGCTGACAGTTTGTTGTTTGTCAATTGTTGAAGGAACTTACTGATGATTTTGATTAGGAATGTTTTGCCAGAACCAGCTTCACCACTGACGTACAGTAGTATAGGTTTGTAATTTTGGCAGGTGCATTCTTTGTTTTCATGTTGTACACCATGTGCAATTTCTTTTGTTACTTCTTGAAAAATGCTACGTTACTCATTGTTTAGTTTTGATTGTAGTATAGTTAAGTCTTCTTTATCTTCACATTGACATATGGTGTTTTCTACTTCTGTCATAGCGAATTCTGCCACATTTGTTATTAGTGGTTCTCCCGGTGGTTCTTGGCTTCCTGTTATAGAAGGTTGACTACTGTCAGGAGTGTCCTTATCTAGTTGGGCCTGGAGTTCTTCTTCGTGTTGCTGTTCATTGTGCAACATTGTTTTGTACTGTGTAAAGTTACATCAGTTATAGTGCTTTCATTTGCTTTGAAAGCGTCTTCATATGAGTCATAGTTATCTAGTATTTCTTCTTCTTTTCTCCATGGTTTAAAGAGTTGTAGCAGGGACATGTAATATAGTTCTTTATGTTGAGGAGTCTTTAATGACAATTTGATATGATTAATTAAATTTGGTTTGGTAAGTTTTACTAAGCTGCCTTCACAGTTTGTCACTCTGTATTTACCTTTTTTTTCATCGGGTTTTATATTATTTTTGTATGTCAAGTTTTGGGCTATGTGGTATAGACACATGGTTTCCAAGGTATTACTTCTTTTTGGGTAGTATGTGTCCAATAAATTGTTTTTTAAAATGTCTTGGCTGTTGGGATCATGTTTGGCTATTGTTTCCATATCTTCATATGATTTTAGAACTCTTTTTCTAGATTTAGCAGGACCAAGACTTAGCCATACTATATTTTCAGATTTACCATACAATGCAGTACCAGTTAAATGATCTGCTGCTTCATATGATCCGCATTCTCTATGGGAGAGCATTTTTATGCCCAAGCTGTATAATTTCTGAGATACTGTTTTGTCTGATGACAGGTCATTCCAGAGGTCTTGGAGCTCTGTTTTTTCTGCTTTGGTTAAGTATGCTGTAACATATCGTTCAACTGCAGTGGAATTGTCTGCAATGTACTGCACATCTATGTTTGCATTCCATAAGTGGGCAATGATTGCATTGTAATCATTGATATATTTTTCTTCTTCTGTTCTTTTTATGTAATATGTATTTTTAGGTGACTTACCTTTAACACTATGTCTAACTGAAGACATGAGGTTGTTCACTTGATCTGTATTTGTAACCGTTCTAGGGAAACCAAAGCAGCATTTGGTGTAGTATTTCCCTTTGTTTTTGTATTTGCGACTACAATATTTGCCACATTTGTGTCTTTGAAATTGTAAAATTTGAGCACGAAGATCACTATTTGTGGCTTCTGATGGAATTTGACAAGTGACATATTTTTCAATAAACTGTAAAACAGTGGCATCACTGTCTTGACCAAATTTAGAAGCATCTTTAATCCATAAAAGCATATGGATATGTGGTGCTCCTCTGGCTTGGTATTCCTTTCTCCAAAAGAAGTGTTGCACTTCTCCAAGGGGAGGAACAGTTTTTTTTACAAATAAAGTGTAGCATAGCAATGAAGCGATGGTGAAAATATCTTGAAACATTAACAGGATCCAGAGAACAAAGTTCTCCAGGTGTTAGTGTCTATGTTTGTTTTGTTTTTGTTTGATGTGCGTAGGAAATTATGTAAATCTTCCCATGCATATTCTGCACAACTTAATGTAACAAACCAAGTCGGTGGGCCAAAGTTTCTAATCATACAACGCACATCTCCATGACGTCGAAACCAGTACTCTTTAGTACCACGGATATTTGCTAATAGATTTGTAATATTTGATTGTAAAACCTCATCTTTTTGTTGCACTTTTTGTAATAATTGTGTAGCTGACATATTTTGAAAGTGAGATCCTGATTTTAATGTGTGTACAACTCTGTAACATAAAGTTGCTAGTTCACTTTCAAAGAGTAGGTGGAATATGTATTCCACATTTTGTCTAAATCTGGGATTTTCAGAATACATCCGTAATGAGCTGTATTCTGATGCTGATACCTGACTAGGTCTATCATCATACCTTCCTCCTTTGCCAGTAGGAAAGAGTAGAGGAAACACATGTGCTTCTATACTTTTTTCCCATTTGCTGATTGGTGATCCTTTTGTTTGACGCATTTGGTACGTTTCTAGTGCATCTTCTATGGTGTCATTAGAGTGCAATGGATGAATTATATAATGGTCTAAAGTATTTGATTTTTTAGCAGGATCTAGGAGCTCAAATTGACCAGCTTCTTGTGTCTCTTGAATTATTTCAGTTGTATCCTTCAGGTTTTCTTCAATATTAATTTCTTGGTAGTATTCATTATTCTCTTTTAGATATTGTAAGGCTTGTCTAACTTTATGTAAATCTAGCAGCTGTTGCCATATTTTTTTGTCATTTGTACGTACTCCATTTACTAAGATAATTAAAGATTGCTCCATTGGACGTTGCACTCCTAGAGTGTGCACATTTTCTGTTAGATCTAATGGTAAATACACTACTTTTCCACAAATACCTTTCACTAATTCAGAGGGAGGTAATTTTGCTGTTTTTGGTTGAAGGCGTATTATTGCTTGAAATGGGTGCACAGTTTGAATTATGATGCTCTCATATAAATTAAGTTGTTGTAGGGGTGTTGGTAGTGGATATAATTCCAAATTATTTGTGATAGCACGTGAAGGAGTTTGGTTGTTGTCAAGTTTTGTAGTGCAGCAACTGCAAAGTATTAAGGGGTCAGTTATTTCGTATTTGTTTTCTGCTATAAGGTAGATAGCTAATTCAAACCATAAGAATCTTCATTGTCTTCTATCTTGTATGATAGGTCTACATTTTTTGTGTTACTTTTATAAAAAGTTCTGCAGCAACATACACACACATGGTTTGGTACTTCAGCTGATGTACTTTTAAATTTTAGTATTTCTTTTTTGTATGTGTGTAGTAAAAGGTTGCCATGCATAGAATTGTTGTTAATTTCCTTTAAAGCTATTTCATTCTGTAAGTGGCTTTCACTTCCACAATATTTTTGCCGGATATAGTCGATTTCTTTAAGTAGGTCTTTTGCTGTACCATGTAAAATAATGTTATTTAAATTGGCTAGTGCTAAAGCAGGACTTTTAACATAGTACATTTTATAGACTAGATTTATTACAGTTGAATGATGTGTTGATAGCCGTTTGATATCATGGAAGGTGGTTTTGCAAGTAGGTCCTGTAATGCAAGCCAATGAATGTCCTTGTAGTCCTGTGTACTTGCACACTGGACAGGTATCCATATTTTGCAGTAGTTTCATTTTGATTTTGTCTTTGCCTTTCACATATTGATTGAGGAATTGGTGTAAAGACTTGAAACACTTTTTGGGAATGTTACACATTGACGTGCATGGCCATTTGTATACTAGACGTTCTGATACAGTTCATTGGAGAGGTAATTCTAAGTTTTCAGGGCATATTTTTGTAAGCAGTATTTCTTGCTCCATTATGGTATTATTAACTTTTTCATAACCTGGATCACTGCTGTGTATGGCAATTGTATTTGTTTGCTTTTGTTTGTATGCTTCTTCATTAAAGTATGGTTCTGTGCTTGTAGTGTGACTCCATTCACCTCCGCGGATATTTAAGAAGGTCTTCCTGTTGACATTTCGTTTATTGAGAAGTCTTTTTTGTAATTTAGTCATTCGTTTTGTTAGTGGTTTCATTTTGTTTAACACTAAAATAAATAACCTTCTTTTGAGAAGAATTACACTGTCTATCAACGCTTCTAAGATTAATTTCCTACGACAGGTTTTAAGGGTTGAACCTGGTTTCTCTCCTGTTTTTATAAGATTTTGAAGGACTCGGTGACAGAACATTTTGGCTTAAATACTTTTTTTAGTATGCTTACTTTGCACTATATCAAGATTTATAGAAGCAGTTTTATCTGTAGTGATAGCTGATTTTTTGTTAATTGTTTTCTGGCTCGTTTTACATTTTGATAGAGGAGGTAAAGTTTATGTACTTGAAACTTCTTTTGTTTCACTAAATGACTATATTAGATGTTTTGTTTGAACTTTTTTTTTACAAATTCTTCTAGATATGGAAGCTTATGTTGGACACTTTTATTTTAATTTGCTCTACTTCTGCGTTGCTTTCTATGGACTTGATTTTTGGTAGGCATTCTTTATGGTCTGTTGAAAATAATAAAGAAGGTATGGGTCGGGGTGTTCTGCAATGTATGTGTGCTGTGTGCTGAGTGTTTGAGTAAGATGATAAAGATGTATGTAATGGTGTGTGATTGTGCATTGGGAAACTACAACTAGTAGGGATGGGTATTCTTGAATTTATGTGCTACTAAACTGGGGTTCAGATGACAGAAAAAAGTAAGCTAGTGGTGTGGAGAAGTACAAATAGTAAATCTAATGCTATACAATTAAAACAGTTGTTTGTTCTATAATATCAAAATTCTAGCGGCTGACTTGGGTCATTTGTGTGTTGAAAAATAGGAATTTGTGGGCCATTCTGGATGTAAATCGCTGTTTAAGAAATGGGGATTTTTGGACAGAATTGTGCACAATCTCTATTTTTAGGCACAGAAATAGCATGAATTAACCTTACAGTGTGTTTGAGTAATAATACAAATATTAGGGTGGTATTCAACTTATTTGTTTTCTAAAATGAGCAGGTTTCTTCTTAGTTGTTCTTTGTACTTCAAATTCGGCTGCTTCTTTTCAGAGGAATGGTCTTCACTGCAATTGTAAAGGAAACAAATTAGTAATTTTGTTTGTATATAGAAAGGTTTTTAATTTAGTCATTGATTTTTTTAATTGACATCCTCAGCGCTTTCCTCAAAACCATGAAAACTATCTTATTCACATAAGATACGTCGCACCAGTTGAATACATATCATATGTTCTTAATGAATAAACTGTATTGCAATGACTAACTGTAGCAAACAAAATATCTTTACTATGCCTTGTGGACTTCATAATGTACCGCTGAATACCACTATTCCTGTAACTAAGCTCTTGCAAGTAACAGTGCCTCAATGTCATGGGCTGCTTGTGCAATATAAATATAAGTAAGTAAATAAATAAATAAATAAATAAATGCATGTTTATGTTATTGTACAAGTATTGTTGTTTGAGATTTAAACATAGTGTGTGCATGCAATTCTGTTTGACTATATGCACTCTATATATTATATTTAAAATATGTTAGTTCAACATGCTTTGAATATATGTGTGTAAAAAGAAATTAATTAGTATAAAGGTTTGTAAGTGACAGTTGATTTTAGGAGATGGAAAAAAATACAGTAAGTTCACTTTACAGATTATAGAAGCTAAAAGACAGTTAATCTGTTTATATGAAACTAGAAGAATTGTACATGTACTTTACAGAAAATATGCAAACCTGTAGTTTGTGTTCATGCATATGGATATGCATGGAGCTGCAAGTAGAAATATTGGAGACTTGTACAGTATTTCTTGTAGAAGGTGATTTCCAATGAAATGACACTTGTACTCAGCGAGATTAACAGTACATTTGCAGTGCTGATCTATGATGATGCAGTTAGATGTAGAGGTCTTCTATGTGATTGGTGGATGGACATGTGACTTCTTAGCTACATCCAATGAGGTAATGGCACAGAGAGTGAAGTGGAAATGCTAGATGGGCTGTCCATGTTATGATATGTCTGCGGACATGGTGGTAGTCCGCGGACATCGGGTGTTACATCCAGGGATTTTGGGTTGGGGAGCCATGCAAATGAGAATGAGCAGCGAAAGGGATTGGTTAGGAAAGTTTAGTGGGTGTGTTGTGCCAGGAGAGAGTTTCTCAGATACTTTTTTTGCTGAGAGAAGAACAGAAAGCTATGGCTGTGTGTTTTCAGAAAACAGATTGTTTGGATTTTGGGAGACTCATGGATACATTGGTTGAAGGTGCATGCAGAAAGCTGTGGAGTAGTTGTAGATCTTGGATTCCCACATGTGGAAGTACACTGGCTTGGTACCTCTCTGTGCTACTTTTGAGACAGAGCAACATCCAGATATAATTATAATTCATTGTGGAGGGAACAGTTTAGGACATGTGTCTGGAATTTCTTTGCAATTTGCAATGAAAGAAGGATTTGGGAAGGTCATGGACATGTTTCCAAATTCTCAAGTAATTTTTTCACGGATTGCGCAGAGACAAATGTGGCTTCGTTCTTCTTCATTTGGTCCACAAATGGAGAAAGCAAGGCGCAATGTCAATAAGCCTGTTTGTGCCTTTCTAAGAGATTTTGGCATGTCCTCTTTTCACAGCCACCACTTCCTCCCAGAGAAAATTGCAATGGTTATGATAGGGCAGCACCCCAAAAGTTTAGATGTCCGCGGACTGTCCGCGGACTTCTAAAAAATACACAGGGCCCTGCTTCATTTATTTTCACTTCTATTTTTTAACTGTGAAAGGCGGCTCTGAAAAGAGCCTTATTTTATTTTGATTTTTGTTGTTTTAAATGTTTTTGTTTTTTTTATACAAGACACACTAGGAGAGGAGGGGAAAGGAGGGTAAGGGGGGGACACCAACCACGGGGATAAGAAAGGGAGAGCTCAGAGAGGAAGATGTAGAGTGGGTTTTATTTGGGTAGTGAGCAAATCTTCTCGTGCTCTGAGACGATAGTCTCAAAAGCACTTTGTTGTCGCTCCCCCCTGCAGAGTACTGCGTCGCAGTACATACACACAACTGTGACCCTCGAAAGGTAAGGGTCATCAGCATTGTGTATGGCCTGTGAGGCAGCTTGAGGAATTCGCTGTCCCACAGGAGTATTCCTTGTGGTGACAGGATCAGAAACGGAGGATGAAGTAGAGGAAGTCAACCTGCTACGTTCCTCGCAAGGTACAACCTTGCGAATGGCCCCAGTGTGGAATGACTTTATGTGTCGCTTCATGGTAGTGGTCCCAAAGCTGTACGAACCAAGCCTCCCGCGACTGAGTACCATTTTGCACTCATTGCAGGTGACTTGGTTTGCACGAGCCTTAGGACCATTCCCACGAATGGTAAATAACCGCCACACCCAAGACTCATGCCGAGTTCGGGTAGTAGGAAGTTCAACTACCTCATCCTCGTCATCCTCTTCTTCCTACTGTGCATCCTCACTCCTGTTCCCCTCTTCAGGCCCTTGGGGAGGTGGTGGTGGTGGAGGGGGTGGAGGTGGTGCTGAGGCAGATGCAGCACCAGGAGGCAGCTGTGCAGCCATGGATGCCATCAGGTACACGATGGAAATCTGCAGTTGGCAGTAAAATTTGCTGTGCTCTGTAGGATAGCCAGAAACACAATGAGAATAAGCTCTGGGGCGTGGTCTTTTATAGGGGTGCTTGTACATGGTTCGCAGACATGCGCACTGTCTGCGGACAGATCGAACACAAAGAAAAGGTTCTAAAAGTTTCAAAAAGTATGTGGAAACTCAGGATTAGTATGTGGGACTTGTGCTATGGTGAGTTTTTATTCAAAACTATTGTGGATTACTTGAAAATGTACTTTTAAATTGTTCGGGGACAGGAACAGTGTCCACATTCAGAACACGCAATCAAAAAGGGCGTGGTCACATGATAGGTTTGTGAACATGTCCGTGAAGGGAACGGCTGTCCGCAGGACACCAAATGCACCGACAGTGGTTTGCGCATGCGCGTTGATGTTCTACGGACACTGTTCGGGTCCTGAAGTAATTAAAAGTGCGTCACACGTCAAACGAACAGTTACGGATAGGCGTTTGTTCTTAGAACAGTTTCAACTTGGTTGCGAACAATATGGACAGGCATAGCGTCCTCAAGACACCCCTATTTTGTTTATTTATGAACATTTCAGGACACCGTGTGTGTTCTTAGAACAGTTTCAGCTTGCATGCAAACATTACGGAGAGGTATAGTGTTCTAAGGACACCCCTATTTCGTTTATTTACGAACATTATAGAACACATGATGTGTTCTTAGAACAGTTTCAACCTGCCTACTAACAAAACGGACAGGCATACCTTTCTCAGGACACCCCTATTTTGTTTATTTACGAACATTTCAGGACACCTCGTGTGTTCCTAGAACAGTTTCAACTTGCATACAAACATTACAGAGAGGTATAGTGTTCTAAGGACACCCCTATTTCATTTATTTACAAACATTTCAGGACACCTCATGTGTTCTTAGAACAGTTTGAACTTGCTTGTGAACAATACGGACAGGCATATCGTCCTCAGGACACTCACATTTTGTTTATTTACGAACATCCCAGGACACATAATATGTTCTAAGAACACTTTCATTTTGCCAACGAACAATACGACAGCGTCGTCAGAACACTCCAATTTCGTCCATTGACGAACATTTTAGGAGACAGCTTGTGTTCTTAGAACAGTTTCAACTTGCCTGTGAACAATACGGACAGGCATAGCGTCCTCAAGACACCCCTATTTTGTTTATTTATGAACATTTCAGGACACCGTGTGTGTTCTTAGAACAGTTTCAGCTTGCATGCAAACATTACGGAGAGGTATAGTGTTCTAAGGACACCCCTATTTCGTTTATTTACGAACATTATAGAACACATGATGTGTTCTTAGAACAGTTTCAACCTGCCTACTAACAAAACGGACAGGCATACCTTTCTCAGGACACCCCTATTTTGTTTATTTACGAACATTTCAGGACACCTCGTGTGTTCCTAGAACAGTTTCAACTTGCATACAAACATTACAGAGAGGTATAGTGTTCTAAGGACACCCCTATTTCATTTATTTACAAACATTTCAGGACACCTCATGTGTTCTTAGAACAGTTTGAACTTGCTTGTGAACAATACAGACAGGCATATCGTCCTCAGGACACTCACATTTTGTTTATTTATGAACATCCCAGGACACATAATATGTTCTAAGAACACTTTCATTTTGCCAACGAACAATACGACAGCGTCGTCAGAACACTCCAATTTCGTCCATTGACGAACATTTTAGGAGACAGCTTGTGTTCTTAGAACAGTTTCAACTTGCCTGTGAACAATACGTACAGGCATAGCATCCTCAGGACACCCCCATTTTGTTTATTTACGAACATTTCAGGCCATCGCGTGTGTTCTTAGAACAGTTTCAACTTGCTAGTGAACAATTGGACAGGTATAGTGTTCTTCAGGACACATCCATTTTCATTTCTTTACGGACATTCCAGAATTGCCTTTAAAAAAAAAAAACATAACAGGAGAATTAGGGGTTTCAACATGATTTGTATGAGGTGAAGAAGGGATGGAAGTCTCATCAAAACGTTTTGGTTCATGGAGAGGGTTTGGGGATAATTGAGTGGGATATGGCGAGGGGGCAAAGGTACATGTGGGACAATGGTACATGGTTTTTTGTTTAAAATGATCTTCCACAAGGTTTTTTAAATTGTTAAAATTTGCCAACAGTGGATCCATTTTTTCTTCTATGCTGTGAAGAGTCTTATCCATAACAGCTTTTTTGTAGTACTTTCTATTTTGGTATGCTCTGTTCAATAAATATATATATATATGTTAAATGTATATAAAATAATAATAATTAAGTGGTTTATATTGTAAAGTGTCTACCATTGGATTCACTATCTTCTGATATTTCCTCATGTGGGAAATGCTCCTCTAGCCACTCCAGAGTACTAGACATTTCTGTGAGAAAAAAAAACATAATATCATTTTTTTTATCTAATACAGAAAGTTTACAAATATATGAGTAAAATGTAGTACACTTACTATTTCAGGTAAGGTATGTTCTGAGTGGTCTGTAGATCTGCTGTTGTTCTTGGTTGTGGAGTTTCTGTGAGGTAATCATGTTGGAAGCCTATCTTTCTTCTTTTGGTATATTCCATTTTAGAACATATTGTATTTAAATGATTGGTTAGTGTGTTATATGTATGGGTTACACTTTTTATGTATTACTACATATAATGTGTATGTGTGCTGGTTCGTGAATTTGTAAAATGTTCATATGTTATCATATAACAGTTAAACATACCCCCACAGTGTTTTTGGATAGTGGTGCTGTTGTCCAAACATCTCCACAGACATTAAAAGAGTTCGCGGACATCACACTCAGTAGAGGGGGTTCAGTATGTTCCATTTTACATGTACATAAAATCAGAGTTACTATTGTTAAATTGTGCTACTAAAAACCTATGAAATTCAGTGAAAAAACTTTGTTAAAGGAACGTTATGGTTAAGTTGCGCTACTAAAAACCTATTAAATTCAGTGAAAAAACTTTGTTAAAGGGACGTTATGGTTAAGTTGCGCTACAAAAAAACCTATGAAATTCAGTGAAAAAACTTGTTAAAGGGACGTTGTGGTTCCAAGTAAAACCGAAAAACCCTTCAAATTCGGCAGTTATGATAATCTAAGGAACCATAGTCGCGCCTCCACCGTGCACTGCTAAGACCAACACCCACAACATCAAAGATGACATCACAAATGTCATTGATGACATCACTGATGACATCACATGTGTGTTTACTTTTCATGAAATGTGTGTACAAGGGATCCTTATTATAATGTTGATAAAAATGTGTCAAGGATCATAGCACTAAATATCATAAGCTAATTAGTGCATTAAACAATGCATTGATATAAATAGCACTCTATTATGAGATTCTATCTAGTATACTAAACTAGTCATGCAGAAACATAGCATTGTGTGCAGCATACATGATGAAGGTATAATATTCATAATGTTGATATGTTGAATAATGAAATGATAATTGTTTTCTTATTAGAGTTTTGTGTACTGTGAAATATGTATTAAGTAGCTAATAAAAAACCCATGTATTACATAATTGCATTACTACAGACAAAACACAAAGAGACAAGATCACATACAAATATGGGTATATACAGGGAAAGTGAAGTAAGCAAAAATGCAGAAGTAGTAGCAGAAACAATTCATAACCTAACTGATTATCTTTATGCAAATAAATGATTGCTCTGTTTGAAAGCTGCTATTTACCCAATGTATATGTATCACATGATGTGACTGGACCCTAAGGAAAGTAGTGTGAGTACAATGTATACAAATATGAGCATATAGCGGGAAAGTACAGTAATAAAAAAAGAACAGAACTATCAGAAAGTGCTGATAACTATACTGATTATCTTCATGCACAGAAAGGATTGCTGTCTTTGAAGCTTGTGTCTTTCCCTATGTATATGTTTCATATGATATGACTGGACACTAAGGGAATTATTCTAAGAACATACTGAAGGATAAGTCTACAAATATAGTACGTTTACAATTTTTTGTTCCTGACTGTTACTGAAGAAAACCATGTGGCGTAGATATATCAGTAAAGGAAAAAAGACGGAGACAGACATGTGATGTCATCAGTGATGTCATCAATGACATTTGTGATGTCATCTTTGATGTCGTGGGTGTTAGTCTTAGCAGTGCATGGTGGTGGCACGAGTTATGGTTGCTTAGCTTACCATAACTGGCGAATTTCAAGGGTTTTTTGGTTTTACTTGGAACCACAACGTCCCTTTAACAAAGTTTTTTCACAGAATTTCATAGGTTTTTAGTAGCGCAACTTAACCATAACGTCCCTCTAACAAAGTTTTTTCACTGAATATATATATATATATATATAGAGAGAGAGAGAGAGAGAGAGAGAGAGAGAGTATTTTGCTTTTTAATCACACCCCAATTATTTTCATGAGGTAATTGTCCAAGATGTGTTTTGCATTTTGGGGCTTATAGTCCTGCCTTTTTTAAATGGGGGGTAAGGAGCATTTGTTTCTGAACACGCATCTCCACAGTGGAATGGGGCTTGTTCTGTGTATGTAGTTGTAAGGTGATGTGAGGCCAATTCTACTGTCACTTGTATAGTTATGCCACCAATCCAATCTGCTGATTTTCCTTTTAACGCCACCACATCCAGGGCACATCGAATATGTTTTGTATCTTAATCAGACACAAGCTACTATCCTGGAAGGTATTAACTCATGCCTTCAAGAAGAGCCACTCATAGCATGCCTTCACTGTGAAACGAAAACAATGTGAATGACTGAGCCTTTGTTTCAATATTACTTCAGCCATTGAACAAGTTATGCCAAACTCCATCAACCTGGGCACGAATAATAGCATCAGCTAAAGGAATTAGGATCTTAAAGTCAGGTGCTGGTCTGTTGCATGTATTAGGGTTACCTTTTAATTCAGTTCTCACAAACCTGCTGTAGAATTATTGTGCAGTTATACCTTCACTTATAGAAGATCAATTGGATGTTGGCATACCCTTACTCATCAAAATAATATTAATGCTCAAGCTAAACTTAGTAATCATATAACCATCTTAGCAGACACTACAGAATCTCCTAAAGATCACCCTGCTTTTTCTTTCAGTCCAGTTTCTATACAAACTGTTATTGAGATAGTCTCACTGCTTAAACTTACCTCATGTAAAGGAGATGTATTCCCTGCCACGCTGTTTAAAGAATACATCTATACTCTTGCCCTTTGGGTGACCACCTTCATCAACCGGTCTTTTCTAGCGTCATTCGTACCTGAAAATATAAAGGAAGCGTGGGTTACACCCCTACTTAAAAAGGAAAATCTAGATCCAGCAGAGGCTGGTAATTATCGGCCAATTACAAATGTTCCCTTTATCTTGAAGATTCTGGATAAAATTGCTTACCATCAATACCAGATATTTGTTGAAGAACATGATATCCTAGCAACACAACAGTCTGGATTCCGGACCAATCATGGGACCGAGACGGCATTGCTGGACTTAAAATCCCACATTGCTGGCATTGTCAATGAGGGCAGCACAGCCTTGCTGCTGCTTCTGGACCTTTCCGCCGCATTTGGTCTTGTTGATCACCAACTCCTGGTGGACAGGTTAACATCGGTTGGCAAATGTTCCAAAGAAGCAACGACCTGGTTTAAATCGTTTCTAGGCCCACGAAATATGAGAGTAACCAAAGACAAGGCCTTCTCCATTGCTTCTATTCTACTATGTGGTGCCCCTCAGGGGTCATGCTTATCGCCCCTTCTTTTTAACATATACTCATGCCTTCTCTGTGCTCTCTTGTCGGCTATGGGCATATATTTTGCCAATTATGCCGACGATACACAGATAGTCATCAAACTTACAGGCGAGTATCAAAAAGAACTCAAGTGTATTAATTACATCTTTAGGGAAATTCAGAATTGGATACTCTGAACTCGCTGGCCCTTAACAACGCCAAAACCGAGTTGCTCATTGTGGGCACCCAACAGCGACTAAAGAAACTGGATGTGAAATATGATAACTTTTTGATTGGTCAGCACGTTATTCATGTATCCAAAAACGTAAAAACTCTTGGGGTATACTTTGACCCTCAATTGTCTTTTATGCGGCAGACCAACTACCTTAAATCCTCTTGTCACGTCTACATCCAACTTCTATGGTAGATTCGTCCTTATCTGTCAAGAGAAAATCTTGCACTGATAGCAACCGCAATCGTAAACTGCAATCTGTATTACTGTAACAGCCTCCTGATTAGTACATCCCAGGCAAATCTTAGAACATTACAGGTGATCCAGAACAGCACAGTACGAGCCGTGCTTGGACTTGGGCGTTACACTCATGTCTCGGAAGCAAGACGTAGCCTGCATTGGCTGCCTGTTCAACAACGCTTGCTTCACAAGGGGCTGTCCATCGTGCATACATGCATGCACTGTAAGGCCCCTTCATATCTCAAGACCATACTAAAAAAGAAACCTGTTGATCGCTTGCTACGATCTAACGGCAATATCTCTCTGTTCCAACCTGTGTCCATGCTGAAGGGGTTTGGAGGAGCCAGTTTCAATTCCTGGGCTCCCACCCTATGGAACTCCATGCCAAAACATCTGGCTAATATCAGCTCAGTGGCCGTTTTCAAAAAACAACTGAAAACTTTCTTGTTTGATCTAGACCTGGGGTAAGGCCTCTTCTCACTTTACAACTGACACTACGTTCCCTGTATCTGACCTATAACACCCCTTGACTCCGTGTCTCTGGTAGAGTCTGGCTTGTTCTCATCATCTTTGTTGTCCCGTCACTTTCCATGTTCTTTGTTGTCTGTTTCTTTTTCTCTTGTGTGCGCCCTGAGGCCTCAGGGTTCGTGGCGCAATACAAGAATATAGATAGATAGATAGATAGATAGATAGATAGATAGATAGATAGATAGATAGATAGATAGATAGATCGATAGATAGTCACGCACATGAAACTTCTTGGAAGACACTCCATGTAGATTGCCCTGAAATATCATAACACTAAAATCATTCCTGTAGTTTCTTAAGGGGGCATTTATATAGATTAGTTCACAGGCTGAAGCATATAATATGTGGTGTTTTTAGGTGTTTCTTCATCCACCACAACCTTTACTGTATATAATCAACTAGTTGAGACCTATATTATGGATTGCTTGACAGAAAAACAAAACCTTTAAAAAGAGTTAGCATATTAGTAAACCAACATGCTTCTCTGACTTTGACCATTATAACAAATCTTTGTAAGTTTTTGTATTTCTAGAATCATCTTGTTGGCATACATCTAAAAACATACCTCAGAAACAGATGTTATAGGAACCCCAACATTGCCAATGGCATCAAACATAGGCCCCTGATATGGTAAAACATGATTGGAATGCCAAAGCATGTGATGTCATTTCAATCGACACAGTTATTGCTATTATAGTTATTGAACAGGGCAGTGGGAGCTAAGACAAATTCTTACAATAAACAAATATGGCTTTAATCAGTGTAAACCTGCCTCATTGCTTTTACAACTTGTTTGTGGTGACATGGGTTTGTTATTTGGTTAACAGTTTTTTTAAATATTTGCTCACAGTAGCCAAGAAAAAACTCCAGGTTAACATGGAGATTACAGTGTACCTACTGTACATATGTTCTGGCTTGATGTTGGAAGATACTAAGGCATGATTGCCCAGTAATGTAGCATTAACAGGCACTTAATCAGAATTACACTTGTAAAACAATAGCCCTACCATGAATTATATATACTTAAGATAAAACAATGCTTTCATTGTACTAATGAATAGTGTATATATATTGTATGCTAATTGTGATTTGTGTGTTGTTTTAAGAATTGTACGCTTTTTATGGAAAGAAATGTCTCAAACAGATAACTAAGAGATTAGATTTTGGATGAGCCATTGTGGTGGAAACTTATCTGTAATCTTGTAATTGTGTATTCATAACATGTTTAATGCCCAGAGGTTTCTAAGCATGGACAGGATCAAACCTGTGTTGATCCAGTGGTCTTGCTTCCAAGGCGAGCGTGTTGGCCCTGAGCTATTCTTCCTTTTCTATTGTAAACTTTACCTTCCTGGCAGGAGAAAAGGTCATTCACTACCTTTAATGCTTTCTGGCATGTCGAGTCTATCGTTTCACTTGTGTAGGTGTTGTCAGGATGTCACCTTTTTTCTTCAATTAACACAGGCAGAACCATCCTAGGTGCCTAGGGTTGTCTAGACTTTAAGATCCTTTGCTGAATTATGGTGGGCCCTGGGATTATTAGTCTTAAATCTCTGTTGGCTGGTTGAATACCTCCCTATTTATTACTTGTACACCATTATAAGTGTCTCCATGTTGCAGGTCTTGACTGCACTCTCTCCAATTGCAAGTCTCTATAAAAACCTTCTCTTTCTTCCACTACCTAATTCCTCCTCTCTGATGTTTACTTCCTCTTCCTTGCTCCCTCTTTCTTGACCTTTCATTCTCCATGATCAGCCGTGCTCTAATCTGTTCCTCCTCCACCATTCTTTGTCATTTCTTCCACCCTTATAAACATCATCTGCGTCTCCTTTCCCCTCGACTGCCTGTTATGTTGACTTCTATTTTTACTCTGTAGTGATCCCCTTCCACCTGATTTATATTCTTCTCCTATGGACTCTGCTTATCTTCCGTTCTGCTCCTCACCACCTTTTTAACGTTCTCCTTTCCCGTCAATTAATGTTCTGTCCCTCTCCTCCTGAACCTTCTATCAGGGGGGGACTGTGCTACTGGAACACCAAATGGTACCCATTGTGGACTCATTGGGACTCAAAATTATCATCAGGTGTGGTGTTCCAGGTGCTGCTAACAACCCTGCTTCAGCACAGTGTGGGTCAGTATTTAAGCAGGTGCGTGCAGGGGCACAGTGCTCTTGGGCTGAGTTTGCTGCAAGCCCCTCATGCTTTGATCCTTGGATTTCTGCTGTGTCCTATTGCTGCTGTTTCTAGAACCTGTTCCAGTAACCTTTGCTCCCTGCCCTACAGCCCTCCCACTTCGCCTGCACACCCATATCTTCTGCCCTACACCCTTGCACTTCCTGCCATGCACCCCTTTCTCCCCTGCTTGCAGTCCTCCATTCCCTGTCTTCAGGCCCTTACTCTGTAAACCAATTATCTTGTTCCCTGCCCTCAGTCCCTTGCTCTGTGCCGATAGTCCATGTTACCTGGCTGTAGCTTCCGAGATTCCAGTCCTGAATTTCCTTGTTATCTGTCTGCAGTCCTGCCCTTGTTATTCCAGTCCAGAGTTATAGTTCCTTGTATTCCTTGTTACCAGTCTTCAATTCAGTGTTATCCTTGTTATCACAGTCCACAGTTTCGGCCCTGAGTTTTCTTGTTCCTGGTCTATAGTTCCTTGGTTCTGGTCCTTAGTTTCCAGTCTGCAATTCCAGTCTCCTGTACCCTTGCACTTCAATGTTGTCTTCTTGTTTATGCTGTTCTTTTTCACTGTTCTTGCTCACTCTGTTCTTTCCCTGGATATATCTGCTACTGTTCTTGGCCTCACTTGTGCTTGTGTAATTCCTTTGTACAGAGTTTGGCTAATGGGTTCCCTAACAGAAAATCTCTGCCCCTTTCCTTTGTCATGTCTCAGTCTTGTCCATTGTGCCATATTTTTAAACGCTGTGCCGGATCCTTTTTCAGGGGGCAGTCACTGTTCAGTTCCTGCTGGACCCATACAGCTTTCACTCTTGTGAGTAATGCTTTATTGACCGTGTCTAAAGGTCCAGACACAGATGCCCAATCCGGTTGCTACTTTCCATGCGCATTTACAGTAGGCTGCTGTAATAACATCCAGCTCAGAAGGCAAGAGATTACCCTGACCGTGGGTAAATTCTTCCCCTATACTGCATACACCCCAAGTGGGAACCTAACGTGTTTGTCTTACCTGTGCTCCCTGCCCCTTTCTGTTCACTGTCTTTGTTGTCTGTCTGTAGTTATTGCCTATCTTTTCTTGCCTGCAGGACCCTTTATTCTCCTGTTTCTTGTGCACTTTCTTCCCCTCGGCTCATGCAGCTCATTTCTGCCCTCAAACTCCTAACACCTATGCTGATATGTTTTCTTACTCTTACCATCGCTCCTTGCCACTTCACAATGCATTATCCCCCACCCTCCACCTCCAACCCATCACTACCACCGTTGTCTGCCTCATTCTTACGATTATAAAGCATCAAAGCTGAGTCTGAACATACAGATACAAGGATTTGAACTACTCTTCCCCAGTACATGAAGGGTGGGACGTGTGAGTGACAGTTTTTCGCAGAAACATGTATCAAAACTAGTCTTAGCCCTCTGCTTTTGGAGCAGTGTTGTGGTATTAAGAAATTGTCACCCATGTCTACTAACCTCACAGTGGTACACCGTCTTTTTTATAACAGTACATTGGGGCGTCCATGAGCATCAACAGCAGGGTTGCCTTGATGCTTCTTATGCAGTCTGTTTTTTGTGCAATATGATATGCTTTGTGTGTGTAAAATGAAATAATGTTTTTTATAAATCTCTTCATACAATATTAAAATGAAATATTAAACTGTTTTTAACAGATATCCAGCTGTTGGCAGTGGATTGGGTAACCATTGCTTTTTGAACATAGCCTAAACGTATTTAAATACATGTAAAAAGGGAGGGGCAGCCTGTATCCTTTCTTGTTTTTTGAGTATATTATCTCTTCACCATTCGATACAGGTCCCCCGATATCAAGAAAAAGGTGGGAAGTACCCATGTTAGATTATATCTATATCACTAAATACATATCGTAATACAGTATGCTTTCTACATTCCTTGAGGTGTAACAAATCAAAGCTCAACATCATTATTTATTTATTGGACCCTTAACTGGGGCAGTTGACAAAAGGGTAGGTGTAGAGGCACATTAGCAGGTGCATTCAAATTTTTAACAAATTCATTGACAATTTCCATGAGCCCCAAAATAATCTTCAAGGGGGTCTTTCTTTGCATGAGGTTGCTCACATTGAATTTCCTCAGCTGTTCGGTTACCTTTTGCTAGCCAGCTTTTCACAAACGACAACGACTTACAAGCTTCTACTGGAGGGCCATTAAGTTTCAGCAATAAACACAAAGAAATTGTTTCCACACAGAGGGATGCTTAGCTTGGCAAAGCAATTAAATTCAAGGCACTGTAGCCCATTTTGCAATCGGCATTACTTGCAGGCAACATTTCCATGCAAGCAACTAAAGCCCTGAATGCTTCAGGGCACCTTTTGCCACCAAAGTGCTTAAAATCCCTAAAGGTTTGGATAGTGTCTCTGATTGGGAGATGAAATATGGTACACAGTTTTTGAATTTCAGTTTCACCATACAGTACATTTTCTTCATCAGAAGGTACATTCTTTGCATCTAACACACTAAAACTGGCTACATGTTCTTTATTCGAGTCTGGAGCACAACATTTAGCAAGGTTAACTGAAAGGCTTTCATAAAAATTGCCTTTCATTCAGTGACACAGAGTTTGCTCTACCCTGGGAAATATAAATGTCCTTGAATTGTCCACAATCAACTGCACTCTGAATAGTAGAAGCAAACACCCCAAGAGATTCCTTCATTACTAAAAATCTCCGGACTTGCCCTACCAAAAGTCTAT
Source organism: Ambystoma mexicanum (assembly GCF_040938575.1). Taxonomy (NCBI): domain Eukaryota; kingdom Metazoa; phylum Chordata; class Amphibia; order Caudata; family Ambystomatidae; genus Ambystoma; species Ambystoma mexicanum. Next base: position 1,052,654,384 of record NC_090937.1, on the reverse strand, counting down.
GTGCATCAACTATTGTGATATCCCACCTTTGAAGAGTCAGTGACAAGACCTTTAGTTCTGGAATGGCATCATATATCATCCCTAAATCTTTCAGGAAAGAGCAGGAGGTAATCTTCCTAAGCAGACCCTGATATTTTCTCCAGTCTCTAATGGGTCTTGAGAGGCCCATGAAAACTTCCCTGAAATGCTTACTCAAAGCAGGGAAGCAATTCCAAACAGTTTGTACTGTCCTATAACTTGATGTAACCCATCGCATGTTCAGTATTTTTCCTATCTTCTGCAGCTGCAAACCAAGATCACTGGCAGCCATTTATAGCTGTCTTGTGTTTTTTGGTTACATGCTGTATGTGGCGTACAGAGAGTTCATGAACATTTTACAATTATTGGCCCCACCTACTCCATCAGTTGTGTCGGCTAGGGCCAGTTCAAGGCAGTGACACGATAAAACAAGATTTGTGATTTCAGCTCACAATAATTTGCTCACCCCAACTTTGTTACCAAACATTACAGCTGCACCATCGGAACAAATACTATTCCAGATCTCATGCAACAGGGATTTTGTGATGCCAACACTCTCAAAATATCCCAGCAGAGCGACCTTTATGGCCAAGTCATTTGTCTCTTGCAACTAAACTAGACCAAAGAAAATGGTGACTGGGTTACTATGAGCCCCAAAAAAAAAGAGAAAATAAATAATCAATGTTGATTTGTTGCTGACAGTCGTGCTCTCGTCCACAAACATGGCAATGTTTGGCTTGTGTTCTCTGATATAACACACCAACTTCTTTTGCATTTCTAATGCAATATGTCTTACTATTTCAGTTGCAGTAACAATACTGCACAACACACGGCACATTGCGCTTCCATTCACTTCCTGAAGGTCTACCAAATCAGGGTGATCTGTGAATGGCCGATTCTTTTTGGCCAGGTAGAATATAGTGTGAAAAAGGCTGCACGTTATTTCCAAATGTTTGCCACTTCTTTGCTGCATGGCTTCCATCAAGTAGTTATTTTTACGCTCCGGAACAATGTCTTCGGTTGCCTTAGGAGCACCACTTGACTTGTGCTCCACAATCTTCTTTCAGAGCTGCTTCTCCCTAGAATGTTTGCCAGAACCTGAAGGTACCACCTTTCCATTGGTCCATTCTATGCTTATGCGCAAGCCTTGCTACCTGGAATGCACCGATAAGCCACCTGTTGCTTTCATGTCCCTACACACAGAACATCCAATGTTACCTGAAGCCAAAAAACTCAATTCGTATTCATCTTTGACATAGCACCATTGCTGCACGCTCCAGCAATCAGGCGTTAAATGAGGCACCTGTTGCTTTCATGTCCCTACACACAGAACATCTAATGTGACCTGAATCCAGAAAACTCCAATCATATTCATCTTTGACATATGTAAGAGGATTCAATTCAACACTACAGCTAAGTCAATGCCTAATCTGGGATACTGAATGGAAACCCTTATTGATATATCTTTATGTCCAGTTCATGCGTTCTGGATGACTACCCCTATATAACACCCCCCTCTTGGAATCCCCCTGCCCCCACTGAGCCAAGAAGTAGTTCTGTTTTGCAAGTTAAAAGGTTTATTTGAGAATTTAAACAATGTATATATATATCACACTTTATAATAAATTAATAATTGAATATCACACTTAATCTGAGCAGTAATCAACAATGGATAGTCCGGCACTAGCACACTTCTTTATAATCAATGATGAGTGGTTATAGGATGGATACGATAGCAACAATACTTTGATGGTTTCAAATGGATGCAATGTGGAATGAAATGCAGTACAGAAAATAACTTGATTGGATTTCAGCAAAAGACAATGTAATCACTTTCTTGGACAATTCACCCCCCCCCCTTTTATGCAATGCAAGGAAATGGAAGAAAAGCACACAGTTCTCAGAAATGCAATCAAATGTAATTCAGTTCACCCCAGCAAGCTTAGACTACAGAAGTTTGAAGCACAGGCCCCAAAATGCTTTTATATGTGATAGCAATGAAGTGAAAAATATGCTAAAATGCTTTTAATTCCCTCTAGAGGTTCAGGGTGAGTGGTATCAAGTTAATATTAGTCCAGGCTCACTCTAGCAATGATTCAGAAATTGTTCTTAAGAGGCAAACAAATTTTTAGCAAGGAAAGCAAGGAAGCTGCTGTTTTCACACGTGGAGAAATTGCAAATCGCGGTAAAATTTGCGGGTGCCTTTTTTGCGATTACGGCAAAAGTATAGGGGGTAGGATACGGCAAAAGTATAGGGGGTAGGAATGTGGTTCTAGGTTCGTTGTAAAAGCCAAGATTCCCAGCTTTCAGAGGAAAGTTACTGCAAGTCTCTAAGACAAACGGTCACGGAGATATGAGCGATATGGTAAAGGTCGTTTTTCAGGTTTGAAATTTTAAACTTCAAAGCGACAGGTTACAGCTTGCAACTAGAAAATGACAGGTGACAGCTTTGCAAATGACAGGTGACAGTTAGGAGGCAGTTCTACTTAGATTAAAATAGCTTGGATTAGATTATTTTAACTAAGAGATTGGTTCTGCACAGTTCTGCTAGGTACTCACAATATATTTAGAAATAGAATGGGCCTCGCCACGGATCTGGTGAGGTTTTCTTCACTCGCCACGGACGGTCTCTGCGCACACGTCGCGGTCAGCTCTACTCTGCTGGTCTGGTCTGGGTCTCTGGTTCTGATCAGGTCTGTGGGTCTGGATACAGCGGTCTCCGGTTCAGCTGGTCTCTCTCTGGATACAACACTGCTCTCTGGCAAATGGCAAGAGTTCTTGCAAAGAATTCAAACAGCTCGCCTGGCTGTGATAATGGCAATGATTTGAGGCCTGCTAAAGAGGGATTTAGCTTGTAGTTGACCTCTCTGCTACAAATTCTGAAGTAAAGTCTTGGTCTCTGAAGGTGGTAAGATTGAAGTCTCTATGTTGGCTCTCTGGAGGTTGATGGAGGTAAAGTATGGATTTTCCCGGCAGAGCGTCCCGCAGCAGATGGAATAGAATCTCCCTATCTGTCCTGTCTGTCTGCTTTTATGTGTTTTGAAAATGGGTGGAGAGGCTAGCTTCCTAGGCCCTACCCCTCTCCACTTGTCATTGGCCACTTCATCCCCTTCCCCTTGATTGGGGGAATGAAATGAAGTGTCATCATGATGAGGTCTGTTTATGATACAGAGAACCCACCCCTGTCAAATTACACACAATCTATATTTTGACCCAAAAGACATATTTGCACAGGTACACATTTGTTTAAAATTACATGCACCCATCACATATCACAGGAGGTATACTCTGTCCAAATCTGCTCTTCCTGGGAGCTTGCATTCAGAAATGGCAACATTTGCACTTTTTAACTGGTTTCGTAATATCGGACATTACCCCAAATTTATACACATGCGCGCAAGGAGTATGGACATTACTTGATGAAGTGTCAGATTTTTAACATGCATACATTTTAAGTAATACCCTCTTAACTGCTAGCTTGCCCCCAGATCATACCACCGGTTCTAAAAACCTCTTAAAATGTGGGCAGAAAAATCACAAGAATGATGGTATCATTTAAATAATTAGGACAAGTCCGTACTATGAGTTATTCATCTTTTTCTAAAACCATATTCTGGCTACAGGGGTGTGGTTTCCCAAGTCACATGGTGTAGAAACCAGTTTGTCCAGTTTCTGCCAGGCTCAGAGGCCCTGCCCCTCCCAGCTTCTGCCAAGAGGAAGCTGTTTTACGGTCCCCCAATAAACCATCTGCCTGGGCCCTGGATGGCCCATTGTTCAAGAGGAAGCCATTTATGGCCACTTCAATAAACCCTCTGCCTGGGTCCTATGTTTAGTCTCTAGCAGTCCCTTGGTAATTCAATCAGAGAAGTGTCATATCCCTTTTGGTGGGAACAGCAAAAGGCAGCTAGGCCTGGGAACACAGCTGTTGTGCAAGTCTCAACTCCTGTCGGGGGTAGCTGGTGGGCAGAATTCAGTTCCTTAAGCCAGGCCCCAGCTTATGTCACTTTTAGTTACCTAGTTTTCTGCATTCAAATAAAACTAACAATTTTTACATATGCAGATAGAATGCTGATTCTAAGTTTAAAACTATGACATTTAAACAATTGCAACCTATGTGACCCTCAAAAGTAGGTCACTCATTTCTTTTAAACATTTAGATTTTTAGTGTCTTTCAGTCCAAATTTACTTAAACTGCTGAAATCCACAGCTCAGCCAGTCTTGTTATAAACCTTCGAGTCACTTCAGAAATACTTTACATTGTATCCACCTCTCAGTAAGTCTTTCTTTGGCCTGCTTTGGGTTCATTTATTCAGTTTTACACAAAAAAAAAAGTCTGGTGTTGTTTTAAACCGCCGGCTTTCTGGTAGTGGTGAGTACTGGTAATGCACCCATTTTTGGGATCTTTCTTGGATTAATGCATTCTAAACAGGAATGGTTCTTACATGGTAGTAAATAATCCTTGATTAACATTGTTTTGATGGGGCTCCTTACAGTAAGATGGTTATGTGGAACCCCACAAAAGGGTTGAATCTTTAAAGTGGTCCAATGAGTCACGATTTCAGCAACTTTTTGACATCAGTAACAGTGGATTTTGTTAACAAAGATCTTTCTTTACACTGGTGGGTGGCAAGTTAGGTAACCATTTTGGTGGGCGCACAAACTGCGTGGTTCTCCTGGATTCTGGCGCACTTGTGGGCTTTTTGGCCATCTTGGATTTTCTAAGCCCACAGCACCAAATGTTGCAGCATGATAGCTCAAACGTGGGTCAGGACACCCAACACATAGCACCATTGCTGCACGCTCCAGCAATCAGGCGTTAAATGAGGCTCTTCTGCACAGACTATAGTGCAGTGAGAGATGCACTGGAGTTTATGGCCTCCCTAGTGCAAGCATTTGGACATATCTTTGCTGCCTCACTACACAGATGGACTGGGCCAGCTTCCTCATCCCCACTCTGAATGGCGGCAGCCTCTGCCACTTTACATCTTTTCATTGATGGCATGAAGTCAAACAGCAAAGTCTGCATAAACTTGCGCTTGGGAAGTACCTCACCCTTCGCTGACATTGTTAATGGCTGTAAAAATCTTGGGGAGAAATATCACTATGGGATCTGTTTCGAGCCTGTGCACACTGGAAATTCTCGGCTTCCTATATGTAAAAAATACAAAATGTGGTTTACTGCACTGAACATAGTTTATATGTAAGTTATTATATCTATTTGTGAACCAGATGTTATGCTATCCATACCCTGCTCCTTTATGCTATCCCCGTGCATGTGTTATAGAACAGAAATTGCAAGTAAGTGGACATTAGTAGCAAGTCATGCATCCAATGCCCCATTCCCCTTTCGCGTCTTCTAATAGACTAAACATCCGGTACACAAGCTTGGCTGACTTGTGGCAAGTGGTGAAAGCAGTGACATTTTTTGAGAGCTGGAAAATATAAAACACTCACATCTGTCCACCTACAACCGCACACACAGCATCTCTCACCCAGGTAGACTTAGGAACCATGATTAGAGAGCAGAAGCAACGGATTGGACAGCATGACCAATGCATTCTCATAAAACAATTACATTATCTGGTATGATTAATGATAGAAACATTGGGTTTGTTGGATATTTGACATACCTATTTCTCTTCCCTTGCACACCTATACCGAGAAGATGCAGCACCTGCCGAGGATTTCCAAGAAGCTTTGCATGAAGAAGATACAGGCTCCCCCTGTACATCGGGTCAAAAAATAAAAAAATAGAGTTAGTTTCGGAAATGGCCATTAATCCCACGCCCCCTCTTTTCTCCCTGAAATACATGCAGAATTACACAAAGCAAGAGTTATTCATTTTTATCTCTATCTAGTGTTTTTTTAATGTGTTCCGGCATGCTTATGTGCCACCAATTACATGTCATAAGTGCTTGTAGATGCGGTATCAGGAGCTGATGAATTGCTGCCAGCTTAGTATGCAGGAGGCAATGCCACACAGCAGCAGCTGGTGTACCCATGACGGCCCAGCTCTGCCAGTGAAGGCATGAATTGATATTTTTGTTGCTGCTGGATCATAAATCTTCTACTGATGAAGGGATGTTTTGTGCAACAACTTCCAATGCCACCTGCACCTAATATTGCTGTCACCAACTATTTTACTGCCTGCCCAAAACAGCCCCTCATAGGAACTTTTTGGGCTTGCTTTAATAAAGCTGCACCATCAAACTTTGCATTCAAAGTGCCTGCCAAGGTTTTCCCAAAGCAGTCTCATGTGAGTTAATGACTTTTGAGCTCCCACCACTCTACTGGTGTGTAGTAAAAATGTCTTTGCCAGGTCTGCCTTCAGCCACTCGATTTGTAAGCATCAAATCAGCCCAAGTGTGTACGTTAATCATTCCTTCCCCAAACATGATAGTTACATATAGCATTTACTTTTTTAGAAATGACTGGTTCACCCACATAAATAGTGTCTTGGCCGAGATAGGGTACTGGAAGAAAGATTATCTTGCCTGAGGAAAAGTTTGTTTGTTGTCTGTTGCTGTGTCGTTCTTTGCCTCCCATTACTTTGTCGAGACCAGTTTTGCTCTGCCTATTCTGTATTTGACCAAAGTCACTATTGCCCTTTGCCTGGTCTTCTGGGATGTGTTGAAGCATTCTCTACACACACTGCCTTCACTAAAGTATCTTTCATTCTCTTTGCTAACTTCCACACACTGCACTTCACAAGAGTCTCACTCACTTTGCTGAACTCTACACACTTCACTTCACTCGAGGACACTCACTCCCTGCTGGCCTCCACACACTGCACTTCACTGGAGTCACACACACTTGCTTTGCTAAACTCCACACAGTGCACTTCACAAGAGTCTCACTCTAGTTTCTGAACTACACACACTGTCCGTCACTAATGTCTCTCTCGCTCTCTTAGCTAAACTCCATATTCTTCACTTCACAAGAATCTCACTCTCTTTGCTGAACTCCACACACTGCACTTCACTGGAGCACACTCACTCTCTGCTGGCCTACACACAGCGCACTTCACTGGAATCACACTTGTAGAGATGGAGTCAAGTACCTCCACCTCAACCACCTCGACCATAATGCTTATATGTTGGGAGCCAGAGAATGAGACACGTGCAGTACCAGTAAAAATACTGATACCAAGGAGAATCTGGGAAGAAAGGTTCCCATTGAGAAAGCCATATTTACATACAAGACAGTACGATGGTCATTTGATTTTAATGCAATTCCTGAAAAAACAGGACAAATGAATGGCGACGTCATACAAAACAGAGATGATGTGCATAGAAGAGATGCAGAGACAAGAGAATGTAGCGATTCTATGAGGCATCAAGAAAGTATTGAAGATAAATGTCATTTTGGGATTAAGATGAAGAAGCTTATGCATCGACGTAGATGAAAATGTTGAGCTGTTTTACATGTGTACGTATGCAAAGAAACACAAGCAGACAAACTATTCTATAGATTGCGGCATGCGCCAACATATCCATATATACATATATATATATATAAGAGTCAGTTAAGAATGGATGTTTCCACTATGTACAATAGCAGAGCTGAGCAAAAGAGGTAAGGCTGTTTTTTCCCAGTATGTCGCAGTTCGAAAAACAAGTGAATTACTGGTAAATCTCTGAAAGGCGAGGCTGGATGAGCATGAAGCCAAGGCTGGAGTGAACTGTCATTGGATACAAATCATGTGAAAGAATGGCATAGACAAATAACAAGAAGGCGTCAGAGGTCTATTAGAAAATAGTATTTTTAATACACTAGAAGCTCGATTCCGTGGTCCTCAGTCATGTGGGGAGAAGAAGTTGGATGAGGATGATGGTCACACCTCTGAAAGAGGGTAGAGCGTACCTTCACTCCCCTGAATTTCCCAGAGCAAAGAACACCCCCAAGGACAAGTTCAAAGTTGACAGCAGACCTCTGAGGTGATGATGGATGGATATGCTAATTGGTGTGAAGCTATGGCTAAAACGAGCTTGCCAGCACCTGGATGCCCAGCCTGTGTGCTGCTATACATAGGTGGGAAGGTACTGACGGAGGCTAGAAGCCAACCAATGATAGGAGACCGCACGATCAAGGGTCTTATAGTTATTTTAGCCAATAGAACATTGTGTATTTGGTGACGTTCATAGTGAACTGTTTGAGAGGAGGACTTAGTTGCCTCACCTGATATTAAGAAGCGAATAACATTATTCCACTGCCCTAGATAGGTATGGATGATATACTTAGATGATCCTGTTAGACCCTGTCACACTTGCCACTAGGTTTTTGTAGTTTGCCAAGTAGGATGACGGTAGTAGTATGTGGGTTAACAACACCTATGATGATTTATTGTTACATAAACAAGCTTTTTTATGAAATGCGTTGAGATCGTGATGAGGGACGTCTGCCGTTGTACTCCCTGTTTTAGATAATGAATATTAAAACAGTTATCCTTTTACCAACTACCTGTGTCATTCCTATTATTGATGTTTGAATAATTTCTGCATCCAGCATCCATCTCAAGGGTATTGCTACCTCATCTTAAAGGGCTGGGAACTCCGGTTCAGATGGCAGCTGAGAGGATGGTTAGATACCCATCGAGAAAAGTAAGCTTTGGGGTCCCGGAAATATCGTACGACCTCTGCCATTCGGCTGAAAGGACGTGAAGCTCCCTGTAGATAGCGGTTTAGTATAAAGCAAGTCTCTTACAAGCTAAGTTAGACGGGTCCCTTGTTTTCAGGCAGAAACCCCTGCCGGCGTCTACAGGAAGCAGAACAAATGGAAGGTTGGAGAGGCTACTGAGGAGGCGTACGATCCCGAGAGTCGGAAGTTGAAAAACACGAATGGTGAGTAAAACTGAGTGAGGTTGTAAAAGTGTGAATGGGCAGTGGGTGAAGAAAATGATAAGGGGAAAATAAGTAACAGAGGGAGGTGGGAATAACATAACTTGAGAATGATGAGTGTTAAATATTGAGTAATATTGACTTGAGAGGAGGCCAAGCAAGTAAGAAGTATTGTGATAGAGTCCACGATAAAAAGTATGCCGAGATACCTATATTTTAAAGAACGTAGCAGAAGGAACAGCACCTAAAATCCCATAGAGGAAGACGTAGGAGACAAACCCGGTTAAAGCCGGGTTTAATGAAGGCAGTTCAAATTCTGTAGGAGTATTTTTAGAGGCAGGAGAAGTCTTGAGGAGCAAGGCTAAGATACATGTGGCCGGCCAAGTGTGTTTGTTTGTCTGATTGTTTTATCTGATTGTGTAATGATGACGAAATAATAGACGAGACTGATAAATGTGAAAAGGAGAAACGTGAGAGTCAAAGAACTAAGCGTGTATTTAATGAACTTGAATTGATGGTATTTTTAGCAGATTAAAGTAAAAAGCGTGATATAGAGGGGTTGGAGCTGCGACGATTGGTGCAAGCTCATATTGTTTTATTTTCTTGAAAAACATTTTATTGAAATTTGCAACGAGTAAACGGTGAGTATTGACGGTCAAAGAGTGACATGTCCAAATGGAGGATATTACTCTGCTTATACATTTTTGTAAGTACGCACTTGAGTTTAGACAGTACAGTGCAGAATGGGTTAAAGGAACTGCAGACAAAAAGTTCATGCCATGGCTGCAAGAGATATCGTTATTGAAAGCAGTTCTGCAGCATATGACGACATATTTCCATGCTATGGATACCGTAAAATAATTAGACAAATTACTAGCGAGCTTAGAGCTCTGGAAAATTTACCAGGAGGAGAGAGAGGACCTGCCTCATGTAGATTGAATATTCAATGTATGCACAGAGGGGGGTGCAGAGCCTTCTGCTCCACCCGCTGCCCCTGAAGCAGACAGTGATACTAAGAGGAATGATGGGATGTACCCATTTAGAGAGCTCAAGGCAGTAATGGGGTATAGTAACCCGGCATATGAGTCGCCTGTGCAAAACAAGCAAGGAGGACTCAGAGAGAAAAACAGAGAGATGTAATCTCTAAAGGTCCCGAGGGACAAGGAGAGATGTGACAAGGAGAGAAGCAAACCACCAAGTATATCCAAAGATATAGGGTGGGACATAGAGGGATGGAAAGCAGAAAAAAGGATAAGGCTGATGAGCTGGCACTTATACAGAACTAATGGATGGGTGGTCAGATTTTGCTCAAACTCGATGGTTAAAGGTATCGAGGATGTGAGGCAAAGAGTAAAAAAGATTAACTCATGAGTACACAGCTGTATGGCATAAAGAGAGCCTTATGCAGTGTTAAAAAACCTAAGAAGCTCCCTTTAAATCGACTGACTCTAAATGGAGATGATGACGAGAGAAACCACACAAACTAGGGACAGGATATGTCAGATGAGAATAGAGAACCTATTCATGAGGTGGAAGGTAACACATATACCCCTATCAGGTATATTTCAATGGATAAGAAAGTAAGACGGTTGGATTTAGACCTCCTCATATTTCAGGCGTCAGAATTGATGACGTGGCAAAATCGACCTAAAAAGCAGTCGCATGGTCAGAGGGGGGACATGCCACAATATATGAGCAGGCTAAGGTCATTGCCAAGCAGAAGGCAGTGCGGAACCAGTGTCTCTGACACTGATAGACATATGAGGGGTGGCGAATGTGAGTTTGGGAATTAACAGTTTCTTCTGTTAGAGAAGGAGGAGCCAGACCATAATATGTACTTTGGCCGCAAATGGATAAGGATAATTTAATATGCAGACTTTTGAGTTTAAATTCTGGTGATGGAAAATGGATACATGAATTAGAAAAATGACAGGAGAAAATATGCTATCTATAAAGGACATTGAGGGTCTCCTGATTGCTATCATTGGGAAAACAGCTAATGACATTTGGTCAAGGGCAGGATATTTGAGTACTACAGTGTTGAGCATCACTCATGATGGAGCGCTATTTAACAATTATAGGGCGGCAGTCTGGAAAGCACTTAAGAGTACTGTATCCAAACATGTCAAATATGGGAGCTATAATGATGTCAAGGGCTGTAGGAGCCCGTGCAGAAGTAGCTCAAGAAGCTAGTGGGTATGGAAGCCAAATCATGGTCGGAGATTCAGATGACCATTGTGCATTATTGCAGGGTTTTGCAAGAAAAGAATTGAATGAAAGATGATATTAGGAAAGGCAAACAGACAGGTTTAGTGCAGGAAAACTCTCCAAGTATGCCGTTGAAGGGACAATGTTGACTAGAGGAGAGGAATCGGCTTCACAGCAAACAGCAAACATGCTGCAGTTGAAGAGCCAAAGGCAGGTCGATCAAAACAGTGGATTTGCACCATGGGAAAAGGGAAGCTCTGCTGTTAAATACTCCTCTGATATCTGTCTCCTTCTTGAAGAATTTGACCTTGACATTTTCAATCTCACTGAGATGTGGTTCACTGCCAGCTCTGTCACTGCTTCTGACACATTCCTCCCTGAGTGCTACAAGATCCTCTCTAAGTCCAAGCCTAACCAGTGTGGAGGCGGAGTGGCCTTAATCTTGCCTGAATGGGTCCCTACTACTATCATTCGCACTCAGACCTACTTCCTTCCAATGCCTCATCTGCAGGCTTTGTGTCTTCCAACCCTCTTGCTGACTCTCGCTACCATCTACATGACCCATGGTCCATTCTCCCTCTTCCTCGCAAAGTGGTCTGACCTCACCTCCTCTCTTCTTGCTTCCACCTTCAAGCTTCTCCTCCTCAGAGACTTCAATATTCACCATGACTCTCATGATTCCACAACTGGACTCTTCTGCAGTGTCTGTGACTTTCTTTCCCTCAACATTCATTATTATTATTATGGTATTTATTGAGTGCAGATTTAGCTTCAAGAAGCAACAGAGTGCTTTACAGAGATATAGACCAATGCAGATACATAACGGAGCACTTTACAGAGATGTAAAACATTACAGATGCATAAGAGAGCACTTTTCAGAGGTACCAACAGAACAGATATACATTGGAGGGTAGGATACAGAGGGGCACACACAGAGGAGGGGTACAGCTGTACCGGGTGGCGGGAAGGAGAGGGGCAGGTGGCATCTAGTGAGTCAGGTGGCCTGAGGGGCGATGTGATGACCTAGGTATCGAGGAGAGACTCCTTGAAGAGGTTGGTCTTGAGTCATTTTCTGAAATGTAGGAGTATGGTGTAAGTCTGATGTAGATGGGTAGGAGGTTCCATAGTTTTGGGGAGTAGGCAGAGAAGGCTTGTTTTCTGGTTCTTTCCTTTTTGCAGTGGCGGATTTCAAGTCTACACATGTACGGGCTTCTGGTAGTGCACTGTCTGCCAGAAATGTTGAGTCTCACTGCGAGGTAGCTGGGTGACTTGTGGGTGACTGCCTCATAGATGATGCAACAAGACTTGAAAGTGATTTATGTGTGCAGTGGGAGACAATGAAGGTCAATGAGGGTGATGTGGTTTTATCTGCATAGACCTTTGATGAGGCGTGCGGCCACATGTAGAACACTCCTCAGGAGCACACGGGAAGACAACAGGAAGCCTTTGAGGAGTGAATTGCCCGCATCCAGGTGATTGATTGATTGATATTTTATTTCTATCGCGCTCGTACACAAGTGTTTCAGAGCACGGATAGGACTAGTGCTTGAATGTTGGATCTAAAGCTGTCCGGAGGGAGGAAGGGCCTATCTTTTTGCAGGAGGGAGAGCTGATAGCAAGCTGCCTGAGTTTTCTTAGCTATGTTTGTCTTAAAGGTGAGATGTTTGTTGATGTGGAACCAGAAGGACTTGGCACAGGAGGTGAGCCTGGGTGTGAAGCCCTCATAGTTCATGGTTGAAAGCCAGGTCTTTATGTCTGGGTGTTCTTTGTTGTTGGTGAGGAGTAGGGATTCGGTCATGGAGAGGTTGAGCTTCAAATATGCACTGGACATCCAAGACTGGATTAGTTAGAGGCAGTTTTTGATCTTATGGATGTCCTTGTTGGAGTCAATCTTGAGGTATACAGCTGTCTGTCATTGGTGTATTGATGGATGGGAATGTTGTGTATGGCTAGGAGGGCTCCCAGCGGCACAGCATATAGATTGAAGAACACTGGGGAGAGGACTGAACCCTGTGGGACTCCACAGGACTCCATCTGAACAATCTGCTTGTGGTTGGCGAGGTAGGACTTGAACCAGTGTAGGACAAGGTTGCTGATCCCCATGTGCAGATGTAGGGTGTCTGTGAGTGCCTGATGGTCTACTGTGCCAAAAGCGTCCGAGAGGTTGAATAGAACCTGGAGGCAGGGGTGGCCGTCGTCAAGGATGTGGGTGTCTCAACCACCACTGTGGTTGCTTTCTTCATGCGCATCTGGGTCTGAATCTGGATTGGTAGGCTTGGAGGAGATTTTTGGTGTTGATGTGTTGCTGCAGTTATGTGGCTACCGCTTTCTCAATGATCTTACCTAGGAAGGAAAAATGGGGGATGGGGTAATAACTACCTAGGTTGTCGGGATAGAGAGGGCTTCTTTAGTAGAGGGAGGATGTGTCCTGTTTCTAGGGTCGACTTGAAGGTTCCTTGAGTTAGGGAGCTGTTCATGATCTCCAGGTAGGGAAGGAGAGCCTCTATTGGGAGAGTCTTGAGGATGGATGATGGGAGCATGTCATCTATATACGATGTGACTTTGAGGGCAGCCAGGGTTTTTACCTCGTACTTTGTCGAAAGTGTCTTGAATGTTGTCCGGGGTGTGGATATTTCGTGAGGAGGCACGTGAGGTGGGTCTGTGGATGCAGAGCTGGTGTCAATGTGCTGGTGAATCTTGCTGATTTTGTCGATGGAGAAGGTGTTGATGGAGGTGGATCTTTCGATGGAGTGTGGTATGGCAGAGTTGGGTATCAGGGTGACGCAGTGCTTGACCACTTTGAAGAGGGGTCTGCTTTTGTTGTCTGCTTCTGCTATGGTATTCTGATAGTAGGAGGCCTTGGCAGCAATGATTAGTTGTCAGCGTGTTGCTCGGAGTTCCTTGAGGAGCGCTAGGTCCGATGGGGTGCTTGAGCCGCACCGGATTTTCTCTTGGTTCCTGATGACTCTTTTGATGAGGTTGAGTTCTTGTGTGTACCAGGTGCTGACGGTTTCAGTTGCAGTACTTTTTATCTCTAGAAATCACCAGCCTCGATCCCGCTGTCATCAGTGATTTGAGCTGGTTTAGACTCAGCAGCATAATGATGTATGCAAATTAGTACATGGGGTGACACTTTAAAAGTTTGAGGTACGTGTAATTTAAATGACTGTGCCCCGTATTGTGTGAACATCACTTTGATTGACAAACAATCAATGTTTGTATGCCAGTGCCATATAAAAGCTTTTTTAGATCTTTAATTAGATACCCCAAGTGTCTGCCTACTTCAGGTTTCCATTCTCTGGTTTTATAGAATGCTTTCCGCTCTTGTACACACTTTCTCAGAGATTTGGTAGTATTTTATTTTTTCCAAATTAAATTCCAAAACATAATAATAATTGTATCTTCAACACAATGCAACATTTTTAAATATATAATACTTTTTCTTATTTTCAACAAAACACATAGAGAGGGAATTCCCGGGCCAAGGCCAAGCATGGGTTTTCCACAGTTTACCTTCAGAAACACTCAAGCAATGCACTTTTAGTTGCATAAACATCTTGAGTTATGCTTTCCTTATTTTTCCTTATATATTTTTAGTAAACCCATTAATGAGTTACCTCCTTCTGTGATGATGAAATGTTTCATATTGGCAAATTTACTAATTTACAAAAATTATATTGGATGATAGTAAGTGGGTTAGTTTCACTGATAATAGTAACCCCTACATATTTAAAATTGCCTGCTTGTTAAAAACATTTATTTTATTTGTACCAGTTTCTTGTGGACCTTACCAAAAGCCAAAGGGTCGCTAACGGATCATTGTCCTTAGAATAAGATGACAATGCCTTTAATATATTTTGGAGTCCGTGGAGAACCAGGAGAAGGAGTCTAGGTGTTATTTGAATATTTAAATATGTATTTAAATAAAAAGAAAAACACCTACCTAACCCATTGCTATGAGGGTATTTCCCAAGCTAACAAACTAAATTAAGGGTGTTCATCAAATGTAAAATGAATATAGTCCCCTGTCTAAAACCTACTTGCTATCGGGCCCTACCACTTGGAAAAAATGTAGCAAAATAGGTCAGAGCGATAGCCTCTGTGTATGCACGCAGGCTTTGCTTGGCCAAACTACTCAAAGTTCACAGTACAGTTCTCCAGCCTCTTTGCAGGATTTTCAGGGCAAGTCATAAGTCTTCACATACATTCAATACTTTCTGTTCTTTAAAGGGAGAAGGATTCCATCATTTGTTATCTTCTATTTGATAGCATTCTTGTTCAGGGTTTGGGCAATGGAACCCTCCAGGTTCTCTCTGGTCCCAGTCTTTTCCCCTATTGTTGGTATTTCTAGAGCTCCCTGAAGCCCTCTTTATAATTGGTTATTTATTTATAATTATAATTGGTTATTTATAACACACTTAATTCCCAGAGGTTTATAAGCGCGGACCCAGGGATTGACCCTGTGTTGCTCCGCTTGGTTTTGCTTCCAAGGCGAGTGCATTGCCCCTGAACTATCCTACTGATACCTTTAATGTGCTTACTTCAAACAGGGTCTTGATTGGGCATCTGCCTGTGTCCAGCATTCAGGTTTCTCTGGCTCCCGTAAACCTTCTGGCTTCCCCATCCTTGTATGTCAAAGTCATTTAGATTTCCAGGGATTCCCAACACCCTTGTGCCCTCTGACATATTTAATGCAGTGAGACTTCTGTTGGGTGTTTGCCCGTGTTCAGCATTCAGGTTCGTCAAGCTCCCGTAACCCTCTTGATTTCTCCAGCACTTGGGGACACAGCCACTCACCCCTCTCCCTGATGTTACCTGCATGGGAGCATTTATTCCCTTTTCTGCCAGGCTTGGCAGTTGACACACTTCTCATGAAGAGGTCAGTGATTGGATCTCGCCACAACGATCTGGTCTCAGCATCAGTTAACAGGTGCCTAGAGCCACCACAGCTCCAGAGATGTCACGCCACCAGGCGAGATGGTCTCTCGAAAGCTTGCATCTTGTTCTCAGCTTTGACTTCATTGCAGTTCGGGATGCCAGCCTTCCAGCATACCCTCAGTCTCGTCTCGGGAGCATAGCTCAGCAGTAATGTGCTCGCCTTGGAAACAAGACAACACAGAAAATCACATGTTCTATACCCCGGGTCCGCACTTAGAAACCTCTGGGTATTAAGCGCGTTATAAATAACCTATCATATCATGCTTCCGCTGGCTGTTTGAGCCATGGTGGCTCTACCCATCCAGAATGTCTCCCCGGCAGATGCTCACCTCTGCATACGATTCTCTCTCTTCCATTTAAGGTTCCTCATCTTTTTATGTTGGTTACACATGACAAAAGGGAGGTGTCCTTCCTCTTTCACTCTTGGGTTCAGGGGAAATCCAGCATTACCTGACAACAAAGAGAGCGAAGTAATTTCATTGATATTTGAATCTAAAACATAAGTAATATCAGACATTTTGATTCCCATATATGCACACAACTGCGCTTTTTTGTGAGAGCAATTGCATTAATGATCATAAAAAGGTTCAGTGAATCAGGTCAGAAGCTTATGGTTTGTGTTGTTTGTTAGACAAACACAACATAGCATTTCTGTTTTGAACTCTCCACAAGAAGCCAGGGCTTCAAACATGCAAAAAAAGGGAAAGAAAAAGTAGCAGACGATCTCGGTAAACGTTCACAGGCTGGGAAACGTCATACCCATCAACATTAGACTAAAGCCCACGCCCACACAGATCTGATAGAAGCTCGAGGCCCTCTTCTTCAACTATCACCTTCTTCACATAACAACCCTTTCAAACCTGCCAGCTGATCCCACTTCACCCCTAATTACTGCTCCTGTTGCTTAAATGTATGTCATGCAGCATTGCTGTAACTAGTGCCTCCTTGCCTGTTTTCCTGTTAACCCATTTTTGTGCAGGGCTGATTCTCGAAGTTAGGTTTGCGCCCAATACATACCCAAAATAAATGAAAAAAGAAAAGACACAGTATGTGTTCTAGTTTTTTGTGTACATTGGGTCATGTGTTCTATTATCTAAGAATGTGGTGAAACAGAAGAACGAAATTGAATTTTAGGTCAGGGTATTATAATGTTCCTTGCAGAACGTCGCTTACACAAGGTGGATGTGACAGTCTCGACATTGTATTTCTCAAATGACTGCTAATGATATTTTGTCCTTAGGGTTCACATGAGCAGACTCGCTGTGCAATAGTTTTCTTTTGCATCATTGCTTTTATGGGAGTTTGATAACCTTGTATGATTTCCACAAACTGTATTTCTCCTGCAGGACCATACTACCATATTCACTCATCTTAATGTGAACAATGAAAGTCCACACTTGTATGCCACTTCGATAACTGACAGATAATTAAGTACTACCTTTTGCTTTGCCTGTGACATGTGGCAAGTGTGGATGTGAACTGTCTGATAAGTACAGCAAAACACAAAAAGCTATCCTTTTTACAGTTCTGATTCAGATATGGTTAGCTTTTGCTATACGTGTATCAGAAATACCAATGTGTCAGAACATGCCTGTCGATTTCATGATACCATACTTATAAGAAATATAACTACATCCCAAACAGGGGGCATATTTCACAGTGTTTAAATGTACATCACAAAATTATTCTATTTTCAATAATTTTATTAGGGCGAAGAGGCTGTCTCTGTGATATTATTTGAAGCTGAATCAGTATTTTTAAGGCCTAAAAGCATCACTCATTTTCTGGGAGCAATCTGGCCTACACGAGCATTCACATACTCAACCTCACCACACTCATTACCCTATACTCTACCTTTCGCACCTCACCTACCTCACCACACACTAACCCACCCCACTCATTCAATCTACGTCACCTCACTCTTCCTCATGCAACTGTAACTCAACCCACTCTACCATAACCCCACCCTACCATGCCCTACTTTACTTCATCCTACTCAACCTCACCACACACAGCCTATCCTCACTCACTCACTCTACCTCACTGCTCTCAATCCCATCTCAATCTACTTCAGCACACTCTTACTCACTGCACTCCGATCAATCTCACCCCACTCTAACATATTGGACACACCCCACTCTACCGAACCCTGCTCACCACCTAAGTCTCTGCCTCATGCCACTCTATACCAAACCAATTTACCTCACCACACACTTCCTCACACCACTCTACTGAACCCCACTTTAGCTCACTGCACTCACACCACTATACCTCACCCTGCTCACCACCTCAATCTCTACCTCACTCTGCTGTACCTCACCACACTGCCTCACCTAACCTAACCTAACTGCTCTACTTCACCACTATTTAACCCACCATCTCACTCCACTCTATGTCACACCATTCGTCTTCACACAACTCTAACTCAACTCATTCTACTGAAACACACTCTTCATCACTCCACTATAAATCCCCCACTCTATCTCACTCCACTCTACTTCACCCCACTGTACCTCACCCCACTCAATCTTACTCCGCTCTACAGTGGTCTACTTTATCACAACCCACTCTCACCATAGTCTTCCTCACTCCACTCTAACATACCACATTCTCACTCACTACAGTCACTCTCAATCCATTCTATTCCATGCCACTCAACATCAACATCAAACCACTTATTCCACTCTACCTCACCACACTCACCAACTCTACCTCACCCTATTCACCCTTCTTTGTCATACCACTCCACCTCAACTAATTCTATTCCACCCTACTCATGTACTCTATCCCACCCCACTCCACCTCAACAACTCTGCCTCACCCCACTCTACCTCACCCCACTTTTCCTTACCCCACTCTATCTCACCCACTCCACTTCACCCCTCACCCACACCAACACAGCCCACAGTAGCTCAGCCCCCACTAACTAGCCCTACTTCTCCTCACCTCACTCTACTTCACACAAATCTACTTCAACCCACTCACCCACTCTACCTCAATCTACGTTACTTAACTGTACTTTACCTCACAACTCTAACTAACCTGACCACATCATATTCTACCCCACACCACTAAGACACACAACCCGAGAACAGGGTCAAAATTAATCGAAAATGTCTATTATTCAATGTTATAAGTCCTTATAAACTACCAACACTAACATGATCTTTTCATGATCACAGAAATTGACAAAGAATATATGTCCTCCAGTTACCAAACCAAACAGTAAGTATATTATAACAACTCATGAATAGAGCTCCATAATGCAAATATTGAAGGAAACATGTAACCGTACACCACAATTCAAGATGTTTACTTCCATGGATATGTTATACTGCAGTGCTTGTTACCAAACTCTACAATCTTAATGGCATGATGTACCCAAAATTTCACATACAAACTATACAAATCAAACAGTACATAAACTGTAGATTTGCAAATATTTCATACCTATTCAATTCTATGGGTGTGATCTATGGGTGTGATATGCTGCGGTGGTTGTGAACAGGGCCTAGAGTGTTGGGTGCATGGCCTACGGCCGACGGCCTTCAGCCACTGCAGCATATCACACCCATAGATCACACCCATAGAATCAAACATTTTAACCATGAAGTATGGGCATTTTTTATGTCCGCGAATGCCTAGAGTGTTCTAAGAACAGTTTTATTTTGCTTGCGTACAGCACGGACATATATAGTGTCCTTAGGTCACCTCCATTTTGATTGCTTACGGACATCCCAGACACCAGGCATGTTCTTAGAACAGTTTCAACTTGCCTGCGGACAGTACGGACAAGAATAGTGTCCTTAGGACACCTCCATTTTGGTTAATTGCGGACATCCCGGACACTGAATGTGTTCTTAGAACAGTTTCAACTTGCCTGCAGACATTACAGACAGGAATAGTGTCCTTACGACACACCAATTTTGGCTAAATACAGACATCCCGGACAGCGTGCCTGTTGTTAGAACAGTTTTAATTTGCCTGCGGACACTACGGACAGGAATAGTGTCCTTAGGACACCCCCATTTTGGTTAATTGCGGACATCCCAGACACTGAATGTGTTCTTAGAACAGTTTCAACTTGCCTGCGGACAGTACGGAGAAGAATAGTGTCCTTATGACACCTCCATTTTGGCTAATTACAGACATTCCGGACAGCGCGGCTCTCTGCAGATAATACAAACACAACAGGGTGCCTGCTACCTAAATAAATACAGCATTGGACCCATGTATTACTCCCTCACCCTCCCCAAACGCTCTTACACACCAACACACTTGCCAAAGTTATATTTCTCCACCATTTGTCACAGCGATGTCCGCGGATCCAAGATGGTGGGTGTTTCCAAAAATCTGACGCACTTCATGCTCTTCACCATCCAATCAGCGAACACGTCGCATGTCCACGGACATGACGCAAGCCGATTAGCCAATCAGGACACTGTCCGCGGAGCGAACAGGGAAGTGTGTCCTACTTTTTGGTCATTTTTAAAAAAAACTACTGGACAGATCTTCACCAAATTTACAAAAGCACACGTTCGGGACCAAGCCACTGCTCCTGAGGCAAATTTGGTGAAAATCCGTCCAGCGGTTTGCACTGTAGGCGTGAGCAATGTTTTCTCCCCATTCACTCTATGGGAAAAAAATAAGTTTTGGGACCCCCCCTATAACTTTGCCCCCCATGGACCAAACCTCACCAAACTTTGCAGAAAGATTCAGAGTGGGCCATATACTTTGCAATGTTTGGTGTGGATTCGTCCAGGGGGAGAGAAGTTATAAGCCACCCAAAAAGTGTTCTTCCAATGGGAATTGCAACTTAACCATAACTACACCGGCACTACCGTGGCTGTGTACTATAAATATATGTATCTTGATAATTCAGCTCATTTAAAGAATACCCTATGGTGTCAGCACATGAAGAAGGTGGGAAGAAGATTGTCAGATGGAAGGTGCTGTGTGTGTTCCCCCTATACCTTATGCTTAGGGAACCTCTAAAATATTCATCACAACAGAAGTATTAGTGAAAAAGACACATTGCCTGACGCCCCTTGCACTTTGCCTACCCAGAGGACAGTTGCAAGGCAGAACAGCATCCATAGTGTGGGTGAACAAAGCGACATCTCAAAGAGAAGGCTATTATGTATAAGACATAAAGTCAAGAGAAAAGTGAGAAAACGTGCATAAAATAATAGAATATGAACAGCCTGGAATAAATGGATCTTGATCAAGATTGAAGAAAATAAGATGTTACAATGCAAGGATAAGAATGGGAAGGAAATGTTAGAATACTAGGAAAGAGGTCAACTACAAATTAAAGGAACAGTGCTTACTCTTGAAAGATGGGCTGATGGATTGGTTGTGTGCAAAGCAACTGCATTAACCGGATGATGGGAAGTAGTTGTGGCAAATGCAGAAAAGTAATGCAAAAAACAATGGCCTAAGATTGCAAGATTGTTGACATGGGTTGACGATGAGGGGGGACCATTGCAGATACTACCCCTGCAGAATGCGTCTTTATGCTTTAGCAATACTGGCACAGTGAAAGTTGGAGAACCCACAAGTGTGGCCCAGTTTTTGATGTACCAGTCATGAAGGAAGGAACAGCAGTCCTGGTGGACCGTTACTGGGCTTGTGCATCAAGAACATATATACATTTGCCACCAAAATGGGGAGGAGTTTGTTGATTGGTAATGATAAGCATACCAGCCTTAGTAGTACCACAAAGTGATGTGCCGATTACAGACTTCCCAAAAATGGTCAAACACCTCAGGAACAAAAGATCGTTTCATCGAAGCAGACAGAGGAGCGATAATTACTTCTCAGCTAAATCAATAGAAGCCTACTATGACCTTCCAGATGAGCATACGTTGTTCAGCAGAACGGCAATGATATTTACAGCTATATTCCTGCCAAGAATTCAGACTGCAGTAAATGCTAAATGGTTACAGATAACCAGATGGGAGCTGCTGCAAACGATCAAAACGACAATATATTAATGCAATCAGAGAAGAATTGAGGGCAATCAGGCTCATGGCCCTCAGAACAGGGATGTCCTGGACTCAATTACACTAAATAATAAATAAATGCAGAGATACTTTATCCGGCCCCAAAAGAACCAACCATGCCAACAAACTATGCATCCCACAAATTCTCAGATCCAAAGCAGGGGGAATTGGTTTCCCGCACATTGCACCCAAACCTTGGAACTCCCTTCCTAACGCTCTCAGAGCCGAGATCTCCCTCACAGCATTCCGCAAAACACTCAAAACCACTAACATTTTTACCCCTAGACAACCTGTAACTAAGTCTGTACCATGTAAGCCTGTACCATCACATGTAATATATATGTATTCTTCAACTAAGTTCAATGTCTGTAACAGCGCCGCAATGCATCCCGGCTGCTGCACACTTTATAAATACTAAATAATAAATAAATAATAAATAAATTACAGCAATGGAAGGAACCGGTGCGTCAAGATTGGACTTTCTTTTTATACATTTATACCCGTCATGAGGAAGAGCATGGGACTTTGACAGAAGCAATAACGTTGTCGACAACCTTGCACACAGAAATGGTGTATGAAGTAGAAAAAGAACGTTGTTGCACACTCTCTTTCATGCGCCACTTAAATCAAGAAAACTCCACTCAATTGGAATATGAAAATATATTTCTGTATTGGTGCGGATAGGTGCCCTTTGTGATGACACGTGTTTCAACGGACCACGCCGTCTTTTTCAAATCAGGGCTAATACATTAGACAGTGATCCAATACAAATACATAATTACAAAAAAGAAAACAACAAAAAAAAACGTTGGAGTCCAATGGAACCAGTAAATATGTCAAGTGTAGCACAGACAGAGAGAGTGGGAAATGGGAAGGATTCAATGGGTTGAATAGTGTAACAGTAAACGTAAAAACAGAAATTTGTAACATACCATTCATATAAACAAATTATAGACATAAACGGGATAGGGATGATTGGAAAGAAAATAAAAATAAATTAAAAACCATGAATTCATTTGTCTCTGGAATTGTAAGTACGCAAAGAGAATATCAAATTGTTTTTGAAGTGGATGTATTTTACCCAATATTTAAAGTGTTTAATTTGGAATGTTGCTTTTCAGCTACACATAATGATTCACAGGATCAATCCCAGCCTGCCAAACAATGTTCGGGTTGTTACATGCTGTACTGATACATTTGTTCGCTTATGATTATCAGTTAATATTCTGAGCGGTATAATTAAATTCATAGTAAGTATATTTGACCAGTTAAGTGGGTTATATTTCAATTATAATTTCCTGTGAACAGAGATAGCGCACCTCTTACGTGCTCTTAAACAATCGAAAGGATAACCGCGTTTCTAGGAGTTGAGAAAAGCAGTTGTGTCATTCAGTCTAACATCGGGCTGCTACGAGAGTATGCTTAAATGTCACCTAGTACTACGTTGCTCATTAAAACGGTTTTAGGGCAGCAAAATAATCTATTGAGCATGTCTTACCTCTGCAATAAGGCAAAAGCACCTCTGTACGATTCTGTCCGCGTTCACGGAAGAATCCAAAATGGCAGCTTTATAAAGTTGTTGATGTGGTTGTTACAGCAACTTCAATAGTCCTTTGTTAATTACTGATGTGAGCGCCATCTTTTAGTGTTGTGTAAAACGCACTGCCTTTTGGCCAAGATTAAATGTGATCTTACTTGAGAATAATACGGATTACGAAAAATTATCTTACAAATGTATATGAAGTATAAGTCTGAAATGTCACCCAAATGCAAAGCAAAAATAATTTAGTTTGAGGAATGATTGTCCCGGGCATTGATGTTATGGATGGATACAGTAAATACGAACAATCAAATAAAGCACGTTAACTTAAATGCAATCGAGTCTAATCATATAGACTAAAAAGAAATGAAAGTCAAATACATAACTGACAGAAAATACATAGTTTGTGCAAAATTCAAGATTCAAATGACTCATAAGAAGGAGTCTGTGTTTAGACCCCTGTCTATTGTCCAAAATCTACATATTAATTTTGCCTCCTCTTGCCTCAATCTCTTCTCTTGATCACCTCCTCTCGGTCCTAGTGTTACTTTTTTGAGACCCAAGTATGTAATGTCTTGTTTGTTACTTAATTGGTGTTTTCTTTGCCAGTGAGCTGCCAATGTTAAATTGGTATTTTGACTGCCAATGCTGGACATATGTTCACGGATTCTGATTCTCATTTCTCTAATAGTGCTCCCAATGTACATGTTTTTACATTGACAAATAATTGCGTACGCAACAAATTTCGTTTTGCAATTGATAAAGTCAGTGATTTTGTACTTGGTGCCGTAAGAATCTTCAAAAATCTCAGTGTTGCGCATTGCATATTGGCACATGGAACATGAACTGCATTTCCGAAACCCTACAGGTAATTGTGGTAACCAGGAAGTTGACTCTACATGTTTTTCTTCAGGTAAAAGTGAAGGACTGAGGATATTTCTCAAAGTTCTTGCTCTTTTGTATGTTATAGAAGGATTTCCATCAATATAGTTTACGATATGTGGATCTAATTTCAAAAGTTCCCAATTCCTTTTGAGAATTTTCCTTATTACGAAATTGTTGGCACAATAGGTTGTAATAAATCTGATCCGTTCTGGCTTGTTTTGATTTTGTCTACTAGAGATCAGTGTGTTTTCTCTGTTGAGTCCCCTTGCTTCTGCGCGTGCTTTAGCAATGTTTTTTGTGGCATATCCTCTGGCTAAAAAACGGGTGGTAAGTAGTTTGCACTCCTGATTAAAGGTTGTTTTTGCCAAACAGTTTCTTCAAGCTCGTTTAAATTCCCCTTTCGGGATGTTTTTCATTACGGGATTATGGTGACAATTCGTCGCAAACAGAGTTGAGTTTGCCTCTGTTGGTTTCCTATATGTTTTGATCATAATCTTGTTTTCTTCTATATAAATTGTTAGGTCTAGGAAATTAACTTCTGATGTACCTGATGTTCCCGTAAATTGTATTCCTAAAGTGTTTTGGTTTGCTCGTAGTTTAAATTCTTGCAGCTGGTCGTCATTGCCCTTCCAGATGAAAAAAATGTTGTCTATATATCGGTTCCATAAAACAACATTTTCTTCATAATTAGGATCCGAGTAAATATGTTGATCTTCGTACATAGCCATTACTAGGTTAGCAAGGGCTGGAGCATATTTTACTCCCATAGCTACACCACAGGTCTGTCTATAATATTCTTTGTTAAAAGAAAAATGTTATTTTTCAAAGTCAAGAGCAGCATTTCTTTGAGCATCTGTATTGATTGGTAACTTGACGCTGTATCTTGTGCGAAAACGTAGTCTATAACTTCCAAAGCTGTGTTGTGCTTGATCGAAGTGTAGAGTGCTGTAACATCCCATGTGACTAGGATGTAACCGGGTTGCCAAATGACACTTGTTAATTTGTTAATAATTGCTGTTGTGTCTTTTAAAAAAGACTTGGTTAGATTTACTTTGGGCCTAAGAATGTTATCAATGTATTCTGCCATATTAACTGTAGCCCAACCTATTCCACTAAGGATAGGTCACCCTTCTGGAATTTTCTCAAATGGTTTGTGAACTTTAGGTAAAAAGTAAATGGTCGGTAATGTGGGATGCCTGATTTCCAATGCTTGTTTTTCCTTATCTTATAAAAAACCTTGACGGTGCCAGCACGTGATTGCTCCCATGAGTTCTTCAATAATGTTTGATTTAGGATTTGATGTTAACTTCTCATAACAAAATGGTATCTTTAAATGATTATAGCCCATTGTTATGTAATCTTCGCGGTTCATCACCACAATTTTACCACCTTTGTCAGCTGATTTGATCGTAATTGTGGAATCTTGTTGCAGGTCTTGAAGAGCTTTTCTTTCTGTTCGTGACAGGTTGTCAAATTTGTATTTAGTTTTAATGTTACTCTTTGTTGTATCAAATGCATCATTAAGGTCCTTGGTCATTGTTTTGTAAAAAACATCAATTAGGTTATCTGGCATTAACTGAGGTGTAAATGTTGAAGAAATAACGTTGTTGACAACCTTGCACACAGAAATGGTGTATGAAGTAGTCAACATTGAGGAGGATGACTGATTTTCGTATCTGTCTTCATGGATGCCAACTTGGTTGGCAAATACATTCAAATTAGTTGGAACAGTACTAGTGTTGGTATTGCTAGGATTTTGTCTCATTAGTATCATCTTGGGACAATGCCAGAAGACAACCAAGAAAGCTATCGGGATGAAGATTATTATTGATATAGATGCTGGAACTGGTGAGCAGATGTAAAATGAGGAAAGTAACAGTGAGTACCCTTGCACCTCCAGGAATGAAGTTCTACTACCCTAAGGATCATAACAAATATGTAGGATGATGGATATTCTGTCCACCATTGGGAGATTGCTGCCACAAGAATGCAGGTCACCTGAAGGGGGTGAGAAAGATATGGGTCCCAAAGAAACGACCGCATGAGGAGGCGATAAAGGAGAATGAAGATAAGACTGTGGGCGAGGACTTGACTAGAGGGGGGAATATAGAGGAGCAGTTGGATGCATTTTCCCTAACTCCCGCCCCCTCACCGCTGTCATACTGGAACAGCAGGAGAAGAGCCCTATATGGGACTCCATGTGTTGTTCCTGAATAGAGGGTCCCTGTAATGACCCACTTACCCCATGAACATAACATCCCAAAGAGTCAAGAATGCAAAAAGCAACTCACTGTTTGGACAGCCCCCAGGAGGGCCAGTGACATCCGCGTATGCAAACATATATTCTCTTAGACAGCCATTCAAACCGTATACAGTCAGCGGGCCTCATTATGGGTCAGGCGGTAACCGTGCCAGTGATACAGGCGCCGGTAAATTGTAAGTTCCCATTCCTATTTTGGACTATTTCCAATGTCTATGGAAACCCCGGCACTGTTAAAGTGCTTCCATGACGGTCTACCTCCCGTGGCTGCTGATCCCGGCAGGGTCAGACCTGTAGTATGCCAGGAAACAACAGTGCCAGTAAGCTTACCAGCACTATTGTTTCCGGACCAGAATGCTTATAATGAGCCCCAATGTCTTTATGGATACAGGTGCCACTACCCTATCATGGATTTAAATGCCTCAATGGATCAGATTGACTAACAACGGAAAACCATTGTGCTGACATCATTAGTGACACCATGACAAAGCCACGTTAGTCATGAAGCAAACTAGCAGCATTGCACAAAGTCTCATGGACACACACGTGTACACACAAAGAACATGCTTACACAGTTCTGTAGCTAGAGGACAGATACATATAGATACTGTCGAAAACATGTTATTATCTTCTCATTAGCCAAGGGCAGAAATACTGAACACAAGGCAAAAGAAGAGATGCAGAGCATGCTTGCAGACGCTTATCCCCAAGGAAGTACATGATCATTTAAGAAGCCTGGAAGAACCAAATACTACTAACCTCTCAGAAACAATATATTGTATAGATAAATAGAAATCACAGTATAACTGTAATGAGGTTACATGAGGCCACAAGCAACAGAACAAGAGTCGAAGAAAAGCAGAATTAGCCTGCACATAAGAGCAGTCCAGGGCTCGCAGCCAAGGTCAGAGACAAACAGCACATTCCGAAGCTAAGAGACAAGGAGCCATATGCAGAAAAGCAGAATAAATCCTCATAACTTGCAGACAAGAGAGGTCAATTTCACAGTCCTCAACCACGTGGTGCAGCTGAGCCAGACAATGGTCATTCACCCGCGGTGGGAAGATGAACAGTTCTCAGCAACACAGACATGAAATGAAACATGGATTCTTTAACAACGTTGCAACACTGAGGGTACTCTCACAGGCAAAAGTGATAGCACTGACGGTTACATTGGGAACACATAGTCTTCCTCATCACCTTGAGAAGGTGCACTGAGCGCTGAGAACAGTGCTGGGTCCCAGGCCTGGGGAGAACAGCTCCAGCCAATCAAGGAACAGAAATCCAGGGGTGGGTGGCAGAGGGCAAGGGCCAATGGTAATAGATAGATAGATTCTGGGGAATGGGCTGGCAATGGGCATGCAACACACCTGACATGTGAGGACCAATAGAGTAACATCTATAGGTGCCGTGCACTACCACCCCAACTATCCAATCCTGTCTTCTTGTAGGTTTTTGCGGAAAATGGCCTGAAACGGGATTAGGAGCCGTGAGTCTGAGAGATTTTTATGGTCCTGTATGATCCCTGTCTGTTTGTGTAATAAACAACAGTTCTAACTTGGCCTTGGCTGAGTCCTCAGTCTGTGCACTCATGGAGGGCTCATTGGGCCCTGGGAGCTGGAACGGTGAGCTCGTAGTGTGACCCTCTGGTATATCTAAGCCAACATTCCTATACCACATTGAGTGTACAAGAGGCAATATGCACTCAGACAGCTGTATTGAATGTACTCTTGCACTGAAAGTGTGGAAAGATGTCGCTGGAAGGATGACAGCACACACCATTGGACATCATGCAGTGCTGATTGAAACCTGACGAGGGTAGAGTGATGTCATAAAGAAGCTATTCGACAACATACTGAAACAAATCAAAATACTGAAGAGTGACAATGTAATTGTAGTGATAAGAGAATCATCTATGAAATGATAAAGGAAGTGTAGAGGTGGAGTTAAGTACCCCCACCCGAAGCTCCTGCCCCATGCTGCTTATATGTTAAGAGCCAGAGTTTGAGACAGGTGCAGTACCAGTGAAAATACCTATACCAATGAGAATCTTGTAAGTAAGGCTCCCACTGAGCAAGCCATGCATGCATTCACGACAATATGATGGCCATTTGAATGAAATCCCGGAGGAAGTGTGAAAACCGAGCAAAAGAGAAGATTGGTGACCTCATGAAGAAGCAGAGCTCACGCAGCCAGAATAGATGCAGAGACAAGAGAACACAAATATTCTATAGGCTCTAAAGAGGAGGTGTTAAAGATGAGCAACATTTCGGGCTTGAGATGAAGATGTTCAGGCTACAGAAATAATCAAGACGATATCATGTAATTTTACAATTGTACAGATGCAGTAACGCAAGTAGACAAAGTATTCTTAAAGGCTGGCTAGGTAGTGAATAGATTGCGGCGATGCACCAACGTATGTTTATAAGAGATGTATGGACTCTGGATGATTCCATCAACGTACTTTAGCAGATGTTGGATCCCGTAAGCAGAAAGGCTTTTTCAGTGTGTCATAGTTAGAAATTGAAAACTGAAGCATGGAGGTGAAACAAAGAAGGCTTAGGTGGCCCAAGACCAGGAAGTCAAGGCCACCGTGGGCCTGAATGTTCAAGCAGTGGTTACAGAACGTGTGAAAAGAACAAAACTCCTATCTTGGGTGAGGAGCGAGGACATCAAAGATTTTCATCCTTTAATAGTATTTTAAATGCAGAAAGACTCTAAAATGTGGTCTGCAGTCACGTGGTCAGAAGAAAATAGACACTGGGAAGAGCTTTATTGAAACCAAGAAGAAAGAGTATGCTTATACTCCCTCATATTCTCCAGCACATAGATCATTTCCAAGGCCAAGTTCAAAGCCTCATATGACTATCAGGCTGCAAGAGTGGTATGAGGGAGCCACCCAATTATAGAGGGCCACATAATAGAGAGCCCTATAGGATGTTTAACCAATGGGACGTTGTGTATTTGATGACGTCCGTAGAAACCTGCACTAGAGGAGGGCTTAGTTGCCCCATCTGATGTTAGAAACCCAATCAACTTCCCTGACAAGTATGGAACGTGTACCTTGATGTTCCCTGTAATCCTATCAACTTCCTAAGTAGGTTTTTGGAGTTTACCACATAGGTTGATGTCAATAATGACGAGTTTTTACTATAAATGTTGTGTTTTTATGAAATGCGTTGAGTGTGAAGATCGAACGAATTCGTTGATGTTCATTGTAACTCCCTGTTTTAGATAATTGATATTAAAACAGATGCACTTTGCCAACTTCCTGAGTCAGTTTGATTATTGATGTTTGAGTATCTCCATCCATCTCAAAGTATTGCTACCTCGTCTTAAAAGGCTGGGTTGGACACCCCAGTTCACGTGGTAGCAGAGCTGATGGTTAAAAATCCATCAATCTAGTAAGCTTTGGGGTCCCGGAAATATCAGACGTCCTCTGCCATTTAGCTGGATGATGTGAAGCTCCTTGTAGATAACACCCATTAGTTTAAGTAAAACCTGCAAGTACAGGTGGGACGGATCCCTCGTTTTCAAGCGGAATCCCCTCCCAACTTCTACAGGAAGCTGAGCAGATCGATGGTTGAATTGGCTGGTCAAGGAGGAGACGATCCCCAGGGTCAAAAGTCGAAAACACCAATGGTGTGTAGGCTGAGTGAGGTGGCAAACTGAATGAGCACTGGGTGGGGAAGAGTGATAATGGGGATAGAGTAACAGAGGGTTGGTTGAGGTATTTTCTTTTTGGTTTAAGACAAAGCGCATCATAGTTTTAAGAATATAGACGAGGAGCAATCTATATAATAAGCCCAGAATCCTTCATCAAGGACGTTTAGAATGAGCTTGTCCTAAAGTATATAGTCTACAAACGATCAAGGATTGTTAAAGAGGACAGTTCATACTCTGATCAGAGTAATTATTAGGGGCAGAAATGGTCACTAGGAGCGTTCACAGAAATATATGTGGGCTGGCAGTCTGTCTGTTTGTCTGTATATTGTATATGGTGTATGTGGCAAGGAAATGAAATATTGAAAATAAAAAAGAAATAGACTCTGGTGGAAACATTGAGATATGAAATTTCATTATTTATTTATATACTTGACTGATAATGATCAGCGAATAAGTAAACGTGACACAGATGCTTGGAGCTGTGACGATTGGTGCATGCTCATATTCTATTATTTTTCTAGAAAGCATTTCTTTGTGCGAAATATTGGCAAGTTGTGACAGTCGATTGTGACTAAGTCATGATGGAGGATATTACTCTGCTTTTACACTTGTGCAGACAACTGCCAAAACATGCACCCAAGCTCAAGCAGTACAGTGCAGAATGGATTAAGGGTGATGGACCAGGCATGTCTCTAGATATAGAGAGAGAAATAAAAATATGGAAAGGAAAGATAAAGCTGACAAGGTCGCGCTCGTACAGAATGAATGGATGGGCGGTCGGATATTGCTCAAACTTCATGGAAAGAGCATTGAGGAATTAAGGCAAAAGGAAGATCAGGACAAACAAGTTAAAAAAGATAAAGAAAGAGAGAAACGATTGAAAGAAGATGAGGCCAAAAGAAAGAGTAGACAGAGGCGAGAATAGCTGTATCAAGATGAACAGTTGAAAAGAAAGGAAAAAGCGGAGGAGCAAAGGAAGTATGATAACATGCAAAGGGCAATCGAAGAATGAGACAGGCTAGAAAAGAAAAGAGAGGAAGAGGAAGAACAGAAGTTAAGAGATAAAAGGATACAAAGACGCAGAGATGAAGTGCGTAGAGCAAATGAGAGAAAAGTGGTGAAAAGACAAGAAGAGGAAAGGGTAAGGGAGGAAGCAAAGAAACAAAGAGAGTTTGACACGAAAATAGAACTCAAGAGAAGGCAAACGGCACGCAACTTTGATCACATAGAGAAAGAATTAATGGAACCTAATCCAGTAGTAGCATGGGAGGACATAGAAGAAATCTTCCAGATACATGAACCAATGCCAGGGCCGTCTAGAGCAGATCTAGAGGATCATTTTGATATAAGAAGCATTAGAGAGAACATCGATAAGGTTTATCATGAAATGAGGACCAAAAGTTAATAAAAAAATAAGTCAAAGAGGGAGGTTTGTTCTGCCTTGAGCATAGAACCTTGTCTTTGGACAAGCTGACTCTGAATAGAGATAAGAAACAGGGAAGCCACACTTGTTGGGGACAAGATATGTCAGACGAAGACAGAGAAACCTTCAATGGGAGGAGGGAGCTAACGCACGTGATTCTGAGGGGTGCTCCCCGACAGACAGAGAAGTGAGATGGTAAGATCTAGACCTACCTAAATTGCGGATGCCAGAGCCCCTGGCGCGGCCAGATCGACCTAAAGGGCAATCCCATAGTGTGAGAGGGGACTTGCCACCTTATGTGAGCAGACTAAGGTCATTACCGGAAAGAAGACAGTGCAGAATCATTGTTCCTCTTATGAAAAGGCAGAAAGATGGGGGATTAATGCGATTTTGGAATCTCACAGTTCCCATTGTTATCAAAAGGTGGGGTCGGACCACAGTATATCCCATGGCCCCAAATGGATAAAGATAATGTAAGGTGTAAACTCCCGAGTCTGACATCAGGTTGCGGAAAATGGATCTATGAATTTAGAGAAAATGTCAGGAGGAAACACGCTAGCTATAGGGTACATTAAGGATCTTCTAGGAGCTATACTTGGGGAGAGAGCTGATGACATTTGGTCGAGAGCAGGATATGCAGGGGTCACTTATCAGAAGCCAGCTTATGATGGAGCACTGTTTAATAATTGTAGCGCAGCAGTCTGCAAAACGCTTCGAGTACAGTATCCGGATACATCAGATAAGGGAGCTTTAATGGCACGTAAGTTGCAGGAAGGGGAGGATCCGCCTAGTTATATTCAGAATTTCCACAAGCAGTGGAGCTTGGAAACCCGTGAGCCGTGGGGAAAATCTATACCTGTATTCTATCATATATTATGTCAAGGGCTGCCAGACAAAATACAAGGACAGCTCAAGAAGCTGGTGGGTATGAAGGCAAAACCATGGCCAGAAATACAGCTGACCATAGCGCATCATTGCTGATTGTTGCAAGAGAAAAATCAAAAGAGAGAAGATGGTAGGAAGCTTGAGGAGGCTAAATTGGTACAGAAAAAAGCTATTGAAGTATGCTATAGAAGGGGCAATGTTAACTAGTGGAGAAGGGTCAGGATCACAAAAAGCAGGAGGTATGCCACAGAAGTTTGATCAAGCAGGGAATGGATTTATAACAAGAGGTAGAGGAAACTTATGTGGAAGAGGAAGCTTTCAGAATAATCAAGGGAATTTACAGAGTAACCAAGGTGGGTTTTAGCCTATGCAGAATGATAATCAAGGTATGCAGGGAGGGAAAATTAGAAGGCTCCCTCCTGTATGTTGGACATGTAGGAGCCAAGGGTATGTGCAGAATGGCCAGTTCTCAAGAGGGCAGAAAGCGTATCTGCCTGAATATAGCTCACAAAATAGTGACAGGTTAACCCAAGATCAACCAGTGTATCAAGCACAGGTGCTGAGAATTCAACAGGCTTTGCAACCATAGCAAGCACCATTGAATCAGCCACAAGGGCAGTCACAGCACGCGCCCATGCAGATACAGCAGAGTACAAACATAGGACAGTTATTGGCTCCTAGGATAGGGGGTGTCACTGTTGAGTGTGGGAATCATTTCACGGGCACAGGAATAAGCATGTACCCACAATAGGACATCTCACTGGGTGACTTGATGTGTTCAGTACTATCAGTAACGCCAAATCCTCAAGAAGAACCAAGGGTTGATGACACGATAGGGGGCACATCCTTTTATTTTTTGGTAGAGACGGGTGAAACTTGATTGTGTATATGGGAGGGAAAATGTTTACTATCAGGTAATGCCATGAATTTACTGTAGAATTGACAATCTCTATAGAAGAACGCGATATGTCTGTTCCATTGTTGTATTCAAAACAGACACCAGTTAATATACTGGGTAAAGATCTAATGACGAAACAGAACATGACAATTTTTTTTACTGATGTAGGCATAGTGTGTTCAACGCCAGGAATACCTTATTTAAATGTTAGCGACTTCATCAAGGCATTTACAGGACAAATAGTCATACAAGGGGCACAGTTAGAACCAGAAGTATATCATTATGGGGTATGTATTGTGTTAACATGGCTGCCTGGTTTAGTAGGGATACCTAATTAAATACTTTTTAGACCTGAGATTCCCATGGACGAAAAGGGGGGATGAATTTTTCCCTTAGCGTTACAAGCAGCTGTGGTGAGAGGGGTCTTGGCTATGCTTATAGGATTTGATGATAAAGGCGGATCTTGGAGCACAGTAATCGCTACTGGATAGGGTTACAGATTAACTAAAGTCACTGATGAGGACATATTTAAAGATGACCCATCTGATGAAGCAGTAGTGTTCGAAATTAGCATTACATAATGGGTTAGGGCAGAAAGAAGCAAAGTTCCACAGAGAATCATAATAGTGAGACAGCGTCCTGCATTTTTTTTATGAAGACATGGCGAAAGTGCCAGTTTCATCATGGACTATGGGCCCTTATGACATAGGCCTATTAAATGGGGTTAGAGAAGTTAAGATTAAACTGAAGCCAGGAGAAATTTTACCTCGAGCACGACAGTATCCCATGTCTATAGAGGCAGACAAGGGTATTTTTAAGACAATATCCGCCATGATGAATCAAGGCATTTTAGTGACGTCTGAGTCACCATACAATACTGCAGTGTATCCTGTCAAACAATCAAAGGGGGTCATGGCGTTTAATTTAGGATATGCACCCAATTAATCAGATTGTAGTGGCTGAGTTTCCTCTAGTTCCTAATCCAGGGACAATCTTATGTAGTATCCCTGTTGAGGCGCGATATTTTACTGTGATTGACTGAAAAATGCATTTTTCTCAATCCCATTGCATAAACATTCACAAGATCTGAAATTGTTTACTTTCAGACAGACTATTCACAAGATTACCCCAGGGGTACTGTGAGTCTCCATCGATTTTCTATAGGGTCCTGCAGATGGACTTAAGCAATATTGATTTGCCAAGTGTCGTGCTGCAATATGTAGATGATATTTTGGTCTGCAGCATGTCAGAGGAAGAGTGCAGCCGTGACTCATTTCAGCTAATTATTGTTTCAGTCCAGAAAGGATGTAAGGTGGACAAAGAAAAATCTAAGTATTGCCAAGAAGAGGTTTTATACATAGGTCAGTTAATTTCTCATAAAGGAAAGAAAGTCACACCTGAAAGGGCTGAGGCAATTTTGAAAACAGCGAAACCGCACACGATAAAGCAAATGCAGCAATATCTGGGACTATGCAATTATGTAAGAGCATGGGCATTTGATTATAGTTCATGCATAGGACATTATTGCAGACCTTAAAAAAGGCTCAAGCAAATCAGGAAAAGATTGTATGGACTGAGAAAATGGAGGAAGGGTTTGATGAGTTAAAAAAGGCAATTTGTATAGTTCCAGTTTTAGGGATACCTAATTATTCGGATAAATTCTTTTTATTTTCACACACAAATAGTACTCACACAGAGAACTACTTTGGGGTACAAACCCTTAGCATGTTACAGTGGGATTTTGGACCCTGTAATGAGGTGGCACTACCCATGCGAACAATCTTTGGCAGCCGCCGCCTTCACCATTGAGAAGTCTGCTAGCATAGTAATGGGGTGTTCCATGACATTGTTTGTTGAGCATGCATTATTTGCTGTTTTCGAAAAACCCAAAGGTACTTTGACATCTCGAAAAGCTTCTGCTTATGAGGTTGTTATATCAAATCCAGCGATTAAAATAATCAGATGTAAGACAGTGAACCCTACCACGTTTGTAGCTGAACCACTGGCAGACGACGAGCATGCACATGATTGCTCAAACTATGAGGAATTCTATGATGAGATCCCGAGATTGAAAGAAAATGCTTTGGCAGCTAGGGAGATTCTTTTTGTTGATGGGTATTCAAAAATCGATCAAACTGATGGGCAAAGATATTTGGGCGCCGCTGTGATAATGCACACATCTAATGGGGAATTTTAAGTAATGACAAGTGCACGACTACGTCTCACTTTTCAGCACAGGCTGCAAAATTAGTGGCACTGATTGACGCACTCGAGAAAAACGCTGACCAGGAAGTAACTGTGTTCAGTGACTCTGCCTATGTGATGTTGACAGTACACGCAGGGCTAGCACGTTGGATAAGGAGGGGCTACCTCCGATCGGACAGTACTCCAGTGCAACGCGCCACCTTATTCGACAGACTAATTAAAGCACTAAAACTCCCAGTAGACTTCACAATAGTTAAGTGCCCAGCACACACCAAGAGAGCAGACTTTATTTCACGCAGAAACCAAGCCGCCAACGAAGAATCAAAAAGATTTGCATATTCAACAGACATTATATACACCTGATGTGATTGAAAGAATGGTGGTGATGATTATTGTAAATGAAAGCTTTAATAATTTATTGAAGACACAATTAATGGAAGTTCAAGGTGGAGCACCACAAGATGAGAAAGATCTGTGGACACAGAGGGGGTGTTCTTTATCCCCTTCTGAGGCATTTTGGTGACAGTAAAGCACTGGTAAACCAGTGATACTTGTAGCCTTATTAAAGGTGGCGTTGGAACCGCTACACTACCCTGCGCATGTCACTAGGGAAAGCCTTGCAGTAACGATTGTAGAGGACTGGTTTGTACCAAATTTGTTAGAACATGTTGCTTTTTATGTAGTAAATTGGATCGAATGTCAAAAATGTACTGCTGGGCACACGCTGAGAACAGTCAGAAGAGTTATACCTCGACTGAATGGTTCTTTTCAGCATTTACATATCGATTATGTTGACATGCTGCAAATTTGAATTGGTTATAGATATCTGATAGTGGTGGTTGTGGGTCGAGGCTGGCCCATGCACACACCCAGACGCCACTTGCGCTGCAAAGTTCTTAGTTCGAGAAGTATTTCCTAGCTGGGGAATATGTGAAGTATTGCGATCAGATAATTTTGTGAATGAAGTGTTCGAACAAATTAGCTTATTGCTCAGAATAAAGCACACGTTTTCCTCAGCTTATCACCCACAAGCAAACAGAAAATGTTAGCGTTTCACTGTTGCCCTGACTATCCCGTCACTGCACCCAAACCACCGGTCCACTATGATGCCACTATGTGCACAGCCCCTCGGCTCCCTGCAGTGTTGCTATGCGCCCCCAGCTTCCCACCTGGTCCCCTAAAATATTGCAGTATACCCCATCCTCCACTCGCGTCCCACATAGTTATGTGTGCCCAGTCCCCCCGGTCCCCTTGATGTTGCTGTATACCCCCAACCCCCTCTGGTCCTGTGATGTCTCTCTGTACCTCAGGCCCGTGCATGCTTGCTGTTTGCCCCTACCCGGGCCCCTGCGATGTCGCTGCATACCCAGCCCCTACGGTCCTCATGTACTGTTCCCAGGCATGCCCTACTTTCCGTGCATTAGAACTTGACAGTCTGGATGTCTCTAGACCGAGTGAAGTAGCTAGTCATCACATTTGCGCTGCCCATGGCCTGTGAAAGTGTCTCTGCATTCTCCCTGGTTCCCTCCCTTGTCCATGAGTGATTTCGAAGCGCACTGTACTTAGGCGCTTTGTGGATAAACCATAGATCATATCACTACGCTTGGTCTCTACTCTATGCCATCACACAATTAGTGTACAGCTATACCCCTCGATAAATCCAGCCTAGCTGCTCACATATGAATACTACCCCATGAACACATCATCACTCTATTAAAACACAGCTATATCCCATGACAAATCGGCCTACCTGCACACATAAGAGTTCTACAGGCCTAACGCAGCCAGAACCCACTCTGGGTGTCCACCCACTAGACTGCATACGTTCAACTGATATCATCACCACCACACCTAACGCTAGGATGCAGCTACCATCAGGCAATTACATCAGCTGCACACATAACTGGTGCACCGGCGCACCCTACAACACTTACTCTCTCTACTGACCTGGACTGCGGTCCCCGAGGGAGGTCAACCTACCAGCGCTTTGAGGTCATACCAATGATATATAGAGCGCTATATAAATGGCAAATAACATAACATAACATAAAATATGTTCCTATGCAGCAGGAGGGTACAGATGTTGCAATTGTGAGGCAGCCAAGGCCCTATGTGATTGTCCCTACTCCAGTGGTAAATATGTAAATGTCTAGTCCTGTGACAGATAGTTCTAGGCTTCCCTTTGAGGGAGGTCGGATTTGCAAGTTTTTCATGATTTTTGGAAACCTTTGTATAATGCCAATAGGAAGAGACCTTATGTGACTGTTTCTACACCAGTAGCACATGTGAAGACACCAATTTCACTGACAAATGTCCCTATGATTCCCCCAGTGAGAAGGATTTATGCTGATATAATTCATGAGATGATTATAGAAGCTCATGAGGAAATAAGGAGACCTAAGAGTAGTACAAGGGATGATTATTATGAATTGAATGATTATCTGGACAGCACAGCACATTTGGGGAACAATATGTGGTATCAGCACATGAAAACACTTATAAGTGGAGGGGTTTTCCCGACACAGCAAGCTGCCCGGTTTGTGGTTATTGTAGAGAGGATCTCGTCCATTTGCTGTTCTTTTGCACAGGATATGTTGGTATACGTAAATTGACTTTGATTCCTGCCCTCAAGAAGACGGCGATTCGTACTCATAGGGCTGCTTTCGTGTTTCTTTTGAGTGCTGAAACAGTTTTCACTGCTTGGGCTCTCTTGACGTTTCTGAAAAGAGCGATGTACTTCAGAAATTGTATTATGAAACTTCAAGGTGACGAAGACCTGTAAACTAAGTATAATATCTTTTTCTTTGGGATAATAGGTATGGGTATAGCTGTTGGTTTGATTCTTCTCCCATGTTTTCTGAATAAAGCCCCTGTTGAGGTCATTTTTTTAACAAACAAATGTTTTTTTACACTGTTCTTAGGAATTGTTTATTGACTGTATTTTTATGGTAAGGCAATTTTATGAATGTGTAAATTGGATCTGTGCATTAATGCATTTTTTCTGTTGTTTAATGGTTGTTTTTACACATCCGAATAAACTTGATTGCTTGATTGAAATTGGTAGGCAAACAAACCTCAGAGGAGGAATGCAATGTATGTGCACTCCTGCCTTATAGTATGGGGAAGTCTGAGATATTCATAGCCATTGAAATAGGTGTTCAGACAGCATGCTGTCTATCTCACATTGCACTCTGCAAGCAAGAGGTCAGTTCATGGGCCGAACAGCCTCTTTAGAATGGGCAACAGAATGGACAACTCCAGACGAAGATGATTATGTTCAAGACACAAAGACAAGAGCAAGAACCCACACCAGAAATCATGTGATAAGATACGAACAGCCTGGAGTGAAAGGGGCTGGAATCAGATGGGAAGTGAACAAAAGGCTTGAGAGTCCAGGAAAATCAACAGAAGACATTCAAAGATGGAAAAACAGAGGCCTAATGCAGATTTGGGGATCAGTACTTTCTCCAGACAGATGGGAGGAAGGAGTAGTTATCTGCAGAGCGTGGATAGTAATTGGATGCTATAAACCGACTATTGACATTGTGGAGAATGGATTCAAACCTCTATGGATGAGACTTGCCAAACTACTGACATGGGTCGAAGACAAAGGAGGGCCCTTACAGATAGTGCCTTTGGATAGTGCAAAGCTATGTTTCAGAAACAATAGCACAAGAAAACTTGGAGAGAATCTGAATTGTGGTTGAATCTTTGATGTGCCAGTAGTGAGCATTGGAACATTGGAATAGCAGTGATAATGGATCACTACTGGGCTTGTGGATCCAGAGCTTATATAAAGCTACCCAAGGATTGGGGAGGACTATGTTCTATAGTGAATGTCCATGTTCCAGCATTGGTAATTCCTAAAAATGACCTGAAGAGATACCAAAAGGAGATGCTCAACTAAGGAAGAAGAGATCTACTGAACTCCTAAATCGAATGCAGAGAGATAACTATTTCTCAGCTAAGTCAATAGAAGCCTTTCATTCTATCCATATGAACACAGATTTTTTAGTAAGACTTCATCGATATTCACAATAATTTTCATGCCCAGGATCCAGACAGATGCAAATACTAAGTGGTTACAGATAACCGGATGGGAGCTTTTGCAGATGATCAACACTACCATAAAGGGATTCAATGCTATCAAGGAAGAGTAGAGAACAATACCACTGAGTAGTCTTCAGAATAGATATGTCCTGGCCATGATTACAGCTATGGGTGGAGGTGTTTGTGCCAAAATTGGAGAATCACGTTGCACATGCATACCTTCTCATAATGATGAGAGTGGCACCTTGACAGAGGTTATATAAGTGCTGATGAAGTTACACGTCCAGATGATAGATGGAGTGAAAGATATTGCTGATGACAGTTGGTTTGAATCAATGTTCTCATGGGTTCCACAATGGATGTATTCAAAATACTTGGAGCCCTGATAGTGATGGTATTGCTTAGATTTTGTGTGATCAGGATAATAATCTCACAATTGTGGAGAATGGATTCAAACTTCTATGGATGAGACTTGCCAAACTACTGACATGGGTCGAAGACAAAGGAGGGCCCTTACAGATAGTGCAAGAAGACTGCAAAGAAAGCTGTAGGAATGAAGATCATGAATGATGTTGAATCAGGATCGAAAACTAAAGAGCTGACAGATGAAGAAATCAGAGACTATGTGAAGGCGAGCGTTCATGCACCTGAGGGAACGAAGTTCCTGTACCCAAAGAAGTATGAGGGAAAGTGGATCTACTGCAGTCCAAGTGGACAATGCATGCTTATGTCCTGGAGTACTGATGAGCATGTGAAATCAGCAGGATGCCTTAAGGGAGTCATAAATATATGGGTCCCAAAGAAGCACTTCTTCAGACGAGGATGTCTAGATTTGAAGGTTGATGAGGGAGGAGTGTAGAGGTGGAGCCAAGTACCCCCATCCAAAGCTCCTCCCCATGCTGCCTATATGTTGGGAGCCAGAGTGTGAGACATGTGCACTACCAGTGAAAATACCTATACCAAAGAGAATCTTGGAAGTAAGGTTCTCATTGAGGAAGCCATACATGCATTCACAACAATATGATGTCCATTTGAATGAAATCCCGGAGGATGTGTGAAAACTGAGCACAAGAGAAAATTGGTGACGTCATGAAGAAGCAGAGCTGACACACCAAGAACAGATGCAGAGATGAGAGATCATAAATATTCTATAGGCTCTAAAGAGGAGGTGTTAAAGGTGAGCAACATTTTGGGCTCGAGATGAAGATGTTCATGCTACAGAAATAATCAAGAAGATATCCAGTCATTTTACAATTGTACAGATGCAGTAATGTAACTAGACAAAGTATTCTTAAAGGCTGGCTATGCAGTGGATAGATTGCGGCAATGCGCCAACGTATATGCATAGGAAATGTATGGACTATGTTTGATTCCACAACGTACTAAAGCAGAGCTGGATCCTGTAAGCAGGAAGGCTTTTTCAGTGTATCGTAGTTAGAAATTGAAAACTGAACCATGGAGGTGAAACAAAGAAAGGCTTAGTTGACCCAAGACCTGGAAGTCAAGGCCACTGTGTTCCAGCAGTGGTTAAAGAACATGTGAAAAGAACAGAATTCCTGTCTTAGGTGAGTAGCGAGAACATTTAAGATGTCAGCGGTTCATCATTTAATAGTATTTTAAATGCAGAAAGACTCTAAAACATGGTCTGCAGTCGTGTGGTCAGAAGAAAATAGACACTGGGATGAGCTGTTTCGAAAACAAGAAGACAGAGTATGCTTATACTCCCTAATATTCTCCAGCACAGAGAACATTTCCAAGGCCAAGTTCAAAGCCTTCATTGACTAGCAGGCAGCAAGAGTGATGATAGATGACAGCCTAATTGGTGGGAAGCTATGGTTATGACCAGCCCACCAGCACCTGGATGCCAGCCTGAGTGTTATCACAGAGGGGGACGCATATGCCAACCAATTATAGAGGGCCACGTAATAGAGAGCCGTATAGTTGGTATAACTAATGGGACACTGTTTATTTGATGACGCTTGTAGAAACCTGCACTAGAGAAGGGCTTAGTTGCCCCACCTGATGTTAGAATCCCAATCACCTTCCCTGACAAGTATGGAGCATATATCTAGATTTTCCCTGTAAGCCTTTCACCTTCCTAAGTAGGCTTTTGTAGTTTACTACGTTGGGCGTCATCAATAATGATGAGTTTTTACTATAAATGTTGTGTTTTTTATTAACTGCGTTGAGAGTGAAGATCGAGCGAGTTTGTTGCT
Organism: Ambystoma mexicanum; assembly: GCF_040938575.1. Classification (NCBI taxonomy): domain Eukaryota; kingdom Metazoa; phylum Chordata; class Amphibia; order Caudata; family Ambystomatidae; genus Ambystoma; species Ambystoma mexicanum. The sequence goes on along the minus strand of NC_090937.1, from coordinate 1,052,612,350 downwards.
ATTTGTTGTAACTCATTTGATATTAAAACAGACACACTTTGCCAACTTCCTGAGTCAGTTTGATTATTGATGTTTGAGTGTATTCTGCATCTCCATCCATCTCAAAGTACTGCTACCTCATCTTAAAGTGCTGTGTTGGACACCCCTGTTCATAATCATTAATGCAAAAGAAGACAACGTAATTTACTGACCAATAATTGTAAATACTCAGTACCGCAAGGTAGATGAGATACATAGAAGCTTGCTATAGAGAAAAATATAAAGAGGCTAGGACCGCCATAATTGAAAAATGGACACTGGCTTGTGTTAGGATTTAATTCAGCTACCTCAGAAAAAGAACAGGGTTGCAGAGTCAGGAGACACTGGACGAACAACTTTGTGTTCAAAACAAAAGGGAGTCTATGTTGGCTTGGGTTCAAGGATGCTATTTTTAATGATAGCAGCCGGGTACGAAGAGAGGCAGACAGATAAGCCATGGACGAGACATATTTCTCTTAGATTAAAGAAGAAGAAAACATCTGCAATAACTAAGTATGGGACAATTGAAAGTGTATAAAGTCTATACAAGGTAGTGTGAGCAAGTCTCTAGAGGCCAAGAGGAGCAATGACACTCAATATAATGAAATCAAATAGCAGTAAATAAGAGGCTGAAATTTACAAATTCGTGGTCTCTTCACATGTGACTCAGAAGTCGAAAACAAGGGCTATTCATTAAGTCTCTCTTGGATGAAGATAGTGATGTGCTTACACTCTACAAGGTAAACTACTTACGGGAGACTTTGGCTCATGGCTGGACAGAAGAGAGATGATGGGCTAATTGGGAAAGTGGGGAGTAATCTGACATGATTCAAGCACCTGGGTTTCGTTTTGCTTAGGTGATGCCAGCCGAGCCGAAAGTCCAAAGTTGGGTGAGCATGCCAACCAATCAGTGAGTCTATGGGGCAACCTGCTATACCATGTTGCATAGACCAATCCACTGCCATTTTGTTTGCTATAATCAGTATTACACATATTTCAAGGTTGTTTGAGGTGTGTGTTATAGATAAGTGACAATAGTGTACTAACCCTTAAGTATTTTAGTAGATATGTTCCCCTAAGCAACCCCCCCGCTGATAAGTTTTATAGTTTGCCAAGTAGGATGATGCCATAGATGACGCATATTGGGGTATAAGACCTCTGTGTACTCAGGTTTGTGTGTGAGTGTGCAAGCGCCCGTCCAATGTTTGCCAGTTGACCCTACTTTATTGAGAATAAAGTAGTACTTTGCCATATTCTTTGAGCCTGTCCGGTTATTTAATCTGAGATATTTATTGTTAATTCCATCTAGCACAAGAGATGTTTCAAGGTGCTGGAGCACATAGCAGCCATGGTTCAACATTACTGATTTCTCTGAGTAAATCATTTATCCAATAGCCAGAAATATTTTTCAGAATGATTACAGAGTAAATCCTTTTAGTGAATGTGCTTCAAGATTTCGGATAACCTGTTGGGCAACGTTGTGCAGTTTTTGACTTCTGTAATATTTGTGGGAAATGGAATCAAGCATAATTTGAGGGAAATTGGTCATCCAAAAACAAAGACATAGATTACAATTACGATGGAATTCTCCATTCGCGTTGAAAGCAAGTGTACATGGGGCATAATGCAAGTACTGAGTGCTCAAAATATAATCTTCATATTCACTTCAAAAATATGTACTGGCCAAATACATGTTGCCCTCTGTTCAGTAGCAGAGCGCGAAGGTGTTTTGTGGATGTAAGAAGAAGAGAAATAGATGAACTATTTGTGTCCAAGTTGGTGAGAATTAAAAAGAGTTTTGATGAGAGAAAGCAATACATTAAATAAATGTAGCAGCTGCGACATGCTGTATATTTAACCTGTTGATTACATAAAGAATAGTGGATCGATGTTTTAGAAGAAATATTGAAATGATGGTGAAATGAAAGCATGCTCTTCATAGTGCAGATGGGAGATTGATGAATGAGAAGAAAAATGACAAGCAGAAATTAATTAACCTTAAAAACAATCGGCATCTGTGCCTATAGATAAAGCATGCCTTGTTTTATTCCCATTGCAAGGCTTTTTATGTTGTTTTTTCATTAATCACATTTCTGTTTTATTGTAATATAGGGAGATAGTTGATATCTTCTGTGGTGTGTGTTTTGTATGTAGGTGTGTGTGCACATTATGGGATGATAATCCCAACATGAGACACAATGATATGCTGTTGATAAAAGTGCTTTGGAGGAATTGGAATGAGTGGAGATTTAAGTTTGTTGAGCCTTCTTTGGTAGTGCGGTTATTCCTGGTTGGGTTGTTGGCTATTACACTATATATATATATATTTTTTTTTATTTCTTTTATTGATTTTATGCAAACAAAACAGCAAAAACCAAACAGCATAATCATAACAGTTCCATTACACATCAAGTTGTCTTAATCACTGCTCCCACTACCCCTCCCTCCCCCCGTGAGCCTATTTGTCACTCTCATTCAATGTTTGGCACTTGTGGCCGGGTTTCGTTCTCTTCGGAGTCTGTTGGATCTGATATTACTCCAAACAGTTCTGCTATTAGCGTTTTCCAAGCCAACAGGGTGCCCACCTCCCCTTCATCAGCCCGGCTACTCGCATCTTGCCATGCCACCGTTTCAGCCTCTGCCCATTTCTGCAAGTCCTTCCACCAAACATCCAGCTTGGGTTTGTGGCATTTCTTCCACCCCATGGCGATCCTACGTTTTGCCAGCACATACGCCAGATTTCTCAGTTTCTCAATATGCCTGAGTTTCCGTGGCCTAGGAAACCCGCCCAACAAGCAGGCCCAGGCCGTGTCTGTGACAAGAGTAACCCCTTTATCAGCCAGTTTCTGCGCCACTTCTCCCCAAAAACACCTGATGATCGGGCACGACCAAAACATATGTGTCATGTCAGCATTCTCCAGGTTACATTTGGAACACACGTGTATTCCAGTGTTTCGGAACTTAGATATCCTCAAGGGGGTCATGTATGCCCTATGCGTTACATACAGCTGTATTTGTTTTAATCTGGCATTCCTAGACACTTTTTTGTGGTAGCCCAGGGCACGCTCCCACACCCCATCCTCCATCGGGGCCCCCACTTCCGCCTCCCAGTCCAGTCTCAGATGTGTCAAATCTTTCCCCGCCTTAGCCATCACCATCTCATACAGTCTCGAGATCTCATGACCTCCTTCGGACATGTTGTATATTGCTCCCAAAACTGCATCTGGTTCTCCTATCAAAACTGTCTCTGGGCAGGTTTTCTTAATCATCCGTACCAACCTAACGTACGTGACATATTGGCCCGTGTGTAGCCCCGCCTCTTCGCTGAGTTCTATGAATTCCTTAATGGATCCCTCTTGCCAAACATTGCTTAGCGTTGCCAGCCCCATTCCCAGTAGGTCCTAACAATCACCCTCAACTGATTATCCCCTCCTGCCAAAGCAACCAGCGGTACCTGCGGGAGGCACGGGCATGGGACTTCCATCAAACGACAAGCCCTACGCCAAACTTTCCATCCAAGCCTCAACATCGCAGGACACCCCTTCATTTCAGTATCAGACAGCCAAATCATTTCTTTCAAATAAAACGGGGCGCAGTCCTGTCCAAGCACCCTGTGCTCAGGGGTCACTTCATCAGAAAGCCACTTAGCTACATATTGTAACTGTCCCGCCAAATAATAAACCTCAAAATGAGCCAGTCTGATACCTCCTTTTTTATAAAAGTTCTGCAATTTCCAAAACGCCACTCTGTTTCGGGTACCGTGCCACAGGAAATCCCTCTACATGCTGTTCAATTTACTAAAAAACTTCTTGGGTATTATGTATGGGATATTACTAAAGTAATGCAGGAGTCTGGGCAGAACTACCATCTTAAGCATAGCTCTCCGCCCCATCATCGCCAAGGGCAATCTTGCCCAGAACTGCATGCTGTTCCTAATTTTCTCGACGGCTACTTCCGCATTATGTCTGTGTTCTTCTTCCACCGTGTGATATACATCTACGCCCAAGTAACGAAAAGAGCTAGTTGCCCATGGTACCTGTAGCACCGGTAGTCTATCTACAGGGGTCCCCTTATAGCTACCTAGCAGGAATATTACGGACTTTTGGGGGTTCACCGATATGCCCGACAACTCTGCATACCTTTCCATCACCTCAAGTATGTATAAGAGATTTTCTTCTGGGTATTGCAAGTACAGCAACAAATCATCTGCGTACAAGGATATCAAGTGTCGTTCCCCTCCTACCTCAATGCCTATCGCATCATACTGTGCCCTAAGGCATATCGGCAGAGGTTCCAGGGCTAAGATGTAAAGCATCGGAGACCAGGGGCACCCTTGTCTGGTGCCTCTACCAAGTTGCCATCTCGCGGATATCACCGCTCCAGTTCGGAACCTGGCAAGCGGCTCACTGTACAACATTTTAGCCAATCTGATATAGCCTGGCCCCATACCATACCCTTCCAAAGCAGCCAATAGCCATGACCACTTGACCGAATCAAAAGCTTTAACTGCGTCTAGAGACACTATCGCCATCTCACCCTCGTTCTTACTACCCCTTTCGACCACCCGATGGAGTCGCCTATGGTTGTGTGTTATGTTCCTGTTCGAGACATAACCGTTTGATCAGGATGTATGAGTCTACCAATCACTTTCTGCAGTCGATTTGCTAGGACAGCCGTGAGAATCTTGCTGTCCTGATTTAGCATTGACAAAGGCCTGTAGGAACCACATCTATGCTCCGGCTTATTGGGCTTGGGCAGCGGTATTATAATCGCCTCTCTGAGTGACTCAGGCAACCGTCCTATCTCAAACGCTTCATTAAGCATGTCCAGCATTGGGGGGAGGATTTCCTCTCTATATACTTTATAGAATTCGCTGGGGAACCCATCTGCTCCCGGGGTCTTACAGGTAGGCAACTGCTCCACAACCTCCTCTAACTCCTCCAACGTGATGGGCTCATTTAACTCCTCCCTCTCCTCTTCACTTATCTTAGGCAGCCCTATGTCTTCTAGCGTCTCGATTATCCTGCGTTGGTCACCCATCTCATCATCTCCGTACAGCACTCTGTAATATTCCACAAATTCTTTGTTAACCCCCTCTTGCGTGGACACTTCCTCCCCGTCCTCCCTAATAATGGTCTTAATCGGAGGCCTAGGGGTCTCGCTTTTGTATAGCCAGGCCAAAAGGCGGCCTGTTTTATCTCCCCCCGCATGCTGCCTCTCAACATATTTCCTATAATTGAGATTGCAGAGTCTTTCCCAGTGCCCTGCACATTGTTGCTGTAGTTGGAGTACCAGCTCCGTGTCTACGTCACCGCTCTTCAATGCTGTTTCTAGCTCGGTTTCTGTCCTCTGCAGGTCAGCCAAGACCCCACCCTGTAACCCTCTTGACTTAGCAATGGCCGCCCCCCGCATCACCACCTTAAAAGCTTCCAATAATGTGCCCGCAGAATCAACACTCCCAGTGTTCTCCTCAAAGAAGTTAGTAATCTCTTCCCTTATATCTTCTCTAAAGACTGGATCTTTAAGCGCCTCCGCACGGAGGCACCATGTAGGGATCTTCGCCCTCGGGGGCAATATTTCCATCCGAGGATCAGGGGCAAGTGATCCGAGAGGACCCTAGCCCTATATTCGATTTGGGTAATCTCAGACGTCACATCTGCTGTAGCAAAGACGTAATCGAGCCTAGTGTGCAGTTGATGTGGGGCTGAATAGTGCGAGTATTGCCTTTCAGTGGGATGTTTCATCCTCCACGCATCTGTAAAGCCAAAATCAGTTAGCAGTGTCTGGCTTGCCCACCTTGCCATCTGATCTGTCCACCACAGATTCCACCCCTTCTTGCACTGCAAGTACAACATGCTGATTCCTTCAAATAGGCTCAAAACAAAACTTAAACTCCCCAAATCCACACACACACTCAACTTCCCATCCCCCCACCTTCCTCCACCCACCCCTCCCCCAACAATACCCTCCCCAACCGTTGCCCAGCTCCATTCCTGGATCAAAGGCACCCCCACATCTAGCCCTGCCTAGCACAAGCTTTTACTCAGGGCTCAGTAGGGTAAAGCCGCCCTAATGGCCACTGAAACTAATAATCTATTGGGGTAGGTCGTCCACGTTTTGTTGCTCCTTTCAAAAAAGAAAACGTTACGCATACAGATGCCATACAGTTGCCAATTACAGTTACACTCACTATATTCCAGTCCAAGTCGAGCACCGTGCTCAGATTGTGTTCAAAGTTCAGTCAGTTACAGTTTCTTTGTACACTCAGGGTCCTCATCCCGCTCACTCTCACAATGTCCGTGTTTACAAAATCTTCATTCGGTATGATCCTCCCGATCACTATCCGCTTCTTGTTCAGGGCAGCCTTGCAGGTCCAGCCATGTGACAACATCCTCCAGGGTATCAAAAAATAGCGCTTTGTTTTTATGCAGCACTTTCAGTCGTGCCGGATACAGCAGCATATATTTGACTCCCGCCGCCCTCAGCCTTCTTTTGACGGCGGCATAACTGTACCTCTGCCTTTGCACCAGTATCGTATAGTCAGGGTATGCTGTGATGTTGGTGGCTGCTCTCTCTATCGTGCCGACCTTACGAAAGTATTCGAGGATCTTCTCTCTGTCCCTGTAATTCAGGATCCTCGCAATGATCGGTCTTGGCGGGGCCCCCGGCCGGGGTTTCCTCATTAGGGCGCGGTGCGCCCTCTCAACCGTAAATCCCTGTGAAAGATTCCCTGCTCCGATCCCTTGCAGGATCATGTTTTCCACATAGTTTGTGGGGTCTTGGCCTTCTTCCCCCTCCGGAAGGCCAACCACGCGAATGTTGTTCCTCCTCGCCCTTCCTTCCGCCTCTTCCACACGATTTTCCAGGTTGGCGACCTGTTGTTTTAAGACATGAATCTCTTTCGCATTGCTCCTGCTAACATCGGTGTTAATCTTCACCCCACTTACCAGACCGCTGGTCCTTTCTGCAAGCGCCCTGACATCTTGACGTAGCAGGGTGCGTTCCGTACCTACAGCATTGATCTTGTTCTCTAGAGCTGTGCGTAGGTCCGCCATTGCCAGATCCCATTTGGCACTCAGTCCCGTTATGGCCTCCAGGATCTGGTGCTTGTCCCCTTCGGGGGCGTCCTCTGCAGGGGTTGCGACCATGCTCTGCACCGATGCTGAGGGGGTCCGCTGCGTTTTCGTGAAAGCCTCCATGGTGGGTTGCTTAGCCTTGCCTCTCAACCCTTTAGCTGACATGGCGCTGCCCTTTACTCCTGTACGACTCCACCTTAGTGCAGCTGTTGCCCTGTCCTTGGTCCGACAATGGTCTGGCTCCCAGGTCTCCTAGCTCACATTAGAGATGGCACTACGAATTGTTTTACGGGTGAGCTATGGCCTCACACTCCTCATTCAACTCCCGTAGGCCTTGTCGCCCAAGCATCCAATGTTATCTCTTCCTGCGGTCAGATCGCCGAGGCTCCATTAACGTGTTCCAGGCCGGGCTCTCTCATGGTGCTAGTTCGAACACCCTGCCATATGTCCCCTTTGTACTATTCCTCCAGGCAGTTCTCGCAGTCATGTCCTGCAGTTCCGGGGGATCAGTTTCGTTTCTCCTCGGAGGCCTCTCCTTTATTAGCCGCCATCTTGGTGCCGAAGCGGTCACACAGCCGTACCAACAAAAACATGTATATCTCACGATTCCCCGGGACTATGAGTTTCTCCAACGAGCTTCACTTGGCATGCGGCTTCCGACGCCTGATCCCCAAAGTTCTAGGCGCTCGTTGCAGTTTCAACGGGTAACTTTGGCAAAATTAGAGTCGGATCATCAGGAGCTCCTCACGCAGCACGTCCTATTCCATGGCCAGCTAGCCACACCCCCGCTGTTACACTATATATATATATTTAAATTCATAGGAATGGTTACCCAGTAGAGTCAGATTGTTATCATTGTCTGTCCAAAGAAAAGTGTAAACTGCAACATAATTGTGAAGTCACAACAGGACAAATTGCAATGCCTTTTTTCACAATTCTTGTTTTTGCCAGTTTAGGCGCTCTTTCACTCTCCATCACCATATCAAATAGATACATTGTAACCCAGGCCCAGCAAGCTTCTGGGCATTGGTACCCTGCCTGCTTATTCCAGGCATAGCCTCATAGTTCAGGTGCAGTAATCATATGCTAGCTCGATCATCACACACCAATGCATTGGCATCATATGCCATTTGGACCCTTATGGACACAATTCCCACTTTCATATTGCATGAACAGTCCCAGAAGCACATCCTATGCCACCACACGTCTCATACGTTCTAGAAATATGTTTAGCCTAATATGCCCAGTTATCTCCACATATTCAAAATATACTCATAGTATTTGTAATTTAACAAGCCCAATTAGTGAAATGAAAGTGGTTCAAAGAAGAAAAATGACAAGGAAAGAGCAAAGACCAGAGAAAACTCTCTATCCCAAGATAGCTGGACAAAAAATGACAAGAAATCACAAAGACCATCTCCAAGAAAGCCTAAAGGTCCGCTTCTTACACAGATCACCAGAGAACAAGAAAAACGCACCACCTATGGAAATGTCTCAACGCAGATACAGACGAAAAAGACAGAAAAGAACCTTAATAAATGGGCATGGATCCCTTCGGCGTTGACAAGATATGTGAGGAAATAGCAACCAAATCGTCCCTCTGACAACTTAGATGGAGAGACGTTAAAAGAGCATCACGCGGCTGAAGAACCAGACCAAAACATCATTATTGGCTCGCGGAACACAAGAGGCCACATCCACCTGACTTATTCAGGAGATGTGAACCTTGGCCTATTTGACCTGATAAGTTTACAGGAGACCTGGTTACTATCTCAGCCGAGCCTGGATGGCTTTGAAGTATTACTCTCTCAGGCACAAAAAGGAGAAAGAGGACGTCCTACCTCAGGCCTGTTGACAGCTCTAAAAAGCGGTGGTGCTCTCAGAATAGTTCACAACCTGATATCATCTCTGACAATTCAGGCAACACTGTTAGAATGGAATAAAGAAGACTCTACGCAAAAAAAACTCAAGCAGGACCTTATCCTACTACTAAACGTCTATTGGAATCCGACGGTGACAAAGACCAAGAGTTTCATAAATAACGTGGAGAAAATTCTAACAGATGCAACTAAGAGGTAAGACATGGACCACACCTTGATATGTGGCGACCTAAATGCCACCTGCCCTGCATTTGAGATGGAAAGGACAACTCATAACACGGGCAATGCACAATCAATAGCGAGAGGAGTAGCATGGACAAAACTGATGGAATCATGGGATCTGTACAACCTAAATTCCCTAGAATCGGCCAAATCCAGAATTCCAACATGGGAAAGTGCTGGCAGAAGAAGCACAATTGATTATATCTTTGCCTCAAAAGAGCTATATCTCTCAACCAGAAGTTTCAAGGTAGTGAAAACCACAGCGAGTGACCACAATCTACTAACTGCAATGTGGCCAGCAAAAAAAGGGATGCCGGTGATAATGCCAAAAAACCTGGCACTAAACCAACAAGGAAACCGATTGAAAATTACAACAGAAAGCATAATTTCTATCACGGCAGCTTATAATGGACAAAAAACCTCAAACACTTCAAAAGTAAATCTGAATTACAGCCCTCTTTTGATCCCTTATCTACACCCACGACGCATACGAGCAGATGACAAAACACATTTACATATTTACAATGAAGAACTGAGGTTAAAGAAATCAAATCTAAGAAAGGCTACTCGGCTTGCACGAACAAACCCAACACAGACAAACGTAGACTTGGCATCCAAAACTAAAAGACTGTACAAATCGTGGATACAATCGACACGCTGGAAATTATATCAAGTGGATGCAGAGAACATGCTGAGAGCAGTCTGTAAAAAAACTCACAAGATTTTTGGGCAATCATAAAACACAAACCTCGCCTACGGACACAAGAACTATAAACAGTGTTGCAGAAAAAAAATGGAGTGAACTTTATACTGACCTATACAAAGATCCTATCCCAGAAGAAGCAACAGGGACTACTCAAGATGACGCAACCTGGATAGTATGCTCAGAGGAGGATATTTTGACAAAGATTAAGAATTTGAACAACTCCCGTGCCCCTGGCCCAGACGGCATCTCCAACGCCCACTTGAAACAGGATGCAGAACTTTGGGCACCACTAATATCAGAAATCTTCAGAAGATCAAGGATTTCGAAAACCATCCCTGATACGTGGAAGACAGCAAACATCGTCCCAATTTATAAAAAGGGCCCAAGGGACGATCCGAGAAATTACAGACCGATTGCACTATAAGACGTGCTCGGCAAACTTTTCGGATCCCTGTTGTTGGATGAATTTCAGATATGGCAAAAAGAGGCAAAAACAAGTGACCCCTTCCAATCAGGATTTGAAAAGAACTTGGGAACGTCAGTAAACATTATGCTGATCAGTATATTAAAATCAAAAGTCTTTGAGGGGCATCCATCAATATTCATAGCGTCGGGACCAAGTCTGCACAAGTCCGCGCAGGACGTTGCTGGATGTGATCCGTTAACGGCTGGGATACACACGCTACTGTTCTTAGCGTGTTGCATTATATAAGGTCCCATTAATTGTCGGGTCGGGTGAATAAACGAACAGGCGATCTATGCACCCCCGGTGATAAGAAGTTCTACACTATCACAGCTATTCGTAGCCGTTTTTCTCACGTCCATGCAGGATATTATTCAAATTGACCGGGGTATATGAAAGAGATTTCCATTTTGAATAAAAGAAATTGTCTGTCCTGAAGAAGGCCGAAAAACCACAGGTGTTAAGACACTAGAGATAGTGTCTCAATCTCCAACAAGGCCGAAACATGTCGACACAAGACAAGACTTATTAATTCCTAAAGTCTAATATCTAGAATACGGCTGCACCAATACCAGCCAGTTCTCATTGTATTTTCTAACCCCTATCATGTTTTTAAGATTAGACTCAGCTGATTATGCACTTATTGATTGATATCTATATATCGTTCTTTTCTCTTTTTAATTTTCTAAATGTGCCTTTGACAATAAATTGATGTAGACTCATTGATGATTATTGATTTGTAATGTTTTGTATTTTGTGAAAGTGTATAAGTAAGACGGTTATGTACGCTGGTTTAGCAATAGGAGATTTGCATTATAAACAAATGTGACTAACAGATATATCACTTTACCCAACCTGCCTGGACGATGAGTGGGGTAGTCATTAGTCTTTCTTAGTATAAGTGCTCTGTGCCTTGTTCTCCCGTGCCGAGACTATGACCCCCCATTAACAAAAACTAAGGGAGATTACCTGATTTAATTATTCAATTGATTTGGTCCAAGCTTTTGACCGCGTGAATAGGAATAAACTGTGGAGAAAACTGGAGAAACAAAAATGTCCACCATCCATTCTTGATCCAGTGAAATCGGTATACAGTGAAACGTCGATTAAAATCCACTCAACGAAGCAGGCTAGATGTCTGAAAACATAAAAACGGCCAGAGGTGTGAAACAAGGCTGCCCTCTGGCGCCGGCGCTGTACAAGGCCTACATGGCCGACATAGCAGATTTTGAAAATTACACTCGATCATTTCCACCACAAATAGGCGATTCAAAGGTGACAAGACTGCTCTATGCAGATGACATTCTACTGCTTGACCAAACAGCAATTGGACTCCAGAGACAAATAGACTCACAGTCTACTTGAAAAAAACAACCTAGAACTTAATACATCAAAAACAAAAATCTTGATCTTAGAAAAACCAACAAGACCAAAAAAAAGATTGCAATGGTTCGCAAATTCCGAGAAACTGGAAACAGCTAAAAGCTGTACTTACTTAGGGGTGAAACTCTCGTCCAGTAAAATCGATAAAACGATGCAAGAACATCTCATCGCCAAAACAAAAACCTTAGCAGCACAGGCAATATCGTTGGATAGAAAATTAGGGAAATTTTCAATTCTTCCTTTAACCCTTTAAGTGCCAAGGACGAGGTATCTCGTCCTTGGAAGTGCACACGCAGTGCCAAGGACGAGATAGCTCGTCCTTTTCGGCACCTTGTTTTGAGCGATCCCTGCAAAGCAGGGATCGCTCAAAACTGTAATCCAACCCCCGGGCTATGTGAGGGGGAGGTCCCCCCTCACTGCCCGGGGGTTGGATTTCCTTCAGTTTCACGCCGACGTGCGTGACGCACGTCGGCGTGAAACGGAAAGCAATTCCACCGCAGCAGCCATTTTCGGCTGCTGCGTTGGAGAGAGAAGGTGAGTGCCCTTCTTGTTCCGCCTCGATCTCCGGCTGTATTTCAAGCCGGAGATCGAGGCAGGTATCGTTGGAAAGGGGAGATCTTCCCCTTTCCAACGGTACCCATTGTGTGACTTTGCTGCCCGCGGATCGGGCGCAGGGCGCCTCGATCCGCGGGCAGCAACGTCACGGATCAAACGAAGATCCTTTTGTGACGCGTGGGGGAGGGGGACTGCTTACTAGGTAAGCGGCCCCCTTCCCCCGTGGCCCCAAAGCATGGGGCCACAGCGCCAGGGACCCCTGGGGGCAGATGATCACTGCCCCCAGGGGTGGGGGAAAAAAAAAAAAAAAAATGTCGAGGGAAGGAGGGTGGGGGTTTTGGGCCCTGGGGCCCACTGGGCCACCAGGGATTGACCTAAAAGTGGTGTCCCTGGAAAGGGGACTTTCTCCCCTTTCCAGGGACACCACTCATATGCCGCATTGCTGGTCACGGATCAGCAATGAATCCAAAGATTTGAAAATCCAAAGTAATACAACTTTAAAAAGCAGAATAATACCATGGACTACAACTTCCATAAAACCTCAAGCACTGAGACGGGGAAGAGGAAGTAGGAGTTAAAGTGGATTAAAAGAAACACCAAGCAAAAAATGCAGACTAGTTGTTGTGATGGAAATCAGCTGTGCGCGACATTTAAAAATGGTTTGCCTCTTCAAGTTAAAAGGGAAGGTGGAGAAGAGCGATGCAGAGCTGGTGAAGCGGTAAGCAGAACCAAAGGCAGACACCCGAGAGCAGACTGTGCTGAAGGAGGCAGGCCCTTCCTAGTATTTTAAATTGTTTCGTATTGTTGGATTTAAGCATCCTTGTTCTGGATTTATTAACCAGAGCTTCCCTCAGATATAGAGGGCTTAACCCTGACAGACATTTATGAGTAATCAATAAGAGGCAAAATTAAATTCTAGCCTCAATTGGAAGCCAGTGCAAACTTCACATAAGTGTGAATGTTGTTCTATCTGGATTGTTTGGCAAAAAGAGGTTTTAGGGTTTTACAACTGGAAGGATTTGTATAACGACAACATGTCATCAGGAATTTTAAAATTATAGGTTCTTCTTCACATGTATGCCCTCCTGATGGGGTCACCACATCCCCAGATAGCCATCCCCTCCCATGTGATCCTCCCTCATAATAACACCCCGAAGGTCAGGATCAGGCAGCGGCTGCTGTCCCCTAGCCACATGGGAGGCGATCTTAGGCTGGGGATCAGTGATGACTACATAGGATTCATCACACTAGCTTGGCACAATCAAAAGCTTAGGAAAATAAGAAAATGAACAGAGTGAATCTCAACCCTCACCCCACAGTAAACTTGCCTTCAAGATCCTAGCAAGTGCTTAACGCCTCATAAATAATACAGAAACGACTAACGCTTTTTTCGAAAAACCACATTACTCTCACAAAACATACATCTGCACAGGTTTGAATTATTTAAAGAGCTGAATACCCAACTCTAAGTGGTCTCCAAGCATACTCTAACCTAAAAACTAGTGGTGAAACTAAATAAAACATCCCAGACAAAAAAAGCAGACATACGAAAAAACCTTCATACCCAGAACAGATCATCAGACTTACCCACAAAGGAATGGCACACACATTTATCCCTCTGAGAGTTTACCCCTAGTCCCAGTTCGACTTTGTTGCCACTGTGTAGGGTAACTGGCACTTCACATATCTGAGGAGTGAGAGGATAGCATGTCCCAAAATCTTTCAAATTCAGGGCAACGGAAAATCCAATGAATGAGCAAGCAGAGGAGATTCCTGCAGTGGCCTCAGAGATGACTGTTATGGTCAAGCTGCCATACCTTAGCCTTTCTGCTGAGAGTAAGCACAGTAACCCAGGAAAATCTCTCATGAAGAGGCCCTTCATGATGGAAATCCGGTTCTAAGGTTCCTGCTTGTGTTGACTAATTTGCAGTCACTAAGAGAGCCATATCAGACTGATTCATGCACTGTGAGACCATGCTATCCTGGAATGGCTTTTGCCATAATGAAGCATCAAGACCCAGGGAGAAACCTCTAAATTGAAGGAGGTGGTCAAACAATAAGGACACCTATCCCCGCTGACTTGGGAGCCTTACCCCCAGAGGGCCAAGTGATTGTTTCTTCATCCCATTCTTGTAGTCACTGACCTAGATGCTCCAAGGACTCTGAGTGTGGTCAGGTAATGCCTAACCCATCCAAGAGAGAAACTCGATTAATCCAGTTAAACCATTCTGTCCCTGCATGGAGAAGCTGCCCTCAGCCACTCTGAGGAGAGCCGGGACAGCAACCCAGGCAGTGCTACCCTAAAATCTGCTCCTGAAGTGGACAACCTCTGGACAAATATTAGCTCTTATGGAGATCAGTTGTGAATCTCAATAGATTACTCCCAGTCTGGATGCTTAATACCTGAACCATAGTGTGTACTTATGCCTTGCTGCATCGATATCCTGATTCACAGCACCTGCTCTACCAGTGGCACAGAGCAAGATGGGAGGCCACAGGTACCCTCTTGACAGCTGCAGTGTCTCTGCAACACAGGGGCTGCATTTAAAATATGCGCCCCTGTTCCAAAAACGATATAAGCCTGACATTATTATCCTAGTGGCACATAAAACTGCAAATATAAACCATGCCTGAGTAAGGGTATGATGACCAGCATCTTTCAGAGTTATCCTAGCCACATAACACTGATTTTTCACATGTGTCAGCCCTGTGGGCCAAGTTCTGTGAGCCCAGAATTATTTGCACGGCAAACTGTGTGCATAATCCTGTTTGTTGATCCATGGAATCGAATGCACAGGATTTTCCTTGGACTTGCGTTGATTACGTGTCGGCCCAGCACGCCCATGCGAGCGGCCGATGGCGTGGTGCGTGACACCATGCAGAGCATTGGCGTGGCTTGAGCAGAGGGTGGGGTGGGGGCGGAACACCAAAAATTAGGAAGAATATGTGTTATGAGGGACGGCCTGCAGGAAGTCCATAGCATGCCCACTATTGCATAGAATAATACGTATTCAGGGATCCGACCACACAACCTCCTGGCAGGGAAATTGCCAGGTAAAGCCCTCATACTATCCGCCACCCAAAGGCAGGCGTACAGAAACTTGCACATAGGAATCACTATGTAGAGGTAAGATCGGGTGTCAGATTTAGGGGTGTGTGCAAGCAGCCGGGGTTCCGATCTAAATTAGGGGTGCTTGTATGCAGTGTAGCGGGGTGCGGGAATGGTTTACATGGATTCACATGCACATTTTCCAAGTTTTACCCGAGTTACAATAAATTGTACGCATGTTCTAAGGGTACCAGTAACAGTTACGGGGGACCCTGCGTGGTGTCCCCAAGATGCAGGCCTGCTTGCGGAGGACCACACGCACTGTTTTGAGGGTGCATGTGTTCGCACGGGGAGCTCGCAAAGGTGGCTGTTTCTGGCTGTTTTTGATTTGTGTGGGGGCATTTCAGGGGCGTTCTGGCCTTGACTTGCGTATACGGTTACTTTGCACAAAAAATTCCATGAATAGACGGAGCACGCATAAAAAAAATTGTGCGCAGGCTCACACAGTGAGGTTCTCAGCGCCTGGACATTACTGGATTCCGGCGCACTTTTTCATGAATCAGGCCCTATTTGTATTCCTCCGAGACAAGCCCCACCCCTGTCCACTGACAGGACTAGCCTTGGTTGGATTGTTTCTCTTTGTTCCTTTGTAAGGGCAGGTAACACCTTTTCCCCAGGACAGCCACTGTACTGGATGCTGGCATGGGAACAGAAACTGAGAGGCACACCCATTCACAGAGGGACAAGCCACACACCAGGGGGCTGCATTTCTAAAGGCCTCTGTTTCTATTGAGAAGGAAAGGGGCAGAGTTTAGAGTTTATAGTAGTCAGGGAACTCTGTTCAATGCAAGGAAACGTCCACCAATTTGAATCTAGCTGCCTCTCTTTCTCTTTCTTTTCCCATCCACTCCTGTAGCACAAACGGATTTGGGTGTGATGTCAGAAGGGCAAAGTCCGCTCATTTCAAGAGCACGGATTGGACACCTGGAGTAGGCTAGCTTTGGACAAATCTCCTGGGGACATTTGCCTATAAAAGAAGGGGTCTCCTACCACTCCTTTCAATCATCTGCAATCATCTTGAACCACCCTGAAGATTTCATTGAACTCCTCCAGTTGCGAGGTGGAGGCAGGTGTTCCAAAGGCAGAAGCAAGCTCTGTCCCCTAACCATCCCCAGTGACGTTTTGGGGGTGATCTGCTGCTGATACAGGACCTGTTTCTCTGCCAGCCATAGTGGTACCCAGGACCTCACTGTGTTGAAGGACCCCTGCAGTTGTGTGCCAGTCTCCCACATTTTTGGAAGCCCAAGAACAAGTACCCCTCTTGTTCCTGAGTCTCTGGAGTAGGGCACAGAACAACCTAAGATGTGACCTGCAGCTGGAGCAAGGCCACATCTCTGACAACCACAGTAGTACTCAGGACATAACCATGTTGGAGGACCCCTGCAGTTGTGTACCAGCCTCTGCTGTGTTTGTGAGCACGGGAATAGGACTCATCTTGTCTGTGAGCCCCTGGATTAGGACTCACAGCACCCTGAGAGCCAAGACAGGTGAGATCCTAGTGTTTTTCAACAACGGTGTGTAATAACTAGAATGGTTCCCATGGGTAGCTGTGATCAATTGCCATCTGGCGAGGGTGTGAAAGCCCTGTATTTTTTGTTTGTTTTATTAAATAATAAAATTATGCAGATTATTCCATCACTGCTTGGAGTGTGTTTCATGAACTCTTGAACACATTTGAACCAGCTGGACCCACCGTTGCTGCCTTTTTCGCTCTCTCGTTCTTTACACCTCACCAAGAAGTCTGGTTTAGTAGTGTTGAACCACCAAGAACTGCAACGTAGGTATTATTGACTGCCAACTGCCCTGTTGATCCATTATTGGGCCACATAGACTGGATAGGTCACATCAAACCCTTTTAACATTGTTGCTTTTGCTTGCCTTTCATCCCTGATTCATTACCCAGAGTGTTACATCTACTGTTGTTGCTTATTCTGCGTTCTTTCCTCATATATCTGGATGGGAGGATGGACATTTTTCATCATTTCACTACCGTCTAGACAGAATCTGCATCTACTTCCAGTTAGAGTGACCCAGTCTATTTAGACTTGTTTGGAGTGTTCCCCATCCTTGAGTAAATCTGATGTGCAAGCATACTCAAGAGGAATTCGTATTGGCCACTATAGATGGCGAGTCTGCTGGCTCTTATGGAGGTGTAGGAAACCTGCAGAGGGGCACAGGTCTTGAAATCATTTCTGAGATAGAGTGAGCAGTGCTACTTCTGAACTTCCTATTAAAGCATAGGATAGTTGGGAATTTTCATTTGACCAGGAAAAGGTATAGTGTAGTAGTGGTTGCAGTGGATCTGTGAGATTTAGGGCCCTGCATGGTCCACATGGTTCAGCTCAGCGAACTGGATAGTCAGGTCTCATGAAATTATCCAGATCCTTACATGCAGCAATCTGGCTGTTAACACCACTAATACTAGAAGCCCCAATGGCTCACTGATGCGCCTGCACAATTAGCCACAGTCGGAGACCCGACTGGCATACAAGCACGCATGCCCCACCTAGTGCCCCACCGGCAGTGCATGCGCCCAACCAAACGGAAAGAGTTCCATACTATTTAGTTACTTCACAATCAGCCCCCTCCGAGACACCTCCAGGACAGCGACCGCTGCACAATGGGACTGGCAATATAGGTAAGCGCATCATGGGCACGTAATATTTAGCATGTTAGATGGAGTTTTTCATGATGTAATGTCCCCTTAATACTATCACGGATAATCGGGGCACCACTCGCAGTCAGAAGTGAAATCCCTCCAACTTTCCCACACCGCCGCCACCCGCATTATCACAGGGCACGGCTTAACGCAAGTCTACTATTAGTGTAGAGGTTGAATTTGTGGCACAAGCGGACAAATATATATCACGGGGCAACCCCAATCGACACTAGCAGTGTGTACTACTCAAGTGGAATTCTTAACTGCGGCACGAGCGGATAAGAATATATATCACTGGGCAACCGTACTCGACGTAAGTCAAGGCCTAGGGCCACATATGCCCTGCGACTCAGGAGACATGATATGTCTCATCCAACACAACAGTGGAAAATAATATACACTGTGCCACCAAAATTCACCAAGGGCTCCCCGTTTTTGCTCAAACGTGGCCCACGCAATATTGGTCCCCTGAGCAATACCGCAATGCGCCATCAGATATTGATCATACCAACAGTAAGACCACACACACCAGGGTGCCTATTAAGTCATCGAGCACAGTACTACAACAGACCTCTGCGCCCCACCTCACACGGCCCTCACGCACAAGAATTAAGTCTCCTCACTAGGTATTGATATGACTGGATTTCACCAAGATGGCCCAGCAGCACAATATGCCCGCATTGCACCAAGAGTGACACATGGGATATACACCCACGTTGTGCCCACCGACCGCATGGCTGGCAGACATGGTTCACCCCACTGGTCAAAACAGAACTGATACAGACATAACATGCACAACTGCTACAGAAACTAGCACTATATATGAGAATATTACCTTTACTCCCAGCCACAGGCCCAACAGGACCCAAAACTGGGATTACATAACCCCAGCAACTATCAAAAAGGGGACCCAATCAGGGAACACAGAACTGCATTGAATTGTTCAAAACATAGGTAAGAACCACCACATGCTTGATCCTAACCCCCATACTGAAAGGAAATACAATTACTAACACGTCTCTGTTCTCTCGTCCTCCTTCTTTTTCTCTCCCATTGGCACTGTCCTCAACTAAAGTAACAACAATAAATGCATATATCATGCACTACAAATTATGTGTGAATTACGCTGCAAATGTAATCTATGTACGCACAAATGGATTTACAAAACAATGTTTTTATTTGACATACACTTTTGCACACACATGTCACTTACATCACAAATTGTCACCCATATCAAACAAGTGCTGGATATGTGTATCGTTACAATCAGCCCTGATAAAGACCCTAGAGGTCGAAACACATTTCGGCTGACGACCACTAAGACTAAGAGTCTTCAATGCAATACAGTTACACCATATCAACTATATATAGAGTGGACATGTATCCTTTCCAACTATACTATTGCAAGGTAGCCAGGTTTTTCTCTTGCATCTTACCTTAGAGGTGTGGGCTTCACCTCCACTAACCTGTGACCTTGCATATATAACTACCACAGAGAGAGAACCTAGAGCTTAGCGCAGGAGTGTTCATAATCTAGAGCCCGCCCTTTTCTCTCTTTATATTATGTAATGTATCTGTGTTTATAAATCATGTAATGTGTGTGAATGAGTGCATGATGTTTGGGTGGCCGGGCGTTCTTGTGTGTGTGCATGTTTAAATGAGCAAGTGGTATGTGAATGTGTGTGCTTGTGTTAAATACCTGAATTGCTTACTGGTACTCTTTATTACTCCTAGTCCCACTCTTCCTCATTCAAGTACTTGTTTATGAAGCACTTTGCCTCATATGTAAGTACAGGTATGAGGAAGAGGGACGTTGAGGTAATACTGGGTCAAGGAGCTGATTTGGGGGGTTGGTGGAGGAGAGTGGGAAGGAGGGGGGACATGTGAGAAGGGTGGGATATGAGAGGGGTGCGCTAACACATAAAGGTCAGCAATGATAAAAAGGCAAGATATGCGTTAGTGGCTAGTCTGGCATTTTGGTACAGCCAGTCTGGTAATTTCCTACTGTGGCATGACATTTTTACTGGGCATCTATAATAAAGTAAAGTAAGCATGACAAGTGCTATTACCTGTCTAGCCTTTTATTTGGATGCAGCCAGCATAGCATTTTCTTACGGTGTCATGGCAAATTATCTGGGCATATATAATTCAGTATCATAAGTGTTATTATGTGGCTAGACCAGCATTTTGGTTGAGCTAGTCTGGCATTTTCTTACTGTGGCTTGAAATGTTGTACTGGCTACTCTGAAAAAGAAATCATGATACGTGTATTTACCTGGCTAGACTTTCATTTGGGCACAGCCAGTCTAGCCTTTCCTTACTGTGGCATGGTATATTTCTATGGGCATCTATGATAGAGTAAGCATGATAAGTGTTATTACATTTTTTAGATTGGCATTTTGGTGCAACCCATCTAGGTATGCCTTACTGTAGCAAAGCATGTTTTACTGTGCATCATCAAAAACCAATTTGTAAGATACACTCCCCTGAGACAGCTCGGCTCAGCAGATAAAGGACTGCTTAATGTGCCAAGATATAATCGTAAGCAGGAATGGGCAGATCCATTTCAGTACGTGCCGTGCAACAGTGGAATAAACTACCGGCCACTTTGCGGTTGGAAGAGAATTATCAAATTTTTAGGAAATGTCCGAAGACATTTCTTTTCAAGTGATTGCACCTCTTTCAGGAAATAGACAGTCTGCCTGGATGCCTCAAATGTATGTCTAGGATTGTTATATGTTTTCAGAGCCCTGATGCCTGTGGGCTACTGGCGCTATATGAGCACACATAATATAACATAACATAACATAAAATAACATAACATAACATAACAAGGCAACAGCAAATATGATACGTGTTATCACATGTCTGGCATACATTGTGCAGCCAGTTCTGACATGCTTTCTTATTGTGGCATTGCATTTTTAGTAGCAAAGAGGTAGCATAGCTCAGCAGGTTGAGCACTCACTGCTATGATCTATGTGTTATCTGCAGGTTCGAATCCCAGCAAGACCCACTCAGCCTTTCATTCTACTGAGGTTGAATTGAATTGAATTTAATTGATATTTTATTTATATCGCGCCCATACACAAGTGTTTCAGAGCGCGACAAGGCAAGGGAGGGGAACAGGGGCAAACAAAACAACGATCTTACTAGGCCTAGTGACATTGAGATTTCACTTTTATCTTTTCACTTTTATCTTTTATCAACCTTGAGACAAGGTTGATAATAGAGCACCAACTTTGGTTGGAATTATAATTGTATTTAAATATGCTTTATATATAGTGTTCTGGCAGAAGCATTATATAAATGACACATTATTATCAGCAATCAAAGCATTAATGCCCCTGTGCATTTTTGTGATTTGCATCTATTGGATTATTGAATACAGTAATATCGCAACTGGCAATGTAGGGGCTCTACTTATCATATAATGACAATAGCTGCCAAGCAGCTATAACTGGCATAATATGGAGGTAACTGCCCATACAATGCTGAGGTGACATATCTATGGCAGTGCCTCCCCTATGTTGATTCCATTAGGTCTAACCATATCATGTCATGACCCCATCCATGGCATTTGAAGACAGCACCCTTCTTTACACGTGGTTGATATCTAAAATATTCTTGTCTGCTTTAGTACCTGTTATGTATATAAAACATTGTACATTCATGCACTTCTTCTTTATACCTGCAAGCCACTTCCGATGATGTCACCAGGGTTAAAGAGGAACTGATGCCATCCAGGTAAAAGTTCATGTGACATCACTTGCTGGAATGTAATCAGGTGTGTGATGTCACTTCAACTACCCCTTGGCATTTTGCTTAACTAATGTCCATGCTCCCAGTACAATGCAGAAGTCACAAAGGGCAGGATAATGATTGGAGTCCCTTTGTTGTAAAGCAGAAAAGAGGAGAAGCTACAAGCAAGAGAGGACTTCCACCATCTTGCAAACCGTCACTCTTAGGCTGTCCATAATACTTGTACCCCTCCCCACTCCCTGCAGAAAAATGCTCTGGGAATGTGATCAAAGATCAAATACTCTCATCCCATCAGCCTGGGTTTGCAACTAACACGGTTTGAAATGGATCAATCCTCTTTGACAAACAATTATTATATCAGGGAGTAAGACATGCCTTTATTAGAATTATCTTTTGATTTCAGAAGAATTTCTCTGGAACTTAACTGACGTAAAGACTGCGTCGAGGTGAAAATAATGATTCCCAAGGAAGAAGCCAGACCTTCTAGCACCAGGGGAAAATGTGGAGTGATTTGCTGCTTGGAAAGCCTGACTGCCTAAATTAACATTTAAAATCAGGGCTTGCCCTTGAGCAAGAGTTTTGACAGATGCCTGATCGTAATCACACCGTATAAGGTCCATTGGGTTAGCATAATAATGGGCAACATTTCCCCTCAATTTGATTTATTTTAAAATGTTCTTTACTAGCACATAGTTCTGACCAGTAATGCCTCATTGTAACTATCGAACTACTTCAGTTTTATAAACTTTGTTCTTAAAGTGCAGTCACAATAATCGTTATGAAAATGCTGCAGGGCTCCCATACACTGGGACACCTTCTTGGCAACGTATGTATAGTGATCTGATATGCAAAGCTTTTCATGTAGTACTGCCAGTAAATATTGTTTTTTTCCCCTGATGTAACGTCACAAATCCAGGCTCCATCCCAGAAACATATCACACATTACATTTGTCAGTTTGGGTAGGATACATAAAGAAGATATACGGGTTAGTTCTACAATTGGATAGCCATATCTAGTGACCCCTCCTAGGACCACCTCTGCTGGTATCAACCTATAATGTTGCAGGGTCGTAGAGAGACCA
Source organism: Ambystoma mexicanum (assembly GCF_040938575.1). Classification (NCBI taxonomy): domain Eukaryota; kingdom Metazoa; phylum Chordata; class Amphibia; order Caudata; family Ambystomatidae; genus Ambystoma; species Ambystoma mexicanum. The sequence continues at coordinate 1,052,589,435 of NC_090937.1, read as the reverse complement.
TTGGCCTTTGCAACAAATTATATTCCCACATGAATTTTGAATCTGGATTGGTCAGATTGTATCCTTCCATCCTGGGGACCCAGAACAGTTTTTCAAGGCAATGGGAATGAACATGGAGATGCAAAGTGTTCCCTAATGTTGACATCTCTGATTACCTAAGCCTGGGAGAGTGCATTCAGTTAGCAGCTTGTAGGCAACACCAGTAGCTTTTTTCCCTTCTGGTTCGATGGGAACAGTCCTCTTCATCTACCTTGGTTAAATGGGCATTGTCCTTTTTGGCTGGGTCAGGTGTGTGGAGACCACGAAATGAAACTGCACTGCTTGTACTTATAAGGATGTTAGCCTGCATTTCCGCAGGTGGCTCATTGTCTTGGTAACTGGAACGTTCCGTCCCCACTTGTCCTTCGCTGAGAGCCTTGATTCTACTTGCCTCTGGCTGCAGCGATCATGTCAGCTTTTCCATGTACTCAAAGCCTGTCTCTCCTTTGCCATCCATTTCAGTGACCTATTGCTTCTATATGATATGATATGATATGGCATTTATAATGCGCCTATACACAAGTGGTGCAAGGCGCGACGAGGCAAGGGAGGGGAACAGAGGGAAGACAGACAGCGATCCTACTAGGCCAGGTGTCATTCAGATCGCGCAAGTGCATGAGAAGGGGGAGGGTACAGTGCAGTACATGGGATAAAAAAATAAATAAGTAAAAGTACGATCAACAGGTGGCAAGTGCAGACAGCAGGTGTCAAGTACTGGTAGTGGGACTGTAGGGATACAGAAAACAGTCCCCAAGTGCTGGGGTTGCCAGTAAGGCAGAGCAGGTGTGTAATTGGTGGGAGAGGGGACCTGGGCCCGGGATCAGAGGGTGGCCAGGTAACCAGTGCAGTTTCGGTTTCAGCCAGGAAGTCAGCAGGGGAGAGGAGGAGAAAAAGCAGAAGCAAAGGGAAAGGTTTTGAGGTGCTTCCGGAACCAAAGATTATTCTCTTCAAGTTTCAGGGAGGCAGGGAGGATGTTCCAGAAGGAGGCCCCAGCCGACGAAAGAGATCTACCACCATCTAGTTGCTTGGAGAAGCAACTGACTCTGAGGGAGTTGGAGGCGAATGAGCGAGGAGCCCGAGAATGAAGATATTTAGGAAGAGAGAGTTGAAGGTATTGAGGCCCCAGGCCCCAGAAAGCCTTGTGGACAATGCAGAGGGTTTTGAACTTAATCCTCGCAGCCACTGGGAGCCAGTGCAGAGATTTCAGTCCTGGAGAGATACGATCCCTGGACTTGAGGCTAGGGACATTCCTTAAGGCTTCTCTATGTTAGTGGCATTCAAGCATGTTCTCGATCAATGTCATTTCCATATTGTCAAAGTCATCAATTGGGTATGGTCTAAACGGCTATCTGAGCAAATAACGGTTCCGACACCTGCGATACATTGCTGATTGCGGTGATGGGCCTAAAAGTGAGGCACATCAGTCATTTCTCTGCCTTCGTTTTGAGAGCTGTGTGGGGGGCATGAGTGTCAAATTTGACCCCCCTGCTACAGCCTGCTGTCATTTTTAACAGGCCTGTTGTTAAGCCCCATAACTTTAGTTTTGCCCATAAATCCCCCCTCAGCAAATAGTAACACGCCATTGTGTAGTCTATAAACTCTGCATACATAGGTTTGTTGATGCATGGTTTAGCTTTTTTACAATAATCAATGACAGAGCTAGGAAATTGGATGTTATGAAATGACCAAAATGAAATCCTGACTGCTTGATTAATTGAGTGATTGGATGTGTGTCAGTTCGATGCATTTATTGAAATGTTTTAGGTAGCAACTGGGCAAAACTTTATGCAGGTGTGTATTGCAGCAATCAGGATTTAATGTCAGTAAAGCCCTGCACAATGCAACAGGAGCTCGAGCATAGGACTTTCACCATTCTATGTTTTTTTGCCTGATTTCACCAGCTGCTGTCATTTTCTGCCCAGTATCATCAGTCACATATGCAGGGCACAGTCATGTGAAAAGACAGGCAGTGCCACAATATGCCACATACACCTTTTTACCATGTATTACCCTCACATGAAGGATATAGTACCATATAACCTGCAGAAGTAGATAATGCTCCACCTGTCAGGTTCTGCCGTCATAGACACAAGTGCAGCCCATAGGCCCAAGTACAGCATCACGAGTGAGACTATAGCAACCCACATCACAGTGGAGACCCTTTTGAGCCCAGATTCGTAGGGGTGTAACAGTAACAGTATGCCAGACCAATATCATAGGTTCTATTCACAATCTTGGTTATGGAACTCCTATCCTTCTTTCTACCTACAAGTCAACAACTGCCCTATAAACATATTTTTGCTGCCTTTGTCTTGCAATTGTCTTTGACATTATTTTGTCTGGCAACTTCAACAGAAGACACAACTACATGACCAGTATTTGTCTTAAAAGGGCTGCCAAAATTACCAATGCATTGAACCTACTTTAGAGACTTGGTGCCTGATTCGTAGGATTGTTTGCATGGTGCAAAGTGACTTTTCCCTGGTGCAAAGTGACTTTGCATTTTTGCACTGCTCCATGAATCAGGGTGTTTGTTGGCAGTGCAAAGTCGCTTTGCCCCATGCTAAAAATTCCATAAATCAGATCCTTGAATTCATGGGGTGTTCAATCTTGATTTTGATTGACCCTGATTAGCACAAATAGTGATTCTATGTCAAGACCGGAGGCTCGGATTATGCTTTCTTCCTTTACTCAAAAACACGAGCAGCATATAACAGAATAACATTTTCAACTCATAAAAGAATAATTCATCTGAAAATTACATTTCCCAGTAAAAAGTATTTTGTGTGTAGTTCATGCTTTTTATGTCGATGAAACAACAGACCACGTGACCCTTTCCACCAGTCACAACATACACTGTCCTTTATCCTCCTATAAGTCTCTGTGTCCTTCCTCTTTCTTAGCTCCTCGGGCAGCCAGATAAGTACATTAACATTATTACGACAGTGATTTATGATGCAGCAGATATATTTATGAAGATCGGATGATTTGACAGTTGCGCGCGCGCGTAATAAATGGAAAATGGTTGGCAGAGCATATCCGCATTAGATAGGAGTGCTATTTAGTAGATTTAGACCCACGACGGGGCCAAAGCTCCGGCTTCGCAAAGCCCTCACATACACTGAGGGGGCACTTTTGCACTGGACGACAACAGAGCGCAGCGGGACCCCGCGAGGTTCCGGCGCTCAGTTTTCACAGTGCAGAGTAGAGAGTTAGAGAAAAAATGTAGCGCCCCACGAGTAAGTAAAGGAACTCACATCAAAGTCAGTAAATCTACAAAGAATGCGCTGCAGCACGTCGGAAGAGATAATAATTACAGCTGACAAGAAAGATCAGCAGAGCGCTTCACAGCCACGCCATCTGGTGGCCAAACATAATAACCGATACAGAGAGTGTCGAGTTGGGGAAAGTTTCCTCTAATATCCTTAAAGAGGCAGCAGCCTAATTACAGAAGGTGCTAAGAACTGACAACCAGGTCAACACCCAAGCCAAACTATTATACTGATAACCCAGACCCACTTAGCTGAATTTCTACAACGGGAGCACGCCCAAGGCCCCTGCAAGTAACCAACCAGCATTACGATGCATAGCTCCAGCAAAGAGACTGAAGAAACCCATACCAGCAGGTAGTGGACAGTGTCCAACAAAGCCAGAGCAGTACAATGTTTACTAGAATCGGGTTTGGGGGCATGTGACATGGTAGGAGCTTGGTGGAAAATCTCATTATGTTCTCCCAGGGGATGGAAGCCTTGAGGGGCGAAGCCCCAGAGAGGTTCCGAGAAGGGTAAGGGGGAAGAAAGAAAGCCTGAAAGGTCTGCAGCAACCGACCCCCCCCCCATTGGCACGCCATGCAAGAAGAAAGGTGGTAAAAAGAGAGTGAGATCTTGGGAGAGGAGAGGCACAGCATATACTGATGACGATTCTTATTCAGAAGATGTAGAGGAGGAAGAATGGTACAACACATCCTAAGGAAGCTCGGAAGAGCATGATACAACCTTCCCAAGCCCTGCAGACAGGCAAAAAGGCTGCCAAGAAAAGGAAAAGAAGAGAGATGAGGAGATGGGCGAGGTATTCGACCCAGAATCACTCATACATCCCAGGTCGGTGGAGTGGGAGCCCCCCGCCAAGATCGGAAACCACATAAAGAAGAGAACACGTAGCTCCCTGTCTAAGAAAGCCAGAAGCAATATACAGGCAGAATGCCCCAGGCCCCAAGTCCCAGGCAACATGGCGGAAATGCCTGAAATAGATGAAACAATGATGTCTTTCATGGGTGCTATGGCAGGGACATCAGGAAGGGAATTGATACATCCTGGAGGTCCTGCCAGGATAAGCTCCTGGATGTCCTGGGTTCTTTGACTGAGATTTGGCAGATGACTGTGGAGGCCAAACAACCAGAGAAAAGAGTGGACTCAGAGATCTTGGCAGGCTGGGTGCAGAGAGCAATATGCCTGCTCGGCAACGCTAATAATGCCGTAACAACAGAGAGAAGGAGGTCCATCCTAGTAAAGATCGACCCTAAGATTAGCAAGCAAGTGAAGGCTGAGTCGACCTCCAGCAGTAAAGGAACACTGTTTGGAGACGCATTCATCAAAGAAATGGCGGAATTTGCCAATACCTACTCCGCAATAGATAAGGCACAGGCCTCGCTCAAGAGGGTCTTTGGCAACAAGGTTTTCGGCAGGGCTGGCAGAGGAAGGGGCCGCTCTGCCAGCCGATTCTCCTCCTACAGGCCTTATGCCAATAACAGAACCAATTAGAGAAACCAAGAGGAGCACCGGCCCAACCCCTTCTTCCAGTCGAGGGGAAGGGGCAAGGATAGAGGCTGGAGAGGAAGCAGCAAAGGCCAGCAGGCAAATACAGGTGCGGCAAGATGCAAATTCACACAAGCACATGGAGGTGACAGGGACCCCAATGGTAGGGGGGAGAATAGCACAGTTCTTAGAAAGATGGAGAGAGTTGTCAGGAGATACATGGGTTATGGAGATGGTACAGGGTTTCCACCTAGAATTCTGGCGAGGGCCGATACAAAGAGAGCAGCAGAGACCCATAAGGTTCACGCGAGAAGAGGAAGAGTTGCTAGACAGAGAGATAGCGCAGCTGGAAAAGAAAGGGGCTATTGCAAGGGTAGCAGATCCTTGGAAGGGATTTGTGAGCAATATGTTCCTGGTCAAGGGCAAAAAGAAGCACAGACCAGTGATAAAATTGAGAAACCAGTAGCACACGAGGATGGTAAATATCTACGATTCCGGTGGAGAGACAAGAAATGGCAGTTCACAAGCCTCCCATTCGGTCTCATATCAGCCCCCTGGGCCTTTATGAAGTTGATGCGGATGGTAGTTGCTCATCTCAAGGAGCAGGGCATTTGACTGATAATTTATTTAGACAGCTGTAGTCTGATGGGGCAAGACAAAAGGAGACCTATAGAACAGACAGAGAAGACAACCCAATTATTACAGGAACTAGGGTTTATGATAAACTGGGAAAAGTCTGTGTTAGTACCAGATAGGCGATCGAGTTTATAGTGTTTGTCATGAACTCAGACACGCTCAGCCTACCCATGGACAAGGTGAATGTGATTAAGAAAGAGATCAGCTTGATTATTGCAAAGAGAGAATTATCTCTCAGAGCGTTATCCAGACTGGTGGGAAGACTAGTTTCATCCATTCATGCAATCTTTCCGTGGCCACTGCATAACAGGGCTCTGCAGCGCCTGAAGATCCAACACCTGAAGAGAGGGTTATTTTAGGAACAAAAGGTGCCAATCTCCGCAGAGGCGAGAACGGAGCTATGGTGGTGGTTCGACCACATGGAGGCCTGGAATGGGAGAGTGATATTTGGCTCATCCCCAGACCTAGTTATAGAATCAGATCCCAGCTGCTTGGGCGGGGGGCTCGGTGTGGGGATCTGACAATGGGAGGCAGGTGATCAAGAGAGGAACTAGAGTGCCACATCAATTGACTCGAGCTACTGGCAGGGTCCTTTGCCGTGAGATGCTGGACCCAGGAAAAGGTCAACTGTTGCGTGCTGCTGAAGATGGACATCTCAGCAGTACGATACATAAACAGACTAGGAGGGACGAAGTCTAGTTTATTAGCGGAGCTGGCAAAGGATTTCATAAACATGTGCCTGGAGAACAAGGTCAGCGTCACAGCAGAATATCTCCCATGTCTGAAAAATGTAAAAGCAGACTGGAACTCGAGACGTCTGGCAACTGGACAGGAGAGATTTTGAGTCCTTGATGTTACTGAAAGGCCCTTGCAGAACACATCTGTTTGCATCCAGACTGAACAGGCAGCTGTAGCGATTTTTCAGCTGCAGGCCCGATCCAGCAGTGGTGGCAACTGATGCATTTCTGCAAATGTGGGGACCAGAGAAGGAATATTTCTTTCCCCCATTCGCTATGATCCCGAAAACGATAGCCCAGGTCAGGAGACAGCAGGCAACAGTAATATTTATAACGCCAGACTGGAGGAGTCAGGTGTGGTTCTCGGACCTTCTGGAACTGCCATTTGAGAGCCCACTGTGGTTTGCGCAGTTCAGGGAACTGATTCTAAATCCAGTGGGAGAATGCCATCCACTGAACCAGGGAGGAGAATTTAGACTGATCGCATGGGCGATTTCCGGGACGCCTGGCAGAAACCAGGGCTTTTGGGAGATGCTGCAAGATTTAGCGAGGAAGCATGGGCGCCAGGTACCAGAAATGCCTATAGACTGGCCTGGGCAAGGTGGCCTAGCTGGTGTGTGGAACAACACATACATGCCAATAGAGCAGATGTCACACAGGTTGTAATTTTTTTTAGCAGCTCTGGTGGCGCAAGGCATACAAAACTGTACATACGTGTAGATCGCCATATCAGCAGGCCACCCGAAAATAGAGAATGTGGCAGTGGGAGAACACCCACTCGGATGTAGACTCCTCAGAGGGGTGAGGCTGTTGAAACCTCCATTACCCAAATACACTCGGACATGGGACGGGAATTTAGTCCTGAATATGTTCATCAGCTGGCCAGATAATGACAGATTGACTAGGAAGGCAATATCGACAAAACTCACCACACTGCTCTGCCTCATATCCTGCAAGAAAGTTCCAGATATGAGAGCACTAGAGATAGACAAGAAGTTGTTTTAACCCCAAAGGGGTCACTTTTCAGGTTATCAGGAGAACTAAGATGAGTATCAAAACAGTGGCATATTCGGCCTTTGCGAACCAGCCTAAGTAATGTCCGGTGAGGTGTCTAAATAAATATGAGGAAATGACGAATATGCTTAGGCCCGCAGGTGTGTCACAGCTGTTCATATCACTGAGGAAACCATTCAAGGGTTGCAGGACCAACATTAGCTAAATGGTGCATGATGCAAGCAGGCACTGACACTGGCTCATACTGGGCGCATTCTATTAGAGGGGCCATGGCATCTAAGGCCTTGAATGCAGGAGCTAGATTGGAGGACATCCTTATGGCAGCAGACTGGTCTAAGGAATCAACATTTAGGCAATTTTATTTCAGACCCATAGAGGGGATGTCTGCATTGGTGGTAGGTAAGCTTTGAAAAAGCATAATCCGAGCCTTCGGTCTTGACATAGAATACTGATTTTCCATACTAACGTTCTAAAAAATCAAGATTCTATTAAAGACACCAAGGCGAAGGATTATCCCACCTGAGTAATCTTTATATGAGAATGTAACATTGTTGCGTAAGTGTATTAAGATGGTGACAAAATTCTAATGTTTATAATGTAAAATATGGTTAGTGATGAAGATTATGGTGTTGTAACGATTACCCACCCTACTTCAGCTAGGCTCTGACTGTTTTTTCGGATTGCCTTTCAGGAACAGAAGTGAAGAATGCTGGAACATGAGGAAGAATAGAAGGATGAGGATTAACCGTGTTTACCGGTTAGGATGCAAGATTAAAGTTAAAGTTGGACATAGACAAAGAAAAAAGAAGGACACAGAGATGTAGAGGAGGCTAATAGACAGTGGCCCTCATTACGGGTCTTGCAGAAACCGTGCCGGTAAAACTGACAGGGAGCCGCTGGACTGGGGCATTACAGCCCCGGCGGTCCAGTAAGTCAGGCACCAGTAAAATGTTGATCCCATTCCCATAGGACTCCACGGGAATTGGGACCATGGAAGAACCGTCACTGTTAATAACAGTGCTGGTGCTTCCGTGAAAGTATGCGGGTGGGTGCCGTTCCACCTGCCAGGTCTAACGCTAGCGGGCGGAATGGCACCCACCCGCAAACTCGTAGTTTGCCGGTCCAGAAACAACGGTGCCGGTAACCTTACCGGCACCGTTGTTTCCGGACCGGCAAACTTGTAATGAGGTCCAGTGTGTGTTGTGACTGGTGGAAAGGGTCACATGGTCTGTTGTTTCATGGACATAAAAAGATTGAACTACACACAAAATACTTTTTACTGGGAAATGTAGTTTTTGGATGTATTATTCTTTTATGAATTGAAACTGTTATACTGTTATATGCTGCTCGAGGTTTTGAGTAAGGGAAGAAAGCATAAACCCCCGCCTCAGTGTTTTGAATAGAATCTTGACTTTCTATAATGTTAGTATGGAAAATCAGTATTCGTCCCTACATGACATCAGCGTGTAAAGAATTGTATCCTTATATTCAGGTAAAAGCATTTCAGCAGAGAACTCTTCAGTCACAAGGTGCCACTCAACAGAACTCTCAGGCCATATTTGCAAAGCGTTTTTTAATCGCAGCCTCTGAACTGACTGACTTTTAGGTTATTAGTCATGTGGTTCCATGTCATATTCGCTCACATTCCTTCCCAGCAGAGCTTGCCGAAGCAGCCAACTAGTAGAGCGAGAATAAAAGACACTAAAAAACCTACTTCAAAATGTAAACGTAATCTGCCCCCGACATCTTTTAAGGTTTTTGCTTTGTCGAAAACAACAATGCGTAACAAATCAGAAACCAACAACATACGAAATACAGCACGGCACAGCATCAATCCGTATAACCTAAGGTAGCCTGAACTAATATTACACAGCCATAAACACATCAAAAGCGATATTGGGAATGCCCCGTTCTTAGGGAAGGAAAGCTATGCATCAGAAGTATTCATTTAATCTTGATTACGGTAAAACTGAGCACTGTACTTTCTGCAGGCCACAACACCGTCACAGCTGACACCATGATTTTCTGCTAAGATGCTGAAGCTTTAGTTTTGCTGGCACTTCAATGTTCCCTACCGCTCAATAAGATATTCCTTCAATTGGATTTTAATATGATTTTTCGTGTACTTTGCAAACATTGTCAGCTTTTCAGAGCATTTTGAGGAGACCATTTAAATTCTTAAACAGATTTGTCACTTGCAGGCAAATCCTGCACCATGATAGTTTAACACCACCATTATTGGAACTGTATCTTTTAGTATCATAGACCAGAATATTAGAGTTGAAGGATGTGCCATTTATGTCATTGTTATAATCAAGAAATAAACTCTTGTGGATTCAGCTTTAATTAAGTGCACCGAGCACATAATTAACCTTCCATGACACGTGTGTCCAGTTCATTTTGTTTATTTCGACGGGCACAGTGGCTCAGTTAAAAAAAGAAAATCCAGATATTTCGTGAAAAAAATCATATCTTGTGTTACAATTAGTATTATTTAAGGATAATTACTGACGTTTAATGACATTTTGTACGATGTTGTTACAAAGGAAACGTGTTTGCCTTTTTATAACATATTTGGTCTCATTAAGGATATGATTATAACAGTGGGCTCTGATTCACAAGTACAAATTCTAAAATAGAGCACAACGTGTTAGCATCACCGCTAACATCGCGCACACAAACCTATTCAGCGGTGGGTCGATTTATAAAGAAATCTCAGCGTTAAACTGAACATTGGAAAATAAAAAACTGTAGTGCTGTACATACACACACCATTCCCCCAGTGCAGACCAACACGTCGCACCGGATCCACATTGCGCAGCAATGGCCGTGCTAAACAAGCGAAGACAGTGAATGAGTGGCACTATCACAAAGAGGTGAAGGCAGTGAGTGAGCAGTGCCTCATTAAATAAATGGACCCCCAACAGCCCAACTCACCCAGTGAGTTGTGCTATCATAGGCAATGGCTCACTTTGGAAATGTGAATTATGCCTTGCAGAGGGACAGTCAAGTGTGAATGATCCCAACATACAGCACAAGGAACTTAAAGCCAATTAAAGTAGAAACTGCCCAAACAGCATCCGTACACCAAAGCCCCCTTGGTAACATTGTGAAGCACACCCAGCAGGAACACATACAAAATCCATTTGCCAGTCGCCATAAACACATGGCACCATCCCATGGAGGTGATCCAACCAAAACTAAAACCACACTTTTTTATTTTTTTATTGTAATTTTAGTTTAGTCATACAAACTTTTATTCCAAAATTATTCACTCTCCTCTTCATAAATCCCAGTTGACTTTAACTCTTCGTATATGCATCGGTCTTTTGTGTTGTCCTCCATGATGATATTTAAAATGATTTCCACTGATCACTATCCGAAGTGCGTCTGTCTGTTTCAGTCAAAATGTTGTCCAAATAATTGACTGTGGAGCAGGTGAGTTGTACGTTATTTCCACTTAACACGGCAAACCACCAATCTTCCATGTTCTGATTAACAAGGGCATATTGTCCCAGGTAAGTAGTTCTTTGACTTCTCAAATCCGGACAATCTGTTATCAGATGTTTATGGATTCCACTTCTACTTTACAATACCTGAATATGTTGTCTTTGGTTTCTCTGTCATGCTTCATAAACAACATTTCCTTGTTTCTCAGGGCATTTAACCACAGTTTCATAAACCCGTCTCGATGTTGTCTCGAGGGAAATTGCCTTAGATATTTTGGAAGCATATTTAGGGTATTTGCCACCGTCCCTAAATAGACCACTGAAGCTAAGTTGTTATAACGTTCCATGTTCAGGATCCAATGCCATTGTTTCAATTTTTTTTGGCAATTTGAGGTTGACCTAAGACGGTGTCCATCCTTATTTCTGCATAAGCTAACGTGTCTTTAAGCTTTGATTCGCATAGCTTTAACAGGACACTTTGTTGCTCTGTTCGGGAGTTGCCAAAAATTGCGTATGCCGGTTCCGGATTAATTGTTCTCATCTTCCTCAAAACTGTGATTGATTTCCATAGCACTGTTCCCTGGAGTGGTTCTAATGCAAGTTCAACACAAATCTTGATTATGGAGATATTCTTTGATAACCTTAGCACTCTTCTCCAGAATAGTCCTTCTAGGTAAGGCCAAATCCTGTGGTTTAGGTTCCATGCGGCTTCTGTGCCGTATGTTATTGCTGGTATTACCTTCTGTTGGTAAAAGAGTCTCACAGGTAATAGCGTGAATTTCCCGTAGAGCCTGTGCAATTTTGCTGCTTGTAGGGAAAACGTGATCATCCGGTGGATTAAGTCTTGTGACCACCCCCATTCTCTTATGGACGTATTATAAAGAATTCCCAGGTATCCGATCTCTGATGTTTGCTCAATTATGTCAGAAGCAATTCTCCATCTGAAATTCTTGTTCTTCTTTCCTTTGTTCGCTCCGATCACCAGGACTTTAGTCTTTTCTGTGTTGATCTGTAATTTGTTTGTTTGCATGTAGTTATGTAGAGCTGTTAGAAGCCTTTGCAGCCCTATCGGTGTGGAGTCGATGAGCACTAGATCATCTGCGTAGGTTACCCCGCTTATCTGTAGTCCGTTTATGTTTGGTGGAAAGCATTTAGCAGATTTTAAAGCTTCTAGAATATCCACGATAAACAGCTTAAACAGCAAAACTGCCAAGGGGCATCCTTGTTTTACACCCATGTTTGTTATGATTGGCTTTGATAGGTCACCCTTATCTATTATTCAAACTTGTATGGTGGTTTTTTCATGAAAGGCCAAATTTGGCTGTAGGATTTCCTCTGGGCACGACCAATTTTTTAGTTATTGCCATAGCAGCTCTCATTTTACTGAGTGAAACGCTTGACGCATATCCATAAACTCCATGTAGAGATTTCCGTTTTTCATCATTGCTTCTAGTTTTAGCAAATTTAATGCAACTAGGTTCACCTCAGTGCCCACTCCTTTGGTGAAACCGGTTTGTCTACAGTCCATTAGTTGTGCCTTAGTTGCCCATTCTACTAGTTTTTGATTTAAGAAGGAGGCCATGATCTTGACAATCATGTCCAAAAGTGCAATCGGCCGATAGTTTTTTGGATCTTCTCGATTGCCCTTTTTATGTATCGGCACAACTATTGCCGTTGTCCATGACTGCGGCAATACTCTTGTTGTTGCAATTTTTCTGACTAAGGCCTCAATAAATATTACCCATTCTGTTTTATTTGCCTTTAACATGAGGTTAGAAATGCCGTCAGGGCCCGCTGCTCATGAATTTTTAAATTTTGTGATTTTCTGGCTGATGTCATCTATAGATTCACATGTGTCCCAGTCATTCTTGGTGAGTTTTTCTTGCTTCTGGTTTGTAATTTCACTGGTGTAGAACACCGTTGTAAAATGTTTGATCCAAGTGTCTTCAGACACACCGTTTGCAAACATTGCACTTTGAGTTATCGACCCGTTATTCAATATTGACCAAATTTCTTTTGCTTTGTGGCTTATTATTAATTTCAACATCTGTTCACCTCGTTCTTGGTCCCTCATGGTGGAAAATGCTTTTAACCAGTTGCAATATTTTTGTTTTCTTTTTTTTAAAGCCGTTATCGCTAAGGCACCCGATTTTTTCTTCATTATTCTTATATCCTTTTTGCAGAGCTTTATTTACCAGGTGAACCTTGCTGCTCTATGTATGTTTGTTTAGTCGAAAGCTTCTTGTTGTTCCTGCTTGAGATATTTAGAATTGCAGCAGGAGGATATTTTATTTGCTCTTCTGGTGATGTTGCTTCCGAGGGTAATGTTTTGGTTAAGTTCACTATCTGTTGTGTCTTAATTCTTAACCGATTACCCACTTGATTTGTCTCCATTTTTTCCTTATGCATCGCCTTGGCATTATTGTGCTGTATATGCATTGCATTACCAATACGTCATGATCACCCCTCTCTGTCGGCATTACTGTTAAGTTAATAATTTGATCCCACATGTTTAGAGAGGACCAAATATAATCTAACGTTTTGTTGCATCCTGTGTTATGCCACGTTGGTTTGGGCAGTATGTCCCCTAGTACATTGCCATTTACAATCACGCAGTTGCAGGCTTCCATGGCTAATTTCCAGCGCTTACTCCTACTGACTCTTTTTGAGCATGCGTCAGAATCTTCATGCATGTGTCGTTCATCTTTCATTAGTTCTGCTAGATTCATATCGCCACTGTTATGATCTTTAGATCAGTGTAATGCAATTGGCCTTGATCTAGTAATGTTGTTATCGAGTTTATAAATTGTACTGTGGAGATCTTGGCAGGGTTCCAATACGTGTTTATCATGAGCAAATGTTTAGCTCTTTCGTCTCCTGTTGGTATAAATTGCAGCCTTGTGCTTTTGAACAAATATGTTGGGATTTACTGTAGCGATCACTTCCCAACCTTTGCCATGTTTTATCATCGTAATTAGTCCGGAAATTGGTCTCCCCAGTCTTTTTTTGGCTGTGTGGTTTAGTAGTACTAAATAGCCATCTCTTGCTGTTACTTCGCGTAACCAAGTTTTCTGCAGGCATATCACCATATTAGCATCGAGGTTGGAGGGAAATTCATTAAAGAGGTGTTGAAACCCCCAGCTGTTCCAGGATATTAAGGTGACCAAGTCCTTGTTTTCCTCATGTCATGGCTAATGAATGTGATTGTCAATTTTCTTTGTTGTTTTGCCATTTTGTTTTTTGACTTCAACTTCCTCCTTGTTTTTTGTGGCTCTGTTGCGGTGTGCATCCTTTTTCTCAAATTGTCTCTGTTTTGTTCCTTGACCTGTTCTTTTGCTAAATTTGTGTATCCTCTGCTAGCATTTCCTTCTGTTGGTGATACTTCCATCGTTATTTCGAAGCCAAAGAATAACAGTTCCTCAGTGGCAGCCAGTATTGCCCTTCTCACGACATGCGATTTTATGTGCAACAGTACCTTGTCTGTACAGGCTTCTGTTACATATTCAACAATCCCAATGTCGTCTGATGTTATAGTCCGCAGCGACGGTACACTCTGGAGTAATTGCATTATGTAGCTTTGATTTAAATTGACATTTAACTCGTCAGATAACACATTTTCGACTCAGAGTTTCCACAACGAGCCGCTGGAATCTTCCACTGGATCAATTGCTCCTCTTTTCAATTGTCTCTGTTGTTGCACTGTTGTTAGTTTCGGATTTAACTTATTTGAAGCTGTGTCAAATTTTAGCTCCAATTTTCTTGGTTGTTTTTGTTCGTTCCAATTTCCCATTTTCGCTCTGGTTGGCGATCTTTGGCTTCTGTTTACGTTAACTTTGTTTTTGTCAAGGGCTAGTGTTGGTGACTCACAAAGGTAGGTTTTTTTTCTGTTGCAAGTTTGTCCTTCGTGAACGCTCAACACACTGGCATCATTGTCATGATTCTTTGCTTTATCATGAGGTCGCAAGCTGCCATCATTTACATCGTTTTTTTCTGTGTCATGGTCTTCTTCTGAGCCCACCGAATAAGTTGATAAGTCGCAGAGGTCCATTGAGGAAGTTTCCGAATGTATTGAGGACTCTCCTGACTCCAGATGAGGTTGCTTGTTTGGATTCCTCTTTGGTAACATTTGTTTGCTTTTTCTCCTGCAGCGTGTGTTGTTGTGGAATTTGTGGAAAAAGACTGGGTCGTGTCGGTGTCGTTAAATTCCTTATGAATTTTTTGGAGTAATTTGTCTTGTTTTTTTGGGTCACCCTTTTTTTTGCTATCCTTCGCCTTTGTGCTTGTTAAAACCTTTTTATTATTCTCATTACTCGTTGTCAGTTGAGTAGCCTTAGCAGTCACCTTAAAGATTCCAAACGAAGGATTTCCAATAGTTGTTGTTATTCTTGTTGTTTCTGTTTGCTTGGGCACGTTGTTTGTCCCTGTAATATTTTGTTTAGGCACAGCTGCTTCTTCCTGTTGTCCCATTGAGCCGTCTCCTGTGACCTGAGAGTCATGTGTTTTGAGGAACTACACGCGTTATGCATTCATTTTGTTGCACTGCTAAGTCTGAGGTACAATTTTGGCTTCCTTGTGCTGTTGTACTTTTTGCCATTCTTTCTTGTTTGCTTGTGTTTATTTCTCTTTCTCCAATAACTGCTTTGCTAATATCGTCCACTGGTCTTTTTTTTAATTTGCCTCCATTATTTTCTTGTCCACATGTTTTTGCATGGCCGCGTTGTAATCTTTGGCTTTTTCGCTTGCTTGTGCTTTTTGTTCATTATGCCTGAGCCATTTCATGCATTCTAACAACGCCTCCATTAATGCAGTTTTGTCATAGTTGTCTCTCATTGCGAGGTCGTTAAACCTTAATTGCCATGCTGCAGTAAGTTCGGCTTCTTTGTCAAGACGGGTTAGTAATTGAGCCTTAAGAGTTTCCATTTTTGTTAATTTTTCATTTAGGTTACTTAGTATGGATCCATTGGTATATATTGCATCATTGAGTGTTTCATAAAGCTTTGTAAATGGAATTAGTGCTAAGGATGTAGCAGCTAATACATTGTTATGTATTTGTATCACTGCTGCAGTTGATAAATTTGGTTTTGTAGAACCATCCTTATTTTTATCCACATTAGTTGTTTTTAAACTCATCTCGCTCTGACTATTTTCTTGTAAGTCTCTGTCATGAGCTTTCTCCGGATCTCTCAAATTTGTGTTTGGTCCTGCGTTATGTTTTGCTTTGGCCGATGTTTCTCGTTGACCCACCTTAGTAGCTATTGGTGTGCTCGTTCGTCCTGTTTGTGTCTGAGCTTTGTCATGATGGTGTTTACACTGGGTCATCGTCAATGGCTCAGCACAGGTGGATTTTTTTGCTTTATTTGAAATTAAATAGCTTTCGCTGAGTTGCAACTTCATATTCTCAAAGTCGGCTTTTAGCCGCTCAGTTAGGCGGGCTTCTCGCCCTGTTAAATCATGTATTGTTGTCATCACTTTTTGGTCTGGTATTGCGTGTCCAGGCATGTTGTCAGCCTTGTGTATTTCCATTGTAATTAGCTGCGTTTTCGCTGGTTTGGTGTGACGGCACTTCCCCATGTTGTCGCCACACCCATGGCCCGCGTTAATTGAATTCTCAGAATCCTCTTCTGTGGCCTGCTGCCATATTGTTTTGCCATCAAGCTCAGCCACAGTCATTGATTGGGCTCCACTTATAGTTGTGACGGCCACGTTTTTGTTTTTGTTTATTGACAGAGGCTGAGTAGTTTTGAGTATTTGTATTTCTGGGATTTTCACGATGTCGAGGTATCCCCAGGACTGGAGTTTCCCACCTGTGTTGCTTTTGATGGTCTTGTCATTTGAGACTCAATGTGCAAAGGGTGGAATAAAGGTAAAGATGTTATTTCCTGTTGGTGAAGCTGGACCTGGTATTTCCAGTAGTTCACTGTCTGTAACATCAAAGGGGGAGAGAGGGTCAAAGTCCTTTACATCAGCCCGCACTTTTAGTGCCGTGCCTCTTTTTGCTGACTCCGTATCACTCGTTCCAGGGGCGTTGTCAAATCTTGCCTTGTGCATTACGCGCGGAGATGTTGTTTGTTTGCGGCATCAATGTTGAGCCGCACGCCGCGTGTGCATTTACCGGCGTGTTAAGTAGTGTCCATTTATTAACGCAATTTATTGCCATTATGGCCAACCGTGGGACTGTCGCCTCTTTCATGCTCATCTGGACTGAGCAGGTTAACAGAGGCTGTGCGGTGGATGAGATTCCGATCGGTGTTTGGGGCGGGGCCACACACGGGTCATGATTGTAGTCACAGGCATGCTTATAATTTGAGTCACAGTGTGTAACAGCTTTGTGTTATCCAGTTCAGTGTGCACCGTGTGTTCCATAAATGAAAAGTCTGTTAGGTTCCCCCGTGTGATTGATCACGATTTTGTTTTGTTTTTAACCGTGGGTCTGTGGCCCTAGATCTTGCATCGCCCGCTTACCTGCTGCCTACAGACTGCAGACTGAACTCTGCCGAACTCTGCACATGCTCCGCGCACGCCAAGGGATTTTGTTGGGGGTGGGTACTTGTGGCTTAAAGGGCCAAGCCTCAGTAAACAGTAACGGAATGAAGTGAGGAAGATCTCACGTCGCTGCAGCTTCTCTCTCCTCTCAACTTGACTGCCGACTGAACTCTGCTGAACTCCGCAAACCACAAATATCCAACAACTACTATGAAGGAAGGTCTCCATTGACTCCTCCACATACTGAACCTCACTCAGCACAATCCTCTACAGTCTGGAGTGTAAGGACCCTTTGCCACTCTCCATCGAGATATACCAACACCACCCCAGTCAAACACACACATAGGACACCCAGCAAACATCCCTTCAGATTAGTCAAGAACTCTGAGGAGGAAACTCTTGGGGAAGACCTTGCCAACATAAACTGCACATGGGCTAATCTACTTCAGATGAATCCGGGATGTGATTAACATCTCCAAGAATTCAACACCACTCTTGCAAACATCATCAATCGTAATGACCCTATGAAACAATGCACCCACAGGACCAAAATTTGGGAGGCAACCATTTGCTTAACAAGTGATTGTGGAAAGTACACGATGAGGGGGACAAGCAAGGGATCCATAGAAGTGAGCAGGAACTATCAACAGGAGGTGGGTAATTAGGCAGCAATGAATCAGCAGAAAGCAATGGAAGGAAGCGTGCAGGAGCAGATTGTCAAATTAGAGTTTAGGTGGAGAGGAGGTGGTGTGTCGCAGAGGAGGAATTACTTGAAAAGCAGAGTGGATAACAAATGCTTTACATGTAGAAGCAAAAGGTGAGTCTGATGTTAATGGGGAAAAGGCACTAGAGTTTGGGTTCTGCATTTCCTGCACTGGTGGAATCCAGGTCTAAACATGATCTTGTTCTGGTGGCTCTTATGCCTCCAGGATTCAGAGCTCATCAACTAGGTACCTTTGAAGCATGAGGGAGAAGGCCTTGCAGAAGATATGGCATGATTTGAAGGGTCGACATGCTACCAGCTGGAGACTATACAGTCCCATGAGGGCCTGGGGGATAAGGACAATTTCACTTAGTTCATTGATGAGTCATGCTGCAGCAGTTAGGACACATCTCAGTTGTTAACGGGTGACTGCAGGGCATTTCCACAAATCAGATGGTAGGGGACAAAGGCTTGGAAACCAGATCAGAATAACTTTGCTAGGAGCAAGTGCATGATTTTCTGCAGGAGTGAATGTTTGTATCAATCTGTCAAAATCCTCCTTGCATCGAGGAGAGGCATTGGGCGATTTAGAACTAAAGGAAAAGCCTGTTCTGAATGTTGTGGTGTTCTGTAATGTTGGTCAGCAGTATGATTTTTGTCTTTAAGGGGTTGAGCGTTAGGCAAGCAGAGGACATCCTGGACTTGATCCTCTTGACCTAGAGCTTGTGGCATTTTTAAATGGAAAGATTCTTGAGTTACAACTGCATGTCACCTGCATATTGGTGGTTATGAATGTTGTGTGAAACCAGGAGGGTTCTGAGTGGTACCATATTGAGGTTGAAGATCACGTGGGAAGGGAAAGTTCCTTGTGGAACTGCAGAGGTGACGGGTACAGTTGGTGATCAGGAGGAATACATATGGATGCACTAGTGGTCTGTTATCAATGTAGCTGCAGATGTTCTCAGTGATCCCCATGTGGTGGTGTAGAATGTTGGTCAGTGTCAGGTGGTCTACAGTGTCCAACATATCTGGGAGGTCATGTTGAACCAGGAGGCATAGTTGTCAATTTTTAAAGATCTAAACTGCATTGTCCTGCACCCTATGACAGCAATTGCTGTGCTTCATCTGGGTCTGAAGGAAGTTTGCTAGGACTGAAGGATGTTATGTGTTCGAGGTGATTTGTGGAAAATGCTCTCTCAAGGATCTTAGCTAGGATGGGAAGATGGCTGATGGAGTGGTAGGTGCTGAGGTAATTGTGGGTCCAGTCTTGGTAACTTGTGAGCACACCCATTTGCCCAGTCTTGTGTGTTGTGGGGAAGGTGTTTGATTGATATACACAGCAATTCACTCCTCTATCTCCCCCAGACATCCTATGAAACAATTGCCTCTCTCAATCCTACTGCCTACTCTGGCAATATCATCCTGGCCTCCATCATTAAATAATTGATGGGTCCAGTGTTGAACGCACTACTCAGCATCACTCACAGAAGGGACACTCACAGCACCCTCAAGAGTGGTCTCATATGGTCTCTTTTGAAAAAACAACCCTAGACCTAGATGACATGGCCAACTACCGGCCCATTACGCACCTCCTGTATATTGGCAAAATCTTGGAAAAAGTAGTCGCTACACAACTACTCACCAAAATCAATCACCTCCACCTACTAAACAACTATAAATAAGGGTTCCGACCCATGTATATTATCGAGACAGCCACCATGCAGGTGGTGGAGGATGCTCCCCAAATTGCAGATAAGGCCAAGTCGTCCCTCCTCATTCTCCTTGACCTCTCGCTGCATTTGACACAGGTGACCACTGCATCCTCCTCTTCCACCTCGCCAACAGTATTGGATTCTATGACACTGTCCTGAATTGGTTTTCCTCCCAGGCTATCCAGATGAACTTGTTGCATTCTAACTGCCAATGTCCCCAAGGCTCCATCCTCGCACTGATACTTTTTAACCTTTACAACAAGCCTCTGCGCACACTCCTCAAAGACCCTGATATTGCCAACCAACACTAAAGGGATGATATTCAGTAGTACATATGAATGAAAAGCCCACAACACATTTATCCTGAAACTTAACTCAGCCAAGACCAAATTCTTCCTCATAGGTCCCCCTGCTAAACAACAACTTGTCCAACAATGGCGCCTATAAGGATGTAACCTGCAACTCAGATTCTGGAAAATCCTTAGGCTTCACTATTGACAGTAATCTGCCCTTTCAGAAACACATAGTCAAGAAGGCCTAAACAGCCTGTCTCCAAATCTCCACCCTTCTCAAAATGAAACCCTTCATCGCACTAAAAGGATTTCCAGACCATAGTGTAGGCCCTTCTGGTCTCGCACATTGATGGGGGAAATGCGCTACTGATAGGTTTCCCTGCTGCTCACTTGGCTCCCCTAAAAGCAGTCGACCACAATGATGAATTGTCATCTGGCAAGGGCATGGAAGCTCTGTTTTTTAACGTTTTTAATAAATAATTAAATGATGCGAGTATCCCATCTCCAAAAGGTAAATCTGCTATCAGATTCCCCTTTTTATTTTCTTTCTTTTTTTATTATGTAGTTAAACTAATAGCTTTTTCATACATCTCATCGTTCATCACATCTTAGTATAAAAATGTAAAATGCATTCGCTAAAAAGGACAAAACACATTGCACTATTGGTTCATGCTTCAATTATGTCTGTTATGTCAAAAATGTCATTTCATGGCGTGGAGAAATAGATTATGCTTCCTTCAAGATTCCCAGACATAAATAAAACCCAGAGTTCATTAGTGCTTTTTGTCGAGTGATGGCCAGCAGCTATGATGGCCTTCCATCCAAGAGCTGCCACTGCACCACATTCAAAAAGGAGATGTCGCACTGATTCAATAGCGGATTCACGGCAGAACTAGCAGAATCTGAGGTGACTTTCCACTTTATGCCAGCGCCCAGTTATTTCAAATGATTTGACAGCATAAAACTAAATGTGTAAATCAACCCATACCAGATGGTTTCCAATGAAGTTCTGTATGAACTTTGGGATTAGTTGTCTTTCCAGTATGTATGGGAAAAAGCACTATGCAGTTGTTTTCGAGGCTAAGTCAACAATCATGTGGTCGTAGCTATATGTATCCAACAGTGACTTGATGGTTCGTTTATATTGGCCAAGTGTCATTGTCATTTGGTTCATTATGAGTTTCCCAAACCATAACTCAGATAGATATTTAATTGCACTGAGTGGGGAGGGTTTCATGTAGTCGAGTTTTGTAGCGAACACCACGTACAATAGGCTCATGAGAGTGTTACTCGCAGCATAGGCAAGCTTCCATTAGAAAATCAAACATGACAATGTGATTCTTTGTCTATAGAGGTAAGGCCACATTCCAAGTAGAGCATTTCTAGTGGCAGATAAAGTGGTAATCAAAGTAGCCGCTTGAGGGACATTGACTCTATTCTGGAGATAGCTTCCCTTGACTCAAATGCCCAAGCCTCTGCAGCATAACAAATAATAGATGCTATCTTCATCGAATACAACCTGACCACAGATCCCACTGAGTATCCTCCTCCCTTGTAGGCAAGTGAATGGACGGCACCTGATCTTTGGGTACTGCAGATTTTTTATTTACTTAAATGAGGAAGTCCCAGTAGTTTTGCATCAAACACAATGGCCAGATAGGTGTATTCGTTCACAACTGCAATTGGAGCCCCTTTACGATTCCATGTTGAGGGTGTCACTTTTTTGTGTGGTGTCTTGAACACAATGATTTCGGTTTTTGTGGTGTTTATTCTTAGGGAATTAGCTTCAGAGAAGGACAGGCGGTTATCGAGGGCAAGTTGTATACCACAAGGATAACAATGTCGTCAGCATAGCCAAACCATTGAACCTCATGGTTACCCAGGCGTGGTGGTATACATATGGCATTGGTTAGAGCTGGCCCATGTCAGATAGAGACAAGTAAAAAAGCAGTGCAGCCAGTGTGCAGCCCTGTTTAAGGCCAAATTTTGTGTAAATCCAACTACATGTGCTGCCATTACCCTCCAGCCGCACTTTGACACGTGTCTCCTCATGCAGCTTCATGATAATTTTCACAGGCCTGTGGGAATCCCCCAATTTAGCAATTTCCCCCATAACCTTCCACGGTTGACAGTGTCTAATGTGGCACTGTAGTCAACAAATGTCACATAAATGGGACGTCTCCGAATCTTCCTGGTCTGTTGTATTATAGTGGTGAGAGCTAGTAGGTTACTGACGTGGAATCCCTTGCGGAACGCAGTTTGATTCCATGGTATTATATCGGATCTCTCAGCCCAGTTTGTTAGTTCTTCCAACAGTATTTTTGCGAATATCTTAGAGGTAACGTCGAGCATGGCCAGGAGTCGATAGTTGCATGGATCTGTGTGTGAGCCCTTCTTTAATACCGGTACCAGAATACTGTCTCGCCATGTCCTGGCGGAAGCCTTTGCAGCCCTATCGGTGTGGAGTCGATGAGCACTAGATCATCTGCGTAGGTTACCCCGCTTATCGGTAGTCCGTTTATCTTTGGTGGAAAGCATTTAGCAGATTTTAAAGCTTCTAGAATATCCACGATAAACAGCTTAAACAGCAAAACTGCCAAGGGGCATCCTTGTTTTACACCCATGTTTGTTATGATTGGCTTTGATAGGTCACCCTTATCTATTATTCGAACTTGCATGGTGGTTTCTTCATGAAAGGCCAAATTTGGCTGTAGGATTTCCTCTGGGGACGACCAATTTTTTAGTTATTGCCATAGCAGCTCTCATACTGAGTCAAACGCTTGACGCATATCCACAAACTCCATGTAGAGATTTCCGTTTTTCATCATTGCTTCTAGTTTTAGCAAACTGCGGAAGCAGCTGGGTAGTAGCAATGCAGAAAAATAGATGGTGTAAAACTTTAGACCACAGCTCTACGGTAGACTTTATCAGAAGGGGCCCGAGATGACTTACTCTGTATGATCAGTCTAGACATGTCATGTTTGCTGTTCTTGTATTGCCACTTTCCAGACTGTAGAGGAGTAGTCGATTGATCCAAGTTGATGCTGCCAAGCGTGTAGTTAATATAGGCAATCCAGCCAGCCTCCGAGACACCATTAATTAATGACAAACCTGTCATATTTTGATTGTTGATAATCTGCCCAAATTTTCTGGGGTCATTAGTTTGGACACTCCAGACTAGCTACTTCAATTTTTCACATCCCATAGATGGCGGTGTTGTCGGATTCACTTGCTGTAATTTGCTCTAATTGTTCTACCCTCTAAGGCATACTCACCATGAACAGCCTTATGTGGAGCCAAGCAGCGCAACTCTCTATGCATGGCCTTATTTTTGTCGCTAATCAATTTATCGTAAAAATGCTTTTTGGTTTTTCTTCAATCCTGAGGCCAGTCTTTAATTGCCTGTTCCTTTGGGGAAGATGACTTGGTTAATAGCGTGCACACTCCTCGTATTTGGCCAGTGTGCAAAGACCTTTGTGTACTTCAGTTTCTCATTGATTAGTTGAATTAGAGGTACAGAATTGACCAAATTCAGTAGGTGCTATCGCTGTGGCTGCTTGAAGGTTAGTCCAAGACCATTTTACACGAGTCATGGCATTGTTGAAAGAGGCAGTTCCCATTGTTTGGGTATCGATTTTACATTGTTCTATTTTAAGGCTCAATACAATGGGCAGATAGTTGCTCTCATAGCATTTCATTATGGATAAGTTGATTATCAAATATGGATTGTTTGCGACAAATACATAGGCCCTCATTACGACCCTGGCGCTAAGGGGTCTGCGCCAGCGTTAGCTGCGCCGACCCCTTACCGCCAACTACGAGTTCCCGGAGCGCCATGGTCATTTTTCCGCCCGCTTTTTGCGGGCGGAAAAATCCATGGCGCTCTGGGACCTTGGTGTTAATTACGCCACCGTATTTTACGGTGGCGTAATTAACTCCTTCCCCACTCCCATTATACCCTATGGGGCCGAAATGGGAATGGGGAAGGGTAAATGGGTCAATGGGGACTTACCGCCCCGCCGACCTCGGAATGGGGCGGTAAGTCCGCCATCCGCCATGGCGTAAAGGGACTTTGCGCCATGGCTGGAAAGTCCGCCGATGGCGGAAAAAATCCGCCAGGGTCGTAATGAGGGCCATAGTCTATGATGCTAGAGATAATGACAGAGGACTTTGTGAATTGTGGACAACCGTCAGATGGTCGAGCTCCGTTCATCATTGTGAACCCTCTTGAGTATAACAAGGTTGTCCAGTCGATTCCACGAGGACATGTGTGGTTAAGCCTAGATCCTTCAACTGGTCCGGAGTGGGATAGTACATTAGACATCTCTTGATTGTCATAGCTCAGTATGCAAGCGTTAAAATCACCACGCATGATAATAGGAATTTTGATGATAGCAGTTTCAAGCCATTCTTCAATTTCTTTAAGAACTTCTGCATGGGGTGCTGCATAAGGAGGTCATATAATGAGATGATGAGGATGACCATCCAAAGGTATCCCTTTTGACCTTTGATGGGTAGTTTTTGGATGATGGTCCAACCATCATGACCAATGGGTCAATCATCCAAGTCTACTGAAGCGTTTTTGTTGAACCCATCTTCGTAGTCAAACAGAACATCCTGATCTTACAAGTGAGTGTGGCCTCAAGTATTCCAGCTTAAAGCAAGGCATGTACTATTAGGTACATCACTGGGGTTGCTTCTGTATCAAACCTGCTAGCCAAGCCCAGTGATCTTCATTGTTACCGTGACCATGGGCAGCACCTCCAAGTCCTTGCAATGTGTCTTTTATACCTCTTTTAGCAGCAAGGTTGTCATGGGCCGATGAAGAGGACTGATACTCATCCATAAATAGCGTACCTCTGCCATCATGAGCAGTCAGGTCTGGAGCTCTTTTACAGTGTAGCGAAGTAGCTTCATATCCAGCGCTGAAAAAGAGCTGAGAATATTCCATAGCATAATCAACCACCCCATCTGGGAAGAAGTAGACCACTGAAGTCACATCTTGGGCATGTTCACATTGGTGTACGATTTTAATATCATCTGGGCGAATCAATGCCAGAGGAATTATAGAATGGAAAAGCTCCATAACCTGCATCCGGTTTATGTAGTCATGGGCGTCTTTCTGAAAAATGCTTTTTATTTGCAATGCCTTTTCATCATTCTCATGCTGAGAGCGAAGGGGAGGCCCCGTTATACTCTCCTGATTAAAACCATAAGGCTTCATGGCAGAAGCATTCACTTCTTGACAGTCAGGAGTTTCTGAAGCTCTGCAGATCGTAAGGAGCCATCTTTTGAGCCTTTGTGCGTGTCATCCTTTGTTTCTGTTGATTGCTCAGGTGTATTAAACAAGTGACGTCCCCCATTTGCCTGGCCCTGCATTTGTTTTTTTGGGGGGGGGGGGGGCGGGGGAGAAATTTGACTTGTGGAACAGGTTTAGTAGTCTTAGCCAATGTCTGAGATACTTCCTCATTGCCATGCATCTGGGTACTATTTATGTTTGTAATACTGAAAGATTTTGGTATTGCACAATTAGAGATTTTCTTTCTTCTTTGTTTCTCTTCTCTATTGGGCATCAAGTCATCTTGAATTAAGCAGGAAGCTTCCTCATTGGCCACTACTAAGTTCTTTGGATTCCCCTTTATAAGCACCATGACAAAAGAATATTGTGTGTACCTCTGCTCGGCTGCATCAGTATCCTGATCCACAGCACCTGCTCTAGTAGTGGCACAGAGCAGATTCAGAGGTCACATGTTCCCTCTTTAAGATATGCACCCCTGTCCCAAAAACTGCATAAAGGTGGTGGTACAATAAACTGTAAATATAAGCCATAGCTGAGTTAGAATATTTTTTTTTAATTTTATTTTATTTATTTATTGGGTACTTCTAATGCACCCATACAGCACAATGGTGTTTAAAGGTGCATCAAGACAAGGGAGGGGGAGGTACAGGGAAAAACAAAAATAATAATGTACTTACTACTTTGTTAGAGACATTCAGATCCTGCAAGTGCAGTAACATAAAAGTAAGGGGAGAAGGGGCAGGAGGAAGAGGGGAAGTGCAGGTTGGGGATGAGCAAGGGAAGAAAGACAGACAATAACGTTTCTACTAGGTCATGAGACAATTCGGAGCATGCTAGTGGCCACCATCTCTCAGAGTAATCTCAGCCACATTAAATTGATTTTGAACATGTGTCAGCCCTGTGAGCCTAGTTCAGATGTGAAAGGATTACGTGTATTCCTCCCAGACAAAGCCCACCTCTGTCCTCTGACAGAACTGTAGACTTGGGCAATTGCTTCTCTATGTTTCTTTTTAAGGGCTGGTAAGACCCTTTCCCACAGGACAGCCACTCCACAGATCGCTGGCCTGGGAACAGAAACCAAGAGGCACACCCATTCACAGAGAGACAGGCCTCACACTAGAGAACTGCATTTCTAAAGGCCTTTGATTGTATTGAGAAGTGAAGGGGGGTTAGTGTAGCCAGAGAGGGATCTGCACAGTTTTTGGAGGATTCTGCCATCTTGAGCCTCTCTGCAGCTCTTTCTCTTTCCTGTCGTCTTCACATCTGGAGCAAAGCACTTTGGGTGTGACATCTAAAGGGCAAAGTCTGCACATTTCAAGAGCAGGTATTGGACCCAAAAAGCAGGCTAACTTTAGGCCAATCAGTTAGGGAATATTGTCTATAAAAGAAGGGGTCTCCCATTACTTCTTTGAATCATCTTGCAGGATCCTTGGATCGTCACTTGAGAAGATATTGTTGGACCCTGCTGATAGAGCAGTCCTTTCTAAAGTCCTCTAGTTGTGAGGTGAAGGTAAGTGTTCCAAAGGAAGAGACAAGCTCTGTCACCTACCCATCCCCAGGGAGCATTGAAATGAACAGTACTGCTGGATCGTAAGCCTACATCTCTGCCTGCTACCTGTTGGCTGGAACTTCACCCTGTAGCTGGTTCCCTGATGGAGTGTGCCAGCCTCAGCCATGTTTGGGTTCCCAGGGAAAGGACTGATATTGGCCCTTGAGACCCTGGAGGGGGACTCACAGCACCTGGAAGCCAAAACAGCCAAGGCCCCTGTTGTCAACGACAACCCGCTGTGAGCCGTGACTCAAGCGCCCTTGATGCCAGGAAATCTAGCAGGACCACTGTTCTCTGAATCACTGTCCACTGTTCTACTGTGTTTGCCTCTGCTCTGTGCCAGCAAAAACGTATCATTGCCTCGGCAAGATCCACAAAGTGCCCTTGTCTTGCCTTTCTCGAGCCACATCTGAAACACCAGCTTATTCAACGCTGCTCCGCTCCACTCGGTTGCACATTCTGGCATCAGCTCACCGCAGTCAAACTGCGACTGCTAATTGAACCTAGGGACCGTCCGATCTGCATAGCATGAGTAGACAATTCGAGACCACATCCACCTTCCATTCAACCCCAAATTGATTCCAGCTTGCCAGTAGGTGATCGTGACTGCTGTATCCACAACCTGAGGTTTTAGGGAGAATTCTCAAAATGTGCTAATTTCTCTTACCTTTTGAGACCCCCAGCAACTTTGCTGAATTTCTAGGATTTAATTTTTCTACTTGGGAAGAGTGTGAGCCTTTTTTCCTACTCTTCCATGTATTTTGATGTGTGTTTTACTTTTGTGTTCTTTGGTTATGGAGTTTTAAAACCACTCCATGGGCATCATCTTTTCCTGTGTGTCACACAGCACCTTCAGTGCAGTGGCACAGGGATGTCTTTCAGACTTCCCAAGGTTTAAATACCTTGTCTGGGACTGAGTACTGTCTCCCAGAGCATTTAAAGTTAAATTTACTTTACTAGTCTCTTTAAATTTACTGACCCAGCACACACTATCTTCCTATAGAGTGCTGGAGGGGTAGCCTATCTTCCCCTGAGTCAAAACACTCATGTAACAGTCAAATGGTACCCTTTCCTACTTTAAATGGCTGGTGGCAGTGGTTTAGATCAAACTACCATGATTTTTCCCGACCGCGAACAACGGTAGATACAAAATAGGTCAGCCATGTTTTTAATATGGCGCCCAAGACCTAAAAACAGACTCCGGTCGACTTTTTTTGCCATTTCTTTTAGGAAAGGACCTTCTTGTGCTTGGCTCTGCGCGCCAAACCAGGTTTGGTCCCTTTTTTCATTGGCCTTTGGCGAGTTTCAGTGCTGAAGCCCTCCTCTGGCGCCAGGGTTTCTGGGGTGGACAGGATGTGAGGGAGGTGTCCGAAACTCCCTGTGCTTAGTCTCCTCGGATACCTGAATGCACTCTGGCGTGATTGGCCGGCTGGCTGTCCGGCAAGGACAGCCACCTGGCTGTGTGAGTGACAGCCAGGCTGGAATAAATGGGGGAAAACTGTTTAAAAGCAGGTCTCTGGGACTTGAAAAGCAGAGTCGACCACTGGAATGAAACAACCGAAGACGAGCTGAAGGAAGAGGACTGCTGCAACGCCTGGACGACCGGTGAAGCCCTGCTCTAGGTCCGAATTGCCTTAAACTCCATCGACAGAAAAGCCCTTCAAGGTTAACTTCTTCCCTTGAGTTTGGTGGAAACAACCAACTCACAAGCCACCTGGACACCGTCCCCGTCTGGTCAAAATTTCATCAGAGTGCTGTTGAAAACCGGATTGCTAAGCTTTTGGCCTCATCCCTGGGCAGTGCAGGAACCTCCCGATTTCCTCCTTCTTGTCCCCATGACTGAAGCTCAGGAACAGCGAGATCTGCTAGAACTGCCAGGAACAACTGCCTCAGCTAAAGCTCTTTTTCAATACAAAGCTACTGTGCAATCGCGGTCCGGAAATCTTTTCAGACATTGCGAAAGTTTGTGGAAACTTTCTCAACTTCGAAGGCTTGTCCTTCCCTAAACATTCGTCAAACTTTTCGCCTAGCCAAATTCTTCTGAACTCCGTGGCAAAGACTTAACCGTTTACTAACAGAATTGTGCTATCCTATACAAACTCTGAACCATTGACTTTGGGCCAGGCCTATGAACTGAATTGCTGTTTGTAGTTTACTGAAACCCTTTGCCCTGCCTAGGCAAGTATTTGTGCTGTCTATTCTTATAACCTTGTCTTTTTACCCCTGTTTAAAGTACCTGAAGTGCCATTTTGCTCCCACTTCAGGGGAGCTAAACTTGTTCATTTACTTATCAGTTGGGAATTTGTGTTTTATTAGGGTGTGATATTGAGCTGCTCGTGCTAGTGTAATGTTTTCAAACTGACTGTGTAAATAAATGTAGATTCTTTTACCAAGAAACCTTGATTGTTTGGATCCCTGTAATAGTTGGTCCTTTGTGTAACTTGTTCTACTGCCTACTTTACTCTTGAGATGTCTGGCTGCTCAGTCATCGCTACCACTTTAGTGTGTAGTAGAGGCTTGTACCAAAGGTGACATTGTACTTGCACTTGTGGTTTTAATTCTGTGTAGCGTTCCCTAAGGGTACTTCACATGATTCTGCCTAACACAAGCCGACACCGCGAATGGCACAGAGAAGCCAGGTTCGACTCCAATGAACCACCAAGGCATTTGCAAATATCCGCTTGACCGATATCAACCCCCACCCATGGTCAATCCTGGGGTCCTAGAGATGGGATATGTCATATTAATCCCCTTTTGCAACTTAAAGAAATATCCTTTTTGAATATTGTGGTCTTTACATTGTCTTTTCTCCTTCCTGTCTCATTACCCAGAGTGATGCACCTATTCTGTCTTTGCATATTTGGTTTACTTTCTGCAATGTTGGGTTTTTACAGGGTTTTTTAGTTAGCTTTTATTGTACATGGTGTGTTTGATTAAAGTATATATTTTTATAAAACTTTGATTGGACATTCCTTTAATTTGGACTGTTTTGCTTCTCTGTTTGAGTTGCTAATGAACCACATTCACACGCCTCTTAAGCGTATAGCCTTCCCGCATCCCACGTTACTAGAAAAAGCAAAAGAGTTATAATTTTTGGCTGTGCAAGTGTTACCTTTATGATTGTGTTGGCTCTTGGGTTGTAGAAGTGTGAGGGTTGAGAGGGTGTTTTAGCCTCTTGTCATCCTTGTACTCCTGCAGGACAGAAGTCAATTCCTCAAAAGCATTCTACCCGCACTCATCCGCTCCCACAACCTTACCTGCTACAACTACGCTAATGACACTCCGAGGAGAGAGACCTTGTCTCCTGCCTCACGGATATCGACCACTGGATGAGGGCCAACCACCTACTCTGCAATCTGGGCAAAACCACAATCCTGATTAACGTGAATACAGCACTCATGCCCCAACCCACCCCCTGACTGCCATCCCTTGGCCCCTCTCCTGCAGTATCCACTGTAGTAAAAGACCTGGTATTCACCCTCAGCTCTGACCTTACTATCTCTCGCCATATCAAGGCCGTTTCCAAATCTTCCCACTGTCACAACTGCATTCTCAGGCAAATCTTCCCCTATCTCTCCTACCCCCAGAGAATCACTAAAATCCCAGCCATCATCCTCTCTCAGCTAGATTACTCCTACTCCCTCTACCCAGATGGCCATGACTCCCATCTTAGAAAGCTCCAATGGATCCAAATCTCTGCAGCAAAGCTCTTCCTTGCCCTCTTCCCAAGAGAACATATATCCCCTGCAGTCAGGGTGCTCTACTTTCTCCCAATCAGCTGAAGGGCCACTTTCAAAGCCATGTGAATCACCCACCATGCCCTCCACAAGACAGGCCCTGAATTCTTCATAAACAAACTCTCTCACTATGAACCCAACAGAATCCTCAGATGTGGCTCTGCACACCTCCTGGTGGTTTCTCCATTCAATTTCACCAGACTAGGAGGATCATCTTTCTCTGTTCAAGCACCAAAAATCTGGAACTCCTTTCAACCTTTGCTCCTCGAAGACCATTTCACCGATTGGAAGGCCTTAAAAATGTGTCTTTTCCCTCCGGCAACATAACTCCCCCCGATCCATTCTTTCACTGAGTCGAGTCTAGTGACTAGAGAGCACTCGTGCTCAAAATCTCAACCAGGACGCTCCTGCCTGGGCACCCAGCAGGGTGACGGAGGAGGTTATCAGGGACAACTTCCATCCACAGCTCTCCCCTTCTCCCGGCATCAACACCAATTGACAGCAACGGCCAGGCAAGACACAATGCCCTAACTCTCATTGTCAGTGGTTGCATATGGCTAGACGACCATCAAGGTATATACACTGCGTTCTTTAAAGGTGATTGTCATAGTGCAATCAGTGTACTGACATTATTTGATGCAGAATGCAGCTAGGCAGGAACCTAGGTGGATGAAGAATACATCAATTGCTTCGATGTACCCGTGCAAAGTAGCCATCACTTTTTCCCATGTCTTTGCGGATTTCAGAATTCAGCCAGGTTAAAATCTGGGTGATTAAAGAGTACTGTCAATGTATTGATTGTAGATACCCATGTAAAGTAGCCATCACTTCATTCCAGATCCTTGCAGAATGCAGCCACTATGTTACTTCCTGGTGAACTCAGAATGTAGCCATTGCACTGAATTAGGTGAACGCAGAATAGTCCTTTATGGAATCTAGCACGGATACTCAACCTAGACGAAATTAAGAATGTTATCGAAGCTTAGAATCTTGAAGAATGTACAATATAGCCAGATATTTAATCTAGAAGAATGTTGATGGTATCATTTACACTGATTCTAGAAGCATGTTGAATTTAGCCTTGCATTAAAGCAATTTCATTTAGAGTTTAGCCATCATACTAATTCTGGGTCACTGCTTAGAATGTGGACCATGCATTTAACCTCTTACTCTCCATGCATAGGGAAACTAGCTGAAGGCATGGCCACACACCCAAACACATCTGCCATCATACACTACTTGAAGACACTTTGCACAACACCTCTGCTATAAGAATGCAGCTACCGTTCATGAAAAAAATGTGATACGTTGATGCACACATAACTTCTATCCCACTTATCACCACCCATCCACATGCCTGCTCGACATGGGTGGCTAGCAGGAACTTGGCCATCCCTCATATCTTAAGCACTGGCCAATATGCACACACACATAGCAGCACCTTCTCAAATGTCTTTCCATGTCCGGACTCCGGTCCCCCGAGGGAGATCAATCTACAGCACGTTGGGACCATACTAATGGTGAAAGGCGCTATACAAATGACACATTACTACTACTAATATTATGGGTGCGTGGAAATTGGACGGAATAGCCCCTGTCCTGCCCAAACTACATTGGCTTCCTCTCCAGGCCAGTATGATGTTCAAGACTTCAAGTATCATCTACAAAGCAGTCCAGAGTCGCACAACAGCATACCTGGCAAGTCAGGTCTACCTTTTTTGTCACAAACTCCTTGTGCAGCAAATTGTCCAACTTATTTGAATCCGAAAAGAGAGGACCCACAAGCAGTCCCTCTGTTGTCATGCAGCCATCGCCTTTAACTCGATGCGGGTATCAGCTTGCAATGCCCCCACAATTCTCCAATTCCACAAATCTCTCAAAACGTGTCTTTTTCAACAGCACCTGACCATGGACTAATCCCAATGGATGCACAGAATGCAATCCACACTATTGTGCTACTACTGTTAAAAGATGCCATCCCAAACATTGGGCACCCAGACATTTTACAGTGCTCCACTGCTCTTGAGCTAGGTCCGCGCTTTAAACAATAAAATTAAATACAATCAATTAAAATGTGTATTATTTCCACCTAAGAGAGGAGTGCATCCGTTGGACAGGTCTTACATGTGGAGGCAGGGAGGATGTCCACCTTGTGCAACGTGGCCTTAAGCGGATATAGGCTTGCTGTAATGCCTTCCATGGTGAGTGCCTTGAAAGTTATCTAGTCAGTCATTTTTCTGCAATTAGGTATGTGTGTTGTGCCATCAGCTGTAGTGTAGCAGAAAATGTGCTGGCAGATACTAATGATCTTGTAGAAGAAGAAAGATGTTATGGTGTGTGATTTATAGTATGAGCACAGTACAGGTAGGTTGGGGAATGGCATGATGCAATGCTTGATGGCTTTGACAATGCCTCTGCCTTAGCCGTTGGCCTTAGCAATGGTGTTCAGGTGGTATTTCCCCTTGGATGTGGCCACTAGTCATCTGTGTGTAGCTCTGTTCTGTGAGCTGGGTGAGTATGGATGAGGTGTGCGAGGATTCACAATTCGTTCCTTGTCTTCTGATGTTCCTTTTGTAGAGGGTGAGTTCTTCAGTGTACCACAATGTGGAAGGTTAAGGCATGACGGTGTGTTGTTTCTCAGAGGCATGGTTGTTGATGCAAAAGTGTTGTTGACTTTTTGGAGAAGCGAGTCACAGACCTGGTTTGATTCACTGATATTTGTCCATGTGAGGTGGGTGTTATTGAGATTTTATGTTTGTACGTACACAGGGAGGTTTTTGAATTATCTGAATGCCTGTTCCTGGATTTTCAACGGGTGGTCTTTACTGGGGTGGTTTGACTAATGTGAAATGGATTAGTCAGATAGAGAATCCAGATGGGTGTGATTGGAGAGATATTTTGGGGGTGTTTATGTACGTTGTTGAAGAAAAGGACAAGGACAATACCATATCTGGGATTTGGGCTCACTGTGTACTGCATCAGGTTTAGTGTGCTGAGGAGGCACTGGAAACCTTCAGGTATTTGTTTGCTGGTTTCCAAGATATGTAGTAATCCATGAAGGAAGATGCAATTGATGTAAGTGAGAGACCAAGTCCATGAAGTCTACACTGAAAGAGTCATTGTGATTGATGGATTGGAAGATAGTGAAGCTGATTGCATCTGTTGCTGAGGGCGGGAAGTGGCAAGGGAGAAGTTAGAAAAAGTGAGTGTTGGCGGAATACTTTTGCGTGAATATCCATTAAGCTTTCTGAATGATTGTGTTGCCACCGTCCATCTTGTTTCGATGCTCTCTTAATAGAATGCTGTAGCCATTGGGGATGAGGAGGCCTCAGATGTGGTTGGAGGTGGATGTCATACAGATCTCAGTCATGAAGATGGTGGTCAATTTGTCTGGGGTGTTCATGTTGGTGATGTATTCTGTGTAGTCAGTTCCTGAGTGGATGTTTGGAAACAACACTCCTCATGTTGTAATGCAGATGATGTATATGGTGATGTGTGTAAGCTACCAGCGATGACATGTCAATGATTCTGCCTGTGAGCCCCATTGCTGACAATGAATGGCGATGGTGAGTCTGGGCAGGAGGGAGATAGAGGTATGGAAATGAAATTACAGGGAGCTCACTTGATATTTCAGGTGCAGGATATCTGGTTGTGTATCCTCCTGTTTCAAACTGTTCCACACAGGAGTTTACTATGTCTGATCTTGCGTTTTGGAGGCCCAGCCGAGAGACGGCAGTGATCAAACAGTTATGAAAAGAGAGAAGGGTGCAGGGCTAAGCAAATGGCTGGAGCAGTGGTCTTATGGCCTACATCCATATGTGCCAGCTGATTACCTGCAAGAAAGCACTTTGTGGTCTACAATGTGAGGCACATCTCTTCCAATGCACATTGCAATAAATAATAAAAAAGGCATTGTACCAACTTTAACTTGTAAGGACAATCTAGTAAAATACTTCAGCCAGCGATGCAAACCTTTGCCCTATGCCACATGGATGGGGCCAGTGCCCAATTGGAAGGCAGTCCCGTGACCACCCTAATACCCCTGAAATGTGTCCTACATGCTGCAGCATTATGCTTCAAATGTCTCTGCAAATCATACCACTTCACCTCCCTCATTGAGCGACTTCTGCATTTCATTTAAAATTCACATCACCTACTATTGCACCTACAGCATCTGCAAGGTTGTCTTCCTCAAGTCCCCAAGCGACCTTGTGGAAAACCTGTGCATCTCTTGAGGCCTACAATGCACCAGGCACAAACAAATGTGCTGACTTAAGTTCCACTGGAGTGGAAAGAAAAGAACAAGAAGACTGCCCTTCTCTGTCTATGGCCGTAAACTCTTGAACCCCTGCTCAACACCTGACTTGCCACCTCACTTCTTCCTCTCAGGAATGAACTCAAGGCCCTCATCTTCAAGAAATGACTCCTCCTCAACAGCTAGTTCCATGCACCTTCCAGGCCGAACCATGGACATATGGCCTGCAGGACAATGTCAATTGCCTGATTGAGAAATGCAGTAATGCGTTTAACCTTGTGACACTCATTCCAGAGACCATGAAACATCGAGATGAGGAGCCAAAATCATTCAGACATGGTCAGTAATTCACTCAGACACCCATTTCACACCATGCAACCACATTCAGCACATGCTCCAATTACAATACTAGAACATGGATTGGGATGGCAAAAATAAACATAAGAAGAAAATGCACACAATTTGTGATAAGAGACTTACATTCATGTCTGAAATAAACAATTAACTACCCCAACCAGACATGAAACATACATTCCCAACCGCTAAACAAGCCCACGCAGCACTCAAAAATGAAAAATGACTACTTTTCATGGTCACCAAGTTCCTGAATTGTCCAGGCCAATGCCAACTGTCAACTGTACCTCAACGTGAGCCTCTCTGAGTTTCTCTGAGTCAGGCATCTCTCTCCTTGTCAAGATTCTTTAGGATCTGCCTCCTTTTCTCTGTTGTCTTCTTTTGTCTGTGTACCTCTGCCTGACCTCCTGCCTTTTCCTGCTGAATGTATAAATATGTTTTGCCCTCCTCCCTGCCTTTCATTGGATTTCAGTACTTCTTTGATGGTACAACTTACGTTGCCTGGCTATCCTTATTATGAGCTGTTTCTCCCTCTGCAACGATGTTTGGTTGCTGGGAGAGAAAATAGCTGTGACACTGCCCTGGGATGTCTTCTGATCCACCACAGCATGACCTGCAGTGGGCACCATGGCAGGGCCAGAGCTCTGCACCTCCTCCTTCATTCCATCCGTAGATGCCACATTGTCTGTCTCTATATGGACCTTCATCTCCAACAGGGACAAAGGGACTTCAAAAGTGGCAGATAAAAGGACAACACCAGAGGAGCCAATCTCAGGCATGGAATCCCCACTTGAGGTAGGCTGGTGCACAGCTGTCGAGGTGGAAGAGAGGGCCATCACTGTAGCCTGTCTGAAGAAAATTCCCCTGTCATGTTCTGCTGCCAGGTAAGTGATGAGCATGACAACCTCTCTGTGATGCTATGCAGCATACCATTTTCTGGCAGTATAGCATCATGGAACGCATTGGTTCTGTGCATTCCGCCCACCAGCAGTGGCATCCCTATGGCCTAAATGATCTCTTCTACCAATGAAATGGGCTTTGTCTGGGTGGAGGCATCAGAGAAGGAATGTGGCACTACAGAAGATGAGTCTGAGGCAGGAGCCTATGCCGCCACCCCCACAGTGTCCTGCACACCCTCCTGCCTCATGTTAATTTCTATGACATCCGACTACTCTTTGGATCCTCCACCAGACACAGAGGGCAGGTCCTGAATGAACACCTCCTCCACTTCATCACCCAACCCTCCCACCCCAATGAAGGTGTCCATGCTCCATGGCTCCTTGGGACCATTTCCCTTTCCCACTGCTGCTGAGGTGTTCACAACAATGACATTTGACAGGTCCCAACCCTGATCAACTGTGCCAAAGGAGGACTCTACAACCATAGAAACGTGCCCCTCACTGGAGCTTGATGTAATAAATAGTGCCTGGGATCTACGGTTCTGTCTGAAGTTCTTGTCCCACTACAAAAGAAGTTCAACATCTCTCTAAGAATTTGCATTCACATGCCTGTGCACAACTGTGACATGCATACATTATTGTTATCAGCATGTGTTCTCACATGCATGTCTGCAAGCAAAACCTAATGTTAAGAGCACATGGCCACAGGGGTACTTCACTTCCAATGCACATATACTCAGGTATGTCAGGTACCAGCCAAGCAGATATATAGACTGCAGAAGGCCCAGAATGTAGCAGTCAGATTGGTGGGGCAGTTGGGAAAAATGGACGAGGTTTCATCGTTTCATAGATTCCTGCACTGGCTGACTGTCCAGGACCGAATCAAATTCAAAGTAGCCTGTTTAATCTACAAATGTATGAATGGGCTTGCCCCAGAGAATATTAGTGCTAAAGTCCATTGTTACTATCCTGCTAAAGCATTTATCTCAGCTTTTCCTGAACGTTTCACGCTCTAAATTTGTCTCCAGAGGGGATGGGGGATTTGAAATTTTCAGACCTAAGCTTTGGAATCATCTCCCGATGGAGATCAAAGCTTGTCAGTCTTTGGTCCAGTTTAGGAAGGCCTTAAAACCCCACTTGTTTAAGTAGACTATTTTAGCTCAGAGATAGCATTTGTGCACAATTTGTTCAGTATCTCATTTGAGGTTTTTATCCATCTGAGCCTGGATACAGTTAAGTCTGTCTTGGAGCAAAATATACATAATCAAATCAAATGTCCATCTTGCATTCTGATTCGGGGATTGACTGGGAGCACTTTGTGCAAATCAAATGTATCTTGCGTGTCTCACTTCCTGAGGTGTGAATTGTAGCCCCTCCAACACCCATTCACAATATGACTTTATGTTCACTGTAACACCACAAACATGTCTCACTTCTTCACACAAATGTCCTATCCATGGCAACAGGAGTGACAAAGCAGATTATTCCCGACCACCAGATGGGAAGCGCTGTATTGTATGTCCATGCCGGTCATTCATCACTCCAGCCACATTTCCCTCCCACAGGTCCCCGTGGACTGCATTACTAAATTCATTTTACGTATTTAGTTTATTTACTGTACCCGGGAGTACTCTTTTTACCAAAAAAAGATTACATAGTAAATGAATAGCAGATTGGAGGACCAGAGATCCTTAACAATGGGTAGTATGAAATACGGGAGATCATCCAGGGCTAGTGGGAATAAATGGAACAGTAACCATGGACAATAACATTAAACAAGACAACAAGGGACTCTGGTAAAAGGGTAAATGACACTTTTGAGTTGACTAAGCATTGAGTCCATGGTGGAGACAGTCAAGGTAGAGCAGCACCATTGCAAATGGTTGAGGGCCATGATCCATTCTGAGAAATGTGCCTTGCACGTGAGTTTGAATTGTTTAAGAGAGCTTCTCATTCTCAGACCCTATGGTAGTGAGTTCCTGTGATGGGGTGCAAGGAAGGAGAAGGAGCAAAATGAAGAGGGGGAACGGGAGGCATGCGGTGTGGTAAGAAGGTGCCCAAAGAAGGAGCAACGTTTCCTAGATCGGGAGTAGAGCGAGTTGGCAGAGGACAAGTAGTCAGGAGCAAGCCCATGGAAAGTCTTAAAAACGAGTTAGATACTTGTATTTGTCTCTCGTATGCACTGCTAGCCAGCCTATCAGGTGGCCGCAATAAGAGCTGGAGGTGCAATAAGAGAGATTTAAAAGGGTGTGGATCACAAAGTTTATCATTTTGTTGAGAAAGGGGGGGAAGCATACTGTAGGAGGCCAAAGAGTAGGCTAGTGCAATAATCAATCTTTGAAAGAACAAAAGCGCTAAGTAGGTGCTTAGTGGTAGAAAAAGGGCGGAGGCCACATATCTTCCGAATGCTTAGTAAGATTAATCGCGCAGCAGTAGTGATTCTAGAGATAAATATGGAGAAGTTTTGAGAATGATCAAAGAATACTCCAGGGTTTCGAGCAAACGTAGAATAGAGCAGAGAGTTGGGTAGGAAATAGAGTTTGCAGCATTGTAAAATGTGTACCAACATTGCAAAACA
The DNA here is from genome assembly GCF_040938575.1 of Ambystoma mexicanum. Taxonomy (NCBI): domain Eukaryota; kingdom Metazoa; phylum Chordata; class Amphibia; order Caudata; family Ambystomatidae; genus Ambystoma; species Ambystoma mexicanum. The sequence continues at coordinate 1,052,550,944 of NC_090937.1, read as the reverse complement.
GCATGAATGTTGCAAAAAATACAACATCCATGCTGCACAAGAGGGATGTAGTGTGTGCAGATGGAGATATGACATGAACGCATCATGCAGCTTCATGTATACATCACAGTGTTCAAGATACACATATAGATAATGTCATGAAGGAAATGTTCACATGCATTTTACAGCTTGTTAAGGTTGCATCCACTACATGCCCAAATGTTTTTCGATGGCGGACCCCCACTAAGCATCCCATGGTCTCAGTGTTGTGGGTCAGTGAGGCACCACCCATCATACTTTTTTGACACATCAACTTGAGTGGAAGACATAGTCATCCACCCCAAGACATTCATGCCACCTCATCCATGCAATTGTAACAATTGCATGTACAGGCTCCCTTACTGTTCCCACCAGCAGCTTGGATGAGACAATGCAGGCCATGGACCTGGTCATGAAGCGCTGTTTTTGTTTTTCTCTGGGACACTTGTAAAGGTGCCACTCTATGGCAGCCACGAAAATGGAAATGAAGACTGTGTCCTGCCTCTATGGTCACACAGCCTGCTTCTGGCTCTGTATGCTTATGTCATCCAAGCACTTCTTCACCTCCTCAACACCACGGACTGGACTGCCACACTCTCCACGTTGATGGAAAGCCCATTGTGTTCCTAGACCCTTAGATTGACCTTTGCACCAAGTTGATTATCTGTGCTGGAGAGGCCCTTATAATCCACAAGGAACTTGTCACCCAGGATGCCAATTTACGTGACTGAGGGGTTGACAGTCCTCAGCCCCACCACCTTGACAGTGTCTGATGATGCATCAGCCATTGCACAGCAGAGTCTGGTAGGAGCAACATAGGTCCAGCTTTTCCTGGACAGATGGAACTGTGATGAAGCAATAGAGGCGTCCAGGTGAGGCTGACACGGTGGGCTATGGGAGTTGATGTCATACCGGTGCAGAGTTCTGTGGCAGGAGAAGACAGGCTGTGGTTTAAAAACAGTCAACCATAGAGGCTATACCATGGTTAAGGTATGTGGACAGGCAAAAGACAGGTGTCATGGATGAGCATGCTACGAGGCAACTATGAGAGGATTAGCCTTCAACATGTAAGTTGCACAAGACACATGTTGCTCAAAATGCAATTAATCATAGCGTCACGTAGACACATTTCGCACACTCCCACAATGCGAAAAGGAGCCACATATGCATATGTGGCTCAATCAATATGGACTTGTGCCCTAGGCACCATTAATAAGAGAGGGCAGCCACCAAAAGAGAAGGGACACGCAAGGAAGAAGAGATTCACAGATGAGGAGCTGGTAATCTCAACAGAGTTGAGGAGCATCACAGCAGACATGCAGATACCTGAGATGGCAGTACACTCTCCAGCACAGAACAAGTTACCCTATGGCAGCCGGTCATTGATAGGATGCATTAATGTGGAGTGTAACATCGTACAGCCAAGGAGGTGGATGAGAGATCTCAGTAGAAGAAATAAAGCTTGTTTGAGAAAAATAACGATTCGGCCCATGAAATTGGTGAAGACCCCCTAGGTAGAGGAGCTGACCCCAATTAAGGAGGTTGCGAAAGGGCTTATTTCGAGGAGCAGATCATTGCTGTGAGAAGCATTGACACGTAAGTGGCTGCACCTGGTGAGTGACATGCCTGGATGAAAACTTTGTTGTGGACAATTTCTTCTTTTTATGCTCATGTACAGTACAGGGCATGGCCATTCCCAGTGAGGAAGGCTGATGTGTGAAATGGTTCCTTGTTCCAGACACACACACCTGTATATTGATGTATAGCACATACTTGTCTGGGGCAAGTGTCATGAACATGTAAGGGGAAAGTCATTTATTGAAGGAGCCTCTTCAGAATTTGTGTTACTGGAAATATTCTTCTAGGACATGTATTATTGCTTTAGGTCTTTTAACTGTGAATAGACATATTGTTCTGAGTTCTTCTCTTCCAACCTGTCTTATCCAATGGGGTGTACCACAATTGATAAAGGCACCCTTCCAAGGACAGTGTTATATAGCTGTCTTTTCATTGTCAAATCAGCTATTGGCATGAGAGGAAGGTAACTTCCGAAATCAACTGCCCATGTAAAGCAACACACAAGTTTCATTGGCCAATGTAAGTGTCAGGGAAATGTCCATGTGGGGGCCCTTCCGATGATTTTGTCTGGGACACACTTTAGTGCTGCCCGTATAGGAGGCATTCATTAATTGGCTATGGCATCCAGTGTCCAAATAGGAAGAAGAATAGGTGCTCCATATGCCACCTGGAGTAATACGGTCACCCATCAGATAGAGGTTGCCCTGATACTGTGTCCATCATCACACCCTGGGACTTTGAGTGACAACCACACATATTGCCTAGTGTCATCCATTCCGGCCATGTACACCTTTGCTTTACAATAAACATGTAGTGAGTAAATAGGATCTTGGGAAAGATCCCCAGTGAGGTAATGGAAGTTATAAGGACTATGTGCTAATGAAGATGTAAATCCTACATGACCTTGAATCCAAATGGTGGTGTTAAAACATGGCAGCTGGCCTTCAGGGGAAGTACCTTGGTAGGACTCATGTGCATGTTCGGATCCTATTTCATGAATGATACAGGCAGAGACCTGTGGGACCATGAATACTCACTTGTATGAGAGTAAGCTGATAGACAAGTCCTCCAACTGTCTTGCTTGAGGCCCCCTAGAGCATGGCTACTGATCGACTCAGTGAAGTGGTATGGGTGCCCTGTGTTTGTTCCGGTTTGTTTGTGGCATGTAGAGGCTGATGAACCTGCATTGTGTTCTGTTTGTTATTGTGCACACACTCATTATCCCTTCTGGACAGGCATTATCAAGATATTTCATGAGGCAGACAGGTATTGCTCTCTCTCCCATCATTGCGACCAATTAAGGGTGTGCTTTGTGTGAAGAATGTATGCACCACATGGTTGCATGTGGCCTCTCCCTGCTCCCTTTGGCCTGCTAGAGGTATGGGTGGAGGATGTGAAATTGTACTCAAACCATTTTGCACTTCCGCAGATATTCCACGTTGTGTAGTAATGTTGGGTAATTTACAACAGGACACTGTGAGCTTGCATAGCAGTGGTGGTGAGCAGAGCAAGACACCTCCCTGGAGTATCAAGACACCCGACGCATTATATATGGAAATATATTTGGCCTTAATTATGCCTCTTGCTGCAATGTGTGCAGCAGTGTACCTGATTTGTGCAGGGGTTGCTCTATTGCAAAAGAGTAGCAGGAATGGTGACAGTGGTTATGCACTGTCCCATTTAAAAGACTACAGGGTGAAAATTGGATAGCTTCCTTCCTGTGGCAAGTGCTTGGTTTGCATGTGCTTGTTTGTGTGTGTGTGTGGTAGGATGGGTGTACTCAATCTTACTCACCAAGCAGCCAAATGTTCCAGATGGCAGGGCCTGATGCATACATGAGTAACATAGAATGAAGCTGTCATGGGTGTTTCCAGGGTAAATGTGCAATTGCATAGAAGTCTTAAGCAACCATTTGCCTTACCTGTGTTGTGCCGGGCATGTGAATGCGATTGTGGAGGCGTGTGATGATTCACTGCAGCACCTGATGCAGACACCGGGATGGTTTGGATTGTGAAATGCCCCCCATGATAGTTGTAATGACCTGAAATGAGCCTATAGCGAAAAATGCAAGGCTACTAAGACCTTTACTAGTGAGAGTATAACGTGACAGCCTGGTGTGAAACCTTATTTTATGTGTGCCATAAAATAAGGTTTCCATTCCATAACCATATCCATAATTACATGTGGAGAAAATCTGTATGTGGCACACATCTCCTTAAGTGGCATGACACATATTATAATCTGGTTTTGGGACACTGTTGTACCCAGTCCTTCTCCTGGCATTGTGTGCTAATACACGAGCATGAACAATGCGTAATCCAGCCTCATACTGAGGTTTGCGGGTGTTTTCATGGTCCATTTGCACTTTTCTACTGCTGAGTGAAGTTTGAGGATGTTTGGACTTTATGCGAGAACCCCATTATTTATGTAAATTAGGTTATTTTTGCACCTTGGCAGGGGTGGACTTTCAACCAAAAATGGCTCTGCAAATAATGTTCTAAGTGGCCCCATAGTACACATTTTCAACGGGTCAATGTCATTTCATTGCAAGATGAAATTTCGCGTTTCTTTTCTCTGCGGATATCATTTTTTGTATTATTTCTTTTTGGGGGGTATTCCCTGCAAGTACCCCACCCCCTTGAATTTTGTATCTATTCCCGAACACCCACACCCATTTATATATTTTTCTACTAACCCCCCCAATAATTTCGGTGAGTTTTGTCATTATAAAAACCGATGCAAAAAAAACCACTGAAATGCCATCCCGCGATGAAAGGACGTTGTACCTTTTCAACAAGCCCAACCCATTTCCTATGGAAATAAAATAGGTGACCACCCAGAAGAGGCCCAGTGTGCTGAAGCCTACCAGGAAATCTCTAGAGTTCCCTATAGGCCAATCCACGCCGGCACTTTGGTGAGTATGTTTGGAAGTGTGCCCATTGCCTGCCTACCAACGCTGATTACACTCTCCTTTACCCTGATATATTGAGGCATCATGATAACGATATCAATGATAGGGATTGCCATTTAATGTCGGAGTGGCTCCTGTCATGTGTGTGAGCTGAAGTAATCGCTTCTCTTTTAGTATAGAAGTGGCCCACCTTCCCTTGTGTGATGATTGAAATAGTTGTGTCACCCTTATGTGAAGTCTGGAGTGGTTTCCTCCTACTAATGTAATAGTTGGACTTTTTGCCTCTGTCCAGGTATGAATGATGGAGTTGCATCTGTTCTTTTATGTGAGCATTGAATTGGTGCCTCTGTTTGATATCACTGTCAGGTTCAGCCCATACCTTGATTGCTATGGGAGCTCTGGATGAGCTGCAGGAACCAAGGAAAGATTGCGGACGGACATTACACCTGTGCGTGCAGCTTCCTGATACCAAGATGGTGCTACATACCCTAAGCATGCCAGATCTCACTAATTTAAACCATCAGAGCAGGTAAGGCAGCGCTTTGCAACTTCCTGTTGCACTAGCATTCCATTGTTTTCATCCTCTGATCATTGTAGCTCCACCTTGGCCCTTTTCCTTCTATCCTTCCTTAAATGGTCTTCTGGTCCTCCTTGCTTTTTATCCCGGCTTCTGGCCACCAGTATAGCATGTTTACCTTCCAGGAAACTGGTTCCAATTTCCACTTTTCCGGATCAACTCTACATCATCTCCAGTCTCCTCCTGGAATCGCTGATACCTCCTGAACCCCCTTTGAAGCCTGCCTGTGGTGTGCTGCATTGAGTTCTGGGGATTTTCCCTGCTCACTCCCTGCTTTTCGTTGATTCCTGGAGGCTTAGAAACTCCTTTGGAGTCCTACAGCTGTTTTGGTGACCCATAGCTCTCAACTCACCCGCTTTTGGCGGGTGTCACCCGCCTTGAAAGCAGATGAATCACCGCCAAGTCCCTGAGGTGCCCATTCACTTCTATGGGCCTCTCACCCGCCAAAAAGAAAATCGGGTGTTTTCACCCGCCTTGGAGACAAAAAAGGTTGGGAGCTATGGGTGACCAAAAGGCAGTGACAGAACAAGAGGTTAAAACCTCCTGCAAAGCGCGTGTGTTCAGAGGACGAGGAGGAGGAGCCCAGCACATACCAGCGTTTGCTAAAAGTCCACACTAGTGCAGTAATTGGCCAGTGTTTGCCCAGTTGCATTTCTGAATTGCCCAAGCCGCCGTAAGTACATAAATACAACTAGGCCGGCTGTTTGAGAAAAAAGAAATTGCGAAGTGCCGGTAACCCTTTACAAGACTTGAAGCAGCGTTTGGTGTGCCAAACTGGGTTAACTGCCGGGGAGTAACTGTATCAGAGGGCTTAACAGTGTAAGGACAATCCTCAATCTACAATCGCCATCGCTCTGGCAGACAGGAGCTTGATTACAAGCGTTCTTCCGTTAGGGTGTGTGGGACTATCCGTTTCCCTTTCTCACCTTTCACGCATTGACACACGGTCTCATTCACAAAGGAGAAAGTTGCTCACGGAATGCAGAAAAGTGTGGATACAACAGCATTTGGACATTAGCAGCTTATCCTGGGCTGAGTGTGGGCCGTGGCCTTTGAACCCCAGAGTTATTTTGTGTTCAATATTACTTCTTTTAAAAAGAGTTTTAGAACTGCGAAGCAGAGCCTTTTATTGTGGGGTGCCTGCGGGCAATTAAGCCTTTGAACCATGGTTTTATTAAGTTGTATTCATCAATTTGTGTTTTTACTTAGGGGTGTCGGTGGACCACTAGGCCTTTAAACACTGATCTTCCTCCTGCAAAGCAAGTTAGAGTATTATCCTAGAGAATTCCTCCTAAGTGTAAAGTCAGTGTTCTTTATTTTATCTGGAATTGGGTGTATGGGCTAAAAAAGCTAGGTTTTTCTTGTGATTAATAAAGTATTGGTTGGCCCAGTTTTTGGTTCAGTACGTGGTTTTGGGGTTGTGAGAGCTTGCATACCTGTGTCAACACACCCAACTGATAATTTTGCACTATTAAAAAAAAGGGGAGTTCCTTTAAGTGGAGAGTGGTTGGCAGTTGGTGTGAGAGGACCATAATGGGGGTAACATTAAGAAGTAGGGGCTGCATTGCAGATCCCTTGATAAAAGATCAAAGAAACAATAGTGTAACAGAACCACAGGTAAGAGGAGAGGGCTCAAATCAGGAACAAATAATGGTTCCCCCTCCTAATGTTGCCACAGCCAGAGCACCTGTGGTAGAGACTGTCAAATCTTGTAAAGATCCCGTCTTTGGACAAAAATGTTGCCTGATCTTGGAGCCCTTGAGTATGTTCCACCTTTGCAAACTAATCAAGGGGGCACTGTTTTGGGGGTTATAGAAGATATAAACCAAGTCTTGTCCAACATGGGAGGTAACATAGGAATTATTGTTTCGGATGACATGTTACATGAGGGTGACTTGGTCTCCGATGTCTCGATTTTGGCGCCAGCCATCTGACATGAGTTGGCCAAACGAGTGCGGCTCGCATTGCATTTTAAAACCAACCAATGGTCCATTTCAGAATTCACTGCTCGCGAAGTTGACCACACAGAAATAATGTTGCACCAGCATATTGGTAAAGGTCCGTCAATTGCAGAAACCTGTAATATAGCATATTCCCCCATTATGTCAGAGCACTCACCACCCTATCATTCACAATTCTGGGGGAATTACCTGATGAGGGAGCTGCATTGATTGTGGTGGGAGATTTCAACGCAGAATGCCTGGATGATACCTGGTATTTGGTACCCATTAGAATAAGAACCTCAAAGGAATCACGGATCAGGGGTAAGAGGATCTGTCAAGAGCTGGAGGAATGGGATCTAGTAATTCTAAATGGGCAGTTCCAGGTGGACATCCCACCCAATTTCCCAAAACGGGCTCTGGAAATCTACTATAGATTATATCTTTGCTTCCTTAGACTTGTTCTTGAAGGGCGGTAGTCTGTTGGCAAAATTAATGGAGTTAAGTGACCATGTACTGATCTCTTGTGAACATACACTCCCACCAAAAAATCGGAAGAAAAATATGCCTCTTTTGGTAGAAATAAACCCAAGGAATCATGAGGTTACATGGTCACCAAAACTGGCAAGGGCCTTTGATAATGAGATCGCAGGGTTTAGGACAAACAGGCTGGGTTTCATTTGTTCACCTGAAGGGTGTTCCTCTTCCATAGCAGCAGTACTGGACAGTCTCACCACAGATAAAGCCCTGAATAAGGGGTTTCAAAGGTGGGGAGTATCCATGGTTTTGACATGCAAGTGCAGGCCCGGACAAAAAAACAAATGTGCATGGATTTAACAATGCCGAGGAAGGCGAACCCAGGGGGCTGTGTTAAAGAGGTATGTACTGTAAAGCAAGATTACAGGAATTGGGTCAAGGGTCAGACATTTTTAATGAACATCAATGGTGCTGAAAAAATGCTGGCATGTTTGTCTGGTAACAACTCTTGCAGATTTTGGCAATTGATAAAGCCCGAAGGTAGGGATTGTTTCCTGCAAACACAACTGATACAAGAAGAAATCTGGGTCAAGCATTTCATCGACCTTTATGTAAAACTTGGGCTAAATGGGATTCTGTGTTTCCGCAAACCAGCTGGAAGGGGGCTTTCCGGTAGGATCTAGACGATATTGCCATTCTGATAAAAAGGAGCAAGAAATCAAATGCCCTAGGCCCTGATGGCCTTTCAAACTTGACCCTTAAATCAAACGTATTTGTTTGGACCAAATTACTGTCAGAATTGTTTGCAAATAATTTGTTTAAAAAGGAGTTCCCTGAAACCTGGTCTGCCACCACAATAATCCTAATTTTTAAAGGCGGTGATCGATCCTCACCATTTGTACCAATTTCATTGTTGGATGCTTCAAATACAATGTTTGCCAAAATGATGTTGAAGGAACTACAAATGTGGGCATGGGATTTTGATTGCTTGGACCCATTTCAGACTGGGTTCAGGCAGGGGATGAGTACTTCCCTAAACAGTTTTGTTCTGGAATGACACTCACGACAAGCAAAGGTGTTAGGTAATCCTGTATTGTTGACGCTCTTGGACATTAGCAAGGCCTTCGATCATGTAAACAGGTCATTGCTATGGAAAAGTCTACATGAAAATGGTTGTCCGCTACCTTTGGTAGGGATTTTGGAGGCTCTGCATGTGGGCACAAAGACTAGAATGAGATTAGATGCCCACGGATTTTACACGTCTTTGATAGAGACAAATAGGGGTTTGCGCCAAGGTTACGTCCTGGCACCTTTTCTATTTTGTTTCTACATCAAGGAAATATTAGATAGTTTGAGTTGTGTATGGACAAATCCACCTAGGTTGGGTGAGTTTAAAATTCAGCATCTATTGTACGCAGATGATATAGTAATCTGCGACTTGACGCTGATTGGTTCGCAGAGCCCTGCATTCTGTGGAGGATTTCTTGGAAATTTGGATTTGTCTGTAAATACAGTAAAATCTAAAGTGTTGGTGTTGAATGGAGGTGAAAAAAACAAAGAACTTTCTCCTGGAAACGGAGGGGCTATGTACTAGAAGTGGTAAACAAGTTTAAGTACCTGGGGTCCCTCGTCTGTGATAATGGAGGAGGGCCAGACCCACAGAAAAATCTCAGGGCCACGTTTATGGGGGCAATAACGCAGCTCCGTCAATTTGATTTCAAATTTGGTAGATTCTCGTTCCTTCCAGCCATAAAATAGTTTAAACAGCAAAGAGTACCAAAATTAATCTTTGGAGCACAGACCATGTGTGTTCCAATTAATTGGTCAGAACTGGAGGCGATATTCTGGAGAGGTGTTCTAAGCCTCCTGCCATCAGTACCCTTGGTGGGGATATTGTACGAATTGAGGCACCTTCCTATTCAGACCATGATCGATTGGGGGAGGTTGCAAATCTTGTTGAGTATATTGGGGCCCTCCACAGTTGCCTCAATCTATGAGAGATTAAAGTGTATTATGGCAGAAAGGGTCATGCAAGGTGTTAATGGACTGGGGGGCAGACTGTTTGAAATGACTGTCAATGATAGGGGCCTCAACGGAAGACTTTATACAAACGCCTTACTTGGTTAAACAAAAACCTTTCAGACATGTGTGGATTTCTCTTAGAGACAACCTAATGCAGTATCAATGCTTTGGAGATCACTTTGTCTGGACAATCAAGAACTATAACAATGTTGTGCCATACTTGAAAAAGCATCCTTATAGGTCTTTTAGGTCCCAAATTCTGAGACTCAAGATACATTTACTGCCAACCCTTGAGGTCCTGGGGAGGCAGTCCAAGGTGCAGAGGGTCCAGAGATTGTGTTGGCACTGCCCTAAGGAGATAGAGACCTTCAAACACTTATGTCAACATTGTCCTACTTTGTGTACGTTAAGGTGTCATATTACACCCAGGAACCATAGATTAACACAACATGACTTGTGGTTTAAGATTTTAAACACAAAATTATCAATTAGGCATGAGTTTTTAATGGCATGCTTTGTGGAATTTTAATGTGTCTATTATCTGTGTTTTCTAGTAATGCTATTTACTATACACTGTAGATTTTAGGGCTCAAAATGGATTTGTTAAATTGTTTTTTTAAGGAATTTTGTAAAAACTGTTTGTTGTGTTTCTGTGAAAAGTGCAGATTTGTACTGTAATGCACAATAAATAAATAAACAAATAAATAATAGAAGTCAGCCTACTCTCCTGGAACAGCACAACTTCAGAGTGAGGTTTTTTCCCTATCAGGGTTTTTCCTCACCAATTAGGTTGAACCTCTGGGCAGCAGCTCTCCTCTGTTTCTACCTGAGGCTGAGTGGCTACTTGAGGGGACTGGCCTTCTCTCACCACAGTCAAGAGGCCCGGAATGCCCCGAAAAGAATGGTCGCTAAGCGGTTGCACTGCCACCTACAACAAGAAAATATTGACTAACTGCAGGAACTGGTAACGGCCATGCAAAACTTAACTACAGAGGTCTGGGTGCTTAAAGCAAAAAATGCCTACATATGCCAGGCATTAACACAAAGGGACACCTTACCAACTGCTATGTCGAGGGAAGTGAGTTGAGAAATTACAGGGGGATCCCAAGAAACTGGTGGAGTTCCAACAAGCCACCTTTTTATCGCGCTGTGCCAAGGTGGGGGTTTTGGTTACTCATTTGGCTCACAATGCATTAGACCGGTCCACTGCACCAGTCATGAAAAATAATGCTCTCTCTTCCTTCAAGGGTGTGTTTGACGGACCCAAACTCATATTTATCTTGTGGGACAATCGTTTGAGTTTTGTCCAAGGAAACCAAGAAGTATGAACTTACACAACCAGGTTAAAGGAACTGGTTCAGGAAACAGCATGGCCAGAGGAGGCCTGCTTTACCTTGTTCTGACACAGCCTTGCTGAAGAGCTAAAGGATGAGAGTTCTTGTGTTCCAATCCTTCTTCTTTCGACAATCTAATTAAGATGGAACTCCAAATAGACTTGTGTTTACTTGAGCAAAAACATGCAAAGAAGAAAACCCAAGGGGGTTGGGCCTCACATTCCATTTTCTGCCACTGTCCCTGCTGTAGTGGTAGAATCTCAGTAACCGATGCAGATCTGTGCAGCTCAGGGTCTCTTATCTGAAGAAAAACATCATTGCTAGCGAACCAAAGGACTCTGCATGGACTGCAGCTCATCTGGGTATTTGGTCTGCATGTACCCCCTAGCATGGCCAAGACAGAAGGGAAATGTCAACTCCGTGCCATCAAGGGGAGAATGGTCAAGCAGAAGCAGATAGTCACTTGCAATAATCAAGGAGAACCATGGAGTACCCCTTGTTGTGTTGAAAGTACAAGTATCATTTTCGGTCATTGAACAAATATAAGTTCTCGCATTAGTAGACTTGCAAGCACCGGAGTCTTCATGGACCAGTCATTGACTTCTAAGGTCCCCTGCAAGTTGAAGGCTGTAGCTTCGTCAGTCGACGGTGTCGATGGGCATCTAATGGCTAGTGGACCAATCATAGTAGTCACTGAAACCTTGTCATTGTTTGGCACAATCACTCTTTTGGGGATACAAATACTGTGTATCCACCTGTTTTACGACACAACCTAGATCATTGATATGGACCCTAGACTCAAAGGAACCCATGTTAGCAGCAGTGCTGCTCGTGTTTGCCATCACTGCAAAATATGCTCACTTTCAACAGGGTTTTGCTACCAAAACCACCAAAATGGTCCCTCTTCAGCACCCGAAAGACTGTGCTATAGAAGTCCTTACCAAATCCGACAAATCCTTTTAATCAGATGTTCATTCTATTGCCTTCAGAAAAAAAGGATCCTACAGGAATATCTACAGGAGAACCTTCATAATGGATTATTTACAGAGATTCAAAGTCTTCTGGATGAGCTTCTTTGTTCTTTATACCTAGGAAGTATATGACAGAACTTGTATGACTATTGGGGACTCAGTCGTATCACCATCAAAGACCAAACAATATCCTCTTCCTCTCATCCCAGATAGTTTGGAAGCAGTCCATTTGGCATACATTTTTACCAAATTATATCTAAGAGGTGCATATTACCTGATAAGAATCAAGGAAAGTGACAAGTGGAAGACAGCATTTTGGACTCTGTTCGTACATTTCCAATACCGGGGAATGCCCATCAACCTGGCAAACATGTTTGCCATGTTCCAGCTATTCATCGATCATCTCTTTTTGAATCTATTTCTGCACACTGTCTTAGTGTATCTTGATGATATAATGCTTTTCTCACAAAACCTGATGACCACACTAAGCATGTTAACCGAAGTCCTCTGGACTTCGGTACTTTAGGTCATTTAGGTACTGCAAGAGAAGTACTTAAATGTTAAGCCAGACAAATGCATTTTTGATTCCACATCTGTAGTGTATTTGCACTATATATTATTGGAAGAAGTAATATCCATGGATCCCTAAAAAATCACATTTTTGTTGGAGTGGAAGGCCTCTACTTCCGTCAAGGAAATTCAGAGGTTTCTGTGTCTAGCAAACTTTTATCGGAAGTTTATTCCAAACTCTTTGAGGATTGTGTTTCCCATCATCACACTGCTGAAAAAGAATACCAAATTCGCCTGGAAGACGGAAGCCGAAAATGCTTTCACAGATATAAAGAAGAGGTCCACCTCTACCCCTGTATTATGTCACCCCTTAATGGATTGGGCCTTTATTGTCAAAGTGGATGCTTCCAATCCAGCAGTATGTGCAGTCCTCAAACAAAGGCAAGGAGATTACTTGGAACCCCTCATAAAATACTAGTCTCAGACACTGACCACTTTAGAAAATAATTATTTGGTTTAGAGAAGTAACTTCTAGCAGTGAAACTGGCATGCAAGGAATGGTGACACATGTTGATGGGAACCCAGTTCGATAATAAGAATTGAACCAACCATCAGAAGCTACAGGTTATTCAGGAATCCAAATGCAGCAATAGTCGACAGGCAAAATTGACTCATTTCTTTTCACATTACCATTTTGTACTTACCTACATCCCTGCATCCCACAAGCTTATCTCAGATTCTTTGCCTAGGAAAGCAGAGGATTTTGCAGGAGAGCCTACCAATAGAAGATGTAAATTAATCTACAAAATGTGTTTCTGAAGATTTCACACTGTGACAGCGCCACACATATTCAGAAATGTTTGGGAATTTTGATCCACTGAACTAATAAGTGCAAACCAGCTATATGTCACAAATATCCTGTGGGAGAGCCGTTTTTATTGACACTTTTTTCAGCTCATGCTGAGCCTTTCTCAAAACAGGGCCTATCTCATAGTCATTATATCACATCACTGTAGTATTTCAAGTATATGGCAAAAATAGTGCTCTCTTGTTCAAGTCCCTGGGTTTGAATCCCACCTGTCATGCTTGTCCATGGAGCTCTCACCAAGAGTAACAAAATCCTCTTTTTTTACCCAACTTTACAACTCAAAAAATTTGATGGTCAGGTCATTAATCTTGTGAGGACTTGGGGAATTGTCCGTTTTCAGTCAGTCGCTGCTTTTCCGTCATCCTAACGGCAGCACCTCGTTCATACGCTTTCGTCCGCCCTTTGCTTCTATGCACTGCGAGGCTGCACAGGGTGGACCTCAGTGGCAGAAAACATAGAGAAAACACACACACAGAAGTGGGAGGACAAGGACTACAAGGATCTGTCCCGCCATATGGCATTTCCAGCATCACAATCTCATCATAGCAATTTTCTGAATTTTGACCTATAATTGAATTTTCTAAATCAATAGAATAGTTTTGTGAATCGACAACCATTCCAAAAGAGGTGTCTACCCTCAAAGTAACACAATGAGGATTTATTTTGTCCACCAGTATTCAAATGGTATTGTCATTTAGATCGACTAGTGGTGTTGGATGTAGGGACAAAACTTGTTGTTGGAGGGTATGACTCAAATTTATGACTGCTTCCTGATTTTTCAGAGTTTGTCCTCTTTCCATTTTAATTGGAACTGTAAGTTATCATACCTGTCCTGGGATAGTAAACTCTTACAAAAGTAGAAGGCAACTGTTGAGCTGACCAGTGACTCAACACTGTCAAATAAAGCCCATTGGGATATCCCCAAGTCTTGACCAAACATTATTTTCTAAATGATTTGTAAATCAATGGAGAATATCACAACCCAGATACAATTCAGAATTAAATTCTCTAACAATCCAACAATTATGGTCAATAGTTTTGTCGCCAATTGAAATTTCTAACATGCACATGCTAGATAGTACATGTTTTGAATTTTGTGTTTCCAGACCAACTTCACATTTATTTGTCACATTAAAGCAGGAAACTGTCTGATGTTTTTGGAATCGCCGAAACAGGGCTTTGCTGATGAAGCTTTTTCCATTGTTTAGACAGATGAGCACAGGATATTTCCCTGCCTTTATCATAATGGGGAAGAATGTGTGTTCACCCTTTTTCTGTATGTCGGTCAAATTATGAATATATTCTCCAGGATTCTTTTCAGGAGGACTTTAGATTTCTTGGTATTTCACTTTTTTTCTCTGTTCTTTTGGTCCAAGCTACCAGTGGCTACTAGTTCCTTGCATTTTTTCATTTAATTCAGTGGTCATTTTATGGGTCAAAAGGAAAGTTTCTCGAAGGCTTGATATATATTTTCCTCCATTTCCCCCTTTCATCTTTCACTTGGACACTAATATTTGAATTGTTTGCCTCTTTTCATTGTCCCCTGGGGGACCTGACCCGACATTGGGGCATTTTGGGGAACTCTGGCAACCTGAGGGTTCTGTTGGTCCCTCGGGATATGTCCAATTTTCTCAGTCAATTGCTTGGCCTGTTGCTCAATTTGAGAGATCTTTTCTCCTCCCTTGAACTTTAGGGAGGTCCTTGGTCATGCCTTTGTTGCTACCTGGATGGGTGGTTATCCCTACTAATAAAGTAACTTGTGTATTGTTGGACATTTCTATAGCCTTCATTACGGGTATCCACTCTCCTGTATTGTGGGCTCTATTGTCTTAGAATCTAGGAGTAGGAAGGAAGTTGTATTGAAAATGTTAATTTGGAGGGGTTGTTGGATTTCCTTCCCATGAGAAATTCTGATTACAATTTCTCAGACTAACTGCTCTTTTATTTTGATTCCCCACTGGGTGCAGTGGAGTATATCTGTAGCCCACAATAGGCCTAGAACCCATGCACTCTGGACTTGTACTGGTGTCAGAATGGTCTGTATTTTGGTACACTGGTTGAGCATTGCTCTATTGGGACTGGGCAGAAGTCTGTCGGTCATTCTGTTTTGTAGTAGGGGGAGCATTCTTTGATCCCGCTTACTCCAGATCCAAAGACGGAGCACTCTTCACCTCTCCCAATTTCGCTGTGGCAGTTGTTGTAGATGGTTTTGGAGTTTTGGGGTCGTTTCTGTTTTTTGCAAACCCTTGAACCTCAGAAATCCTTGTAGCCTGAGAAATCTTTCATCCAAGACTTTGCAAATCATCAATGTCTCTTACTAATAGGGTGACCTTGCATTTTGGAAGCGATAATTACTACACCATATCCCATGCACATGCCCTAATAACTGTAGACTCCCTAGTTCTGGACTACAGTTGAATTGAGATCAGGGTTAGCAGTGCAGATGATAGATTATTCTCAATAATCAGAACGTGCTATTAGCAAGGAAAAGATTTATACTTAATATGTTCTCATTGCAAGGTGCTACACCTGCGGTGAAAAACCATACCAGCGAATAGCACTAGAAATGTGCATTTAGTACATGTGGACCTGCCAAGGTTGGCTAAGGGGGTCAAAGTATGGTCCCTATTATTTAAAAAGGAATTGCTATAAAAAACCCTGAACCAGTTTAATAGAGTAACTGATCAGTAGCAGAGATAAGTTACTGTTAGGAAGAATTATATGCAGTACCTTTGGGAACACCACACACAATTACGACTACAAGTGACAGTACAAATTCACCTTTGGTACAAGCCTGTACTATACAGAAAAAGTGGTAGCGATGGCCGAGCAGCCAGACTTATCTCAAGAGTAAAGTGAGCAGTATCAATAGTTACACAAAGACAGCAATTACTATGATTCAAACACACACCGACTCAAGGTTTCTGAGTAAAAGAATATACATTTATTTACACATCAGTTATAAAACATTTCACTATATCAAGCAGTTGAAAAATCACAATCTTTATACACTACACCACACCCATAGATTCTGGACAAGTTAGGCTCAAAATGAAGTGTGAGCAAAATGGCACTCCAGTAATTTAAAACGGAGGGAAAGACAAAGTTAGACAGAAGTTGAGAAGCACCAACAAGTAAGTAAGCAGGGCAATCTAGAAAAAGGAACTACAGTGAGAAAATCAAATCAAGAGGCCTGGCCCAAAGTCAATGGACCAAAGTCTTTGCAGAGAATCACACAGTTCAGGGTAGTTTGTGGTTAAGTCAGACGAAAAGTTACTTTAAAGAATTATGAAGGACAAGCCCTTGTTTTGGTGAAGGATTTCACACACTTTCGCTGCGGCTGGACGAAACGAACAACCGGGTTAGCACAGTACCGTTAGAGCAGAAGAATGCTGCAGCTGCGGCAGACGATCCTGGCAGGTCCTGCAGGCTCACGGTTCCTGAAGCGACTGTCAGACTGACAAGAAGGAAGAAGACTGGAGGATCCTGCACTGTTCTGGGAAGAAACTAGCAGCGGAGCAAAGCGACGGATAAAAGGTGCGCTCCTTAAAACCTAAGCAGGGGCCGATCCTCCTGGCTATCCGGTTCACTGAAGCTGTGCACAGCAAATCCGAGGCTTGGCTTGCAGTCTGGCAAACTGCTTGTTCCCACCTGCTCAAGGGGAAAAGATTCCTTACAGATATTCCTTGTCGAAGTTTGAAGATTCGTGCCCACAGCAGAGCTTCACTGGGAGGTTCAGCCGTGGTAGGTAGAGGTCCTCTTCTGTCAGCTTCTTTTTGGTTCTCTTGATCCAGTGGCGACTGTGCCTTCTCAGTCCCACCCTGGTTTTTATGCAGTTTTCCCCCATTCACACAGCCTGGCTGACAATCACACAGCAGGGTGGCTGTCCTGGCGGGAAAGTCACCTAGCCAATCAAACAGGAGTGCTACTTGGGTTACCAAGGGAACCAATGGCAGGGGTCCTAAAACCCCTCCCTCACATCCTGCCTACCCAGACTTTCAGGCACCTAAGAAGGGCTTCTGTGCAGAAAGCCCGCCAAAGGTCGACGAACAAAGGGAACAACCTGGTTTGCGTGTAGTGTAAAACACGAGAAAGCCCTTTACAAAAAGAAATGGCGAATAAACCCAGCCGGAACCAAATAAAAACATATATGGTCCAGCGGGTTTAAGTTCGAGGCTACTAAATAGTCTAAAACAATACCAAGGCTATATAAAATAACAGCGCTAGGAAAAATAGGGTAGATACCACTGCCACCAGCCAAGTCTTAATTAAAAGGGAATGAAACAATGTTCCATGAGAGACAGACAAAAAGGGATAACTATTAACCCTTTCCAGTACTTTATGTAAGATAGTTTGTACTGGGTGTGTGGCAATAAAGTTAATGGCAACTTTACATGTTCTGGGAGACACTAGTCCATTCCAGAAAATGGAGTCTGAGTTGGGAAGTCTAAAAAGACAACCCTGTGTTACTGCACTGAAGGTGCTGTGTAGGACACAGTAAAAAGATGATGCCTATGGAGTAGGTGAGGCTCCACAGTCTATAAACACAAAAATGTTAACACACACAGCAAAACACACGTAAGAGTAGAAAAAAAGGCTCACACTCTTACCAGGTGAAAACAATAAATCCTAGAAATCCTGCAAAGCTGCTGAGGACTCAATAGGAAAGGGTAATTAGCCATTATGCAGAATTCTCATTAACAGTTACACTTCTTTTAAACAAAACAGAGTGTGCCAATTAAACTGTTGAAACATATTGGTCTCATTGAGAATTCATGTTATTTTTCAAACACCATGAATGAGTCTTGCCTAAAGCTCCTATATAGTGCACTGTATAATTCTTTGGCGTTTGCTGTTTAAAGCATATTTTTAGATTATGCTTACTGTATCCTCAACAAGCCAAAAACCACTAACGTAAAGGTGCACGATGAAGGTGCGTTTGTTACAATGACCTCCCGAGGTGTGTATTTTCTCATCCACTCAAAGAACTTGGATGCCCTTTTCCTTTAAGGAATCACACAGTATGTATGGACCTACTGTGGTATGGAACAGACGTAAGGATACATTCCCTGTTCCTGCCATGTTAGAAATAATACTTGTTTTATTGCTTGTCCGAGAACATTGAGTTAATCCACACTAGTTGGTTGACATAATATATTGAATCCTCTGATAACACAAACATGTATTCCAAACTTATTGTAGCCAACACTTTTTTTATAGGTCATTTATTATGCATCCATACTTGTGTGTGTCTCATGGCGTAACAAGGCAAGGGGTGGTGAGGGTCGAATGATCCTACTGGGCCTTGTACATTCAGATCATGCAGGTTATTTATAAAAGTGGTTGGTTTTAAGCACAGATCCAGGATTCAAACCTGTGTTGCTCAACATGGTCTTGCTTCCAAGACACGCGCATTGCCACAGAGCTATCCACCCTTCACTTAATTACAATTGAGACAGTAGGATTCTGTCTAGTCACCCTTATTGAAGATGTACCATTTTGACAATTTGCTACTTCACCCCAAGGTAATAATACTAATGCTATACTTGTTAGTAATGTTAGTGAATATTTGATTTAGTCATGTGTCAGAATAAAGGCATGCATGTCTTCTAGAACATTAAAATCCACATTGTATTATGCATGTAGCAAACATCTTGAGGAATCACTCCCTCAAAGAGAAGAACATTCCTTAGATACGCTGAACCTCTGTGCATCATAAACGTTGGTGAAAGGCTGGTAACATCTGTACTCTCTTAGAATTAACAAGAACAGATACATCAGGATGAGCAAAGTCTTTGGTATAATGTATAAGAAGACACCCATCTCATATTCAGTGTTGAGACCATATTCAATAGTCTGCATCCTGCAGACGAGTTTACATTCCAGTTGGAGTGGTTGTCGGATTTCCTTCCCATGATAAATTATGATCATGATTTCCCAGAGGAACTGCTCTTTTTTGATTACCCCCATCTTTAGCCCACAATAGACCTAGAAACCAGGTACTGTGTACTTATGTATGTACTGGTGTCAGAAGGGTCTGTATTTGGAACACCGGTGGAACATTGATCAATTGGGACTGGGCAGAAGACTTCCTCTGTCGGTCATTCTGTTTTGTAGTAGGAGGAGCATTCTTTATCCCCTAACTCCAGATACAAATGTGGTGCGCTCTTCACCTCTGCCATATTTGCTGTGGTAGGTGTTGTAGATGGTTTGGGAGTTTTGGGGTAGTTTCTGGTTTTTCTAAGCTTTTGGACCTCATCATTCCTTGTAGACTGAGCAAATACCCATTTAAGAGTTTGTAAATCATCAAAGACTCTAACTAATAGGGTGACCTTGTGAGTGTTGTTGTGCACCAACCAACACGAGTGTGCGAATGCACACTTCAAATCCTGGGCAAATTCTCTTGGAGATTGGTCTTTGCCAGACAGCATATTATATGATATTTTCCAGGCCTCTCTCGGGTTACGTTGTGTAGAAAAATGTTTTCAAAAAGCTGCTTTATAAGTAAACCATTTATGGTAATTTTTCTCCAGTCCGGCAAAAAAGCTGGAAAACTCTTTATGTTATTGAAATTATTCCAAATGAGGACATCATTAGTTCATACAACTCTAGATGTTCCAACATAGAATATTTTGCATTTTTGTAATAAGGGGTCATAAAACCTTTGATGGCTTTTATTTGTTTCAGGGGTCTTTGATGAAACTCTCTTGGTTTCTGCCCGTTTGGGTCTATGAATCGGATTCCATTCTCACTCAGAGCTACTGCTGGAACCCCAAACCCTGTTTCTATCTGGGCTCTCCTTACTGTTCAGTTTTTGAAAATGCCGTCTAGAGGCACTGGGCACAGACTTCTCCCTTTGTTATTTTCTCTTGGACTTGTCAGTGTTATTTTCCCAAGATCCCTTTTTAGAGGTAAGATAATAGTGGGTTGCTTCCTCTATGGGTTGCAAATAAACACTGTCTCTTTGCCTAGATGGCCCAGAAAAATCCTGCCTGTCTCCCTGGCAGGGAAGAGACTTTAAAAATGCCCATTCTGGCCTGTAGACTTTGTCTTTCTATCTTAGCCAAGTGGACAAAATAATGTATCTGAAGAAGCATTCTCTGTAGTTCTAAAGTCACTCAATACTTTATATATTGCCTCAGGTCCAGATATATTTTCATTTCCACTCCTCTCCCCCACTGACATGCTTATTGTGACCCGCTTCCCCCTTCTCGCTGGTAAGGGCGAGAAGTCATCTATGTACGATAAAGAACGCTCTTCTTCCTCGTCTGAAATATTTGAGAGAGGGAACGTTACTCACCTCTCAATTCCTTGTTCAATAGAGGGGTCAGGCATATTGCATCACACAGCATGCATATGGGAAGTTGTAGGGTGGTGGAATGCAGCCTTTGTCAGAAGGGAATATTCCCCCTTTCCAAACCACCTGTCTCTTGTTGCTGTCTGCTGGGTGGTATTAAGGTCATTTTATGGCCCTTTTACTTCCTGCCATCATTTTTAGATGTATTTGCTGTAGTCACCTATATTGCAATTTTGCAATTTACACAATATTTGTTCCTCTTTTTCTGTTCTCCTTGGTTATTGAACAACTACCTTCCAATGAACTCCATCCAAATGCGGTATTGTTTTAAAAAATGTTACATTTTTTCTGTTTGTGTTTTCTCTTGTTCAATGGTTTATCTCTTTGCTTTTGCACTAACTCAATTGGAAATTGTACTTATGTAATTTGGCAAACTTACCTCTTGCTTTTGTCCCTGTATGTTATGCCATTCTTTGTGTTTTTCTTTAATTTATCTCTTTAAGTCTTAGCCTCAGATGAAGAGGTGGTTCAGGCTCGAAACACGTGTCAGGCTGTTCCTTGTTGAATACATCTTTTGGACTTCATGCCCTCATTTGCACTCTTTCTTGGCGCAGTGTAACTGGGACCCGCACGTGTTTCATTTGAATTTACCTCAGTGGAACTATACTGGCAGTATATCCACACTTCCCAGACACCTGCAGTCTTGTTGCCCTTTATCAAACTGTCTAGATACAAGTGCTGTGGACTGTGACTTTTTCTGCCAAATCGGTTGAAACAGAGTAACATCATTCTCACAAAATAAGTGGCGTTCCTAATGTGAAGGAAATACCCTTCACATTAGGAACGCCACTTATTTTGTGTCAGGAAATAATTCAGAGACGACAATGTGTGAAATAAAATACCCTTCACATTAGGAACGCCACTTATTTTGTGAGAATGACGTTACTCTGTTTCAACCGATACTTAAACGTTTTGGACTACAGATTTCTGTTTTATTTATTTTCTTCCAGTAAACCTTTACGATATCACCACCCAACTTGGAAACTAGTTCTATGGAACCTATCCCTATTTACCTATTCACCCAGCAACCTTTAAATCAGAATTGGTAGGTAAGCGCTGTCATATTCAGATATGTGGGTTAATTTTCTAAGACTTAACAAAAGCAGAAAGTGTCTGCTTTCAGATCCCGTTTTTGACCGGACCTTTGTATCAATAATCAGGAGGAAATGCAGTCTAACCTACTGCAGGACCTTGTACAAAACTAGTACCCTGCGTACAAATTACTTAATATCAGTAATTATACATTGAATGTTCCATAGTAGTTATGTAGATGGCGCTTGGTGAGCATAACCAAATCCTGATTTGCAATATTTAATATTAAGAAATAAATACCTTGTAGTTTGTAGGCAGGGTACTAGTTTATGGTACTACTATGGAACATTGAATGTATAATTACTGATATTAAGTAATTTGTACTTACTATTCTTTTCATTTTTTTCATGTTTTGTCTTCTCTTCTCACACCCTCTCCATGCTCTTTCCTTTGCAATTTGGTATGGAACTGTATAACTGTTAATCTATAAATAATATTACTTTACACTTGACAGACATTTCTTACTAATTTAATAAAATCTTTTGGTTAATTGTAATGTGTGTTGTATGTTCTCACCTAGTCACTTACAGACTTATACGCCCTGAAGACGGCCCGGTCAGGGTTGAAACACGTGTTGGCGTTTTTTCTGTTATAACTTTAGCGGTTTTTCTGTTATAACTTTGTGTTTTGGAAATAATTTGTAGAACTCCAGCACTTGGGAGTTGTTTCTGTTGCAACCTTCTGTTTTGAAACGTATGTTTACAAACCTCAACATTTGAAACTGGTGTGTTTACTTTATTGTGATATTATTCTGGGTGTTACTTATACCTTTTTTGACACACCTTCTCCAATAATACCATTTCCAAACCATAAGTGGCTTTGTTATAGTTTGTTCATTATTCAGATTTTAGTTGCATTTTTCTTATTGCTTAATCCAATGATCAAAGTTTGGAAGCGCAGAAAGCTAGGACAGCATAGTTCTTAGTGTTTTAATTGGGCAACAACTATTTCAGCGGACCACCCACCCCAAATAAAGTAAACACTATTTTCATGTATTTAATAAAGTAATTGTTTTATGAACCTGGGACGCCCAATTAACAGTATTAATTCACTACAGTCTCCTTCCCCTTTCGGGACAAGAAGCACACAGGGTTACCCAGACGCTCTAGTTATTGATAAAATATAAATAATTGAATACATTTAAATATACATAATTATGCATCTATGAAATTCCAATAGCAATGTTTAAAACAGAATTATTATGAAAGTGAACATTTAAAACACATGCATCACCATGTATACATTTCAATTACCCTGAGCATGCATCCTACATGTGATGAACCGTGAATGAGGGCTTGGTGATGTAACTAGGAAATAACTTTAATTATTTTATTGTCCTTTACTCTTCTGTGCTTGCTTAATTCAAAAAGTCAGGAGTTCTTGCCATATACAGACCACAGGATCTTTTTCATCATCTATAATTCCAGAAGCATATACAGTTGTGAAATATTTACTTATTTCCCAGCAAATACAGTCAATTCTTTATACCCTGCTCCTCAAAACTTACAAATGAAAGGGGCGGGATTTAAATTTTCCCCCTTAAAGTATTGCTTTCCTCAGGATTATTTCCCTTTTTTTTATCATACTTACAACTGAGTTTCTTTTGGCCATTTTACAGATAGATGGGCACCATCATAAGGACTGGTTACATTTTCCCCCTCTAGGATCCAGTGGGCATCAGTCAGAAAGATGGGGTCAGCTTCACCCTACAGCCGTGTCTCCATATTTCTGTATTGGCACCTATCTGCTGCCTCTTCCACTAAAAAGGGCCTGGGTCTTTAACTCCAGGTAGACCGCTTTTACAGTGTGCTGCTTGTAATCCATGAAATGGGTCCAAAAAGGAAGGCAATGTATTACATTCTCATGTCTGCTGTAATCAATTCTCCTGTGTCTCTTGTTTCCCTCCATCAGTCAGTGAATTATTGAGTCTCTATCACCAGGATCTATGGGTTTGAGCTTTTAAAGAGTATAAACCACACCTCGTAAAGCTGTGTACAATTGTTCTAATCTAATTGGTCAATGTATGTGTTTTTACACAGTCTTCAAAAAGTGACATTACCCTAAACATACCTCACCACTCATTAGGCATGTTAATATGGACGGCAGTCTGATGGGAGTGGCCTCTAAACCCATGGCCCCTCCCATTTGATGTGATATCATCCTAGATATTTTGAATTAAACAATTGTAACTTTCTAAATCAGCATATTGAACACATTTGATCATTTGATCACTCCCTGAGAGATGCGCAGGCGCGGACGGGCAGTCTGTGGCAGTCCGTGGGCGGACAGGCGTACAGTAAATTATCTCCATTTTTTGTATGCTCCATGTGCACACCCCTGATTGTATTCATTGGGTACTTAAGGAAAGGGTCAATATTTACCTTGCTGTCCTGAGTTGGAAAGATCCTGTGTTCTTTTATACACGGCTAATCTGCCTATTGACTAAGACTGTACTTAGAAATGACCCCAGATGGTCGTCGTTTCCCCATTGTGGATCACACTAAACAGGGACTTCCCAAACACCCATTGATTAAAAAGAAATTGACATTAGTTTTGCTAAATACCAGGTCCCTAGTAAAACACATGGTCGACATCCATGATTTCATCCTTGAACACAATGTGGACATCATGTGCATAACTGAGACTTGGCTCAGCGATGCACACAGTCCCACTATTGAACAGGTGACACCCCCTGGCAATGCCTTCTTCGGTAAACACAGAGAGATAGGCACCGGAGGAGGTGTGGCAATTATATGTAAAAAGGAATTAGGTATCTATCAAAGTAAAATGGAATGTGTGGGCTGTGATCTCCTACACATTAAGTTACTTGCTGACTCTAATCACAGTATTAACCTCATCCTCATCTACCACCCCCCAGGAGATTCTCCTAATTTCAATGATGACATTGTGAACACTATTACACCGTTTTTGACCACTAACTCTGCAGTGGTGATTCTGGGTGACTTTAACTTATGGAAGGGTCATCCTAAGGACAGGAAAGCTATTAATCTTGAAAAATCGTTACATAATCATCATATATTTATCCATAACATATAAAAGGCCATATCCTGGATTGGGTGGGAAGTGGAAATATTTTGATTGATAATGTAGTTACTACGCCATGTCCTTGGTCGGATCATTCCTCTATTCATTTTCAATTGACACTTCCTATCACGCTTCCCAGGAAACATGAACCTATGCATGAACTGCTTGGAAGGAATATGAAGTTGGTTACGCCTCCTATTCTCTTAGCATGCCTGGAGACGATAATAAATACTACTAAGGACTCAGATAGTCCAGAAGTACTTATTAGTACTTATAACGATCACATTTTAAAAATGCTGGATCATGTTGCACCGTTGAAGGTTAGAAAGGTTAGAGATACCCCTAACCATCAGCAAAGGTTTACTCCAGCACTAGCGGAACTGAAAACAGTTAAAAGACAGGCGGAACATATCTGGCAAAAAGATAACACCCCAGAAAACCTAGAAATCTGGAAAATTAAGGCTAAGGAATATAAGCTGAAAATTGAACAAGCTAAGCATAACTTCTACAACAATCAAATTACTAACGCTGGGAATCAAACTAAAGAGCGTTTTACTCTTTTGAGATCTTGGGAAAAGCCCGCCAGTATAAACCCGGTCATCAAACCCACAAGGGATGACTGTTAAAAGGTACAAAAAGCTTTTGCTGATAAATTGAAAACGGCCCAAAATAAAATCCTTCAAGAATTAGCCAAAATAACTCCTAGTGCTACTTTTAGCACACCCAATCATGACGGCAATAAGGAGACACAGGGCCTCATTACGACCCTGGCGGAGTGGGTCTACGCCAGCGGTATTCGCGGCGGACCCGTCCGCCCTACTACGAGTTCCCGTAGCGCCATGGAGCGCTTTCCGCCTGGTTTTTCCGGGCGGAGAAATCCATGGCGCTACGGGACCTTGTTGTTAATTACGCCACCGTATTTTACGGTGGCGTAATTAACGCCTTCCCCACTCCCATTATACCCTATGGGGCAAAAATGGGAATGGGGAAGGGTAAAATGGGGAATGGGGATTTACCGCCCCGCCAAGGTCGGAATGGGGCGGTAAATCCGCCAACCCCCATGGCGCTATCGGCAGCTTTCCGCCGTGCTCCATGGTGCATTTTGCACCACGATTTCCGCCAGGGTCGTAATGAGGGCCACAGTTTAAATCTAAAATTACATCTAAATCTTCCACTGAAGGAGAACAATCTCCTCAACAACCCCAAGTTAAGTTTAATTTCAAAGAACATACTGTAACAGATATTTGTAACATTATGCGAGCCATGCATCCGACTAGTTGTCAAGGTGAACTTTTACCATCTAAAATCATATTGGAAAATAAGGATATGTTTGCCCCCTTTCTCCGTCGCTTTGTAAATTCCTCTTTTCGCACCAATCACATTTTCCCATCTATAAAACATGTAGTAGTCACTCCTCTGTTAAAAAAGGTTGGTCTAGATCATAATGATGCTGCAAACCTCAGACCAATCACTAATACCCTCTTTTTTCTAAAACTTGTGGACAAAGTAGCTACGCTACAACTGCAGGCACATGTGGCAGAAAGAAATATCTTTCACACTAAACAATCAGGGTTCCGCAGTTTTCATGGCACCGAGAGTGCCTTGTTGGATTTGCAAACACACATGCTATCTGGACTGGAATCTGGCAAGTCGGGGCTGCTGATGCTACTCGATTTATCAGCAGCCTTTGACTTGCTAGATCACAAGATTCTGTTAGATCACATGTCTACCGTTGGAGGTCTCTCAGTGGAGGCAATAACCTGGCTAAGGTCATTCCTTGAGGGACGTAGCTCCCGAGTGCACTGGGGTGAGAGCGACTCTGATGCTGAGATCATCATTTGTGGAGTCCCTCAGGAGGCTTGCCTCTCCCCCTTGCTTTTTAACATTTACATTATCCCATTATGCTGGGATCTTGAGAATTCAGACCTCTTCTTCTGCAACTATGCAGACAACTTTCAGTTGGTACTAGAGGTCGGTGGAGACCACAGTAAGGACTAACAAAACTTAGATCGGGTCTACCAGATGGTAAAAAGCTGGATGACAACCAATTGGCTCTGCCTTAACGCCACCAAGACAGAGCTAATGTTATTTGGTCCCTGACAAGCTAGAGAGAAGTTGGGTTCTCAGTACAACAGTTTTCTGGTTGATGCATGTCAGATACCAGTGGTACCCAAGGTTAAGACCTTGGGCACCTATTTGGAGGCCAGCCTAGACAACAAGGCACATGTTGATGCCATTGTGAAAAGCACTAATTATCATCTGAAAGTGCTTCGTCAAGTGGCTCCGTTGGTTTCAGAGGATAACCGCAAAAAATTAGTCCGGGCCGTAATATTGCCTAGAGTGGACTATTGTAATGCTCTTTTGGGAGGGGCAAATAAAGTAGATCTACAAAGACTTCAAAAGATTCAAAACTCTGCGGTATGCATCATTTTTCAGATGAAGCGTATAGAGCCCACATCTGCAGCCAGGAGGAGTCTCCACTGGCTGCCAGTCTCAGCTAGAATACAATTCAAGCTCTTGATAAAGATATATGTACCTAGCAAGTCTCTTCGCTCAGCTAAGACCTGCTTTCTACACGTAGATCGAGTAAAAAGAGCTTGTGGTAATGGCCGCGCCTTTCATGTGCAGGCCGCACAGGCCTGGAATGCCCTTCCGGTGTCTCTACGCAATACAACCAATCTTCAGATTTTTCGGAAACAGTTGAAGACCTTTTTATTTTCATAAAATCTAATCCAGTTACCTGGTTGTACTAGATAGGGCCTACTTTCCTTCTTCTGGCGCCTGGATGCCTTCGGGATTTGGCGCCTTACAAATAAAATAACATAACATAACATTTTACTAGTAGGTCATCAGATTACTCTCACATAGGCAAATCAAAGGAGGTAAGTTTAATCTCAAGACAATGTATGGGGGTTGAATCAGAAATTTTGACTTTTTCTTCCCACTAATGCTTTTAGACAAAACATATGTTTCCATCTCATTATAACAGGCTCACCGGCACAGACACCAGGATAAATCACTGTCATGCACTGTTTCTGCACAAAACTATACAACGTTGCCTAATTTAGTTAATGAAGATAACACCACCATATTTCTGATTTAGGACCATGTACTAGTGCTTTTCAAGATGAACAGTTTAAAAAAAGTAAGTCTCTCTATGACCTTTTATTTAAAAGTTACAAGTGATAAAGTGAATCCAAAGAAAGATTGAAAAGGCTTTTTCTTTTCTTGCTTCCACTTTCCACAATGTTACATGTCACTCACTTACTTTTTTTTTGCCCAGCAACAGAACATCTGGTGTCCCATCCTGTTAGTTCAGAGCTGGGGTATTTTATTCCTGTGAATGCTGTAGTCACAGTGAACTTTCTTTGTAGTTAAGTTGGCAGGGTTTTTTATTGACTTCTGTCCCACCTCCTGGAGTGATTATAGGACCTACCTTCCCAGCAACAGACATCCAGTCCCAAAACGTGTTGTGTTCCTTCCTTCAGGAGGTCCTGGCTGATTGTGATATCAGAGTAGATGATAGGGTATCGCTGCTGACTTCTGTTCGAAATGAATTAAATATATATTTAAGGATTTAAGCCTAATCACGGAGAGACAGATGCAAGTTGTAAATGTGGGGCACTTGTTTTTATTGCAGAGCCTAACCCTCGACAGACATCTGCTTTTATGGTCGAATTTAAAAGCCACTGAGTTTCATTTCCTTGTAAAGGGAAGGGATGCCCCTTTCTGTATCTTGATGGGGAAGAATGCCCTTTCGCAGGGTTGGTTCCAAAGCAGATTTCATTCACAAAATGCAGATTTGTACAGTGATTTTCTTTTCCCATTGCTTTTATATTTTTACAACACAGGGAAATGTCATACATTGTATGGGCTTTTCAAGCTCCGATCAAAGGTACACATTTTAAACACGTGTGGGTTTTTAATCTTATAAAGGAAATAAAAACAAAGCCCATCTGAAAATGGAGGCCTAATTCAATTTTTCTGTCATTTTAAATGTCATGCTTTTCATCTCTGATTGGACTATTTTTTATTTTACTTGTAATTTATTTTTAATTTATAAGTGTGTTTCAGTTAACAATTAACTTTTCAGATACTATATTAAATCATCATACAGTCGCACATATACATACATTAATACATTATAAAGCACCCATATGAATATAAATACAAAATATAAAAACGCTCTTCTTATTTCATGCAAATTCATACATTAACTTACTATATATACAATACGAAAAGATATCCATAAAATGTATTCTTTTATACTATACTATCTGTATCCATTAAAATCTATCCTTTCATTTTCATCCCACCCATACATTTCATGAATAAAAAGCTCTTAAACAAGTTAATCGACGTTCAATGCAATGTACGCATACATTAATGCCCTTTAAAACCTTTTCTACTTCAATCCACAATCTACTTAGCACAATAATTAGTGATATTTGTGCACCTGCAAGGCAAGGCAACAGTCCCAGAATGGATCCCTATTGATTTCATCTATATCATATACACATTTCCCCAAATAATTAATGACATGTCTGTAACTGCAAGGAAACGGTCTCAGAATTGATTCATGTTGATTTCATCCAGATCATATGTGTGCAGTTTACCTCATTGTTGATACACAATACAAATATGTGTATTGCTTTTAAACTTTCAAGCATGCTAGTTATTTTACACAGTCGTCAGTAGTGGTTACTCCACTCTATACCACACCAGGTCCACAAACAGCTAACAGCTAATTGATTTATTCTTAGTTGTAGAAAAAAAATATTTATTTTGGTGATGAAAATTATATAACATAATGTTTGGGTTTAAAAAATGTGAAGTTGAAACTCAAAAAAGTGGTAAAACTCTTTGAACAAAATGCGATCTTGACTCTTAAATCAATCACATTATTTTTCTTTTATCATAGATTCCTGCTTGAGTAGTGGGAAATATGTATTCTATGATGGAAACCATCAAATGTCATAAAAAAAGTCTTCATGTATAGCTTTCAATTCTATTAAAGATTTACCATCATACTTGTATAGCCCTGCACAGCAAACACATCAGAGGACAAAATGCAACTGTCATAGCCTAGATGTTCAATAAAGCTCTTGTAATTTGAACAGTCACAGCTAAGAATGATAGCCCTAGTTCAAGCTGGACACCCTTTACACGGACGCCTTGAGAGAGCAGTTTAATAAAGGTTGTTGGATTCTTCCATATGATCGAAAAGATTCATTGTTGTGCTTTGTCTTTTACTTTAGGCATATATTTGATAAAAGACAAAAGAAAGAATTGGAGCATGAAAAAAGGCTTATAGGCGGACTATTAAAAATATATAAATCTAGCTTAGATGAGGCATTCCCAGTTTATCCACATCATTTAAGATTTCTGGAGGTACTCCAACCATAAAAGAGACTCAGAGAACATTGATGAACATTAAAAGCTTCTGCATCCTGCATCTGGAGAAGAACAATATCACATATTTAGGGATCATGATTCCAAAACAAAGTAAATTATTCTTCAACTAAACACTGACATTGCATTGGGAGATATTGGACGGTTATTGAAGAGATTGTCACCCCTTACAGTCAGAGGGATAAACATAGTCAAAATGTGTAGTCTGCCTAAATAT
The DNA here is from genome assembly GCF_040938575.1 of Ambystoma mexicanum. Lineage (NCBI taxonomy): Eukaryota > Metazoa > Chordata > Amphibia > Caudata > Ambystomatidae > Ambystoma > Ambystoma mexicanum. The sequence continues at coordinate 1,052,520,615 of NC_090937.1, read as the reverse complement.
ATTTTTCCGTTTCATAGGGTGGCTACTGTGAGGAATCCTGTGGAGTTATTACTGATCCCCAGCCTAAAGTCTCCTCCTATGTGGCCAGGGGAAGGCAGCCACTAGCTGATTCCGTCCCTCGAGGTGGTATTCTGAGGCTGGATCACATGGCAAGAGATGATTGCAAAGGGAGAGTGGTGACTCCTCAAGGGGAAATGAAATATACTTCTCTTTATTGTAAAGAAGATCAATTAATTCCAAGGTTTTTAATGGCTTGTTGCCATTATTCAAAACCAACTGATTCTAAAGCCCTGAGAAATACTCTGTTTAAACAAAAAAAACATTTGGGGGCCAATTCATAGAATTTGGCGCACAAGTGGCGCACGCGGCTGGCGCACAGTGTGCGCGTGCGGTAGTCTGCGCCAGCCGCGTGCGCCGAAACACATTCAGGCGCACAGCGTATTCATGGATTCCAACATCCACAACCAGCCGTGGCGCAGAGTGGCGCAGCGACCCTGCAGCAGCGTCAGTTACGCCCCCAAGAACGCCCCTCGCGCAGGGAAAAGCCATCAAAATCCCCAATCCAGCGCAAAGGGCAGCAGCAAACGCAGAGCGGGGAGCGTGTATTTCAGGGGTGTGCGGGTGTTCCCACACGCGATAGGCCTGGGTACGTGTATTACAGGGGTGCGTGAGAAAATCTACACACGATTGGCCTGGGTACGTGGATTTCAGGGGTGCGCGAGAAATTCTACACGCGATTGGCCTGGGTACGTGTATTACAGGGGTGCGTGAGAAAATCTACACGCGATTGGGCTGGGTACGTGGATTTCAGGGATGCGCGAGAAATTCTACATGCGATTGGCCTGGGTACGTGTATTACAGGGGTGCGCGAGAAAATCTACACGCGATTGGGCTGGGTACGTGGATTTCAGGGGTGCGCGAGAAATGCTACACGCGATTGGCCTGAGTACGTGTATTACAGGGGTGCGTGAGAAAATCTACACGCGATTGGGCTGGGTACGTGTGTTTCCGGGTGCGCGGGTAGTTCCACACGCGATTAGCCTGGGTACGTGTGTTCTGGGGTGCCGTGAACTTTCACACGCGATTGGTTGAAATCCACGTGTGTTCTGTCATCACGTGCAATGAGGGATACACCCTCGCACGTCACGTCACAGACGCGCTCACGCGCTGAGGGCCTTTGGTCCAATGAAAATGCGTATGCGTCCAGACGCGCTTACGCGCTAAGGGCCTTTCCTCGAATTACACGCTGACATGCAGATTTTTCACGTGCCAAATCACTCCGTATCAAGCCGGCCACGCGAATACACACGGAAGACCACGCTCCTGCCCAGAAGGCCGAATCACTGCCCCCCAGTGCCCCGAGCAGCCTCCCACGTGCCATCTGCTGCTGCCTGCCTGCCTGCCTGCTGCCACCGTGCCCTGCCATTTGGTGCCTGCACATCAGCCATCTGCAGGGGTCCAGTTGCTGTGTCCACCCCTGCTGGAACAGTAGACTCCCGACTGGGATACCATCGCTCCACAGCCCAGCCCCAGGACCCAGTTGCCCACCCACGCCTGCCTCGGGGGTCGCCATGTCGGGGCAAGCACCATCTGAGACCAGTGGCGACCCCCAGCCTGAGAGGCAGAGGGCCACCAGCTTCAGTCAGAAGGAAGTTGGTGTCCTGGTGGAGCATGTCCTGGGGCATTATGATGCCCTCTTCGGAAGACCACGCGCCAACAAGGAAGGACGGGAGAGGATCTGGGACGATGTAGTGGTTGCCATCAACGCGGAGGGGGTGGCAACCCGCGACATCAAGCACATCAAGAAGCGCTGGGAGGACTTGAGGTCCAGGACCCTCAATAAGGCCCGGCGCCTCGCGGAGGGGGGCCGGGCACGCCTGAGTGACATCCAGATGAGGTTCCTGGAACGCGTAGACCCAGCGCTCCACGCCCAGATCCTTCGGAGGCAGACCCATCTGGAGTTGGCCGGTAAGTGGCCAAGCATTTCTGTGTGAGACAGGGCATGTTGCAGTGTGCTGGTTGTCTGATACCTGCCTGTATGTGTGACATAGGCCATGTACGTATGTGTGTGTGCAGGGACATCATGGTCAGGCATGTGAGTACAGTGATGTGTGAACCACATGGTTGGTGCATGTGTTCTATTGCAACATGGGGGGCTCTGTGCGGAATGGACACATGGAAGCATGGCAGTCTCTGTTCCTGGACATGGGTGGGGGTGAGGGATGGGTGCTGGTCCCATGTACACAAATGGTGTCCATGTGTGTGTGTCTGACCTGCGTGTCTGTGACTTGTAAATGCCATGGATGCATGACACATGTCTGTGACAATGTTCAGATTCACTGATGCAGCCTAGTCATCCTTGTATCCACTGCGTCTGTGGTGTACGAGGCCAGATGGATGGAACTACGGTGAGGTGTGTGCATGTGATGGCAAGACCCATGATGCATGTGAGTTTAAAACCAACATTGTATGAATCATGAGACCCTTGGTCATGTATGCCAATGTCCATGGCATGCGCCATGCCTGTTACTGTATGTGTTTTGCCTGCACTGACCCATGTGTTGTGGAGGGACATGATGGAAGTGATGTATGACAGTGCCACTCATCTGCTGTTGCTTCCTGTCTAGGGGACCATTGTACAGTACCCTGATGCTTGTGTTCTATGTCTCCCTCTACACAGTGGCAAATGAAGAAGAGGGCGGAGAAGGCGCTGTGAAGCAGAGCGGCGGGGATGCCGCCACGGCTGCAGCGGAAGGGGTGGGTGAGCCCCCACAGGGGCTTGCACCGTCGGAAGATGGCGTGGAGACATCCAGGTTGGTGGTTTCCACAGAGGGGGAGGAGGCCGCTACTGAGCCACACATGGGGCCTGGTGGGGGCATCTGTAATGCTCACCTGATTCTCGCAGAGGCGCCGGTCTTGACTGGGCGACTACCGTATCTTCAAAGGTGATGTGTAGCACCCGGTTGGCTCTTTGGGCTGGACCTCTGTGCACTGTATGCCTGACGTGTAGAGTAAGATGTCTGCAGATAGAAAATAAGGGGTTAATGAACTGGGGTTATTGGGGTGTCCCTATCTCTTCCCTCTTCTCCTCTCCTGTAGACCCCCAAAGGTTAACGCTCTCACCTTAGGTAAGTGAATGCCGAGCTCTCCATCTGCCTCGGGGCAGGGTGCTGTAACCAGTTTCTTCACTGGATAGGTAGCGCAGGCCTCTTGACTTCAGAGGACTGCTGTCCGTCGTTTACTGCACGAACGGTAAGTTTCGAGTCATTCAAATGTCTGTAAAGTCTTTAGTAATGATGTCTCTTGTTTTGCAGGGTTCCGGCGATGGCGGATGACGGGCTGAAGTGAGTTGAAGATGGAGCCCGTGTGATGAATAGAAGCGCCTGGAAGCACGTAAGTAAGCGCTTGTTGCCTGCTTCACGATGCGCTCTAACTGTCTTTTTATTTTGCAGGTACGAGTTCGGAGCGGCTGCAGGGTGCCGGAATACCCACTGGATTAGATGTGGAAAGGAGTAATGGCACGTGAGTATTAAAGTTCCCCAATGTCTTAAACGCACCTTGTTTTGTCTTTCAGATGTGGGATGCAGCGCCGAAGGCCTCCGGAGCGTGCAAAGAGTTTGTAAGCTTTTGTCTTTCAGATGCCGGAATGCAGTGTGAAGACCTCCGGAGCGCACAAAGAGTAGGTAAGCCTTTGCCTTTCAGATGCCGGAATGCTAACCTGTTCTTCCTTGTCTTTATAGGTGTTGCTGAAGACTGGATTCAGGATGGTAAGCCTTTGCATTTCAGATGCCGGAATGCTAACCTGTTCTTTCTTGTCTTTATAGGTGTTGCTGAAGACTGGATTCAGGATGGTAAGCCTTTTTCCTTAGGCCCAGGACCGGATGCAGAAGACACGATGAGCGTTCTGCTGCAGAGGTTGCAGAATAACGCAAAGCAAGATTCATCCACCGGGTGTGGTTTAAATAGCCTCCTATAGTGCTTCGGTGTCTCCTTCCACAGCCACGCCTAGGTAAGAAAAGAGTTCCTGCTTTCCAGAAGAGTTCCAGTGTTCTGAATCTAGGGAGTGGCTCCAGCCCCACCCAACAGGAAAAGTAGTTCCAAACAGAAGGAGACCAGAGGCTCAACTGGCAGGCAAGTAAGCAGCATGGTCTGCTGCAGGTAAGTCCACCCAAGCATTATGAGCCCGGCGCTTCCAGCGCTGGGACTGGGCATATTTATGAGCCTGGTGCCACTGGCGCCAGGACTGGGTCCAAAAGGTCCCAATTGGGACTGGTTGGCACTCGGAACCTGGGTTATGGATCTGCTTCCAAGGGAGTTGGGTAAACCCTGACCTTTTGGAAGCAGAGATCATGACAGTACCCCCCCTCAAGCCCCCTCCCAAACCGGGCTTCTCCGGGGGTTTTGGCTTGTCAGGAAATGTTCGGTGAAATCTTTTGATTAGGCGAGGAGCGTGGACATATTCAGCAGGTTCCCAGGATCTCTCTTGGGGGCCGTAGCCTTTCCAGTCAATTAGGTAGAATAGTTTAGATTTGGAGATCTTGGAGTCCAGAATGCTTTTGACTTCAAACTCGAGTTCTCCATCAACTAGGATAGGTTTTGGAGATTTGGTTAGTCGGGTTTGAGGTTGCACGGGTTTTAATAGAGAGACGTGGAAGACCGGATGTATCTTCATGTGCGGGGGCAAGTCCAACTTGACCGCTACTGGGTTTACTATGGTAGTGATGGAATAGGGACCAAGGTATCTTGGGTTGAATGTGCGTGGCCCTTTTAGAGATAGATATTTGGTGGATAACCAGACTTGATCCCCTACTTGATAGTGAGGGGCTTCCTTCCGATGTTGATCTGCTCCTTTCTTGTATTGTTCTTTAGCCCTTTGAAGGTGAGAAACAGCTTCCTTAAAGGCTTGGGTGATTGTAGAATGCAGGTAGTCTACTGCTGGTGTTTCAAGATCTTGGAGGGGATCCAACTCCGAGGTTCAAGGGTGACTGCCGTACAAAAGAAAAAACTGGGTTTTCCCAGTTCCTGAATGGACAGAGTTATTGTAGGCATATTCGGCTATCCAAAGGATATCTTTCCAAGTTTTTTCAGTTTGTTGCAGCATGCAGCGTAAATACTGTTCCAGAGTTTGATTGGTCCTCTCGGTTTGTCCGTCGGTCTGAGGGTGGTGACTGGTCGATAGTCTCACATCAATTTGAGCCGACCGACAGCAACTTCGCCAAAAATGAGAAATAAATTGACTACCTCGATCCGAAATTAGAACCGAAGGAAAACCGTGCAGTCGGACGATGTTTTCGAGAAATTCTCGGGCCAGAGTTGCTGCTGTTGGCAAGCCTTTGAGCGGAATGAAATGCGCCATCTTGGAGAATAAGTCCACGATTACTAGAATCGTATTGTATCCGGAGCATGGAGGTAGATCGGTGATGAAGTCCATAGAAAGCGTATGCCAAGGGCGAGGTGGGATGTCAATAGGGCGTAAGAGGCCTGCTGGTCTTTCCTTTTGACTCTTGTTTTGGGCGCATACTCCACAGGACATTATAAAGTCTCTGATATCTTTCTTCCAAGACGGCCACCAGAAGTAGTGCTTGATCTTTTCTGAGGTCTTGGCCATACCGGGATGACCTTCCATTAAAGAGTCGTGATAACAAGAGATTACTTTTTTCTGTAAATCTGTGCTGGGTAGGTATAATCGTTCTTGGAAATACAATAAGTTGTCCTTTACTGCAAAGTCCTTTCCCTGCAGATGCCAATTCTGTATGTCTGCTGGAGTTACAAGTTGCCTGGCTTTATCCTTAACTTCCTCTATGGATTCGGTGGCGATTACACCCAGAATTCTTTGTTCGGGAATGATTGGTACAGGTTTAGGGTTGATCAAGTGTTCTTCCACTCCCATCCGAGAAAGGGCATCAGCTTTACCGTTCTTTGTACCAGGTCGATAGGTAATTATGAAGTCAAACTCGGCAAAGAATAATGCCCAACGGAGTTGTCTAGAGGATTGGGCTTTTGCGGTTTTCAAATATTGCAGGTTTCGGTGATCCGTAATCACAGTAACGGTGTGTCGGGCCCCCAGCAGATAATGCCGCCAAGCCTTAAAGGCAGACTTGATAGCCAGAAGTTCCTTGTCAGTAATCGTGTAATTGATTTCAGGAGGCGAGAATTTGCGGGACCAAAATGCCACGGGATGCAACTGATTGGTTACCAGGTCCTTTTGTGATAGAACTGCCCCCATGGCAAGGCTTGAAGAATCAGTTTCCACGATGTAGGGGAGTTCGGGGCGAGGGTGTTTTAAGATTGGTGCAGAGATAAATTTAGTCTTCAAATCCTGGAAAGCTTGTTCCGCCTCGGTAGACCATTCAAAACGTTTGTTTTTCTTTAACAAGGCAGTGATGGGCTGGACTATTCGAGAGAATTCGGGGATAAACCTGCGGTAAAAGTTAGCGAAGCCCAACATGCTTTGCACACCTTTTACGGAGGATGGTGATGGCCATTTGAGAACTGCATCGACCTTCTTTGAATCCATACGCACTCCGCCAGGTGATAATATGAATCCCAAGAATTCAACTTCAGTCACGTTGAAAACACATTTTTCCAACTTAGCGAAAAGTTTGTGTTGACGCAATCTTTCGAGGACCATTTTCACGTGTTTCCGATGTTCAGATTCCGATGAAGAATAAACGAGGATGTCGTCAATGTAAACAACAACACATACACTATGAGCTCTCTGAGGACATCGTTCATAAAATATTGAAAGGCGGCCGGGGCATTGCAAAGTCCGAAGGGCATGACCTGATATTCAAATAGCCCATACTTGGTGCGGAAGGCCGTTTTCCATTCATCGCCCTCTTTTACTCATACCATGTGGTAAGCTCCTCTAAGATCCAGCTTTGTATATATGCATGCTTTTCTGACTTGGTCCAGGAGTTCAGGGATCAAAGGTAACGGATATCTATTCTTAACGGTGATCTGGTTCAGGGAGCGATAATCGATACAAGTTCTAAGGTCTCCTTCCTTTTTTGGAACGAAGAACAAAGCTGAAGAAGCAGGGGACTTGGAAGGACGAATAAACCCATTTGCCAGGTATTGATCCAGGTATTGTCGAAGGTGAAGGTTCTCAGGCTCGGTGAGGGCATACATTCTACTACAAGGAGGAGTAGATCCAGGTATCAGGTCTATCTGGCAGTCATAAGACCTATGAGGAGGTAGAGAGTTAGCCTGATCCTTCCGGAAAACATCTTGGTATTCTAGGTATTCGGGAGGTAACTGGGGAGTCTCTGAAGAAATTGCGGCCAGTGCAACACCAGGTGGAGGGTGACAAGTAGAGACACATTCTGGAAACTGGACCGTTCTTGCTCGCCAATCGATCAGAGGATTGTGTGTCTCTAACCAAGGTATTCCTAGAATAATCTGAAACTGAGGGGCCTTGATCACATCGAACACGATCTTCTCATGGTGTCCATCTTGACTTACTAGCGTCACCTCTTGAGTGGTATGCGTTACTGGCCCGGAGGCTATCTCCGTACCATCCACCGTAGTAATGACGTCCTTTACAGCCTTGGGACAAAGAGTTAGATTCATCCTCAAAACCATTTCATGATCCACATAATTGCCGATGGCACCGCTGTCGACGTAAGCTTCAATTGCATGTAATCGATCCGGATTATCAGGGCTAATGAGGACCATCGGTATCACGAAATGCGAGGTCACAGAACTGGTTTTCACGCTCGGCAAGAGGACCTCTATTCTTGTCGGGCGAGGTCGTTTCCCTGCTCAGAGTTTGTAACTTTGGTAACTGCAGCTCCTACTGCCTTCTTGGCAGGTTTCACCGGACAGTCTCGAAGAAAGTGTCCTGAGTTTCCGCAATATAGGCATAATTGCAACTGTTTCCTCCTTTCCCGCTCCCTTTGTGTTAGAGGACCTTTCAGACCCCCTATTTGCATGGGTTCCCCGGAGTCTACTCCTTTGGAAGGAGTTGGCGGTTTGGGAAATACTCGAGCATCAAACTTGGAACGATCGGCCTTCCTGTTCTGCAGCCTGTGATCTATTTGAACGACCAAGTCTATATAATCCGAACAGTCTTGTGGGGGATTCACTACTTGGGCTAAAACGTCTTTGAGCTCTCCACGTAGACCTCTATAAAACAGCGTAATCCTTTTGTCCTCAGGCCATTGAGTTTCCACTATTAGTCTATTGAAAGATGCAATATAAGCCAAAAGGTCTTGATTACCCTGTCGCAACGAAAGAAGCTCATTGTCCAAGGCCTGCCCCTGTGAATGTCTTGCGAACAGTTTTTCCATACTAAGCTGAAAGGCTTGAAAATCATGGAGAACCGGATCATCTTGATTAACTAGAGGGATCGACCAGTCTGCCGCATTGCCACTAAGGTACGAAAGTACAAAAGCTACTTTTGCTTGATCAGTTGGAAAGGCTGCTGGCCGGCATAAGAAGTGCAACCGGCACTGATTGATAAATACTGCAAACCTCTTTGGGTCACCAGAAAATCGTTCGGGCGGAGCCAGAGGTACATTCCCAGGTAGGTTGATCTGCACTGGATTCATAGAGGAGGTTGAAGGAAGATTTGCCCCTGATGCGGGTAACGGGGACTGTCCGGCTTGTGACTGTAGCACTTGTCTAGCAAGATCGTCTGTTCTCTCCTTGGAAATAATTAGTTCCCTTCTTAGAGCATTCGTTTCCTGACAAGCTGCATGCACTTCTGCCCTTAGTTCCCTAAGTAACCGGGCTAGGGGGTCAGTATCCGAGGTTTCCATAGCGCCTGGGCGAGAGTTTTGCGGTAGGCTTTGCGTTCTGTAACGCTCACCTGATTCTCGCAGAGGCGCCGGTCTTGACTGGATGACTACCGTATCTTCAAAGGTGATGTGTAGCACCCGGTTGGCTCTTTGGGCTGGACCTCTGTGCACTGTATGCCTGACGTGTAGAGTAAGATGTCTGCAGATAGAAAATAAGGGGTTAATGAACTGGGGCTATTGGGGTGTCCCTATCTCTTCCCTCTTCTCCTCTCCTGTAGACCCCCAAAGGTTAACGCTCTCACCTTAGGTAAGTGAATGCCGAGCTCTCCATCTGCCTCGGGGCAGGGTGCTGTAACCAGTTTCTTCACTGGATAGGTAGCGCAGGCCTCTTGACTTCAGAGGACTGCTGTCCGTCGTTTACTGCACGAACGGTAAGTTTCGGGTCATTCAAATGTCTGTAAAGTCTTTAGTAATGATGTCTCTTGTTTTGCAGGGTTCCGGCGATGGCGGATGACGGGCTGAAGTGAGTTGAAGATGGAGCCCGTGTGATGAATAGAAGCGCCTGGAAGCACGTAAGTAAGCGCTTGTTGCCTGCTTCACGATGCGCTCTAACTGTCTTTTTATTTTGCAGGTACTAGTTGGGAGCGGCTGCAGGGTGCCTGAATACCCACTGGATTAGATGTGGTAAGGAGTAATGGCACGTGAGTATTAAAGTTCCCCAATGTCTTAAACGCACCTTGTTTTGTCTTTCAGATGTGGGATGCAGCGCCGAAGGCCTCCGGAGCGTGCAAAGAGTTGGTAAGCTTTTGTCTTTCAGATGCCGGAATGCAGTGTGAAGACCTCCGGAGCGCACAAAGAGTAGGTAAGCCTTTGCCTTTCAGATGCCGGAATGCTAACCTGTTCTTCCTTGTCTTTATAGGTGTTGCTGAAGACTGGATTCAGGATGGTAAGCCTTTGCCTTTCAGATGCCGGAATGCTAACCTGTTCTTTCTTGTCTTTATAGGTGTTGCTGAAGACTGGATTCAGGATGGTAAGCCTTTTTCCTTAGGCCCAGGACCGGATGCAGAAGACACGATGAGCGTTCTGCTGCAGAGGTTGCAGAATAACGCAAAGCAAGATTCATCCACCGGGTGTGGTTTAAATAGCCTCCTGTAGTGCTTCAGTGTCTCCTTCCACAGCCACGCCTAGGTAAGAAAAGAGTTCCTGCTTTCCAGAAGAGTTCCAGTGTTCTGAATCTAGGGAGTGGCTCCAGCCCCACCCAACAGGAAAAGTAGTTCCAAACAGAAGGAGACCAGAGGCTCAACTGGCAGGCAAGTAAGCAGCATGGTCTGCTGCAGGTAAGTCCACCCAAGCATTATGAGCCCGGCGCTTCCAGCGCTGGGACTGGGCATATTTATAAACCTGGTGCCACTGGCGCCAGGACTGGGTCCAAAAGGTCCCAATTGGGACTGGTTGGCACTCGGAACCTGGGGTATGGATCTGCTTCCAAGGGAGTTGGGAAAACCCTGACCTTTTGGAAGCAGAGATCATGACAGCATCCCCGCTGGTGCAAGTGGTGCAGTCCAGGGCCAGGGGCAGGAGGCAGCACAGGTCGCCGTGGAGGTGCCTGTGCATGTCACTGTCCCGGACACTGTGACTGCACCACCATGCACCAGCAGGGATGTCACATCCCAGGCCCGTCCGCAGGTAGGGGAGATGTCCATGTCATCTGACACTCCTCTACCTGCGGACGAGGGGACCGCTGGCCGTGTGGAGAGGGTCCTGATTGGTGTCGCGTTGCGCACGGCTGGCATTCGTGATGAGGTGCATGCTTCCCGGGAGGAGCATGCACATCATCACGAAGATCACCGTGCGTACGTGAACCATTTGGGAGCCGCCATGGTCGGGGGTTTCCTACATGTGTGTGGCCTTCTGGCAACCCTCTCCTCCTCTGTGGAGGCTATGCGCCAGTCGTGCTCCATGCCGTCTTCCGGCCCAGATGCCACCAGGGCCCCCTGTGGACCTGCCCCGACCAACGTAGCCAGCTCGGTGGGGACCCCATCCCTTCCACAGTCGGGAGTCGAAGGTCCAGCAGGGGTGGACACACCAGCAACTGTCCCCCTGCAGATGGAGGATGTGCCGGCATCATCTGGCAGGGCACGTGCACGACGGCATCAGTGGATTCCATCAGCCTGGATGCCGTCGTGCTGGCAGAGGCAGTGGCGTCGGAGGCAGCAGCAGGCTCGACGTGGGAGGCATCATGGCTCGGGGCCATCAAGATCAGAGGGGCAGGCATCGGCCGGAGGGCAGGAAAACCCTGGGATGGCAGTGTCTTCCGTGTGGGAGCAGTTGGTCCAGCGGATAGGTGCGGAGCGGCAGCGAGCGGAAGAGGAGCGGCTCACCATGGTCAGGGCGGAGTTCTCCATGCGTCGGGCGTTGAGGCGGGCTGAGTGCCTCGAGGAAGCTCGCAGGGAGTTTGAGGTGGACACGGGGTTGTCCCTGCGAGACCTCGGGGCCAGGACAGAGTCCCGCCTCCGGGACATCGACATGGAGTTCGATGATGCCCTGGCCAGCAACATCACAGAGTGAGCCGCAGGACTTGCCCGCTGCCATTGTATATAGTTCTTTAGTTAGTTAGTGTTAGGTTTCCTTTATTTTTTAAGTTTTTTTTGGACCGCTCGGACAATGGCCACTTTTCTGTATATATTTTCTTTTATTAGTTAGTAGTAGTAGGTTTCATTTATGGTGTTGGGCTCATGGACCCTGGGATATTCTTGTACATAGTTTGATGTTTGGAAAACATTTGTTGGATTTATATTTGTGTTCACCATGAGGCAATGGTTTTTCCTTATTTTTCCCCCCATTATTTTGCTTTGGACTACATTAGTTTTTGGATTTTTTCTATTAGTTCTCAGACATGGACCATTTGTTTTGTCATCCCCATTGTTGTGTGTTTTATTTCTTTACTTCATTTTCATCTTTAATACATATATTTATTACTTACATTTGTGGTATTTTCTCATTGGTTTCATGCATGTCATGATATGGGTTTTGACATTCACTTGCACCCATTGTGTATGTGTGTGTGACGGACATGTGTTCATTTACATACTTGCCATTGGGGTTGTATCATGTAATTGCATCTACTATGTGGGTGGATGCAATCCTTGCTGGGTGTTTGTGCTGGGTATGCTGCCCATTACTGCCATGATTGCGTTTCGTCAGGACCTGGGGGCAGGGGGACATGAGTGGGGGCCTGCTGGGGGGTGGGGGTGCAAGGGGACATGGTTGGGGGCCTGCTGGCAGGTGCCCCACAGTGCTGGGGGGTGGGGGTGCAGGGGGACATGAGTGGGGGCCTGCTGGGGGGTGGGGGTGCAAGGGGACATGGTTGGGGGCCTGCTGGCAGGTGCCCCACAGTGCTGGGGGGTGGGGGTGCAAGGGGACATGAGTGGGACATGGTTGGGGGCCTGCTGGCAGGTGCCCCACGGTGCTGGGGGGTGGGGGTGCAAGGGGACATGAGTGGGACATGGTTGGGGGCCTGCTGGCAGGTGCCCCACAGTGCTGGGGGGTGGGGGTGCAGGGGGACATGAGTGGGGGCCTGCTGGGGGGTGGGGGTGCAAGGGGACATGAGTGGGGGCCTGCTGGGGGGTGGGGGTGCAAGGGGACATGGTTGGGGGCCTGCTGGCAGGTGCCCCACAGTGCTGGGGGGTGGGGGTGCAGGGGGACATGAGTGGGGGCCTGCTGGGGGGTGGGGGTGCAAGGGGACATGGTTGGGGGCCTGCTGGCAGGTGCCCCACAGTGCTGGGGGGTGAGGGTGCAGGGGGACATGAGTGGGGGCCTGCTGGGGGGTGGGGGTGCAAGGGGACATGAGTGGGGGCCTGCTGGGGGGTGGGGGTGCAAGGGGACATGGTTGGGGGCCTGCTGGCAGGTGCCCCACAGTGCTGGGGGGTGGGGGTGCAAGGGGACATGAGTGGGAGCCTGCTGGGGGGTGGGGGTGCAAGGGGACATGGTTGGGGGCCTGCTGGCAGGTGCCCCACAGTGCTGGGGGTTGGGGGTGCAGGGGGACATGAGTGGGGGCCTGCTGGGGGGTGGGGGTGCAAGGGGACATGGTTGGGGGCCTGCTGGCAGGTGCCCCACAGTGCTGGGGGGTGGGGGTGCAGGGGGACATGAGTGGGGGCCTGCTGGGGGGTGGGGGTGCAAGGGGACATGAGTGGGGGCCTGCTGGGGGGTGGGGGTGCAAGGGGACATGAGTGGGGGCCTGCTGGCAGGTGCCCCACAGTGCTGGGGGGTGGGGGTGCAGGGGGACATGAGTGGGGGCCTGCTGGGGGGTGGGGGTGCAAGGGGACATGGTTGGGGGCCTGCTGGCAGGTGCCCCACAGTGCTGGGGGGTGGGGGTGCAAGGGGACATGAGTGGGACATGGTTGGGGGCCTGCTGGCAGGTGCCCCACGGTGCTGGGGGGTGGGGGTGCAAGGGGACATGAGTGGGACATGGTTGGGGGCCTGCTGGCAGGTGCCCCACAGTGCTGGGGGGTGGGGGTGCAGGGGGACATGAGTGGGGGCCTGCTGGGGGGTGGGGGTGCAAGGGGACATGGTTGGGGGCCTGCTGGCAGGTGCCCCACAGTGCTGGGGGGTGGGGGTGCAGGGGGACATGAGTGGGGGCCTGCTGGGGGGTGGGGGTGCAAGGGGACATGAGTGGGGGCCTCCTGGGGGGTGGGGGTGCAAGGGGACATGAGTGGGGGCCTGCTGGGGGTGGGGGTGCAAGGGGACATGGTTGGGGGCCTGCTGGCAGGTGCCCCACAGTGCTGGGGGGTGGGGGTGCAGGGGGACATGAGTGGGGGCCTGCTGCGGGGTGGGGGTGCAAGGGGACATGGTTGGGGGCCTGCTGGCAGGTGCCCCACAGTGCTGGGGGGTGGGGGTGCAAGGGGACATGAGTGGGACATGGATGGGGGCCTGCTGGCAGGTGCCCCACGGTGCTGGGGGGTGGGGGTGCAAGGGGACATGTGGCTTGGCTGGGGGGCATGCCCATGGTGGATGGGCTGCCTGCGGGACATGACCAGGGGTGCAGGGTAGTCCCTTGTGGTGTGGGCTGCCTGCAGAGGTCGTGGAGGGGGTAGAGGGGAGACCTGGGAGGACCCACACTGGCAATTCACCTCTTCAACTTCCCGCACACCCACGTAATACACTGCCCCACTCGCACAGGCCCAATCGCGTGTAGGATTTCTCGCGCACCCCTGTAATACACGTACCCAGGCCAATCGCGTGTAGAATTTCTCGCGCACCCCCGGAATACACGTACCTAGGCCAATCGTGTGTAGCATTTCTCACGCACCCCTGAAATCCACGTACCCAGCCCAATCGCGTGTAGATTTTCTCACGCACCCCTGTAATACACGTACCCAGGCCAATCGCGTGTAGCATTTCTCGCGCACCCCTGAAATCCACGTACCCAGCCCAATCGCGTGTAGATTTTCTCGCGCACCCCTGTAATACACGTACCTAGGCCAATCGCGTGTAGCATTTCTCGCGCACCCCTGAAATCCACGTACCCAGACCAATCGCGTGTAGATTTTCTCGCGCACCCCTGTAATACACGTACCCAGGCCAATCGCGTGTAGCATTTCTCGCGCACCCCTGAAATCCACGTACCCAGCCCAATCGCGTGTAGATTTTCTCGCGCACCCCTGTAATACACGTACCCAGGCCAATCGCGTGTAGCATTTCTCGCGCACCCCTGAAATCCACGTACCCAGACCAATCGCGTGTAGATTTTCTCACGCACCCCTGTAATACACGTACCCAGGCCAATCGCGTGTAGAATTTCTCGCGCACCCCTGAAATCCACGTACCCCGCTCAATCGCGTATTTAACTTCCCGCGCGCCACTTTTTTGATGCGCTGGGACTCTACCGCCTGCCTTCGTGTGGCGGCCGTGTTTCAGCTTGTGCGTGTCTTTGGCTGTGCGTGGCTTTGCCCTATTCGATTCCATGATTACGTGTGGTTCGAGTGCGTGTGGGCGTTCCATCTGCTTCCCTGCAGTACATCCCCAGTTACGCCCTTATTTTCGAGTGTTGTTCCCCATTCCGTGCGTTATGCCCCATGTCCCGCCCACTTTCTGGTGTGTGCGCTGAGGTTGAGCGCTTTCACTGTGCGCGTCGCGCACGCCTTTCGCGATGTTGCAGTGACTTGTGCGCCATGCACGGGTTTGGCGCACATCCCGCGGTGAACACGCGCAGGGACTTCCATGAATCGCACGCGTGCGCTTGTTTTTTTCCGCTTGCGCATGCTTGCACATGCTTGCGCGAAGATTTTCGGCGCACGTTTGTTCCATGAATCGGCCCCTCAGTCTTCATGTAGATATGGTAAAAGTAAACCATGTGAAACATCTGATGTGTATGGTAATTATAATGCTATTGTACTATACAGCAAAATACACTAAAGAAACTGCAGATCCCAGTTAATTCATGCACATGATAATATGAAATCACCATCATGCCCGCCTTTAATGAACGAGACAAAAGACATTCTAAACGTCAGGGTCAGATAGATTTATCAACGTTTACTTTATATGCATGTTCATTTCAGATAAAAAGGCAGCTCCAACCAGAAAATCCAATGGCCAATTCAAATATTTGGTTTGACATGCTGAATTCCCTATTTCATCCTCATTCAAAGATTTGATTAAGCTTGGGTGTCCCTGCATCTTTGGGAACATCAAATTATGAATGATGAAAGGAATATTCTGCATCTAGCAACATTTCAAAAGTCACTGCATAACCCTGAATTGCTGCCCATCAATATTTCATATGTGCTGCTATATTTGTCTTTCTATGTTTGTATGTCTGAGGAACTGCTACACTGATGTGGGTATCAACAATAATGAGGGTTTCAATTAAATGGTGATCTCAGGATGAACAAAGCTACCAATAGCAGACTTTCAAATTTCAAGGATCTTCAAATAAGGAATTTCATGTTCGCAAACCCTACTTAGAAGCTGACATGTCTTCAGAATTAATTACTGCACTTTTTGTCAAATTCATCAAAAGAACAAAATTGCTTGACAATGTTTTAGTGCAAAACAGAAGACAGTGTGATTACAACAGTGGATGAATAGCAAATATAACTGGTGTGGAATTTCCACTGGCAACTGATTTGATTCCATTGCACAACTGCACAAGTTGTTTCACATGGCAAATCTGATTAAGTAACTCTCTAGCTTCGTGCCCTAATTCTGCTTGACACCAGATTCGATTTTTAAGGTTTTGATTAATTGACAGAGACATTGTGGGAAATGCAGTGCATGAGCTGCCACTTTAACCCACATTTTGGTTCTGTGCCCAGGTTTATTAGGTCTTTTCAGTTAACTTCAATCGATGTAAATAAAGACAAAATAATATTTGCTTGAGCAGGGGTTCAGTTTTACAGAACATGAAGGTGTAAATGAGGAGATGTCCCAAGATGACCCAAAGTTAGGAAACAATAAATATTCAAAAATGGAGTACATAAACTGCGGAAAGAACATAGCTGTATTTCATGAACAGCTGGGAGAGAGCGCACAAAATAAAACTGGACACAGTCTTGCACCCCCATTTGGAGCCAAACTACTTAAAGCAGCAAACCGCACATTTTGAATATTTCATAAGTATTACAACAATTCAGAACTTAAAGATATCATTGGCTCCACGTCATAAATCCCCTATAGAGCACTGTACATCCTCCTCACTCATTGGCAGATCCACCCTTGCCTCCCCAAGAAATCCCCACCCTCAACCCATGACCTCATTTAGGTTCAGTCTGTGTTCTCATTGGTTGGCCCGTATGAGGCATTCCTGACAAAGAAGCTCTGTACTAATTAGATTATAAAACCCTTTTCGATAACTTTGAGACTTCGCGTCTCACAGAGATCTGACCAATGCGAAGGTGGTAAACAATAGGGAGGACAGATATGTTGCAAAGCCCTGAACATTATAAATGGGTTTCTTTGTTTTCCATGCCCTGCATCTGCACACCCTGCAAATACCATCTAGGCACAAGCCACAAACCAGTACTGTCACGCTATCTCGTCAATGAACCACCAAGCTGAGGTGGCACTGTTCTAATCTCAATTTCAGCTACATTCTTCAAATTATCAATGCAGTTACCTCACAAAACAAACAGGACTTTTTGTGGCACTGTGGGTACTGTGTTCACACTCTAACTTTGTAAATTGGCACTGATGCCATATTGTGTTCTTGCTTCCTTTGCAATCATTTATCAACGTCTGCTGTCTGCTGTTCCTATTAAATCATCCTGACATTGAGGCGCTTGCACTCACCACAAAATAAAATTCAATTAAAAGGGGCTGTAGTTGTAGAGACCAGCTTATAAATTAACGTGTGGAAGTTTGTGGCCTGTAACTGATGTTATACTAACATGGCCGTTCTCTTACTCACAATGGCCATTGGCAGCTCACACTGTCACACTGTCAAAACACAAACTCAATAATGAGGAATGTCTGAACTCTACGACCTAATATAACACTATACTTTATAAAGGAAAACTATATATTTACATATATATATATAAAATGCATGCAACAAGAAAAGCAATTTTTCCTTCAAAATGGAAACTACCCTGCCCTTATATGTTTAAAAGCGTTTACTACATGTGTTTTCTAATACTTTATTTCATACTTTGCTGCATGCATATTTTGTTGAAATCATGTTTCTGCGTGTATATATATCATATTATAATGAGGCAACTTACACGTGTCCATGTGACAGCCACATTATCATTAAAGGCCTAACAGCTCAGAATGCTGAATCTGCATAGTAACACTGGTAAGTTACGTTTTATTTATTACTAATTAGTACATTCCTAGTGGGCAATTATAGACTGAGCACTGTCATTGGCTGCCGCCCATTTACATGCTAATAATTACATATAGCCCCTTTTCCAATTGGTCACATTGTCTTTTCCTCCATCTTCAACACACATGGCTAACAGCCTCTTCCAACTTGAAGCACTGCAAAGCAATTGGTTAAACTCGAATAGCACCACCAAATTTTTAATCCTGACCACGTGAAGGTCACCTGGTCTTCAAATTGACAAGGGGGGTCCTGGGAGTCTCTCTGCCAGACATTAGTCCTGGTTATGAGAGACTTACCCAGAGTCTTTAGCTCACTATCTTTCACAGAGAAGAAATATCCCAAACATATCAGTCTTTGTCCTGCCCTGGGGCAGTCCAGCACCGAAATGCTAGGCAATTCTCCTCTGAACAAGAGTACCAACAGCATCCCCAGACACGTGTTTCGGTCTGGTTGGACCTCATCAGTAGGGAGGAGCTGTGCCGCTCTAAGAATAGTGAGCAAGGGGTCCACGTCTGGATTCCCCTAGTAACTTAGGGTGAGACCCAAAGCTACTTGAATATGCAAATTGACAAGGGGGGTCCTGGGAGTCTCTCTGCCAGACATTAGTCCTGGTTACGAGAGACTTACCCAGAGTCTTTAGCTCACTATCTTTCACAGAGAAGAAATATCCCAAACATATCAGTCTTTGTCCTGCCCTGGGGCAGTCCAGCACCGAAATGCTAGGCAATTCTCCTCTGAACAAGAGTACCAACAGCATCCCCAGACACGTGTTTCGGTCTGGTTGAACCTCATCAGTAGGGAGGAGCTGTGCCTCTCTAAGAATAGTGAGCAAGGGGTCCACGTCTGGATTCCCCTAGTAACTTAGGGTGAGACCCAAAGCTACTTGAATATGCAAATTGACAAGGGGGGTCCTGGGAGTCTCTCTGCCAGACATTAGTCCTGGTTACGAGAGACTTACCCAGAGTCTTTAGCTCACTATCTTTCACAGAGAAGAAATATCCCAAACAAATCAGTCTTTGTCCTGCCCTGGGGCAGTCCAGCACCGAAATGCTAGGCAATTCTCCTCTGAAAAAGAGTGCCAACAGCATCCCCAGACACGTGTTTCGGTCTGGTTGGACCTCATCAGTAGGGAGGAGCTGTGCCTCTCTAAAAATAGTGAGCAAGGGGTCCACGTCTGGATTCCCTTAGTACCTTAGGGTGAGACCCAAAGCTACTTGAATATGCAAATTGACAAGGGGGGTCCTGGGAGTCTCTCTGCCAGACATTAGTCCTGGTTACGAGAGACTTACCCAACATCATTGAAGAAGTTACAAAGCTGAAATTTCTGTAAACATTTAAATTATGAAATAAAATTGTTCTTTAAAAGGAAATCCAACAAATATTGTTTTTACCTAAAAAAAAAAATGTACCTTGTTAAAAACACTCAGAAAAAAATTCAGGTGGTTGGTGGCAATGTTTGCGCTGCTTTCCTAACATCAGACAAATGCACCCAATACTGAAATTCCTTAACTTTGACCGCACGCGGTGTAGCATACACGACGATATAAAGTCAGTTGTATCGAGCGCCACCTGCGGGAAAAATTCTTAACATGCACTTTATCACCAGGAAACAACTACAATGGTGGTAAGCTTGCAGATTCTGGTGCAGCGCTGTTTTCGCCTTCTTCCGACCGCCGTGGAGTAATCTTTTGAGAAAGGTATTTAATACACTTTTTTTAACTGAGTCAAATACAGATAAAACTAAACCCCCCAAATTGACGCAGTCCTGTGCGCATCAGAAGCACTATGCACAGGAGATAATGGCATGTGCATCTCCCCACAAGACTCGAAAAGATAGGACTTAGTCCTTTATCAACAGTTATCCATTCATCTGAATGCCATTGGTTAATTCAAAAAGTACAAATTTTAATGGAGATAGCAAAATAGTCTAAAATACATGATTAAACCCTCTAAAAAGATACAAGTGTATCGTGTTGACAAAGACAAACATTAAGAACATACAATTCTAAAAGATCTTAGAGATAATGACTTTCTAATCTCTAATTCTTCTATTCTAATTCTATTCAATAATTAGGATTAGATTGTCCCTTCATTGGAATTTTCAATTCACTCAGACAGTTTAACTAATTAGACTGACAAAAAATTCTCGACATGTTTCAGTCCTCTGTGTTGGTCTTGGGACTTTCTTCAGGAGTGGTCAATAAGGGGGGTTTAGAATGGGCTTCAGCTAAGTATGAACTCTTCTGGCCTCTTCTTTAGGATGATAATAACTGTTGATAAAGAAACATTAAAAAAGAATCAATTTATGTTTCTTTAGACACGTTTAGAGGTGTCGAAAAAGACTACAGGGTCCATTTGGTTACCTGATCTTTTTAGTGTGAGGGCTTTCTTGATTCGCAGGCGAGAAAATGTCCACATGTGTTGGGCATCATTTTCTTGGGAGGAAGGATATTCCTACCGAATCTGCAAACAACAAATTATTTTATTTACAAGAAAGTCTATTCCAGCCTTCAGCTTAGAAAACACAAAGCATTCTGGTAATTGCAGTTCCTCTGCGAGGTCGTTTAATTTGGAGAGGAGTGGTGTCCTTTCTTTAGTAATTGGTTATGATTTCTATATATTTTAAACGTATTTTAAACATAATGGCGAGATCATAATAGCTTATCCCTTATGCATGGGTTCTTAAAAAGGTCGCATTTTAGTCAGCTTACCAGTAGTTTAGTCAGAAAACTCTCTCTGTACTTTTCCTTGCCGCGATGTTTTGCGGATGTGTTCATGCAGTTTTAACTTCTGTGTAGAGGCTTCTACAATTGGTTTCTGAAATAAACCACACGGGTTGTATCCGTTAGTTCTAAATGGATTCCTGTTTCCCATTGCTGAAAACAGTTCGAAAAAAGATTTCAGTAGAACTGTTCTCCAGCTATTCTTAAAGTTAGAAAAGTGCTAAAAAAATGCTAAAAGGATGTTAAAAAATGCAAGTCAAATGCTGAGTTTAAATCTAAGTGCTATTTTACTTCTCTGTATTTCAATACTTTGCACAGGCTACCGTGTGTGTCATGATTTACCTGTTTCTTGGTCTCTAGTCATTTCCAATGGTGCGAGTGGTATCCCGGTGGGCTAGTGTCTTCTATGGGCTGAGTTTAGCTCCTTCTGTAAGATCCTCCTTCGTGGGTGCCTGCGCCTGTTCTGGTTAGTATCTATGTTTGGGCCGCCATTTTGAGAGGTCTATATATAGCTCTCTAATAGTCCTTTTTTAGTGTTTATGTCGTTAAAGGGCCTCAACTTCAATTGTGTTCTCTGGCTCTGCTATTAACAGTCAAAAAGAAGGTTGTGCCGATGATTATAAATTATACATTAGGGCGATCAGATTTTTAACCAATCTATAGACTCATTGAGTCCTATTTTGTCACTTTTAGTTAAAAAAATTAATCTCTGTTCTTTTTCAAGTAGGATTCTATTTTTTGTATTGTGATCTCTCCCTTGTACCATTAGTAAAACGGTCCAGCTGAAGTTTTCATAACCATGTTGTGCTTCCCCAAAATGTTTTACTAGAGGTGCGTTAGTGACTTTATTTTTCAAACAGCTTTTATGTTCAAGCATCCTGGTTTTTACCTTCCGGTTTGTTTTCCCTATGTAGTGTTTATTACACGGACATGTGATCATGTATACTACATATTCAGAATTGCAATTAGTCATTAGTTTTTGTTTCCAAGGGGTGGGTAACCCTATGTCTATTTCTTTGGTTTTTTGGGTTAATTTACACATGGCACAATTAGTGCATGGGTAATGTCCAATTATAGGTTTAAGTCCCCAGGATTCAGTCAGGCTCAGGGTTTTTGTTGGTTGAAAAAAGAGTTCTGGCGGAAGTAGCCAAGTTGGAACAACAAAATATCCCTATGTATCAAAACCTAACCACTAATGAGAGAACAGCGATCTAATTGTGCCATGTGTAAATTAACCCAAAAAACCAAAGAAATAGACATAGGGTTACCCACCCCTTGGAAACAAAAACTAATGACTAATTGCAATTCTGAATATGTAGTATACATGATCACATGTCCGTGTAATAAACACTACATAGGGAAAACAAACCGGAAGGTAAAAACCAGGATGCTTGAACATAAAAGCTGTTTGAAAAATAAAGTCACTAACGCACCTCTAGTAAAACATTTTGGGGAAGCACAACATGGTTATGAAAACTTCAGCTGGACCGTTTTACTAATGGTACAAGGGAGAGATCACAATACAAAAAATAGAATCCTACTTGAAAAAGAACAGAGATTAATTTTTTTAACTAAAAGTGACAAAATAGGACTCAATGGGCCTCATTACGACCCAGGCGGTAAGTTACCGCCTGGGCCGTGACTTTACCACCATGGCGTAAACTATGTTTACGCCATGGTGGTTGCCGGACTTACCGCCCCATTCCGACCTTGGCGGGGCGGTAAGTCCCCAATCCCCATTTACCCTTCCCCATTCCCATTTTTGCCCCATAGGGCATAATGGGAGTGGGGAAGGCGTTAATTACGCCACCGTAAATTACGGTGGCGTAATTAACTCCATGGTCCCTTAGCGCCATGGATTTTAACACCTGCTAAAAGCAGGTGTTAAAAGCGCCATGGCGCTAAGGGACCTCGTACTCAGGCGGTAAGGGTCGGCGCTGTTAACGCTGCCGTTAACCCCTTACCGCCTGGGTCGTAATGAGGCCCAATGAGTCTATAGATTGGTTAAAAATCTGATCGCCCTAATGTATAATTTATAATCATCGGCACAACCTTCTTTTTGACTGTTAATAGCAGAGCCAGAGAACACAATTGAAGTTGAGGCCCTTTAACGACATAAACACTAAAAAGGGACTATTAGAGAGCTATATATAGACCTCTCAAAATGGCGGCCCAAACATAGATACTAACCAGAACAGGCGCAGGCACCCACGAAGGAGGATCTTACAGAAGGAGCTAAACTCAGCCCATAGAAGACACTAGCCCACAGGGATACCACTCCACCCTGTAGTGGCACCATTGGGAATGACTAGAGACCAAGAAACAGGTAAATCATGACACACATGGTAGCCTGTGCAAAGTATTGAAATACAGAGAAGTATAATAGCACTTAGATTTAAACTCAGCATTTGACTTGCATTTTTTAACATCCTTTTAGCATTTTTTTAGCACTTTTCTAACTTTAAGAATAGCTGGAGAACAGTTCTACTGAAATCTTTTTTCGAACTGTTTTCAGCAATGGGAAACAGGAATCCATTTAGAACTAACGGATACAACCCGTGTGGTTTATTTCAGAAACCAATTGTAGAAGCCTCTACACAGAAGCTAAAACTGCATGAACACATCCGCAAAACATCGCGGCAAGGAAAAGAACAGAGAGAGTTTTCTGACTAAACTACTGGTAAGCTGACTAAAATGCAACCTTTTTAAGAACCCATGCATAAGGGATAAGCTATTATGATCTCGCCATTATGTTTAAAATACGTTTAAAATATGTAGAAATCATAACCAATTACTAAAGAAAGGACACCACTCCTCTCCAAATTAAACGACCTCGCAGAGGAACTGCAATTACCAGAATGCTTTGTGTTTTCTAAGCTGAAGGCTGGAATAGACTTTCTTGTAAATAAAATAATTTGTTGTTTGCAGATTCGGTAGGAATATCCTTCCTCCCAAGAAAATGATGCCCAACACATGTGGACATTTTCTCGCCTGCGAATCAAGAAAGCCCCCACACTAAAAAGATCAGGTAACCAAATGGACCCTGTAGTCTTTTTCGACACATCTAAACGTGTCTAAAGAAACATAAATTGATTCTTTTTTAATGTTTCTTTATCAACAGTTATTATCATCCTAAAGAAGAGGCCAGAAGAGTTCATACTTAGCTGAAGCCCATTCTAAACCCCCCTTATTGACCACTCCTGAAGAAAGTCCCAAGACCAACACAGAGGACTGAAACATGTCGAGAATTTTTTGTCAGTCTAATTAGTTAAACTGTCTGAGTGAATTGAAAATTCCAATGAAGGGACAATCTAATCCTAATTATTGAATAGAATTAGAATAGAAGAATTAGAGATTAGAAAGTCATTATCTCTAAGATCTTTTAGAATTGTATGTTCTTAATGTTTGTCTTTGTCAACACGATACACTTGTATCTTTTTAGAGGGTTTAATCATGTATTTTAGACTATTTTGCTATCTCCATTAAAATTTGTACTTTTTGAATTAACCAATGGCATTCAGATGAATGGATAACTGTTGATAAAGGACTAAGTCCTATCTTTTCGAGTCTTGTGTAACCTTAAGTCCCAAAAACAAGATAGGACTCCACTATCGTGGAATTTGGGCTCTCTTCATTGTATTCCTTATGTGCATCTCCCCACCACTATTTCATGCAGGGAGAGGTGATGATCCTTACACGCTGGGTCCTCAAACTGAACAAAGCCAAAGGGAGTCAATGCAACCCGTTCCTTTGCAGTATAGCACAAAGTTTGGACAACTTAGTTTTCAGTGAACCGTTCATCCTTTCAACAACACTGTTAACCTTGCAGTGATAAATGGAACACATATTGTGCTTTATTCCCAAAAGAGCTGCAATTCCTTGAACAGCTCATTAAAGAAGTGGATGCCATTGTCATTTTTAAGCATCTCGCACCCCCCCCATCGGGAAACACTTCTCTCACCAAAAACTCGGTGGCCAATTTGGCATCAGGATGTGCACATGGACCAGCCGCAATCCAACGGGAGAAAGGAATATTTCTCTGAATGCAATTTTCCCTCCATATTATGGACCCCCCCAAACCTTGTGCTTTTGTTTGGCTATCCGGACCTAACTTTTTTTCAGTGGAGCACAGCCTTCAGCTTAGCTCCCCTGGGCTTTTGCTCATTTGTTATGAGGAAACTGCCACAAACTTCAGGCTGTCAGTACTGGGAAACAATGTTTCCCTTAGTCTTTTACTTTGTTGCCATTTCTTGGTAACCTTTTATCAGTGCGCATTACTGTACTGTGTACTGGGGTCCTTTTTGTTTTATGGCCCTAGGCACCCTCCAAGGAATTTTTGGTGAATGTGCAAGTATGCCTAGCATGAACTGGTGGCAGCAGTTTACTTTTCTGGTAATTTAACTACTTTTTATCGAAACCGCAGATGGCTCATGACTGTGACCAGTGGCGAAAATGGCTGTGCCATAAAGTCTTTTGTTCTGTCCTTTGGCCGTTTTGTCCCTTTGCCTTCCCCAGGTCAAGCTGACCTGGGACTTCCTTATTTGGGCATGCAGCTTCCCATGAAAAACCACATCTTTCGTGGACTCCTGCATGTCACATGTGCTAGCACCCAGGAAGAGGGTTGGGACTGCCAGGTCTCAATCCACACTACTGGTACCTAGATGTCTGATATGCATGAATACAAGAGCACCACCGTGGACTAAGATTGGACCACAGCTGGTGTGCATGCAAGGGAACAGATCTTCAATTGGTTTCCAGATTGATCATGTATTGAACTTTGGATAATAGAAGCGGCCCTGCATCCATTCCAGTTCGATCTACAGTTGTTCATACCAAACTACTGAAGGAGCCAAGTATCCTGTGAGCTGAAGCTGACCTGTGGACCCGCCGGAGACGAGCTGGAAGGTTTTGCACCCTGAGCCCACTACTGTCCAGATGGACCCCCGCCTTGCTCTCAACCTTAGAAGGCCTGCGATGGTGCTTTGGCCCTTTTGAGTAGTGGGAACAACTACTCTTGGCATCTCCTGATTTACTGCCAAATGAACCTTCTCAGAAGTGTTCCTGGGCCATCCAGTGAACTGACCAGCTATGTCCAGGGACATCACACAGGAGGACCACAGTTTGGGTTGGGGCTTGAAATTTTGGAAATGCCTAGCTTGTGTATTTCGACACTTCCAAGCCAAATCTTGTTGGCCTTGTACCCCTGGGTCATGAATTAGGAGAGTGTATCCCACTGCAAGCCTTTGCAGCGCCCTGCGTCACCACTTTGAGGTGACGGTCAATGTGGGTAACTTTCCCACCTTCTCTGCTGTGCCCTGAGTCCTGCTGCACTGGAATGTTCTTCTTCCTCCCCTCATGGGCAGAGTTGTGGCTACTGCCCTGTCACTGACTTATGTCCTGTCCTGCAGCACCTGAGAGCCCGATCCATGAGCAAAGGTGGAATTCACAACCTCAGACGACCTTGACTAAACTGGCATAGTTTGGTCTGGATTGAAGCAAGGGGCAGTGATTACTTACATAACTTACCGGTGGCCCCTGGCTCATCCATTTGTCTTTATGCACGAGGGTTCCTTGGAATCCTGTCTTTGTCTGTGGGATAGCCTTCCCTCCCTGGTCTATTGCAAAAGTCAGAAACTGCTCTGTCCATTAGAAACTGCTCTGTCACCTCCCTGGTGATTGGATCTCCTTCTACCCCATTCAAGACCCTTATCTAAATGTCCCAGCATCTTGAAAAGGTACTGTCTTCACTTTATACACAACCACGCGTTTTTACGCACTGTGTACTTTGAGCACAAAGCTCCCCACTTTGTGGGACTGGACTGAATACGTTAGGGTTTCCGTCCTAAATACTGCCTAATGCTTAATTTATGTTAACCACCTCTTTTGTTACAGGTTGTGGACATGCTACTTTATTGCATTAGGCTACAGTAGTTGTATATATGTTAGAAAGTGAAATGTTTGTGTGGTAACTGTTGCATTATTAGTTTGATTATTCATATTCTTTTATTAGGCCTAAGAAAAAATGTATATATATTTTAGATATACACCTGTCTAGGAGTATTCTGTGGTATACGTATTTACTGGTGTTGTTCATTGTGGTATTTTGATCACCCTCACCCCTCCTGAGACTTAAGGCCTCATCACGAGTTGGGCACTAACTTCAGCAGTATTGCCGTTGGGGCTATTAGCCCTACCACCAAACCCCCCGGTGCTTTTAGCGCCGGATCACGGGTTTGGCGGAACGGTAAGTCCCCATTCCCCATTGGGCCCATTCGGGAATTTCCCATTCCCCATTGGGCCCAATGGGGAATGTCCAGCATTATTACCTCTGGTGGTATCACCGCTGGCGGTAATAGCACTGAAAATCAGCAAAATCGCTGCAGATTTGACCCCAGCTCAGAGCTGGGCATAAATCCGGCAAGCCTGTGATTTGTCAGACCCTTAAATGCGGTGGTAATAACATTACCACCGCATTTAAGGCTACCACCAAACTCATGATCAGGCTGTTAGTCTTGATCACCTGCCAAGCTACTGTAATTGGTCTGGCTTGTCCAGAAGGTTCCCTGTTTCACTAAACTTGGATGGCCTCCTAAACTTCTGTCCATCAGGCCAGCAATTAGAAATCCATTCTAACAGTATATACTACAACTATGAGGTAATGGAAGGAATGACATCTCTCACCCATATCTGCAAAGTCAACGTGGAGGGCATGGAATGGGCCAATTGGATGCAGCAGTGTGCCCTCAAAGTTTTTAATGTTTGCCCAGTGCTGTACATCTGGCAAACTGCACAATTGGACGTAAACATAAACAGAAATTCCTGAGTATTGGGCGCATACCAAACCTCTTGTATTTATGTGGCAATATGCTGTTTGGAAACATGGACGGATTAATGGAGTTGGTCGAATGCCACTAAGGCCAAATCTTGTGGACTGTGCCCACCCCCTTTTTAGCCACAAAAACTTCTCATTTTACTGCACCTGACCATGTATCTCAATAATTTCAGTAAAAGGAAGTGCAGTATATGAAACTTGCAACTGCATATTTACAGTCGCTGGATGCACAGGAATGTCTGGTACTGACAAATATGCAGCCTCTTTTGCTGCTCTGTCTGCTGATTCATTGCCGAAGGAGACAAAATCTACACCACTTGTGTGGGCAGCACACTTGATGACTGTGGCGAGTGTGGGCTGTGAAAGGCAATGAATTAGTCGATCCAACAGGGCTGCATGCTGCACCAGAGAGCCATCTGCGCTATGAAATCCTCTTCTCATCTATTTCGGCAATCCTGAGTGAACAGTTGTCGTACTATAGGCCGAGTCTGAATAAATTGTAACTTGGCACCCTTGAGCTGCCTCAAGTGCATCAATAAGAGCAATCAATTCTGCTGCCTGTGCTGAACGATGACCTGGTAGACTCTGATGCATCAAAACCTTGTATTCCCCATTAACTAGTCATACCCTTGCTACCCCTGTATGTCGATGGCCGGTCTCCTCGTCAATAGTTGAGGACCCATCAACAAAGAATACTTGTCTGTCGACTAAAGGATAGTCACGTGCCTTGGGAATGTCATCCCCAGTACCCTCGTCTGTAACACAGTCATGCACTTTGCCATTGTCAGAAATGGGTTTAGTCAAGAAAGTAGCTGGATTCACTATTTTACAACAAACAATATGAATAGATGGACTTAAGAGAATCACTTCAAATGAGGAAGTCCTTTGTGTGGTCAATGTGGATTTGGACCTCTCTAGAATTGCAAAGACAGTGGGCCTCATTACGACCCAGGCGTTAAGGGTTAACGCCGTCGTTAACCCTTAACGCCTATTCTCATTTTAACGGCTGCTCTTAGCAGCCGTTAAAATCCATGGCGCTAACCTACCATGATGCTAATTACGCCACCATAATTTACTGTGGCGTAATTAGCGCCTTCCCCACTCCCATTATGCCCTATGGGGCAAAAATGGGAATGGGGAAGGGAAAATGGGAAATGGGGATTTACCGCCCCACTCACCTTGGAATGGGGCGGTAAATCCGCCATCCACCATGGTGTAAATGTAGTTTACACCATGGTGGTAAAGTTGGCGCAATTAGCGCCTGGGTCGTAATGACCCCCAGTGTGTTCAAGGTACAGCGTGAATGAACACCCCATGACGATAGTAGCAGATTTCTCAATGGCAAAAGCGGCAGCCATGGTTTGTGCAGACCGAGACATTTTTGCATGCCTTAAACCGTCAATGGGTCGGTAGTAGTGCACACTGCTGCTGCACTTTCTGGAGTCTCTCTTTAACTGTTTCCTGAGATCAAGTTGGCAGTACTGTAACTTTACTCTGTCCACCTTATAGCCTTTGTCAGCCAACAATTATAACAAAGCAATAGAGTCTTCCCTAAACTGTTGTTCGGTAATACTGCACACCACCAAATGATCCACATACTGAATGATGGTACTGGGGACATCAATATTTCTTAAATCCTCATGTAACACTACCCTGGAGGAAGCCTAGTATGTTGAAATTGGCTCATGCAAACATAAAAGCGGTGAGGTATTGTGAGGCTGGATGCAGCGGTATTGAGAAAAATGCATTCTTTAAATCCACCACACTAAAATATGTTGCCTCAATAGGTATATTACACAGTATTTTGGTGGGGTTTGGAACCACCGGGATCTCTGCCAGTACTACATCATGGAGGGGGCTGTGAAGGCATTGTGAAGCAAGACACAGACAACAGTTTCAATTATCAAAATAAAAGGGTTAATTAACTCAAATGTCAGTAGGGTTGAAGGCCTAACTTGCCCTATACTATGGTGGGATTTCCCTACCTGAAAACACCTAATGAAAGTCTGAGACTGAAAGTTCAACTTAAAAGTCTGTCGGTGTCCAAAACATATCCCTGCCCTCACAACTAAAGCTAAACAATGTGTAGGGATGTCAATAACGAAAGTAATGGTGATAAAGCAAGAGTTTTGAGCTTCTGCTAGTTCTTAGCTTCCTTTTCCTAAGTTCAAGAAAGTTCCAGAAAGTCTCTGGATTATCGTTCTTCAGTTCAAAACAGTTCCACAAAACCTTGGTGTCCCCTTCCGCAAGTTCAAAGCAACATAGTTTCACAAAAAAAGGCTTGAGGATTCTGTCCTCAAGACAACATCAAAGTTCAGCAAGTCTCAGGATTCCCTTCCCCAAGACTTAAACTTGCCAGCCTTTTAAGTTCAAAACAGTTCCACAAAACCTTGGGGGTCCCTTCCCCAAGTTCAAAGCAACACAGTTTCACAGAAAAGGGATTGAGGATTCTGTCCTCAAGACAACATCAAAGTTCAGCAAGTTTCAGGATTCCCTTCCCAAGACTTGCACCTGCCAGCCTCTGCTTGGCTTCTGTCTCTCACTGTTCAAAACAAAGTTATATTTCGTTCTGGATCAGCTTAATAACTCTTTCACTTTATTCTTTCCTGGTTTGCTTAAACAAGGTCTTTGTCTTCCATAGTTGAGGGTTCTCTGGTCTAGGCATAGACCAAATGGTCCACCCATTACAGGTCACGCAACCTGGAACCTTGGGCCATTTTAACCAAACAGAGTCTTCTGCTTTTGTTCCTATGTGGATGCTCCCATTCAATTGGCCTTTCCTTGTCAGCCTCTTGGCTTTGTGACACTGGGTTACACAACTTGGACCAATCCTTGATCTTGCCACACTGTATCACACAATTTGGACCAATCCTTGGTCTAACCACACTGTGTTCAATTACAAAAGTTCACTTACTGGTTATTTCACTCCATTACCACCTTGCCATTATGCTCTCTCGTAATCTTCAATTCTTACTTTCTTACCACTTTACAGGTTGCAGATTTGACTCTTTAATTAGAATTGCCTGACTGCAATTAGAACGACATGACACAATACTCTGCATGCATCTTCTTCTTTCTAGTAGTAGAGTGGTGAAATAGGTTACTAGTGTTCATTACTCCTAGTCGCCTCTTCCTCGACCCAGTAGTAGAGTGGTTTAAAGGAGGAACATTGAGGGGAACTGTTGCAAAATAGCACATAAAGGCTGGTGTCAGTTAGTTTGGCATTCACAGGGAAAAGGGGGATGCCATGTCTCACTTGGGGGTACCCTGTGCCTAATCCCCAAGAACCCTCCACCCAGGTGATCCTAACTCACTTTCTCCACCCGCAGGGTCGGGATCCAAGAGCGATGGCATTTCCCTGTCCACCTAAGTAGAGTATCCAGGGGGAGTAGATATGATTTGATGTGATATGATATGGCATTTCTAACGCACCTATACACAAGTGTTTCACGGCATGACAAGGCAAGGAAGGGGGAACAGAGTGAGGACAGAGACAAAGATCTTACTAGGCCAAGTGACATTGAGATCATGCAAGAACAGGGGAAGGGGAAAAGTGCCAGTGGAAAGGGGAGGAGGCAGTGCTGTACATGGGATCAGAACAATAACAAGATGTATGGCCAGTAGGTGGCAGGTTCAAGGGTAAGTGCAGACAGCAGGTGTCCAATAGTGCAGGTAGGAGGACTGTAGGGTTACAGGTAAGGACCCAAGTGCAAGGGTTGCCGGGAGTCAGTGCAGGTGTGCACATTGGTGGGTAGGGACCTGAGCCTGAAATCAGATGGTAGCCAGATGACCAGTGCAGTATCAGACAGGAAATTAGCCAGGGAGAGGAAGAGAAAAGGCAGAAGCAAAGAGGAAGGTCTTCAGGTGCTTCTGGAATCGGGGATGGTTCTCCTCGAGATTCAGAGAGGAAAGGATGCTGTTTCAGAGGGAAGTCCCAGCCGAAGAAAGAGAGCTACCACCAACTCGTTGCTTGGAGAAGCGATTGACCATAAGGGAGTTAGAGGAGCGAAAAGCCCAAGTAGGAAGGTATTTACGAAGAGAGAGTTGGAGGTATTGAGGACCCAGGCCACAGAAGACCTTGTGGACAATGCAGAGGGTCTTGAACTTAATCCTGGAAGCCACTGGGAGCCAATGCAGACGTTTCAGAGCTGGAGAAATGCAATCCCTGTGCTTGAGGCCAAGGACACGTCTAGCAGTCCTGTTCTGGATGAGGTGCAGAGGGCAGAGAGTACAAGCAGGCCGATTTAGACAGAGGTTGTTGCAATAGTCCAGCCTGAAGAGAACCAGAGCTCTAGAGACAGTGAGCCTCTGGGGGAAGGAGAGGAAAGGAAGAATACCTCTGAGGAAGTGCAGTTGGTAGTTTGACTTCTTAGAGATGTCATATATGTGAGGAGAAAAGGAGAGTGTGGAGTCTAAGATGACCCTGAGGTTCTTAGCCTCACAGGTGGGAGCAGGAATAGAGCCAAGGGAGGGCGGCCAGAGAGTGATAGGAAAGGAGGGTGCAGGTGTGCCAATGAGGAGAATCTCTGTCTTACTGGCATTAAGGCAGAGATCGTTGGCAGCACACCACTCCTGGATAGCAGACAGACAGTCAGAAATGAGAGAAAGAGAAGAGGTGGCAGAGGGGAGACTGAAAACGAGCTGAGTGTCATCTGCATAGCACTGAAGGATGGAGCTGAAAGGGGCATTGCGTGGGTGAGAGGTGCCAGGTATTGGTTGAAGAGCCAGGGGGAGAGGTTAGACCCCTGGGGAACAACACAGGTAGAGAGTGAGATATAGGAAAGGATGGTCCCAAGTTGGACCTTGGAGGGTCGATCAAAGAGGAACAAAGTGAGCGAGGCCAGGGCCTGATCGGT
Source organism: Ambystoma mexicanum (assembly GCF_040938575.1). Lineage (NCBI taxonomy): Eukaryota > Metazoa > Chordata > Amphibia > Caudata > Ambystomatidae > Ambystoma > Ambystoma mexicanum. The sequence goes on along the minus strand of NC_090937.1, from coordinate 1,052,488,639 downwards.
GATACCCAGATCATCACAGAGATGATTGAGCAGGATGGCATGGTTGACCGTGTCAAAGGCTGAAGAGATCGAGTAAGATGAGGACAGAGGGGAGATTAGAATCAAGGTTAGAGAGCAGGTCTTCACGGAGGTTCAGGAGAGCAATTTCCATTCTTCTGGCTGCTCTGTAAACAGACTAATGTTCATGGAGATAACCAACAGATTCAGTGTGAAGATTAAGATGGGAGATTGCCAGCTTTTCCAGGTGTTTGCCCAGGAAAGGAGGGATGGAGATCAGGCAATAGTTAGCTGGGCAGGAGGGGCCAATTGAGGATTTCTTGAAAAGAGGGTCCAGAAGACAATACTTTGGGGGAGGGGAAGACTCCAGTGGCAAAGGAGTGGTTGCAGAAGTCAGCCAGGGCAGGAGCCAGGGTGTCAATGTGGTCCTTGATGGTTTTGGAAGAACAGGGAACAACATGTTTTGACAAGATGTTCATAGATCGGACTTGCCTAGAAACGTTTTCAGGGGAGAACAGACGAAAGGAAGAGAAAGAAGAGGAGAGGTGGCCACAGGGGGCCGGAGATAGAGGAGAGAGTAGAGGGAGGAGGCGGAGAGGACAAGAGGGTGGGGTTTTAGAGATGAAATGAGAAGCCAGGGCTGTGTAGAGGGACTGGGAGGGGACATGAGAGGGAGAGACTGCAGCAGTATTGGCCAAATCCTTGCAGATTTTAAAGAGTTCAGCTGTGTTGTTAGATGCTGCACAGACGCAGACTTGAATGATTGAGTGAGAATCCCCTCAGGTTTCTCACATACCCTTCCCCAATGCAGGTTGGACCAGGTTGCTTCACAGGGAAACCGGGAGATGACGTCTATGTTACCTTGCTCTCTGCCTTTCCAGTGTCCACGAACCACCACATTACTCGAGGGTTGGATTTCTTCCTCTGACTGATCCAAACTAGAGGAGAATGGTCTGTTATTAGGTAAAATCTCCGACCCAGGAGGTAATACTTTATGTGAATCACTGCCCATTTCATTGCCTGGGCCTCTAACTCAATGACAGAGTAGTTCTTATCTCTGGTGTAGAGCTTCCTGCTGATATATAAAATGGGATGTTCCAGACCATCGTGGTTTTGTGACAGGACAGCTCCTAAATCCATTGAGGAATCAGTCTGGAGGAAACATTCTTTTAAGCAATCTGCAACTTTCAAAATGAGGCTTTGGCATAGAGTTTGCTTCAAGTTTGTTAACAGATCTCATCTTCTTCCCACCTGAGCTTTTGGTGCTCGCCATTTTTCAATTTGTTTGTCAGTCCAGATGTTTTACTGGATATATCTGAAATAAACCTGCAGTAGTACCCGATTCACCCCAGAAAGGCCCTCAGATCTTTCTAAGTTTTTGGACTAGGGGTATCGAGTTGGCTCTCACCATCTCTTGTTGTGGTTGGACAGTGACAGTACCCACAAAGAACCCCTGAATACTTAACCACAGATTAGGCAAGCTTGCAATTTCTGGGATAAATGGTCAATCCTGCTTTTTTTAGCACTCTCATAATGGTGTAAAGGTGGTACAATTGGTCTTCCCATGTTTCTCTCAACATATCCATGATATCCCATGATTCCCGACCATAAAAGAGTTCAAACAGGGAAAATCCTGTTGAGGCCAGAGGTTTTTCCAGACTGCAAACAAGTCTCAGGGTATAATTTGATCCCAGTTCTTACCAGACGGCTCAACTAACTTCCAGAGTATTGTTTTGAAGTTTTTATTAAATCTTTCTGCAAGGCCATCTGTCTGGGGATGATACACAGATGTTGTAAGGGTGGTGATATGCAACAGTTGTTTAACTTCCCATAAACTTGCTCATAAAAGTAGAGCCCTGATCAGTCATTACCTCCTTTGGAAACCCTACTCGATAGCGGAAACAGAGTAGGATTTGTTATTTTGTGTTGGCTCTCAGGGCAAAGGCATCAGAATGACAGATGGCATAATCAACTACAACCAGAATGTATTTGTTCCCCAGTTTGGAAGTTTGCAGGGGTCCAGGAATGTTCATACGAATCCGGGAAAATGGAACCTAAATTATTGTTAATGGATTTAAGGGAACTGGTTTTGGTATCTCTGTACTAGTTTTCTGGCAGATTACATATGCCTGGATGAAGTTTTTAATATCATCATGAATTATATGTGTCTGAGTTTTGGACTGCCCCAGATGGCCTCCCATCAAATGTGAATGAGCTATCTCTAGGACCACCTGCTTGTGACTTTTAGGGACTGCCAATTGAGTTGGTACCAAGCCCTCCGAAGTGGTGTACCATCTATAAAGAAGGCCATGGTTCAAAAAGAAAAAAGGTCCCCCTTTCTCACGGCCCTGCAGCTCTGATACCACTTGCAAAAAGGGCTTCAGCTAATAAGCGGGTACTTTCTTTGTGCAAAGGATAAGTCTGTAAGTGACTCAGGTTCTTCCTCTTTAGCTTTTCTGGATTCAGGATTGGGAGGGCAATCAGATATCTCATCTGCCTCCCCAAAGCCTCGAGTTCTAGCCTAGGGAACACTGTTTTCTCAAGCACCCCTTGAGCAATTGTATCCCCTTGATGAATTTGGAATGGGTCCTTTACGTGATTTAGTAGCAATATCCTAACATCACCTCTAAAGTCTGGGTCTATTACTCCCCCTAATACATCAATTCTAAATCTCCATGCCATCCCTGATTTTGGTGCCTGTCTAATGTAGGTGCCAAGGGGTGGAATTAGTATCAAATCAGTGGGTATCAATCTTCTTTCGCCTGGAGGAATTGTCTCATATTTACTACTACAGCCATCAAACCAAATAAAGCCCTTCGTAGCTAATGAGGGATCTGATGCATTGGCACTTAGCCTTTCAAATCGTAGGGTCTCCCAAATTGTATCAGTTGAGCCGCATCCCACTTCAGACACCATTTGTGAAGGCATTGTGATGCAAGTCTGAAAGTTCAACTAAACGTCTGTGCCAAAACCTATCCATGCCCTCACAACTAAAGCTAAACAATGTGTAGGGATGTCAATAACAAAAGTAATGGTGATAAAGCAAGAGTCCTGAGTTTCTACTAGCTCTTGGCTTCCTTTTCCCAAATTCAAGAAAGTTCCACAAAAGTCTTTGGAATACTCTTCTTAAGTTCAAAACAGTTCCACAAAACCTTGAGGTTCCTTTCCCCAAGTTCAAGGCAACACAGTTCCATAGATACTCAGGGTTCTCTTACCCAAGTTCAAAGCAACAGGGTTTCACAGAAAAGAGCTTGAGGATTCCGTTCTCAAGATAACATCAAAATTCAGCAGGTCTCAGGATTCCCTTCCTCAAGACTTCAACTTGCCATCCTCTGCTTGGCTTCTGTTTCTCAGTGTTCAAAACAAAGTTTACTTCTGTATCAGCTTATTTCTTTCAACATGTTCTTTCGGGTTTGCTTCCATAGTTGAGGGTTCTCTGGTCTAGGTGCAGTTGTCAGACCAAACGGTCCACCCATTACAGGTCACGCAAACAGGAATCTTAGGCCTTTTTACCCACACCGTTTCTTATGCTTTTGTTCCTATGTGGCTGTTCCCTTTCAGTTTGCTTTTAGGAAGAATCATATGCAGTACCCTTTGGGAACACCCCAAACAATTAAGACTACAAGTGCAAGTACAAATTCACCTTTGGTACAAGCCTGTACTACACAGTTAAGTGGTAGCAATGGCTGAGCAGCCAGATTTAGCTCAAGAATAAATGAGCAGTATCAGAAGTTACACAAAGGACAGCAATTACTATGGTTCAAACATAGACTGATTCAAGGTTTCTGAGTAAAAGAATATACATTTATGTACACCATCAGTTATAAAACAGTTCACTAATATAAAGCAGCAGTAAATCACAATCTTAATACACTACACAACACCCAATAAATTCTGGAAAAATTAAGCTCCAAATGAAGTGTGAGCAAAATGGCACTACAGCAATTTAAAAGGGAGGGAAACGACAAGGTTATCAAAAATCAACAACACCAACAATCGATAGGCAGGGCAATCTAGAAAAGGCGTACTACAACTAGGATTCAAATCAATAGGGCTGGGCCAATGTTAATGGTTCAGAGTCTTTGCAGAGGATGACACAGTTCAGAGTAGTTCGCGGTTAAGTCTTTGCCAAGAGTTCAAAATGAAGTTGGTCAAAGGAAAAGTTATACAAAAGAGTAGAGAAGGCCAAGCATTCAGAGAGGTGAAAGATTTTAAATACTTTCACTGCAGTCAGACGGAACGAACGACCGGATTTGAACAGTACCTTACAAGAAGAAGAATGCTGTAGCTGAGGCGGTGGTTCCTGGCAGTTCCTGCAGGCTCATGGTTCCTGAAGAGACTGTCAGACTGACAAGAAGGAGGAAGACTGGAGGGTCCTGCAATGCCCAGGGAAGAAGCCAGCAGCAGAGCAAAATGTTGAATAAAAGGTGCGCTCCTTAAAACACAAACAGGTTACTCTTCACCTGTCTATGCGGTTCACTGCAGCGAAACACAGCAAATTCGACGAGGGAGAGGACTGGTGTCTGGCATTTGGCGAGCTGGCTGGTCCCACCAAGCTCAAGGGAAGAAGATTCCTTGCAGATCTTCTCTGTCATCAAAGTTCAGGCGATTCGGACCTGCAGCAGGGCTTCACCGCGGTGTCCAGTAGTTGCAGCAGTTGTCTTCCTTCAGCTTCTCCTCGGTTGTCTCGATCCAGTGGCAGCTCTGCCTTCCAAGTCCCAGAGACCTGTTTTTTATGCAGTTCTCCCCAATTCACACAGCCTGGCTGTCAATCACACAGCAGGGTGGCTGTCCCACAGGGCAGCCACATAGCCAATCAAACTCAAGTGTGACTTGGGTCTCCAAGGAAACCTTGTGCAGGGGGCCTCAAACCCCGCCCTCACATCCTGTCCACCCAGATACTCAGACGCCTAAGGAGGGCTTCTGTGCAGAAGCCCACCAAAGGACGGCGAACAAAGGAACCAAACCTGGTTTTGCGCGCATAGTAAAACACGAGAAAGACCTTTACAAAAAGAAATGGCAAATAAACCCAATCGGAACCAGATAAAATTAAAAGGGGTCCAGCGGGTTACAGTTCGAGGCTAACAATACCGAGACAGACTATTTTCATAGCTCGTGGTAACAGCCAAATCTTAGAGAAAGGGGAACAAAATAATGTTCCATGAGAAACAGACAAAAGGGATAACTATTAACCCTTCCAGTACTCTATTGGAAAATAGGTTGTACTGGGTCTGTAAATTTAAAAAGACTAGTAAAGTCAATAGCAACTTTACATGTTCTGGGAGACAGTAGTCAATCCCAGAAAATGGAGTTTAAAGGGGGAGGTCTGAAAAGACATGCATCAAGCCTGTGTCATTGCACTAAAGGTGCTGTGTGACACACAGTAAAAATATGATGCCTATGGAGTAGGTGAGACTCCATAGTCCATGAGCACAAAAATGTAAAACACACAGCAAAAACACATGTAAGAGTGGGAAAAAAGGCTCACACTGTTACCAGGTGAAAAAAAAAAGTCCTAGAAATCCAGCAAAGCTGCTGAGGGACTTAGTAGCTAAGGGAAATTAGCCATTCTGGAGAATTCTCCCTAATATTGGCCTTTCCCTTTCAGCCTCTTGGTTTTGCCACACTGGTACTCCCTTTGCAGGGAGGATAGCTCATGGGCAACACGCTCGCCGTGGAAGCAAGATGGCGTGGAATAACACAGGTTCGATCCCCGGGTCCGTGTTTAGAAACCTCTGGGTATTTAGCGCATTATAAATAACCAATTACAATTACACAACTTGGACCAATCCTTGGTCTTGCCACACTGGCTCACACAACTTGGACCAATCCTGGGTCTTGCCACACTGTTCAATTACAAAAGTTCACTTAGTGGTTATGTCACTCCATTACCACCTTGCTGTTATGCTTTCTCACAATTTTCTAATTTTACTTTTGTTGGCATGTATGTGCAGATTGCTGCCCCTCCCAGATGATTTAAATTGCGGAAAATATATTAAAATATGGAGAATGGGTACATGACGGTGCAGGTGGAGAGGGGTGTTTCAGGGATGGGACTAATTGGCAGCAGCAGGGAATTACATAGGGGGAAACTAATCAGTAGTGTTGCAATAGAATCATGTGAGATACATTACACATATATAAATATGCACAGCAGTCTTAACAAAAAGCAGTGTTGCATTTAAGGGTAGGCCTGAATCCTCATGTTAGGCAGAATTATATGCAGTACCCTTTGGGAACACCACACACAATTAGGACTACAAGTGACAAATTCACCTTTGGTACAAGCCTGTACTACAAAGTAAAGTGGTAGCGATGGCTGAGCAGCCAGACTTATCTCAAGAACAAGTGAGCAGTATCAATAGTTACAAAAAGGATAGCAATTACAATGATTCAAACAAACACTGGGCCTCATTCCGAGGTGGGCGCAAAGGGATACCGGGCACCGTTAAGGACATCAGTGCCGGTAATCCCTTTGCGCCCTATTCCGAGGTCTCTTAGCGGGTCCCTTCCTTAACACCTGGTCTGACCAGATGTTAAGGACGGGACCCGTTAAGGGACTTTAGAGCTAATAACGGTACAACAAATTGCGGTACCGTTATTAGCTACTTCCCTATTCCCATTGAGCCCTATGGGGGCTGAAATGGGAATGGGGAATGGTTTTTTCAATGGGGATTTACCAGTCCCTCCAAGGTCGGAATAGACCGGTAACTCCCCATTGAACCAGGTCGGACTCGGTACCGGTATGGGAGGTAGTAATGGCGCAAATAGCGCCATGACTACCTCCATACTCGGAATGAGGCCCACTGACTCAAGGTTTCTGAGTAAAAGAATATACATTTATTTACACATCAGTTGTAAAACATTTCACTATTATCAAGCAATTGAAAACCACACTCTTAATACACTATACCACACCCAATAGATTCTGGATAAGTTAGGTTCCAAATGAAGTGTGAGCAAAATGGCACTCCAGCAATTTAAAAGGGAGGGAAAGACAAGGTTAGATAAGAATTGAGCAGCATCAACAAGTAAGTAAGCAAGGCAATCTAGAAAAAGGAACTACAATGAGCAAATCAAATTAAAGGGGCCTGGCGCAAAGTCAATGGACCACAGTCTTTGCTCAAGATCACACAGTTCAGGCTAGTTTGCGGTTAAGTCTTTGCCAAGAGTTCAGAACGAAGTTGGTCGGTAGAAAAGTTAGTTTTGAAGAATGGAGAAGGACAAGCCCTCGGATTGGCGAAAGGTTTCTCACACTTTCAGCGCGCCAGGACGAAACGAAAAAATGGATTTGAACAGTACCTTAAATGGAGAAGAAGGCTGTAGCTGAGGACAACGTTCCTGGTGGGTCCTGCAGGCTCACGGTTCCTGAAGCGATTGTCAGACTGACACGAAGTAGGAAGACTGCAGGGTCCTGCACTGCCCAGGGAAGAAACCAGCAGCAGAGCAAAGCAACAAATAAAAGGTGCATTCCTTAAAACACAAGCAAGGTCCGTTCCTCCGGGCTATCCGGTTCACTGTAGCTCTGTACAGCAAATTCAACTAGAGAAGGGAGGCCTGACGAGCAGTTTGGTAAACTGGTTGTTCCCACCAGCTCAAGGGGAGAAGATTCCTTGAAGGTCTTCCCTGTCGTTGGAGTATGAAGATTCGGACCTGCAGCAGGGCTTCACCGGGAGGTTCAGTCGTGGTAGGGGTCCTCTTCTGTCAGCTCCTCTTCGGTTCTCTCGTTCCAGTGGCGACTCTGCCTTTCCAGCCCCAGAGACATGCTTTTTATGCAGTTTTCCCCCATTCAAACAGCCTGGCTGTCAATCAAACAACGGGATGGCTGTCCCGCCGGGATAGTCACCACAGCCAATCAGATCAGAGTGCAACATCGGTCTCCAAGGAGACCCTGTGCAGGGAGTCCTAAACCCCTCCCTCACATCCTGTCCCCCCCAGACATACAGTCGCATAAGGAGGGCTTCTGTGCAGAATCCCATGAAAGGACGGCGAATAAAGGAACCAAACCTGGTTTGGCACGCAGAGTAAAACACGAGAAAGACTTTTACAAAAAGAAATGGTGAATATACCCAGCCGGAACGTTTAAAAACGTATATGGTCTAGCGGTTTAAGTTCGAGGCTACCAAGATAGCCTAAATCAGTACCAAGGTTATTTAAGATAACCGCGGTAGGAAAAATAGGGAGTTACCACTGCCACCAGCAAAGTCTTAATAAAAAGGGAGCGAAATAATGCTCCAAGAGAAACAGACAAAAAGGGATAAGTATCAACCGTTTCCAGCACTCTATTTAAGATTGTTTGTACTGGGTCTGTGAGTTTTAAAAGAGACTAATAAAGTCAATGGCAAATTTGCATGTTCTGAGAGACAGTAGTCCGTCCCAGAAAATGGAGTCCGAGTTGGGAAGTCAAAAAGACAACCATGTGTCACTGCACTGAAGGTGCTGGGTAACACACAGTAAAAAGATGATGCCTATGGATTAGGTGAGGCTCCACAGTCTATGAACACAAGAAAATGTTAAACACACACAGCAAACACATGTAAGTGTGGGAAAATAGGCTCACACTCTTACCTGGTGAAAAAATAAACCCCACAAATCCAGCAAAGCTGCTGAGGGACTCAGTAGGTAAGGGAAATTAGCCATTCTGGAGAATTCTCCCTAAAAACATGCACGTACACCCACATTAATTGGGTTTTTGAACTATTATGCAGGAATGTGCGCAGCTGAACAGGCAAGAGGCTGTGGCCTAGCATGAAAGTTATACTCTTGGGAAACAAGACAGAGGTCTCAGGTTGCCAAAACATGAACTAATATTTAAGACACTTGCGCCCCCAAGACAATGGTCATTTTATTTGAACTACCAGATGTGTAGAAAAATTGGTCGTAAATCCTTGACGAACTGGATTCATTAGTGGGACACTAGGTTTACTCTTGTGAGGGAGAACTGATAAAAGGGAAATTAGAGAACAACATGAGCTATGATTTGTGCCTGGGAGATCAAAGAATGATGCCCATACAGTGGGGTGCCATGATGGGGGCGCCAACATGTCTGGGATGAGAAAAGGGATGCTTTGTTGACATGATACGCAAACCCTTGTCTGAATGGTTGACAACAGTAACCTGCTGTCCTGTTGTTCTGCAATTTTTAACACTATGTTTTTTTAATTAACCACAGAATGAGTTCGTGTGGCAAATGCTGCGAGGATTAAGTTCAAAACCCTCTGCATTGTCCACAAGGCCTTCTGGGGCTTGGGGCCAAAATACCTTCAACTCTCTCTTCCTAAATATCTTCCTTCTCAAGCTCTTCGCTCATCGCCTCCAACTCCCTCAGGGTCAGCCGCATCTCCGTGCAACGAGTTGGGGGTAGATCTCTCTCCGCGGCAGGGTCCTCCCTCTGGAACAGCCTTCCTGCCTCCCTGAAACTTGAGGAGAACCATCTCCGGTTCCGGAAGCACCTCAAAACCTTCCTCTTTGCTTCTGCTTTCTCTCCCCCTCTCCCCTGCTAAATTCCTGACTGAAACTGCACTGAATCTGCAACTGGGCCACTCTCAGCCATCTCAGTCCCGGGCCCAGCCACTCTCCCCTTGCACTGCTTCCCTTGGTAACCACTGCACTGCAGGACTGTCTCTGTATCCCTACAGCCCCACTCCCCAGCACTTGTCTGCACTTACCCTGCACTTGCCCCACCTGGCCCTTATTATTTATCCTGTTATTCTGCTACCCCTGTACTGCACTTTCCCCTCTCCCTTTCCCCTTGCAGTTTCCCTTCCCCTCTGCCCATGCACTTGTGCGATCTGAATGACACCTGGCCTAGTAAGATCGCTGTCTGTCTTCCCTTTGTTCCCCCACACTGCCTCGTCGCGCCTTGAAACACTTGTGTATAGGCACGTTACAAATATCATATCATATCATAAAGGAGAGTGTGTGCGCAGTCTCCAACAATTCTAGTATGGATGCAGACAAGTATATGAAAGGTAGCGATGCCGCAAGATTTGGCATTAGTTGCTTTTGACTAACTTCATTACCCTGCCCATGTATCCAAACAACATATTTCAGCAGACCTCCAAGAGGATTGGTATGTACCTAACATTCAGGAATTACTATCTGTGTTTTCTTCTAACTGCATAGTGTGTCAGACCTACAGTATGGGGCAGACACTAAAGACATTGAGGGGCATTTTTCCTTGTCCAATTGACCCATTTGCTGATTTACATATTGATTTTGCCAACTTGAGAAAATCATGTAACTCTTATCGCTATTTAATAGTGGTAGTTTGTCCTTTCCCCCTTTATATTGAGGCTAGTCCGTGTGCACATCCTGATGCTAAATCGGCCACCAAGTTTTTGTGTGAGAAGAGTGTTTCCCCAATGGGGAGTGTGTGATACTCTTAGAAATGACAATGGCACCCACTTCTTTGATGAGCTGATTAAGGAGATTACAGCTCTTTTGTGAATAAAGCATACATTGGGCCTCATTACGACCCTGGCGGAAGACCATGGTGCTATTAGCACCATGGTGCATGCCGGTAAGTTACCGACTCCGCCATGGAGAAAGGGGGAATTACCACCCCATTACAAGGTTGGCGGGGCGGTAATTCCCCCCTTCCTCCATGGCCCTTCCCCATTCCCATTTTTGCCCCATAGGGCTCAATGGGAATGGGGAAGGCGCTAAGTACGGTGCCGCAAATTGCGGCACCGTAATTAGCACCAAGGTCCCTTTGCGGGTCCCTACTTTAATAGCTGGTCTACACCAGCCGTTAAGGTCGGGTCCCGCAAAGGGACCTCGTAATTAAGCGCTAATAGGTTAACGGCGCCGCAGCCTTTTACGGCGCCGTTAACCCATTAGCGCCTGGGTCGTAATGAGGCCCATTGTGTTCTATTTATCACCCTTAGGTCCACAGTCTTATAGATTGCTTAAAACCAAGTTGCTGAAGCTCTGTGTCACACTGAAGAGGAACTGGGTGCCTCCCTTTGTCCTTGTTCAGTTTGAGGACTCAGTGCTGAAAGGAGGATCACTTCTACCCTCATGAACTAGTGACGGGGAGACTTTTGCACACGCCACTATCCCCTGTTCAGAGTACTTTAGATGCTCACAGGGCTGCGTCGATTCTGGGGGATAAGTTCCATTCATATTTAACTCAGTTAACAAAGTGTATTAAATACCGATCCCAACAGATTGCTCCATGATGGTCAGAAGAAAGTAAAAACATACCAGAATATGCGAGCTCGCTACCATTGCAATTGTTTCCTAATGATGTAATGTATGTAAACAAATTCGCACTGAGGTGGAGTGAACCTTGTTACAATGGTCGTTACACCATTGTGTATGCTGCTCCACTTGCTGTAAAAGTAAAAGCATTGTGCTTTTGGGTGCACTTGTCTGATATTTGGAAAGCACCACCAACACTGCCACCGACGAATAGCATTTTACCTGACTGTTTCAATTTGAGTACATTATTTCATAATATTGTTTGTTTATTACAGTAGGAACTGTATTTTAGTTTTTAAGTAGTGTTTTGTTTTTCTTTTCTTTTTCCAGCGTACATTTTTTGAGAAACATTTGTGTATTTTGGAGGTTTATTATGCATTTACTAAAGACGATGGTCTGCTTATGTGCGGCTCTAATGTTTGGTTATTTTTATATGTGTCTAGTGAGATTATGTGTCTAGGACATGTAAAGGTGGTGTGGGGATGTCCGCGGTGTCCAGTAGTTGCAGCAATTGTCTTCCTTCAGCTTCTCCTCGGTTCTCTCGATCCAGTGGCGACTCTGCCTTCCAAGTCCCAGAGACCTGTTTTTATGCCGTTTTTCCCCATTCACACAGCCTGGCTGTCAATCACACAGCAGGGTGGCTGTCCTGCTTGACAGCCACGTAGCCAATCAAACTCGAGTGTGACTTGGGTCTCCCTTAAAGGGATGTATTCTGGTTCAATTGTTTGACAAATTGTCTGAAGCCACAACACCAAGTGATGAATATTTGACTACAGTGTGTAATTTTAATTGGATGCATATACATGATGCTCTCATATGGAAGTTACAAATGCAAGTGAGGAGGGGTTTGGACGAGGAGAAGCAATACAACTTTCATTCCAGACCTGGCAAAAGGGACAGCAGCATTAATGGACATGCATTGGGTATGCGGTCAACAAACACACCTGCATCTTCCATCCTCTTGACGAGGCACATGTGTGCTCACAGCTTTGCACTCAGCTATCTTGGTAGTGCCAGAAATACACTTGACAATAGCTTCTAAGCGGAGGGTATCACAATACATCCCCCCTCTATCCAACCCCACCATAAAAAGAAGAGGAAAAGGTCAGTGAAGATAAGAAGGAAGAGATTGAATAATTTGTCGGAAGACTGCTCCAAATTTGCTGAAAGCAATTCCAGATAAATATTGTTTGTATACTAAAAATGAAGTTTTTATTGTGTGCCTTTTGACTGCAGGAATACAGGAAGCTGCAAATGCTAAGTATTTGCAGATCGTTCCGTGGGAAAATGCCATATATCATATCACATCATATTATATCATAGTATTTCAAGTGATCCAGTTGGCGACTGATACTGAACAAGGTCTTAATGCTATCAAGAGCAACCTAAGGGCAATCCGGTTGATGAGGCTGTATTAATTGGACCTTCTGACAGTGATGGAAGGGGGCAAGTGCAAGAAGATTGGGCTGTCCTGTCGCACGTACATACGCCCAAATGGTGCAGAGAATGGATTGTTGCCGCACATCATAGGGGACTCGCAAAAGCTAGCGACTGGCATGGTGAACGAAGCAGGTTTACAGGCCGAAGATTGGTTCGACGTGCTGTTTTCCTGGGTGCCATCCTTGCTTGGGGCACTGGTGAAGATATTGGTTCCGATCATGGTGCGCAAGAATGATGGTTAATATTGGGGCAGGAAGGGCTCTCTGAGGCTCAAAGGATGGGCAAGTTCAAACTAAGGATTCAAATAAGCCACACATGGTCATAAAAGATCAAACTATTTACCCCCCAGAGACACTAATATCACCCCCTCCAGATTCTGAGAACTACACCAAGCACTGGGTAGATGTAGTGGATGATGGGGATTGCATATACCTTATGTTTACCACAGATAAATATGCACAAGAAAGTGTAGTTTGCATCATGTGTGCACCCATTAGAACCCCAGCAACAATCCCATTCCCTATCCCTTCTGCACTTGCACATTCTGAACACTCACAAGGCATAGTAGGTACGCCCCACTGTATTTTATATATTTTCTTAATGTATTTTAATTGTTTCTCATCCCTTGTCCCCTCCTTGTTGCTCCATATATGGCTTATCGAATCCTTAGTTTGAACTTGCCCATCCTTTGTGCCTCAGAGAGCCATTCCTGCCCCAATATTAACCTTAATTCTTGTGCTGTTCGGGATACTCTTGGCAAAATTTGTCTCTCCTGTGAAAAAAAGCCAAAGAAATATAAAACACACAAAATACAAAAAAGGTTATTTTCAGAGCCACCTTTCGCCGTAGAAAAATAGAAGTACCTAAAAAAAGGTTACAGGCCCCTATGCAGTCTGTGGAGTCCTCGGACAGCGCGGTAGTACACAGACATCAAAAAAATGTGTCTGGTGGTGGCATCAAAAACAGTGAAATCTTTTGTGTAGGAAAGTATTTTTTTAAAGTGTTTTAAATTTTTGAAATAAACTAAGCAACATTCTACTAAACTAACTTTTTCTTTGAACTTGCAGAATTTTAGTTTTTTCTGTGCTTCCATGCATTTTTTCTCACCTGCTGGAAAATGATTTCTATATTTACAAAAATTGCTTCAAAGCATTTTTAATGTTTTGGAGAAAAAGCTGATTACTGGCATCGGTAAGATGTCGACCATCTCTGCGGAAAATATTGGCAATGTCAAATTTAATATTTTCATTATGGATGCCAACATCCCCCAAAAATGCACACACAGCTTTGGTGAAATTGCGCCTCGCTTTCTCCATTTGTGGACCAAATGAACTTGAACACATCCACATCTGTCTTTGGGCAATGCGAGAAAAAATCAGTCTAGAATTTGGTAACATTTCCTTCAATTTGCCAAATGTCTTCTTCATTGCAAACTGCAGTGAAATTCCAGTGATGTACCCTAAACTGTTCCCTCCACAATGAACAATGAAAATGTCCGGATGTTGCAGTGTGACCAAATTGACACAAAATGGGAGCAAGTCCACCCACTTAATGCCACGCACTCCATACCATTGCACATAAACATCATGAAATCCAAGATTTTCAGCCACTCCACACTGCTCTGCATATACCTTCAACCAATGGATCCACGATTACCCCAAAATCCACACACTCTGCCTTCTGAAAGGCATAGCCATAGCAATCTGAGCTCCTGCCAGTCTCTCTTCTTGCATGCAAAACCCAGGAAACTTTATTGGCTAATCTCCTGGGCTGCACAGTCCCGTTTCCATGCCTGGCATCCTCAAAAGACCCAGATGTGGCATGTGCTGTCCACGGACTACTGCGATGTCCGTTGACAGTCCAAATAAAGGGGGTGTGGAGAGAAATTCAACGCAATGTAAGATATTTACTCTTTAGTGGTGGCTCTGAAAAGAACCTTTTTCAGATTTCTTTTCCTACAACTACTCACATGCACTCTACAGCATTTTCACAATAGCTTTCTGACTGCATTTGAGTATTTTCAAGAAAGATTGCATTGCCACAATCAGTAAAAGTCATTCCATCACTGAACAAATTATGTCTACCATCCAGCAGAATGTTCTCATTTGAGAAGGATGTCATCCCAACACCATTCAAAAATGAAAATGAAGGAGCTCTCCTGCGTCTTGTTGATGAGAAAACACTTTGGTGCCTCTCCATAGTGCCCTAGGAGATATGTGTGAAAAGATTATGTTTCCACATGGAAATAGTTGACATGGCCACAGGCCCGGAACACAAAAAACACACCATATAGTGATGGGGGCAATGGGTCACTTGACTCACTTATGTTCCCTTTGGGACCTATAAACACAGGGGCCCTGGCTGAACTCAGTCCTGGCTCCTTTGGAGCCAGGCTCATATAGAGATGTGAGCAGGAACACTTTATTTCAGTGCAGGAGTGCTTTTACTTTATTTCAGTGGAGGAGTGCTTTTATTTTACAAGAACTTTCCAGGAGCTGATGGCCTTTATTCCAGAGAACATCCTCATGTGCTGACTCATTGGGTGTGGCTCCCTAGGCCTGGTCTTCATGTACTGACTCATCGAGTGTGGCAGGGTGTGGCAGGCAGCCTGAACCTGGTGGGCGTGGCTTCAGAAGTTCAGCTATATAAGCTGCTCCATCCTTAAGGCCGGTGCTTCACGTTACTGTGCACTCGCATGCAACGTGATGCTCACCGCTGCTTGGACCAGTTTACTTACCTTTGAAACCAGGTGTTCTTCTGCATACTCACCTCCCGGAATCCGGTGCTTCATCGCTTCATCTGCAGACTCATTTCCTGACACCCAGTGATCTTGATCCCGACACCGCAGCACTGCACTCCGCATCCACGAACTCGGACCCTGTGAAGAAGAAGAAAGACAAGGTTAGAACATCTGTCCTAGGGATGTGCCGCATTTGAACCCCGCGCGTCCCCTAGTTAACAACTTACCGGCTACTGTACCACTGCAGCTTTGTTCCTCATTCCCTCCGACTGTCGCCTCAATCTCTGCAGCTTCTACCGGGCCGGCAACATCACCTGCAAGGGAAGAAAGCAAAAGAGCAAACATCAAAAGTGGAACTAACAGCAATACTGTCATGACCACTGTGAGGGGGCACAAGTTGTGCCACAAGCAGGCTCCCACTAGAACCCTGAGGGCCTTAAAACCACTGCAAAGGGGCTCCTGGAGCCAGTCCTGGTGCCTTTGGCACCAGGCTCATATAGAGGAAGGAAGGGCTGTTCAATTCCAAAACATCAAATTCTATCAGTCTTAACTGAATTCCATCGTGCTATGCCACGCTTCCATCCGGAGCACCACAGCAACATCTGCAAAGGAAAAGAGACATATTCAGGTCCACTTTCAATATTAAACAACTGCACAGCGCTGTACTTACCTTAACGGATTCCGGGGGCCTGTTTTTCATTTCGCTCTCATCCACTCGCAGCACCACAGCGGCCTGTGAGGAGAAGAAGAAGAAAACACAGGTTAGCTTTAAAAGACAATAAAGGCTCTGCACTTTGCACTTTCTCTTACCTAGAAAACGTGCCTCTCCATTCGGCACACCAACACCAAGACCTTCGCACCTGAAAAGAAGGAGATAAAGACATTAACAAATTCCCACCATAAACAGAAAAAAGACTTACAATTAACAAACCTACCTGCCTACCAGCAGATTCGGGTTCACAGCAGGCCTGGGCCCAAAGAAGGCATACTGCACCAGTGAAGCAACTCGGACAGCTCCCCAACAAACGTCAACCGCCCCTGCACAATAAACGCAGGACGGATAGCTCACCCTACAAATAACTAAGATTCATGGGCAACTACGCATCCATGGTTCCAGATCTCAGAGCCTACAAGACGCCCCCAGGGATATCAGGTGAGCGTAACAAATACAAGACAACACACTTTATAATGCAACAAAAACAGACGAGGAAAGACAAAGGCAAACAGGAACACTTACCTGAAGTATAGTAGCTTAGTTGCAGCAGGACTGGACTACCACGTGCAAGGGACCAGTGACGAAACTTAGTCCAGATCATACAAGCGCCCCTGCCAGAAGCAGCAGGATGGAGTGCTCGCCAAAATTAACCAATAGGTAATCTTTCCAGGGACAGCGCATACCACGGGTACCACAGTTTGGGAGAAGGGGTCTCGAAGGGGATCAGGCACACAAGCTGGCATACTCACACCCCCTATTCTCCACGCAGGAGCAGCCCCGAGCAGCATCACTTATTACCACCAGTCACTACATAGGCACAGAGGGCGAATTCAGATCCGAGCGACCTCACCCCCGGGTGGGCTGCAATCATGCCCCAAAGCCTCCGCAGAGACCAGGTGAGCATAATAATAGTTCTATTAGTGTGCTCAGAATATGTTTCAATGCAATTTGCAAAGATATTGCACTGATGTAGCCCAAACGATGTCCTCCACAATGCACCACATGATGTCTGGACATTGGAAATGAGACATATTTTTGCAATGTGCAAATTAAGTCTCCCATTTTTGGCCAGGCACACCATACCAAAAAGGCTCCACTCCCTCTAATTTTCAGATTCACCATCCAAGAATCTCCCACCATCCACACAGTAAGACTTCTCATCTGCACATCCACAGCCATCTTCCCTACACATAGCAATGAAAAGAACTGCTACCCTCCCTTCTTATAAACCACAACCAGAAGACCTCATTTACTAATCCTCACAGTCCCTGTTCCATGCCAGGCAGCGGTAAAAGACCCCAGATTTGGCACGCCCTGTTTGCGGACTACTGAGGTCTGCGGACTCCATATCTCAAAGCACTCCTTCTTCCCTTTTTACTTGTATCTATTCAGCACTCCTTTATTGGCTACTTTCAAGCAGTCGCACATCCATCCACCAATCACATCCAAAAACTCTACATCTAACTCTGTCATCTCACTTCAACGCTTCAAATATACTGTTGAACACTCAGAGTGCATGTCCCCTGTTACTCCCAAGCACCTGCATCAAAACCTACCATACAATTCTCCAATATTTTTATTTGCAGATTCAACCACATCTGCATCTATCAACACAAAGCACATGTATGCATACATTTAAAAATTACAGTTGCAACTCTTTTACAAATGCATAGAAACAGGGTTCCGGACAATTACCCTGCATTAAGCTGCTCAATAGTGATACTCTCGTTTGTCCCACCTCCTGAAATCAAGTGGCAGCTACTTACAATGCTGTGGGATTGCAAAGTGTTCTTTTAAAAATAACAGATTAAAAATACTTATTTGCAATTTCAGCAGCACTGTCTGTGTATTTATATGAAAGAAAATAAAACCACATTTAAAACATTACTGCAGCATGTTTGAGTGCCATGGCCTGTGTGAAAGTTCAATATATTACCAGTACATGCATACTTGCCAATATGACACAATATGATGTACCAAGTATTATTTTCTTCTTTCATTCTGTCACTTTTAACGCGACTTCACCCACTAACAAAGTTACACTAAAACTCCCACAATGCTAACTCCAAATGAAAACTGCATGTATGTTACTAAAGCATGGCAGATATATTCAATGAAAAATGGCAAAATGAAATGCGTTTCCAAATATTTATTTCAGCGCCATTTCAAGGAAAACAAATACATGCATGTATAGATTTACAACAGTGCTGTGTATAATTTTTAATAAATTAAAGAATATGGAAACGATTTCTCCAACATTGTGCAATAACTCTCAGTGTGTGCAATTTTATCAATTTGCACGCTCATGCATACTTCTTACATTCCCCTTTCTAATCTGTACGTGCTTCTTGGGTCCTTGATTTTTCTCTGCATTGCTGGGACTTGCAGTGCACCTTTTCTAATGCAAATAGTGCAACCACAACTCCCACAATACAAACAAAAGAACCAGCATGTAATAAGCAAGCACACATTAGAATGCATCACATTAGCAAGTATACATGTACTGACAACATAAAAAACCTTCACAAAAGTGCCACTTAAAAGTGTCTACAAATATTTTCCATCTCCATTTCTTTTTTTTAAATAAAAATGTTACAACCAGTGCTGCTATAAATTGGCAACATAATTTTTTAACTGTGTACAGCCTCCCCAAAAGGACAGCTTTTTAATTGCTCAGCATTTTCCATTTGCATTGTATAAAAATGTCACACTTTCTTGCTGCAGCCCCGTTAGGTATACTAAGCACGGGACCACCAGCCCTATTAGCAACACTGCCAGTGCTCCCATGTCCCCATTCTTGTAGAGTCTTATCCACCTCCACAGGAATAGAGACTTACATATTCCAGTAGCTGACTTCAGGCCAAAAGGACCTGTAATGTCCTGGTGGCACTGGGAAGATAGATACCAAAAAATATTAAGATTCTGGTGGCAACCGATCTGCAGCACCTGCAACGTTATCACCATACTCGTAAAGAAGCCCAATGTAATTAACTCTTCTTCCCAGCAACTCCTCCTACATTCACAAAAAAATGTTTTCTTTTACTAAATGTATTCACCATTACCATGCATACCCACTAGTTTTTTTTTTCCTGTCACACTTGTAGTGAAGAACCACCTCCTGGAAGACAACAGTCTGAAGAAAAGTGCACTTCACATCCTACATAGTAAGTATAGTAGTGCAGTAGTATTCTTTCTGTTACTCATACAGTACAGTTTAGCCACATAGTAGCCTACAGAATTCCTTTCAAACCAACAACATTTACTTCACTCTTATTCATTACACCTCAACATGTAAACCCTTTGTATTCTCATTTGAACACCATCATCATAACGCGCACTATTATCCTGAAAACAGTGTAATGTCCTTACTTATTCATTCACACTACCACTCTCTTACGCCCTAATCCAAGCCCTTCAAACATCTACACACACACACAGCTACTCTTACAACCTTCCCAACCACAACTAGCGGCCCATTGCACAATCACACAGCCCTCTATGTATGTCTGCCCTCATATTCACAAACTCATTCACAATACATGCAAATATATTCTACAACTTTCAAACCCAAAAATTCCTTTTTTCTCCAACAGACAGAACAGAATGCCTACTAAAAAGCAACTCTGTAGAAAACAAAGAAACATTAGAGCAGATAAAATACAAGCATGCCAAATACTCATCGAACTCTAGTGTAATGTATAGCAAATATTCAAACAAAAATGCTAATAGTTAGTCAACAAAACGGAATCAACTACCACTAAACAAACTAGGGCCCCTCTTCCAAAAACTAAAAATGAAACAAAATGTATAAAGAATAATAAAACTGCTAATTACCCTATCACTACATCTACCAGTAAAGCATTCCAAAAAATGAATTATACAGAAAATGTTCCACCATAGAGTACTTCACATCTTATAAAAACAGCTGCAAAGTCACACTCAACCCTTAAAAATTACTGTGGAAGACTAATCCTGGAAGCTCTCATTGACAGCATAATTCTGCTCAAAAGAACATTCTTTATATCACTTTTAACCGGATTGAACCCACTAACAAAATTACTCAGTAAATTACAAAAAGAACTTCTACACATTTGCAATGTCAAGATAGGTACCTTTGCAAACCTCGATGAAGACGCTTATAAATAGGAACAGAAAAACCCAATTGCCATACATAGCAATGGCCAAGGGTATGAAATGCTAGAAAACACCATTATGGCACAAGAAACCCTTATTGAGAACACTTCCCCAACAAACTTGCAATCAACTGTTCCTTCCACCCAACCAATCCATCCAGTCTACAAATGGCCATGCAGCTCAATGTGTAACATATGGCAACATTCCTTCAAATCCTTACGACAATTTCTCAATCACTATGTGAAAGTAAAAGCCAAAAATAGAATTCAAAATTTACAAATCATGGACTCCTGTCCAGTGCACAACTACACTGGACTGCAAGGACATTCATTAGTCTGCATTTCGGGACCTGCTTCCAAAAGCACCTTCTGCCACATAAATATGTTAGCAACACACCATTCCACTACAAGGATTCTTCTGCAGAGACTGTACTATGCAAAAAGTCCTGCTTTACAAATGCACCATATTAATAACATTCTCCTATATGTGACAGCCAAAGAACTCCTTCAACAAAAAGAACACATCCAAAGTAAATATTTTGGAAGTGAAGATGACCTAGACAATTCAGTAACTTTAGAGAACATTAGCGAAAACCTTTCAAACGCCAATCTTCTAATAAACTGAACTTAAGGTCCTTACAGTAACACGTCATGCAATGGATGGGGTGCATAATAACTCTTACATCAAATAATAAGACAGACTCAGGAAATTGGAAAAAGTCTCATCCAACTGTTTTATTATCAATTGTCTAAAACAGGGAGTTACAATGGACATCAGTGGACGTTCAATTAAGCTCTCCAATGCTTTTTGCATAAACACAACCTTTTATACAGAAAATTCATCATCATTGACGTCATACAACGTAGCAAATAAGAATAACCTACATGGAGTTGTAGTTGGACTAAGGGGAACATCTAAGTATACTTTCTATATGTGAACGAGTGTGACTGGGTCTCTACAGTCTGGTGGACATCTTAAGCCCACCCTTAGTGCAAGTCATACTCCACATTCATTAAGTACACATAATACTATTTGGTTCTTAAACTATAAGGCTCTTCGTTATATGGCCCTTTGTCATTGGTTGACACTCTCATACTTTGTCTGGAACATCCGGCACATTAGCTGCATGTAAGCTCAGACCCAGGTGCCAGGGGATGTACATGGCTTCACCTCCTCACCCAATTAGTCCTGCATCTATCATTGCCCATGTCTTCTGCCATGCAGACTTGTCTTTGAACTTGGCTTTGTGGTATCTTATCTTCCCTGGGAATATAAGGGAGCATTCTTATCTCTGTTCTGGTTTGCATGCTCACCTCCTATTTTCATCCTTTTCTCACATGACAGGAGACCGCTATTTGGCCCATTACATTGCCTTCAATTATCTTGAATTAATAACTTGGCATTCATGGTGTTCTTTCCTTATGCCTTAATCAAGGGATGATCCGTCTTCTCATGTTTGCTGCCTTTGAGAACAGATAATCAGTTTTTGGCTGCTTCCAGTCTTGTCATCAGGCCAAGCAGCCTTTCTCGCTTTCAGTCCACGATCTTCAGCTAATTCTTTGCTGCAACACGCACAGCTCTTGAGCCTTCTTTCTCTGTGGGTTTGGGCTTACTAAAATTGTGACACCAGTGTCCAGTTCATATATATATATATATATATATATATATATATATATATATATATATATATATGTATATATATATATATATATATATATATATATATATATATATATATATATATATATATATATATAATGGGGGCTTCGTCTGCAGTCTGTTCACTACATTTAGCCAGCTTCTATGATCATTTAATCTACTTGCCTTACAACATCTGTACAGTTATTAAATGATTTGCATTTTCTTCAGTGCGACACACACACATGCAATCTTCTTTCTTGCACAGGAACGTTTACTCGGTTCCCTATGCCATCATCAAATTTCATAAAGTCCATACATTCTTTTCTTCTTATCTTCTTAGTGCATCATTCTTACTTTGTGTGACGTCACCAGCTTCCTTTTCACTTGTTTTCATATTCCTTCAGGGACATTTTCAAGAGATTATCATCTCTTCGGGCATACATCTTGTATGGCTTTCTTAACGGATATCTTTTCTCAAACATTTGTCACAATATGGTTGCAATTACTGGTGTCAAACATGGTGCAGGTTCAGGTTTCCAACATACAGGCAACAGGGGGGCTGGACTTCCTGCAGAGGCATTTGGCTCGTACTCTGCACTCCCTCCTCTGGTTTATTTATCAACCACTTCTTCACCAGTTTCCATACTTTTTCTTGAAAAAGTGCTTCTTTGGAGTCCAGATTATCATCACTCCTTTCAGGGATCCTGCTGATTTTACATGATCATCAACACTCCAGGTCATGTAACTGCATTGTCCATTTGGGTTACAGTAGATCCATCATCCCACATACTTCTAGTGATTCTATGGGTATAGGAACTTTGTTCCTCCAGGTGCTAAAATTATCGTCTTTATGTATTCTCTGATTTCTTCATCAACCCCTTGGGTCGAAATCTTGATTCAACATCGATCATGATCTTCATTCCTACTGCCTTCTTTGCTGTCATCTTACACTGTGTGATTATTATCCTAATCACACAGAATCCAAACCTCACCATCACCAAGATTGCTCCAAGAAACTTGATGATGCTTGTCATTCAATATGGAACTCATGAAAAGATAGAAACAAACCAGCTGTCATCTGCGATATCTTCCATCTTGTGCAGCTTTGTTAGCAACGTTATGGTCTCTGTGAAGGTCCCATTCTTGTCATCGTGAGAATGTATGAAAGTGCAACTTGATGGCCCACTTTTGGTGCAAACTCCTCTTTCCATCGCTGTGATAATATCTTCCTTAATAGCATTGAATCTGTTTATGGTGGTGTTGATCATTTGCAAGAGCTCACAGAAAGTGATTTGCATCCACTTCGCATTGGCCGTTGTCTGGATCCCAGGCATAAATATAGTCATGAAGATTGAAACAGTTTTACTGAACAGTCTATGCTCATACAGAATAGCATCAAAGGATTCTATTGATTTAGCTGAGAAATAATTCTCGCTCTTTGTTTGATTGACTAATTCAAGTGATCTACTCTTTCTCAAATGGGCACCCGCTTTTGGAAATTCACCAATGTTCTAGACATTCTGAGGAATCACTAATGATGGAACATGAATGATCACTAAGGAGCACGTTCCTCCCCAATCTGTGGGCAGCTTCATGTAGGCTCTGGACCCACAAGCCCAATATTGATCCATTAGGACAGCTGTCCCTGCTCACATCTTAGAGACATCAACTGTAGTCTTGCAACCTATGTTAACTCCCACATGTTTCTTTCCTGCTCTCCGAAAGCACAGTGTTCACCAGTGGAATTATGATCATTGGGACTGACTCATCTTCCACCCATGTCAACAGCTTGGCATGTTCAGCCCATGACTTCAAACATTCGTCATTTACCTTCTGCACTTCTCGTACATAGTTTGACTTCAACAGATGAGCTGCACAGGACATCAAACCTTCTTTCCATCCCTTCTGAGTTTTCACTCATCCATAAACTAGCAGCTGAGATTGTTTCCAGCATCCAGGCGCCCAAGCAGTCTCTATCCTATCAGGACAGTAATTCTCATCATTTCTTTTACAACCACTTCATCTTGTCCTGCCCTAGGATACGTGAGCATCTTGCTCTTACATGCAGGCTCCTTTTCCATCTGTGTAGTTTTAATATAATCATCCTGGAATGGAAATGACCATTTCAATCTCCATCGTAGAGTGGCCCAGTTCCGTTGAAACTGTCCTCAAGTCATGCATGCAGCAAGGTGAACAAGACATCTGGCATCATATTCTGAAATTTCTCTGGCAATTAAAGTTTGGGCAGTACTTATGGCATAAGGTATGAGGGCACAAATGTAACAGCACTCTTTAGACGTTCTTTCTCATACACTTTTTATGTGTTGATACCACATGTTGTGACCCAAATGTGCTGCATTAGCTAAATATGTATGTATCCCCTCACTATCACCATTTGCTCTTCTCCTGTATCTTCCTCTCAAAATTTGTGCAGCCCATGGACACAATTATAATGCAGCTCTACTACGGGAAAACAAAGGGTTTTTGCTCCTTGGTAATGGGCAAATCTACAAGAGTTCCTGGAGTGGAGAGGATCAAGGGAATATCTACCTTGCTGGAAATATTACTGTAATTGGGAATGGTCACCAGGAGAAACAAAAAGACACAAAGTATAGTTGCACATACATGAATTATGAACCAACATATTAGCCCACACCATTTTTGCAACTCTCTTTAACTCGCTCATTCACCAAAATCATGTTAACTTCAGAATTTCTCATTTTTATTTCAATTTAAGGATGGAAAAAAACACTTATTCCGGCAATTGCAATAGGTCTGGCAACTTCAGTAATTCCTCTACTATTGCTACAAGCAATCTTCTAATTACAGGGCCATCCACTGGTTCCTGTAAACAAGTGTGGATGTCCACGTTTATTCTAACAACAGTAGGATATGCTTGAAGAATAAACAAAAAAACAGAAAACACAGGTCTATGAACATCCCCATCTGACAAGACCATAGAGCTCAACCAAATAGATACTAAGTGAGAAAGGTTTTTCTAAAGTTTATTTTCAAAAGATTCCTGTGACTCCTGGCAAAGATTACAATCCTGCTGATATCTATAAAGAGTGCCCAAGGGGAATCACAGTCCAAATTCAATCTGCATTTATCAACCTGTTGATGTATGGTCCGTCATCTTTGTCATTGATCAAGTCTGCACATGCTAAAATTCTTCTTCTTTTCTTGTTTCTGAATCAGCTGGGGTGCGGCGGGCTTGCTGATATATAGCTTTATGTCATTTAGATGTAACCATGCTCGTCTGTCTTGAACATTTACTGCTGAGGGAGTAACATTCACTACTAAAAAGGGTTCATTAAGTCTCGCTTGTGGTACTTCCTAGTGAAGTTTCTTATGAGCATGGTATCACCAGCAAATAACTTGAATGCTGATAAAAGTTCAACAGGTTCGGTTGCTAAATGGTTTCCATCTGTGTTCTGAGACTGACCCCCCCCTTGTGCTTGAGTTGATCTGAAATGAAAGAGATACTAGCGGTCATACATGTTAAATATGCACGTAACTCATTTCCTAACATTTCTGCTGTACTTTGAGCATCACTTCTACTCCTCGATGGAGGTATAAGAAGCATTCTCATTTGCCTTCCAGTCACTAGTTCATGGGGTGTGAGGTGGTGGTCTGACCAAGGCTGATTCCTTAGGGCATATAAAGCTAACAGGCAACATAGCCATCCCTTTTTCAGTGTTAACTTGAGTTTGGAAATCATTTCTTTAAGGAGGCGGTTGAGTCTCTCACATATCCTGTTGGCTTGCGGTTGATAAGCAGAAGAAAACATATGCCTACTGCTCAGTAATAATCCCATCTGTTCAAATACTTAATTGACAAAATGTGGCCCATTATCGTATCTCAGCACTTCACATACACCACATCTTGGAAAGACTTTGCGCACTAGAAATTTTGCAGCGAAAGTGGCATCTAGGTGTGTACACAGACCTGCTTCGATCCACCTGGAAAAGGAACAAACCACCAGTATCAGTTATCTATATCCACAACACACCTGCAGCACATCAACATAGTCAATATTTAAATGCTGAAAAGGACCATTCGGTCGAGGAATAACTCTTCTAATGGTTCACAGTGTATGCCCAGCGGTAAACTTTTGACATACGATGCCGTTTAATACATAAAATGCAACGTGTTCTAACAGGTTTGGAACAACCCAGTCTTCTGCAATTATTGCAGCAAGACTCCCCATAGTTACATGCGCAGGGTAGTACAGATGTTCAAGTGCTACCTTTAACCATGCTACAGCCATCACTGGCATTCCAGCGCTGTTTTGTCGCCTTAAGGCTTCTAAGGGGGACAAAGAACACCTTCTCCATTTCCTTAATTCCTGCTCTTCCTGCGGTGCACTGCCGTGAATATCCATTAATTGGGTCATCAGTAATGTATTAAACCCTTCTTGTATCATCATAACTGTGACTACCTTTTCCTTATAATTAGATGTATCAAAACCCGAAATCTCTGGAGAATATGCAACCCTTGTGGCCTGTACATCCACGGCTTAATTTCCGCAAGAAATAAAGTCTGTTTGCTTAGTGTGAGTCACGCATTTAACAACTGCTATGGCTACTGGGCGTTGTAGTGGCTTAATAAGCCTGTCTAATAAGGATGCGTACTGGATTGCCATCCGCATGGAGGTAGCCCCTCCTTTTCCAATGCAGTAGCCCTGCATGAACTGTTGACGTCACGTAAGCGGAGTCACTGTACACCATCACTTCCTGTTCTTCATGTTTCTCAAGCGTGGCAATAAGCACTACCAACTTTGATGCTTGCGCCAAAAAGTGAGACAGTAGTCTTGCACTTGCTACCACTTCCAATTCCCCATCGGCTCTGTGTCTTACTACAGCTGCGGCAGAATGCCTTTCTCGACTAGTTTGATCAATCTGAGATGTCAAAGTACCCTTAGGTTTCTCTAAAATGGCAAACAAAGTATGTTCCACGAAAAGAGTCATAGAGCAACCCATCACAATGCTTGGAGACTTGTCAATTGTGAATGCAGTGGCTGCCAATGACTGTTTGCAAGGAAACTGTCCTTTCATGACTGGTTCTAGAATCCCACTGTGCGAGAATAAGAAAAACCTCTCAACATAATTGGGGATTCCCAAAACCAGAGCTGTACAAATTACTGTTTTCAACTCTTCAAATCCCTCTTACATCTCCTCTGTGCATTCTATTGTGACTTTGTCTACTTGTGCCTTTTTGAAAGCCTGCAAAAGAGGTCTTGTTTATGAACTGTAATCAAACACCCAGGCTCTAACATAGTTAATTAGTCCCAAAAACGTTTGCATTTGTTTTACTGTATGCGGTTTTGCAGTTTTCATAATCGCCTCAGCCCTTCCAGGTGTCACCTTTTTCCCTCATGTGAAATCAATTGCCCTATGTATAACACCTCTTCTTGACAATACTGTAGCTTCTCTTTGTCCACCTTGTATCCCTTGGGCCTCATCACGAGTCTGGCGGTTAGCCTTAAATGCAGCTGTAGCGCTATTAGCGCCACATTTAAGGGTCTGCCAGATCATGGCTCTGAGATGGGGGGAAACCGTGGCAAAATTGCAGATTTTCGGCGTGATTACCGCCGGCAGAAAATCCACCGGCGGTAATAGCGCAAATTTTCCCCATTGGGCCCAATGGGGAATGAGGAATTCCCGAATGGGCCCAATGGGGAATGGGCAATAACCCTCCCGCCAAACCCGTGATCTGGCGCTAATAGCGCCGGGGGGGTTTGGCGGTAGGGCTATTAGCACCGGCACTAATAGCGCCGGCGTTACCGGCGACTCTTGATGAGGCCCCTTGTCTGCTAAAATAGTCATTAACTGAAATGAGTCTTGTATATGCCCATCTTCTGTCGTGCTACAGATTAAAATGTCATCTAAGTACTGAATCACAGTACTTTTCAAATCAATATTGCCTAAGTCCATCTCAAGGACTCTATTAAAGATTGACAGAGACTCACACTATCCTTGGGGCAGCCTCGTATGTTTCAGGTGGGTCTGGTGGAACGTAAAAGAAGTCATGTCTTTGTGATTCTTTGTGCAATGGAATTGAGAAAAACAAAAATGTTCAAATCAATCACAGTGAAATATCAAGCTTCCACTGGGATACTGCATAATATCGTTGCTGGGTTGGGAACTAAAGGAAGGTCTGCCTCTACAATCTGGTTAATCAGTCTCCTATCTTGTATGAATATCAACACAACCCTCCCTTTGATTATTTCACTGGGTACACTGTGGTGTTACACAATGATTTTTATGGTACCAGAATACCTTGTTCCATCAGTGCTGAAATAGTCTTAAATATACCCTCATCAGCCTCTCGAGACATGGGGTACTGTTTAGCTCAAGGTAAAATCAGTCCTGGCTTCAGCTTTATTTTAACTTGCCCTATTCCCTTTACCAGGCCTGTGGCATAAGGACCTGTGGTCCATAGGATGCTTGGCACCTTCTTCAAGTCTTTGTCACAAAATGCTGGATGCTGCCGCATTATTGCCATTTTCTGTGGGACTTCCCTTCTCTCTATCCTTATCCAGTAAGTGATGCCCATGTTAAAAACTTCTTCATCATCTGTGGGATCATCCCTAAACATGTCATCATCAGTAATATCAGTCAGCCTATAGCCTTCTTAGAGAGCTATCACTGTCCTCCATGGTCTGTCCTCATCTGTTTCTTCAGGATTTGCCACTTCCCTTCGTAGTATGACTGCTTCTAATTCTATAGGGATAGTCTGTACTCCATCTATGTCTTGGTCTCTGTGGTCTGAACAAAAATTTGTCAGGTATCCTCGTAGTCTTCCCCACTAAGCCAGGTAACCATGTTAATAGAATGCTCACCCCATAAATAAAAACTTCTGGCTCAATTGGTACACCTCACAGAGCCACTTGTCCTGTAAAGGCCAATATAAATTCACCTATGTTTAAATAGTGTATCCCAGTAGTGGAACACACAATACCTTTGTCAGTAAATGAAATCGTCATGTTAAGTTTTGTCATCAAATCTCTTCCCAAAATGTTAACTAGTGTCTGCAGTGAATACAATAATGGAACAGACATATCCCACTCTCCTATATAGACTGGTAATTTATTAGTTAAAAGGAACTCAAATTGTAGCTCCAGAGAACCCTTGAGCATTCATGGCAATTCCCAACATTGGATATTTTCCTTCTCATATACATGAACGAGAAGCCCCAGTGTCTACTAAAAATGAAAAAGATTTGCCCCTATTGTCACATCGACCCTTGGTTCCTCTTGAGGGTCTGGTGTCACAGATAGTACTGAACATATCAAGTCTCCTGACATGCAAGCCACTGTAACTGAGAAAGGACTCCCTCCCACTAAGGTGACACCCCTGACATCATGGCTGCTTCAAAACTCGGGTCCGGGTCCGGTGTCACTGAATGGGGACTTACTGGGTCATTCCAACCTTGGAGGACCCGAAAAGTCCCCATTCAGTAAACCATTCCACATTCCCATTTGAGCCCCTATAGGGCTCAATGGGAATGGGAAAGGAGCAAATAACGGGCCTGCTAATAGCTGGCCCGTTATTTGCTCCAAGGTCCCTTAACGGGTCCCGCTAAGAACGGCTGGTCAGACTAACCGTTCATGGTTGGACCCGCTAAGGTACCTCAGAATATGGCAGTAAGGGATTAACGGCACCGGCATCCTATGGGTACATGCATATCGCGGTTCTGGTCTGCATGCTGTGATGCTGGAAATGCATTGGAGGGACAGGGCCTTCCCGTCCTTGTTCTGTAGTCCTTTTAACTGTATGTTCTGTATTATTTTCTGCCCAGGAGTCCAGGTGGGAATCCTGGCAGTGCAGCTCTTCCTCTTTTTGGTTTGGTGTACATATCCTTGGGATACCCTTATGGCACCCATGATGGGGGTACAACCCTGTGTATGTTTTTTGGCACCTATGTGTGTCCCGCAGAGCAGGGCATGGGCTCGTGGCAGCTCCATGCTGAATTTGACAAGTGCTCTGAATATCCTCCACTTTGGGATACCCAGGCCCTGCCCTTGGAATCAGTTGATTCCTGATAGAAGATAAGATGGCCCCTGTGGTCTCCTGCTTTCTATTGCCTATTACCTTGTTTTCCCAAAGTCCCGGAAAGCCCTAACTCTGTCCCTTCCCCCTGACTGACTGTTGGGTGGAAGTTCCATATATGGTATTGTGAGGAAGTCCAGGTCAGACCAGCTGGAGCCTTCCCAATGACTGTAGTTGTGGGTACACCCTTGGGGGGGACCTGGGTGAATGGAGTCTGTGACAAATATGCACTTTATTTTATGGGTGTCTGGTTTCTGGAATGTGACACAAAGACTGAGACAGCCCTGCCTGAAACTGGTATGAATGCAATGTGGAGTACTGAATGGCAGAGTGCTTGTCCCAATACACATTCCTTGTGAGTGTCTGGAGGGAGGAGAATGGCCTGAATGCACTGTGAGCCTGATTGGCTGCCTGCCTGCATGAATGCCCTTCTGAATGATTGGTTTCCTGAGTGTGACTCAGCAGAGTGAATGAGAGACCAAACAGTACATCTGGGGACCCTATTGATGGAAATAGTTCAGAAGCTGAAGTTGATGTTTAATTTTGAAGCCCACTGGAAGAAGAAGAATTGCTGTCCTTTACCAATCTGAAATCTGCTGTGCTTTCAAGGAACTGATTCAAGAGAGGACTTGGCTAGGAGACCTCTTCCCGAGGTACGAGGGACCAGCGTGCACCAGTTCATCTTTGCCCAAGCTCCCTGGAAGTCAGACCCTCGAAAGGCTGCCGACCAGAGACAGCGAGAGCCGTAGAATCAAGCGCCCGGACATTGAAGTCCATCACTGTCAACGCCACTGTCGACGACTGGAGCCTCAGTGTTCTTCTGCCTAAGAAATCTCTGAACAAAGGACTCCCTCGCTCCTCACCGACGACCGCTTTGTCCAGCTAGAAAAAGTCAAGGCCGCTGATGCACCGAAGAGAATCCGCTGGTGGGTTTCCCCCCACCCGAAGACCACAGACACACCGACGTCTCGACGCCCTTGCTGGACCAAAGTTCTTCAGTAGCATTTTGCGGCAATGAACTATCATCGTTGAGGTGCACCGCACATCTCATCTTCGCAGGTCGTCCACGACCGAGTGTCGACGAGCACCGCTAGGACCGAAGCTGCTGCCTCTATGCCTTTGTTTAACATTTTCCCGTGGGATCTCAACGATCTGTGGCTCCTGCTTTAAAGGGAGCCGCTCAAGAAGGATCCATCGATGACCCAATGTTGAATTCTGCTACTCCAGGTCCACTGAGGCAAATAAGATTCTAATAGACAATATATGGACTGTTATATCTTTATTTACAGGTTGCCCAAGTGAGGGATCCTCATACAGAACTGTGCCTAGTGGTAGGGGCCCAGTATTCTGCCTATTGTTTTAACCAACCTGCTTTCCTCCTATGTCTATTGTTGTTTCACTTCATTAACTGATTTGTTTGAACTGAGTACAGTTGATGCATTTTAATGGAATTAAAGAGTAATGGTGGTACCACATAGAAACTGTATATATTTACCACTTTAGATTACCTTGAGCGCAAAGTGTGTTATTGTGATAGTGTACATAACTTGAGCCTATTTATATAAAGAACTGTGTTTTCACTAACATAGTGTGTGGACATTTATTTGTGGGTGCTTGGGTACTACACTGCACTTAAGAACCACCCTGCATCACCTACTGAGAGTTTAAGCCTTGATTGCTCGTCTACGTTTAGCAAATAAAGAATCTTGGCTGGGGTGCTCTCTGCCTCTACTCTGCCATAAAGAGACCAGGAGTACAGATACGCCCCTCCAGTCTTTACACATGACCAACTCCTATATTCATCCTTGACTCATGTGACAGGAGACCGCTATTCGGCCTATTTCATAGCCTTCAATTGTGTTAAATTAATAACTTGGCACTCATGGTGTTTTTTCCTTATGACTTAATCAAGGGATGATCCGTCTTCTCACGTTTGCTGCCTTTGAGAACAGATAACCAGTTCTTGGCTGCTTCCAGTCTTGTCATCAGGCCAAGCAGCCTTTCTCGTTTTCAGTGAACAATATTCAGCTAATTCTTTTCTGCAACACACACAGCTCTCAATGCTTCTTTCTCCGTGGGTTTGGGCTTACTAAAATTTTGACACCAGTGTCCAGTTCCTATATGTATTACAAGGCAACGGTAGTGGCCATGTAGTTATGGTTAAGTTGCTGTTTCCATAGGAAGAACACTTTTTGGGCGGCTTATAACTTCGCTCTCCCTAGACGGATCCTCATCAAACTTTGCAAAAACAGTATTTGGGTCACTCTGAATTTTTTTGCAAGTTTGGTGAGGATTCGTCCAGGGGGGGCAAAGTTATAGGGGGGTCCCAAAACTTTTTTTTTTTCCCATAGACTGAATGGGAAAACAATTTTGCTTGCGTCTACAGCCCAAACCACTGGACGGATTTTCACCAAATTTGGACCAGGAGCAGCGGCTTGGTCCCGAAAGTGTGCTTTTGCAAATTTGGTGAAAATCCGTCCAGTAGTTTTTTTTAAAATGACCAAAAAGTAGGTAAAAAAAAAATTGTGATATCTGTGTTCGGTCCGCGGACACACTTCCCTGTTCGCTCCGCGGACAGTGTCCTGATTGGCCAATTGGCTTGCGTGATGTTCGCGGACATGCAACGTGTTCGCTGATTGGACGGTGTGGAGCGTGAAGCGTGTCAGATTTTCGGTAGCGTCCGCCATCTTGGATTCACGGTCGTCCGCGGACAGCGCGGTGAAACTTTGTTCAAAATTTGTATTTAGTAGAGTGTGTTGGTGTGTAGGAGTGTTTGGGGAGGGTGGGAGTGTATGAGATAGGATGAAAGTTGTGTTTTTTATGTGTTAGACGTTCTTTTTGTGTTCAATTTGTCTGCGGACATCACGGGTGTTCTGAAATGTTCTAAATAAACAGAATGGGGGGTGTTCTGAGGACTCAATATGTGTCCGTTTTGTTCGCAAACAAACTGAAACTGTTCTAAGAACACTCGTGGTGTCCTGAATTGTTTGCAAATACACAAAATGGGGGTGTTCTGAAGACGTTGTCGAACACTCGCTGTGTCCTGAAATGTTTGCCAATATGAATGGGGGTTGTGGCTGACAAGTTGAATGTGTTCTAAGAACACTCGCGGTGTTCTGAAATGTTCGCAAATAAACAAAATGGGGGTGTCCTGAGGACGCTGTCCGTATTTTTCTCTGTCAATTTGAATCTGTTCTAAGAACACTCGCGGTGTCCTGAAATGTTCGCAAATAAACAAGATGGTGGTGTTCTGAAGACGGTTCTAAGAACACTCCCGGTGTCCTGGCATGTTCGTAGGGGGTGTCCTGAAGGCGTAGTCCGTATTGTTCGCTGGCAAGTTGAATGTGTTCTAAGAACACTCGCAGTGTCCTGAAATGTTCGCAAATAAACAAAATGGGGGTGTCCTGAGGACGCTGTCCGTATTGTTCTCTGTCAAGTTGAATGCATTCTTAGAACACTCATGGTGTCCTGAAATGTTCGCAAATAAACAAAATGGGGGTGTTCTGAGGACACTGTCTGTATTGTTCGTTATCAAGTTGAATGTGGTCTAAGAACACTCGCGGTGTCCTGAAATGTTCGCAAATAAACAAGATGGTGGTGTTCTGAAGACGCTTCTAAGAACACTTGCAGTGTCCGGGGAATGTTCGTAGGGGGTGTCCTGAGGACGCTGTCCATATTGTTCTCTGTCAAGTTGAATGTGTTCTAAGAACACTCGCAGTGTCCTGAAATGTTTGCAAATAAACAAAATGGGGGTGTCCTGAGGACATTTATAAGAACACTCCCGGTGTCCTGGAATGTTCGTAGGGGGTGTCCTGAAGGCGTAGTCTGTATTGTTCGCTGGCAAGTTGAATGTGTTCTAAGAACACTCGCAGTGTCCTGAAATGTTCGCAAATAAACAAAATGGGGGTCCATATTGTCCGTATTGTTCTCTGTCAAGTTGAATGTGTTCTTAGAACACTCATGGTGTCCTGAAATGTTCGTAAATAAACGAAATGGGGGTGTTCTGAGGACACTGTCCGTATTGTTCGTTGTCAAGTTGAATGTGTTCTAAGAACACTCGCGGTGTCCTGAAATGTTCGCAAATAAACAAAATGGGGGTGTTCTGAAGACGTTT
This sequence comes from Ambystoma mexicanum, assembly GCF_040938575.1. Taxonomy (NCBI): domain Eukaryota; kingdom Metazoa; phylum Chordata; class Amphibia; order Caudata; family Ambystomatidae; genus Ambystoma; species Ambystoma mexicanum. The sequence goes on along the minus strand of NC_090937.1, from coordinate 1,052,454,599 downwards.
CTAAGAACACTTGCGGTGTCCTGGAATGTTCATAGGGGGTGTCCTGAAGGCGTAGTCCGTATTGTTCGCTGGCAAGTTGAATGTGTTCTAAGAACACTCACAGTGTCCTGAAATGTTTGCAAATAAACAAAATGGGGGTGTCCTGAGGACACTGTCCATATTGTTCGTTGTCAAGTTGAAAGTGTTCTAAGAACTATCGCGTTGTTCTGAAATGTTCGTAGGGGTGTCCTGAAAACGCTGTCTGTATTGTTCGCTGGCAAGTTGAAAGTGTTCTAAGAACACTCGCAGTGTCCTGAAATGTTTTCAAATAAACAAAATGGGGGTGTCCTGAGGACATTTATAAGAACACTCCCGGTGTCCTGGAATGTTCGTAGGGGGTGTCCTGAAGGCGTAGTCTGTATTGTTCGCTGGCAAGTTGAATGTGTTCTAAGAACACTCGCAGTGTCCTGAAATGTTCGCAAATAAACAAAATGGGGGTCCATATTGTCCGTATTGTTCTCTGTCAAGTTGAATGTGTTCTTAGAACACTCATGGTGTCCTGAAATGTTCGTAAATAAACGAAATGGGGGTGTTCTGAGGACACTGTCCGTATTGTTCGTTGTCAAGTTGAATGTGTTCTAAGAACACTCGCGGTGTCCTGAAATGTTCGCAAATAAACAAAATGGGGGTGTTCTGAAGACGTTTCTAAGAACACTTGCGGTGTCCTGGAATGTTCATAGGGGGTGTCCTGAAGGCGTAGTCCGTATTGTTAGCTGGCAAGTTGAATGTGTTCTAAGAACACTCGCAGTGTCCTGAAATGTTTGCAAATAAACAAAATGGGGGTGTCCTGAGGACACTGTCCATATTGTTCGTTGTCAAGTTGAAAGTGTTCTAAGAACTATCGCGTTGTTCTGAAATGTTCGTAGGGGTGTCCTGAAAACGCTGTCTGTATTGTTCGCTGGCAAGTTGAAAGTGTTCTAAGAACACTCATAATGTCCGCGGACATTAAAAGTTTCCATAGACCATAGTTGAAATGTTTGACTCTATGGATGTGATATGCTGCAGTGGTTGTTGCCAGGGCATACAGTCTTGGGTGCATGGCCATTTGGCCATGCACCCAAGACTGTATGCCCTGGCAACAACCACCACAGCATATCACATTCATATTTGCTTATAACTTTGGGTGAAAAACAAATGTATAAGGAACAAAGGTATTAGATACTATGGATGTGATATGCTGCTATGGTTCTCCTTATTATTGTATACTTACTGTTTGGTCTAGTAACGGGAGTCCATGTTTTTCTTGTTATTTTCTGTGATAAAAGAAAATAGCATGTTAGTATTAGTATTTTGTAATGACTTATTACATTGTATAATCAATATACTTTTTTTTTTTTTGGACCCTCATATTTAGTAGATTACAAATCAGAGTACTGTGTAATTTGCTCAGTTTCTGTATTTGTTGCTAAAATCATTGGGTCTGTGGGAGAAAAAAAAATCCATGTTGGATTAAAAAAAAACTTTTTCTGTTGTGCTACAGTTTATTTGTTTGTTTGTTTTCAGTGTTCACTTGTTTCTGGCTAATGCTTTATACTTTGGCTTGTTGTATTTTTTTGGAGCAGTAACATATTATTTATTTATTTTGATATTATAAAATTTTGGAGCAGTTAGATACCAATTGGCGTATTCTAACCGTCTATTTTTTTGATATATTTTAGTGGTATTGATTTATCTATTTGGATATTGTTAAATTTTGGGACAGTTAGATACCAATTGGCGTATTCTAACTGTGTATTTTTTGATCTAATTTAGTGCTATTCATTTATCTGATTAGTTGTTGTAGAATCTTTGATCAGTTAGATAGCTTTTGGAGTATTCTAACAGTTTATATTTTTTTAACACAAGTTTACTTAGGGTTTAAATACAGTTTAGTTATCAAATTTTGGTTTTAAGAACATCAAATAAGCGTTTGTAGGATTTCTGGTAATCTCTGCTTTAGAGTAATGGTACTATCATTACATTCAACCCATCCACATTTCTTTTTTATATATGCAGTGTAGTGCCCTGAATTGGTTGTGGCTCCTGCATGGTAGATTATACCTATTGTTGAGAAGGTTTTCTTACCAAGTGATATTTGACCATGTGTGAATCCAGTCAGCTTGCAGTTGTTTTTGGTACCATCTGCATTGTAACATAGAAGCATTAGTATTATGTATTTACTATGTGTTTGTATTACTAACGTGGAGCGATTATTTGAATTGCAGGTAGAGCATAATCTACCATGGTATTCATTTTGTACAAGTCGCTGAAATGGAATGGTTTCACAATTTGGTATTGATATATATATGAAGCGTTCATTGGGGATTTCATTTTGTGTCACATTGTTGCAGAGAGTGCATGTATGTTTCCACATGTATGAAATCTGAAAGATTTCATTTATAGGTATGTTTTTGTTTTCCAGTACTTGTAGTAAGTACATTAGAAATTCTTGTGGATCTTCCTGTGAATTTATAGAGAATTTCACCATTCCAGCACAGTAGTCCAATTGTTGTCTTATTCCAAAAACACTATACGTGTTGTCAGGATTGTTTGCTGCATTTCTGTGAAGTACTAATATTTGCAAACACAATGGGTCTGTACTGTATCTAACTGCTTTTTTTGGAGTTTGTCTTCCTTCTTTAAAGAAGTACTTGGTTTACTTTCCCTAATTGATTCTTTTTTGCTTGTGGTACTTGATGAAGTATTAGTTTCTTTTACTCTCTTTGGAGGATTTGCAGTGACATCCTGTTGCATTTCTGTTTGATTTATTTTTCTTTTATAACGTTTTACTTTTTGTGTGAACAGAATATGTGTTTAGGTGGGGGGTGTATAGTGAGCGAAGTCTATTGTATTCTAAAATGCACGGAATATCAGTGTTTATTTTACTTGCATCAAAGTTGATTAGAAATAGACCGTCAAGTGTACGTAAGCGTGATAGTGCTACATAGCTCATGCCTTCTTTAAAGACTGTGTAACCAATATCTATCATTGAATTTGTCTAGGGTAAGACCTTGTGATTTATGAATCGTGACTGCGTATGCAAGAGTTAGAGAAAATTGTTCTCTGCGTACATACATATCTTTGAAGAGAAGGAATCTAGCTGTTGAGCGTCCTATCCTTTTTACTTCTGAAAGTTTGTCAAAGAGTATATTGACAAACTGAATTTTGTTGTCTCGTGGGTATGTTTGAAAGCCAACAACTGTACCCAGTGCTCCATTAACTAGTCCTTGGTCCACGTCAAGGTTACGTTTAAGCATTACTCTGCAATTTAAGGATAATTTTAATATCTTTTCTAAGCCTGCTGTGTTTGAGATTGATTTTTCTAAACTATTTAGTCTTGTTGTGTCTTGGTCACACATGGGTAGTGTCATACCATGTACATCTAGTTTGTCTGTGGCGCTAATTTCCATGATTGGTTGCATTTCTTTACTTAGCATGATTTCATTGAATTTGAAACAGCTTGCAAGAGTTGGCATTAAGGCCATACAATTGACATTTTTGTGGGCTAATTGTTCCATAACATCTGTATCACATGCATTATCGCCATAAAGTGCATTAATGTGCCTGGTTTTCAATATTGCTTCTGCTTCTTTAGAAAGCATACCAACTCTGATACTTTTAAAAATGTTGGCATAAGTGAGATCTGCAGATTGCCGCATGTTTTCTGTTAATTCTCTGTATTGGAAATGTTGCCAAAGGTTGACATTTCCAATGCTGCCAACAGTTTTACGGCAGAGTTTGTGTCCTAATGTTTTAAAAATAGGCTCACCTTTTACTGGTGTTAATTGAAGCAGATCTCCAAAAACAATAATGTGTTTTCCTGCAAAGAGCTCTTCATAGTCTGTTTTGAGTACTTCTTGTAATCTGAGGTGAATCAAAGCTAACATCAGGTTGGAGACCATGCTCACTTCATCTATTAGTAGCATTTTCATTTGTTTCAATACTCTGCGTAATTCCATTGCAGCTTCTGCAGAAAGTTTGTAATAGTCTAATTTGTGCTGGTGTTCTACTGGTAATAGTAGTAATCGGTGTAATGTAACACCACCTATGTTGTAGGCAGCTAAACCTGTGGGGGCAGTGACAACAGCTGACAGTTTATTGTTTGTCAATTGTTGAAGGAATTTACTAATGATTGTGATTAGGAATGTTTTGCCAGAACCAGCTTCACCACTGACGTACAGTACTATAGGTTTATAATTATGGCAGGAACATTCTTTATTTTCATGTTTTACACCATGTGCAATTTGTTTTGTTACTTCTTGAAAAATGCTACTTTACTCATTGTTTAGTTTTGATTGTAGTATAGTTAAGTCTTCCTTATCTTCATACTGACACATGGTGTTTTCTACTTCTATCATAGCTAATTCTGCCTCATTTATTATTAGTGGTTCTCCCAGTGGTTCTTGGCTTCCTGTTACAGAAGGTTGACTACTGTCAGGAGTGTCCTTATCTAGTTGGGCTTGGAGTTCTTCTTCGTGTTGCTGTTCATTGTGCAACATTTTTTTGTACTGTGTAAAGTTTACATCAGTTATAGTGCTTTCATTTGCTTTGAAAGCATCCTCATATGAGTCATAGTTATCTAGTAATTGTTCTTCTTTTCTCCATGGTTTGAAGAGTTGTAGCAGGGACATGTAATATACTTATTTATGTTAAGGAGTCTTTAATGACATTTTGATATGATTAATTAAATTTGGTTTAGTGAGTTTAACTAAGCTGCCTTCACAGTTTGTCACTCTATATTTACCTTTTTTTCATCCGGTTTCATATTATTTTTGTATGTGTAGTTTTGGGCTATGTGGTATAGACACATGTTTTCCAAAGTATTACTTCTGTTTGGGTAGTATGTGTCCAATAAATTGTTTTTTTAAAATGTCTTGGCTGTTGGGATCATGTTTGGCTATTGTTTCTATATCTTCATATGATTTTAGAACTCTTTTTCTAGATTTAGCGGGACCAAGACTTAGCCATACTATATTTTCAGATTTACCATACAATGCAGTACCAGTAAAACGATCAGCTGCTTCATATGATCCACATTCTCTATGGGTGAGCATTTTTATGCCCAAGCTGTATAATTTCTGAGATACTGTTTTATCTGATGACAGGTCATTCCAGAGGTCTTGGAGCTCTGTCTTTTCTGCTTTAGTTAAGTATGCTGTGACATATCGTGCAACTGCAGTAGAATTGTCTGCAATGTACTGCACATCTATGTTTGGATTCCATAAGTGGGCAATGATGGCATTATAATCATTGATATATTTTTCTTCTTTTCTTTTTATGTAATATGTATTTTTAGGTGACTTACCTTTAACACTAGGGCCCTTATTACGACCCAGGCGGTAAGTATCGAACATTACCGCCATGGCGTAATTTACGTTTACGCCCTGGCCCCATGTCGTAAAGTGCGGCACATTCCGACACATCGCGCACGAGCATTACGCCATGGCGATAATGTAAAGTACGCGATGAAGTAAATTACCCCAAAACGGCCCCTACCGGCATCGTACGCCGCGCAAGGTGCATTTCCGCCACCCATCATAGCGGTCACCGCAATTAGCGGTCACCGTAATTAGCGGTGACCGTAATTAGCGGTGACCGTAAATAAGCGGAACCGGAAGTAGCGTCATCTCGGCGGAACGGGAAAGAGCACGGCGGCCATCTTTAAAAACACAATCCATTGCCATCCTCCCCAACCACTCCACATCCGACCCTGAGACCTGTCATAACCCATTACCCACCAATTTACCAACTTGAAAATGCCAAAAGCTGTCAAAAAAGCCTGCGATCGGCAGCACCAGGACCACTTCTCTCGTGAGGAACTCACCATGCTTGCGGAGATGCTCCAGGACAATGCTACCGTGGTCTTCTCCACGCAAATGACCAGGCCGGCAATTGCCAAGAAGAAGGCCATATGGGCCCTGGTGGCAGAGTGGGTCAGTACGGTGGGAACCGTACCCCGCATCGCACAGCAGTGTAGAAAGCGGTGGGACGACCTGAGGCTTCGCGTCAGGAGCATCCTCTCGGCGAATAGGAACCTGGGCACGGCAACCGGGCGAGGATCTGAATCACCCATCAAATTGCAAGCATTGGAGGAAATCTGTGCCTCCACTATTGGAATGGAGAGCATAGAAGGAGTAGGAGGGATGGAGAGAGGAGTCCCGACATCAGGAGATGCAGGTAGGTGGCTCAAATCAAGCCATGCAAAATTCACCAAAGTCCAATCATGTGAAGTACAATGTTGCCCCATAGTGCAAATGCAACACAGCAGCAGGAGACTGCCCACAGACACATCTGATCTCCACCCTGTACACATGCAGCATGCACACCCTAACTGCCGGCACCCAAATACCTCCATGCTACTTCCACACAAAAGGCAGTCAACCTGTATGCCCCTGCCTCAAATGTGCTGCATGTACTAACTGATAAGATGCCATTCGTCACAATGCAGGCCCAATGTCCGCTGACCCATCAATAACACTATCCCTCCTTTGCTCCACCACAGGCTCAGATTCAGACCCGCAGGATAAGGACACCGCTGCCTCCACAGCCACCAAGAGGGCCAGGACAACTGTGCCAAGACCGCAAGCCTCCACCTCTGCCGTCCCGTTGAAAACACCACAGCAGCCACAATCCCTGCCAGGGAAAGAGGACAGGGCACTGACAGCCACCACAATTGTCACCACAGAATCAGCAGCAGCAGCGCACATTACACAAATCGTGCCCACCGAAGGGACAGGCTCTGCTGCAAGCAGCACTTTTGGCGAAATTGCTGCCATTGCAGCCTCCTCCGATAGTGAAGCTGGGATCATTGAGGAGATTGAGGATGCAAGCCCCACTGCCCACCTACATTCCCCCTACATATCCCTAAGCAGCCTGCATGCGGATGCCACACAGGGGCAGTTAGAGGACGAGGATTGGCCAGCCACTCCCCCCAGGGGGGAGGGGGGAGTGGGTGTGTCATACCTTTTCACAATCAAAATACACTTTTTCGTTTAGCACAAATCAAATGTGTGGACATTGTTCATTGCGTATGTGTGCTTTATTGTTGTACAGTCCACAGTGTGCATGTCCCAGACACACACAGTGCCCCAAGTGCCGTCTCCATGTTACACGCACACGCCGTGTGTGCTAGAAGCATTGGTCAATGAGGTTCTGACGCATTTCACGCCCCTCCTGTGCATCGCTGCCTCCTTGAGGTGCTGCCCCATCCCCACCCTCATCATCCTCATCGTCAGGTGGTTGCAGTTCTGCGTCAGGGGGCAGGGGCACATTTCGTCTGCCGCACATATTGTGTAGCATGACACATGCCATGATGATCTTCACAACCTTCTCATGGCGGTACAGGAATGCCCCGCCAGACCTGCTGAGGCAGCGGAAACGTGCCTTCAGTAGGCCGAATGCCTGCTCAATCACCACACGGGTACGTGCATGGGCACGGTTGAAGTCCTCCTCATGCTGGTTCTGTGGGTTCCAGACTGATGTAAGGAGCCACCTCTTCAGGGGATAGCCTGCATCACCTGTAAGTGGGCAACAATGTATGTGTCAGGGATGAGATTGATTTCTGTACATGACGTGCCACCATGCCTTGCATTCAACTGTTACTTTGCACCACTTTTAGTTGCGCTAATGGATTCACACTATGCAACCGGTATATGTTCATGGCTCTCATGTACAGTTTTGCATGCCAAGACACAATGCAGGGGGGACAAGTGCCTTGTGAGTGCCCATCCACTGTGTCCGTTCAGGCCGTTTCTTTAGGTGACCTGGCACGTGTCCTGTGAGGTCAACGTTCACATGATTGCAACATTGCTGTCTGTCTCATTATGACCCCAGTGAACAATACTGATGTCAATAGGGACAGTTTGTGGGCCTTGCTGTCTGTGTTGTGGTGTATTGATGTTCCTGTCCGTCATGTGCCTCCTTTGTGCGCAGGTATGGGGGACAGGCCTTTCAGTTGATGGTGTTTGGTGACGTGCATGTAGGTGCTTTTCGTTGGAGTCAATGTGGTCACATTTTGTACAATGCACTTGCAGATGGTTGTGTCATGGTTGGGAGACACCTTCATTCCCATGTTAGGGCTGCTTAGGTCAGGCCTCATGTATACAGTTGTCAGATGATGTAAGTGCTGCCTCAGGGCATGATCTGACTACTGCTAGTCGCAGCCAGGTGAAGTATGCATCATTCCCGCCCCTTTCTGCCAGGTGAAGTATGCATCATCCCCCCCCTTTCTGCCAGGTGAAGTATGCATCATTCCCCCCCTTTCTGCCAGGTGAAGTATGTATCATTCCCCTCCTTTCTGCCAGGTGAAGCATGCATCATTCCCCCACCCCCTTTCTGCCAGGTGAAGTATGCATCATCCCCCCCCTTTCTGCCAGATGAAGTATGCATCATTCCCCCCCCCTTTCTGCCAGGTGAAGTATGCATTGGTACGTCAATCACCTACCCACTTCACATTTCCATGCTCAAGACATTAGACTCACCGAGTAGCCAGGATCTTGGGCCTGCATGTCGCTCCATGTAGCGTGGTATTGTGGAGTTCCTCAGGACCATTGAATCATTGGTTGATCCGGGGAATCGGGCACAACAATGTGTGAAGATCCTGTTGGAGTCACAGACCATTTGCACGTTGATTGAGTGAAATAGTTTACGGTTGCGGTACGCTATCTCCATGGCATGTGGGACCACCAATTCCACATGGGTGCAGTCGATGGCACCAATGCAAACAGGTATGCCAGGTAGTGCATGGAAACCCACTTTGGTGTTAGCAATCTACTGGGCAGACCGTGGCAATGAGATGTGGTCATCTGTGTGCTTGAGGAGGGCATCGAGCACTTGGATCAGTGTACGTGAGAATAATGATTGTGATATGCCATGCAAGTGCCCCACTGTGTACTGGTAGGTGCCTGTGGCCAGGAAGTGGAGTACGGACACTACCTTCAGTAGGTGGGGGATGGCGGTGGGTGTTTCAATCATGCTGACGATGTCGTTGTGTATCATGTCCACAATGGTGGTGTGGGTGTCCCGGTCCAGTCGTTACAGGGTGTGGATCTGCTCAACGGTGAGGTTGAATGGACTGGCTCTGATGCGTGGGATTGGGGGCTGCCTGCGTGGTGCCACTGGCTGTGCTGGTGGGGCTTGCAAGCCCTGCCTTGCCCTCCTTCTCCTCCTGCGTCTCCTCTGTGCAGCCTGTTGTAGTTGAAGTTGTAGCACTTGCATTGCTATCAGGTCCTCCAGCCCCAACATTGCTAGTCCTATTGGTATCATTGTGGAGTGTGACTGGGTCTGGGAAGGGGTTGGATGTGCTCTTTTTCTACTTCCTGAGACTGTATTGCCTCCACCTGTGCTGATTCTGTGCACCTGTGGCAGCTGGATTCACTGCACAAGGCCCTTTACGGTTGGCTCGCGATGGCGTAATTAGCACCATGGCGGTAAGGTACTTAACGGGCTGGGTGATGGTGCATGTCCGCTTGGGTCGGCATTCGCGTACCTTTGCGCGATGCCGGTAATTACGGTGTGGGAGGGCCCGTTCGCGCGTCCTTGGTGCAGTTAGAGGCAGCGTTAACTACGATGCTGCTAATGGCATCGTACTTAACGGTCACGGGTCATGATCGGACCTAGCGGAAAAAGATGGCGGTAAAAATTTACCGCCATCGTTTTTCACTTAGCGCCAGGGTCGTAATGAGGGCCTATGTCTAACTGAAGACATGAGGTTGTTCACTTGACCTGTATTTGTAGCTGGTCTAGGGAAACCAAATAGGCATTTGGTGTAGTATTTCCCTTTGTTTTTGTATTTGCGACGACAATATTTTCCACATTTGTGTCTTTGAAATTGTAAAATTTGTGCATGAAGATCACTATTTGTGGCTTCTGATGGAATTTCACAAGTGACATATTTTTCAATAAACTGTAAAACAGTGGCATCACTGTCTTGACCAAATTTAGGAGCATCTTTAATCCATAAAAGCATGTGGATATGTGGTGCTCCCCTGGCTTGGTATTCTTTTCTCCAAAAGAAGTGTTGCACTTCTCCAAGGGGAGGAACAGTTTTATTACAAATAAAATGTAGCATAGCAATGAAGCGATGGTGAAAATATCTTGAAACATTAACAGGATCCAAAGAACAAAGTTCTCCAGGTGTTAGTATATCTATGTTTGTTTTGTTTTTATTTGATATGCGTAGGAAATCATGTAAATCTTCCCATGCATATTCTGCACAACTTAATATAACAAACCAAGTGGGTGGGCCAAGGTTTCTGATCATACAACCTACATCTCCATGACGTTGAAACCAGTACTCTTTAGTACCACGCATATTTGCTAATAGTTTTGTAATATTTGATTGTAGAACCTCATCCTTTTGTTCCACTTTTTCTAATAATTGTGTAGCTGTCATATTTTGAAAGTGTGATCCTGATTTTAATATGTGTGCAACTCCGTAACATAAAGTTTCTAGTTCACTTTCAAATTGTAGGTGGAATATGTATTCCACATTTTGTCTAAATCTGGTATCTTCAGAATACATCCGTAATGAGCGGTATTCTGAAGCTGATATTTGAATAGGTCTATCATCATACCTTCCTCCTTTGCCAGTAGGAAAAAGTCGAGGAAAAGCACGTGCTTCTATACTTTTTTCCCATATGCTGATTGGCGATCCTTTTGTTTGACGCATTTGGTAAGTTTCCAGTACATCTTCTACGGTGTCATTACAGTGCAAAGGATGAATTGTATAATGGCCTAAAGTATTTGATATTGTAGCAGGATCTAGTAGCTCAAATTGACCAGCTTCTTGTGTTTCTTGAATTATTTCAGTTGTATCTTTCAAGTTTTCATCAATATTAATTTCTTTGTAATATTCATTATTCTCTTTAAGATATTGGAAGGCTTGTCTAACTTTATATAAATCTACCAGATGTTGCCATATTTGTTTGGCCCTCATTACGACCCTGGCGGGGTGGGTTTCCGCCAGCGTTATTCGCGGCGGACCCGTCCGCCCTACTACGAGTTCCCGTAGCGCCATGGAGCCTTTCTCCGCCTGGTTTTACCGGGCGGAGAAATCCATGGCGCTAAGGGACCTCGTTGTTAATTACGCCACCGTACTTTACGGTGGCGTAATTAACGCCTTCCCCACTCCCATTATACCCTATGGGGCAAGAATGGGAATGGGGAAGGGCAAAATGGGGATTGGGGATTTACCGCTCCGCCAAGGTCGGCATGGGGTGGTAAATCCGCCAACCCCCATGGCGCTATCGGCGGCTTTCCGCCGTGCTCCGCGGTGCATTTAGCACCGCGAATTCCGCCAGGGTCGTAATGAGGGCCTTTGTCTTTTGTAGGTACTCCATTTACTAAGATAATTAAAGATTGCTGCATTGGACGTTGCACTCCTAGAGTATGCACATTTTCTTTTAGATCTAATGGTAAATAAACTACTTTTCCACGAATGCCTTTTACCAATTCAGAGGGAGGTATTTTGCTGTTTTTGGTTGAAGGCGTATTATTGCTTGAAATGGGTGTACTGTTTGAATTATGATGTTCTCATATAAATTAAGTTGTTGTAGGGGTTTTGGTACTGGGTATAATTCCAAATTATTTGTGATAGTACGTGAAGGAGTTTGGTTGTTGTCAAGTTTTGTAGTGCAGTAACTGCAAAGTATTAAGGGCTCAGTTATTTCGTATTTGTTTTCTGCTACAAGGTAGAGAGCTAATTCAAACCATTTAGAATCTTCATTGTCTTCTATTTTGTATGATAGGTCTACAGTTTTTGTGTTACTTTTATAAAAAAGTTCTACGGCAACATACACATACATGGTTTGGTACTTCAGCTGATGTACTTTTAAATTTTAGTATTTCTTTTTTGTATGTGTTTAGCAAAAGGTTGCCATATGTAGAATTGTTGCTTAATTGGTTTAAAGCTATTTCATTCTGTAAATGGCTTTCACTTCCAAAATATTTTTTCTGGATTTAGTGAATTTCTTCAAGTAGGTCTTTTGTTGTACCATGTAGAAGGATGTTATTTAACTTTGCTAGTGCTAAAGCAGGACTTTTAGCATAGTACAGTTTATAGACTAGATTTCTTATAGTTGAATGATGTGTTGATATCCTTTTGATATCATGGAAAGTGGTTTTACAAGTAGGTCCTGTAATGCAGGCCAATGAATGTCCTTTTAGTCCTGTGTACTTGCGCACTGGACAGGTATCCATATTTTGCAGTAATTTAATTTTTATTTTGTCTTTGCTTTTTACATATTTATTGAGGGATTGGCGTAAAGATTTGAAACATTGTTTGGGAATGTTACACATTGACGTGCATGGCCATTTGTACACAAGACGTTCTGATTCAGTTGAATGGAGGGGTCATTCTAAGTTTTCACGGCATATTTTTGTAAGGAGTACTTCTTGTTCCATTATGGTATTATTCACTTTTTCATAACCTCGACCACTGCTATGTATGGCAATTGTATTTGTTTGCTTTTGTTTGTATGCTTCTTCATTAAAATATGGTTCTGTGCTCGTAGTGTGATTCCATTCACCTCTGCAGATACTTAAGAAGTTCTTTCTTTTGACATTTCGCTTATTGAGAAGTCTTTTTTGTAGTTTAGTTATTAGTTTTGTTAGTGGTTTCATTTTGTTTAACAGTAAAATAAATAACTTTCTTTTCAGAAGAATTGCACTGTCCATCAACGCTTCTAAAATTAATCTCCTACGATAGGTTTTAAGCATTGAACCTGATTTCTCTCCTGTTTTTATAAGATTTTGAAGGACTTTGTGACGGTACATTTTGGCTAAAATACTTTTCTTGGTATGCTTACTTTGCACTATATTAAAATTTGAAGTAGTTTGATCTGTAGTGATAGCTGATTTTCTGTTAATTGTTTTTTGGTTTGTTTTACATTTTGATAGAGGAGGCAAAGTTTTTGTACTCGAAACTTCTTGTGTTTCACTAAATGACTGTATAATCTGTTTTGTTTCAACTTTTTTTTACAAATTCTGCTAGAGATGGATGCTTATGTTGGACACTTTTATTTTCATTTGCTCTACTTTTGCGTTGCTTTCTACAGACTTGACTTTTGGTAGGCATTCTTTAGGGTCTGTTGAAAAAAATAAAGAAGATATGGGTTGGGGTGTTCTGGAATGTATGTGTGCTGTGTGCATGAGTGTTTGAGTAAGATGATAAAGATGTATGTAATGGTGTGTGATTGTGCATTGGGAACTACAACTAGTAGGGATAGGTATTCTTGAAGTTATGTGTTACTAAACTGGGGTTCAGATCACAAAAAAAAGTAAGCTAGTGGTGTGGAAAATTACAAATAGTAAATCTAATGTATACAATTAAAACAGTTGTTTGTTCTATAATATGAAAATTGTAGCGGTTCAGTTGGGTAATTTGTGTGTCCAAAAATAGGAATTTGTGGGCCATTCTGGCTATAAATCGCTGTTTAAGACATGGAGATTTTTGGACAAAATGGTACACAATCTCTATTTTTAGGCACCAAAATAGCTTGTATTAACGTTATAGTATGTTTGATTAGTAATACAAATATTATGGTGATATTCTACTTACTTTTTTTCTTAAATTAACAGGTAAATTCTTAGTTCTTCTTTGTTCTTCGAATTCGGCTGCTTCTTTTCAGGAGACTGGTCTTCACTGCAATTGTAAAAGCTTCAAATTAGTAACTTTGTTTGTATATTGCGCTGTTTTTAATTTAGATATTGATTTTTTTAATCGAAATCCTCAATGCCTTCTTTAAAACTACTAAACTAATTTATTTACATAAGATACATTGCATCAGTTCAGTACATATGATATGTTCTTAATGAACAAATTGTATTGAATGACTAACTGTAGCAAAAAAAAATGTCTTTACTATGTCTTGTGAAATTTATAATATACCAGTGAATATCACTATTTCTGTAAGTAAGCTGTTCTAGGTAATAGCGCCTCAATGTCATGTCTAAATTAAAGTAATTAAGTAAATAAATAAATAAAAACAAAAAAATATGAAATTGTATAAGATTTAAACATAGATTGTGCTTGCATGCAATTTTGTTTGAATATATGTAGTGTATATATTTCATTTAAAAAATGTTAGTTTAACATGATTTGAGTGTGTGTGTATAAAGAAAGTAAATAGTATAAAGGTTTATATGTGATAGTTGATTTTAGGAAATTGAAAAAAATACAGTAAATTCATTTTACAGATTACACAAGCTAAAAGTCTGTTTGAAAATGTGTTCATCTACTGTACAGAAAATATGCATACCTGAAGTTTGTGTTCATGCATATGGATATGCATGGAGCTGCAAGTAGAAATCTTGGAGACTTGTACAGTATTTCTGGTAGATGGTGCTTGCCAATGATATGACACTTGTACTCAGAGAGATTCACAGTACATTTGCAGTGCTGATCTATGATGATGCAGTTAGATCTAGAGGTATTGAATGTGATTGGTGCATGGTCATGTGATTTTTTAGCTACATCCAATGAGGGAATGGCAGAGAGAGTGAAGTGGAAATGGTAGAAGGGCTGTTCATGTTACGATATGTCCGCGGACATGGTGGTAGTTCGCGGACATCGGAAGTTACATCCGGGGATTTTTGGGTTCAGAAGTCATGCAAATGAGAATAAGCACTGAAAGGGATTGGTCAGGAAAGTTTAGTGGGTGTGTCGTGCCAGGATAGAGTTTCTCAGATACTCTTTTTGCTGAGAGAACAAAAGATAGCTATGGCTGTGTGTTTCAGAAAACAGATTGTTTGGATTTTGGGAGATTCGTGGATACATTGGTTGAAGGTGCATGCAGAAAGCTGTGGAGTAGCTGTAGTTCTTGGATTCCCACATGTGGAAGTACACTGGCATGGAGTACGTGGAATGAAGTGGTTGGACTTGCTACCTCTCTGTGCTACTTTGGAGACAGAGCAACATCCAGACATAATTGTAATTCATTGTGGAGGGAACAGTTTAGGACATGTGACTGGAATTTCTTTGCAATTTGCTATGAAAGAAGGACTTGGGAAGGTTATGGACATGTTTCCTAATTCTCAAGTGATATTTTCACGGATTGCGCAGAGACAAATGTGCCTTCGTTCTTCTTTATTTGGTTCACAAATGGAAAAAGCAAGGCGCAATGTTAATAATGCTGTTTGTGCCTTTCTAAGAGATTTTGGCATGTCCTCTTTTCACAATGAAAATATTATGTTTCGTAGTACATATATTTTTCGCAGAGATGGAGTCCATCTTACTTATGCTGGCAATCAGATTTTTCTGAGAAATGTACAAAATGCATTGCAACCTTTTTTGGAATTACAACAACCATTTTGAAGTAGGTGTTAAGCATTTATAATTTTTGACTTACAAACACCACCCAAAGGCTCTTTTCAGAGCCACCACTTCTTCCCAGAGAAAATTGCAATGTTTGTGATGGGGTAGCAACCCAATTTTTTAAATGTTCGCAAACTGTCCGCGGACTTCTAAAAAATACAAAGGGCCCTGCTTCATTTATTTTCACTTCTATTTTTTAACTGTGAAAGGCGGCTCTGAAAAGAGCCTTATTTTTTTTTTGATTTTTGATATTTTGTATTTTTTTTGGTTTTTTATACACGACACACTAGGAGAGGAGGCGAAAGGAAGGTACAGGGGGGGACACCAACCACAGGGATAAGAAAGGGCGAGCCGAGAGAGGAAGATGTAGAGTGGGTTTTATTTGGGCAGTGAGCAGATCTTCTCGTGCTCTGAGACGATAGTCTCAAAAGCACTACGAAGTCGCTCCCCCCCTGCAGAGTACTGTGTCACAGTACATACATACAACTGGGTAACGAAAGGTAAGGGTCATCAGCATTCTGTATGGCCTGTGAGGCAGCTTGAGGAAGACGCTGTCCCACAGAGGTGGTCCTTGTGGTGACAGGATCAGAAACAGAGGATGAAGTAGAGGAAATCAACCTGCTACGTTCTTCACAAGGTACAACCCTGCGAATAGCCCCAGAGTGAAATGACCTCAAGTGTCGCTTCATAGTAGTGGTCCCAAAGCTGTACTTACCGTGCTTCCCGCGACTGAGTATCATTTTGCACTCATTGCAGGTAACACGGTTCGCACAAGCCTTAGGAACATTACCATGAATGGTAAATAACCGCCACACCCAAGACTCACGCCTAGTGCGGGTAGTAGGGTTTTCCTCTACCTCATTCTCATCATCCTCTTCTTCCTCCTCCGCATCCTCACTCCTGTTCCCCTCTTCATGCCCTTGGGGAGGTGGTGGTGGTGGAGGGGTTGGGGGTGGTGCTGAAGCAGGTGCAGCACCAGGTGGCAGTTCTGCAGCCAGGGATGCAATCTGGATGGTGTAATCAGCAAGTTGCTGGAGAAATAGCTGTGCTCTGAAGAATAGCCAGAAACACAATGAGAATAAGCTCTAGGGCGTGTTCTTTTAAAGGGGTGCTTGTGCGCGGTTCGCGGACATGCGCGCTGTCCGCGGACAGATCGAACACAAAAAAAAGTTTGAAAAGTTTCAAAAGGTATGTAGAAACTCAGGATTACTATGTGGGACTTGTGCCATGGTGAGATTTTATTGAAAAATATTATGGATTAATTGAAAATGTACTTTTAATTTGTTCGGGGACCCGAACAGTGTCCGCATTCAGAACACGCGATGAGCATGGGCGCGGTCATATGATCCGTTCGCGAACAAGTCCGCGAAGGAAGCGCATGTCCGCAGGACACAAAATGCACGGAGATTGGCTAGCGCATGCGCGTTGATGTTCTACGGACACTGTTCGGGTCCTGAACTAATTAAAATTGCATCACACGTGAAACGAACATTTCAGGACACTGCGTGTGTTCTTAGAACAGTTTAAATTTGCTAGCGAACAGTAAGGACAGATATAGTGTTCTTCAGGACACGTTCAATTTCGTTTATGTACGAACATTTCAAGACACCAATTGTGTTCTTAGAACATTTTCAACTTGCTAGCGAACAGTACGGACAGGTATAGTGTTCTTTAAGACACCTCCATTTTCGTTTAATTACGAACAATTCAGGACACCGTGTGTGTTCTTAGAACAGTTTGAACTTGCTAGCAAACACTACGGACAGATATAGGGCCTCATTACAACCCAGGCGTTAAGAGTTTAATGGCTCCATCGGCGCCGTTAACCCTTAACGCCTGATTACCATTTAAACGCCTGCTTTTAGCAGGCGTTAAAATGCAAGGCGCTAACCCGCCTTGGTGCTAATTACAGCACCGTAATTTACGGTGCCGTAATTAGCGCCTTCCCCACTCCCATTATGCCCTATGGGGCAAAAATGGGAATGGGGAAGGGTAAATGGGGAATGGGGATTTACCGCCCACTCACCTTGGAATGGGGCGGTAAATCCACCATCCACCATGGTGTAAACAAAGTTTACACCATGGTGGTAAAGTAGGGAACTTACCGCCTGGGTTGTAATGAGGCCCATAGAGTTCTTTAGGACACTTTAATTTTTTTTTTTACGAACATTTTTTTTACGAACATTTCAGGACACCGCGTGTGTTCTTAGAATAGTTTCATCTTGCTAGCGAACAGTACGAACAGGTATAGGGTTCTTCAGGACTTCTCCATTTTCGTTTATTTACGAACATTTCAGAACACCTGCACTGTCCGCGGACACCTACATTGTTTTAAAAAAAAAAAAAACGAAACTATTTACAACACAATATAAAAATTAAACTTTATTTAACATATATTAATAATTTATGACACAGAAGGTGAGGCAGAAACAAAAACAAAAACAGGAGAATTAGGGGTTTCATCATGATTGTTATTAGGTAAAGAAGGGATGGAAGTCTCATCAAAACGTTTTGGGTTATGGAGAGGGTTTGGGGATAATTGACTGGGATATGGTGAGGAGGGACAAGTACATGTGGGGAAATGGTACAAGGTTTTTGGTTTAAAATGATCTTCCACAAAAGTTTTCAAATTATTAAAATTAGTCAACAATAAATCAATTTTTTCTTCTAAACTGTGAAAAGTATTATCCATAACAGGTTTTTCTGAAGTATTTTCTATTTTGGTATGCTCTGTACAAAAAAATATATATATATATGTTAAATGTATACAAAATAATAATAATTAAATGGTTTATATTATAAAGTGTTTACCATTAGTTTCACTATCTTGTGACATTTCTTCATGTGGGAAATGTTCCTCTAGCCATTCCAGAGTACTAGACATTTCTGAGAGAGAAAAAAAAGATAATATATTTTTTTATCTAATACAGAAAGTTTATAAATATATGAATAAAATTAAGTACACTTACTATTTCAGGTAAGATTTGTCCTATGTACTCAGTGGGTCTGCTCTTGTTCTCAGTTCTGTTGTGTTTGTGAGGTAATTATGTTGGAAGCCAATTTATTTTCTTGTGGTATATTCCATTTTAGAACATAGTGCATTTAAATGAATTGTTAGTGTGTTGTATATATGGGTTACATTTCTTATGTATTAGTACATATAATGTGTTTGTGTGCTTTTTTTTGAATTTGTTAAATGTTCCTATGTTATGATATAACAATCAAACATACCCCTCCAGAGTTTTTTAGGTAGTGGTACTGCTCTTCGAACATGTCCACGAACATTAAATGAGTTTGCGGACATCAAGTACAGTAGAAGAGATTCAGTCAGTTCCATATGATATGTATATAAAGTGAAAGTCATTATTGTTAAGTTGCACTACTAAAAACCTACGAAATTCAATGAAAAAACTTTGTTAAAGGGACGTTATGGTTAAGTTGCGCTACTAAAAACCTATGAAATTCAGTGAAAAAACTTTGTTAAAGGGACTTTATGGTTAAGTTGCGCTACTAAAAACCTATGAAATTCAGTGAAAAAACTTTGTTAAAGGGACGTTATGGTTCCAAGTAAAACCGACAAACCCTTGAAATTCGCCAGTTATGGTAAGCTAAGCAACCATAACTCGCGCCAGCACCGTGCACTGCTAAGACCCAGGACATCAAAGATGACATCACAAATGTCATTGATGACATCACTGATGACATCACATGTGTATGTACTTTTCATGAAATATGTGTACAAGGGATTCTTATTATAATGTTGCGAAAAAAGTGTCAAGGATCATTGCAATAAATATCATACCCTAATTAGTGCATTGAACGATGCATTGATATAAATAGCATTCTATTATGGGGTTCTATTTAGTATACTAAGCTACTCATGCAGAAACATAGCATTGTGTGCAGCGTACAAGATGAAGGTATAATATTCGTAATGTTAATATGTTGAATAATTAAATGATAATTGTTTTCTTAATGGATTTTTGTGTACTGTGAAATATGTAATAAGTAGCTAATAAAACCCATGTATTACATAATTGCTTTACTATAGACAAAACACAAAGAGACAAGAACACATACCAATATGGGTATATACAGGGAAAGTGAAGTTAGCAAAGAAGCTCAAGTAGTAGCAGAAACAATTCATAACCTAACTGATTATTTTCATGCAAATAAATGATTGCTGTTTCAAAGCTGCTATTTACCCTATGTATATGTATCACTTGATGTGATTGGACCCTAAGGAAAGTAGTGTGAGTACAATGTAAACAAATATGACCGTATACAGGGAAAGAACAGCCATAAAAAAAACAACAGAACTATCAGAAAGTGCTGATAAGTCTATTGATTATCTTTATGCACAAAAAGGATTGCTGTCTTTCAAGTTTGTGTCTTCCCTATGTATATGTTTCATATGATGTGACTGGACTCTAAGGGAATTACTGTAAGAACCTACTTGAAGGATACGTCTACAAATAAAATAAAATGTTTAGTTTCTGACTGTTACTGAAGCAAACCATGTGGCCTAGATATGTCAGCAAACGAAAAAAGAGTGAGCCAGACATGTGATGTCATCTTTGATGTCCTGGGTGTTAGTCTTAGCAGTGCACGGTGGTGGCGCGAGTTATGGTTGCTTAGCTTAACATAACTGGCGAATTTCAAGGGTTTTTCGGTTTTACTTGGAACCATAACGTCCCTTTAACAAAGTTTTTTCACTGAATATATATATGATCTTTTAATCTACTTGCGTTATGGCGTCTGTACAGTTATTAAACAATTTGCATTTTCTGCAGTGCGCCACACACGCATGCAATCTTCTTTCTTGCACAGGACAATTTTCTGTGTTCCCTATGTCATCATCAAATTTCATAAAGTCCATAAATTATCTTTTTTGTATTTGTATTTGTTTATTATTTGTATTGCGCACCAAACCCGGGGGTAACTGGGCACTTGAGAAAGCGCTTGAGAAACTTGGTGGTTGCATACAGAGAAGTGCAATACATTCATGTTACAGTCTAATATAAAAAACAGAGAGGGACCCTGGTTACAGGTGGGTCCAGAATGAGATCAAAGGCATAGAGTTTGGTATGACAGACAGATGATTAACAGATCATAAGTCATGACAGACAAAAGAAGGCCAAATCATAAATAAGCAGTGGTAAGTTTACGTGGTGAGGTCTCTTAGTGGAGAGACTTCTTGTTCAGCCAATTTTTTATGTTTGCTTTAAAGGTGAGGAACAACGGTTCCTGTCTGAAGGAGATGGGAATGGAATTCCAGCATTTGGTGGCATGTACTGGCTATGTCATTGACACCTTCTTTAATCACGGTGGCAGGGCAAATATCTCCTTGACAATGAGAAAGTTTCAGACTTTTTATAATGTCCTCAACTTCCTTTGGGGTGACTTGAGAGAAGCTGAAGGGGTGCATGAGTGAGGCGTTTTCTCTGGGTCAGAGGCATGTTGGGCTCCCATGGAAAGGCTTGCTTTTTTAGCGCTGATCTCGTTTTGGAGCATGGCGATTTTATCTGCGAGTGCTTGTTGGATTTTAGCACACCACTCTGCATCCTTGATGCAGTCTTGTGTGGGCGGTGCAGGGGATTCAATCTCTTTTAGGATACTAAATAGTTCCTTGGAGCTGGAATTTTCATTCTGGATTCTGGAATTATATATTTCCGTTTTGGCTGCGAGAATAGCTGCTTTGTAGGTAGCAGATGTTGACATAAATTCACTTTTGTTTATGATGGAGGGGGATTCACACCAGGTGGATTCAGCTGATCTTTTTATATTTCTGAGACTTTTTAGTTCGGCGGTGAACCATTTGTTGACGTGAGGCAGAGGTTTGGCTTTCCTGAGTTTAAGAGAGTCTGCAAGATCCAGTGCAGATTTGAGAGTGTTATTGTATAAATCTACCAACTTAGGTGGATCAAGGTTGCTGAATTTAGTGTCATTAAGGATGTCGCTGGTAAGTGGCTGGAGGCTATCTATGGTTATGTTGCAACAGTTTCTGGATAGCGTCTGAGGTGCTAAAGTGGTTTTGGTTGGAGAAGGTCCAGGGATGGAGAATAGGATGAGATGATTATCTGACCAGGCTACGGGTTCATTTAGGGTAATGGATATGTAGCAGTTCAGGTCGGCGACCCAGTCCAGCTTTCTACCTTTGGAGTGGGTGGGTGTTATGACTCTGTGTATAAAGCCCAAATAAGAGATCAAGTTTTCCACAGCTAGGGCGTGATGATCATTAGGGTCTAGGAGGCCATGGTTCATATCTCCTAAAAGGATAGTTTGGGATCCAAGTTTGGTATGAGTAGAAAGGAGGTTCAGGATGTCCTCCTCAAGGGCATCTTCATGCGTCATTCTTACTTTGTGTGATGTCACCAGTGTCCCTTTCTCTTGTTTTTATATTCCTTTGGGGACCTTTTATAAGAGATTATCATCTCTTCGACATACTTCTGGTATGGCTTTCTTAACAGATAACTTTTCTGAACATTTGTCGTGTATGGTTACAATTACTGGTGTCAAACATGGTGCAGGTTCAAGTTTCCAACATACAGGCAACAGGGGGGCTGGACTTCCTGAAGAGGATTTTAGCTTCTCCTCTACAAAATACATACAGAAAAGAAATAGCAAAGTTTAAAAGCCCACCTGCTGAAGTACCAAACCAAGTATGTGTGTGAAGTTGCAGAACTTTTTATAAAAAGAGCACAATAATTGTAGATAGGACTTACAAAATAAAAGACAATGAGGAATCCCAATGGTTCCAATTAGCTATATATCTTATAACAGAAAATAAATACAAAATAAGTGACCCCTCAATACTTTATATATACTGCAATACAAAGCTTGATAATAACCAAATGCCTTCACGTGCTGTCACTAATAAATTGGAAATATTCCCACTTCCAAAACCTCTCCAACAGCTTAATTTCCATGAGAGCATTATAATCGAAACAGTACACCCATTTCAAGCTTTAATATGTTTTCAACACAAAACTGCCAAATTGCCTCCTTCTGAAATACTAAAAGGCATTTGTGCCTAAGTAGTATATTTGCCATTAGATCTTAACGAGAATGTAGAAACTCTAGGAGTGCAATGGCCAATAGATCAATCTTTGACTATCCTAGTTAATGGTGTACCAACGAAAGAGAAAGAAATTTGGCAACACCTAGTAGACTTAAACAAAGTTAGAAAAGCCCTACAATATCAAAAAGAAAAACGACAGTGCTACAAAGATGTAAACATTGAACATAACTTAAGGGAAACCACTCAAATATTCAGGACTCATCAACAACTGGCCAATTTGAACTTGTAGATCCCATTACTGCATCCAATATTTTGGACCAGTATAAAATTCACCCACTACACTCTAAAAACACCATCGATGATGCATTAGAAACATATCAAATGCGTCAAGCCAAAGCATCTCCAATCAGCATATGGTAGAAAAGTGTAGAAGCACATGCCTTTCCTGTACTCTCTCCTACAGGAAAAGGGGGAAGATATATTGAAAGATACACACAAATAACAGCATCAGAATATTGCTCTTTACGAATGTATTCTGAAGACCCCAGATACAGACAAAATGTTGAATACATATTCCACCTCCTGTTTGAAAGTGAACTAGCAACTCTATGTTACAGAGTTGCACACACAATGAAAACAGGCTCCTATTTTTTAAACATGTCTGCTGCCCAACTACTTCAAAAGATAAAAGACAAAGTTTTACAGTCAAGTATCACAAATCCCTTGGCAAACATGCATGATACAAAAGAATACTGGTTCTAACATCACGCTAATTTAAGGTGTATCCTAAGGAACCTCGGCTCACCCACATGGTTTGTTAATTTAAGTTGTGCAGAATATGGATGGGATGACTTGCACAACTTCCGACGCATAGCAAACCAAAAAAAAGAAGGAATAGACATAGAAACTCCAGAACTCTGTTCTCTTGACCCTGTAAATGTATTAATATACTTTCACCACCGCTTTATTGCCATGCTGCACTTCATCTGTAATAAAAATATCCCTCCCCACGGAGAAGTGGAACACTTCTTTTGGAGAAAAGAATATCAATCCAGAGGATCTCCACACATCCACATGCTTTTGTGGATAAAAGATGCTCCTAAATTTGGTCCTGATAGTCATGCCACTGTTTTGAAGTTTATTCACAAATACATAGTCTGTGACATCCCTTCAGAAACCACACATACTGAGCTATGTACACACATTGTACGCTTTCAGAAACACAAGTGTGGAAAATACTGCTGAAGCAGATATAAAAACAAAGTTAAATACTACACCAAATGCTGCTTTTATTTCCCTAGACACGTTTCAGCAAAAGGACAAGTAAACATCTTCATGTCTTCCGATAGACACAGTGTGAAAGCCAAATAGCCTAACAACAAATACAGCATTAAAAGAAACAAAGCTTCAAAGTGCATCAATGACTACAATGCAATCATTGCCCTCTTGTGGAATGCAAACATAGATATACAATATATTGCAGATCATCCCACTGCTGTTGCAAGATATGTCATAGCCTACATAATGAAAGCTGAGAAACAGAGCTAAAATACCTCTGGGATGACATATCTTCTGACAAAACAATGTCACAAAAATTGTACAGCTTTGGCATAAAAGTGCTGTCCCATAGAGAATGTGGATGCTACGAAGCTGCAAACCATTTAACAGGCAGAGCCTTATATGGAAAATCTGAACGCATAGTCTGGCTAGGCCTTGGTCAAGCTGCATCCCGAAAAATGGTGCTGAAATCCTACCAAGACGTAGAAACAGTAGCCAAAAATGAGGCCAACAGATAGAACATTTTTTAAAACAATGTACTAGACACATACTACCCAAACAGAAGTACTGCTTTGGAAAACATGTGCCTGTACCACATAGCCCAAAACATCTCCTCCAAAAATAAAGTGAAACCAGATGAAAAATGAGGAAAATACATGGTCTCAGATTGTGAATGGAGCCTCTCAAACTTACCAAACTCAACCTAATTAATCATATGAAATTATTATTTAAAACACCTTAACATAGACAACTTTACTACATGGCCCTACGCTAACTTTAAACCATGGAGAAAAGAAGAGGACTTAGATAACCATGACTCATTTGAAGCTACATTCAATACAAATGAAAGCCGTATAACAATTGTCAATTTCAAGCAATACAAAACATGTTGGACAATGAACGCCAACAAGAGGATAAGGTTCAAGCACAACTAAATGAAGACACTACTGAGGGCAGTCAACTTTCTGTTGCAGGAAGCCAAGAACCACTTGGAGAGCCACTCATTGTAAATGAAGCAGAATTGGCCATGACTGAAGTAGAGAACACCATGTATCAATATGAGAAATCAAAACAAAACTTGTCAGTGTTGAAATCACAGTTAAATAATGAGCAATTTAGCATTTTCCTAGAAGTGACTAGGAAAATTGAACATGGTTTGAAGCATGAAAGTAAAACGTTTAGCTGTCAAAATTATGAACCTCTACTCGTCTATGTAAGTGGTGAAGCTTGTTTTGGAAAACATTCTTAATTACAATCATCAGCATATTCCTGCAAAAGATAACAAACAACAACCTTTCAGCTGTTTTAGCTGCCTACAACATAGGAGGTGTTACATTTACACCGTCTACTGCTCCTTCCAGTAGAACACCCAAAAATATTACAGTACTACACACTATCATCAGAAGCTACAACTTAAGTACACAGAATTCTGAAAACATATGCAAATGCTCCTAATAGATGAGGTAAGCCTGGTTTCCAACCTAATGTTGGCTTTAATTCATCTCAGATTGCAAGAAGTCCTTAAAACGGACAAAGAAGATCTCTTTGGAGGAAATCACGTTATTGTTTTTGGAAATCTCCTACAATTAACACCAGTGAAAGGTCAAGCTATTTTTAAAACCTTAGGACACAAACAGTGCTGCAACTCATTTGGCTGCATAGGAAATGTAAATCTCTGGCAACACTTCCAACACAGAGAACTTACTTAAAACATGCATCAGTCTGCAGACCTCACCAATGCTAACATTTTAAAAAGCATTAGGACGATCTTCTTTCTAAAGATGGACAATCTATCCTAAATAGTGGACTCATCCATGAGCTATATGGGCATGACACATCTGCTCATGATATCATGGGACAGTCAGCACAAAAAATGTAAAATGTATGTCCTTAATGCCAACCCTTGCAAGGTGTGCAATTCAATGAGGCAATGTTAAAAAATGAAATGCATCCAATAGTGCATATTAGCCCCACAGACAAACTGGAAGGGTATGGCATGACACTCTCTATGTGTCAACAAGCAACAACATGACTAAAGAGCTTGGAAAAATGGATCTGCTACACAGCAAGTTTGAAGAAAATTTTAATGTTGTGTTTAAACCGCATATAATTCTAAAACGGAACCTTGACGTGGAGCAAGGTTTAGTGCAGCAGTTGGTACAGTTGTTGGCTTCCAGACGTATCCATATGACAACAACATTCAGTTTTCAGTAGTTAAAAGGATAGGACGCTGAACAGCACGATTCCTTCTTTTCAAAGACATGTATGTATGCAGAGAGCAATTCTCTCTGTCTCTTGCATATGCTGTCACCATTCACAAATCACAAGGTCTAACCCTCGATCAGACATTGAGTGACATTGGCAGTGCATTCTTTAAAGAAGGTATGAGTTATGTACAACTTTCACATCTACGTACACTCGAAGGACTATTTCTACTGAACATGAAATTCCCAGACATCCATACACATGTGTCAGTCTCAGCTGCTGAGTGTGGATGATGTAATCTGCACTTGCAAATGTGCAACCCATATAGGTGTTGTGCATGCATGTCTCTCAAATGCCCCCAACATCTTAATCTGGCATCTGTACCTTTCAGAATACTTGTCAGCAGTGTACATCGAATGCGCACAAGTGCACCAACTCACCAAGGACTGACAATGCACATACCTATGCTTATCCACTTCACAGATGCCTGCCATCACATGTGCCCAATATCGGCAGGAGGCTGCATGCTAGTGAAGATTAGTGAAACACACGTGCTGTGTATCGAAGGGAGTATCTGCAATCATGCATACCCAGGTACAACTCACATACACTGTAGAGCAAAGCACCCAATGGGTACTCACCAGAAGCTTCCAGGTGTGATACCAGTCAAGGATCTGGGTGTGGAGCGATAGCTAGAACCTCTACAGGACCCAGAAATGAAGGATGGCCATCCGATGGCCGCAGGCATGCTGCATCTCCACCGTGGCACCTGCCTCAATTTTAAGCCATCATCTTATCATTGCTCTGGTGCATTAGGTCCTCCAAGCGCTTCTTCATGGTTTTCACAGAATGGACTGTCACCTCCTCCGTGTTGATGGCAGCCATGATGTAGTCCCAGATCCTCAGACATCTGCCCTTTCCGAGATGTGCTGCTGGGTTGAAGAGGTCATCATAATTTGCCAGCACCCAATCCACTAGGATGCCAACTTTGATGTAGGTGAAGTTGGCAACACTCTTCCTCGCAGCCATGGGGGTGCTGTTCAATGGAAAGAAGGACTGAGTAGACATGGAAACCCCTGAGGCAGGTGTGGGCTAGCTGGGTCCTTACAATGTGCTGTGGGGATGTGGTGGTGAAATACAGAGGTGGAAGTCACAAGACAGCAGATGAGGTGGTCACAGAGTCTTACAAGTCAGCCACAGAAGAACAGGCAATGGGGGAACAGCAGGCATTCCAAGGCAGTGATGGTGGGCAGAAGTGACTCGAAAGCTACCAGGCAGCAGCAGATGGTGAGGCTTGGAAGCAATACAGGGCAGAAGGAGACAAACAATTTGGCAGGGAGGCAGGAGGAACTTCTCTGGCTCATGCACTCATGAGGCAGTGTGGAGATCAGAGTAAGGGGGGCTTTGCTCATAAGTTACATGTGGCGTGCTGCACGCAGCACAACTACATGGCCCACAGCAGTGATGAGGAGATTTAGGAGGTGCAATGTGCATTTCCAGTTGTGCATGAGAAGGTATGGAGACTAAGGATTTGCAATTGCAGACATTGATCTCACAGAGCAATTTCCCCATTGTGTACCTCATTTTCTTCTGTGGGGTGCCTTGCAGAGCCCTCTATACATTGCATACTGCATTTTATTTTGTGGGGTACCTTGCACAGCCTTGCAGGACCACATGTCTAAGTTATCCTTCATGTAGCATGTATTTCTGGGTGGGTGTGCCGTTCCATTTGCCTGCACCAGAGTGGGAAGACTCAAAGAGAGAGAGGACAGGGACGTGGTGAGCCCACATGTGCTCCAGCACCAGGAGGAGGATGTTGTTAGCAACATCCTACAGGTGACCCTGCAACAGGATCGGGACATGGTCAGTGGCCCAGAGGTGCCACGGCACCACCAAGAGCCACTAGGGCCAAGAGAGGACGGCTTGCAGAGCACGAAGAGATACCATCCCATGATGAGGCCCAGGTGAAGGGGAAGGGGTCACCAAGGAAGATGCGCCTCTCCAATGAGGAACTGGACATTCTCATAGAGTATTCACTCAAACACCATGTGGACCTCAACCCCTTAGTTGCCAGCACCCAAACTCCCACTCAGCAGCAGAAGATGTTGCAGGAGGTCACAAACTTCATCAACACGTGTGGTATGGTGAGGTGCACTGCTCCAGATGTCTGCAAATGAATGGATGGCTTCATTTGAAGGGCAAAGGGTAAGTTCAGTGGCAACCCGGCAACTGCCCAGGCCAATGGAGGGGGGCCACAAAATGAGCAGGAGCTGACTCCTTTCAAAGAGGTTGCAAGTGCACTTAACTGGAGTTAGCAGGTTCTTGGTGTGGGAAGCATGGATGCCTATGTCTCCACAAAACTGGTGAGCGCCATTCGTGCATATGGTATGTGCCGATAATTTTGCATGACATGTTCATATATGTGTTGGAATACAGTCGGCTGCAGTTGGCAGCCATCCATGGACACTGCAGGAATACTACTGTATACACTTTCATCACATGACTTGCATTCAGGGAGGTGGTCGTGTGGTTTCTGCATGTGGTAAATGTTGGTTTCACAGTACACACCACTGTCTGCCAGGTTTTACTGCTGTGGCAGTACTCCTATGTGTGGAAATGGCATGAAATACACATCTTATTGAACAAATTCACAATGTCATGCATGCATATAGTCAATTGTGAATGCTAATTATGACTCAGAGAATCACAGCAATGTGTGCATGATGTCAAAATCATCCATTCCCTGGCCCTGGCTGCCAGTGGACCTGGATGAGTAACAATGTTGGTGCATATTCACTATTATATAGTGCATATTCACTATAATATTTCACTATTTTAGTGGAAAGTGCATCCTCATCCCTCCCTTGGCTGCAGATGAGTGCACCTGCCAACTGAACACAATCCACAGGACGAGAAGCTGCAAAAGATGCTCAAATTCAAATTGTGCATCACTTCTACGATGGCCACTTGATTTCCCGAGCCGAACCATGAAATGGTCGGGCCTCCTCGACAGAGACTCATTTATTTATTTATTTATTTATTTTTACATTTATAAAGCGCTCACACAGCCCGCAGGCATCGAGGCGCTGTTACTGGAATTGTTTGCTTTTCTTAGTTGCGTTTTTTTTTTTTTGTCTTAGTTACGTATTTATAACACGCTTAAAAACACCCAGAGGTTTCTAAGCGCGGACCCGGGGATCGAACCTGTTGTTGCTTCATGTCGTCTTGCTTCCAAGACGCGCACGCTGCCGCTGAGCTATCCTCCCGGGTCATGGGAAGACCCGGGAGGATGGCTAATCATGTTGCTATTACCTCCAATCTGCGCGACCGGAAGGCGGAAGCAGGCCGCATCATCAAAGGGCATGTCTGTGTCTGTCCGTGGCCGTACGTGCCATTGGCCGAACATGCTGCTGCTTCATCCTTCTTCCATCTCTGTGAGTACCCTGCTATTGGCTCCATTTCTTCTTCACCCCTTCCATTGTATTGCTTTGTGTACCCAGGTACCCCTCATCTTGCCATGTGCATTGCCCCTAAGCGTGCCTCACAAAGACTAGCAGATTCTGCAGCCTACAAAGCCACTTAAAGGCATAGCCTTGCACTACCAAACATTGGCGCCCAGCATGTCATTCATTTAGTATTTGATACTACGCCCCGACCAGCACCTTGTAAAGTGACCCTCAACGTCAGCCACGAACTTCCATCTGAGCATCACACGCAGAAGCGACCATCTTGCCCAGGTTACACCTAATAATGTTTGCACAGTTACCACAGTCAAATGACTGCACAGGTTTGACATGTTATATGACACTCTGTTATTTGCTTGCTTCGTACCTGCTCCTGCCATTGATTAAGCAGAGTGCCATTCTGCCCACTGTACCATGTATTGTCATATAGCCCACCTTACCTTGTATTGTCATATTGCCCAAGGTACTCTGTACTGCCATACAGCCCACTGTATTTTGCAAGATCACACTACCCGCTGTATATAGTTTGCCTTGTGTTTGCCCCTGACATTGATTAAGCAGAGTGCCATAGTGCCCAGTGTACCTGTGTTGTCATAATATATGTGACTCTCTACTAGCATTTTGACTATTGTTACAACTACCTAATCCAAATGATGCTCACCTTACTCCATAAATGTTTATACTTCGAGAGATCTTACCTCGCTACTCAAAGTAATACATTGGCCCTCATTACGACCCTGGCGGAAAGTGACTGACCTGACCGCCATAGCGTAAATAGCGTTTCCCCCATCGCACGACGGAGCAAAGTGCGGCCAATTCCGACCCATCGGGCACGAGCACTACGCCATGGCGGAAGTGCAAAGTCCGCGATGGCGGAAATGTCCCCAAAACGCGCCTCACCGCCGTCGTACGGCGCCCTAGGTGCAATTCCGCCACCCATCTTAGCGGTCACCGTAATGAGCGGCAACCGGAAAGTACGGTGACCGTAAACATACGGAAACGGAAGTAAAAACATGGGCCCGGAACGGGAAACAGCACGCCGTACACCTATAAAATCAGAATTCCCACACAACCATTAAAAATACTACCCTGAGACACATCCCAACCCGTCATCCACCCCAGTGAAAGCAATAGAAATGGGAAAAGTAGCGAAAAAAGCGTGCGACCGCAAGCGGCAGCTCCACTTCTCCCGTGAGGAACTCACCGTGCTTACAGAGACCCTCCAGGAGAATGCTGCCGTCGTCTTCTTCACGCAAATGACCAGGACGGCACTTGCGAACAAGAAGGCCATATGGGCCCTGGTGGCACAGCGGGTAAGTGCGGTGGGGACTGCACCCCGCAACCCACAGCAATGCAGAAAGCGATGGGACGACCTGCGGATACGCGTACGGAGCATACTATCCGCCAATCGCAACATTTCCACAGCTACCGGGGGAGGATCGGAATCACCCATCAAGTTGAACCCCTGGGAAGAAATCTGTGCCTCCACCATTGGAATGGAGAGTATAGAGGGAGTCGGAGGGATGGAGAAAGGAGTGCAGACATCCGAAGAATCCGGTAGGTGGGCCAACTAATACAATGCCAAATCCACAATGTCCAATCATGTGAAGTACCATGTGTCCACATAGTGCAACATTAACACATGTCCAGGAGAACGTCCACATATATAAGGCTGACAGCGCACTTTAAAACTCACATTAAATACATAAATAATTAAAAATCCTAAAAACACCCTCTACACGTGCAGCAGGCACACCCTAACTGCAGGCTGCAAAACAACTGCATCCTCATTCCACACAAAAATGAAACCACCTCCAAGGCCCCGACCCAAATCACCCTCAGGTACCACCCCAATGCACGTGATACATTGCCATTCCAATTTCAACAGACCCCTGAATAACGCTCGCCCTCCTTTACTCCACCACAGGGTCTGATTCAAACGACGAGCTCCAGGACACCCCTACCAGCACACCTGCAAAGAGGGCCAAGACCAACGGCCAAAGACCCTCCACCTCAGCTGCACGCATCAAGACACGGCAGCAGCACAAATCAAGTGGCAGCACACAGGAGGGAACTTCAACAGGCACCCCAGCAGCTAGCATGCCCACAACAGCACCACCACAGGTCCTCCCAATGGATGCCACAGAAGGCACTGCCTCTGGTGGCAGCAGCACCATAGGTGACACTCCATTAATGGCAGCATGCTCCGACACAGAAGACGGGGATGTCGAAGTAAAATCCATCCATGACCTGTCTCAATCCCCCTGTTTGTTTCATCCCGTACACCATGAGGATACCACGCAGGGGCACCCACAAGATGACGACTGGCCATCCCCCACAAGCCCTGTGGCAAGGCAACATGAGGTGACCAGCCCCTCTGTGACACCACCGCAAATGGCCATGGCACAGCAGAGGCAACAGTCCCTCGATCAGGTGATCGTGCAACAGCAGCAACTGGCCACGCTCCTCAAGGACCATGCTGATGAATGTGGGGGTACTAAGGCAGCCATAGAAACATCAACTGAGACGCTTAGGGCAGAAATGGAGAGAAGCACCGAGAGCCTGAGAGTACAAATGGAGAGAAGCACCGAGAGCCTGAGGGGGGAACTGCATGCGACGTCCAAAGACGTATGTGCTGAACTTGCCGCTGTGCGCCGTGTGCTCACTGAGCTCTCACAAACCCTTAGGGACATGCATGGACGTGAGCAGGCAGAGACATCATCCGTTGCAAGTTCCGTCCAGGGCAGCCCCCAACGTAGATCTGGGAGGAACCTGCGCTCCACAGGCAGGGGTGCCCCTGATACCCGGAGAGGGGGCTTGCAATAGCGTCTCCCCACTGACAATGAGCATCTTCGGACACTGGTGTTCGGGGGGAGGTAGGAGGGTGGAGGGGGTGTGTTGGGCTCACTTGGGTGGCGGGTCGATGGGGTGTGTAACATAATCTCACATATGCTATAAACAATGCACGATCATCCAATGAGATGTGTGGACATTGATCTTTGTGTACGAGGCCTTCATAGGCGTACAGTCCATATTGTGCATGTTCCAGACACACACAGTGCCACAAGTCCCGTGTCCATGTATCAGCCACCAGGCGTGAGTGCTAGAAGCATGAATCTATGATAATCTGACGAATGTCACGGCCCTCCTGTGCCTCGCGGACTCCTTGAGGTGCTGCCACATCCCCACCCTCATCATGACCATCTTCAGGTGCTTGCAGTTCTGCATCAGGGGGCATGGGCACATTTCTACGTACGCACATGTTGTGTAGCATGACACATGCCATGACCATCTTTGCAACCTTCTCATGGCGGTACAGGAGTGCCCCGCCAGACCTGCTGAGGCAGCGGAAACGAGTCTTCAGTAGGCCGAATGCCTGATCTATGACTACACGGGTACGTGAGTGGGCATGGTTGTAGTCCTCCTCATGCTGGTTCTGTGGGTTCCGGAGTGGTGTAAGGAGCCATCTCTTCAGTGGATACCCGGCATCACCTGTATGTGGACAATAAAGGATGTTTGTGGAATGACATTGCTACGTACGCACCCCCCCCCTTCCTGCCAGGTCATTGCCGCATCACATACCCCACATTATCATGCATGAAATGAGACTCACCGAGTAGCCAGGATCTGTTCCCTGCGTGTCGCTCCATGTAGCGTGGTATAGTAGAGTTCCTCAAGACCATAGAATCATGGGTTGATCCAGGAAATCGAGCACAACAATGTGTAAAGATCCTGTTGGAGTCACACACCATTTGTACATTAAGGGAATGAAATTGTTTTCGGTTGCGGTACTGGGCCTCCATGGCATGTGGGACGACCAGTTCCACATGGGTGCAGTCGATGGCACCAATGCAACCCGGTATGCCGCCAAGTGCATGGAATCCCACTTTTGTGTTCGTAATTTCCGGCTCCGAGCGTGGTAGAGAGATGTAGTCGTCTGCGTGCTTCAGGAGGGCATCGAGCACTTGCAATAGTGTAAGTGAGAACAGTGGCTGTGAAATGCCATGCAACTGTCCGACTGTGTGCTGGTAGGTGCCTGTGGCCAGGAAGTGGAGTACAGACACCACCTTCAGTAGGGGTGGGATGGCGGTTGGGCTATCTATCATACAGACAAGGTCAGCCTGTGTCATGTCCACAATGGTGGTTATGGTGTCCCGGTCCAAACGGTAGAGGGTGTGGATCTGCTCAGCAGTGAGGTTGAACGGATGTGCTCGGAGGCGTGGGATTGCGGGCTGCCTGCGTGGTGGTAGTGGCTGTGCTGGTGGGCCTTGCTGGCCCTGCCTTGCCCTCCTCCTCCTCCTGCGTCTCCTCTGTGCGGCCGGTTGTTGTAGTAGTTGGCGTTCGTCTTCTTCCTGAAGTTGGAGTACTTGCAGTGCTATCAGGTCCCCCAGGGCCAACATCGCCAGTCCTGCCGGTAGCATTTTGGAGTGGGTGTGGTTGTGGGAGGGAGTTGGGTGTGCAATTTATGTGTTTTCAAGCTGTATTGCCTCCACCTGTGGTGATAAATTCCACCTGTGCAAGCTGCAATCCCCTTTGGGCGAGCACGTCCCGCACACAACGCTGCAATTCGACGCATGGCATCTTGCCATTGCAATCATGTATTTCATCCCGATGGCAGTGTGATATTGGTTCATATGTTCATTCTGCTATGGTCCCATTGCTTCACATACTATCTTTGCAGTCGCGAACAAACTTGTGAAGGGTCAGTGGAATGTAGTACTCGATTAACGGTGGACCCTCATGCAGCACTGTACCGAGGTTCACCGACGGGCGGGGCATCCCATTTGTGAGTGAAGCCAGTTGCCATTTTCACACACTGCCGCACTACATAGATGAATTTGTGATTTGAAGCGGTCACAGATGCCTTTTCGACGTGATGTTGCAAATGAGGAATTCGAAGGACAGCGCTTTCGGTTTTCAGCTAGCGGCGAGGAGACGCCCACAGGTCTGACTGCAAATATAACGTTCTATTGTTTAATGTCCTTGGGACGTTGGCCATGGCGAGAATGCTATGATTGATATGAATAGTATGGGATGCGCAATAGCGTAGTGGACGATAAGGCAGGACGTTCCCAAATACATGTTACTTCACAACACTAGAATTCTGGGCTGGAGAACAGTGGATTTTGCAGACTGCATTACGCACAGACTCAATGGAAGTTTCAAATGTGATGTGTGTAAATAATCAGGCGTTTTCATACCGGGATGAGGGAATGATGTATGGATGCATGGACAGATGATTTGATGGAGAGTTTGCCATGTACAGGGCTTTTTGGAATCTATCCACCTCCCCTGCGCTATGTCATGCAGAGCTGCCATAGTGGGACCATCGTCTTTCTGCCCTTGTTGAACCCTCCCTGTCTCGACGCGCCTTCAGGCACTTGTGTCTATGCACGTTACTAATCCCATCTAATGGATTCTGTCTTCACAGACGCATGCACACAAACACTCGTTTGTAATGGTGTTTTCACCTCGATTTTTATGGTTGTGATTCGCAAGTGATTTTTGGGTGGGTATAATCCTTTTGAGTGGGCTAGCATGCATATGGCTGTAGATTTAGTGTGATCATTGGAGTGAGTTATACAAATGTAGTTCTGATGGCCATACTATTCTTTTTCATTTCATTTGGGTGACAGGTATCTCCTCCCCTTTTGCCGCTGCCGTCTGTATGCCACTCCTGCAGATGGCTTTTACTCCCGACACCTGCTGCTTCGTGTCAATCAGTGGAGCACCATTACGATCTTATGGGACGATCGCCAATGGGCCACATGCCCTTACGCAGTGCTAGTGGCTAGGAGCAACATATCGTCCTTTCTGCTGGACTAGTGCCTACCTAATGGGACGGCCCTGCGGTTCTAGGCGCTTCCGTGTTGCCTTTTTGAACGTGAATGTAGCCCCTGTGTACCATGATGGAACAGGGCGTCACACAAGCAGAAGCTGGTCATTTATTGCGGATGCAGCCCACAATACTGGAATGTATTTTGGAGTTCATGACCTAATGGCTGTATGGCCTTGGTGGTTTTGTGGTGCATTAAATTTCTATTCTGTTTTTGTTTGTCTCAGTTTTCTGCTCATGTTGCTGTACTTGGACCTTCACATGCCTGTGCTGCATCAGTGCGGCAATGGTGCCATGGCAGATATGGATGCCCACTCACAAGGCACTTGGAGCCCCTGGATTCATTTGTTAGTTGGCATGCATGGGTGACTTGTACATTTCACTGGTTGCATTGTGTGACTTCATTGCACCTACGAGGAGTTGTGCAATGTGGCCAGGGAGTGGTGTACAGGCACTCAGTAGGGCCGTTTACGGTTGATTCGCGATGCCGTACTTCTCACCATGGCGGAATGGTACTTTCCGCCATGCTTGATGGCGTTAGGTACATGTCCGCTAGGGTCGGAATTCGCGTACCGTTGCGCCATGGTGGTAATTACGGTTTGGCATGGCGCGCGTGCGCGTACTTGGTGCAGTTAGCGTTGGCGTTCGCTACGGTGTCGCTAATGGCATCGTACTTTACGGTGACGGGTCATAATCGCACCGAGCGCTATTCGATGGCGGTATTGCATTTCCGCCATCGTTTTTCGATTTCCGCCAGGGTCGTAATGAGGGCCATTGTCATTAGTATTCTCACTTAGAAGATCTCTAGCCTTGTCCATATAGTGTATAAACTTTTGTCTAGTATAGACTGCTGGACTTGTGTATAGGACTTTAACCTGTGGGTTACTCGGAGTAATCAATATTCATCAGTATTATTCCTAGTAGATATCCAGCCCTGTTTATACAGTGTCTAAACTCTGTCTAGCATAGATCCCCAGAACGATACATAGGACTTCAACCTGTGGGTACACATGGCCCAAGTGCTAGTCTGATTTTATCTTCAATGTGCAACGTGTCCTACAACTAGGTGCCTCTTCTGACCTTTGGGTGCCATAGCCTTGACACAGTTCCACTCCCATTTAGTACATAATCATGCTAGGCTTTTTAATCACCACTAGGTATCCATTTTGCATAATAAAAGACTCCCTACCTTGCACAGGAAGAGCCTTCACTACCCAGGGAAACGGCCTTATTAGAATTGGCTGTTACCGTCACCATCCAATCCCATGCCCCACCCTGTTTCTACCAACCACCCTACCCTTCCTGCTACCCAAGATCAAAAAAGGACTCAAAGTACCATCATCACTAATAACCTAGCGCCAACCACCACTACCCCCAAGATGAGCCTAGCACACACACCCAACAATATGGACACTCCTGCCATATTCCCCAGCTCTAGCACCCTCTCACACAACTCTAATACAACTGCATACCTCCATTCAAGCTTTAAACCGCCTCTGACCATCCAAAAGTCTTATAAATCCAACGCTCTCCCTGAGCTTTAACAACATAAGTCATCACATAAGGCTGCAACCAAACAACATCTTGGTACTAAAGTAATACAGGCCCTGACTACAGCCCCCCCGCCTCCACCAGAACCCCCTATTAGCTTCAAAGGCACTCTCATTAATGCACACTCACTCGGAGCCCATCATTGATCAACATCTGGCTGGACCTCTGAGTTGTTACAGAAACCTGGCTGCACCAAGCATCAGGCCCCCTACTAGCTCTGGCCATCCCACCAGGATTCAACATTCTTGGGACCGCTAGACCCAATGCACAGGGAGGTGGTGTGGCCATAATAGCCAAAACCAATGTGCAAATTAGGTCCTGCCCCCTCGAAGCAATAGAGGGATACAAACTTCTCCTGGACAAAATGACATCTAACCCAAAAACAACAACCAACATTCTGGTTATCTACAGACCACCCAATAATAATACCCACCCGTACTTAGATATCCCTCTTCTCCTAACTCCTTACATTAAACCCAATACCAGATGCATTATCCTTGGTGACATCAATTTAGGATTTAATGACAAGCAAGATCACAAAGCAGATGCCCTCCACGCTGCCCTTAATGACATGAACTTCACAAAACTAGTGAATGCTCCTACCCACAACAAGGGCAGAATACTCAATTGGATACTCACGCTAAATTCCCAGATATCAATCAACTCTATTGCACCCCTTCATTGGACAGATCACTGCATTATCAATTTTACACGAATCAGTAATGAGAAATGCCCTCTCACTACCAAGATAGTGGACACTTATGAAACAAAAAACCTCCGGAAGCTAACACCAGACAACCTCTCCCCTATCCTTAGAGAAGCTTTATCAACCAACACCTTAACGAGTGACAACCCTAGTTGCCTTGCAGACATTTACCACAAATGTCAAGCAACTACCATTGACTCACTAGCGCCCATTACAACCAAAACACGACGTGCAGACAAACGTACGAGTTTCTGGTTCAATGATGAACTAGTATTGCTCAGGCACACAAAAAGATCTTTAGAACACATCCACAAATAAACTCCTGCAACAGACTCAGCCAATGCATTCCTAGCAGCTAAAAAAACAACAAAGCAGCCATTAAAACTCATAAAGTGAACACATTTAATACTCGCATTGGCAATGCCGCCTGAATCTCCAAAGAGCGTTTCACAATCCTCAGAGAATTGGAAAATCCGATTCCAGCTACCACACCAGTTAAATCTAGCCTAGCCTGGTGTACCACCATTCAGAACACGCTAGCCTCCAAAATTCAACTACTACAAAATAAAATCACTACTAAAAGAAAACTTCTGGTGAACAAAAACATACCTCCACTACTTTTGACATAGCTAATGACAATGTCAATGTGCTATTCCATTTCACTTCTGTTACTCAGGATCTAGTGCTAGATACTATATCTAAACTAAAAGCCTCTTATTGTAAAGGGGATAATTTCCCAGTCCACCTAGTCAAACTATGTGCCCCCAAACTTATCCCCATCATTACTAACTTTGTTAATGCTTCGTTCAACACGAATACGGTCCCAGCTAGTATAAAAGAATCATGGGTGACCCCGCTTTTGAAAAAAACATCCCTGGACTCGACAGTCCCCATGAACTACCGACCAATAACCACAGTCCCGTTCTTGCTGAAGATAATCGATAAAATAGCCTACACCTAAATTCGATCCCATCTCAAACAAAACCAGCTCTTAGGAGCTAGACAATCTGGATTGTGGCCCAATCACAGCACCAAAATGGCACTTCTTGACCTGAAAATCCAGATGGACGGCATAAGAAAGGTAGACAAACTTTGGATTCTTTTGCTGCTCGACGTGTCTGCCGCATTTGATCTAGTGGACCATGACAAACTTTGCGCCACACTAGCAAACATCTTCAGATTTTCAAGGGAGGCCACCCTCTAGGTGAAATCTTTTCTAGTTGATCGCACTTCCAGAGTCTCCATTGGTAAAGAGGCAGCAGATCCCATCCCAGTACCCATAGGGGGACCACAAGGATCATGTCTGTCGCTCACCCTCTACAATGCATACACTAAGCTCCTATTTGTGGCACTGGGTGCCATGGGTGTCATCTACACTAATTTCGCTGATGACACCCAGATCCTCATCCCGATTCCAGGGAACTACGACCAGGACACTATGACCATTAAGAAAATGTACGCAATAATACAAATCTGGGTGGCTCTTAACAGCTTATGCCTCAACGATGAGAAAACAGAGATTCTCATTGTGTGCTCCCCACGAAAATCAACGCCCTCCACCCAGATCATACACCATTGAACATTGATGGTACTCCTATTCCAGTATTTAAACAGGTAAAAACATTAGGTGTCTGTTAGGCAGAATCACCTGCAGTACCCTTTGGGAACACTACAGGCAATTAGGACTACAAGTGTAAGCACAATTTGACCTTTGGTACAAGCCTGTACTACACAGTAAAGTGGTAGCGATGGCTGAGCAGCCAGACTTATCTCAAGAGTTTAAGTGAGCAGTAGAACAAGTTACACACAGGATCAACCATACAGTGATTCAAATAGACACCTACTCAAGGTTTCTTAGTAAAAGAATATACATTCATTTACTACATCATTTAGAAAACATTACTCTAGAATAAGCAGCTCAATATCACACACTAATACACCACAAAAATCCAACCGGTAAGTAAATGAACAAGTTTAGCTCCAAAATGAAGTGGGCACAAAATGGCACTTCAGATACCTAATAAAGGAGGGAGAAGACAAGGTTATAGGAATAGACAGCCCAAATACATTCATAGGTAGGGCAACGAGTTTCAGTTAAATACAACCAGCAATTCTTCTCAATAGGCCTGAATTGTATAGGATAGCACAGTTCTGGTAAGTAACGGTTAAGTCTTTGCCATGGATTTTTAAAGGATTTGGCTAGGCGAAATATTTTACGAATGTTAAGGGAAGGACGAGCCTTCATAGTTGAGGAAAGTTTCACGCACTTTCTCGATGGCCGAAAAGATTTCCGGACCGTGTTTGCACAGTGCCTTGTCAATGAAGAAAGCTGTAGCTGAGGCAGTTCTTCCTGACAGTTCTTCCTGCATTGCCCAGGGAAGAGGCCAAAAGCTGTAGCAAGACGTTGGTTTAAGGTCTGAGTGCCTTAAAGTCAACTAGCTGGTTTCCTTCCCTCTGGCTATCTGGTTTTCAACAGCACTCTGATGAAAATTCGACCAGAATAGGACAGTGTCCAGGTGGCTTGCGAGTTGGTTGTTCCCACCAAACTCAAGGGAAGAAGTTAACCTTGAAGGGCTTCTCTGTCGTCTGAGTTTCAGGTGATTCGGACCTGCAGCAGGGCTTCACCTTTCGTCCAGGAGTTGCAGCAGTCTTCTTCCTTCCTCTCCTCTTCGGTTCTTTCATTCCGGTGGTCGAAACTGCTTTCCAAGTCCCAGAGACTTGCTTTTAAACAGTTTTCCCCCATTCATTCCAGCCTGGCTGTCACTCACACAGCAGGGTGGCTGTCTTTGCTGGACAGCCAGCTGGCCAATCACGCCAGAGTGCATTCAGGTCTCCTATGAGACTAAGCACAGGGAGTTTCGGGCACCTCCCTCACATCCTGTCCACCCCAGACACTCAGGCACCAGAGGGGGGCTTCAGCACTGAAGCCCGCCAAAGACAAATGAACAAAAGGACCAAACCTGGTTTGGCGCGCGGAGACAAGCACAAGAAGGACCTTTCCTAAAAGAAATGGCAAAAAAGGTGACCTGAGTCTGTTTTTACAGATAGGTCTTGGGCTCCATATTGAAAAACATGGCTCACCCCATTTTTAGCTACCAATGTTAGCGGTTGGGAAAAATCACGGTAGTTGAGCTAAACCACTGCCACCAGCCATTTAAAGTAGGAAATGGTAACATTTTACTGTTACATGAGTGTTTTGACTCAGGGGAAGCTAAGCAACCCCTCCAGTACTCTATAGGAAGATAGGGTGTGCTGGGTCAGTACATTTAAAGAGACTAGTAAAGTCAATTTAACTTTACATGCTCTGGGAGACAGTAGTCAGTCCCAGAGAAGGTCTTTAAACCTTGGGGAGTCTGAAAAACACCCCTGTGCCACTGCACTGAAGGCGCTGTGTGACACACAGAAAAAGATGATGCCATGGAGTTTGTTTAAAACACCATAACCAAAGAACACAAAAGTAAAACACACATCAAAATACATGAAAGAGTGGGAAAAAAAGGCTAACACTCTTTCCAGGTAAAAAAATCAAATAAATCCAGCAAAGTTGCTGGGGGTCTCAAAAAGTAAGGGAAATTAGCACACATTGAGAATTCTCTCTAACAGTGTCCACTTAGATGCAAATCTAACCATGACTAAACATGTAAACGCATTATCCTTAGCTACCTCCTACACCTCCAAATTAATTGCCTTAACTCGCCAGTTCCTCATGCCCAATAATTGCACTACGCTAGTCAGGGCTCTGATATTGTCCAAGCTGGACTACTGCAATGCACTCTTGCTAGGCACCTCTAACCCCAACCTGGCCAAACTAAAACTAATGCAAACTAAAGCATTGCGAGCAGCCTTGGTACTAAAAAAGGCAGACCACATTTCCAACATCAGAAGGGAGACACATTAGCTACCCATCAAAGCCAGAATCATCTTCAAATCACTGTGTGTTACCCATAAATGTCTCGCCAAGAAGGCACCCATATATATCAATAACTCAATATCCAAAAAAGAATCTAACAGAACACTTAGATCTAACAAAAGTTCTCTCCTTGTGGTCCCGCGCTACAATTGTTCCAGAGCAGGAGAAGCAGCTTCCCAGTCATGGCCCCAAAGGACTTTAACACGCTCCACACAAACATCAAAAATGAAACCTCTTTCCATTGTTTCAAAAAGTGACTAAAAACTTGGCTATTTAACCAATTCTAGCCAGCTACTACATAACTAATACCAGTCGGTCACCCTCCTCCCTAGATAGACACCAATTTAATTATGACTTGTACCCCAAATTTGCAAATATGTAATTATGTGTGATGTAACGATAACTAATGCTTCCAAAATATGTAATTTTTTGTATAATTGTTTTGCAATTGAATGTAATATGAATGCTACCCAATTATAATCAAGATGTCGGTAACTACGCTGTGATACCTCAGGGTTTGGGCGTACAATAAATGTAATAAACAAATACATTAATAAATACATTAATTAATAAATAGATGCATAACTCTGTCTTCCAGACAGGATGGTCAATAGATGTCTCAGTGTAGTATATTTGACATTTGGAGTGTCAATGGAGCATTGGCCATGCAAACATGCATTGGTCATTTCCATGTCATGCTCTCCTCACACATGGTGGAGATGCATGTGATGGTGACCAACCATGTGTCTGGCAGTGGAAAGTATTGCAATGGTGGTTTGGGAGATCATGGCAACACATACCCCTGCATGCAACCAAGGTCAGAGTATCTGCAGATTGCATAATGAAGTCAGAATCCCACATGTTGCAATGAGCCCTGGTCTAAGTAGAGTAGACCTCCATCCATTTCACTGGTGGGAATTACACTCACAATCATGTCTGTGTGTGTGTATGTACTTGTGATCGCACAAGCCTTGCATGTTGAGTGGCCTAATTAGACCTTGCATGTCTGCAGAGGTCATTGAGTGCCATGCATCTGTTCCTTACAGACAACAGTGTGCCCACTGACAATGTGTGATGCATGTGAGGCTGTCAATTCTGTGTCTGCATGCACTGTTCTGCACATATGCATGTATTGCCAGATACTCCTACCTCTGAATGTTATTGTTTGTCTCCATTCAGGTGATGGCACAGGAGGAGGAGGTGGCTGATGGACAGCCGGCCGTTTGAGCACGCAGCCTATTGAGAATCTCCTGTTGCAGTCAGTTGTCGTCAGTACTGCAGACACCTCAGATCATGCTTACGAACTGGATGTTGAGGACATGGTGAGTGTCCTGGTGGTCAGCCCAATGGGTGGCTTGCATGAGTTCAATGAGTGGGAGGATGTGAGCCAGGGCTTCCCTTTCCTGGTAGTGGGAAGGTAAGCCCCAACAGTTGACAGGTCGTGTGCATGCTGGATTCTCCGAGTGGGAGAAACAGATGCTGCGGGCATCCACCCAACAGAGTGCATGAGTTGGCCATGGACTTCCATCACCTGACCAACCACATCTGCATGGGCAGCAGAGTATTTGGCCATCAGGGACCATCAGCAGCAGTTGGTGGACACCTTCACAGAATCTGCATGTAGAGATGGCCTCCTTGCAGGACACTCTCACTGTGCAGCCTGAGACTTCCCTTGTGAGGTCACATGATGGCAGCATGGCTACTCATGAGGAACAATATAAGGACCTTGTTGCTATTGGGACTTCTACATGCATCTCGGGCATGCTTGGGTGACGCCACTGAAGACCAAACGTTTGCAGGATGGTGGTCCTCTCCTACCTGTGCCCCTGCGTCCTTGAGCCCATGGAGGTTTTTACAAATTTACATTTTAGTTCACATATTTGGACACCGCCTGCTCCATTCAGGGTGGAAAGCTTAATTTTTTCTTTTTTTACATTGTCTGCTCCGTTCAAGATGGACATTAAAATGTTTTGTTGTCTCCATGCAGGATGGACTCTTTTTGTTATTGATTTTTTATGACTCCAGATGAGATGCACTCTGTTACATTTTAGTTTTTCCTTATATTTTATACCTCTGTCCAGGATTGTAATGATAATTATAATTGTTCTTTTATAATGCGCTTAATACCAATGAGTGCTTTCAGGA
This sequence comes from Ambystoma mexicanum, assembly GCF_040938575.1. Lineage (NCBI taxonomy): Eukaryota > Metazoa > Chordata > Amphibia > Caudata > Ambystomatidae > Ambystoma > Ambystoma mexicanum. Next base: position 1,052,411,152 of record NC_090937.1, on the reverse strand, counting down.
TTTAAACTTGTGTTGGTGTTGCTTCCAATACAAACACATTGTCCCTGAGCTATCCCCCGACCTCCAGGATGGGCTACTTTTTAATGTTTGTTTACTTTCTCCATGTCAAGGACCATTGCTATCTTGAAACCATTGGGAGTTGGAGGACTGCATATGCAGCAATTTGCAATGGAGTGAAGCAACATGGCTTGGTGGACTGCTACAGCCTTTTATATACAGGTGCACATCACATCCTAGCATATTCATCAAATGTGCTGTCTGTATGACTGACTCCTTCAGCTGGTCCAAACCAATGTCCAATGTTGTTTCAGGTATTTTGCCTCACCCTGTGCCCGCCCTCCCAGAGGGGTCCACCTAGCACCCTTTATCCACCCTAGTCCCCATTCCCTCTGCTGGAGACTGGCCCTCTGTACGACAATGCTGAGGCACAGTGTTAGGTGGAGGTGATTAGGGATACACAGCAGAACAGCTTTACAAGCAGGTGAGAGTGTGCACTGTCAATCATGGTGATGGCTGATGACATTTGCAACCGAATAGTAGCATTCAGTGGCACATGTAGGGTTTGCATGGATGTTGCAATTTGGTGATGTTTGGGTGATGGTCACTATCGCTGGGTTACTGGTTACACATCCAGAAAGTACTGCAGACTCAGTAAGCAGTGCTGTACTTATCCCCCGTGACATATCGGCAGCTTTTAATACTAAAGGCCACAGCATCCTCACAGACATACTAAACTCTCGAGGCATCAGGGAATCTGCATGAATATGGGTCACCTCTCATCTCACTGACCATTCACAGATCACCCTCCTAACACCTTTCTCCTCTCACCCCACCCTGTCTCCAATGGGGTCACACAGGGGGCTACCCTATCCCCCCTATTCTTCCACCTCCAACAAGCTCCCTCCCCGCCCTGATTTGCTCACATGGCCTGAGCCGCTACATCTATGCAGATGACACCCATTTCATCCTTAAGACCCCCAATACCCGGCTTCTCCATATCCTGACCTTGCCCTGTGCATCACCGGTATTGGATTCTGCATGACCTGCGTGTAGGTACTCAGCAAAGACTAAACAAACTGAACCCTATGTTCAGTTCCTTTAACATCGATGGAAATATAACAAAAGTCTCCAAAGACACAAAAACACTTGGAATCTACCTTGACTCCACCCTCTCCCTTCACAGACAAACCAATGCAGTTGTGGCCGCCGCCGCCTATACTTGCAAGTTGATCACAGCATGTCGTCCTTTCCTCTCCTCGCACAACTGCACTACCCTGGCTAGGACCCTGGTCATGTCTAAACTTGACTATTGCAATGCATTGTACCAGGGCACTAATCAGTGTAACCTAGACAAGCTCCAAATCATACAAAATAACGCTATCAGGGCAGCCCTCAATATCCCCAGATCTGCACACATTTCGGATACCAGGAAGAACCTTCATTGGTTGTCAGTCACCCAAAGGATCTCACTAAAATCGCTTGCCCTTACCTACAAATGCTTGAACAATCTGGCCCCCACTTATCTTTCCTCACGATTCACACTGTACATTCCAGCTCGATCACTTAGATCTACCCTGAATCAGAGCCTATTGATACCTAGATACAAGCTCCAAACAGCCGGTGGTTCTAGCTTCCCAGTCCTGGCAGCCAAACTGTGGAATACTGTCCCATTGACTATCAGAAACCTCCCCTCCCTCAACCTTTTCAAACACAGAGCCAAATGTTGGCTCGCCTCCTCCAATGCCTAAGTTTCTTTCTAAAACGTGCTGTGATAACATCTGTAAAGAAGTATTACTTGACATTCCATGTATCGCTGTACCACCTACCTATGTCTATTTCCATGCCATATTTATTGTTGATATATCATCACTGTATGCAATTTATGTAACCATTGCCTTAAGAAATGCGCCCGGTAGCCTCCGGGCCTGGTCTGCGCTATACAAATAAAATAAATACAAATACAAAATGACACCTCATTCATGGTAAACTGTGACCCTGTTCTGCAGTGAAATAGCACTCTTCAGCCCAACCCACCCCCTGTTCATTCTCCCTAGGAAACCCATCCACGGCATCTAGCTCAGTAAATAACCTGGGATAAACCATGGATTCTGATGGAACACTCACTCACCACATCAACACTGTGTGTACATCCTGTCATGTAGACCTCTGCATCCTTAGGTAGTTCTACCACTGCCTCTCATGCACTCACTAAGTCATGGAACTATTGGCAATCATCCTCTCCCGCCTAGAATACGCCAATTCACTTTATCTGTGTGCACCTGCCTATCACCTCAGTGAGCTCAAATATATTGAGAACTCCACAGCTATGCTGCTCCTTCCCCTTGGCCACTGTGCACACATCAACCATGCCTTTCAGGTGGTTCAGTGGCTACCCATTGGCCAACACACCACCTGCAAGGCCATGTGCATCACCCACTGTGCCCTCCATGAGACAGGCCCTGACTTCCTGCGACAATGATTCACACGCTACCTACCCAACAGGAACTTTAGATAAGCCTCTGCACTTCCCCATGTAACCCCTACCTTCAGTTGCAGTGCAAGCTACCACACTTTGGTACTCCCTGCCAAACAGCATCTGCATGTAGAGGATCAACATTCCTTCATGAAAGAACTCGAAACCTGGCTATTCCCATCCATAAGCCGCACAAGGTCCATGCCCCATGGAATGTCACAGTACACCTTGCCAAGCTGGGGGCACATGCCAGCCCATGACAATGTTGCAGTTAGTGAAATGTAAGTGTTGCTTTTCAGACAGTCCTGTTTTTTTCTTGCCCAGCATGGCGTATGTCCAAAAGGTGTTCTTCTGCTGACTTGCACATGGACAGCAGGGCGGCCTGCCCATATGCATGCATGCACTCTGCAGGACCATTGTGACACACGTGGACGATCTAGGTTTTCACTGCTTGGCACATGTGAAACCCTGACAGCCTTTACCTGTGTCATACATACATGTCACTTGTCATTTAATTCTTTTGGGTGATTTTCATCTTCAATGTATTACATGGCTTTTCATATCTCATATCTCCTTTATGTTCTGCTTGACTGCACTGTATGTGGCTGTGTATGGGGGTGCACATTCCTCCCCTACCCACAGCTTCTGTTGTCCTTGCATGCTATTGTAGTACACCCTATGATTCATGGGGTCCGCTCATCCTTTTATTGATATTGATATTTTATTTCTATCACACTCGTACACAAGTGTTTCAGAGCACGACAAGGCAAGGGATGGGAACAGGGGAGAAAAAAACAGCAATCTTATTAGGCCCAGTGACATTGAGAATGTGCATGTGCATGGGAGAGAGGGAGGAGAAAAGTGCATGGAAGGGGTAGAAGTGGAAAGCGCAGAGCAAAGGAGAAACAGATAAATAATAACAAATAAATAATAAAGGAAACACACAGTGGTAGAGCAGCCAGCAAGTGGCAAGTGCTGGGTTTAAGGCAGCAGACAGAGTAGGTATAATAAGTGCAGGAAGAAAATGGGGGTGTACTGTTTTCTGCACAGATGCAGACTCGAGTGCAAGGGGTGGCCTGGAGACAGTGCGGGAAGGTGGCAGGATGAGCAGGTACCTGGGCCCGGAGGACAGAGGGTGGCCAGGGGCACGGTGCCAAGAGAGAACAGATCAGCAGACGAGAGGGGGAGCAAAGGCAGAAGCAAAGAGGAAGGTCGTGAGGTGCTTCCGGAACTGGAGATGGTTCTCCTCAAGTTTTAGAGTGGCAGGGGGAGGCCCCACCCGAAGACAGAGATCTACCCCCAGCTTGTTTCTTTAAAAACGACTGACCCTGAGGGAGTTAGAGGTAGAGGAGCGAAGAGCTCGAGAGGGGAGGTATTTGCAGAGGGATAGCTGAAGTTATTTTGTCCCCAGGACCCAGAAAGCCTTGTGGACAATGCAGAGGGTTTTGAATGTAATCCTTGCATCCACTGGGAGCCGATGGAGGGATTTCCGAGTTGGAGAGATACAATCCCGGGGCTTGAGGCCAAGGACAAGCCTTGCAGTCCTGTTCTGGATTAGTTGCAGAGGGTGGTGAGTAGAGACAGGTAGATTCAGAAAGAGGCTGTTACAATAATCCATCCTAGAGAGAACCAGAGCTTGGGAGACTGTGAGCTTCTGGGGGAAGGAGAGGAAAGGCAGAGTACATCTGAGGAGGTGCAGTAGGAAGTTTGACTTTTAAGAGACATCAGCGATGTGGGCAGAGAAGGAAAGTGTGGAGTCAAAGATGACCCAGAGGTTCTTAGCCTCGCAGGTGGGGGTAAGAGGAGGGCCAAGGGAGGCCGGCCAGAGAGTGAGGGGAAAGGATGGTGAAGGTGTGCCGATGAGGAGGATCTCTGTCTTGCTGGAATTCAGACAAAGATCACTGGTGGCACACCAATCTTGAATGGCAGTAAGGCAATCAGAGATGAGAGAGGGAGAGGAGGTGGCCCGAGGGCAGCCTGAAAATTCATTGAGTGTTGTCAGTGTAGCACTGGAAATTTGAGCAGAAAATGACAATGCAGTGGACGAGAGTTGCCAGGTATTGGTTGAAAAGCCATGGTGTCTACCTGGGGGTAGACTCTGAATGAGGGGCAGTGACAACTGTGGAGGCAGTACATGCCTCTATGTCCCTAATCGATTTTGTCCAACAGGGGGGTGAAGGTAGCGGCGCAGACTCTGGATTGTGGTTGGCCTTAAATATATGAGGCACAATGGCCTGGGTCACTTACTGGGTTGCCTGTCATGGTGTGTTAACTGTGTGAGTTGGGGACGGAGGGTGACAGAAGAGGCCCCTTTCAGCAGGAACCCTTGTTTTCCCAGTGTACCCTTCACCTGCTCCCCCTTTTGACCTCCTTCACCCCCAACCGGCTCTATTTTTCCAGGAGGTTTGGGGAGTCTCTCTTTCTCTCTCTCCCATTCTCCCAGCCATCACCCTCTCTGCCTGCCACCTTCTCTCCTTCTCTCCTTTCATCTCCCTATTGACTAGTCTCCTTGCTGTACTACTCCCTCACTCTCCACTCTCCAGCTGCACATTCTCACCTCTCAACTCAGTTTCTCTTGCCCTCTTTCCTCACTCTCAGCTACCTCCCCAATCACAATTTCCCTCTCTGACCCTTGACCTCCTCCCTTGGTGTCCCTTTCCCTCCCCTGCATCCAAGGGTACCCGCACAGGCTCCCTGGCACCCTCACAATGGTTGTGTCAAACATGTATGCCTGCCATCAATGCCTCGCCTTGTGCCCACAGCCTAGGGTTTATATCACCCTTGTATCCAGAGTACCTAACATACTCTGGTGTTTACTTCACTGCCAGTGATTAGTGTGTTCCTAAATTCAGAATTTGGTGTATACTTTGGTGCCCATACTCTTTCATGTAACCTACTGGTTGTTGCCAGAGGGAAGGACCCAGTTCATCTGTGAATTCAACTCACCCTCATCGGGTTGGTTGATCCTGGTCCTGAACTGTGACCCACACGGCATTCCCCACTTTGGCGTCCCTCCCATATTCAGTTTTAGAGTTTTAGCAAATCTCGTTGACCCGCTTAGGGACTGTGTCAAGGGTATGCCCCTTGCATGGGCCCCCTTACATGGGTGTATCCCCCTCCAAGCAGAGCAGAGGCTGAAGTTCCTGGAAGCTCACTGGTGGTCAGTTCAGAGTGGATGGGGTTGGCTGTTTGCCCCAATGCAAGCCCTCTCTGCCATGCTGTTCACCCTTCAGCACTGAGCACATATGTGCAGTGGTTCCGAACGATCATTCTGTGTGGTGCCAACCCCCCTGTCACCACACTGGTGGTGGTGCATGGCATGATGCTTCCCACTTTCAGTTGTGCCTGAGCACAGTCTCTCCCCTTCCACCACCACCTCCGGTGCAGGCTGGTGTGCCGGTGCTCGTCTGGTTGACCTGTCCCTCCCAACTGTTGTGGGGTTGCAAACTCTGTTGCTTCTCTCATGCAGATGTCATTCAGGGCGTGAAGATCAGCCCGCAGCAGATGCAAGGCTCCCCAGTGCTAACCTCCTGCTTGCACAGCTACTTTGAGGATCAAGCCAGTGGCATGTACTTGTCTTAAAGAGTGTTTGTAGACATGGCTAGTACAGTGACAGTGCAAATGGCTTATTTGGTTAGTGATACACCCTTTGATGGCTACCTTTTTATTGCAACAACACAGCACTATTTTGCAGCGTCTTCTACTTTCCTGCTGCCTTTCTTTAATGGACATACACATTGAAAGTGTACATTTCGACTGCTGATGCTATGTCTCCAACATGGCTGCCAGCTTCTTTGTTCCTGTGAGGCTGTGAATCCTGAAGTGCCTTCCTCCATTGTGTGAACTGATTGGCTGCTGTTCCACCTTTATGGCCAATCCGGGCACCGGCAGGCTTTTAGCCGGCCCCCATCGAAGGCCCACTTCTAAGGCCCCTGTCAGCTTTCCCTGTTTGCTTACCGGGTCACTACATGACACTACAGCAACAGCCTGGTCCTCCCTGGGGACGCCTGCTCCCTCAGCTATGAAACCGGGTTTCCAAGACTCTCTTACTTCCCCCTCTATATGGTTCGTTTTCCCTCCTTCTGAATACCCTTTCGATTTTATCTCATTCACCTTCACTCTACCTTCTTCTTGTCTTGCCTTCATGCTCTCGTCTAAACACTCACACATAACCCTACCTCTTTTCTTTTACCTATTGGTGCTTAAGAAATTGCTTTGAAAGTCAGATTTGGGTGTGTTTAGGAAAGTCAGATTTGGGTGTGTTTAGGAAAGTGAAATTTGTGTGTGTTTAGGAAAGTGAAATGTGGGTGTGTTTAGGAAAATCAAATTTGGGTGTGTTTAGGAAAGTGAAATTTGGGTGTGTTTGGGAAAGTGAAATTTGGGTGTGTTTGGGAGAGTGAAATCTGGGTGTGTTTAGGTCAGTAAAATGTGGGTGTGTATAGGAAAGTGAAATTTGGGTGTGTTTGGGAACCTGAAATCTGCGTGTGTTTAGGAAAGTGAAATCTGGGTGTGTTTAGGAAAGTCAAATTTGGGTGTGTTTGGGAAAGTCAAACCTGGGTGATTTCTGCATTTAACTTTGCCCATTGATTGTAACCTGCTAGCCCAGTGACTGTAGTTTACAGCTGTATTTGCTTACTCCTCCCTCTGCCTCCTCTCGCTTCACATCCATGGCGCTTTATGTTTCCCCCATCTATTCCAACTTTTTTTCTATCAACTATCCTTCCCTTCTCACTAAGGGCCCAATCACGAGTTGGCCGGTAATGCCGGTGCTAATAGCGCTGGCGTTATCTGCCCTACCGCCAAACCCACCGGCGCTATTAGCGCCGGATCACGGGTTTGGTGGAACAGGAAATCCCCACTCCCCATTGAGCCCATTCGGGAATACCCCATTCCCATTGGGCTCAATGGGGAAATTTCACGCTCTTACCTCCGTTATTTACCGCTAAGAGCTGGGGAGAAATCAGCCGAAGCCGTGATTTGGCGGACCCTTAAATGTGGCGGTAATAGCGCTACCACCGCATTTAAGGGTTACCGCCAAACTCGTAAGGAGGCCCTAAGTCTGGAAAGAAGAAGTTTAAAAAGGATATCCTGGCTTCCAACCCTGGTCTCCCTATCGCTGATACCTATTCCAGCACCTCTTCCAGACAGACCCTCACCGACATCCTCTTTGTTGTTCCTTCACCGGATCTATGCACCCCCCACCCCCATATGATCTCTGTGCTCTGTCCTGTCTCCTCCTCTCCCATTAATGGTGGCACTCACTGGGAAGTCCTCATGGCTTCTTTCGACTCCTCCCAAGTCATCCTTTATGTCTACCTAAATCGCACTGTCATGGTCGGTCCAAGGCCCTCAGGCCAATCTCCTTCACTTCGATAGGCGGTTCCCTCACCTCACCAACTTCCTTTCATCTCTGGCTGTCCCCTCCTCTTTTTCCTCGGCTACCTTTCCCACTGGTCCCTCCTCCTCTGCCCCGCTTCAGGCTACCTCCACAACTCCGCAGGGCGTACCTCTGATTTGTACCCCTCCCCAGAAGGTCTTAAAGGCTGGCAACCTTCTTCATCTTGCCACTCTCAACTCTCGCTCTGCTGTCAAACACTCCTCTGACATCTGCCACCTCCTCAAAGAACTGGATCTTGATGTCCTTGGTCTCACTGAGACATGGTTCACGGCCAGCTCTGTCACAAGCTTTGACACTCTCCTCCCAGGTGGCTACAAGATCCTCTCTGCACCCAGACCCACTCGGCCTGGAGGGGGCATAGCCCTGATCTCTCCTGAGTGGATTCCTGCCACTATCATTCCCACTCAGATTGACTCTTCTTTCGATTGCCTCGTCTGCAGGCTCTCTCTCTCTCTCTCTCTCTCTCTCTCTTTCTCTCTCTCTCTCTCTCTCCTAGCCACTCTCTTATGGTTGCTACTCTCTACTGGCCCCCTGGTCAAATCACCTCTTTTCTCTCTGAGTGGGCTGACCTCTCTTCCTTCCTCCTGGCCTCAACCACTCAACTCCTCCACCTTGGTGACCTCAACATCCACCTCGATTCTCCCTGTCCCTCATCTTTGCTCTTTTGCAACCTCTGCAATTCCCTTTCCCTCTCCCTCTCTATCCTCCCCTCTGGCCCGACGAGCTCTGCAGGACACACACTGGATGTCTTAATCTCCTCTGGCCTCCCCCTCTCTATCCCTCTGACCACTCCTCTCTCTTGGAGTGACCACTGCCTTCTCTCCTCTCATCTCTCACTCTCCTCCCCCCAAGCCAAGCCTACCCCAACACTGCCACCTACCTTCTCGGATATCCAGCCCAGGAAGCGTGTGTCAGTTGAGGCTTTCGCTGCCTCCTTCTCTACCACCCCTCATCCTCCTGCTGTCTCACATCCGGACACAGCGCTGGCCCTTCTTCACTCTTCTATTTCTGATACTTTTGATGCTCTTGCCCCTGTCATGAGGGTCCGCTTGAAATCCAAAGCCAAGTGCATTTCCTGGTATGACTCCGACCTAGCCACACTTAAACGTAGGTGTAGGGTGGCTGAGAGGAAATGGAGGGCTTCTTGTTCACCTTCTGACAAACTGGCCTGTCGCCTGCTCCAAAGGCAATACCGACTCTCTGTCCGCACCAAGAAGAGAGTCAACATTCAACCCTGTGTCTCTACGGCATCTAACAACTCGGCCAAACTCTTTAAAATCTGCAAGGAGCTTGCCAACCCTGTTGCAGTCTCTACCTCTCCTCTTGTCTCCCAAGCACTCTGCAATGCCCAAGACATCCTGTCCACCCTCTCCTCCCCACCCCACCTATTCCCTCTCAGTCTGAGCTTGCTGACCCTGTTTCAACCACTCCCCCACCGTCCTTCTTGTCCTTTCCTCTTTTCTCCCCTGATGAGGTCGCTAGACAAGGCCGATCTATGAAGGCCTCATCAAAACAGGTTCATCCCTGTTCCTCTAAAACCATCAATGACCACATTGACACCCTCGCTCCGGCCCTTGCCGATTTGAGGCAACCACTTCTTTGCCTTAGGATCCTTCCCCTCTGCTCTGAAGCACTCCCTTGTGCATCCTCTTCTCAAGAAACCTACAGCTGATCCCTCTTGTCTGGCAAACTATTGCCCTATTTCCATTACTCCCTTTCTGGGCAAACTCCTGGAACAGCTTGCCATCTCTCAGCTTAGCCTTCATTCCGATTCTGTTGGCTGTCTCCATGACCATCAGTCGGTCTTCAGAGCTGCTCTCCTGAACATCCGTGAAGATCTGCTCTCCAACTTTGTCTCTAACATTCCATCTGTCCTCATCCTACTCAATCTCTCTTCTGCCCTCGACGCGGTCAACCATACCATCCTGCTCAACCGTCTCCATGATAACCTGGGTATCACTGAGTGGGCTCTGGCCTGGCTGACCTCTTTCCTCTCTGATCGAACCTTCCCAGGTCCAACTTGGGTCCTTCCTATCATCTATCTTCCTCTCTACCTGTGGTGTTCCCCAGGGGTCTAACCTCTCGTCCTGGCTTTTCAACCAATACCTGGCAACTCTCGCCCACTGCATTGCCATTTTCTGCTCAAATTTCCAGTGCTACGCTGATGATACTCAACTCATTTTCAGCCTTCCCTTGGCTACCCCTGTTCCCTCTCTCCTCTCTGATTGCCTAACTGCTTTTCAAGATTGGTGTGCCACCAATTATCTTTGTCTGAATGCCAGCAAGATGGAGATCCTCCTTATCGGCACACCTTCACCGTCCTTTCCACTCACTCTCTGGATGGCCTCCCTTGGCCCTCCTCCTACAGTTTCCTTCTCCGCCCAAATCTCTGAGATCTCTAAAAAGTCACATTTCCTACTGCACCTCCTCAGAGGTACTCTGCCTTTCCTCTCCTTCCCCCAGAAGCTCACTGTCCCCCAAGCTCTGGTTCTCTCTAGGCTGGACTATTGTAACAGCCTCTTTCTGTATCTACCTGCCTCTACTCTTCTCCGTCTGCAACTAATCCAGAACAGGACTGCAAGAACTGTCCTTGGCCTCAAGCCCTGGGATCGTATCTCTCCAGCTCTGAAATCTCTCCACTGGCTCCCAGTGGACGCTAGTATTAAATTCAAAACCCTCTGCATTGTCCCCAAGGCATTCTGGGGCCTGGGTCCAAAATACCTTCAGCTATCCCTCTGCAAAAACCTCCCCTCTCGAGCTCTTCGCTCCTCTACCTCTAACTCCTTCAGGGTCAGTCATTTTTCAAAGAAATGAGCTGGGGGCAGATCTCTGTCTTTGTCTGGGGCCTCCCTCTGGAACAGTATCCCTACCGCTCTAAAACTTGAAAATCATCTCCGGTTCCGGAAGCTCCTCAAGACCTTCCTCTTTGCTTCTGCCTTCGTTACCCCTCTCCCCTGCTGAACTGCTCTCTTGGCACCGTGCACCTGGCCACCTTCTGTCCCCTGGGTCCAGGTACCTGCTCACCCTACCACCCTCCTGCACTGCCTCCTGACCGCCCCTTGCAGTGGGGGCTGTATATGTACCCATACAGTTCCCCACACCCCCATTTTCTTTTTTCTGCACTTATCAGACTTACCCAGTCTGCTGCCTTAACACAGCACTTTGTGGCTACACCACCACTGTTTCATTGCTTCTATTATCTATTTATTTTTATTTATTATTATTTATATGTTCCTCTCTGCTCTGCACTTTCCACTCTCCCCCTTCCATGCACTTTTCGTCTTTCTCTTTCCCATGCACTTGCGCGTTCTCAATGTCTCTGGGCCTAGTAAGATCATTGTTTTTTGTTCTCCCCTTTTCCCCTACCTTGCCTTGTCGTGATCTGAAACACTTGTGTATGAGCGTGATACAAATAAATTATCACATCATATCATACCTCTGTTACTTTGATTTTTGTGGTGGATGTACAGCTAATACATGCTTGCAAACGTGGACCTCCATGAATGCGTGCATTAATCAGGACTAGACCAATATGGCCTATCATGTCTGCTTTGGTGACTGTAGCTACACTTGGTCACTGTGCACTGCCGTGAAGGCAAATATGCATTGTGATGTTTGGCCTGTCAACTCCATATGCCTACCATGGTGCTCATAGGTAAGGGTGAATCATATTTCAAATCTAGTGGGTGAGTCTGACAGTCACCACATTCAAGGAAGGCAGCATGCATGCTAATTGCCTACTACCAATTTGTGGCTGTATGTGGTGTTCCACAGCTACCATCATGGGACGGGTGTGGGTCACAAGTCTCCCTGCCACGTCCATCAGGTAACCACTCCCCCTGTGGACTTTGTTGCAGATTGGGACAGCAGACATTGACAAGGTTACCAAGCTGGGGCAACACTCCAACAGGCCCGGACTCAAGCCCAGTCACTTGAGTTTGAGCTCACTCAGAATAGCCTCTGAACAGATGTGGGGAAAAGCTGAATGTGACCATCTCACTAAGCAGGGATTAAGTAACTGTCCAGGATTCCCTCAGTAACAGCATGTGGAGAAGGAAGAGCCCAGAACGGCATACACGTTCAGGGGCAGGTGCAGGAAATGTGTCATACAGATGACCATCTCGGCAGTATCATTCAGGGGGCCCAAGTCCTTCTGTTCAGAGTACAGATATGGTTGGTGAAGGCTAGTAGCATCCACCGGAACAGTGGGATCAGGTAAACTCTGAGTCAGGTACTTGGGAATGCAACATAAAGCAGGTGGTTGACTCCAACCAAGGATGAGTATGGTTGTGAGACCGTTAGCCAACAAGTGCCATAAGTGAAAGATGAAGTGTACTTTGAAGAGTGAGTTGAAGAGGACATGATTCCATCTAGAGATCAACAGGTAAGGATTTTACTTGGTGGCCAGTCTGGTCACCCAACACAGAAGATAGCCTTGCAGGATCACTACCCTTGCACATCCAGCCCACAAAGGGAACATTACCTCTCTTGTGGTGCACTGCAACTGGCTCCAGTTTTCAGGGGTCACAAGAGCGGGGACAGGGGAAAGAGGCCCATGCTCCCAGTGTCAAAGTCAACAGGGGTGGACTGTCCTCAGTGTACCACAACCACGTAGCACCACAAGGCAGGGTGGCCCATAAAGTGTGCCATGATTTTGGTTAACCAACCGACTCATCGTGCAACACAGACCATCCTGTACATTTTGGAGAGCCAAACCAATGCATGCTGCACTATGGAGGTAAGGGCTGGCACATGCCAGCTGAAGTGTGATCCCATTTCACCGTGCATGCCACCAACCCTTCTCATACACTCTGTTGTGGAGGTGTTGCATGAACATGTTTGATAGGGCCCGAGACATTGTGCACTATGCATGGGCACGGTGATGGCAGAGGGTATTGTAGTAAAGGTCCATAGCGGCCATGACATGCAAATTGTTTGTCTGACATGGGTATTGGGTCAGATCAGCAATTAGACCACCTAGTGTCTGGTTCCCTCTGACGTTTCACTCAGGATAGCTGGCACTTGGATACCCCTGTATAATCTGGTGAGGTAAATGATTAGAGGACTTGTAGGCCAAACAACCTCAACCCATTATCACATGAAATATGGCTGAGGATGCAATGGGACAAAGCTGCCAACGGTGTGATCATGACTGAATGACTCTAGGTCAGTTTCACCACAACACGGTGATGGTAACCCAGCACTGTGGATTCTCGGTTGGCCTGAGATAGCCAGCTTGTGTGCCTGTGCAAATAGCTGCTTGCCTCAGTACTCACAAGTGTCCAACCTCTCTCACCTGTGCTGCAACTCATGTTTGTGGGGAATGTGATGCATGATACTTTTTAGACAACCTGATTCTGGGTCAGGTGTTCATGAGTAGCATAGCAGCTACCTTACTGCAATCTGTTTGTAGTTATTCTCTGAGGCACAGTTTCATCAATGGCGCTGCCGCAGTACTGGTGGCACAAGGGTCTCTATCTTTACTCCTCCTGCTGCACCACAGTGTGCAGCGGAAACTACCATGCACCCTGTGTGCACCTACAGGGGTGTGGGATGAGCCTTGAGCACTGTTCTCCCTTTCCAGTAAGCCTAGCAGACCAAATGGGATTGGTCAAGCCAGTGGTGGAGTGGCAGGATACAACTCATGGGAGTCAGCAAAGAGAGGGTGGGCTTTGGTTGCGGATGGCAGCTTCGTTCCCAGACCCTGGACGGTGGCATTAAGGAAATACTGTTCGGTAATTCCAGTGTTTTTGGTAAAGGGGGGTTAGGCTTCAAATGGGAAGGTAACAGTGAAGACAAAAAAGGATGAGCCTAACTGCCTCTCTCTAAGCCCACCATATCCTCCGGCCGTATTCTACAATTTGTGTTGTCTGCTCAGTTGGTCTCAGCACATATGTCAAGCCAAACAAATATTTAAGATATAGTAAAACAAATGTTAATAATACATCAGTGCATCATTATACAACTAAAAAACATATATTTCCCTAACTCCTGTGCACTTTCCACAAGGCACGTTACACAAGGCGAGACAACATTTGTCTACAATTCAACAAACCCAAGTTAGGGCTAAATAGTGGGGTTTGTACGTGCCAAATGTTATTTCTGTACACAATTTGACTTTTGAATGAATCAACCACGTTATAATTCTGTCAAACATTTTTTTATGAAACCATTTATAAAGAGGCAGATAGTAAAGACTCCTTTTGGACAGCTTCCATTTGTGTCCAACAGATGTGTCTACATGTGTTTCGGCTAGGTGAATGGTTAAGGCACCATCTCTGGTGTCTATCCTTCTCATTTTAGCCGTCTTCAGGACAAAATATTTCTTCAAAGCGTTTGGTGCATTCATCTATTCCCCCATAAATTCTTGCTTTGTTTTTTTTTTTTTTAACTTCTGTTTATTAGGTTTACAATACATCAGTTCCACATAGGCTGAAACAAACAATAAAGCACTCAATTCAAATGAAAACACGAACAAACCAATAAAACCAAATCTTGCAATAAAATCAACTATGTAAAACTCAGCTAAATGAACCTCACCAAATGTCTAACCCTACACACACAAAACACCACAAAGACAAAACACAAAATCTAAAAAAGGGAAGTAAATGAGAAAAAAAAAAAAGAAAAAGAAAACCTTATACCAATCTCCACCTGCCACCAAAATGTTCCATGAATGAGCAAATCAATCATAGAGAGCATCAAACGAACCCCACAGCAACAAATACTTGTCCTCCTTGCCTCTATTCTTCAACGAAACCTTATCATAACTAGATAACACCCTCAGGTCTATCAACCAATCCTTAATGCTTGGTTTCTTTCCAGTTTTCCAGATCCTGAGGATTAATCTAATCGCAACCATCACAGCTCTATCAATCCAAAAATTATGTTTCCTAATTAGAGCACCCCTTTCAACATGCGAGAGCAAGATTATATTCACCTTAGATCTAGGTAAAGGTATTCCAAAAATGTAATCAATCCTATCTATCACCTCACACCAAAATGACAGTACTCTAGGGCATTCCCACAATAGATGTAAAAGAGTACCCCGATTCGTACCACAACTCCAACACAAATCATCCAAACTCAACCGCAACTTAAACATCCTCACAGGTGTCCAATACAACCTACCCACAATTTTCTGCCGAATTAAACATAAGGGTAAATCTTTCCCTAGATTCACACCCACTCTCAAAATATCTTGCCATTCAACATCAGAAATGACCCTGCTAATATCATTCGACCAAGCAGTCCTCAACCCACCCCATGCCAACAGGTGTTTCGCATTCATCGGCATGAAATTCATGTAAGTTCGTGCACCATACTCTGGACCATCCAATAATTTACTAATCTCCGGTATCCTCCCAAGCGAGCCACCCGCCATAGCAATTCTATGTTCAACCATCAGAGCCAATCTCAAATATCTAGCCATTTCTCTTTGACCCAGATTAAATCTATCCACCAACTCCACAAAGCTCAACATCTGAGTGCCATCCAAAACATCTCCCAGTTTCAAAATACCCCTTGAGACCCAACTCTTCCAATGCAGACATTTATTATCAATCTTTATTGCTTCATTATGCCAAATGGAGGCATCTGCACTGAAACCATAAGTCTGTCCGTTCTCATCAAACCAAGCGCCCAAAACCTGTCTGGTAACCCCAATTGGCTTCAAAACTAATTTCTTATTAGATAACTTTTCCATACAATAAAGAGTATACAATTGAAACGGCGCACACATCCCTCTCTCCATTTGTAACCAATGGCTCCTTAACAGTCTCTACTCTAAAGTAATAGGAGCCCTTTTTGAGTGAAAAGGACCGATAATACTTTACTAGATCTGGGTAGCCAAAACCTCCTTAATCCACTTTCTGCATCAAAATGAACTTCGGAACACAAGGCCTTTTCCCAACTCCCCACAAAAAGTTGGAAAGAGATTCTCAATCTTCAAAAATTGATTTTATAAATCAACAATGGAATGGATTGAATAATATACAATATGTTGGGCAACAGAACCATCTTAATGGCATTTATTTTAGCCCATAGAGACAAGTTCAATCTTTCCCATTTCCTAACTAATAAGGCCATCTTAGTCAACACCTTATCTAAATTGCATTGCACTATTTTATTCAAATCCCCAACAACACAAATCCCCAAATAAGTGACACCCCGAGGCGACCAGCCACAATTCCAAATGTCTCTAATATCATTATCGCAAGTTCTAGACAGCGGAAAGATCTCAGTTTTTTCCCAATTAACTTTATAGCCAGACAACCTACCAACCTCCTCAAACATCTCCCTTACCACAACACCACATTCACTTGGATTGGACAACAAAATCAACATATCATCAGCATAAGACAAAAGCTTAACCTCGATCTTCCCAACACTATTTCCCTTTATCAGTTCACATGGCCTAATATACACCACAAGTGGTTCCAATGCTAAATTAAACAAAAACGGCGACAATGGGCAGCCTTGGCGCGCACCTCTTGATAATTGAAATAACCTTGAGATAACTCCATTAACCAACAACCTAGCCCTAACACCATTATGAATACATCCTATCATCTTCATAAATACAGGTCCAAAACCCATCTGCAACAAAGTATATTCCATGAATCTCCAATTGACTCTGTCAAATGCTTTTTCAGCATCGAAAAAACCAATGATCTTGTCTGATTCCTTCCCATAATGTACTCCTATCACATCCAACACAGTCCGTATATTATCATACCCAAAACGCCCTGGTATAAAACCTACCTGAGATTCGTCAACCAAATCACCCATACATGACTTTAATCTATTGGCCCATATTTTCGTAAAAATGTTCAAGTCTACATTCAGTAGTGAAATTCTTGCTTTGTAATCACTGGTCAGTCTGCTTGGTCGGGCATGAGTATCAAGTGTTGAAGGGATTTGGTCCTTTCTTAACAGGGGCCATTTTATTGGGCTGCCTGTAGTTTCTCTTGTTTGGATGGAGACGAAATTTTATTTCATTTCACCTCTCTCTGTATTTTCGGTACAAATGTTGAAGTGCTCATTACTGTTAGGTGATACAGAATCACTGTTGCCCTCTTTGTGGCTTCACCGCACATGTGGTTGTTGCCTTTTCTTGGTGAGCGTCATGTTGTTACACTTCTCTGAATTATATTCTGTCTTCTGTGGAAAAGCTTTAGATGCTGGTCTCCACAGAACAGAGTATCGGAATGAAGTAAATCAAATCCGTAACATTACCAGACATTCAGAGAGGTGTATCAACTTAACACTCTCCAAGAAAAGGCAACAACCACATGTGCGGTGAAGCCACAAAGAGGTCAACAGTTATTCTGTATCACCTAACAGTAAAGCTCTCGTCCCTGCCACTCATGGTTAGGGTGTCCAAAACCAACTACCTTTTGATTGGGTGAGGGCAACGGATGCCATTCCCCGTCCCTTTCAAACAGCGTTCACACATCTCTTGGGACCGATTTACCCATGTTCAACTACTGTTCACATGAACCCCTTCTCCACATCAGCCTTCGAATTTCTCTTTGAAATGTTGCTACTACAATCAACATCTGCACCTGCACCTGTGGTGCCTCAACCAGGCCTTTGCCCCACTCCTACTCGTTGGGGTTTCACCCCAGTGGTTCTCAGTGTGGGCCCAACACTACAGCTCCATCCGTTGCAGGGCCAGTAGATTAAACAGGTGAGATGTTACTCACGCCTAAGCAGATTCCATCTTCCATAGCAACCGTCCTGCTGTCTATACCAACCAACACCCTTTTTGGGGTGTGATGAGCATTTTCATGGGTTGCCTTATTCTAGCATTTGCTTCATCCAGCAGTGCCAGTTATGCTTCCCAAAAGTGGCCCACGGTGCACTTGCATTTGATGCCTGGCTCCAGACAAGTGAGCTGGGCTTCTTGCCCATTTTACGTTTCGCTCCCGAGACCTCTCCTGAGCAGATTCGGCCTTACATGGGGTTTACCACCCGATTTGGCGTGCATTCCCAAGCAAACCAACACCAAGATAACCAGGTCCCAGGCATGCCAGGGGCACTACCAGCCTCACCCTACCACCGGATGTGGATTCTCCGCTGGGTTCTTCTCTCTTCACTTGCTATTTGTGATGTAATCTCTTTTCCTCCGCTAAGTACCATGCTTCCATTCAGCGGGTCGTCACATCAGATCTGAGGTCATGGTCGAGACCAAAGCTCAGGAAGCCGGCTTCAGGGCCCGGGCAGTTTGAAATGGTTTGCCCCAGCCCTGCACTTCTAGCTTCGCCATGAGTGTGCTGTCCCAATCTGCATCAAAGAACACTACGGAAGGGCTGGTCATCGGATACATTTACGATGCCTTCAGTCCAGGACTATAACATGCAGGCAGATGTGGGACACCACAAAGGGACACAGGGGCAGCTGCCAATGCCACATGGTACGGAAAGTTGCATCAGGTTTTTAGGCCTCCACCACCACCGGGACCCACTGGTCACATGGCCCTCACAACCCCCCACAGTGTTGGGAAATGGGGAGGCCAGGATACTCCAGCAACAAGTCTCCATGACCGTTCCAGCATTCCGGCAACAGTGCTGATTGGGGTTTAACCTTAGGCGGGCGAACGTAAAAAGGGGCCCTGCAACTGTCCCAGCCACTCACCAGGGGAGTGTCCCGGTGCTATTGAGATTCAAGCGGCCCTCGGTCAGACAGAGCACCAGGAGAAATACAGGGCCACAAGGTGAAATAGAAGTGTTGATCAATCTGTCCTTAAATTCACACTGATTCTCACAGGTAGCTGCATTCTTCATCAAGCCAAGTGACACACCTCCAGGAGTGACAGCAATTTCTTTGTCAAGATATTGGCCCAAATCTGCAAGTGCAGGAGGGCTGGGGGGAGACAACGCTGCCTGTCCTACCTGCACACGCAGCCAGCTTCCCCATTTGGAAGTCAATTAAGAACATTGCGTTTTTCAAAGATACAGGTTCCAGGCACTCAGGCCGGGAAGTCCACCCACCATCTTCTGCAGCAATGCAACAGGGGCTTCCCACGGTGACAGGGGCAGCTCCACTGCCAGGCCACCAGACCAATCTGCTCATCGTTCCATGACCATGTCCTCCCTCCCCCCTTTCGAGGAGGAGGAGAGGAGGCCCAGAGGCAGGCAGAGTGGATGTTGGGTGGGACCGCTAGGGTCTTCAAACCCCATCCCAGCAACATGAGGCCAAGCTTCAGGTACCTGTTCACAAAGGTATGTCTCCCGCTGCATCGACAAGCATGGCCATCACTCACCCACGGCAGTGGCCAGCCAGAACCTCAATGTCTACCCGTGGAGTATTCCTGGCTGTGCCATGGCTCAGAGCTCAACCAATGTTCAGGCCCACGTCCACCTCAGGAGGCATCCTTTGAGAACAAACTGGTTTTCCTCGGCTCCCGGATGCACCCACTCTGGACTTCCTTTCTGACTGTAGTGCCCCCACCAGCACCCAACCGCTAGCAGGTCAGAGAGAGGAGTGCACCCGGTCAGCACAGCCGCCCTTGTGCCAGCTCGGAGAGGAGGGTTCCACTCAGAGTTCCCTTGCCAGTGCATGGTTGGGGTTCTCCCAGCAGTTTAACTCAACCCTGCCAGACATCCCTGTCTATCTGCTGGGTCGCAGACCACTCCAGTGGAATGGATTCCACTCATCAGCACCTGGACCCCCACATGCCCCGCCGCAGACCACTCCAGTAGTCAGACCATAACACAAGGGGACCCCCGGGCTGTGGGTGTGCATTTCTGGGATGCAACAGCTGCCCCACCATTGATGATTCTCCCACAGGTTCACCTACATGAAAGTTGTTGTGACATTTACTTCCTCTAGATAATCAAGTTTCAGGGCCATCACAACCCCAAACCATGGACCTCTCTGAACCGTCCATTCAGTTATAGTGACAGACAGTGTGTACAAAGGGAAGTGTGATGAATTCTGTGGATTCCTCACTAACACCCAACCTAAAGTCTCCTCCCAGGTCACAAGGGAAATGTAGATGTTTCTGATCCTGACCTTGGGGGTGGTGTTCTGCGGGAGGATCACCTGGGAGGAGAAAGGGCCCAGGGGAATAAGAGGACTCCACTGGATGAGGCAAAGTATTTATCTTCCTCTAGGGAAAATATGTCAATGATACCAAAGTTTGTAATTACTTGTTGCCAGAGAGAGCTTTTTTTCTTCCCCAATTGAACATCTTAATGTGGATGAAAACATTCATCAACCCTTAGGAATTGGAAGAAATGAAAACCCTTTTAAAAGCAGGGAGGCTCATAAAGTTAAAAGCTCCCCTACACCCCAAAGGAATAGTGAGGAAAAGTCGGAAAACAATACCAGAACAGGACTGCAAGACTTATCCTTGTCCTCAAGCCCAGGGCTTGTATCTCTGCAGCAGTGAAATCGCTCCACTGGCAGCAAGGATCAAGTTCAAGACGCTCTGCATCGTCTACAAGGCTTTCTCGGGCTGGGGCCCGCACTACATCCATTTCTCCCTTCCAAAATACCTTTCTTCTAGAGCCCTTTGCTCAGCTACCTCCAACTCTCTAAGGGTCAGACGCTTCTCCAGACAGAGAGTGGGGTATAGATCTCTATCCTCTTTAGGTACCTGCCTCTGGTACAGTCTCCCTGCACCTCTCAGACTTGAGCCGGACCACCTGATGTTCTGGAAGCAGCTCAAAACCCTGCCTTTCTCCTCTGCCTTCTCTCTCTCGCTTCCTTGATAACTTGCATTTCTGCTGCGCCGGCTGGTTAGGTGGCACCCTCAAAATCTCACTGGTTACCAGGCTGTTCCAGGAGCAGTCTTCCTTGCACTGCCTCCTGGCCTATCATGAGCAATGCGACCCTGATTGCATTCCCCCTACCCTCACCCTTGCGCATACCCCTCTCTCTTACCCCCGCACTTCTCATTGTTGCACTTGCACGATCAGAATGACACACGACCCAGTAAGATTGCTTGTCTTATCTTTCCTCTGTCTTTCCTCCCTTGCCTTGTGGCGCCTAGAAACACTTATGTAAAGGCGCATTATAAATGCCATATCATATATCATACCAATGTAAACTTAAAAAATCCTTATTCTTCTGCAAAGTCAAGTCTGTTAAATTATTCTCTCGATATTCCTTTAATGAATATAATTAGGAAAAGAAATGAGCATGAAAACAAAATTCCCCTTAGAGAAACAGATTTTTGCATTATGGACTTCAAGTCCCACAATCCCCATGGTACTGGGACAGAAGGGGGCTGCAGACGAACACAACTGCAAACTGCAGCTTATTAAGGAAAATGACCCACACCTGAGGGAGAGTAGTCGTAGATGGAGGAGTTGTGAACTCTACACGTTACAGCAGAAGTAGAGACTGGAGGAGAAGGAAGCTGGTCCTGAGAGGGTCTTCCCCTCCAGAAGCCTGAATCACAGAGGTTATGCAGTGGGAAGCTTCGGAGAGAGAATCTTGCCCCACAGGGACCTCAATTGCAGAGGCTCAGAAGAGGGAAGCAAAGGTTTGAAACACTTTTCCCTTGGTAAGGCTGTTTGGCAGATGAGCACCAGAGAACCTTTGGAGAAGTGGAAGCTCTGTGTATGAGCGGCACAGACATCGGTAGACTTGAGGTTGCTGATTGCCAGACTGTGAGAAGCAGCTGAGGACGAGGACCTGGGAGCAGCGCGGGAAACGGACGTGCACACCATACCCAGTGAGTTCACTAGGCAATTGTGACCCCAGAGCTCTCCGTAACTGCTTGTGTGCTCAGAACAGGTACTTGAACAATAAAAGGCAACGGCATAGAGTGAAAACCTTGAAAGAAGGAGGGAGATTGTGAATCCCACACTGACAAAAAGCAGAGAAAGCAGTATTTTGTGAAGCAACTTGTTTGTTTCTTTAAGCATACAGGGTTGAGTGAGAGTCAGCAGCAAGGGGTGGCAATAATCTTAGAACCCAACTCAAACTATTATTGCCCAAACCAAAAGAAATCTAAAACAAGGAAATTCCAAATTAAACCATATGGTCAACGTCCAGATGGGGTGAATAGAAATCCTAAAGTTTGTGAAGTTTGTTGCCCATATTTAAATAAGTGCATAAACAAAGCTGGTGAAAGCCCACATTGCCAAAGCCAAAGAAGAGATAAAGTGAGACCATATTATTGTCATTGTTTGGTTAATGAAGAAGTGGGGAAATAAGAATGTCAAGAAGGCTACCCTTCTGGTAAAGGTGATTCAGAAAGAGTGGAGCATAACTTGCAGAGATCATGGAAATCACAGAGGTGTAATAAAGAGCACCAATGAAAATCTTGTCTTCGCTGAAGAAATTATCAAATGTGGTGTTGTGAAACAAGAGACATTGTGAAGTTGTTGTAAGCTTACCTTAACTACAGAAGATTTTGTTGTTCATAATTTCCTGACCTGGCAGAGGAGTATACCAGATCAGAGGTTGAAGCTGAACACTATGTGCTGTTCGAGCAGGTGGGTATACCCAAGCAGAGAACCTTTGAAGTAGTAGGCATGGCATGGGAGTCAACCAGGTGTAATTGTAGTAATAGGCATGGAAGTAGACCTGGGTGAATTTTCAGAAGTGTATGAAGTAGTGCTCACAAATCATCCTGACAAACTTTAATGACTAAAGGAAATGTTGTATACACTGCTGCAGAAGTGTATGAAGTGGTGTACACGAACCATCCTGACACACTTTCATTGCTGAAGAAAGTGTTGTATAAACTGCTGCAGAAGTGTAGAATCATTTCTAAACAAGTATGTTGTAGATGGGAGTACACATTCTGCCCAATCCAGATTGGCCTTTCACTTGGGGATATGATTTGTTGCATGGGCCAATGGTCTCTGCAACATTGTAGATTGATACTAGCAGAGGTGGTCCTAGGAGGAGCCACTATTTATGGCTATCCAATTTTAGAACTAACTCGTATATCTTCTATATGTATACTACCCAAATGGAGCAATGTAAATGTGTGATAGGTTTCTGGGATGGAACCTAGATTTGTGAAGTCACATTGGTATAACACTGGGTGACACAGGCTTAGAAGACGAGAGCTCCGACAGAATGCTGTTTTTTGGGTGTGATCCCTGTCATTTTGTTTGCTAATAAAAACAGTAACGTTGCCCCATGGCTGAGTCTTCCGTTCTTGTAGTGGGGAGTCTTTGATGGGCCCAAGTGTTTTCTGCTGATAATTGGGGTGACTGCTAGAGAACACTGGCCACACCCATACAATGTGGTTGAAGAATCATTTTGGCAAAGACAATTTATGTTCATTCTACTGAATTCAGGAATTATTCTGGGTTTATGCAAAGATGATTGTTTCCCATAAACGTACAAGTGCAAGAGAAACAAACTGTGTTCAACGATCCTGAACTGTTGGAACTTTTTGTTGCAAAATAACTGCATTGGAATTTTAATACAAGACAGGATTTCCTTATTCTTTTGGAACTGTTAAATCTAATCCTGCTTGGATCTGGGGAATGGGAAATCACCCAGAGTATAAGGAACAACAGTTGTCCTAAGGTGCATCTAACTGTTATATTTGTTGCTTTTGAATTGCCATGTATATTACCTTGTTGAGTTCATGTATGTAAAAGTGTGAGGGACAGAAACCTTTTGTTAGAGTGTTTTTAGGAATGAAATTCCTTGTCAGTGTAGGTATAGTGAGGCGTGTATCCAACCTTCTAAGTAATAATAAATGGTGTCTTTTGAACAACCTTCACAAAGTTGTCCTCCTCACATTTCGGACCCCTCACAGCAGAGAATTAATCAACATAAGCTTATGATCTGCTCTTACTGGGAATTCCTAGTTCATGTGAAATTATTGCAATCCCCAATCCATATCATGAATGGGTTTCAGCATGTAACCTGCAGCTGTAGGCAAAGGGTGGACACATGATGACCTATTCAGGGTGGCACACGTGCAGCACCGGACATCTGACAGCATCACAGATGTGTTTTTGTTCAATCTCGTGTTGTAAGTGATTTCAATCCGGCACATACCCAAGTCAACGCCTAGCGTGTAATGCACAAATGAAATACTTATTTATTTTTGTCTAAAAGTTTTATTCTGAACGATATACCATTCATATCACGCCCCGCTCCTGGAACCCCCCCGGTCACACTGAACCAGGAATCAGGCTGGTTTGCAAAGTTAAAATATTTATTCATGTATTTACAATTTAACCACACTATGGGCCTCATTACACGGTAGGCGGAGGACCAAGGTGCTCTTAGCACCTTGGTCCATGCCGGTAAAATACCGGCACCGCTTTGGTGGAAAGGGGAATTACCGCCCTATTCCAAGGTTGGGGGGGTGGTAATTCCCTCTTCCCCCATTGCCCTTCCCCATTCCCATTTTTGCCCCATAGGGTATAATGGGAATGGGGAAGGCGCTAATTACGGTGCCGCAAATTGCGGTACCGTAATTAGCACCCTGGTCCCCTTGCGGGTTGGTTTTTAACGCCTGCTAAACAGCAGCCGTTAAAGTACCTACCCCCAAAGGGACCTCGTAGTAAGGCGGTAAGGGTTTACCAGTACCAGTGCCCTTACCGGTACCGGTAAACCCTTACCGCCGTCCGTGTAATGAGGCCCTATGTTTTAATGGGTACACAATAATCACCAATGGGGTGATGTAACACAGAACAATCTCTTTAATACACCAGGAGTACTAGTGAGCAAAACAATTCAGCACAGAAATTATACTTTTGTGTGTGTGTTCAGATTGGTTGTATACGAATTGTTCGTTTTACAACTGTTCAAATGACAATTTACCTTTTCACAATTGACTGAATTGTGAAGGTCAATTGTACCATATATGTGGGGGGAAACCCGCCACAACCCCCCACCCAACGCCAAACCCCCCAACACCCCTATATATTACATGGCCACAGTAGTGGCCATGTAGTTATGGTTAAGTTGCTGTTTCCAAAGGAAGAGCTCTTTTTGGGCGGCTTATAACTTCGCTCTCCCTGGACGGATCCTCACCAAACTTAGCAAAAAAAGTATTTGGGTCACTCTGAATATTTTTGCAAAGTTTGGTGAGGATTCGTCCAGGGGGGGGCAAAATTATAGGGGGGTCCCAAAACTTTTTTTTCCCCATAGACTGAATGCGAAAAAAATATTTTGCTCGCGTCTACAGCCCAAACCGCTGGACGGATTTTCACCAAATTTGGACCAGGAGCAGCGGCTTGGTCCCGAAAGCGTGCTTTTGCAAATTTGGTGAAAATCCGTCCAGTAGTCTTTTTTAAAATGACCAAAAAGTAGGTAAAAAAAAAATAGTGATATCTGTGTTCGGTCCGCGGACACACTTCCCTGTTCGCTCTGCGGACAGTGTCCTGATTGGCCAATTGGCTTGCGTGATGTTCGCGGACATGCAACGTGTTCACTGATTGGACGGCGTGGAGCGTGAAGTGCGTCAGATTTTCAGTAGCGCCCACCATCTTGGATTCACGGTCGTCCGCGGACAGAGCGGTGAAACTTTGTTCAAAATTTGTATTTAGTAGAGTGTGCTGGTGTGTAGGAGTGTTTGGGGAGGGTGGGAGTGTATGAGATAGGATGAAAGTTGTGTTTTTTATGTGTTAGACGTTCTTTTTGTGTTCGATTTGTCTGCGGACATCACGGGTGTTCTGAAATGTTCTAAATAAACTGAATGGGGGGTGTTCTGAGGACTCAATATGTGTCCGTTTTGTTCGCAAGCAAACTGAAACTGTTCTAAGAACACTCGCAGTGTCCTGAAATGTTCGCAAATAAACAAACTGGGGGTGTCCTGAGGACGCTGTCCGTATTGTTTGTTGTCAAGTTGAATATGTTCTAAGAACACTCGCGGTGTCCTGAATTGTTCGCAAATACACAAAATGGGGGTGTTCTGAAGACGTTGTCGAACACTCGCTGTGTCCTGAAATGTTCGCAAATATGAATGGGGTTGTGGCTGACAAGTTGAATGTGTTCTAAGAACACTCGCGGTGTTCTGAAATGTTCGCAAATAAACAGAATGGGGGTGTCCTGAGGACGCTGTCCGTATTGTTCTCTGTCAAGTTGAATGTGTTCTAAGAACACTCGTGGTGTCCTGAAATGTTCGTAAATAAACAAAATGGGGGTGCCCTGAGGACGCTGTCCGTATTGTTCTCTGTCAAGTTGAATGTGTTCTTAGAACACTCATGGTGTCCTGAAATGTTCGCAAATAAACGAAATGGGGGTGTTCTGAGGACACTGTCCGTATTGTTCGTTGTCAAGTTGAATGTGTTCTAAGAACACTCGCGGTGTCCTGAAATGTTCGCAAATAAACAAGATGGTGGTGTTCTGAAGACGCTTCTAAGAACACTCGCGGTGTCCGGGGAATGTTCGTAGCGGGTGTCCTGAGGACGCTGTCGGTATTGTTCTCTGTCAAGTTGAATGTGTTCTAAGAACACTGGCGGTGTCCTGAAATGTTCGCAAATAAACAAAATGGGGGTGTTCTGAAGACGTTTCTAAGAACACTCCCGGTGTCCTGGAATGTTCGTAGGGGGTGTCCTGAAGGCGTAGTCCGTATTGTTCGCTGGCCAGTTGAATGTGTTCTAAGAACACTCGCAGTGTCCTGAAATGTTCGCAAATAAACAAAATGGGGGTGTCCTGAGGACGCTGTCCGTATTGTTCTCTGTCAAGTTGAATGTGTTCTTAGAACACTCATGGTGTCCTGAAATGTTCGCAAATAAACGAAATGGGGTGTTCTGAGGACAATGTCCGTATTGTTCGTTGTCAAGTTGAATGTGTTCTAAGAACACTCGCGGTGTCCTGAAATGTTCGCAAATAAACAAAATGGGGGTGTTCTGAAGACGTTTCTAAGAACACTCGCGGGTTCCTCGAATGTTCGTAGGGGGTGTCCTGAAGGCGTAGTGCGTATTGTTCACTGGCAAGTTGAATGTGTTCTAAGAACACTCGCAGTGTCCTGAAATGTTCGCAAATAAACAAAATGGGGGTGTCCTGAGGACACTGTCCGTATTGTTCGTTGTCAAGTTGAAAGTGTTCTAAGAACTATTGCGTTGTTCTGAAATGTTCGTAGGGGGTGTCCTGAAAATGCTGTCCGTATTGTTCGCTGGCAAGTTGAAAGTGTTCTAAGAACGTTCATAATGTCCACGGACATTAAAAGTTTCCATAGACCATAGTTGAAATGTTTGACTCTATGGATGTGATATGCTGCGGTGGTTGTTGCCAGGGCATAGAGTCTTGGGTGCATGGCCATTTGGCCATGCACCCAAGACTGTATGCCCTGGCAACAACCACCGCAGCATATCACATTCATATTTGCTTATAACTTTGGGTGAAAAACAAATGTATAAGGAACAAAGGTATATTAGATACTATGGATGTGATATGCTGCTATGGTTCTCATTTTTGTATGCTTACTGTTTGGTCTAGTAACGGGAGTCCATGTTTTTCTTGTTAATTTCTGTGATAAAAGAAAATAGCATGTTAGTATTAGTATTTTGTAATGACTTATTACATTGTATAATCAATATACTTTTTTTTTTGCACCCTCATATTTAGTAGATTACAAATCAGAGTACTGTGCAATTTGCTCAGTTTCTGTATTTGTTGCTAAAATCATTGGGTCTGTGGGAGAAAAAAAAATCCATGTTGGATTAAAAAAAAAACTTTTTCTATGCTACAGTTTATTTGTTTGTTTGTTTTCAGTGTTCACTTGTTGTTTCTGGCTAATGCTTTATACTTTGGCTTGTATTTTTTTGGAGCATTTAGATACCAATTGGCGTATTCTAACTGTCTATTTTTTTATATATTTTAGTGGTATTGATTTATCTATTTGGATATTGTTAAATTTTGGGACAGTTAGATACCAATTGGCGTATTCTAACTGTGTATTTTTTGGTCTAATTTAGTGGTATTCATTTATCTGATTAGTTGTTGTAGAATCTTTGAGCAGTTAGATAGCTTTTGGAGTATTCTAACAGTTTATATTTTTTTAACACAAGTTTACTTAGGGTTTAAATACAGTTTAGTTATCAAATTTTGGTTTTAAGAACATCAAATAAGCGTTTGTAAGATTTCCTGGTAATGTCTGCCTTAGAGTAATGGTACTATTATTACATTAAAACCATCCACATTTCTTTTTTATATATGCAGTGTAGTGCCCTGAATTGGTTGTGGTTCCTGCGTGGTAGATTATCCCTATTGTTGTGAAGGTTTTCTTACCAAGTGATATTTGACCATGTGTGAATCCAGTCAGCTTGCAGTTGTTTTTGGTACCATCTGAATTGTAAAGTAGAAGCATTAGTATTATTTATTTACTATGTGTTTGTATTACTAACGTAGAGCGATTGTCTGAATTGCAGGTAGAGCATAATCTATCATGGTTTACATTTTGTACAAGTCGCTGAAATGGAATGGATTCACAATTTGGTATTGATATATATATGAAGCGTTCATTGGGGATTTCTTCTTGTGTCACATTGTTGCAGAGAGTGCATGTATGTTTCCACATGTATGAAATCTGAAAGATTTCATTTATAGGTATGTTTTTGTTTTCCAGTACTTGTAGTAAATACATTAGAAATTCGTGTGGATCTTCCTGTGAATTTATAGTGAATTTCACCATTCCAGCACAGTAGTCCAATTGTTGTCTTATTCCAAAAACACTATACGTGTTGTCAGGATTGTTTGCTGCATTTCTGTGAAGTACTAATATTTGCAAACACAATGGGTCTGTACTGTGTAAGTAAATGTTGTCAACAATTGGTGGTAATTGAAATAGAATATTCATTGCTACATTTGCATAGCAACTTACACCAACTATATTTGAGAATTTAAATGGTCCAGGTAGTTCTGTATCTAACTGCTTTTTTTGAAGTTTGTCTTCCTTCGTTAAAAAAGTACTTGGTTTACTTTCCCTAATTGATTCTTTTTTGCTTGTGGTACTTGATGAAGTATTAGTTTCTTTTACTCTCTTTGGAGGATTTGCAGTGAAATCCTGTTGCATTTCTGTTTGATTTTTTTTTTTTATAACGTTTTACTTTTTGTGGAACAGAATATGTGTTTAGATGGGGGGTGTATAGTGATCGAAGTCTATTGTATTCTAAAATGCAAGGAATATCAGCGTTTATTTTACTTGCATCAAAGTTGATTAGAAATAGACCGTCAAGTGTATGTAAGCGTGATAGTGCTACATAGCTCATGCCTTCTTTAAAGACTGTGTTACCAATATATATCATTGCTTTGTCTAGGGTAAGACCTTGTGATTTATGAATCGTGACTGCGTATGCAAGAGTTAGAGAAAATTGTTCTCTGCGTACATACATATCTTTGAAGAGAAGGAATCTAGCTGTTGAGCGTCCTATCCTTTTTACTTCTGAAAGTTTGTCAAAGAGTATATTGACAAACTGAATTTTGTTGTCGCGTGGGTATGTTTGAAAGCCAACAACTGTACCCAGTGCTCCATTAACTAGTCCTTGGTCCATGTCAAGGTTACGTTTAAGCATTACTCTGCAATTTAAGGATAATTTTAATATCTTTTCTAAGCCTGCTTTTTTTTTAGATTGATTTTTCGAAACTATTTAGTCTTGTTGTGGCTTGGTCACACATGGGTAGTGCCATACCATGTACATCTAGTTTGTCTGTGGCGCTAATTTCCATGATTGGTTGCATTTCTTTACTTAGCATGATTTCATTGAATTTGAAACAGCTTGCAAGAGTTGGCATTAAGGCCATACAATTGACATTTTTTTGGGCTAATTGTTCCATACCATCTGTAGCACATCTGTAGCACATGCATTATCGCCATAAAGTGCATTAATGTGCCTGGTTTTCAATATTGCTTCTGCTTCTTTAGAAAGTATACCAACTCTGATACTTTTTAAAATTTTGGCATAAGTGAGATCTGCAGATTGCCGCATGTTTTCTGTTAATTCCCTGTATTGGAAATGTGTCCAAAGGTTGACATTTCCAATGCTGCCAACAGTTTTACGGCAGAGTTTGTGTCCTAATGTTTTAAAAATAGGCTCACCTTTTACTGGTGTTAATTGAAGCAGATGTGGTATAGACACATGTTTTCCAAAGTATTACTTCTGTTTGGGTAGTATGTGTCCAATAAATTGTTTTTTAAAATGTCTTGGCTGTTGGGATCATGTTTGGCTATTGTTTCTATATCTTCATATGATTTTAGAACTCTTTTTCTAGATTTAGCTGGACCAAGACTTAGCCATACTATATTTTCAGATTTACCATACAATGCAGTACCAGTTAAACGATCAGCTGCTTCATATGATCCACATTCTCTATGGGTGAGCATTTTTATGCCCAAGCTGTATAATTTCTGAGATACTGTTTTATCTGATGACAGGTCATTCCAGAGGTCTTGGAGCTCTGTCTTTTCTGCTTTAGTTAAGTATGCTGTGACATATCGTGCAACTGCAGTAGAATTGTTTGCAATATACTGCACATCTATGTTTGCATTCCATAAGTGGGCAATGATTGCATTATAATCATTGATATATTTTTCTTCTTCTTTTCTTTTTATGTAATATGTATTTTTAGGTGACTTACCTTTAACACTATGTCTAACTGAAAACATGAGGTTGTTCACTTGACCTGCATTTGTAACTGGTCTAGGGAAACCAAATCGGCATTTGGTGTAGTATTTCCCTTTGTTTTTGTATTTGCGACGACAATATTTTCCACATTTGTGTCTTTGAAATTGTAAAATTTGTGCATGAAGATCACTATTTGTGGCTTCTGATGGAATTTCTCAAGTGACATATTTTTCAATAAACTGTAAAACAGTGGCATCACTGTCTTGACCAGATTTAGGAGCATCTTTAATCCATAAAAGCATGTGGTGCTCCTCTGGCTTGGTATTCTTTTCTCCAAAAGAAGTGTTGCACTTCTCCAAGGGGAGGAACAGTTTTATCACAAATAAAATGTAGCATAGCAATGAAGCGATGGTGAAAATATCTTGAAACATTAACAGGATCCAAAGAACAAAGTTCTCCAGGTGTTAGTATATCTATGTTTGTTTTGTTTTTATTTTATATGCATAGGAAATCATGTAAATCTTCCGATGCATATTTTGCACAACTTAATGTAACAAACCAAGTGGGTGGGCCAAGGTTTCTGATCATACAACGTACATCTCCATGATGTCGAAACCAGTACTCTTTAGTACCATGCATATTTGCTAATAGATTTGTAATATTTGATTGTAAAACCTTATCCTTTTGTTGCACTTTTTCTAATAATTGTGTAGCTGTCATATTTTGAAAGTGTGATCCTGATTTTAATATGTGTGCAACTCTGTAACATAAAGTTGCTTATTCACTTTCAAAGAGTAGGTGGAATATGTATTCCACATTTTGTCTAAATCTGGGATCTTCAGAATACATCCGTAATGAGCAGTATTCTGAAGCTGATATTTGAATAGGTCTATCATCATACCTTCCTCCTTTGCCAGTAGGAAAGAGTAGAGGAAAAGCACGTGCTTCTATACTTTTTGCCCATATGCTGATTGGCGATCCTTTTGTTTGACGCATTTGGTAAGTTTCCAGTACATCTTCTACGGTGTCATTACAGTGCAAAGGATGAATTGTATAATGGTCTAAAGTATTGGATATTGTAGCAGGATCTAGTAGCTCAAATTGACCAGCTTCTTGTGTTTCTTGAATTATTTCAGTTGTATCTTTCAAGTTTTCTTCAGTATTAATTTCTTTGTAATATTCATTATTCTCTTTAAGATATTGGAAGGCTTGTCTAACTTTTTATAAATCTACCAGCTGTTGCCATATTTTTTTTGTCTTTTGTAGGTACTCCATTTACTAAGATAAGTAAAGATTGCTGCATTGGACGTTGCACTCCTAGAGTATGCACATTTTCTTTTAGATCTAATGGTAAATAAACTACTTTTCCATGAATGCCTTTTACCAATTCAGAGGGAGGTAATTTTGCTGTTTTTGGTTGAAGGCGTATTATTGCTTGAAATGGGTGTACTGTTTGAATTATGATGCTCTCTCATATAAATTAAGTTGTTGTAGGGGTTTTGGTACTGGGTATAATTCCAAATTATTTGTGATAGCACGTGAAGGAATTTGGTTGTTGTCAAGTTTTGTAGTGCAGTAACTGCAAAGTATTAAGGGCTCAGTTATTTCGTATTTGTTTTCTGCTACAAGGTAGAGAGCTAATTCAAACCATTTAGAATCTTCGTTGTCTTCTATTTTGTATGATAGGTCTACAGTTTTTGTGTTACTTTTATAAAAAGTTCTACGGCAACATATACATACATGGTTTGGTACTTCAGCTGATGTACTTTTAAATTTTAGTATTTCTTTTTTGTATGTGTTTAGCAAAAAGTTGCCATGTGTAGAATTGTTGCTTAATTGGTTTAAAGCTATTTCATTCTGTAAATGGCTTTCACTTCCAAAATATTTTTTCTGGATATAGTGAATTTGTTCAAGTAGGTCTTTTGCTGTACCATGTAGAAGGATGTTATTTAACCTTGCTAGTGCTAAAGCAGGACTTTTAGCATAGTACAGTTTATAGACTAGATTTCTTATAGTTGAATGATGTGTTGATATCCTTTTGATATCATGGAAAGTGGTTTTACAAGTAGGTCCTGTAATGCAGGCCAATGAAGGTCCTTGTAGTCCTGTGTACTTGCGCACGGGACAGGTATCCATATTTTGCAGTAATTTAATTTTGATTTTGTCTTTGCTTTTTACATATTTATTGAGGAATTGGCGTAAAGATTTGAAACATTGTATAGGAATGTTACACATTGACGTGCATGGCCATTTGTACACTAGACATTCTGATTCAGTTGAATGGAGGGGTAATTCTAAGTTTTCAGGGCATATTTTTGTAAGGAGTACTTCTTGTTCCATTATGGTATTATTCACTTTTTCATAACCTCGACCACTGTTTTTTGGTTTGTTTTACATTTTGATAGAGGAGGCAAAGTTTTTGTACTTGAAACTTCTTGTGTTTCACTAAATGACTGTATTATCTGTTTTGTTTCCACTTTTTTTACAAATTCTGCTAGAGATGGATGCTTATGTTGGACACTTTTATTTTCATTTGCTCTACTTTTGCGTTGCTTTCTACGGACTTGACTTTTGGTAGGCATTCTTTAGGGTCTGTTGAAAGAAATATAGAAGATATGGGTTTGGGTGTTCTGGAATGTATGTGTGCTGTGTGCATGAGTGTTTGAGTAAGATGATAAAGATGTATGTAATGGTGTGTGATTGTGCATTGGGAACTACAACTAGTAGGGATAGGTATTCCTGAATTTATGTGTTACTAAACTGGGGTTCAGATGACAAAAAAAAGTAAGCTAGTGGTGTGGAAAAGTACAAATAGTAAATCTAATGTATACAATTAAAACAGTTGTTTGTTCTATAATATGAAAATTGTAGCGGTTCAGTTGGGTAATTTGTGTGTCCAAAAATAGGAATTTGTGGGCCATTCTGGCTGTAAATCGCTGTTTAAGACATGGAGATTTTTGGACAAAATGGTACACAATCTCTATTTTTAGGCACCAAAATAGCCTGTATTAATGTATGTTTGATTAATAATACAAATATTATGGTGATATTCTACTTACTTTTTTTCTTAAATTAACAGGTAACTTCTTAGTTCTTCTTTGTTCTTCGAATTCGGCTGCTTCTTTTCAGTAGACTGGTCTTCACTGCAATTGTAAAAGCACTTTGTTTGTATATAGCACTTTTTTAATTTAGATATTGATTTTAGAGATTGATTTTTTTAATTGGAATCCTCAGTGCCTTCTTTAAAACCATTAAACTGATTTATTTACATAAGATACATTGCAACAGTTCAGTACGTATGATATGTTCTTAATGAACACATTTTATTGAATGACTAACTGTAGCAAAAACACATTTCTTTACTATGTCTTGTGAAATTTATAATATACCAGTGAATACCACTATTTCTGTAAGTAAGCTGTTCTAGGTAATAGCGCCTCAATGTCATGTCTAAATTAAACTAATTAAGTAAATAAATAAATAAAAACTAAAAAATATGAAATTGTATAAGTATTTTTTTAAAGATTTAAACATAGATTGTGCTTGCATGCACATTTGTTTGAATATATGTAGTCTATATATTTCATTTAAAAAATGTTAGTTTAACATGATTTGAGTGTGTGTGTATGAAGAAAGTAAATGGTATAAAGGTTTATAAGTGATAGTTGATTTTAGGATGTTGAAAAAAATACAGTAAATTCATTTTACAGATTACACAAGATAAAAGTCTGTTTGAATATGTGTTCATCTACTGTACAGAAAATATGCATACCCGAAGTGTGTGTTCATGCATATGGATATGCATGGAGCTGCAAGTAGAAATCTTGGAGACTTGTACAGTATTTCTGGTAGATGGTGCTTGCCAATGATATGACATTGAGAGAGATTCACAGTACATTTGCAGTGCTGATCTATGATGATGCAGTTAGATCTAGAGGTCTTGAATGTGATTGGTGCATGGTCATGTGATTTTTTAGCTACATCCAATGAGGGAATGGCAGAGAGAGTGAAGTGGAAATGGTAGAAGGGCTGTTCATGTTACGATATGTCCGCGGACATGGCGGTAGTTCGCGGACATCAGGAGTTACATCCGGGGATTTTTGGGTTCAGAAGTCATGCAAATGAGAATAAGCACTGAAAGGGATGGGTCAGGAAAGTTTAGTGGGTGTGTTGTGCCAGGAGAGAGTTTCTCAGATACTCTTTTTGCTGAGAGAACAAAAGATAGCTATGGCTGTGTGTTTCAGAAAACAGATTGTTTGGATTTTGGGAGATTCGTGGATACATTGGTTGAAGGTGCATGCAGAAAGCTGTGGAGTAGCTGTAGATCTTGGATTCCCACATGTGGAAGTACACTGGCATGGAGTACGTGGAATGAAGTGGTTGGACTTGCTACCTCTCTGTGCTACTTTGGAGACAGAGCAACATCCAGACATAATTGTAGTTCATTGTGGAGGGAACAGTTTAGGACATGTGACTGGAATTTGTTTGCAATTTGCTATGAAAGAAGGACTTGGGAAGGTTATGGACATGTTTCCTAATTCTCAAGTGATATTTTCACGGATTGCGCAGAGACAAATGTGGCTTCGTTCTTCTACATTTGGTCCACAAATGGAAAAAGCAAGGCACAATGTTAATAAGGCTGTTTGTGCCTTTCTAAGAGATTTTGGCATGTCCTCTTTTCACAATGAAAATATTATGTTTCGTAGTACATACATTTTTCGCAGAGATGGAGTCCATCTTACTTATGCTGGCAATCAGATTTTTCTGAGAAATGTACAAAATGCATTGCGACCTTTTTTGGAATTACAACAACCATTTTGAAGTAGGTGTTAAGCATTTATAATTTTTGACTTACAAACACCACCCACAGGCTCTTTTCAGAGCCACCACTTCTTCCCAGAGAAAATTGCAATGTTTGTGATGGGGTAGCAACCCAATTTTTTAAATGTTCACGAACTGTTCGCGGACTTCTAAAAAATACTAAGGGCCCTGCTTTATTTATTTTCACTTCTATTTTTTAACTGTGAAAGGCGGCTCTGAAAAGAGCCTTATTTTTTTTTTGATTTTTGATATTTTGTATTTTTTGGGTTTTTTATACACGACACACTAGGAGAGGAGGGGAAAGGAAAGTAAAGGGAGGGACACCAACCACAGGGATAAGAAAGGGCGAGCTGAGAGAGGAAGATGTAGAGTGGGTTTTATTTGGGAAGTGAACAGATCTTCTCGTGCTCTGAGACGATAGTCTCAAAAGCACTACGAAGTCGCTCCCCCCTGCAGAGTACTGTGTCACAGTACTTACATACAACTGTGACCCTCGGAAGGTAAGGGTCATCAGCATTCTGAATGGCCAGTGAGGCAGCTTAAGGAAGACGCTGCCCCACAGAGGGGGTACTTGTGGTGACAGGATCAGAAACAGAGGATGAAGTAGAGGAAATCAACCTGCTATGTTCTTCGCAAAGGTACAACCCTGCGAATAGCCCCAGAGTGAAATGACCTCAGGTGTCGCTTCATAGTAGTGGTCCCAAAGCTGTACTTACTGTGCTTCCCACGACTGAGTATCATTTTGCACTCATTGCAGGTAACACGAGCCTTAGGAACATTACCATGAATGGTAAATAACCGCCACACCCAAGACTCACGCCTAGTGCGGGTAGTAGGGTTTTCCTCATTCTCATTATCCTCTTCTTCCTCCTCCGCATCCTCACTCCTGTTCCCCTCTTCAGTCCCTTGGGGAGGTGGTGGTGGTGGAGGGGGTGCGGGTGGTGCTGAAGCAGGTGCAGCACCAGGTGGCAGTTCTGCAGCCAGGGATGCCATCTCGATGGTGTAATCAGCAAGTTGCTGGAGAAATAGCTGTGCTCTGAAGAATAGCCAGAAACACAATGAGAATAAGCTCTAGGGCGTGGTCTTTTATAGGGGTGCTTGTGCGCGGTTCGCGGACATGCGCGCTGTCCGCTGACAGATCGAACACAAAAAAACATTTGAAAAGTTTCAAAAGGTATGTAGAAACTCAGGATTACTATGTGGGACTTGTGCCATGGTGAGATTTTATTGAAAAATATTATGGATTAATTGAAAATGTACTTTTAATTTGTTCAGGACCCGAACAGTGTCCTCATTCAGAACACGCGATCAGCGTGGGCGCGGTCATATGATCCGTTCGCGAACAAGTCTGCAAAGGAAGCGCATGTCCGCAGGACACCGAATGCACAGAGATTGGCTAGCGCTAGCGCATGCGCGTTGATGTTCTACGGACACTGTTCGGGTCCTGAACTAATTAAAATTGCGTCACACGTGAAACGAATATTTCAGGACACTGCGTGTGTTCTTAGAACAGTTTAAATTTGCTAGCGAACAGTAAGGACAGATATACTGTTCTTCAGGACAAGTACAATTTCGTTTATGTACGAACATTTCAGGACATTTGTGATGTCATCTTTGATGTCCTGGGTGTTAGTCTTAGCAGTGCACGGTGGTGGCGCGAGTTATGGTTGCTTAGCTTACCATAACTGGCGAATTTCAAGGGTTTTTCGGTTTTACTTGGAACCATAACGTCCCTTTGACAAAGATTTTTCACTGAATTTCATAGGTTTTTAGTAGCGCAACTTAACCATAACGTCCCTTTAACAAAGTTTTTTCACTGAATATATATATTACTACATGTTTTATTATTGAGACTGTATTCAATAGATTATTTTTTAAATCCTCAATGATATGCTTACGTTAACCTGGTTGACTAGGCTACTTGGTTAGAATGATATGCCCATGGCCTAATGCACTTGCACTTTATATTGTAGTTTGCTA
This sequence comes from Ambystoma mexicanum, assembly GCF_040938575.1. Taxonomy (NCBI): domain Eukaryota; kingdom Metazoa; phylum Chordata; class Amphibia; order Caudata; family Ambystomatidae; genus Ambystoma; species Ambystoma mexicanum. The sequence goes on along the minus strand of NC_090937.1, from coordinate 1,052,373,978 downwards.
TATGTTTTTATCTGGAAGGTTGCATATAGGTTTGTCCGAGCTGTGTTCTTATCATGTACTATATATTATATACTACCATGGTTACCGAAGATATGCACCTGCATTTCATACTTCTATATTTTTGTATTCATATTTGCTAGCTATTGGCACTTTTAGCCTCTAAGCTTCCAGAGGAAGATATTTGTACTTTATGTCACAGCTGCGGTTTTTATATGAATTTTAATTCTTGCCTATTTGTACTAATTTCTGTATAGCAAGTGTTATTGACAATCATTATATTGCCTGCTCCTTCCATTTATTTACTTTACATTTCCACATTTTCTACGTGGGCTTTTAACGTGCTTTGCATTTTACTGTTGTGTCTAAACTTGCACTCTCTATGGTTAATGCAGCCCTTGACTACATTCCAAAATGGCCGCCATGGTATCATGCAAGTCTGTGAGCTTAGGATTGTTGGCAACATGGAAGAAGGACTAATCTGCAATATCTACCTTCATTTTTTACACATCCTCCTAACGTGATCAAGCGCTCAGGGAAGCGCGAAACGCGTCGCTAAGGATACTGCCTAGGCGTCCTGTATTGCCTGTTGTGTGTTTTTGCCTTGCATTTTTTACCTCCTATTAAACTCGGTTTTTTCCTCCTAATTGGATTCGAGTTTTTCTCATTCTTCTGGGATTTAACGACCTCATGCATGGAGTGCAGGTTTTTTCTATCCTCCATGTGCTAACATTATTTTTACATGGAGCGTGCCATGTTACAAACCAGCACCAGGAACCTTTATTCTGCTGTGGATTATGCGCGATTTCTCTACGCTCGCATCTATGGGATCTAACGTTGCAGCCGTCGGCTGACTGCCTGTTAACTGGAGTTCGAGTGTGGCACCCTCTAGGGAGTTAAAACCGATAGCCCTTGGTTGCTAGCTGATGTACTGTGTGCCGGAGGACGCACGAACAATGGCTCGCAGGTAGGTGTCTATTTTGGTTTTTTTCTATCTTCCTATGGCTTACATGTCGGCATAGTGCTTTCAACACTCACTCCACGCCGGTCTCCACATTTCCTGCTTATCGTTCCACATTATATTCATTGTGGACTTTTTTTGCTTTGCTGAGGTCGCTCCCTGTTTATACCTTCCTAGTATATAAATTTTTTTTTTTTTTTTGGATGGTACTAGCCGAGAACATTATTTGTTGCTCGAGCTCAATTTTTCTTTTTTCTGGCAATCACACGCGCAGGCATGCAGGACGCTAGGGTGGCAGCCCGGCTTCTCCAGGCCAGGGACTTATTTAACGAGAAGCAGGATTTACCTGCAGTGACATCCACCTCTGGGGCCAAAAGAATTACCACCACCGCTTCTACCGAAGTTGTATTGCTCCGTGAAATAGAAAAATTCCGCAAAAAGGAGATATCGAAGTGGTGGGAGGAGCACTCCCTACAAAACTATCTTGATGTGGGTCGTGTACCCCGTGGACTGCGAATTATGATCACACCATCCTTTGAGGACCAGGATTCCAACATGCTGGAAGAGTGGGGAGGTGCCAGGAGTCACTGTTCTGCGCAGTTTTTGAAAATTTTAGTAAAATATGCCAATTCGGATCGCAAGGTTGTACTTTCACATCTTGACAAATTGGAATCTGACTTATGCGACATTCCTAGTACTGAAGAGGGCAAAAAATTACGTAGTAAAATTGAAGAAGATCTTGTTACATATGAAGAGGAGATCAAGCAACGTAAACACAGAAAGTTTATCAGAGATAAGATTGACTATGAATCAGGTTGCATTTTTACTTTTGCCAAGCAATTTGATTCTCTGCGTAAAAGCTCCAACATTCAATCATCTTCTAAACAAGTGGGGGAGGCAGAAACTGTCTCTTCTGAATCTGATGTTTCTGTGTCAGAAAATGATGAAATACCTACTAAACTAAATTTTTTAGACGAAATGAGACTTTTATGTCAAGACGGCAAAAACCAAAAGAGGGGCAGAGGCCGTGGAAAGAACAGGGGAAGAGGAAGAGGGAGAGGAAACGATCAGAAATTCTCAAAAGGAAAAAAACCCGTCGAGGCTGTCGTGGGAAGCGGCTCAGATGTACAACAACAGAGCAGGTCGATGCGCTCTGGGGCGAAGTAGCTACCACAGACAATATGAATCTTCATCGTATTATAAACATGTCCTCACACACCCTCACGGGTGCACAAGCTTCATTACTTTCTTTGGGCTTAAACTTCTGTCCTACTACCCAGTTTGACTATGTTCAATCACGTTTAGATTTCGACAAATTCTTACGCAAAGTCAGACTAAAAAAATTCTTCTCCATCAACCCTCCTCAATTCAAACCATCCGTGCCACGTCTTGGCCGCACTGACCTCCTTATCTCTGATATCTCCAACCTGACGGACTTGGCCTGTCTTCAAAATGAATTGTTTGATCCGTCCACCTTTGACCCAGTTGACTTTGATATTGATCCCAACTGGGATGTACGTACTAAATTGAAAAACAAGTCTAAGTTTAACCCACAATTCTCAGTAGGTGGCTGTATTGAGGCATTCCACGATTTGTGTGTGAATGATTTTCGTAAACTTTGCAAGAAACCCTGTAATAACAAACAGAATCTTACTATCTCACAACGATCGGCCCTTAATGAATTGCAGAATCTGTCTAATATTGTGATAAAACCTGCTGATAAGGGCTCCAATATAGTTATTCAGGATAGGGAATATTATGTGGCTGAGGCTAATCGTCAGCTACGAGATCGATGCTGTTATTCCAGACTTTCTAAGAATCCTTTTGTTGAAATACGGTTGGGGCTCACCACCTTATGTACCAAATGGGCCGAGAAAGGCCTCATTGAAGATGAGCTTGCTAAGTTTCTTGTGCCTGTGAGTCCTACCATTCCTACTATATACTTTTTGCCCAAAACTCATAAGTCCTTGATCCATCCACCAGGCAGGCCGATTGTAACCTTATGTGGTTCCCTCCTTGAACATATGGCCCAATTTATCGATGAGACTTTGTTCCCGTTGGTGTCAGTCCTGCCTTCGTATCTACGTGATACAAAGGACTTTTTGAGTCATATCTCTGATATACCTTGGGAGGAAGGTTTAATGTTGGCAACCCTAGATGTTGTCTCCCTTTATACATCTATAGATCACACGGTTGGATTGGCAGCCTGCAAATATTTTTTGGACACTCGTTCTTTGAATTATTTGGGGCACAATGGTATGATTTTGGATATGCTTTTGTTTTGCTTAACGAACAATGTATTTCTTTTTGAGGGTTCTTTCTACCATCAAGTTAGGGGCACTGCCATGGGCAGTACCTTTGCACCATCGTATGCTAATCTTACCATGGGGTGGTGGGAGGCTACTTTCCTGTCTGAGCTACTTTTAGCTAGTTTTTCTACACAAGTTATTGGTTGGTGGCGGTATATCGATGATATTTTTATCATTTGGAAGGGAAATGAGAACGAGTGGGCACATTTTGTGAACAGCATTAACACCAATGTCGTGAATTTGAGATTCACTGAATGCCACAGCTTTACCCATATTGTATATTTGGATGTGAATGTAAGATTGGACAATTCAGGCATCCATACTTCCCTGCACAAAAAACCCACCAATACTGGCCTGCCACTCCATGCAACGAGTTGTCATCCGCTCTCCTGTAAAAACAGTATCCCTTATGGCGAATTTATTCGCTTTCGGCGTAACTGCACGGATATTAAGGAATTTGATCACTGTTGCAGGGTGGCTGCAGCCGACTTCTTACATCAGGGTTACCAAAAAAAGATCATTGAGTTGGCCTTCTTTAAAGAACGGTCACTCTCAAGAGAAATGTTACTACATGGCTCTGCTAGCAGGAGAAAAAATAAGGATCAGGATGAACCTCGCCTTACTATTACATTTAATAAGGCCTCATATGATGTTCGTAAGATTATTGTAAAACACTGGCACATCCTCAGGCTGGATAAAGACCTTGGTCCACTTCTTCCCAAATGCCCCACATTAACTTATAAGCAGGCACCCTCATTAAAGGACAGACTGGTTTCTAGTTATTTGCCCCCTATCCAGACTAATTCCATCAGGACCAGTTGGCTACCTGCCTTACCTAAGGGTTTCACTAAGTGCCAAAAATGCAAAGTCTGCCCTCATGCAACCATCTGTAAATCTTTTGCACATCCTGTCACTGGCAAAGAATTTAAGCTGAAACATTTTATTAATTGTGAGACCCCGTTTGTGGTTTATGTTCTAGCTTGCCCCTGCCGTAAATGGTATGTGGGATCTACGACGTGTGTTCTTAAGCTCCGCATTTTACAGCATCTTAGAGCCATCAAAAACTTTGATCCCACGTATCCCATGGCCAAACATTTTAGGCAGGAACATGACAGTGATGTCTGTTTACTTACATTTTTCGCTGTCGCTCATGTACCGATTGACCCAAGGGGAGGTGATCGCACTTTAAAACTGAGACAGCTTGAAACCAGGTTTATTCTGGATTTTGACTCTAAGTATCCCAATGGGCACAATGTTGACGAGGAGTTATATACTTTTGTGGGAACTTAATCATTTTAATTATTTAGTTCCTTTTTGCACTTGCACACATCTTTTCCTTCTCTCCTGCCCTATGTTATTTGATTTTGACCTTCTGCCATAGGTATATTGCTTTTTTGCTTCTCCTTTTTTCTGTGTTTACTTATTTACAAAAATGTTTATTGACCTGGCCTGGACTTGTCTATTTATTTAATGTTTGTTTTAAGATTTTTTTTTTTTTTCTAATTTTTATCATTTACATTATCCAACTTTTTTCATTGTTTAGTTGGTGAACTTTGGCTGTCTTGCCCCAGTTTCTCTTCTGTGGTTAGGGGGTTTGAATTCTGTGAGTACATGTTTGTATCTGTACCCTGAAACTCTACTGGTTGATACTGCACCTCTACTATATAATTGCCAGTACCTTTTTTCATAATAAGCTGAAATATTTTGCCATGCACTTGCACTTTATGATTACCTAACCTTCTTCAACTAGGCTATGCTGCGAGAGAGTTACGTTTATTACCTCATGCTTTTGCACTTTATATAGCAGTTTGCTACATGCTTTCATCTTAAAGGTTGCATTCACTCATTTCATAATCTTTCAATAAATAGTGCACTTGCACTTTATGTTTAATCCACCTTTTCAACTGGGCCATGTTGCTAGAGTGACAGATTTACCATCTACTGCACTTGCACTTTATATTGCATTTTACTACATGTTTTATTATTGAGACTGTATTCAATAGATTATTTTTTAAATCCTCAATGATATGCTTATGTTAACCTGGTTGACTAGGCTACTTGGTTAGAATGATATGCCCATGGCCTAATGCACTTGCACTTTATATTGTAGTTTGCTATATGTTTTTATCTGGAAGGTTGCATATAGGTTTGTCCGAGCTGTGTTCTTATCATGTACTATATATTATATACTACCATGGTTAGCGAAGATATGCACCTGCATTTCATACTTCTATATTTTTGTATTCATATTTGCTAGCTATTGGCACTTTTAGCCTCTAAGCTTCCAGAGGAAGATATTTGTACTTTATGTCACAGCTGTGGTTCTTATATGAATTTTAATTCTTGCCTATTTGTACTAATTTCTGTATAGCAAGTGTTTTTGACAATCATTATATTGCCTGCTCCTTCCATTTATTTACTTTACATTTCCACATTTTCTACGTGGGCTTTTAAGGTGCTTTGCATTTTACTGTTGTGTCTAAACTTGCACTCTCTATGGTTAATGCAGCCCTTGACTACATTCCAAAATGGCCGCCATGGTATCATGCAAGTCTGTGAGCTTAGGATTGTTGGCAACATGGAAGAAGGACTAATCTGCAATATCTACCTTCATTTTTTACACATCCTCCTAACGTGATCAAGCACTCAGGGAAGCGCGAAACGCGTCGCTAAGGATACTGCCTAGGCGTCCTGTATTGCCTGTTGTGTGTTTTTGCCTTGCATTTTTTACCTCCTATTAAACTCGGTTTTTTCCTCCTAATTGGATTCGAGTTTTTCTCATTCTTCTGGGATTTAACGACCTCATGCATGGAGTGCAGGTTTTTTCTATCCTCCATGTGCTAACAGCACCAACGTTTCATTATTGGATTTATTGCGCCTGAAAGCATTTCGGACGTGGGTTTCTTTGTTTTCCAAGGCAGCAGGGAACTTGTTCAAAGGATCGCACACAACTTTCCATTCTAATCAGCAGTTGGAGGAGAAAAACCATGGCTAGCACAAACTGACGGTGTCGGAGGGCGCAGAAAGTTAAAGCTGCTTTGGTAAGTACTCGTCCCAACTTGCTTCTGTATTTTAAACAGCATGTTTTGGAGAAAGTAGAAATTGCGAGTTCCCCCATCAAAGGAAGCGTGTCGAAGTACAGTAATTTTACAGCACTGACGAGCGACCGTCATCCATTTGGATACTAAGAGTGTTCCAGACTAAAACATTATAATTTACTTTATAATTAATTTTCACGAACTTCCTTGGCGAAATAGAGGGGATTTTTAACTCTACCTATTATGGCCTCCCAAGCCAGCAGAGAGGCAGCAAGGAAGGAACAGGCAAGCTCACTGTTCAATGAAACCTTGCCAACAATTAAGCAAAGGAATTTACCTAAAACAGATAAAACCAACGACAATAATGAAATAACATTGCTAAAAGATCTTGAAAAGTTACGGAAAAAGGAGATTAGCAAATGGTGGGAGGAGCACTCCTTACAAAATTACCTAGACGTGGGTAGAATACCACGTGGGTTACGCATTTTAACCATACCATCGTTTGAAGAACTGGATCCTGCAATGTTGCAAGAATGGGGAGATGCGACCAATCACTGTTCAGAAAAATTTCTGCAGTTGCTGGTGAAGTATGCGAGCAATGATCGTGCCAAAATCCTGCTACAAATTGCGGAGTTGGAAGAAAAATTGAAAATCATAAAGGAAACAGAAGAAGGAAAAAAGCTACATGCTAGCATTGAAATAGGATTACAGTCTTTTGAGGAAGAAATCAAATTAAGAAAGCAACGGAAGTTTCTAAGAGATAAAGGTGACTATGAGCAAGGCCGAGTCTATACCTTTGCACACAGGTTTGATCAAATACGGCACAAAGCAAAGGAAACACCGTCGGCTGCCGTGGCGCCAAATGCCAATCCTCAACAATCATCAGCCTCTACCTCGGAGTCAGATGCGACGGAAGGCGAAGAAGATGAGCCCATGACACGCCTGAATTTTTTAGAGGAAATGAGACTGTTGTGCCAAGATGGGCTGACAAAAAACAAAAAAGCCAGAGGAGGAGCACAAAACACCAGAGGACGAGGACGAGGGGGAAGAAAAAAACAAGGAGGGGGCAGAGGGGCAATAAGTTCAGACAGCCCTATGCCGTCAAGATCACTGCGCTCTGGGAAATGAATAACCAAGTGAGGGATGCCATGACTAAACAGCAGATCATCAATTTATCTGATCATGCCCTCACTATAGAAGAGGAACAAATTTTAAAACTGGGACTCAATTTCTGTCCACTTGCTGGTTTCAACTATGTGGAAACCAGGATAGATTTGGATAGATTCATTCGGAAATTACGGCTCAAGAAGTTTTTTGCTACCTCTATGTTTAAAAAAAAGCCAAAAGACATTCTAGAGGGAAGAACAGAAATCACCATTGCCGACATGGATACCCTGATTATCCTTGACGATCTGGAACAGGGGAGTCACATAGAAAGTAACGAGCCAGGTACTAACTGGGAAAGATTAGGTATTTGCACAGATTGGCCGTCTTCCAGCAAATTAAGATGCAAATCTAAATTCAATCCACTGAGTGCCCAAAACAGTCACATCGAAGCCTTCGCTAATGTAGTCATTGATGACTTGAAAGAAGAGAGAAGAAAAACTAATAGACAACCCAAGAGCAACCTGTCGAACAAACAAAAGAAAGTATTAACAGAGATTGCGAAGCTGGATAAATACATAATCAAACCAGCTGACAAGGGCTGCAACATAGTCATCATGAACAAACAAGACTATATTAAAGAAGCTTATAAACAATTAAACGATGTGAACTGTTATGAACGACTCAAGATCAATCCCATCAAGCAATTGGAGAATGAAGTGTGGACTTTTATAACTAAATGGCAAAAGGCAGATATTCTTGAGGAGGAAATGGCTAAATTCCTTTTTTCGAAGAACTCTATAATTCCCACTATTTACTTTCTCCCAAAGATTCACAAGAATCCTCTCAAGCCTCCTGGGAGACCCATTGTAACATTGTGTGGGTCGCTTTTGGAAAATATGTCTCGGTTCATTGATGAGGTTCTTTGCACCTTTGTCACCACATTACCATCATATGTCAGGGACACTACGGATTTTCTTTTGAAAATCGATGAACTTCCTTGGGAATCTACATACTTACTAGCAACCATGGATGTGGTGTCCCTGTACACGTCTATAAAACATCATGATGGGATTTCCGCTTGCAAATACTTCCTCAACACAAGATAATTGAATCACTTACAACATTCACATATGATCTTAGAGATGATCAACATATGTTTGACAAATAATGTTTTTCTATTCAATAATGACATTTTCCATCAAACCCAAGGAACGGCGATGGGCACGACTTTCGCACCATCATATGCGAATCTAATGATGGGATACTGGGAGAAAACAACAGTATGGGCTGAAGCGAATGTAAAGTTTAGTGAAAAAATTGTGTTGTGGCTTCGTTACATTGACAATTTGTTCATAATCTGGGATGGCTCAGCAGAGCTGTGGTGTGAATTCGTTAAATCTCTTAACATCAACAATGTGAATCTTAAATTTACGGAACACCACAGCCGTACATCCATTGTATTCTTGGACGTAGAAGTCAAGATAGAAGAACAAAAAATTGAGTCATGTCTTCACTGAAAAATCACAGGTGCCAACATTCCGCTACACTCGAATAGTGCCCATCCAAAGACTCTCCTATGGAGCATTCCATATGGAGAGTTCATCCGCATTAGACGCAACTGCAGCAAAATTGTTGATTTTGATTCAGCCAGCAAAATAACGGCTTTCAATTTTTTACAACAGCAGTACCCCAAAAGGATTATTGAACGGGCGTATTTGAAGGTCCGTGAAATGAATAGACATATAATGTTAACAACATCAAAAACGGACCGAGCGAAAGAGGAGGAGCAAAATACTACCAGGTTAATCTTGACATTTGGAAGCCATTCGAGTACCATCAGAAGGATAGTCAACAAGTATTGGAAAGTGTTAAAAGCTGATAAAGACATTGGTGGCATGCTTCATGACCATCCTGATATTACTTTTCGTAAAAGTGCCTCCATCAAAGACTTATTGGTGAAAAGTTACATGGCCATAGAAAGGAATGACACAAACACCAATTGGCTTTCCTTAACAGGAACAGGCTTCTTCAAATGTACCAGATGTAAGATCTGTAAATATGCAAAGAATTGCAAAAGTTATGAGCACCCTATACTAAAACATCTGGTTTACATAAATAGCAAGATTACATGCGAATCAGAACTGGTGGTATATGCTTTGATTTGTCCTTGTTCAAAATGGTACATTGGAAGCACAAAATGTAAGTTGAAAGTGCGTATCCAGCAACATGTGAGAGCCATTACTAATAAGGATTGCTCTTACCCCATGGCTAAACATTTTTCGGAGATGCATAACGCCGATCCAACTCATCTTACGTTCTTTGGCATTCATAAGGTCATCCCAGGCCCCAGAGGAGGTGACTATGAAAAAATACTCCGCCAAGAAGAGACTAAATATATCTTAGACTTCGAGAGTAAAACACCACTGGGACATAACATCGATGAAGAGCTTTACACATTTCTGGGGACATAAAGATCATATTGTACACGATAATATCCCCAGCAGCTCATACATTCAAAGGACCCCTTTTTCATAATGGTATATGCTTAACTGATTGTTGCATTGTTTCATTTTTTTATTCCTTTTTTTCTCATCACTTTTCTCTTTTTTCACTTTTTATGGTGACTTTTAATTTGACTCAAAAACTATTTGTTTAATATACTTGGCTCAGGCATGCTCATAGGGAGGCCTGTTTTTGATTGATTCTTTTCAGCCTGGCAAGCAAGTAGCGGTAATCTGAACACCATTCTGTGATATTATATGAGTCTAAGATGGTGTGATTACATTTTCAGTTCAGAGTTGATATCTGGGCATTTACTATCTGATATGCATATTTGACACTTCATAGCATTCTCCTTCTTTGGCATTCATTTTTTGATATCATCAATGCAAAAAAACATGGAACATCATATGGTAAGGGAGTTATTTGAAGGCACTGCTAGCAGTAGATGTTGGAACATATTTGTTTTGATTGTGTTGTGTTATACAAGAAAAACCATTTCTCTGTCTTGCACTGAAGTATTTGTAGAGAGATGTCTATAGTTCGCACTATGCACTTTATAATATGACATCAATGTCCTCTATATCGTTCTATATGTATTTACTGTGTCATATGAATGCACTATTTGCACAGAAGCACCATGCACTTTATACTGTCTTTACGCTACTTACTTAGCGAAGAAATTAATCTCGCTTCCAGGCACTTTATAACAATGGTAAGATGTACAAGCAGTTACTTGCTGGCTCTATTAATATTTTTGACAGAACACATGGGACCATCATATGGCAAAGGAGTTACTAGAAGTTACCACTAGAAACAGATGTTGGGATATATTGTTCTGTCGCATTATATGAAAAAAATTCCCTTATTATATTGGAATATTTTAGAGAGATGTTTATAGTTTGTATTATGCATTTTATAATACGACATGAATATTTTTTACTATTGTATATGTATCTATTATATCATAGGAATGTATTGTTTACATAAAAGCACTATGCACTTTATTGGGACTGAACGTTACATATTCAGCGAAGATAGTTATCCCGCTTCTAGGCACTCCGCAAACATGGCAAAATGCATAAGCAGTCACTCTGTGGCTCTGTGAATATTTTAGGTATATCTGAATCCAATAGGAAAGACAACACCATGTCATTAACATGGCAGTTTTAATGTTTCCGTATTGCCCTTATAATTGTGGTTTGTGTCATATACTAGGAACTGATTTTTAAATAGTACTAATATTTAAAATGCCAATTTTATTTGTATGTGTTTTGTTATGGCTGAAACGTTATGTTTGACGTTTAAACATATGCTTATACCATTTAGTAATGTGAGCCAGTAGCCCAAGCCAAGATGGCTAATTGCCATTATTTTTGAGATTATAAGTCACCTTCTTTATGTCTTTCACTGTGGGGGGAGTGTCTGTAATATAAACAAGCACTCTATGGGTGATGAGTGACTGTGAACAAGCCACTGGTTAGTGGTGAAACGCGTCAGGCTGCCGTCTGGCTAAGCAAAATTAGCACTGGGAGATCACTTTTTATTTGCTGCATATGTAAAATAAAGGCTGTTATATTTCACACAACCTATGATGCAGTATTTGCTGTTGGACTTTCGTGACTATTTGGATCACTGGAACACTTTTTTGTTCGTGGAGTGCTGCTCGCTTGAATAGTTTCCGCCCGAAGCTGTTTGTTTTTGAAATATATATATATATATATATATAACCAAACCGATATATATATATATATATATATATATATATATTCGGTCAATTGTGAAAAGGTCAATTGTGACCCTTTAAATTCGGTCAATTGTTCATTCGAACAATTGTAAACGTACAATTTGGGTAATACCTTCAGATCAGATATCACTGTGGTTAAAGGTTCCCCCTGCACACCCCTCGACTGCCAATAGGCAATGTAAAGAGATAGGAGGAGAAAACAGGTTTTCAGGAATGGCAAAATTCACACAGAATATCAATCCCTCTTTCCCCCAGCAAACACAAGAGAAAAACGGAATTGACTATCAAGCTGTCAGAATGTCTTTTAAAGTTATCTTAGAATGTTCTCGGTAAAAACACTAAATATGGTCAGAATTGCTGAAATTACTATAAATTCCTATGGCAGCTGCTTTGGGTAATTGCACACCAACACAAGCGATGATTTAATACCAAGAAAAAATTTTAAATCTTACAATTTGAGTTGGAAGCAATGAAAAGCTGTTTTACACGTGTCCGAATTTCCCAAAAACAAAATTTGCAGCAAACTTTTCACTGCGCGATAATCATGATAACAGGAGGACCGTATGGATCTGGAATGCGGTTTTAGATGCGATTTAAAGCTGTGGATGTTAGCTACAATCCGAAGTTTAGCACCAAAACTGAGGAAGTTCTGGACGTTTGAGTGGAGGTCGTTTTTTCGAGATAGGCGCAAGAATGGGAAACAGGAATGCACTTTTAAAATGACAAAAGGATTTCTTACACTAGAGGATGACTATGAACAAAACGAATGCCTTCTTCAGATGGGAAAAGATCAGTGCAAAGATAGTTTTAGCAATACTTTTACAGGAGGAAGATAGAATGGTTTGGAGAGAGTTCAGATAATTCAAAAGTACTCCTAACAATACAGGTTCTGAATACAAGATAGGATGGGTTTAAGATAGGGATTAACTAAGCAAGGTACATATGCTAGTGACACAGTTCTATCTATAGAAACTAGATATGTTTTTAAACATAACCATCAGGATTCTGGTCCGTCAAGATTCTGGTCAGGGAATTGGATCTGGTTTTAGACAGACGGCTGGGCACATCGGATTGGATCTGCAATCAGCAAGGCTCTCTGGTCACAGCACGGCACAGGACTGGACTGGATCTGTAAAGCACTTTGGTCACAGTACCGCGCAGAACTGGATTGGATCTGCCCTTCTTGATTCTGATGATAATTATTTTCAGCAGGCAAGCAGTACAGCGCAGCCCAGCTGTATTTTGAGATGGTTGTTCGGGTCCGCCTCTTTCTGTCTCCCTGCAGTCCAGCAGCAGTCTCCTCCCTGTTTTCTCTTGGCAGAGGCCATTTACGACTGTCCTCACACCCCGCATTTCCTTAGTAGCAGCTGTTCATTGTTCCTTTTGCCTCTGTAGACCAAGTTCTTTCCAAAACCTATAATTATCACTTTGGTGTGATTTCCTGGTCGGGGGAAAGGCCATCCTTCTGTGTAGAAACCTGATATTCCAGTTTGGTAGCTTTTAGCCAGGCTTGATTTAATTGTTAATTCTGTTGCATTTTTCCTTAGCTTAAAACAAACTTGTGATTTCAAAATAGCAGCTAGAATACTATTTCAAGATTTTAAACCATGGGATCAAAACAATTACAACATAGGTTGCTCTCAGTAACAAGCCTCTTAGATTGCAAACATTTGTTTTCAGTTTATTCATGTTCAAAGTTTAATCAGGCAGGCTCCTGATAGCTGACATTCCAGCAGCCCCCTGCTGCACAGAGATATTTTTTTTTACATCCACAGACAGGCCACTTTTGCTGTGGAAATCCCTTTATGCTTTCAGCTTTTCAGGACTTTGCAAGTTCACAATGATTCCTTAGACTAAGTGAATTGTAGCACCCAGCAAGAATTTTGGATGTTTGAGTGTGTTTTGTACCGGCATTCTGCAGTTTCATCACCAAAGAAAAAAGGGATTTAAAGCAAGATTTTGAGTTTTCATTTAGCAACACTGCTTTTTCCTTCTGTATTCCATTTTCACATGTTGTGGAGCCCAGTGACGTATTCCAGGAGTGAGATCTCTGTTCCACCACTGACAACATGCGTGGCAGATTGGGCAGCCATCTTTTTGTGCATTGCAAAGCGCGATTTTCAGGGGTTTTGGCGCGCACAAGGGTTTCGTGGCCATTTTGCAATTTCTCCACCCTCATAACACAGTGCTGCAGCATAGCAGAGCAGAAGTGGGTTAAAACATCCCACAGTGTGGCTGAATGCCTCTTGTCCACCTAAGAAGTTGAACACCAACCACTGCATGTCACATAAGTAGTTGCCATGGGGGAGTCTCGTTCATTATCGGAATTATCCAGACAAATGGCTTCACCAATTTAGAAAAGACAGTCACCAACACCCACAGAATCAGGACAGAGCTGACAATCTGTCAGTCCTTTCTGTGTACGGGCCAAGTGGGGTTTCCCATGTATGGTCAAATTGAGATGTAGGCTCCACTTATGGTGGTACCCTTCCATCTATTCCTTTCGGTTTCAGCTTTGCAACCATACTCCCTCTCAGTACCCAAAGACTTTGGTTTCCTGGAGACTGCTTGGCCAGTCATTGTGCTTTCAGATGAGACCCACCCACACTGATTGGCCCTCCCTCAAGGGGAATGCTGTTGACATGGTGCCAAGGCAAGTAGAAGGCTGTTGCTTGTAACAATAGCTGAGGCCAGCCAAGCAGTCCAAGCCTACATGGTGAAAGTGAACCAAATCAGTCCCATGGAGTGCATGGAGGCACACGGGCAGGACACTATGATGAATCAGGGATGATTCACCCAGAAAACCTGGTCTGGGACCCCTCTCTTGAGGTCAGGGAAAGGCAGATGCTTCCTGATCCGACCCTGGGGTGGTGTTCTGTGGAGGATCACATGGGGTGGGGGGTGAAGCAGGTCAGGGCGACTAGGAAAACTCCTTTAATAGCTTTCCTCATGATCCAACAAATATAATGGCTTATTGTAAGATTGAAATTGTGAGAAAGGGTAACTCAAACATTGAGGACTACAGTTCCCATAATGCTAAAAGTACTGGGACGAAGAAGAGGGATGCAGAGTCCCTAGACTGCAGGTTTCAGGTTGAGAGGGTTAATGATCCACACCTGAGGGAGAATGTTATGTTATGTTAAAGGTACTTATATAGCGCACCATCACCAATGCAGTTGGTCCCCAGGCGAAAAGGCCCCCTCAGGTGCAGGCCATAGAGAAGAAGAGTAGCAGAGGAAGGTGGAGTGGTTAAAGGGGCTCCAAATTGCAGTTGCAGCTGTAGAAGAGTAGAGACGGCGGAATAGCCGTGGCTTGCAATATGGATGCCGGTTCTGCAAGGGTCTCTTCTTTCAGAGACCTGGGGTGCAGGGATTGTGCAGTGTGAAGCATTAATTAAACAAGCATTTCCCCTCAAGATCGTAGTTGCAGAGGTTGCGCAGCAGGAAGTGTTATTTTACAAGTTTCCTCCCTGAATATCATGGTTGCAGAGGTAGCGTGGCGGGAAGCGGGAAGTTAAGAAGCCTTCCCCCCAGCCTGGCAGTCTCTGGTGGCAGGCCAGCACCAGAGAGCCTTTGGAGCAAGGAACACTCTTGTTTTGCTCAGCGTTGGCCATGGAAAACCAATCTAGGCTGTTTACCCCATCACCAGGAGAAGGAGAACCTGAGTAACCAAAGTCAGATGCACCAAGCAAACCCTGCGAGTTGACTTGTGTTTTGTGACACCGGAGCACACAGTAAATGCCCGCTGGCCCAACAAGGGTCCTTTGAATATCGAACTAATGGAAAAGAAGCATTTCTCTTATTGTTTTGAAATGACAGTTAAAATCCTGATTGAATCTGGGGAGTGGAATCACACCCAGGTTACAAGGAGAAACACTTACTTGATCTTGAATAGAACTGCTAATGGTGTTGTATCGGAATTGCCATATGTTACCTTATTGAGTTTGTTGTATGTAAAAGTGTTGGGGACAGAATCCTTTTGCTAGAGTGTTTCCTTTAGTTTACTTTAGGCAGGGAAATCCTCGTCAGGGTGGGTGTTAGTGAGGCGTTTACCAAACCCTTTTGAGTGTAATAAATTGGCATTGTTTGAAAAACCTTCACAAAGTTGTCTGTCCACCTCACATGTCTGTCCCCTCACACCATCCTGTCATCCACATGCAAGTTAGCTAAGGTTCTTTTTTTGGTCAGGCACTGTTATGAGTGGCTGCCCCTTTAAGGCAGCCCTCGAGTGGTGGAGACGTTACCACAGGAAATGATGGAGCAAGAGGAGGAAGGTGCCGGGAAAAAGGCACTGGTGTTTTGTATTGAAATAAAGTAAGACGTCCTCCAATCTGCTGGTGTCCGTGTATTCATTGGGGCCTTCCACCCCCAGCATTTGGTGACGAGGAAACCTCCTGCCAGCAGTCCTCCTCCTGCCCACGCCAGAGATCCCTCCGCGCGTGCTCCTCCTGACATCCCGGTGATCCCACCGGCTGGCGGATCCCCGCTCCTGCTACGCACCTCCGCACTTGGACGAACGTCTTTCCTGGACCCCCCTCCCTCCCGCCTGCAGTCTCACCAAGCGGAGGAGCAACTGTGTGGGTGATTCCTGCCGCACGCATCGGTGCACAGGCAGCAGGATCAGGGCTGCTGCCGGAGTTGTGTGCCACACACCAGGCCCCCACGACATTTTCACAGGGTCCCAGGATCCGGCGACCATTTCAGAAAAAAAAAAAAAAATGATTTTGGACTACTCCTCATCCTGCTACGACCCTCTTCCTCGTCATAGTACGTGACACGTGGGCAAGCCCGAGAAGAAAAAAAAAAACGAAACAAAAGAAAATGACCACAAAGCATTTCCTTTGACACTCACCACAGCTAAATGCCCAGGAGCGCCCCCCCAACTGATTTCAGCACCCACAGATCATCAGAACACGGTCATCACAACCTACTGTGTCATCGCTTGAGAGGTACGCTGCCCGTGAGGAACAACTATCGCCTCATCATGAGTACCCCAGCAGATCAAGCTACCTCCAGCTCGCAACAACCACCTGCAGTATCGAGGTCCACCGACACCGCGTGGCGCATGCCGCCCCCATTTTCCATGGCGCCCCAAGCTGACAAAGGAGCAAGGTGGGTGGAATGGCTAGAGGACTTCAATAACTTCATTGATGCTGCAGGGGAAGAAACCTCCACACGTCTACGCAGTATGTTCATTAACACGGCGGGTACAGAGATAAAAACGCTGATTAAAACCATTCCACCAGCGGAAATCACTGACTTTGGTAGTCTCATAGCCGCTTTAAACAAGCGCCTCGTCATTACCCCCAACAGGGATTACGAAATATTTGTCTTCAACCAATGTTCGCAGCGCAGCGACGAGACGGTAGATGAATTCCTCACGAGACTTTGGGTCAAAGGAGCGCATTTCCAGTTTGACGCTTTTTCACTGGATGAAGCACATCGACTCAGGGTGATTGAGGGATGCGTGTCAGCAACGCTACAGAAGCAGCTTCTAAAAAAACCTGTTACTATTGAAGAAGTGAGCGAAATGGCACGCATACTGAGAGAGTAGAAAAGCAAGCCTCACACATGGCCAGCAAGACCTCCACAAAACACGACAAGAGTGACGTCATTGCGGCAATCAAGGCTGGCAATTTCAAAAGCCACGACAGAAGCAGCAACCAAAGTGGTACATCGACCCCACGCATGCAAAGACAATGTTACAGATATGGGATGGCATTTCCGCAAGCAGGTTCCTGCCCGGCGCTCTCCCAACAATGTGGCAACTGTGGCAGGGAAGGACATTTTCAGTCTGTATGCAGGGAAGGAATACCATTTCCCACACCACGTTTGGGTGTGAGCTCGCAGAACAGACCGACCCAAAGAATGTTCCCAACCCAAACTCACCAGGCACGGTTCTATTCACAAGGACCGAGGCGATATGTACGAGTGGTGGAAGAAGTGTATCCTGATGAAGACAGCCAGGAATATGCGGCGCAAGGACAAACCGTGCAAGTCATCGATGAATGTGATGGACCACCACCGCTGCGACGTGAGTCGCTACTCAATTCTCAGAGCGACTGCGACTACGATAGCACATTTGACCCACATGCCCATGATGAGTTTGTCAATCTTATAATGGATGAACAGGAAGCCCAGGAGGCGCCCAGAATACCAATAGACATTGGTGACAATCGATTCTGTTTTCTGATTGACTCGGGAGCGACGGTCAACGTCATGGGAGAAAAAGAATTTCAATCACTTCACAACAAACCAGTTCTGCACCCGTCAACTTCGAAAATATACCAATGGGGAGCAGATGCGCCGCTGAAATGCATAGGGTCATTCAAAAGGAGACTAACTTTCGCTGACAAATCCACTGACACTGTCATTCACGTCATAAGAAGCCCCACCAAAGGGCGCTGCTTGCTGAGTTACAGGACGGCATCATGTCTGGGTCTAATCAATATACCAGTCCGAGAGGGGGATGTCATCGGATCTTTGGAGTCAAATGCCAACAAGCAAGGACAAATACGTACCATGGTATCTCATGACAGCTCTGTCATCACGAAAGATGACATCATCAAGGAATTCCCACAACTGTGTCAGGGTCTAGGTAAAATGAAAGGCCCACCGATTAAGCTACACATAGACCCAGCCATTCAACCAGTCCCGCAACACCCGCGTCGGGTAGGATTCCACTTACAGGACGCAGTCTCAAAAGAGCCAGACCAACTGCTACGCGACGACATCATTGAAAGGGCCACGGGACCGACACCAAGGGTTTCACCTCTCGTAATTGTCCCAAAAGAGGGTGGTCGCCTGAGACTATGCGTGGACATGAGAGTAGCCAACACGGCCATTCAGCGAGAGCGACACCCGGGACCCAAGATTGAGGACATGATAGTTCAGCTAAACAAAGCCGTCCTCTTCTCGAAGTTAGACCTAAAGCAGGGATACCATCAGTTGGTACTTCATCCTGATTCACGACCCATCACCACATTCGCATCCCATGACGGACTATTCCGCTACAAGCGGCTCAATTTTGGAATCTCTTCTGCGGCTGAGATTTTTCACGAAACAATTCGACAGATCATACGTCCTATTAAAGGGACCCTTAATTACAGTGATGACATCCTGGTCTTTGGAAAATCTTGCAGCGAACATGATGAAACTCTCAGAGAGGTATGCCAGGCAGTACAGGTCGCTGGACTAACCCTCAACATTGACAAATGTCGGTTCAGCAAGGCCAAACTCAAGTTCTTTGGCCACATTTTCTCGGCGCATGGTATGACCCCTGACCCTGAAAAAGTGTCGACCATTTTTCAGCTAGACAGACCTACCCAGGTGGCCGACATCAGATCATTCCTAGGGATGGCCGGGTACTGCGCTCGCTACATTCCGCATTTTGCCTCCATCACTGAACCCCTGAGGTGCCTACTGCAGAAAGATGTCACGTTCGCATGGTCGGAGGATTGCCAAGCAGCTTTCGACACTATTAAACACGCCCTCACAGAGACGAGGAAGCTAGCATACTTTGGCCCCGAGTGGCACACGGAGATAGTGGTAGATGCCAGTCCGGTGGGCCTAGGCGCCATCCTAGCGCAAACCAGTGGTCAGGACACGCACCCGAGGCACATAGTGGCGTATGCCAGCAGAGCCCTAGCCCCGCCTGAATCTGCCTATTCCCAGGCGGAGAAAGAATGCCTGGCGGCTGTAACACTTCCATAATTTCATCATTGGTAAGAGGCTCACCTTAATCACAGATCATCAAGCCCTACTGTCCCTTTTTGGCAACCCACGTACGAAAATGCCCCCCAGGATCGAGAGGTGGGGTATCCGTCTGCAAGAGTATGATTTTGACATCATACACAGACCAAGAGGGGAGAACAATCCAGCGGACTACCTCTCTAGACACCCGGTTGATAACCACGCACCACGGCAGGGTGACTCGGAATATATTAGCTATGTCACTGCCAACGCGTTACCACCCGCCATATCCATCGAAACCATCGCTGTTGCGTCAGCCGCAGACCCATCAATGGCGCTAGCTATCAGCTTGACAAGAAACAGCAAATGGAAAGACTTTCGCAGAGCGGTCCAAAATCACCCAGCCGCATGCCGCGATGAGATTGAGAGACTGGCGAGAGTGCACACGGAATTGGCAGTCCAGGATGAGTCTATCCTATTACGAGGATGCAGAATAGTTATCCCCACTACTTTACATTCGGAAGTCATTAAGACAGCCCATGAGGGACATCGTTGAGCGGAGAACACGGAAAAGCAACTAAGATGCAATGCATGGTTCCCCTTCATGGACGATATGGTCGACCGATGGGTTAAGAACTGCGCAGCATGTCAGTGCACTGCAAAACCTGAACCCCAGTACCGCTCAGAATAACTACAATCCCGTAACATCCTTGGGAGAGAGTCGGGGTTGACTTTTATGGACCACGGGAGGAAGGCGACTACTCATTACTGTTCATCGATGAACACTCCAGGTTCCCCATTGTGAAATATGTCAAGTCAACAGCGTTTGCCCATGTCGCTGCGACATTCAATGAAGTCTTCAGCGAATGGGGAATACCGGACACACTGAAATCAGACAATGGAGCGCCTTTCAGTGGTCATGAATTTGGTGTGTTTGCAAAACACATGGGTTTCCGACACCAGAGAGTAACACCAAGGTGGCCACAAGCGAACGGAATGGCAGAAAGGTTCATGGCGTCCATCAAAAAGACCTTACAAAGAGCACGTCTAGAGGGTGTTAACCCTCACCAAGCACTATGCAGGATGTTGAGAGACTATCGCAACACGCCTCATGAAGCCACCAACAGAACCCCAGCAGAGCTCATGATGAAATATCAGGTCAGGACCAGAATCGTCACCAATCCAGCAAGGCGGCCTGAAGCAGACCAAGAAGTCATCAAAAGAGATGAAGAAACAAAAGAGACAACTCGGGAGCAGACTGACAGAAGGAGGAGAGCCCAGTCCAAGGAATTTCAATTGGGAGATGAAGTGTGGTTCCAAAGGGCTGTAACAAGAAAGACAGACTCACAGTTTGCACCCGAGCCGCTTCAAGTAATAGCGGTGAAAGGAACGATGGTCACAGCCGCGAACGGAGAGCGCGAAGTGACTCGCAACAGCATGAGGTTTAAGCATGTCGTGAGAGGAACAGAAGACAGGCCACCTCCCGAAGATCCTGAATTTGAACGCATTGACATGAACGATGAAGCGTGGGTCCCCCTCGGACCACAGGTTCAACGTCAGGTCAACCCTGAGGAAGACACTGACGGCGGCTCAAGTCTGAAGCCGCGAGGAAGACCCCAAAGGAGCATCAGGAGACCTCCCCGGTTAGTGGAGGAGTGTTAAGGTTATTGCCAGTTGGACAGTTTTCAAAGTTACTTACAAGGACATTTGTCTGGGGGTGTTGTTATGAGTGGCTGCCCCTTTAAGGCAGCCCTCGGGTGGTGGCGACCTCACCACAGGAAATGATGGGGCAAGAGGAGGAAGGTGCCGGGAAAAAAGCACTGGTGTTTTGTATTGAAATAAAGTAAGACGTCATCCAATCTGCTGGTGTCCGTGTATTCATTGGGGCCTTCCACCCCCAACAGGCACCCTGCTGGCCAGAACAAAGTAGGCCTCTTCGAAAAGCACCACAGGCTTGTTTTTCCCCCCCACCGTGAGGTGGCAGGACACCCCCAGCTGGCCATGTTCTGATGGTGCATCACGTTGGGCATGGCCCTTGGCTGGCTTGGAGATGTGCATTGCTTTAAAAAACAAAGCCCATGGGCACAGTGGTTTCACCGCAAAGCTCAGGTGGGGCAGTGAGGACCAAGTGGGGCACAGACAGGACCCATACGCACTTCCTACAGTAATCTAGAGAAGGGTGACTGAGCTTTCTTGTTTTCTGTGTCACGTGGGTGACAGTAGGGTTCTGTCCAATAGCATCTAGCATCCTTATAGACACAGCTGATAATACATTTTTGGAATTGACGGACATCCAGACTTCCATTGGAGGCCAGCCATCGGGTAGTACAATGCATTGAAATGGTCCTGGGCAGGATGGCCTTAGGGCCCCTTGGCCAATGGGCAGCCAGACCCACTGGGCAGGGGTGCTGAGGACCCATATGCGAGCCACACGCACAAGGGTCAGGGGTGAGGAGGGGCATCACCTGTGCCTTGGACAGGGCGCATTTGAGCTTTTCCCTCCATGGAGGCACAGGGACCCCGGCAGGGTAACCCAGGTCCACTGCTGACCAGGCAAACAATCAACCCACGTTTGAGGCACGTTCTCAAAGGAGGGAGGCGCACCCCCAGCCATCATGGAGCTCAGGCCACAGCACGAGATAGCTTTTCCAAAGAGCCTGCTCAGCAGGCATGACATTGGCCTCCTGGAATGGAACCACACCCACTGCCTGGCCTCATGAGTTAATTCTCAGGAGGTTTTGTGGTGGGGGACATTCCGAAGACCTTGACAGGGCAGGCAACTGCTAAATGCATTAGAGCTTTGCAGGGCCGTGGGCACACCCTGGGCACGAAGAGGCCACTTCTCAGTAAACCATGTTTGTCAAGTTTCCCAGTTCCAGGCAGGATTCATTGACCAAGTCAATGCCTAAACGAGCAGATGTGAAGGTTTGACAAGGCCGATCCAGAGGTCATGGCTCAGATGTGTCCCAGCAAGTGACCTGGCCATCCAGGGGTGCAAACCCAGCCATTGTGCACCTGACTCTGATGCAACGCACCAGCCGCATTACTCAGCAGAGTTCCTCACAGGGGACCTAACACACTCTGGAGGGCAAAGCTGAAAGGCATTGAGGGCAGGGCTCTGGATGGCCGGGGGCACTACCTCACCCTTTGGTGCCACTGGGTAGACCATAGCTGTCAAGTTTCCTGATTCTACACAGGAAACCTCACGGCTGTCTAGTTGTTTTTCTTTCACGTAAATCATGTCAATGCAAGCTGAGAAGGTGATTTGGGGAGAAATGATTTAGATGAGAACCAGGTGAGTCCTTTGTGCAGGTTGGTTCATGGCACTCAGGGGAGCACAGGGTATGCTGTCAGTCGTGGCAGGGATATTGTCATTGTCTTGGGTGTATTCATGTGTGTTGTCCTGGGGTGAGAAGGTACAGCAGCATGGGTGCAGAGGGAGGCATGATGGAGATGGAAGGCATATGAGTCTGTTTTTACAGTTGTATGTTTATTGCATGACACTAAGGGGAGCACACAGTAGTGCTGCTGTGGATGGGGAAATTGTCACTGTGTGGGGTGTTTTTCAGGGCGCTGACCTGTGGTGATCAGGTCCGGCAGCATGGGTGTGGAGGGAGATATGATGATGGGAGGCTGGTGAGTCATTGTTTGCATTTGTTGCATGACACTCATCGGAGCACACAGTCACGCTGTTGTGGGCAGGATGTTGTCACTGTGTGGGGTGTTTTCCAGTCCATTGGCCTGGGGTGAGCAGTTCCAGCAGCATGTGGGTGGAGGGAGACATGGAGATGTGAGGCTCCTAGGTCATTGCTTGCAGTTGTTGCATGGCACTCAAGGGAGCACAGGGTACAGTGTCATTGGGTGCAGGGATTTGTTATCTGCTTTGACCTTGCGTTTGACTTTCTTTTGAGGCATTCTGCAAGGGGAGACAGTTGCTGCTATGCAAGAACACAGGGCTGTGGAATTTCTGCAAGCCACACCTCAGGCAGTGTAGACTGGTTTCGCCACCTCCTGAGAAGTGCATTGGTATATGACTGAGGACGTCTGGAACAGACTCTCAAGGGACAATACTGCCATGTGAGATGGACATTTTATTTGGACTCAAATAGCACTTTTCTCAGTCTCTATGACTATTTATATGGAGATTTGTTTTATGAGCTGTATTGTTGGCAGATAATGGAGTAGCCACTCCACCTGTATATTAGGGTGACACACGCCTAGAGTGTGCAGAGCAGTCCTCGCAGGCATGTGTTCCTGCTTACATTATGTGCTGTGCCTTTCTACTTCTGTTCTCCTCTGTGTGGTTGTGTGTCTGAGTGCACAATTATTAGTGGTGAGCATGTCAAAGAGGTAACAGGTTTCATTGACTGTGTTGTGTGTGTTTGTGTCAGGAACAAGAATACTGTTATTTTCACTTGCTATGACTGTGTCAATGGTTTGTGCACTTGATTTGATGGCTATATACACACAGTGTTCCTCACCCAGACACACATTCTCAGGATATTCTTATGGACAAGGTGGATTACCCTGATTCAATATTGAAGGGCATCAGGGATGTTGCTTCGCTTTGTTTGCTCCACAAGGGCTGCTATTCAGGTGAAGTAGGTTTGCACAACCTGAATGTGTGCATCCTGTTCCACTACCATTTGGCCTGCCAAGGGGATGGGTGGTGCCTGTGGCTGGGGTCGATGTCCCTCCTGCAGCTCTGCTGGAATGCCATGCTATGTGGCAACATTGAGCAGTACACAACATGCCACGATGATCGTGCATACTACTGGAGGGGCATATAGCAAAATGCCGTCAGAGTGGTCAATGGAGTAGAAGCATGACTCAAGCACCCTGAACATGTGCTCCACTATGTCCCTTGTGGCTATGTGAGCTGCGTTATACCTTACCTCACCTGGGGTGGCAGGATTCCTGAATGGTGTTAGCAGGAATGGTGAGAGCAGATAGGCACTGTCCCCTGCAAAGGTGGAAATGGTTGTTGTTAGAATCGATTGTAATAGCCTGTGATTCTGTGTTTCATGTGACTGCTTGCATGTGTGTAATAGTTGATACTCATCGATGAGCCAGGTGTTGGCAAAGGTTCACAATGCCAGGGCCTAGTATAGTGATGGTGGTGGTAAATTAAGCTATCATGCATACTTCAAGGGAAATTGGCATTCACATGCATGATAACTTCCTTCGCATTGCAGTTGACCTGTGTATGATTGAATGCCAATGCTATCAGTTGCGGTACATGTGCTCACTTTCTCGGGGGGGTGGGGAGGATGTATCGCAACATCTGTACAATCAATGGCTCACAGTACCTGTGGGAAGTGTGAAATGGCATAAAACTCCTGGTACACTCTCTGCCCATGCACCCGTGATGTTATGCAGAGCAATACCTGGTGTAGGCACCGGGATTGCCTGGCCTGAGATATGCCAACAGCAATGGCAGAGGTGTGCTGGAATGAGCCCGTTGCCAGAAAATGTAGCAGATGGTGGGTGATCCAAGGTCTTCCTCCTACTCCCTGACCAGGTCTAGGATGACATGGAGAGGGAGTCTGTACCTTGCATTCACTTCCTCATCTGGCATCCCAAATAGCGTTGCGTGAGGATGGAAAATCCTGTCCCTCACCAACCTTCTCCTCCTCCTTCTTCCGTGAACTGTCACTGCCACTAAAGCAAGATTCATCCTGGAAATCCTATTTTGCAATTGTGTGCATGACACGCTTTTATACATGACCTTTGCACTTTGTACATTGCGGCCCATTTCATGTTTCCATGAGATCACGAGGTTTGCGTGTGCCTTTTCACCCATGAATTGAGTTATGTTTTCTCTTCACTGGGCATTTTATGTGCGCGTCCATCAACACGCCCACGTTAGTCTTCATTTTGCGCAAAGAATGGGGAATATGTATCTTCCACCCACTATTTTTAACTTTGCGCAGGCCATTCCAACACTTTGCGCTGTTTATTGCGCAAAGCACTTGGCACAGCACTAAGTGCTGTTGAACCAGCGCAAAGTGTGATCCATGAATCGGCTACGGGGAATTTTGTGCTGTGCAAACAGCACTTTCTCGGCGCAAAGGCAAAACGTTCCATCAGTCGGTTGCTTATAGCGGTGTTAGTGGCATTAGGTGAAAATTGTTTTTGCTGATCAAACAGTGACAAAAAGGCCTCTCTGATGTTATTACTATGCATCCCAAGCAGAGACTTCTTTATGGGAGGGCAAAAGGGGCACTTGCCCCGGGCCCCTGCCTTGGAGGGGGGCCCCAAAGTGCAGCCTGATTATAAGATGTCAATTTCCATTAGTCACCAAAATTAAACATCACACGTCAGGATATTTTATTGCATGCTGCTGAGCCTCTAAACATATTACCTGCTGTTGCTGACAAGTACATTCTGCTCCAATCTTTTCATCCTGTAATGCTTTCTACTTTCACTGTTGTATACAGTTTGTTCGGCACAACACCTGTAGCATTCTCATCTTTCTGTAGGGATTATTTTGATCATGTGCAATAGCCAAAGTTGACATGGATATTGATAAATTTGAGTGTCGCAATGGTTCAGAGGATAGCTCAGTGTGCTAAGCACTCACTGCCGAGATTTGCGTTCATATGCAAAATTACAGTACCACATTCCAGCAAGCCTGACTGAGCCTTTCCAATGTATGATGTTGATAAGCATGCAAGTATATGTACTTTGATTTTTAGCACACCAGGTGTCATCCTCACCAATGTACCTGCACCAGATAGCGGTTGCCATAGAAACTAACATAAAGTCAGTATGTTGAAGGTCTAGCAATGTGTTTGTTCACATGGGGTGTTGTAAGACCTAGGCAGGCACCTCCAATGACAAAGTGCTAGTCCACAGAGGTGATTATCTATCCAAATTCCAGACTGAGGAAGCAAAGTGTTCATGCTTGGATCCTTGCTTTGCCAGCAGATGATAGTGATCCTGGACAAATCTTTTATCACTGACAGTACTTTGTTGTATTCTATGAAAAGGTTTGTGTTGAGTAACATGATTTGAATATTTTCCAAGTCAATTCTGTAAAATGTGATTATTTTAGTTCAGGGTAAGAACTAGAAAAGAAAGTGGTAAAGTGCAGACATTTTTTTTTTTTATTAAACATAGTTTATTATTAGACTTTTTGTTACAGACACCTCTCTACTCAAATGGCAAAAGGCCCTTTGTCCCACCTTAATACTTATACATCAAGCGCATCAATAAAGTTTATCACCGAGCACGTAAGGTGGACCGAGCTCCCACTCAGGATTCGATGCCACCAGTCCTCCATATTCTCATTTCTCGGTGCGTATTTGCTCAAATGTATAGATCTTATGGATCGTAGTTCAGGGCAAGCAACTACCAAGTGTCTCACAGTTTCAATTTCACTTTGACAAAATCTGCACCAATTATCTCGAGTCTCTGGATCCTTTCTTCTTAATAAGATTTCCTTTGTTTTTATCGCATTCATTCGTAATCGGAGGAAACGATCACGATAATGTCTTGATGGAAACTGTAGGAGATATCCCGGCATCTTGTTCATTTTATTAATTGTCGGCCCAAGTTTGGGCGCAGATACCTGACTTTCCAGATTGTCCATGTTTCGTGCCCATGCCCATTCTTTTAATTTTTTCCTTGCTATTGCAGAGAGGGTGTGAATCTCAGCATCACCTTTTAACAAATGTGTGATCCTGGGCATCTCATTTGTATTGCCTCACCTGTCAAAATTGCTAGTCCATAAAACTTTGTCCTTTGAAGTGATTTCGTTCTCAGGGTATGATCTTTAAAAAAGATTCACTCATGGTTTCACTGGCTATATACAGTGTTGCTTCCTCTATAATAATAGTAAGCATTGATATATTGCACACCAGAGCCACTTGTTTGTTTGCTCTCAAATGCAACACTACTTGATAACAATGTTCCTCTTCTAATCTCAGTCTGTTTGGATACAGACACCTTTCTGGTATATTCAAATCTTCATCCACTCTCTATTCTATGGTATGTGTAGATTTCTCCTTGCTTCCCATTGGTCACCTGTAGCCATGCGTGAGCACTTTTGCATTCTATGAGGCAGCTAATCTGAGTCGTTTGTTTATTCTGGATTATGTGCATCTTTTTCAAACGATCTATGTCCTGCAGTTATACCATGTCCGATATACCTTCCGTGTGGCTGTTTTTGATTATAAGTGTCAGGATTGAGGCTGGTGGGGGCTCTAGCCGTGTGGCAGGTACACTAATGGGGCGTAGGATTCATCCTACATTATTCCCCAGGCGTGTCCTTCATCCCTATTTCAGGAAACAGCCTCCGGGACGAAGGACAGCCCAGGAACTACGTTTCCCAGCAGGCCGAGCGTGGCACAGGCCTGCTGGGATGAAGTCAGCCACACCCGCGCGAATGCGCATGCGCGAGCCACACCCGAAGTCCCACGCTTGCGATTCCGGCCAGCAGAGAGGAAGGACGTGCAGAGCCTGAGCTCCTGACGGCAAGCCTACGTGGGGCTCCCCGCCGCCTGTTAGCCACCCCAGGCCTCGCGTGACTAATGAGATAAGTGCAGAGCAAAGCGCGCACGTTCCGGCAGCACTCTAGAGACAGTAAATTAGCGGAAGTCGCGCTTGGTTTTCCGAACTGGAACCGCGCCCGAGGCGGTTTAGGAATGCATGGCGCTCCGTCCAATAACCCAGCATGAGACACCATTAACACGTGATTGTGTTTCTAGACGAAGAATGCTTCCTATATGTGTTTAGACTGGAAAGACACAATTTCTGAACTATTAATCCCTAAACAGCGACTCCGCTCATATGTACGCTTTCATTCTGACTTTATTCTTGCCTCTTGCAGTGCTTGTGAGGTACAGAACGTCATAGGGGTCTAGCAGCCCGAAAAGACCAGAAGACTACACGGCAGTGCCGAAGCTAAGTGCAATTTCCATTGTTACTGAAGGGCATGTTTAGAAACTGGGTATTGAATGTATCATTCTGTATGATGTAAATGTAGACGGTAGTATCATTCTGTATGGTGTGAGTGCAGACACAGCTTCCCTCCATGAAGTAATGGGTGGATAGCGGTAGAACTTAAGGTCCAGTAACTGGTTGAGGGCTCCAGTACAAAAGCCTAACATCATCTGGCATCAGAGTATTGTTGAATGTGAATTGAACATAGTAACTGGTCTGGGGCTCCAGTACAAAGGCCCATTCCGTCTGGTATTAGCAGGAGTGCCAGTGAATGCAAAAGCACCAGGGCGGAGAACTCCAGATACAGGAGCCGGAGCTGAGGAGCATGTTACCCTGATCTTCCCCATCCCCATCCATAACTTCTTCCTCTCCCTCTTTCCGGTGTTCCCAAACAACCTCTACCCATCCAACCATCGGACCCTAACCCTCTTTCCCCCTAGGTCAAGGCGGCCTGCGCTACTTGCTCCCAGGTACCAAGACCCGACGGGGAGGGAGGTGTTCTAGCCGCGTTTGTGCTGCCTCTGCGTTGAGAAGAAAGAAGTCTGACAGAATCGCAAGCCCAAGTATTCATCAGACGCCTGGGCAGCACAACCATGGCAGATGTAGTAGCATTACTCCAGGAACTCAAGACTGAGTTAATAGCAACTAGGCAGGATTACCAGAATTTGGCGGGTCAGGTGCACACCCTTACTATCCAACAACAAGCCCAAGCCACGCCACTGCCTAGGCCCCCTCCGCCGACCCCGGTTCAGGTGCAGGTCGCTACTGAACCCCAACTGCCTCTAGCTGCGCCCGAAAGGTATCATGGAGACCCTCAAACCTTTAACCAATTCATCATGCAATGTCAATTGCATTTCCTGACCAAGCCGGCAGTGTTTCGTACAGCACAGTCCCGCACAGCCTTCGTGATTTCATATTTGAGTGGAGATGCAGCTTCTTGGGCCACACCCTTGGTTCGAAAAGATGACGCTCTGCTTTATAGTTGGGATATCTTCTTAGAGGAGTTCGGCAAAATCTTTAATAGACGAGCTGCTACCTTAATTAAGAATAGGGAACTATTGACTCTAAGACAAGGGAGCAGAGATTTGGTTTCATATGTAACAGCGTTTAACCGGTTGGCAATGGAAACCGACTGGCCACAGGAAAAAAGAATGGCTCTGTTCTACCAGGGACTACGGGAGGACTTAAAGGATCTCGTGGCTCAAGTGGATCCCCAGCCAGATGAATGTTCCGCGATGATTGACCTAGCACTCAGGTTGGATCAAAGACAGAGTGAGCGACGGCAGGACAGGCGGAAATGGGACAATAAGCCGATAGTGAGGTTGGACCAGCAAAAACTAACCAGAGCAGTGGAGAAGGGAACTGAGGAACCTATGCAAATTGGCTTGGTGCGGGGACCACTGAGCAAGGAGGAGAAAGAAAAGAGGCGCAGAGACAAGTTATGTCTATATTGTGGAAAAGCAGGGCACTTCGTGCGGGAATGTCCTACCAAGCCCATTAAAGGAGGGCCTTCGGGAAACGAGAAAGCTCGCCCATGAGGGTGGTAGGAGCGAGCGAAGCAGAAAACACCCCATTGAATTTGGCTAATGTGCACACGACTCAGGAAGCCCACATCACAGTGATCGGGAATTTGCACTGGCAAGAGGAATGGGTGCCCATTACTCTGATGGTGGATTTGGGCGCCACAGGTAACTTCGTGGATGTCCAATTAGCTCGGAAAATGGGTCTCCCGTTACGTGCTAAGCCTCTACCAGAAGAAGTGAAGTCCGTAGACGGGTCCCCGTTAGTTCCAGGGCCAGTGACTCAGCAAACAGAACCGTTGCACCTGAAAATGGGTACCACACACCAGGAAATCATTGTCTTCGATGTCATAGCGGCCCCTCAATTCGGGTTTATCCTGGGACTGACTTGGCTGCGACTTCACAATCCACAGGTGAACTGGAAGGCCGGCTCAGTTTCTTTTACTTCTGTCTTCTGTCAAGAATATTGTTCAGTATCTGTTCCACAGTTCGTCGCAGGAAGTGCACTCCCAGAACTACCTCAGGCATATCAAGATTTTCGGGATGTTTTCAGCAAGGCCGCCGCCGAAACCCTACCGCCACATCGGCCGTTTGACTGCCGGATTGATTTGGAAGCAGGGGCAGTACTTCCTTGTAGTAGGATATATGCTCTCACAGAAGCAGAAAACCAGTATCTGAAAGATTATATTGAAACAAATCTGGCAAACGGGTTTATCCGACACTCTACGTCACCCGTTTCCTCCCCCTTATTCTTCGTACCCAAAAAGACTGGTGACCTCAGAACATGTATCGACTACAGGGCAATCAACAAAATTACCATCAAGAACCGCTATCCTTTGCCTTTGATACCGGTGTTGTTGGATCAGGTGCGTGGGTCGACAATTTACACCAAATTGGACCTGCGTGGGGCCTATCATCTGGTAAGGGTACGCAACGGTGATGAGTGGAAAACGGCATTCCGGATGAAATTTGGCCTGTATGAGTATCAGGTTATGCCGTTCGGCCTATGCAACGCCCCAGCAGCTTTCCAGCATTTTCTGGATGAAGTGCTCCGCGGGTACCTGGACGTGTTCGCGGTGGTCTACATTGATGACATTTTGATTTATTCCCAGAACTTGGAGGATCACCAAAAACACGTCCGGGCAGTCCTACAGAGGCTTCGGGAACATCACCTATATGCAAAACTCGAGAAGTGTGAGTTCCATCAATCCACTGTGGAGTTTCTAGGGTTCATTCTGTCACCTCAAGGAGTCACCATGGACAAGAAAAAAGTACAATCCATCCCGGATTGGCCTCACCGAAATCAGTAAAAGACATTCAAACAGTCCTTGGCTTCGCCAATTTTTATCGTCGCTTCATAGAAGGATTCGCCAAGAAGGTACAGCCCATGACTAGACTGTTACGGAAGGGGGTAACCTTTTCCTGGGATGAAGCGGCTGAGACAGGCTTTCAGGCTCTTGTAACGCTCACCTGATTCCCGCAGAGGCGCCGGTCTTGACTGGGTGAATGCCGTATCTTCAAAGGTGATGTGTAACACACGGTTGGCTCTTTGGGCTGGACCTCTGTGCACTGTATGTCTGACTCGAAGAGTAAGATGTCTGCAGATAGAAAATATGGGATTAATGAACTGGGGTTATTGGGTGCCTCTCTCCTCTTCCCTTTCTCTTCTCCTGTCGAACCCCAAAGGTTAACGCCCTCACCTTAGGTAAGTGAACGCCGAGCTCTCCATCTGCCTCGGGGCAGGGTGCCGTAACCAGTTTCTTCACTGGATAAGGATGCAGGCCTCTTGACCTCAGAGGACTGCTGTCCGTCGTTAACTGCACGAACGGTAAGTTCTGGGCACTTCAAATGTCTTAAAAGTCTTTTGTAATGATATCTCTTGTTTTGCAGGGTTCCGGCGATGGCGGATGGCGGGCTGATGAGAGTTGAGGATCGAACCCGCGTGAGGAATAGAAGCGCCTGGAAGCACGTAAGTAAGCGCTTGTAGCCTGCTTCACGATGCGCACTAACTGTCCCTTTTATCGTGCAGGTACAAGTTCGGAGCTTTAGAGAAGCTGAAGGGTGCTGGAATACCCACTGGATTCGGCGTGGGAAGGAGTAATGGCACGTGAGTAATAAAGTTGCCCAATGTCTTTAAACGCACCTTCTTTTGTCTTTCAGATGCGGGATGCAGCGCTGAAGGCCTCCGGAGCGTGCGAAGAGCTGGTAAGCTTTTGTCTTTCAGATGCCGGAATGCAGCGCGAGGCGTTGGTGACAGCCGATGGACCAGGTAAGAGATGCGCTGCCACTGAAGACCGTAGTGCTAACCTGTTCTTTCTTTGTCTTTACAGGTGCTGCTGAAGACTGGATTCCAGGATGGTAAGCCTTTGTTCCCTTAGGCCCAGGATCAGAAGCAGAAGACACGATGAGCGTTCTGCTGCAGAGAATGCAGAATAACACAAAGCAAGATTCATCCATCGGGTGTGGTTTAAATAGCCTCCTGTAGTGCTTAGGTGTCTCCTTCCACAGCCACGCCTAGGTAAGAAAAGAGTTCCTGCTTTCCAGAAGAGTTCCAGTGTTCTGAACCTAGGGAGTGGCTCCTGCCCCACCCAACAGGAAAAGTAGTCCCAAACAGAAGAGGATCAGGGGTTCAACTGGCAGGTAAGTAAGCAGCATGGTCTGCTGCAGGTAAGTCCACCCAAGCATTATGAGCACGGCGCTTCCAGCGCTGGGACTGGGCATCTTTATGAGCCTGGTGCCACTGGCGCCAGGACAGGGTCCAAAAGGTCCCAATTGGGACTGGCTGGCACTCGGAACCGGGGTTTTGGGTCTGCTTCCAAGGGAGTCGGGCAAGTCCTGATCTTTTGGAAGCAGAGATCATGACAGCACCCCCCCTCAAGGCCCCTCCCAAACCGGGCTTCTCCGGGGGTTTGGGCTTGTTAGGAAATGTTCGATGAAATCTTTTGATTAGACGAGGCGCGTGGACATATTCTGCAGGTTCCCAGGATCTTTCTTGGGGACCGTAGCCTTTCCAGTCAATCAGGTAGAATAGTTTAGATTTGGAGATCTTGGAATCCAGGATGCTTTTGACTTCAAACTCGAGTTCTCCATCAACTAGAATAGGTTTTGGAGATGTAGTTAGTCGGGTTTGAGGTTGCACGGGTTTTAATAGAGAGACGTGGAAGACCGGATGTATCTTCATGTGAGGGGGCAAGTCCAACTTGACCGCTACTGGATTTACTATGGTAGTGATGGAATAGGGACCAAGGTATCTTGGGTTGAATGTGCGTGGTCCTTTTAGAGGTAGATATTTGGTGGATAACCAGACTTGATCTCCTACTTGATATTGGGGGGCTTCCTTCCGATGTTGGTCTGCTCCTTTCTTGTATTGTTCTTTAGCCCTTTGAAGGTGAGAAACGGCTTCCTTAAAGGCTTGGGTGATTGTAGAATGCAGGTGGTCTACTGCTGGTGTTCCAAGATCTTGGAGTGGATCCAACTCCGAGGTTCAAGGGTGACTACCGTATAGAAGAAAAAACGGGGTCTTCCCAGTTCCCGAGTGGACAGAGTTATTGTAGGCATATTCGGCTATCCAAAGGATATCTTTCCAAGTTTTTTGAGTTTGTTGTAGCATGCAGCGCAAATACTGTTCCAGAGTTTGATTGGTCCTCTCGGTTTGTCCGTCGGTTTGAGGGTGGTGGCTGGTCGAAAGTCTCACATCAATTTGAGCCGACCGACAGCAACTTCGACAAAAATGAGAAATAAATTGACTACCTCGATCCGAAATTAGAACTGAAGGAAAACCGTGCAGTCGGACGATGTTTTCGAGAAATTCTCGGGCCAGAGTTGCTGCTGTTGGTAAGCCTTTGAGTGGAATGAAATGCGCCATCTTGGAGAATAGGTCCACGATTACTAGGATCGTATTGTATCCGGAGCATGGAGGTAGATCGGTGATGAAGTCCATAGAAAGCGTATGCCAAGAGCGAGGCGGGATGTCAATAGGGCGTAAGAGGCCGGCTGGTTTTTCCTTTTGACTCTTGTTTTGGGCGCATACTCCACAGGACATTATAAAGTCTCTGATATCTTTTTTCCAAGACGGCCACCAGAAGTAGCGCTTGATCTTTTCCGAGGTCTTGGTCATACCGGGATGTCCTTCCATTAAAGAATCGTGATAACAAGAGATTACCTTTTTCTGTAAATCTGTGCTGGGCAGGTATAACCGTTCTTGGAAATATAATAGGTTGTCCTTCACCGTAAAGTCCTTTCCCTGCAGATGCCAATTCTGTATGTCTGCTGGAGTTACCAGTAGCCTGGCTTTATCCTTAACTTCCTCTATGGATTGTGTGGCGATTACACCTAGAATTCTTTGTTCGGGAATGATAGGTACAGGTTTAGGATTGATCAAATGTTCTTCCACTCCCATCCGAGAAAGGGCATCAGCTTTACCGTTTTTTGTACCAGGTCGATAGGTAATTATGAAGTCAAACTCGGCAAAGAATAGTGCCCAACGGAGTTGCCTAGAGGATTGAGCTTTTGCGGTTTTCAAATATTGCAGGTTTCGGTGATCTGTAATCACAGTAACAGTGTGTCGGGCCCCCAGAAGATAATGCCGCCAAGCCTTAAAGGCGGACTTGATAGCTAGAAGTTCCTTATCAGTAATAGTGTAATTGATTTCAGGGGGCGAGAATTTGCGGGACCAAAATGCCACGGGATGCAACTGATTGGTTACTGGTCCTTTTGTGATAGAACTGCCCCCATGGCAAGGCTCGAAGCATCAGTTTCAACGATGTAGGGGAGTTCTGGGCGAGGATGTTTTAAGATCGGTGCAGAGATAAATCTAGTCTTCAAATTCTGGAAAGCTTGTTCCGCCTCGGTAGACCATTCAAAACGTTTGTTTTTCTTTAGCAAGGCGGTAATGGGCTGGACTATTCGAGAGAATTTGGGGATAAACCTGCGTTAAAAGTTAGCGAAGCCTAACATGCTTTGAACACCTTTTACGGAGGATGGCGATGGCCATTTGAGAATTGCATCGACCTTCTTTGAATCCATACGCACTCCTCTAGGTGATAATATGAATCCCAAGAATTCAACTTCAGTCACGTTGAAAACACATTTTTCCAACTTAGCGAAAAGTTTGTGTTGATGCAATCTCTCGAGGACCATTTTCACGTGTTTCCGATGTTCAGTTTCCGATGAAGAATAAACGAGGATGTCGTCAATGTAAACAACAACACACACATCTATGAGCTCTCTGAGGACATCGTTCATAAAATATTGAAAGGCGGCCGGGGCATTGCAAAGTCCGAAGGGCATGACCTGATATTCAAATAGCCCATACTTGGTGCGGAAGGCCGTCTTCCATTCATCGCCCTCTTTTACTCGTACCAAGTGGTAGCCTCCTCTAAGATCCAGCTTTGTATATATGCATGCTTTTCTGACTTGGTCCAGGAGTTCAGGGATCAAAGGTAACGGATATCTATTCTTAACGGTGATCTGGTTCAGGGCGCGATAATCTATACAAGTTCTAAGGTCCCCTTCTTTTTTTGGAACGAAGAACAAAGCTGAGGAAGCAGGGGACTTGGAAGGACGAATAAACCCATTCGCTAGGTATTGATCCAGGTATTATCGGAGGTGAAGATTCTCAGGCTCGGTGAGGGCATAAATTCTACTACAAGGAGGAGTAGATCCAGGTATCAGGTCTATCTGGCAGTCATAAGACCTATGAGGAGGTAGAGAGTTAGCCTGATCCTTCCGGAAAACATATTGGAATTCTAGGTATTCAGGAGGTAACTGGGGAGCCTCCGAGGAAATTGCTGCCAGTGCAACACCAGGTCGAGGGTGACAAGTAGAGACACATTCTGGAAACTGAACCGTTCTTGCTCGCCAATCGATCTGAGGATTGTGCTTCTCTAACCAAGGAATTCCTAGAATAATCTGGAACTGAGGGGCCTTGATCACATCGAACACGATCTTCTCATGGTGTCCATCTTGACTTACTAGCGTCACTTCTTGGGTGGTATGCGTTACTGGTCCGGAGGCTATCTCCGTACCATCCACCGTAGTAATGACGTCCTGTACAGCCTTTGGACAAAGAGTCAGATTCATCCTCGAAACCATTTCATGATCCACATAATTGCCGATGGCACCGCTGTCGACGTAAGCTTCAATCGCATGTAATCGATCCGGATGTTCAGGGCTAATGAGGACCATAGGTATCACGAAATGCGAGGTCACTGAACTGGTTTTAACGCTCGGCAAGAGGACCTCTATTCTTGTCGGGCAAGGTCGTTTCCCTGCTCAGAGTTTGTGACCCTGGTAACTGCAGCTCCTACTGCCTTCTTGGCTGGTTTCACCGGACAGTCTCGAAGAAAGTGCCCCGAGTTTCCGCAATAGAGGCATAATTGCAGCTGTTTTCTCCTTTCCCGCTCCTTTTGTGTTAGTGGTCCTTTCAGGCCCCCTATTTGCATGGGTTCCCCGGAGTCTACTCCTTTGGTAGGAGTTGGTGGTTTGGAAAATACTCGAGCATCAAACTTGGAACGATCGGCCTTCCTGTTCTGCAGTCTGTGGTCAATTTGAACGACTAAGTCAATATAGTCCGAACAGTGTTGCGGGGGATTCACTACTTGGGCTAACACATCTTTGAGCTCTCCACGTAGACCTCTATAAAACAGCGTAATCCTTTTGTCCTCAGGCCATCAAGTTTCCACTATCAGTCTGTTGAAAGACGCAATATAAGCCAAAAGGTCTTCATTACCCTGTCGCAATGAAAGGAGCTCATTGTCCAAGGCCTGCCCCTGTGAATGTCTTGCAAACAGTTTTTCCATACTGAGCTGAAAAGCTTGAAAATCATGGAGAACCGGATCATCTTGATTAACTAGAGGGATCGACCAGTCTGCCGCATTGCCACTAAGGTACGAAAGCACGAAAGCTACCTTAGCTTGATCAGTTGGAAAGGCTGCTGGCCGGCATAAGAAGTGCAACCGGCACTGATTAATAAATACTGCAAACCTCTTTGGGTCACCAGAAAATCGTTCGGGCGGAGCCAGAGGTACATTCCCAGGTAGGTTGATCTGCACTGGGTTCGTAGAGGATGTTGAAGGAAGATTTGCCCCTGATGCGGGTAACGGAGTTTGTCCGGCTTGTGACTGTAGCAATTGTCTAGCGAGATCGTCTGTTCGCTCCTTGGAAATAATCAGTTCCCTTCTTAGAGCATTCGTTTCCTGACGGGCTGCATGCACTTCTGCTCTTAGTTCCCCAAGTAACTGGACTAGCTGGTCGGTATCCGAGGTTTCCATAGCGCCTGGGTGGGAGTTTTGCGGTAGGCTTTGTGTTCTGTAACGCTCACCTGATTCCCGCAGAGGCGCCGGTCTTGACTGGGTGAATGCCGTATCTTCAAAGGTGATGTGTAACACACGGTTGGCTCTTTGGGCTGGACCTCTGTGCACTGTATGTCTGACTCGAAGAGTAAGATGTCTGCAGATAGAAAATATGGGATTAATGAACTGGGGTTATTGGGTGCCTCTCTCCTCTTCCCTTTCTCTTCTCCTGTAGAACCCCAAAGGTTAACGCCCTCACGAACGGTAAGTTCTGGGCACTTCAAATGTCTTAAAAGTCTTTTGTAATGATATCTCTTGTTTTGCAGGGTTCCGGCGATAGCGGATGGCGGGCTGATGAGAGTTGAGGATCGAACCCGCGTGAGGAATAGAAGCGCCTGGAAGCACGTAAGTAAGCGCTTGTAGCCTGCTTCACGATGCGCACTAACTGTCCCTT
Source organism: Ambystoma mexicanum (assembly GCF_040938575.1). Lineage (NCBI taxonomy): Eukaryota > Metazoa > Chordata > Amphibia > Caudata > Ambystomatidae > Ambystoma > Ambystoma mexicanum. The sequence goes on along the minus strand of NC_090937.1, from coordinate 1,052,336,417 downwards.
TTATCTTGCAGGTACAAGTTCGGAGCTTTAGAGAAGCTGAAGGGTGCTGGAATACCCACTGGATTCGGCGTGGGAAGGAGTAATGGCACGTGAGTAATAAAGTTGCCAAATGTCTTTAAACGCACCTTCTTTTGTCGTTCAGATGCGGGATGCAGCGCCGAAGGCCTCCGGAGCGTGCGAAGAGCTGGTAAGCTTTTGTCTTTCAGATGCCGGAATGCAGCGCGAGGCGTTGGTGACAGCCGATGGACCAGGTAAGAGATGCGCTGCCACTGAAGACCGTAGTGCTAACCTGTTCTTTCTTTGTCTTTACAGGTGCTGCTGAAGACTGGATTCCAGGATGGTAAGCCTTTGTTCCCTTAGGCCCAGGATCAGAAGCAGAAGACACGATGAGCGTTCTGCTGCAGAGAATGCAGAATAACACAAAGCAAGATTCATCCATCGGGTGTGGTTTAAATAGCCTCCTGTAGTGCTTAGGTGTCTCCTTCCACAGCCACACCTAGGTAAGAAAAGAGTTCCTGCTTTCCAGAAGAGTCCCAGTGTTCTGAACCTAGGGAGTGGCTCCTGCCCCACCCAACAGGAAAAGTAGTCCCAAACAGAAGAGGATCAGGGGTTCAACTGGAAGGTAAGTAAGCCGCATGGTCTGCTGCAGGTAAGTCCACCCAAGCATTATGAGCCCGGCGCTTCCAGCGCTGGGACTGGGCATCTTTATGAGCCTGGTGCCACTGGCGCCAGGACAGGGTCCAAAAGGTCCCAATTGGGACTGGCTGGCACTCGGAACCGGGGTTATGGGTCTGCTTCCAAGGGAGTCGGGCAAGTCCTGATCTTTTGGAAGCAGAGATCATGACAGCTCTAAAAAAGGCTTTCGTTACTGCCCCGGTGCTAATACATCCTGATCCAACCAAACCATACATTGTCGAGACGGACGCCTCCAGTTATGCTGTGGGGGCCATTCTTTCGCAACGAACTGAACATGGACAATTACACCCAGTTGCCTCATACTCCCGAATGTTGTTACCCGCAGAACAAAACTATGCCATAGCTGACAAGGAACTGTTGGCGATAAAAACAGCATTCGACGAATGGCGACATTATCTAATGGGGGCTCGACATACTGTAACCATTTATACCGACCACCGAAACTTGCAGTTCTTGAAATCAGCAAAGGCTCTCAGTCCCAGGCAGCTCAGATGGGCCATGCAGTTCTCCGAATACGATTTTGTAGTCACTTATCGCCCAGGAGTTGAGAATCGAAAAGCAGACATTCTATCGAGGTATCCGGAACCAGATCCCGATCAATCCACCACAAGAGTAGAAGAGCCCAAGCCAATGGTTGATCCCAGTCGTGTAATCGGGAGTGTAGCTGCGGATGCAGTTTTCGATACTGTTAGAAAGGCGATGTCAGCACAGCAATTAGTCCAATGGGCTAGCCAGAACAAAAACCAAACTATTAAGGAAGGATTACCTTTTTTTAAATCAGCCTTGTATTTACCCACGACACCCCTGCAACAACAAGCCATTAAATGGTGTCATGACTCAAAATTCGTAGGTCACCCCGGAAAAGCTAAAACAATTGAATTAATAAAACGCCATTTTTGGTGGCCATCCACACCTAAGGATGTTCATACATATGTGACCCAGTGCGAAACTTGCCTCAGAAACAAATCTGATCATCAACGACCATCAGGAACTCTACAACCCTTACCGACGCCTCCCGCTCCTTGGCATTCCGTGTCTATGGATCTAATTGTGGATCTACCATTAAGTCGAGGGTTTAACACAATTTATGTAATAGTGGATTATCTCACCAAAATGGCTCACTTCATACCATGCACTGGTACCCCGTCAGCCAGTACTCTAGCAGACTTGTTTTTGCAGCATGTCGTCCGCCAGCATGGCTTACAGCACATTGTCATCTCTGATCGTGGACCACAATTTACGTCAAGGTTTTGGCAGGCCTTCTGTAGATCTGTGGGTATGGACATACGACTCTCCACCGCTTATCACCCAGAAACTGACGGGCAGACGGAGAGGCTGAATCAGACTCTCGAACAATACCTCCGGTGCCTTACTCTTGGTAAAGAGGATAATTGGGCAGACGTTATTTGGTTAGCTGAAATAGCATATAATAATGCAATACATACTTCAACCAAGACGACTCCTTTCTACAGTAACTACGGGTATCATCCCCGCTTTCAACCACCCTTGTAGGACACGTACCCGAAGTACCAGCCGCGAAGAAAAAACGTCTTGAAGAAATATGGCGTTCAGTGCAGGAGAACTTGAGAGCAGCGAAAAAGGCTTATAAATACCAAGCAGATAAAGGAAGGCGACCAGGTCCACAATACCAGGTAGGGGATAGGGTGTGGCTATCCACTCGTCATCTCCGGCTACAGGGATCACGAAAGTTCATGCCCCGGTTTATCGGCCCGTTTCCAGTGCAAGCTTTGGTGGGACCAGTAGCTGTACGGTTGATTTTACCGGCACACATGAAAATACATCCTGTATTCCACATAGCTCTACTCAAACCAGCCCCGGCCACTTCCAAAAACCAAGAATCCTCCTCCTATTCTAGTCAATGATCAACCCCAGTTTGAGGTCCGCAAAATCCTTAATTTCCGTTGTACCCGGCGTAAACTCTTTTACTTAGTAGATTGGAAGGGGTATGGCCCGGAGGATAGGTCCTGGGAGCCCGCTGAAAACATCCATGCTCCTCGGCTCCTTCGCCTTTTTCATTTGTCAAATCCATCTAAACCTGGGCCTGCCGGAGGGAGGGGGAGTACTGTCAGGATTGAGGCTGGTGGGGGCTCTAGCAGTGTGGCAGGTACCCTAATGGGGCGTAGGATTCATCCTACATTATTCCCTAGGCGTGTCCTTCATCCCTATTTCAGGAAACAGCCTCCGGGACGAAGGACAGCCCAGGAACTACATTTCCCAGCAGGCCGAGCGTGGCACAGGCCTGCTGGGATGAAGTCAGCCACGCCCGCGCGAATGCGCATGCGCGAGCCACACCCGAAGTCCCACGCTTGCGATTCCGGCCAGCAGAGAGGAAGGACGTGCAGAGCCTGAGCTCCTGACGGCAAGCCTACGCGGGGCTCCCCGCCGCCTGTTAGCCACCCCAGGCCCCGCGTGACTAATGAGATAAGTGCAGAGCAAAGCGCGCACGTTCCGGCAGCACTCTAGAGACAGAAAATTAGCGGAAGTCGCGCTTGGATTTCCGAACTGGAACCGTGCCCGAGGCGGTTTAGGAATGCATGGCGCTCCGTCCAATAACCCAGCATGAGACACCATTAACACGCGATTGTGTTTCTAGACGAAGCATGCTTCCTATATGTGTTTAGACTGGAAAGACACAATTTCTGAACTATTAATCCCTAAACAGCGACTCCGCTCATATGTACGCTTTCATTCTGACTTTATTCTTGCCTCTTGCAGTGCTTGTGAGGTACAGAACGTCATAGGGGTCTAGCAGCCCGAAAAGACCAGAAGACTACACGGCAGTGCCGAAGCTAAGTGCAATTTCCATTGTTACTGAAGGGCATGTTTAGAAACTGGGTATTGAATGTATCATTCTTTATGATGTAAATGTAGACGGTAGTATCATTCTGTATGGTGTGAGTGCAGACACAGCTTCCCTCCATGAAGTAATGGGTGGATAGCGGTAGAACTTAAGGTCCAGTAACTGGTTGAGGGCTCCAGTACAAAAGCCTAACATCATCTGGCATCAGAGTATTGTTGAATGTGAATTGAACATAGTAACTGGTCTGGGGCTCCAGTACAAAGGCCCATTCCGTCTGGTATTAGCAGGAGTGCCAGTGAATGCAAAAGCACCAGGGCGGAGAACTCCAGATACAGGAGCCGGAGCTGAGGAGCATGTTACCCTGATCTTCCCCATCCCCATCCATAACTTCTTCCTCTCCCTCTTTCCGGTGTTCCCAAACAACCTCTACCCATCCAACCATCGGACCCTAACCCTCTTTCCCCCTAGGGTCAAGGCGGCCTGCGTTACTTGCTCCCAGGTACCAAGACCCGACGGGGAGGGAGGTGTTCTAGCCGCGTTTGTGCTGCCTCTGCGTTGAGAAGAAAGAAGTCTGACAATAAGTTTCCTGTACCTATGCTAGAACACAAGTACCTTTTTTGTAGACTGCCAATGTTGCCCTTGAAATGCTGCCTGTTTATCATTATGATTACAGCAAGAATGAAGAGTGTAAGAATGCTGAAAGGGGTCTGCCATGCTTATTTTGATCTCTGTAAACAGCATTTCAACCTATGGGTTTTGATCAAGACAGACGTGGGGTGGGGTCAACAAGACATTCTATATCCCTTAATTGCTTTGGTCCAGTGGAAGGGGGCCCCAAAAGTGCTTAAGATGGCCCTGATCCCAAGAGGACAAATGAGTCAATCTATTTTTAAAGCTTACACTTAGGACTGATAAATCTCTGGTTTGTTGCATGAACGTTAGTGAACATGACATCTGTAAGCTTCTTAGCACCGGAAAACTGAACAGCTGCCCAATACTATCTCGCACACAGAGGGGTACATGAAACCCACAGTACAGCTAATTATGACAAAATTACGCACTGCAAACTTGTAGCACTAGCTGTTAATGCAGCTGTCAAATAAAAGGCCAGCTGAAGACGTTTCTGGAAACATGCCTCTATTTTTATATTACTTCCAGTCTTTTCTCAATTTTTATTTAAATATTGTAAAATGCAAGGGAGAGAAAGTATTTGCCAAATCAGAGCATCTTGCACGACATAGGCTGTTTTGGCTTTAGTTGCAATTATGCACTACCCAGATTGCATATGAATAATACCTCCAGAATGCACTTTTCAAATTCCATATGACATGACGATTGGAAACAAATCAGAGAGTCAATTGATTTCAAGTTGCTTGAAACCCCTAATTCAAGGATCTGCAACATTTGGCTGCCAGGTGTATGGCACTATCACTAAGAAATAAAAAAATACCTCTTGACTAATCTTGTAGGGATTGAGTACCTGTAGCTGCACACACAATACAAAAATACAAAAAATACAATACGTTATTATGTTCATCAACATCTAAAGAAATATAGATACGTGAACAAGCGGTTTGTTACCGTAAAATGCGTAATTTTTCGTGTTGGTTTTTCTTGTCCTGGACATTGGATTAATTAAAGTATATCTTTTTGGCTGAAACAATGGTTTCCTGCCTCAGTGTTTTACCGTGATTTCTGCATGCAAGACCGCTTCCTGGAGTGTCTTCCGCCTTCCCTGCACTTCAGTACAGGGTCTACCACATATATATATATATATATATGTATATATATATATATACAAAAAGGAAAGAAAAACAAACCGCACTCCAGGCAAACATGTACATCTCCACAGATGATAATCAGTGTACTGAAGAAAATACATCTCATCTCGTATTTTAATAACATGCTGTTTATTTTTTTTTTAAAAAGGGCAAGAAAAATGTCATGCAGTAGGTCAGTGCCAAGGGTTCAACAGAGGCAGGACGCCATCCTGCTAGAAAAGATGCGTTTCCCCCACCACTCGGCGCTTGTTCACTCCTGAGGTGGCAATGCAGACTGCAGTAATAAAGGACAAACATAAGTCCTACTGCTATGTCTGCTACTTACAGCTAGATGAGGGACTTGGTGCGAGCAGCTCGGCAGACATTTTAGAACATATAGACACAGTGGGGTAATAGTCCAAGTAAGGTAGCAAACGCAGAAAGGCCTGCACACAATAATGATGCCATGTAAATAGATGAAAACATAACAAAAGAAAACATAATAAACTAATAAAGACTGCGTTTGCTGACTGAAATCCCACATGTTTTATGCTCTAATAGCTTCACTGCAAAACCACAAGTAGTCAAGTAGTGTTATGGTGTTAAAACAAATAATCCACAAATATCCACAGCATTGAATTAGTTCCAGGATACAATAATAGAAGAAGTGAAATATGCATTAATCACCTCATACAAAAAATGGCAGCACATTTGAACACAATGGACCACATTTTGTTGGTTCATGCCACAATACAAATTTTGGAAAACAAACATGTGTTCACACAATTAGAAGCCTGGGACAATTTAATGTCTTGACCAACCGCAGATTGCTGTATGAGTATATAAAACAGCCAATAAAGTGCATGGTGCAAAATAGCAGCACATAATATTAGGAGCAACATAATGCATAATGCATAATTAACATCAATACACATAAAATTCGTAAAACTCTGTAGCTAATAAAGTGCAGAGTGCAGAGTCAAGATTAAGTCGAGCATGAAAACAAAGCAACAGAATGCATAGTGCAAGATTAGTAATAAACAACATAATGTATCAATGCACACTCAATATTAGATGCAGGCTCGTATGACAAGACAGCAAGGGCATAGTGCAAAACTAGCAGCATATATGGTAATGTGCAAAGCAATGCATCAGTGCAAATTCAGCATTATTGAAAGCTTGCACTTCAAGGCGGTAAGGTGCATAGTGCAGATTGATGGACAGTTTATACAGTAATGTGCAAAATATAGCATAAGTGCAAGTATTGCGTTTAACAGAACACATAATTTTGTACCAGGCTAAGCCCATAGTAAAAAAGTTATAATAACATTAACAATATATGTACTGCATCACATAAAAGCTCAGACATCAAGGAACACATGTATGAAAAATGGAAAAAACCAAAGATTGTATATATATCTAAGGAAAAAAACCAATGACAAAAAATAATAAGAGAAGGGGGACAACACCAACCATATAAGCCTCCCTGTCAGAATGACCAATATAGCTGAAGACCTCACGAAAAGAGCTGGAAAAAAGCGGCAGCCCAAGGGAAAAACCCAAATACAAAATAGTGATATCTTACCAAAAAGAATCCACCACAATTTAGCCCAAAGTCAAAATAGGATGCAGTACTGTGAGAGGAGGAGCAAGGAGAACATGCAGAAAAATTAATCATATATTATACAACAACATTAATGAGAAAACCACACTAACTATACGCCAATAAAAGTATATAGCTCATCATCAATATTAGGACCTTTCAGGGTTTTTGTATCAAAATCTAAAATAAACTTGGTTTCTAGCTGTCTTAGCTTTATATTCCGGTCACCACCTCTCTGATACATGGGTACATGTGCCACTCCAAAGAAAGTCAGAAGATGAAAATGATTGTCATGATACTGCTTACAGTGTTTAGCCATAGGGTAAGTGGGATCCACATTTTGTATGGCCCTCAAATGCTGCAGGACTCTCAATTTATGTTTACAGGTAGTGCTGCCTACATACCATTTCAAGCATGGGCATGAGAGGACATAGACCACAAAAGCTGTGTCACAGTTAATAAAATGTTTTATTTCATGAGTGACAGCTGTAATCTGATGTTTGTGTTACGCTCACCTGGACCCCACATGGGTGTCGATCGGACCCGGACAGCTGCGGCCTCTGTCAACGTGATGCGTAGTGCAGAGATGACTGTCTGGACTGGCGCGCCTAGTCTTGTCTGCTGGACCCGAAGAAGTATTTTCCTGCAAGTGGAGACAGGGATTAGCCACCGGTGGGTTTTAGTGATGGCCTCCCAACAGTTCTCGCTATCCCCCACTAATCACCACCGATATCCCCTTAGTAACCTCACCTTATGTTTGTAAAAGATGAGCTCTCCATCCTGCGTGTCTTGCAGGGGCGCGTAGATACCAGTTACTTCGCTGGTTTGAATGCGTTGGGAGAGTTCCGGTAAGCATTGACTCTGAAGTCTCAGGCGAGATTGGTAAGTATCAAGTTCAAAGAGTTCAATGTGCCCGATGTTCACTCTTGTCCCCTTCCTTCCTTAAGTTGCAACTGAGTTTGTGAGAAGAAGGTCTCGGAGCTGCTGCTGGCGTTCAGGTAAGAGTCTGTGTTACCCAACGCTGTCCGGTAACTATTGCATGCGTTAACGTGTTGTTTTTCTCCCTCTTTACAGATGCGGCATATGAAGATATGGAGAATAATACCGCTGGTGGTAAATCAGGTAAGTCTATGGTGGTAAGAGGTATTTGTTGATTCCCTTGGCTCACTTTGTTATTCTTGTGCCCCTAGGTGCCGGAGTACGCAAAGAAATGATGGAGACAGTGCCAGATCGAAAGATGCTGTGAGAACTGGTGAGTATGGCGCCGTGCTGGAGCTGGCGAAGCGACACGTGCAGGACTGATGTACTTTCCAAGTCGGGAGATGAAATGGATCCGGAATCAGGTGAGGAATTTGAAATAAGTTTGTTTTCTAACCTTGTCCTTTTCTTCTTCTTTATTCTAGGAGCTCCGGATTCGAGGCGGGCGTGGCAGAAGACTGGATGCTGGCTGCAGGCACGCGGGCGTGGCAGAAGAATGGATGCTGGCTGCAGGCACGGTGAGAGTCACGCTGCTGGATGCAGAATAACATGAAGCATGTGCTGCTGTTCGGGCGTGTTTTAAATAGCCTCCAAAGTAGTCCCAGGAAAGAAGTTCCCCATGACCACACCCGAGTAAAAAATAGTCCCTGTAGTAAAATAGTTCCATCCAGGCCTCACGTTGGCTTGGATTTATTTGCAGCATGGTCTGCATGAGGTAAGTAATGTCTATGAGCCTGGCGCCTATGGCGCCAGGACTGATTTTTATTATGAGCCTGGTGCCTACGGCGCCAGGACTGAACCCAGACAGCCCGTAGCTGGGGCTGCTGGGGTTTTTGTAAATGTCTGGATGCCTGCTCCCGGGGATGATGGGCTTGATCCGGATGCCCGGGGGTAGGCACCATGACAGTTTGAAAGACTTTTGCACCATTGCGTGTGGACACACCTTACATTTAGAACACTTAGAAAAGCCAGACGGGGCACCAGACAACCAGCTAGAGACAGAGTTCTTTTGTAGAGAGGGTAGGAAACTGGAAACCAATCTGTCTTTGAGTGAAGGAACACGCTTATAGGTTAGTGTTGGGCGTGCTGAAAGTAAAGGACATAAGTCTTTGTCCAAAATAAGTACACGCCGATGTTTCTGGATGATTCTATGGACTTTGGAAGAGGCATTGTCATAAGTCACAATCAAGCGAAGATCATCATTGTTTATTAATTTGTTAGCATTTGTACCATATAGAAGTTTATATCTGGAGAGGCCATGTGCCCTCAAATAGGCAGATTTAATGATTTTCTTGTTGTAGCCTTGAGTTACAAAATCCATTGCTGCCAGAGCACAACACCTGTCATATTGTTTTTTTTTGTCTTTGTTTATTTAAGAAAAAAAACCTTTACAGTTATTTCTTTAAAGTAGAAAAATACATTATAAAATTAGTTAAAAAAAATAAAACAAAACAAGAGAAAGTTGAACATTTACATTCACATATATACATTGTACAACATAAGACTTAATACTTAATGCAACATCCTACGAACGTACCAAACAATTTCTAAGCTCATGTAAAATCGATACTCATAGTAATTACAGAATAGATGGAACATAATATATATGGTCATTAGCACAGCTAGCTGGACTCACTTTCAAGTGGGTGTGTTAAACGCTAAGGAACACAGGCGGAGTGTGCAATATATTCCACCACAGAAAGTTAACAGAAAAAAATCATTGAATTTGGATGCATTAGGCCAATGCATAGTTTCTCTGCCGATTCACGGTTACTCAATCAGTTAGTTGTCAATACTTACGCCAATTTAACCTCCCTTCCATGCAACGTCTCCAGAGAGATTCCCTTGAAATATCCGAGCAAGAGAGGAAACACTCAAATATTTGAATGCGCAGTTCCTCAAAGAAAGAACAATAAATCACCAGGTGTTTTAACGTTTCGGGTGATTCAATATTCTCACAAAAGCGGCACATTGTCGAATTGGGACTCTTAGATCTAGCAGCCCAATTTTTTATCCGCTGACGTGTTAGAAATTGATCCCATTTGCCTCGAAATCGATTATATTCCTCATACGACGGATAGGACCCCATAGCATCCATCATGCTACTCCAAAAGAATCTTTGATATTTTTTTTTTGACTCGGCAGCCACATGCTCATGCTGGAGTTTCATTAATCTGAGAGAGAATGGAAGTTATTTTCACAGTTAGAAGATGTAATGATCTAATATGCGAGTCTCCCAATATTTTGTTCAATTCGGTGTATAGTGTATTTTTGGGCGGAAACAGCATTTTGGTGTAGTTTGTGATACTTCTCCAATTATGTTTAACTGACAAAGGTAATAAATTTAACTCATGGCATATCATAACATTTGGAATAGATAATGCCATGCCCAGTGCAGTTTTCCACAACTTCCCATGCAATGCATTTAGGAAATCATCAATGTCGTAACTGCATATATCTAGAGAATAAAGAATGATGGGTTCAACTTTCTGAAGGTAAAATTGTATTAATGGAAGTAAAGAAAACATACAGTATTTATGAAAAATGATTTTCATTTGTGAAGCAAGAGTTTTGACTTTTTGGTTTAGAACATTTTTCCACATTGTTAATGAATATGAGTCAGTAAGTGGATAACCTAAATAGCGAATCATAGCAGCATATTCTATTTTGGTACCATTTAGGGACCAGGAGAAGCGGTGAGACTTTGCTTTTCCTCCTGAAAAAATCAGTATGGAGGTTTTCGCAGGATTAGGAGAGAGATTATGATTATAGGTAAAGTCCGCAAATAGGTCTAATTTCCTCTGTAGCCCGAAAGGGGTTCGATCAAAGAATAGCAAATCGTCCGCAAATCCCATCCAGTCCAGCTTGAGAGCACCAAGCTTTACTGGAAAGCACTCTCCAGTCACCCATGGATCATCCAAACCCAAGAGGTATAAATTGAAGAGCACCGCTGCCATATTGCAACCCTGTTTGACACCCATTTCTGTGGAAATGGGGTCAGAGAGTGCCCCTTCTTTATTAAGGCGATTGCGATAGGAGGTGTTTTTATGCAGCAGTGCGATCAGTGCAACCAGTTGGGTTGGAATCCCCATGGTCAGCATTTTCTTCCACAGAATCTCACGAACGACACAGTCAAAAGCTGCGGTTAAGTCCAAACTAGCCATGTAAACAGGGCCTTGTTTGGAAGAGGATGTGAAGGCCTGAAGATGACATAAAATGGTGGCGTTTAGGCCACAGCCTATGTATTTCCTAAATCCTACTTGGTAGAGTGACAATAAGTTGAAGTCATTAATGTACATTTGTAATCGCTCCAACAAAAGCAGGGAAAAGATTTTCTATGAAGCGTCAGTTAGCGCTATCGGACGATAATTTGCAGGAGATTCAGGAGGACCTTTTTTGTAGATGGGAATGACAAGAGCGGAAGTCCAGGAGGGAGGGATGATGCCAGTGAGCAGAATGGCATCAAATTTGATTTTAAGGATACGAGCCCAGAATAGGGGATTGGACATATATACGCAGGGCGGTAAACCCTCAGGACCCGGGGCCCTGGAGGGTTTAAGTTTCCCTATAGCCTCAATAATGTCCCCTATCGACCACATAGCTAGTGTATCAAGTTGAAGCTTGGGCTCTCCCCTTTTAACATGCTGAAACGCTCGGGCAATTGGAATTTGGTCTTAATAAAAGAGACCCAGATTTCTGCTGTAATCGCAGTAGCAGGATCGGAGGTTATGGTGCGGAAGGTATTCCAGATTTGCCTGGAATCATGTTTTAACAGATGGTAGATAACTTTTTGGTTCTCTTCGTAATGTAGATGACCCTTCAGCCATTTCAACTTATTTCTGTAGCATTGTCTAACTATTTTTATAAGTTCTGAACAGGTTGCAAGGGAGGTGTTTCCTTTTCTGAGCCTTCTAATCTCTTAATTTTTCTGGGCTTTCAAGCGTGCCACTTAAAGATTAAATTTGTGAGCATGATTAGATGAGACTTGAACATTCTTTTTAAGAGTCTCTTTTAATTTTAGCAGATGGAATTTTATTCTGATAGTATTCAAATTTTCAATTTGTAATAGGGAGGTACCTCCTAGTAAGGTGCGATGAATAATTTCAGGATCCCACTCAAGGCAGTTGATAAAGGCGAGGCAAACTTCATAGTTCCATTTCACAGTTAGAGCATGACGATCAGGCTCTACCAGGGCAAGAAACAGCTTGTCAGCATAGCGGGCAATAGGAATATTCAGAGACAAAGCAACTATCATGTGGTCTCCTAATGTCAGCTCTAGTATCGTCAGAAAATCAACACATGAATATAGCCTTGACGAAAGAAAGAAATAGTCAATTAGGGACTTGCAATCCGCTCTTGCCCAGCAATAATTAAAGGGTTCTAATCGGAATAGCGGGGTCTGCATATCCCACTCGAGAAAGAAAGAGTTCCACATTTGCCCAGATCTCTTTGAGGCCACTGAATGGTTGTTCCACATAACACTGGGATGAGAGCTTTCATCATAACAGTAGCAATTCAGGTCACCCCCAGCAATTATTCTGGCTGTTGGGTACAAAATCAGACCCTTTTCTAACACGGCATTCAATTCATCTAAAATGGCATCGATTGGCGTGCTTAATTTATTCCAGTAAATACAAAGCAATATGACAATAATGGAAGGATCCACCTCATCTTTCAGTACGCAGGCTAAAATGGAGGCAGAACTACTAATCAATTCTGTGGAGCATCTGTGGGCGGTATTAATTAAGATCGCAAGACCACCTGACGGTCTTCCCCATGGGCCCCGACTTGCTAATTGAATATAAGCAAGGTAGCCATCTATTGCAAAGTTCGTTTGGCACATAGTTTCTTGCAATAAGATAATGTTGGGTCTTTGGTGATAATTTAGAGTATACAATTTTTTAAAATTACTTAAACCACACGGGTTCCACGAGTAGATGAGAAATTTTGCCAAGCTAAGAATCTCTCATTCCATTTGGGGGGTTTGGTACTTGATCGATTTATGGATCCTTCCATGACATCTCCTTCATCGCTGGCACAAAGGCCATAAATTGTTTCATGGTTTTAGCATCAAAGTTGGTTGAATCGCCTGGTGTAGAACTGGGAAGTGTGCTTTCAGCAGAGGGGGGCATAGTTTCAACAAAGCTTGTGGCTTCCTCGATCGAAGCAAAAATGCTAGTTGCTAGACCAATAGATGCTAGATCATCTTTATGTTCCCATAACAATTTTAGAATGAATGGAGACATGAATTTACAGATCATTCTATTATTATTCACAGATGCCAATTTCACCCAATCAATGTCATTTGAGCGGATTATACGAAGGGCAGGAATATCCTGGATGGCACTCATCACAAAGGTACGATTCAGACGGGCCTTTCCATAACGTTTCGGGCTCGCTTTCCCACCCCATTACTGAGGTCAATTTTATGTCTATTGGATTAGCCTTTGCTAGAGTGCTTTGCGGCACTGTGCTTGAAGGGTCAGGATTAGGCGTCGTCTGATCTATTTCTTGTATTCCGTCATGAACGGACATATCGTCCAGATTGGTACCTGCTGCTGACGTTTTAGCCTCAGCAGAATGCGTGTTGTGGCCATTAGGAGTGGTCTTAATGGCGTTTCCTTTCTTTTTTAAACATTTGACATGTTTGGGAGCACTTGGCCCATTGTCTAAACCAATGATCACTTTTTCTGTCTTTTTTAAATCCAACAAGGGATAAAAATTAGAAAGAACAGATTGTTTCTGATATGGAATGGGGGCTTGAGAATCAAACTCCATACTTGCGTTTACCTTTCCTTCATCCAGACAGACTGCACTTTCTTATCTTTAGTATCATGCTTTTTTGTCACTTTATCCACTAAACCCGCATTGGATTCACACACCATTTTGGTTTCCAAAGCTTTTTTCTTTTCATGTGCCTTTTTTTTATTTGGTGGGGCCATCTGATTGGGTCCCTGAAGGTTCAGCATCGCTTTAGATTCTTCATTCAATTGGTTCAGATCAATAATGGTCTCACCACCGGATACATTGAAATTGTCTCTCATATGAGAATTATGCTTATCTATTTTATCGCATGCTTGATTTTGTAGTTTTTTTTCGGATTTTCCTTTCATTCCTTTGTGGAAGATGTTTCGTTTTTCTGCACGAGCTTGGGCTCTTCTTTGTTTTTTTGTTTGGGGTAATAGAGGAGGCACTACATCTTGTTGAAGAGCAGTTGTTTTTTCTCCTTTATCATTTGATGTGAGTCCCTCCCCACTTAGATCAATAAGGTCAGTAAGCGCGAAGGGGCTATCCAAACAAACAGCATTTTTCCCATTAGCACCTGGACCATCCACTGTTGCCACTGGAGTGGTTAAGGTGCTAAGGGTGGTTGCCATCACTGTTACTAAGTCTGTCAAAGCTGCAATGTTTGAGGCATTTACGTCCTCTGATTTCTTTGAAGGCGGACCTATGATGCTCGTGACGGCAGGTCTGGGTGCAAAATCCCCAGACACTGCCTCAGCAAAGGACTTAGTTTGTGTGGCAATGTGATGAGTCTCCACCTTTTTATGACTCAAGGACGAAAACATATTGCATAAAAGCAACATGCCCTCCATTTTGCTTTGCTTGCTTATAAGTTCAATCATTTGAATCTGTAAGGTTTTTAATTCTTCGTGAGTTTGCTCATGACCCTTGTCTAACAGATTTAAAATCTGAGTTAGGACAGGGAAGGTTTCAAAACATTGTTGTTGTTCATCATCACATTTTTTCAGAGCTTCCGGGGCATGCGTTGGCCGTGATAAGTTTCTGGGGTTCAAGGACTCATTGAATTCATACTGAGAGACACCGAAGCTTTCTGGACTATGGATAGATTGGGGGTCTTGAGGCAATGATTTTTCTTAATTTGGAGAACTCATGGTCTGGATATTAAGGCCACCTGCACTTTGCTTTCTGTGTGGGAGAATGCCCCCCAATGTACGTGCTTCCTTTTGGGCACTAAGATGAGGAGGTACTGAATATGCATATGTTGGGGGGTTATTAAATAGGAAAACATTTTCAATCCCATATTTGCTTTTGTTCAATGGGGTGGAAGGTTCATGTGATAATCTAATGCGCTTTCCCAGTTCCATCTCTATTGCAGGTGCCAACATAGAGAAATCAGCAGGGTTGACTCCAAACTTCTCTATCCCCATTTTTTTCTTAATCGCCTCTCTATCTAGGCTAATATCTAGATTGGGCACTTCATTGCCCCATCCCCTGAGGGATATTTTGTTGGCTTCTTTGTTAGAGAGGGACCCCAACATTTTTTTGGGGTCTGTTGTATTTTGGTTCAGAATGGAACAGTTTTGCTCCGGAGAGTGGCTCATGGTCACGTTCATCAGTAAATGTTTAACCTTTAGGGACTCAGGTTCAATCTCTGCACGAACCTCAATTTTAGGGGCCGTGGGCTCTCGGTTTTCACTTTCAACTGCCAAATTTGGAGGCATTGACGGTGGCGTTTCTTTAGATGGACAAGGAATGTTTATCTCTTTGATTACTCCGTTCTTCAAAGATGGCAATGTTTTTATGCCATAGCTAGCTGACTCTTTGTTAACTATTACAAGCCCCCCATTTCCAGACTCCATCTGCCCTGTCACTGTGCCAAAGGAAGCTATTTTTTCTAGGGAGACATCAGTGATAGCATTGGCATTACCTTCGAACTCTTCTTCTATAATCACAGAGGCCAGAGGTATATCTAACAATGCGGTGGCACCACCTGATTCCACCTCGTTTTTTTTTTGATTATGCATGTTAGATTTTTTTCCACTGCAAAGGCCCTCAGCCATAGTTGTTGGGATTATAGGCAAACTGCTCAGCAATGGATATAGTGCCAAACCAGAACCCCCAAGTCGAGTGAGCAACTAGCAACCTCAACCAAGGAATCTGGGCAGTGCTAATCTATACTGTTATACGATACAACAAGTTAGAAGCCCCTCAGCCGCCTCACCGCCTAACAGCCCAACAGTCCCCTTAGGAAGCATGCGTGTGCATCAGTGCTAATGTAGGAAGTGGACGTCGGAGTGGGGTGGGCGGGAGCAAGAGAGGCGGGCTCGGAGGCAGGCCGGAAGCGGGAGTAGGAGGCTCTACAGAAGAAACAAAGGGAATATGGGTAAGAATTGGATTAGCAGTGACAAGACCAAAATCAAGCCGCGGCAAAGCCGCGGCCCCAGTGTTAAAGCATCTGGGGCAGAGGAACGGGGCAGGGAAACAGGAGCACAATAGCAGTGGGAATGGCAATGTCAATTACTTGATGAGTCCAAATGTCGTCCAAATATAGCGTGTTGCGAAGGTTCTTCAAACTTCCTCTTGCCGACTACAATCGCCAACACAAACACTGGAGGTGGGCAGCGAGCAAATTCAGCAGCCTCTGCAGCACAACAGTCCACTTAGGAAGCACTTTAGATGCGCGCGCACGATGCGCGTGCACCGGTGCTAATGTAGGAAGTGGACATCGGAGTGGGGTGGGCGAGTGCAAGAGAGGCGGGCTCGGAGGTGGGCCGGAAGCGGGAGCAGGAGGCTTTGATAAGTCCAAATGTCGTCCAAATATAGCGTGTTGCGAAGGTTCTTCAAACTTCCTCTTGCCGACTACCGATCGCCAACACAAACACTGGAGGCGGGCAGCGAGCAAATTCAGCAGCCTCTGCAGCCCAACAGTCCACTTAGGAAGCACTTCAGATTATGTCATATTATTTAATATCCGTACAGTTGCGACAGAAACAAATACATTTGCTGTATGGGTTGCTCTTTTTACATGATGGTCGATTGCAGCTACTTGCATGAAGTGGAAGCCCAGCGTTTGAACATTTCTTGTACAGCGATGTATGAATACCCAAAGTATCAAGAGTGACCATTACATCTAGATATACAATTTCCTGGTCACTATGGCATTCCGTAAATTTTAAATTCACCAAATGACTGTTTATACATGTGACAAATGATAACCAATCAGCTTCCGTGCCCTTCCAAATAACAAAAACATTGTACCTCCACCATGACACAACCTGTGATGAAAACCTCAAAGAAATCAAATCAGATAAAAATGTTTCCTCCCACCACCCCATGGTCAGATTGGCATAAGACGGGGCGAAGGTACTGCCCATAGCAGTACCTCATACCTGTCGAAAAAAGGAACCCTCAAATATAAAGACAATGTTAGTCAAACAAAAAAGTAGCATTTCAAGGATCATAGTAGTATTGCCCAAAATAAAATTCAATGATCGGGAATCCAGGAAATGTTTACATGCTGCCATGCCTACATTGTGGTCGATCGAGGTATACAAGGAGACTACATCAAGTGTGGCTAAAATGAAGCCACCCTCCCACGGAATATCAGTGATGTGCTATAAAAAATCTTTTGTATCTCGAAGGTAGGGTGGTAGCACTGAGACAAATAGAATTCTCATTGATGAACTGTGCCAAGTGTTCTAACAGTGAGCCACATAAAGTGACAATTGGTCTCCCAGGAGGATGAATCAGAGATTTGTGTGTTTTGGGAAGAAAATAAATGGTAGGGATGGTATAACTCGAAGGGACCAAGAACTTAATTAAGTCATCCTCAAGTAAACGATTTCCACCCCATTTAGCACAAAGGGAGGTCAGGTCAGATATTATTTCTGGCTCACAGTAGCACAGACGGTTATGTAATTGCCTCTTGGCTTCAGATAGATAGTCAATCCGATTCTGAATCACAATGTTAGAGCCCTTATCGGCAGGTTTAATAACAAAGTTGGGCAGATTTTGTAATTTCAACATTGCTAGACGTTGGGCTGCAGTTAAATTTTGTCTGAAACCAGCAGGTTGCTGGCGTAATGATCTTAGGTCGTCTATACATAAATCATGGCTATATATATTTGTCACAACAATAAAATGTTGACAAAATAAATATACAAATAGACGTCTGAAGATGCGCTAGGAGAAGATTCAAACTTCACACTGAGCGTTGTTGTGTAAATTAGAAACACACCATAAAGGCATTGGTGTATCAGATGAACTTCTTTTTTATCAGATCTACATTTCCAACAAAAACGTGTTGTCACAACCGTTCTTCCCCTGAAGTAGTCCCATGACTGAGTGTCCTTACAAACTACGGGATGAAACATGTTGGGCCTTTTTTGATACTATATTGATGTTATACATTTACTGGGTGTTAGTTGTCAAACCCAGATTGGTTAGTTGGGTTAAAACAGCATGTTGAATTGATCTTAATTTTGTTATATGTACCTTGTTTTGCGGTGATGGTGTAACATATTTCTGTCACTTTGGGTGATGTTGATCATTTTATTGTTGTGACATATATATATATATATTTTTTTTTTTTAGATCTTGATAAACATAATAATTTACTGTACATTTTATTGTATTTTTGTATTGTGTGTGTAGCTACTGGTACACAATCGCTACAAGATTAGTTTAAGAGGTATTTTTTGTTATGCATTTTGTTCAGGATTTACCATTTTTCAAGTATTCCCTGACTTTCTGTTGGTGTTTGTAGAAACACTAACAATCCCAACAGCTCTAGTCTGCATAGGTTATTGTGAGGGATCATGGGAGTTGTAGTCCAAAGCATTTCGAGAGCGCCAGGTTGCAGACGCATGATAATCTTATCTTTACCAACTTAATTTTAATTTCTGGAACTACTGTGGTACTGATACTGTTGCCATTGTGCTCTAAACGATTGTGCCATAATGCCATTCTATTGCTGCTACAAGTGTATTGTATAATAGGACCCAGTCAAGCTGACTTGTCACTGAAGTTGCATCGCAGTATTGATACTGATGTAAACCGTGAGACTCTGCGCATTGCCACATGTCCACATTTTCCTAGAAAACTGGAGAGAGTGTCATTTGTTGAAGTGCCCTACGTCTGCCTCACATCAAACAAGCTTACTTCCTCAATGCCGACTCTCTATGTGTGAAGCGACCAGGAGCCAGGCTTGGCGCTTAACTCAAATCTCAAAGATACACCATAGTGGTTCTTTCCTTTTGGCCTTGTTTAAAGTTACCCATTGACAATTAGGACCCCACTCCATGCCCTTTTAAAGACACACGGCCTCATTATAAGTGAGCGTGGCTGGAAATAAAGGTGCCTTTTCGAGACTTCGAGTCTGACGGTAGGGGCTGTGAACTACCGGTAGGCCTGACATGCCGGTAGTTCTGGCCCCTACCGGCAGATTTTTCCCCTATAGGACACCACTGGAATGGGAACTTACCATTTCTTCGCTGCCTGTGTAGCACCGGGATGTCAGGTGGCATAAACGGTAAGCTGAGTCCACCGGTAAGCCTTCAGTAGCACCGGCAGGTTACCGGCAGACTCGTAATAAGGCCCATGACGGAGATCACAGCTGTTTTAGTAGCAATATGGGTCTGTGTAAGAGTTGAGAAATCAATTATTTTATTTAGGAATGTACTGTACTATTGTACAGCAAATACCAAGTGTACCCCTGTACTCATACAGAGTAGCAGTCATTTATTCACACTGGTGGCAGTGGTGGGATCCATATTGAGCTGTGATTACAGCTTAGTCGACCAAAATAAAAGATCTGGACAGGCAATGTTAGGAAATCTGGCAAGACATTTTCTTATAATATGGAAATGAACATGGATACCCTGAAGGGCTTGAAAGTCAGTGTCCTCCTCCACCTGTGTCAGGAAAGCGGACTTCTTTCAGGCAATGTGTTGTGTTGTCATGTTTGTTTCTTTATTATTGGTTCCAGAACTGTTCCAGGTTCTGGAACCACCTTCAGTTGTTTGAGCTGAGCCGGGCTGTGTTCCTGTTGCTCGCTCGATTCCTTAACTTAAAAAAGTATCCTATGTCACTTACCTGTGTCCGGTTACCAATCTCAACACTGGCAACGAGGTGACTCCTCTCTGTGGCCGTGAGGGAGAGGAGGAGAAGAGGACTGGGCCCGGACAGAAACCGCCTACTGGTGACGGTGAAGGACCGTCCTCGGACATGCACACCATTGTGAAGCGGAAGCCTCTGGGTAACGGAGCAACAGGCACGGCATTCACCCACCACACCAGGTCAGAGTGCGGTGCAGCGGGCAGGGGCCAAAACAGAACTCTCCAAACGTAGCCCAGCTTGAGCTGCGCACGAGCTAGCCCGCTCGAGCACGCCCACGAACTGCACGCTGCGTAGGGACAAGCTGCTGTGCGGTGCGCACTGCCCCGTCTCCTCCATTGTTGATGCGTTGCCCTGGAAACACAATGCGTCGTGGAGGACAGCTCACCAGAGCTGCATCGAGCGGATACGGAGCTCATTAAAAGAAAAAAATAGAAATTAAGCAGCTACGGTGCCAAGATAGTGCGCAGTCCGTGGAGACCTACATAGCTTCTCTAAGAACATTAAGTTATACCTCTGAGTTCGGGGACTTAACTGACTCCTTGATTAGGGACCAGCTGGTCAGATGCACTAACAACCTGAGGGTTCAAGAAAAGCTTTTGGCCAAGGACATGTCATTGGAGCAGGCGGTGAAACTCACACAAAGCATTGAGCAGACATCGCAGTATATGAAGGACATGAAAGTGGGAAAGCAGGTGGCGCAGGAGATTTGTGCAGTTGCCCCGAAGAAGAGGCCTCGAGGAAAGAATGGAGGGGTAAAAAGTGCATTAAGTGCGGAAGCCCAAGACACCCTGCAAACAGTGCATTCTGTCCTGCCAAAGCTGCAGAATGTTTCAAGTGCAGGTGCAAAGGTCACTTCGCACACATGTGTGAGGAAGTGCCCATTAACATGGTGGATCAGAGAGATTACAATGCTGACCCATCAAGTTACTCCTCCTCAAATGCATCCGCTGCTTCAAATCAGAAGAGCAAGCCACGCCACGTATTTGAAATTTCTGCTCTGTTGGGTGAGACGAGTGGTCCTGTTGATAATTTCTTATTGGATCGGTATATTTTAAAACTGAAGGTTGACGCTGCATCTCCATGGACCATCATATCTGAAGACACCCTCAAGCACACGTTATGCAGGAATGTTCAAGATTTATCACCAGCCAAGGTGCAGCCCTGTGGTTATGGTGAGACGGCCATTGAGTTGTTAGGTGAATTTCAGGGTCAAGTATGTTACAAAGGAAGGGAGGGCATGCCTGACATCCTAGTTGCAAAGAAGTGTGCCTTGCGTCTAGGATGGGTGGAGCAAAGGAAGCTGGGAGTGAGGATTCAAGCTAGTGCCCTGAATCCCATCACCATAGCTGAAGTGAATGACAAATGGTCCAGAGAATTTCTGAAGGTATTCACAGAGGGTTTAGGGAAGCTGAGAGGCTTGAGCATGATATCAAATTAAAACCCAAAGCGCATCCAGTGGTTCACAGGGTGAGACCGGTTCCACTGAAAATGAGACAGCAACTACATGAAGAGTTGGTCAATGTTCTCCGGAATGGTGTAAATGAGTGGATCCAAGGGACCGAATGGTTGTCCCGAGTTGTCTTGGTAGCCAAGAGTAATGGGAACCTGAAACTGTGTGTTGACCTCCGAGACCTGAACAAGAATATCCTAGTGGAAAGAGATCCTTTGCCAGTCATTTCAGAGACCCTAGCCACATTAGGAGAATCCAGTTGGTTTTCAGTCATCGACCTCTCTGCAGCATACCATCAAGTGCCACTATCCAAGGGAAGCCAGGATGTCACGGCCTTCATCAAATCCTGAAGGAACATTTAAGCACTTGCGTATGCCATTTGGGTTGGCGTCAGCTGCCTCAGTGTTAGAGAGTGATGGAGGAGGTGTTGAAGGGGATGACGAATGTTATGGTATTCCAGGATGACATACTTGTGTTTGCTGAGAGTAAAGGACAACATGATGCTGTGTTGAGGTCTGTGCTGGAGAGATTGAGGAAGGCTGGCCTTACTTTGCAGAGAAGCAAGTGTAGGATTGGAGTGATGGAAGTGGAGTACTTAGGACACACAACATTTCAGGGCAAGGGGTTGCACCCAGGTTCAGTCTGATAGATGGCATATGCAAAGCTCTGGCACCATTAGATAAAGAGCAACTGAGATTGTTCATGGGTATGGCTGAATTTTACCATAAATTTGTAAACACCATTTCTAGTCCTTTGAGGGAGTTGTTGAAAAAGGCAGTCAATTTTCAATGGTCAGAGGAGTGTCAAGGAGCTTTCATTAGGATTAAAGAGGGCATTGGGAGTGCACCATCTTTGGGAGGTTTGTGTGTGGTAGGAGGACGGTGGATGCAAGTTTGTTGGGTTTGGGAGCCTCACTGATGCAAATTCAATGGAGAAAACCTTTACAGTTAATTCTTTACAATACAAAATATGCATTAAAAAATTGTTTAAAAAATAAACAAGGACTAAAAAAGTGACATAAAATAGTAGAGTAAACACATTCACATATACAGGTTACACATAACAGTGTTTCATCCGCACTTAATGAAACACCTTGCAGTTTGAACAAACAGTTTCTAAACTCTTTAAGAACATTCAACGCACATGATGATTACAAAATTAAAGAAACCCAATATAAATAAACAATATAAATGAACAACCACAAAATAAATGAACAAAAGCATAGCAATCTATGCTCATTTTCAGAACAATACAATAATCAGATGAAGCAGGTTAAATAGGATAATAGTCACTAGTATATAAATGAAACAAATCTTTAGCAAAAATAATTTCTAAACCGTTTCCCGAAGGTTATTCGATCAATTGTCAGTACTTCTACCATTTTGGCTTCAATAATTACAAGTAAATTTATCAATTTAAGAATCAGGCTTTGACTGTAGCCTTCCATGCAGCGTCTCCAAAGAGATTCCCTTGAAATAACTGAACAAGAAAAGGAATTATCAAATATTTGAATACGCCATAACTCAAAGTAAGAGCAATAAATCACCAGATGTTTAAGCGTTTCGGGTGTATCAACATTTTCACAAAAGCGACAGAAAGTCGCATCAGGACTCTTAGAACCAACGGCCCAATTTTGTGTACGTTGACGTGTGCGAAATTGATTTAATCTGAAAAGCATATAAATTTTCCTTGCAAACGCAGAAGGAAACTGTATTAGATATTTTAGTCTACATTCCCATTTGCCTCGAAAAAGGTTGTATTCATCAAATGATGGATAGGTACCCATTTTGTCCATCATCATGCTCCAAAAGAATCTTTGGTATTTTTTTTTTTGACTCGGTAGCCACATGCTAATGGAATCAGGAGTCTCATGAATTTTTGAGAGAATATTGGTAATTTTTATAGTTTGAATATGTAACGATTTTATATATGAATCGCCCAAGATTTTGTTCAATTCGGAGTATAATGTGTTCTTGGGCGGGTTAAGCATTTTAGAGTAGTTTGTGATACATCTCCAATTGTGTTTTACTGACAAAGGTAATAAATTCAGTTCATGGCATATCATTACATTTGGAATAGATAAAGCCATGCCCAATACAGTTTTCCACAGCTTTCCCTGCAATATATTCAGGAAATCATCAATATCATAGCTGCAGATATCTAGGGAGTATAGTATAATGGGTTCAACTTTCTGGAGATAGAATTGAATAAGAGGAAGTAAAGAAAACATGCAGTATCGATGGAAAATAATTTTCATTTGTGAAGCAAGAGTTTTCACTTTTTGATTGAGAAATTGTTTCCACATTGTTACAGAATATGAGTCGGTAAGAGGGTAACCTAGGTACCGGATCGAAACAGCGTATTCTACTTTCATACCATTAAGGTACCAGGAAAAGCGATGCGAATTTAGTTTTCCACCCGAAAAAATAAGTATGGAAGATTTCATAGGATTAGGAGAAAGATTATGGGTGTGGGCAAAGTTTGCAAATAGATCTAATTTCCTTTGAAGCCCAAAAGGGGTTCGATCAAAGAATAGTAGGTCGTCTGCAAAACCCATCCAATCCAACTTGATGTTACCAAGCTTGGCTGGAAAACATTCTCCAGTCACCCATGTCTCATCCAGACCCAGGAGATATAAGTTGAATAGCACCGCTGCCATGATACAACCCTGTTTCACCCCCATTTCCGTTGGGATGGGGTTAGAAAGAGCTCCTTCTTTGTTCAGTCGGATGCGATAGGATGTATTTTTATGCAACAAAGCAATCAATGCCACCAGATAATGCGGGATCCCCATGGCCAGCATTTTCTTCCACAATATCTCACGAATGACGCAATCAAAAGCCGCAGTGAGGTCCAAACTAGCTATGTAGACAGGGCCTTGTTTGGAGGTGGAAGTAAAGGCCTGAAGATGGCAAAGAATGGTGGCATTAAGAGGACAACCTATATGTTTCCTAAAACCTACTTGATAGGGAGACAAGAGGTTGCCATCATTGATGTACATTTGTAATTCTTGTAACAGAAGTAGAGAAAAGACTTTTGAGGAGGCGTCGGTTAGCGCTATTGGGCGATAGTTTGCAGGTAAATTAGGAGGATCTTTTTTATAGATAGGAATAACCAGGGCAGAGGTCCAAGATGGAGGAATAATGCCGGAAAACAGAATAGAATCAAATTTGATTTTAAGAATACGAGCCCAAAAGGTAGGGTTAGCTTTGTATACACAGGGGGGGATACCATCCGGACCAGAGGCCCTGGAGGGTTTAAGTTTCCCTATAGCGTCAATGATATCGCCAATCGACCACAAAGGTAATGTTTTGAGAGGTAGCTTAGGCTCGCCACCTTTTAGCGTGTTAAAACGGTCAGGTAGTTGAAATTTAGGTCTAATGTAGGCGACCCAGGTTTCAGCAGAAATCACTGAGTCAATCGTAGTAGCAGAGTCACCTGGGATAATACGCAAGGTATTCCAAATTTGCCTGGAGTCATGTTTTAGTAAGTGGTAGAAGACTTTTTGATTGTCTTCATAGTGTAGGTGACTCTTCAACCATTTTAGCTTATTTCTGTAGCGTTGTCTAACAATTCTGATAAGGTCAGAGCAGGTTGATAAGGAAGTGTTGCCTTTTCTAAGTTTTCTAATCTCTGAGTTTTTTTGAGCTTTCAAGTGCGCCACTTGAAGGTTAAATTTATGAGTATGATTGTGAAGGAGATGAGTCTTCTTTTTTAAGGATTCTTTTAATTTTAAAAGATGGATTTTAATTCTGTTTGTATTTATATTGTCAATTTGTAAAAGAGGAATACCTTCTAGGTTGGAATGATGAGTGATATCATAATCGCACTCAAGGCAGTCGATGAAGGTAAGGCATACCTTGTGATTCCACTTCACAGATAAGGCATGGCGATCAGGTTCTATTAGAGTAAGTAACAACTCTCATTATAACGAGACATAGGAATATTGAGGGACAGGGATAGTATCATGTGGTCTCCTATTGCTGGATCTATAATCATCACGGAGTCCACACACGAGTATAGCCTTGAAGAGACAAAAAAATAATCAATTAGAGATTTGAAGTCAGCTCTTGCCCAGGTGTAATTAAATGGTTCGAGTGGGAATAGCGGAGTTTGCATATCCCACTCCAGAAAAGAAGAGTTCCACATTTGCCCATATCTCTTAGAGACCATTGAATGGTTGTTCCACATAACACTAGAATGAGAACCTTCATCATAACAATAACAATTTAAGTCACCCCCTGCAATTATCCTAGCTGTGGGAAACAATATAAATCCTTTTTCAAGCACAGCATTCAATTCATCTAAAATGGTCTCAATTGACATACTTAATTTATTCCAATAGATGCAAAGCAATATAAGAGTCATGGAAGGATCCTCATCATCAATCAATGCACAGGCTAAAATAGAAGCAGAACAACTAATCAGTTCTGTAGAACATCTGTAGGCAGAATTAATCAAAATCGCAAGACCACCTGATGGCCTTCCAAATAGACCCCGCCTTGCAACCTGAACGAAGGCAGAATAGCCCTCTATTACAAAGTTAGTTTGACACATGGTCTCTTGCAAAAGCATTATATCCGGTCTTTGATGGTAATTCAGAGAATACCATTTTTTAAAATTACCCAGACCGCATGGATTCCATGAAAAGATTAGTAACTTTGCCAGGCTAGGATTCACTCATCCCACTCGAAGAATTTGACACTTGAACAATATTAGGATCCTTCCATGACTACTCCTTTATCGCCGATACAAAAGCCATAAATTGTTTCATGGTCTTGGCATCAAGATTGAATAAATCGCCTGCATTAGAACATGGCAAGATACTTTCAGCTATAGGAGACAACATTTCTACAAAGGTTGTAGCTTCTTCAACTGATGCGAAAATGGTAGTTACTAAGCCGATGGATGCTAAATCATCTTTATGTTCCCATAACAATTTCAAAATAAGTGGAGACATACATTTACAGATCATTCTGTTATTATTCACATCTGCCAGTTTCACCCAGTCAATATCGTTAGAGCGGATGATACGAAGAGCTGGAATGTCTTGGATGGCAGTCATCACAAACGCGCGATTCAGACGTGTCTTTCCATAACGTTCAGGGTCGCTTTCCCATCCCATTACAGAAGCCGACTTAATATCTATAAAATGGGCCTTTGCAGGACTATTTTTTGGCAATGAATTCAAGCGGTCAGAATTAAACTCCGACTGACCTATTTCTTGTAATTTGACATGAGCGGGTGAGCCACCCAACATAGTACCTACTACAGCAGTCTTCACCCCATCAGAGTGAACGCTGCTGCTGTTAAGAGTAGGCTTAGATGTGTTGGCTTTAGTTTTTTCCCATTTTATATTTAAGGGAGCACCTGACCCATTGTCCAGGCCAATGATCACTTTTTCTGTCTTCTTAGGATCCAACAAGGGATAAAAATTAGAAAGAGTAGATTGTTTCTGGAACGGAAGAGAAGCTCGAGAGACAGGTACCAAGTTCACATTTACTGGACCATCATCCCGACATACACCTTCTTTCTTATCGCCAGAAACAACCCTTTTTGTCTCTTTGGACACCAGACACACATCAGAAGCAGCCTCTTTGTTAGTTTCCAATACCTTTTACGGTCCAAAAGCCTTTTTCTGTATGGCTGGGGCTGTCTGAATAGGTTCCGGAAGGTTCAACATTGCTTTAGACTCGTCATTCAGTTGGTTCAAATCAATGATAGTATCACCCCCAGATAAGTTACAAATGTCTCTCATATGTGTGTTATGCTTATCAATCTTTTCACACCTTTGATTTTTTTGTTTTTTTTCTAAATTTCCTTTCATTTTTTTAATGGGAAGATTTCGCTTTTCTGCACGTGCCTGAGCTCTTCGTTGTTTTTTTGTTTGGGGAAATGGAGGAATCGCAACTTCTTGTGGGACAACAAAATTTTTTTCTCCAATTGGATTTAATTCAAGACTCTCTTCACATGGGTCGATAAGATCAACCAACGCAGATGGGCTGTCCAAACAAGCATCATTTTTTTCATCTCCTCCAGGACTATGCACACTTATCACTGGAGCTGATAAAGCATTAAGATTGGTAGCCAGCTCTGAAACCAAGACTGTCAATGAAGCAATATTTGAGGCATTTACGTCCTCTGGTTTCTTTATAGGTGGGACAGTGGAGTTCATGGGACCAGGTCTAAACTGAGAGCCCTCAGACACTGCCTCTGCAAAGGACTTAGTTTGTGTAGCAATATTGTGGAAATTGGAAATCTCCACCTTTTTATGACACAAAGACGAGAACATGTTGCATGATTTAGTTTGTGTAGCAATATTGTGGGAATTGAAAGTCTCCACCTTTTTATAGCACAGAGACGATAACATGTTGCATGAGAGCAGCATGCCCTCCATTTTACTTTGCTTAGTTATGAGATCAATCATTTGAATCTGCAGAATTTTTAATTCTTCGTGAGTTTGCACATGACCCTTATCTAATAAATTTAAGATCCGAGTTAGAACAGGGAAAGTTTCAAAACACTGTTGGTATTCTTCGTCACAATTTTTCTCGATTTCCGGGACATGAGTAGGCTGTGATATAGGTTTAGAAGATAGCGACTCATTAAGTTCATATTGAGAAACACCAGTCATTTCCGGACCCGGAGAAGGGAGAAAATCTAGAGGCAACAATTTTTCTGAATTTGGAGAGCTCATAGACTGGATAATTGGAGCGCCAGCACTAGGCTTTCTGTGTGCAAAAATACCACCCAGTGAACGTGCTTCTTTTTGGGGACTAGGTTGAGAAGGAACCGAGTAAGAGTAAGATGGAAGATTATTAAATAAGAAAACATTTTCAATCCCATGTTTGCTTTTATTCACAGGGGTTGAAGGTTCATATGATAGTCTTATGCGCTTTCCGAGTTCCATCTCAATCGCAGGTGCTAGCATAGAGAAATCAGCCGGATGGAATCCGGGTCTCTCTATCCCCATCTCTTTTCTAATAGCCTCTCTATCGAGGCTAAGATCAAGAATTGGCTCTTCAGTGCCCCATCCTCTAGGGGATAATTTATTGGCTTCTTTGACAGAAATGGACCCTTGTATTTTATTGTGGGCCATTACATTTTGGTTCATGGGGGGAGACTTTGACTCCCGGGAAGGGCTCATGGACATATTCAGCTTTGAGCAGATAGCTTTTAAGGGTTCATGTTCAATCTCTGCATGAACCTCGATTTTAGAATCTACGATCTCATAAGTTTCACTGCCAGCTGGAAGTGTCAAAGGCTTAGAAGAAGAAGAAACACTAGATAAACATAAAGTTTCAGACTCCTTCAAACCTTCTTTAGTCGCAGAGAGAGATGTTTTAACACCACCGCCAGCTTGGGAGTTCATAACCATGTCCACCACCCCGTTTCCAGATTTCAACAACCCTGGCATTATACCAAGGGAGGCTATTTTTTCTAGGGAGACATCGGTGATAGAATTGAGGTTAACCTCAAGATCCTCCTCTATAGTAGCAGAGGGTGGAGCAATGTCTAACGATGAGGATATGTCATCCAAGACCACCTCAATTTTTTTTTTTTGATTGTAGTTGTTAAATTTTTTGCCACTACGAAGGCCCTCGGCCATAATGGTGGTACTTAAGGGCAAAACTATTCGACGCCAAAATATAGCCTAGAGCTAAAACCTCTCAGTCGAAAAAAAATGCCAGCAATCACATCAAACAATAAAAGCGGTGGTAGTCAATACTGGAGAGCCTTGAAAACCTTATCCTTTTCATTCTCTGTTAAATCTAATCAAACACCAATAGAGAGAAAAAAGGAAAAAAAAATGATTATCAACAACTAAGGCCCTAAATGTGTCAACTATAAGGCTCTAGACCACCCCACCTCAGACGCTGAACAGCCCAACAGCCGGTGCACTTATGAATGCACTTCCGAATGCGCGCGATGCGCGTGCACTGGATTATTTGAAGCTGTAGCTTGAGAGCGAGGCTGAAGGGGGGGCGTGCCTAAAGAAGAGTCAAAAGGCGGAGCTGCAGAAAAATAGGAAAAGAGAGAAAGAGAAGAGAAGTTGAAAAAAGTGTGCCCGCAAATATACAATTAACACAGATAGCACAGATAGCAAGCAAGAACACACAAGAGCAGCCTGAGTCGTTTAAAGTCCAAGTAATTACTTTGGCATGTTGCAACGTAGACAAAACTTCCTCTTGCCGACTCGGTGCTGATGATAGAAAATCAAGGAGCCAAGTTCAGCAGAGTCCGTAAAAGGAACAGCACGGCTCCAGTATCCAGCAGCGTGACAGCCCAACAGCCGGTGCACTTATGAATGCACTTCCGAAATTATTGCTTTTGCTTCTAGGCCATTAAGGGGTGCTAAGAGAAACTACTCGGTAATTGAGAGGGAAGCCCTGGGCGTGTTTTGGGCAATTCTACATTTCAAGTTTTTTTTGTGGGGTCAGGAATTTTTGGTCAAGACGGATCACAAATCCTGATGCAGTTGATGAGCAGTGAAGGTTGGGCGAGGGGATCACCCCAGAATTTCTAGGCAGATGCTTGGGTTACAGGGATATCATTTCTGCATGTGCTATGTACCAGGAAGGGAGAACGTAGTAGCGGATTGTCTCTCTCGTTTACCGATGGAGAAAGTAGGGGAACCAGTAGGAATCACCCGGGAAGAGGACATGATAATTGCAAACATTGTTGGGGTGCCGTGGATAAGGAAGAGTGGATTTTAGCGGATGGAGAGGATTTGACATTGGCTAGGGTGAAGGAATGGATTGTAGGACGGTGGCCAAGGAAAGAGGAATTGGATCGGATTTTGCATTTCTTAACTAGTTCAACATCCAGGAGAATATCTCTGTTAGCCAATTGTCTTCTTATTTAATTCCTCCTTACCCTTCCATATCTATTTTTAGGTGGTTTAAATCTTGTATTGCTGTAGATAATGACCCATTAACCTGGTGATTTGGAGGCTCCCTATTTTCCATTAGATGCCTCCTTCCATTGCAGTGAGGAGGTTGAGTAAATACTTTCTGCTGTATAGGCGCCATACAAATGCTCAATAAATAAATAAATATAATTCTATAATGTCATAATGCAGAGCAGCCACATTTCTTGAAACACAGCATTGGACCATGCTTGGTGGCATTTGCGAGCTGCACCAGTTGCCAATGGATGATCTGTAGACACTTGGCATTTGTGGCTGCTTGAATTACTGGGGCTAAAAAGGATGCACAGCAGGTTCTTACTTTGTACATAAATGATCGTGGGTTGGTTCCTCTTCCCGGGCTTTGGCTGCTTTCTTGCTGAAGTAGTTTGACCTTTTCCTTCATGACAATGTCTGTGAGTCATTCTATCTTTCCATTGTTGGGGGCACAGCAGGGGACTTGGGTTTAACTTTTGGAATTGATAAATGTTCTTCTGGGATTAAAAGTACTGTGGCATGCAGGTTTGCTAGGGAGCACCCCCATTCCACGATTATGGTAGATGGAAGTAGCCATAGGTCCTGCAATGCCAAAACAGATCCATGATCGTAGTGGTGCCATCTTGCAGTGCTGCCATGTTGATAGACTTTTTGCAACCTTTACTTTTGCACACAGGCATGCTTCCTTCGCTTCTGAAACACAATGCAGATCGAGTGAGTGTCTGTGCCTTTACTGGTTGTTCATGTTGTTGCAAACTCGTTAATTTGTTACAGTATGATGCCCACACTTCTCAACATTTTCAATCCAGACGCTTGATGACATCTTCTGAGTATCCCACTAGTCCCTCTGCTTTAAATACTGCTCACCTTTTTCCCATTGTTTGTTACAGCATGTTGCACCTTCTATGTACACCTGAAGTCTTACTGCACATTTGTTATGGTCTGTTCTTTTATTCCCTTCATGTTTGCTTTTATTCGTTTCTTCAAGCATTATTTGAATTGTGTGTCCTTGAAACTGCCCTTGTACTTTCAGAGCATCAAATGTGCCAAGCACTGTGCCTCCAATATTGGCAATTCCTGGGAAATGAACAATCTGGGGGTACAAACCACATGCAGGATAAGCCTGCACACATAACGTGAGCTGTTATACTGGGCCCTGCCAATTGCATAGTGCTATACCAGATAGTATTTACTTTGGAATGATGTTCATCTATAACATTGGCAATTATGCATCCTTCTTTTTCAATATTTAGTTTATGTATGCTCTCAAGGTTACTTCTTATTGCTGTTATATTCATAATTTTGCTCTCATTGCTATTCCTATTTCTAATCCCTACAGTCATTAGTTTCATTATAGAATAAGAAAGAAGAGAGAAAAACAAACAACATATCCCTATACACAATTGTTTCATTCTGCTGCTTTTGTGCTACTTGAGTCTCTAAAATCTGAGTCAAACTCTCAGCTCTTGTTCGTCCAAATGGTCGTACTCTCCTGAAATATGATTTCATAGTCTTTACTATACTCAACTTTGGTTGATGGTGCTGGTTGCAGAGTCTGTTTCTCGTTGGAACTCTGTTGCAGTGCTTGTTTCTTTTCTGACATCTGATGGGGTGCACCCACGCTTTACTATTCTTCAGTTTCACAGCATTGGGTGATGCATAAGCAACCTCATGTGGACCGGTTAACCTGGGCTGGTTCCACCTTCTGTGTCCTGTCGGGTGTAGACTCTGTCCACTGGGCATAGCTTTGTGGGCTGTATATTTTGTGTGTTGCTTGAGTTTGCTGGGGCCCTTGCTGTATCTTGGTTGTTACCTGATGAGACAATACTTGTGCTCATGTTGACAGATTCCCTAAAATATACATCAAATTCTGGCCCAATAATATCTGAGCTCATTTGACCATCTGTCATTGTTCGCATTAAGGCAGCTGGCGTGTGCATCCTCCTACCCGTCTCCACCTCATGCAGTGACAAGTGGTGGTCCTTGCTTGGCTGGTTGCAAAAACTGAAAAGTGCTAAAAGTAGGAAATAAAGCCATTTCTTCTTTAGCGTTGTACACCTTTTTGCTAGCTTATTCTTTAATAACCAATTCAGTCTATCAATAATACAGTTGGCTGTGTGTGCTATGCTGTGCAAAGCTTGTGTTTGATTCCCAATAATTTTGAAATCTCATTAAAAAAATTGTTTGCAAAAAGAAGGCCATTGTTGGACTTCAGGACACTGCATAATCCCCACTTTGTTAATACCTTCCTGATCAAAAATGTAGCAGCAGATTTTGCATCTGCATTCACACATGGACCAGCTCCAATCCAACGGGAAAATGGGCTTACAATCACTATTGCATACCTATATGTACTGCGCCTGTTCACCTTGTCAATAATGTCAATATGTAGTTCCTTGAAAGGTCCTGATGGGCGGGGAAATGTTGCCCTTAATGTCTTCATGGTTTGTACGGGGTGTAGCATGTGACACGTGGTGCAATTGGCCACAAGCATATCCATGTGCTCTGTTAGGTTTGCCGCAAACAATTCCTCACTGATGTTAGCAGTGATGTGCTGCTTAGAAGTATGTGTTGGATGATGTAGTTATTCCAAGGCAATGTTTAGTAATTCCAGGGGCACCACTACTTTACCTGTGCTGTTTTGTCTCCATAACATATCTGTGGGTAATAATGCACATCCTCGTTTCACCCATAATGCTTTCTCCTCAGCCGGTGCTTGTTCTTGCAACTTTACTACTTGTGATGTGGACACTGAGTTGTATAATTCTGGGAACTGTTCCTGTTGTACTGCTATGACATGCATATTGCTTTCCATTGGAAAGGGCATATAAGCTGCCCATTTGGTGGTTGCAAAATTGCCTCATTATCTTTGGTGTGCATTGCACACTTTGTGATAGCTACATGCAGAGGACATTTCAATGCATCTATTAGTCTTGCTAGTGAAGTGAAGCATGCTGAACTGATGATCCATCTGATTTCCTGTACCCTCATCTTTTCCATCTTCATAGACCTGAATGGACTGTGGCTGTTAAATTAGCTGAATCTGTGTATATGGTGACATCATTGTCCAATGACTCTTTGAGTGCTTCTATGTCTGCAATGAGCTATGCTGCTTGTGCTGAAAAATGTGATGAAAATCTCTTTTGCATAACTGTCTGATATTCTTCTTCCTGATCATTTGCATATCTCACCACCAGGGTCAGACTGGGGCATAACATTTGTCGGTCACCAATGGAAAAGTGTCCCTCAGTTGCAAAAGGCAATTCATTCCTTTTGTGACAGACTGTTTGACTAGCACCCAAGGGGGAGTTTATTGATCAAATGTAATACAAATAGTGCAATTTATTCAGCAACAATTGTCAAAAGTAATCACTTGTACATTTGCAAGTGACAACAAATCCAACTGTTTGCTTTGATCTGCTGTTGCTCGCACTGGGGCATTGTATATTGCTGCTTTTAAATCATCCAAGCAGTCTGTCATTTCATCTTTCCATTGAGGGGGTTCTTTCTTTTTCTGGGCAGCTTTGAGTGCTTGCAGCAGGGGCTTGGCATACATGGAATAGTCAAAGATCCATGGCCTGTAGTAATTGCATAGCCCTAGAAATGGTTGCATCTCTTTTATAGTGTTGGGCAGTGGTGTGTTTCTGGCTGCAGTGGCTCTGTCTGGTATCACTATTCGTCCTGCTGCAGTAAGTATCTGCCCTAAGTACACTACACTTTTTTGGCAATACTGTCATTTGTCTTTGTCTATCTTGTATACTTTTTCTGCAAGGAGTTGTAGTAGTTTGATAGTGTCACTTCTGCACTGCTCTTCAGTGGTGATACATATTAGCACATCAGCTATGTACTGCAGTACTGTGCTCAGCATCAGTATGCTTCCTAGGTCCATCTGGAGGACCCTGTTGAAGACAATTGGTGACTCACAGTACCCCTGTTTAAACATGTGTGCTAGTACCTTTGGCAGTGTTATGAAAACACAATAAGGAACTGGGAATCTGGGTGTAAGGGCACATAGAAAAATAATGTATTTAGGTCAATCAATGTAAAATATGTGGCATCTGCAGGAATATTACAGAGTGCTGAAGCTGCATTGGACACTAGTGGATGCTCTGCTTCCACTAAATGGTTAAGAAGCCTGAGATATTGTATGAATCTCCATAATGTGCCTTTTGCTTTCTTCACTAGGTATATAGAAGTGTTGCATGGTGATGCGAATGGAACTATGATGCCTTGCTCAATTAATGCTGTAATGGTGTAGTAAATTCCCTCACCTGCTTCTCAGGATAGTGGATATTGTTTCACTCTGGGGATTATTGCACCTGGTTTGAGTTTAATTTTCACTGCTCCAGTGCTGTTCAATAACCCTACATGAGGTTGTATGTCCATAGTCGACTGGGCACAGTTGCCAAATCCTCATACAGTCCTTATGGTTGTGCTGTTTCAACTAATATTGTCTGTGGTACCTCTCTGTCTTGTATCCCCATGTGGCAGGGTATGCACATCTCAATTATTATTTCCCCTTCTGATTCTGTGTCTGGGAATAAATGTTCATCAGTTATTTCTCTCAATGGTGATGTGGAATCTATGCATAGTACTGTGCGCCATTCTATTTCCTCTTCACCAGTGCCTGATAATATGATGTAATCTCTTCTGGTGATCACTGCATACTATGTGAAGATTTAACTGTTTTCCTGGTGCTCCATATTGTTGGACTGCTGGCCTAAATATAAATTCTGCTGGCAAGTGAGATATCATGCTTTGTACTCCTGAAACCCATCCAATCAGGATGGTCACTACGTACATGAACATCTGTTCATGCAATAGTAATGCTTGAATTGCAGTTTGCTGCATAGTGCTTGAACTACTGCAGCTACTCTGGTATAATGCATGCCTGGTGTATAGCATACTATTCCTTTGTCTGTGAAGGAAATTGTCATGTTTAAGTTTCCCAATTGGTCCCTACCTAGTAGGTTTATTGATGTCTCGATACTGTACAATAATGATGCTAACATTTACTGTGTCCCTATAGTAATGGCTACTTCTTCTGTGAAAAAACCTTTGCTATAGCCTCAGAAAATCCCTGCGTGTCCATGCATTTGTTTGTCAAAGGAAACCTTCCTTCCTTTATACAGGACAAAGCAGACCCTTTATCCACCATAAAGGTAAACATTATGTCTCCTCTCTTTACTCCCACTTTAAGTTCCTTTTCTGGGTAGAGGGCAACTGAAAGGCCTGCACATGTCAGGGCAGGGCTTGTTGTGAGATGTCCTATTGTGAATACATGTTGGTCCCTGGAAGCGGGAATGTGTTATCTCCCATCACGCTTACTCCTTTGTAATGTGTCACTGTCCCTCACTGCAGTGTGTTCTGCTCCCATGGCAGTGTGGTTGTTTCAGAAGGTGACTGCTGTGTGGTATTCTGTGTGGTATTCGGTATTGGGTGTTGTATGGATTGTCCCTGTGTGGGTGCTGCTATCGGCTGAGGGCCTGGATATTGTGGCTTTGCAGATCCCGGGTGTATCCTCCATATGCTGGTGCCCTATAGGATTAATCATAGACTGGAAACTGGTTTGCGGGCGCACCTGTATGATATTTCATGGGTTGCCTGCTTCTACAATCTTGAGATTTATGTCTCACTTTTCCACAGGTTCTACATGCCCCTCTGAATCTTTGTTTTAAACCTCCAATCCTCCTTCTTACCCTCACTGGGATTTACCTCTTACTCCTTGTACCCCTCCCATGTTTCCTCTATCATGTCCTGGTTTACCTGTTCTCCCCTGTTGGGGTTCCTGATTTTGTCACCCATCTGTGGCATTATTGACTACTGCACCTTCCATACTTAACTTTGCTAGATTTTTCTGCTCGACATTTGCCTCTGCTCGCTGTGCTTGCTCTTCCTATTCTCTCCCTTTCTCTCGTTTGCGCTTGCAATAATGTACTATATACTTCAGTTTCAATTCCCACTATTTTCTCTAGATCGGTTTGTACTTCTGTTGGAAGTCTCTTGGTTAACACATGGTAGAAAAGTGGTATGGTTTTATCCCATGCTTCAACTGATTCCTACCTCCACATTACCTGAATTGAGTGAATGTATTATGCTGGGCTTTCATTGGCTCTCATTATGCGTGTCATGATTGTTCCTATGTCAGGTTTGTCGGGGTATGCACTCCTCAACACATCCCATACATGGGCTCGACAGTAATTAAATGGAGCTCCATTGTGTGCGTCATTTTATAATCAAATTCCTGGGTACCCCGCTGTTTCCCAAATAGTGTTTGTCGCTTCATCTAGTATTATGGAAATTAAGCTCTCCATG
Organism: Ambystoma mexicanum; assembly: GCF_040938575.1. Taxonomy (NCBI): domain Eukaryota; kingdom Metazoa; phylum Chordata; class Amphibia; order Caudata; family Ambystomatidae; genus Ambystoma; species Ambystoma mexicanum. Next base: position 1,052,300,027 of record NC_090937.1, on the reverse strand, counting down.
CCTGTCACTGCTGATGTGACTACAGCTATTTGCTTTTCAAGTTCCTATATCCACTTACACACTCCCACTATAAAAGTAGTGTGAGGGGTCAGTAATGTGAGGCTCACAATTGAGTTTAGTTTTCTCAAGTTTTGACATTTTATTTTGAACAAAAACAATAAATAAACCCTAACTAAGCCTACTCACCATGGAATTCCCTACATACACAAATCTAACCCTCACACCAAACAACCAAACTTTCAAAGTAAAGCATAAACAACATAAATAAAGATTACCAAATAATCAAGGTCTTGGATGACTTCTACTTGCTCTGGGTAGATTCCACTCCCACCAGAAATGTCCAAATTCAATTTCTCCCAAGGAAAACAAATCAGTTTTTTAAAGGTTCCAAAGAAACAAAAAGTCACTCAAACAAGAATCCATAGGTAACAGTGTCTTCTTCGTTGGATGAAAAGCTCCCCTTTCAAAGTTTCACAAAGAAAACAGCACCAATGGTAATCCTGGATAATGTTCAAAACAAAAGTGCCACAATTTGATAACAACTTTGCTTTTCTGCAGCATCTTAAATGCAATTTGTCAGGATGCTTCTCTTAAGGGAGTTGCTTTCTCTGTGGCAACTTCCCCCTGGCAATGTTACTGCGAGAGCAGGCTTCTTTGTCTCACAGACTGCTTCTATTTCAACTTCATCAACATGCAAATGTTCTGACAAAATTCTAGACAACCACAGTTCTATTTCTGCTGCTGCAACTTGATATTGTAGAAATGATTTAGGTAACTTAAGCAAGACTCTTTGACCTCTACAGGTTGGCAAGGCACTCTTCTTTCCACTATTACAAGAAAGGGCAGCCTCTTTGCCTTTCCTCTAAGTCTTGTAGCTACCACAAAATCTGCTTTCACTTCTAACTGCCACAGTTTCAACTTGGCAGATACGTAATTATTTCTTGTAACAAGCACCCAGGTCCCTTCCCCAGTTTTATGTGCATCCGGGTATCTCCATGGTTTTCCCCAAAGCAGCAATGCCACTCTCCTAGTTTTATACAATTTTGTTACCCTTGTATCAGAGGACTGTGGCCTAGTATCAGCTTCAACAACTTCAAGACAACGAGCTTCAGTTCTTAATTGGGCAAATCTTGTTCTACTTATGAATTGAATAACTCCTGCATCAACAACTTCTGTGACAATTAAATGTTGAATGTTACAAGAGTTAAGGTTCACTTCAAAATCAGATTTTGGCATACGCGATTGCTTCCTGATGGTAAACTCCAACTTGCTATTTGCGTTCCCTTTAATGTAGACAGCATTCGTCTTTGACAATGATCGGGAAACACAATATTTCGTATGCAGCCTCTTTGAAGTTAGGTATTCTTGTAACTGTTTCGGAAAGTCTGCCACACTTATTAAATCATTACAGCTACCATTCTCCCTGTTAGTAGGAGACAGGTGCCTTCTCCGGTTAATGATTTTAGTGTAACAATCGGAAAAGAAAGGCTTTCTTCACAGACAAGCACGTCAGCAATTACAGGATAAGCGCATGATACATTTCCCTTTGTTAAACAAGACTTCTTACAACTACGAATGAGCTCACTCGCTTTACCTTCTACGCAAGTGAATTTCAGCTGGTTACAGTTACCGGCATGGAGTTACTGCTGCTTTTGAGTATGACCCTTCATTTACCAGCTGCAGAGTTACAGCGGCTGTGGGCTGTTTCCAGTTCCTGAATTCTTTTTCTCTGCTACTGCTACCATAAACACTATCAGGATCCACACCCCTCCACAGCACAGGTGTCTCAGATCTGGCCTTGTTAATGGAGAGTATTCCTCTCTACAGATTCCCTTGGCTTGCTTCTGCACACAGGGCTTCAACTCTGTATTCACAACAATTAAGCGCACCTGGAAAGACTGCCATCTTCTTCAAGTCTCTTCCAATGAAGCCACAGCCAAAATAGGGTTTGTGAGCAGAGGGCCAACTCAGAGCCTGCAGGTGAAATCTGCTCTTTCTTTGCTCCAGTGTCCCTTCTGTGGCCAAACTTCCTTGAGGCCTGTCAGCCTCCTGTTCTTCTTCTGCTCCTATAGCTACTGCTGACCTTCCAACTCCTGCTCCAGCTTCTCTCTGCTTCTACCTCCCACAGCAGCCTTTTATCCCCCCTTAAGTGGGTTAGTTGGCTTCAGGTTCAGACCCTCAGTCTTAATTGCCTGACCTTGCCATAGGCTATTAGGCTTGTCTGCCTACTCTCTACCTGTGCATGTCTCTTTAGCCCTCTTCTTTGTCAGAGTCCCTGAGGGACTCTGCGACCTGTAGTCCCTTTTGGGGAAATTCGGTTTTTCTACTGCTTTGATGGGTTTACCAACAATTTACGTTCCCTTAATATTTTGAGAAGAGGAATTATAGGGCTTAAACTTTTTAGAGATAGTGGGAACAGGAAAGACCACATTTCCATGATCCCTTTTGGTGTAACGTTGGTCTCGGGGAGGATATATATTTTTAAGGAGGCAAAAGACGTTTTCTTCCAATATGGTGCTTTGTTGGGTTGTACCCTGGAAATGCATTTCTCCATCTTTAGCAGGAGGTTGAGATATTTTAAATTGACATTATGCCTATTCCTCCTTTAACCCAGTGGCAAGAGTATCCCCCTCCAGGATAAAATACTTTATCTCACTGTGTGAAATCACCCCACCACCCTGGGCCTTGTCTCTACCCAGGTGATCCTCCCGCAGTACACCGCCTCCAGGATTGGGATCATGAAGCGTCTTCCCTCATCTTGCCACCTGGGTGGAGACTTTAGGGAGGGTTTTAGTGGGTGATCCACTGGATTTTACATCCATAGTGGGAAGCGACTTTATCAAGTTGTTTTACACATATTAAAACCATCTATCCGTACTTGTCATATAATGGTTGCAGGGGATCTGAATTCTCAGTGTGCCCCCTTCAATCCAGGGTGTCATCTGTATAAAGCACGAATAATAAGTGCAAAGGGCAAAAAATGGTGCTCCTTCTTTAAAGAATGAGACTTAAGGATCCTGAATGGTAATATAGAGGGAGACGTGCCACCAATATATACCTGGTCCCGTGGGAATACCAGATCTACTCTGGATTACATTGTTGTATCTCCCAGTTTATTCCATCTGTGTGATCAGCTAGTAGTGGGTGACTCTAATCTAAGTGATCACCGTAAGCTACAGGCCTCATTTCGCTGGAATTTCCAACTAAAATCAGCAGTTTAGCATAATAGACTACAGGTAAACAATCAGCAGAATAGAGTCTCGAAATACAGAAATGGAGGCCATCAGTTGAACGAGGCACTCATACACATTGCTAAAGATACGGTTCCAGAGTTCAGGGAAGGAAACTGTCACCCGCAGCATTTTCATAAATGTCTTTGGTCTATAGATCAATCTCAAATTACATCTCTGCAAAAAAGAAATTCTCATAAACATGCATTTGATGAAGATTCCATGAGGAAAAAGCGGGAAATGCGCCGCTCTGTTGCAATAGCAAAGAAAGAAATACTGGATAGCTCTACCCTATGGAAAGAAATTAAATGATTCGTATAAATCTGGTCCAGATAGCGGAGTTCTAAACACCTGCAGCAAGATGGGGAATCAATGCTAAGAACATTATCAGATAACAACACACGCAATTTCTGGACCCTAATAAATTCCGTAGGTCAAGATCAAGAGGCGATCCAAACAAACTGTGTGCCAGAATCTGCATGGATTAATTATTTTTCAGAAAAGTACTCAAAGTCAGATAAGGGCCCCTTGTTCATCTCTTCAGACTCCTCTTGGGTATTTGAAATTACAGAGGAGGCAGTTCTCGAGTTAATTAATAAATCATCAAGAGCAGCAGGACCGAATGGATATACTTACCAGGTTTGAAAAGCAATCCCAGAATTATGGGCGAGAATACTGTCTGATCTCTTCCGTGAAATTTTGAAGACTAAAATCATCCCTCAATCCTGGAAGACTGCTTTAATAATACCGATCTATAAAAAGGGTGACCGAAAGGACCCCAGCAACTATAGACCCATTACATTGCTGGATATTGAAAGTAAGAGTTTTGCTGGGCTACTATTGAAAGAACTGGAGAAATGGGCTAAAGCAAAGAATATAATACCAAAACAACAGACCGGCTTTAGAAGGGGTCATTCAACGGACCTCCATGGTATCCCTTTGGCAACAATATGCAATGAAAAAGTAACATCAAAACCACCAAAGACATTTGCAGCCTTCATAGACCTATTCAGCGCTTTCGATTAAGTCAATATAGAGAGACTCTGGCTTAAGCTCACCAGTAAGGATGCGCCTAGGCCTTTAATAAACATCTTAACAGCACTTCATGAAAATGATACAGCTGTTGTAAGATTGAACTGTGAAGGCCTTGTGTTGGACGAAATCCAGGTGAAAAGAAGAGTAAGGGAGGGTTGCATGGTAGCCCCATTTCTCTTCGATTTCTATCTTGCCGATTTTGGTGAGGAAGTAGATTCAGCATCCCTAGCAATTCCGAAAGTGGGGAGGGAAGCAATTAAATGGCTCATATATGCAGACGACATTGTGCTCCTAGACAGAACACCTGTGGGTCTCCAAAGGATGTTGTCTGCTCTCGAAATCTACATGAAGAAAATGATCTAATAGTCAACCGAGAAAAATCAAGAATAGTCGTCTTCAGAGGCAGTGGAAATGTTGACAGATTCCCTTGGAAGATAGATGGCCGAATAATCCCTGTGGTAGATGAAATGGTGTAATTAGGATACACACTGTATGCTAAACCAAGAAGGGTACAAATACTATCCGACATCACATGTGCGACCAAAAATCTAACAGCGCAACTGCAAAGAATTATTGGTCAAGACTGCAAATTCACATTGATTCCAGCATTGAGATACTCTAAAGCAAAGATCATCCCAACTCTTCTCTATGGAATAGAGGCCAAACCACTGGCCTAGGTATTGTAATGGGACAAACCATGAAGGCTCAAATTTGGAGAAAAAAATTCAAATCTCCCCAAAGGCCTGCCAATTTCTTGCCTTCGTTTTGAGTTGGGCCTAAAATCTTTAAAATCACAAATGGAATGGAAAATGCTTTCTTTATACAGACTTATCATAGGCCCCTTATGCAATTCACTGTACGAAGACCTTAAAAACATATGGACCAGCATCCGTCAGTCCTTCTCAATCTAAAAAACCTGGCAAAAGAGATTTTAACAAACTGCGATAGTGATGAAGATCTATTGGTGTCAAACCCAACGAAGACAAAGAAACAAATGGAAACCGCAGACTGTATTAAGACAATAGGGAAAATGAGAGCATCATCTTCTTCAACCTCTTTATACTTATTTGGTTAAGAAAATTGGGTTTTCTACCGAGATATCTAATTAAATTTCCAGATTGCAAAATAAGACAACATTTTCTCAGAATGCGGCTCAATTTAATTTACACAGAAGCTGTTCAAGTCACAAGGGGTCAAGAAAAAAGCGGCAGAACTCAATGTATGGGCTGCAGAGACTTAAAACAACAGACATTAGAGCATCTTCTGAGACATTGTCAAGGCACTTTAAAGCCAGAAAAAAACATTTGGACACATTTATCTCTAATTTAGATCTAGAGACAGGTCTCTCTTCACTGATGTTTTGGAAGGGACTGATCACTGGGCAAGAGACTGCACTGACGATAAATGTAATTAGAGTACTTGTAGATATGGAATTCATTTTATCAAAATATTGCTAATACTAGATAGATATGTTTGTCTGTGTTTCTTTTAAATTTAGAAGGAATCGTATGAATTAATCTGTTAGTAATTGTAAGATCCTTCTTCATTTTCCTACTTTTACCATTTTCTTTTCTTTTTTTTGAAAAATCAAATTTTGGTTATAACACAAAAACAAATTAAAAAAAAGTGTTTTTGTCCATATGCAGCCAAGCCACATATTGTGATCTTCCTATCCCCAACTGTATTAATGGGAATTGTGTCCCTTTCTTTCCTGTGTTATTCATCTTTGCCCTTTTCTTTCCTCTAACCACTGCCATAGATTGTGGGTGTGGTCTCAGCCTCTACCCCCATTGAGTCCTTTCCCTCGGTTCGCCCTCTGTTTCCCAGTTTTCCTCATCTTCCTCCTGAGTCTCGTTACTTTCTGTTGCTTCTGAATCATAATCGAATGTTTGTTTATTTTACCCTATATGTGATGTGCTTTCCTCACATCTCCCTTCTCCTTGCATGTCATCTTCCGTTTCTATTTTCACATCCTTAATCACTGCTCTATTCATTTTCAACAATACTTCTTCTGCTGTCAATGTATCAGCATTAACCACAGGGCATGGTCCCTCTTATTCTCTTCTCTTAGTTACCTTCTGAAGCTCCTCCTCTCTTTTCTTAATAGCTGTATCTAAGTCTCTGCATGCTTTATTTTCTAGCTTCGTTATACTAGGTTCTCAGTCACTAGTACTTCCAGCGGCCCCCCATGTCGCTGTTGGTTCTGTTTCTGCTTGGGATTTTTACCAGGGATTTGTGTATCCCGTGGCAGACTTTACAGCACAGATTTGAGTTGTGGGCGGGTCTGTTAGCTGTGCAGGTTCTGTAGCCTGTGCCGAACTTGTGATAGGGCTGACGATTGCACAGGCATCACAGCCTGTGTTTTGCTGGTGCTGTCTCTGAGTAATGGTGGTGTGGTGGCTACAACAGGTGGTTTCCCTTCTGCTCCATCCACTCCTTCTGACTCCCCATCTACCTCGTCATATAGCTTCCAAAGCTTTAATATGCTCTGTCTATTTTTTTCTGCTTTTTACCTTTGTTCGCTGATAACAAATGCATGTACATGTCCTCAATAATTACATTATCGTGCATGTCTTCTGCTGGCCATGCTGTAAACATGTTCCCCTCGGTTTATTCTGCCCATTCCGAATTATATGTTAGGAGCTCCTTACACATGTGTTCAACTGGATTTATACATTTTTTAACAATGACAATGTCACAGTGACGTACTGGCCAACACAACAACTAACTATCAAAATAAAACAGAACACCAATAGTCAACAAGAAAGATCTTCTGAGGTTGCCGCCTACAGCACACTCCCCACTTTGCCATGAAAAAAACCAAGGAAACAACAAATTTCAATTCACTATGTGTCCCTGCACAGCAACAAAAACTCAACAAACCATTCTCTCAATACGTTCTTCTCACCCAGGCTCTATGCTCACTATTCACACTCACACCAAACTACTCTTGCCTCCAATCAAATCCACCCTTTATATCTACACGTTATGCAACATGGTCAAAGAATCAACACTTATACACACAATATTTTATTTTTCCTCCTCTTGTTCCCTTACCTGTGGAGCATAGAGACACAGTCCTCGTCAATGCCGGTCTTCCCACACTTATTTAAACAGTGCTGCCCTTCCTCGTTTTTGAGGGGCATTACACTTCAATATCCACAATTACTACTACTGTGACATCACTGCTTCACCTGTGGAAGCCTTCTTCAATGTCTATTAAAATCAAAAACGCTAAACATTTACACCACGTGATTTGCTCTTCCCACACTCCACTCTCATTCCAATACTCACTCCCCCTCTTTTGTTCTTGCGCCAGGTGCACTTCACCCTCTATGTTGTTCCGAGGTCTTTCCATGCCCTCTCTTCCCGCCCAAGAAGGCCTACACACCTGGGGGCGGCGCCACAACCTTCAGCTATTAGTAAAGCTTCTGGATAATCCCAGCTCTTGCTGGTCTTCTCTTGGTCCTCCAGAAAATCCTGCAATCACTGCGGTTGCATCACCAAATGTAGGTTAAGTCCCAAAAATCTAAATTATAAAAGTAATCCAATACGCAAATAAAACGTGCATTGAAGCAAGGAAAACAAAGTTTATTGCATGCAACCACAGCTGTGAACAATCCAAAAGTCGTTCAAATTCACATCATAAAATGGCTGTTTAAATAGTGAGATTGACATTTTTTAAATTGTTTCATAATATTTTAAAATTCATATTCGTTGACTGGACAGTCTTGGTTGCTCTATAGGTAATTCTATACATATCTATCCTATCCTTCGTGACCATTCTAACGACTACCTCATGGTAATTAACTCATGGCGGGACCATCTGGTTTCACATGAATTTAATAGGACCAACGACATGTTAAAATCTTTCTTATATAAGTTGACTCCTGATTGGTGTAGCCCCTTGTGTTTTCATGCTGCTTCAGTCAGTGGTGACCAATAAATTGTGAGGTATGAACAGAGTGGCAACATACAAGAATTCCTTGCATCCTTTCTCGTGAGAGGCAAAATGTTGGAACCAACCTACTGTTCTCATCCTTGTGACGGCTCAACAGGCAGTAAATGTTGTGATTTCTTGTTGGAAACATGTTTCCCTTCTATTTCCTTGCTCATGATGTGCCTACATGTCTTCATGGAGGTGCTTTTTGCCCTCTTGCTCTGAGACTATGTGCACAACTAAATTGTGCATTTAATGAATGGGTGGGTGTGCGTGGTCTGAATACCTAAACACCTGTGTCCTCCAATAAATGCCAAGTCACCCTATGTATTATGTTCCTACATCACTTGATATACTCTTAAGTTTCTACAATCTTACTTAACTACTTCTGTATGTTCTTGGTAAGAAGTGCTTAAGTCACCTAATGCTCTTTGCTTGACTCCTAAGTGAATATTTTCCTACACGGGGCAGGGTGCATCTTCCGTCTAAGTGATTTTGTCCTGTGCATGTCTCTGCACATTGCCTCATTCCCACCAAACTGGGGCCTATTACTTGCTAATTTCTAAGAACATGGGCTGGAACGTCATTAGTTACATGTTTCATTTGTTAGATGTGGGGTACCTTGTTGCACCATTGTGTTCATAATCAATCCCTGCACAACATTTTACTGCTTCCCCTTAAGGGGTCAGCTGGGGAATCAGATAGTTTTAATGATGATGTTGTTAATATTGTCGCACCCATGATAACTACTGATTTAGGCTTGGTTATATTAGGTGATTCTAATTATTGGAAAAGCAACAGACAGGATAAGAAAGCATTGGAATTGGTGAAAATATTGAAAATTTCACCATAGCACAGTTCATAACACAGAACCCACGCACAATAGGGGTCATATATTAGACTGGATTGGTAGCGGAAATATACAGATCGAAAATTTAACAACCACTCCTTGTATCTGGTCTGATCATTTCTTTGTCTCATGCCTGTTGAAACTTCCAGCTAAAGCATGCAGAGTTTATGAGCCCCTATACATGGTCAAAACTCGAAAATGTAAGGGTGTTACTGCACCTATTCTGGCCGTCTGTATGCAAACCCTGGTGACTAAAACAAATGATCTTGATGGCCCAGAGACCCTCATTAATAGTTATAATGAGGAGATCTCAGAAATGCTAGCTAAACACGTACCTATGAAAGTTCAAACTGTTAGAGACCTACCAAATCACCATACAACTTTTTCGACTCTTCAGAACATGGGAAAAACCCATCGCCTCTAGTCCCTCTATCAAACCTACAGTTGATGACTGCAATAGAGTACAAAAGCATTTGCTGATAAACTACTGAAAGCACAATATAAAATCAAGAATGAAGCTCAGGCATCCTCACCCCTAGTTTTCATATCCAACCAAAGCCAGACTGAGGTACAAGAAACCTGTGTCAATCCTTCAAAAACTTGTTAAATCAGGAACCTGAAACCTTAACCCCACTAGATCAGCCCACAGGGTTTAGATTCAAGGCATCTAGCACAGTTGAAATGCTTGACATACTTAAAACTATGCATCCTACCAACTTCCCAGGAGAACTGCTCCTGTCAAAATATATACCAGAACATAAGGACTTATTTGCTCAGATTTGTGAATTCCTCCTTTCGAACCGATGTCAATCCCCAGTCAATTAAAAACGTAGCAGTTACACCATTGCTAACAAAAAAGTGGACTGGAACCTACTGATACAGCAAATATAAGGCATATTACCAATACCTCATTTTTTCTCAAGCTCATCGATAAAGCAGCTACAATCCAATGTCAGACTACCGGTATACTGCATGTGAAACAGTCAGGGTTCAGGAGTTATCATGGTAACGAGAGTGCACTTCTGCACTTACAGACACACATGCTTTCGAAGCTGGAACATAGCAAGTCAGGGCTGCTGATGTTGTTAGATCTATCAGCAGCCTTTGACGTGCTAGATCATAAAATACTGCTTGATAGGATGACAACTGTCAGAGGTCTCTCTATGGATGCTATTATTTGGCTTAGATGTTTCCTAGAGGACCACCAGTCGCGAGTACATTGGGGCGACAGTGCTTCTGAGTCACAAATCATAACATGTGGAGTGCCCCAGGGGGCGTGCCTTTCCACCTTGTTATTTAACATTAATATTCTCCCCTTGTGTGGTGACCTAGAACTACTGGAGATATTTTTCTGCAATTATGCCGATGATTTCCAGCTGGTCCTGAATATTACCGGAGACCATGAGAAAGATCAACGTTTGCGAGATGCCATATACCACACTGTAAAATGCTGGATGTCTACTAACTGGCTCTGTCTGAATGTGGCCAAGACCGAACCAATGTTATTCGGTCCTCGACAGGCCCAAACCAACTTAGGTTAGAGGTATGCCAGTTTCATCATTGACGGTAGCCAGATAAAGGTAGTACAGAAGGTAAAGATGCTTGGCACCTACATGGAAGAAAGCTTGGACTGTGAAGCCCACGTAGCAGCCATTACCACCAGTACCAACTATCATCTCAAGGTACTTAGGCAGGTAGCGCTATAAAAGAGGACAAGCTAACCACTGACGGGCCCATAGGCCAGTGCTCACCCTCTAGTACTTGTAAAACAAGATAGCTGCACCATGTGAGGAATGGGGGTGCAGGATTCACTTACTCCAACCCGACTCAATAAGGAGGACTCAGTAGTTTGGCAAAGGGAAGTCTGTTTAATGACAAGTGCATCAAACAGGGAAACAATTGAAAATCAGCATTCTTGCGATCGCCTGTCTCGCTCCTACTTCCACAAACTTCAGTTGAACAGTACCTTTTATACACAAAACTTGTCATCATTGACGTCTAACTCTACAAAACCTGTCATGCAATATAATTGGTTAGGAAAGGTAACTTAAGTATAGGTGCTATATCTGTATATGGTAACAGATCATGTGGATTGGATAACTTAACGGGTGGGCGGCCATGTCCAACCCTCTACATCACACGTGACAGACATCATGACAACTACGACGTCTCATTGGTTCTACAGGCTATAAGACCCTAGATTATTTGGTCCATTGTGATTAGGTGGGTTACACCCCTAGACATAAATCTCCACTTTAATTAGCAGCATGCAATGGACACCCAGGTGCCTCATGCCCTAGGATTCACCCTGCCTCCTTTCTATCAATCAGTATCTTTGTGTCAATTAGTCGGCTGGATATGGCCTTGAAACTGTAGCCTCTTATCAGGAAAAGTTATGGCACCCTTGGGTTCTGGGTGACATCAGACGTTGGTGCTTCATTGTGCCTGGCAGGTCACATGTCTGTTCACCATGAATTTGCTTCAGTTTCCAGTTTCTCATGTATTTGATTCTCCTTTAGCCTCGCCACCTGCCTGGGCCCCACTTATCCTGACCTTCACGGGGCAGGCTGGTATGCTCTTAAGTTTCGGTTCTCCGGAGTTGCCGCTCTCCTCCCTTTCTGGAGTTGACCTTGAATTCTCAAGCATGAGCTACTTCTTGCTGAGTGTCGATTCCGCTCTTCCCTCCTGGCTTTAGCTGGAATATGAATCTCGGCCTTGGTGGCCCTCTTGCAGCCTGGGCTTAGTTCTGCTTTACAAAATGGAGTCGCACTAGTATAGCGTGCTTCATTGAGGTAGATATATATATATATGGCACATGCCGCTCTATTCTTCTACTAAGCATTGCAAGCAGTACCATTTTATTCGCTTCTTGCGTTCCAAGCCAATTTACACACATTAACTGGTTGGTTACCTCCATCTTGTTTAATAGCAACATTTCCTTACGTTTTAACATTGTCTCTTTCCTGTGTCCATTACATTTATTTTCATAGCTACTCGCACTGGCGTGCTATCTTCGATTGCCGGTTTCATTAATTCGCGAGTCTGTCCAGGTCCTTGTGTCATTTTCACTGGCCTTCCATTAAGGCTCTTTGGGTTTCTTCGTGGATCGTCTGTAGGTATTCTTCATTTAGTCTCAGCTGCTGGTATGGCTGTCTAAGACGGTAATGTGCTGCCCATGGTTGTCTGGTTATAGGTGCTTCAACAGGTACGGCTCTTCTGATGTACACTGGGCAGAGTCCCAAAGCAGCTCTTTGTTGGTTCATTTGCTCCTCATACATCACATACCTTGGCGAGTACGCTCCTGGTACCTCGTAATGGGGGGTAGGGGTGCAGGCCATGTCTAGGACCTCCTCTACACATCCCCCTCTGGTCGGTTCATCGACCACTTCTGCGTCCTCCTTCGTGTTCGTCTTTCTTGATTCATCTACGTCTTGTTCGTCATATTCAGGGTTTGTACACGATGGTGTGAATGTGTGCATCTTGGGAGTCCATATTTTTATCACTCCTTTCAAACTTCCTGCTGTTTTTACATGTTCGTCTTTGTTCCAGGTCATTAGTTGGCATTGTCCATTTGGGCTGCAACATATCAATTTTCCTTCATACTTTCTTTGTTTCCTGGGATATGTGAATTTTGTTCCTTCTGGTGCAAATTCACTATCTTTCACAAAGTCTCTTCTTTCTTCGTCAGTCAGATCTCTAGGCTTCCACCCTGGTTCGACATCGACCATGATTTTCATCCCAATGGCCTTCTTCGCAGTTTTCTGACACTGTGTGATGATTATCTTGATAACACAGAATCCTAGCAGTATCATTGCTAGTAAGGCTCCCAGAATCTTAAATATATCTGCCATCCATTGCGGGACCCATGAGAACAGGGCTCCAAACCAGCTGTCATCGTCCACTTCATTACTTTCGTCGATCATCTGGTTCTTTAAGTTTGTCAACATACTTATGGCTTCTGTTAGGGTTCCATTTTCTTCCTCGTGCAATGGTACAAATGTGCAACACGATTCTCCGATTTTTGCGCAAACACCTCCATCCATCGCTGTGATCATGTCAAGTACATATCTGTTCTGGAGGGTCATCAGTCTGATGGCTCTCAGTTCCTCTCTGATCGCGTTGAATCCTTTTATAGTGGTGTTGATGGTCTGCAATAACTCCCATCTGGTTATCTGCGGCCATTTAGCATTCACTCCAATTTGGATGTGTGCCAAGAGCATTGTGGTGAATACTGTTGAGGTGAGATGGGATAGCCTGTGTTCGTATGGGATTGCATGGAATGCCTCTTCTGATTTGGTAGAAAAGTAATTTTATCTCTTTATCCTGGATACCAGTTCCACAGATCTCCTCTTTCTTAGATGAGCATCTGCTTTCGGGAAACTGCCCAAATTCAGTTCATTTTTTGGGATCACTAGTGCGGGGACGTGGACATTTACCAGTGTGCATATGCCTCCCCAGTTCTTCGGTAGTCTTATATATGCCTTGGATCTACACGCCCAGTAATGATCCATAATAACTGCGGTTCCTGTGTCATTCCTGGGGCTTCAAAGATTTGTCCGCAGTTTGCATTCTCTCCCATCTTCCTTGTGCCATTACTTCTGAAGCATAGTTTCGGGCTTTCCAGTGGCACTATTTGCAGGGGTCCTCCTCTGTCTTTGACCCATGTTAGCAACTTGACCAACTTTGGCCATAGAGATTTGCATAACCTCTGTGAGTTCTCTATTGCTTCCTTGCAGGCTCCGAGGACCATCCATGCTCGGCAGATTACTATGCCTTCATCCCATCCGTTTGGGGAAACCACTGTTCCCCAGATCTGAATTTGGCCCCTGTTATTCCAGATTTGAGCCTCTTTTGCAGTTTTTCCTTGAATGTTCAATCGCGGGTTTATTATCCATCATGTTCCTGATCCTTTGACATCAGGATTCTCGTATCTGGTCACGTGATTCCTGGTATGCGCCCTATTTCTTGTCTTAATGTCCTGGACATAGCCATCTTCATCTGGGTAGTCCTTGTCGGTGGCCCATATCAGCAAAGTGTCTCTTCCCATAAATTGTCCTCTGGTTTTGCACATTACTACGTGTGACATACAGTGTGCTGTGTGAACATCAATTTCAACAGCTACAACGATCTTGGATTTCCGCACGCTGTACTGTAGGAGTGCACAGATGAAACATTCTCCTTCTGATTGTCCTCGTCCTACTTCCTTCATGTGTTGGTACCATATGATGTTTCTGAGATGGGCTGTGCTGTCCAGGTAATCATTGAGTTCAATGTTGTCTTCATGTGGGTTTCTCTTGATCCTCAACGTCCTTTTGTAGTTAGCTATAACCACGTCTCTAAATGCGTCTATATGACTCTTTCTTGCTTGAGGACTCTCGGGCATGCTTGTCTGAGGAGCAGGTTTCATTACCGCTATCGCTGTGGTAGGAGAAGGTTTTGCGTTTCTTTTCCTTTCCTTTTATAATCTTTCGTAGATGTTCTCTAGCCACCATTGACTCACCGACTCCCCAACGCGTGGCTGTGTCGTGGGCCTGGTGCTTGTTCCTTGTGTTAGAGCTGGCGTGCTCGTCGTTATGGTCTCTGTAGTTCTTTTCCGAGCTCCTTGTGCAGTTTCTTTCTCTAACTATGAACGGGAACAAATAATCTATCAGCATTTGGGTTTTTTCTGTGAGTTCCTTTGTGGCCACTTCTGTTCCTTTGAGGGATTTTGCTATGCCCTCTCTCTTTGGTTTCTCCCTTGGTTCTTCTTGGTTTTTTCTACTGTTTTCTAGAACTGGTTGTTCGGTAGGCAGTCTCGTTTTCTCTGTTGCCTTCGTTTGTGGCCCAGTAGCCATTGACACTTGCCCTTGTTCGTGTGCATTCAGTGTGTGAGTGCGTGCAGTGGTCAGTGCTACATTTTCATTCATTCCGTGCTGACCCTGTCTCCAGTTTCCTTCTTCATTTGTTACCTTAAATGTGTGCAAATCACTTTTAATTACATTCAATTTTAGTTCCTTTACTTCATCATCAGGTTTTCTAGGAACTGGGATAACTATATAGGGTCTGGGTGCTTTCGTGGGACCCATGCGTTCATTATCAGGTGGGTGCACTGAAATTGGGGCGCTTCGTGCACCGATAAAAAATGCAGTTCTGATGGTCAATGACAGAAACACAATGATAATTACCATACATATACACATAATAGATCTATAAGATAATTGGCAGCATTTTCTTCCAGGGAAGCGGGGGCGCCCCTCTGCTGGTGATAAAACCAAGTTACTGTTCTGGGCCCCCATGTCGAACATAAGTCTATTTTCAGCGTTTACTCCTTTTTCTTACTCTGATTTCGTTACTCCAGAGTTCGTGAATTACTAAAGTGATGGATGCTTCTCGAGTGTCCCCTCCCTTGGGGGTGATGACGGGTGTCTCTGGGTGAGGGGTACAGTTCCCTTGCTAGACTATGGAAAAAGGTTAGGCTAGCATCTTTGGCACGTTGCATTTATTATGCATATCTACAATAGGTCAAATCCCAGTGCACTCCTCGAATTTGTCTTGGTCCTGAGGACATGCTGGGATCTGTTCAATACGGAGGAATGAAAAGATGGAACTGCCAAAAATCACACAAAAATAAAATGTTGTAAAAATAAAAATAAAAATGAAAATGAAAGTGAACATGAAAAATACAAAATAAAAAGAAAAATAGGAAAAAATAGATCTTCTTGATCTGTCCCACGGCGGAAAGATAAAGCATTGACTTTCTGTCTCCACGATCTGTCCCACGGCGGAAAGATAAAGCACTGACTCTATGTTTCCACGATCTGTCCCACGGCGGAAAGTCTCATTGGAACCTCCTAAGGTATTCTCGCTGGAAGTTGGATAGCTCTACTTGGAGCATGATGCCGTGGAGGAGTGTGCCCATGTGTGGGACATTGGCTGGATCTCTGAGGAAGGTGATGACGTCAACATCAGTAGGCCTTCCCACCATTTCTGGATAGTCTGTGACCAGTCTGAACAGGACGTTGTGCGCCAGCCGGGTGTCCTTGGGTGACAGGGACATTTGTCCTGTTTTGCTGAGTCTCGATCACAGGCTTTTCTTTTGACTTGAATAGTCACTGCACTTTCCTGTTGCGTGCATTGCCACCAGGTTAGTTAGTTTAGTCCACAGCTGGTTAAGTTGTGCTAAGTTCCTTGGGTCTCTGATAAACGTGCGTGTGTCCGTGGTCCTTCCGATAAGTGCCTGGCACTTCTCTATTATTTGAAAGAACAGTATGAAGGTGAGTTCATCAATGTCTACCAGTGGTGGAAGCATTTGTGTCCTCTTCACTGTGCTCGGGTAGCTCGGCAAGAGCCTCCGCGATGATGGTCAGCAGTTGCCAGATTACTTCCTTGTTGGCAGGATCTTGAATAAAGTCTGTGACACTGGTTTCTCTCCCTATGAGTGACGGATATGATATCACCATCAGTTGGAGGTATGTGAGCACATCCCACTTGAGGTCTCTGTTGGGGGATACCATAAGTTCTGTAAACAAAGTCTTGACACAGGTTGCCTCAGAACGCTGAGTTACGCTCTCAGAGAATGTCTTTTTCGGAGTCTGTATTTCAAAAGTTTGGTTTATCAACTGTGTTGTGGTTTTGGATGTGCTTCTCTTTACCCTGCAACTGTGGTGCACAGAGTGTCCATATTATTGTTGTTTATCATCCTTCTCTGAGCATAGGAAATGTTCGGTTAAAAGGCCACAATTTTAAAACAGAGTTCTCTTGCTTTATTTTGCTGCTCATGCGTCCTTCTTCCTCGCCATGGATCTTGTCTGCATGTGCTGAGGTTCTTCTCCATTGCCTGTGGTTTCTTCGTGGTTAGATGCAGTTGGAGGGTTCTCCCTTATGTATGTTTTAATGTAATTTAGGAAGAGCCATGCCCTCCTTCCTTGAAGCTTGACGGCCAACGGAGTGCCGTCCTCCACGATGAAAGGGCCATTAAATCGTGGCTCGTCCCACCTCTTTCTTGTGAAGTTCCTTATAAGTACAGCATCACCAGGGAAGACGAGAGGTGCACATAAACCTTGCGCGGCACCTGTTTCAGTACTTCCTGTTGTATTTTGTACTGTGCTGCACCCTTTTCGCCATTGCTGCAGCTGGCCTGAAATGACAGAGACGCTGGATGTCATACAGTTCAAGTAATCCTGCATCTCTGTCCCCAAGACCTCTCTCGTTGGCTGGGCATCACATCTAGCTCTATCTCGGGGGGTAAGAGGGGTCCTCATCATTCTGCCTGTGACTATCTCGTGTGGCGTGAGATGATGGTCGGAGCCTGATTGGTTTAGAAGTGCATACAATGCCAGTGGTAGACAGTGCAGCCATTCCTTTTATAATGTGAGTTTCAGCTTGGCTATCCTCTCCTTTAACAAGCCGTTGAGCCGTTCACATATGCCATTCCCCTCCAGATAATACGCCGACAAGAACTTGTGCTTTATCCCAAGCAACAAGCTGATCTGCTCGAACACTGAATTGACAAAGTTAGCCCCGTTATCTGACCTCATTACCTCGCACACCCCCCATCTAGGGAACACCTCCCTCACTAGAAATTTGGCAGCGCAGGTAGCGTATGGGTGTGTACAGGGACCTGCTTCTATCCATCCAGAGAATGAACACACCACCACAATTAAATACCTGTACCCATTGCACACTTGAATCATGTCGACGTAGTCGATATGCAAGTGCTGGAACAGCCCATTGGGCCGGGGGATAACTCCTCTCACAACTTTTAATGTGTGCCAGCGGTGAATTGCTGGCAGATAATGCAGTTCATTATAAAAAATGCAATATGCTCTGCTAAATTCGGTGTAAACCAGTCTTCTGCGAGTGTTGCAGCGAGATTTTCTTTTGTCATATGAATAGGGTAGTGCAATTGCTCCAATGCTATTTTTAGTAGGGCGACAGGTAGGGGTGTCACGGTATTGGTTTTATGACAGTACAATAACCTTCTTGCCAAATGACGGTATATAAAGGTTATCGCGGTATAGCAGGTGGAGTTAACTAATCTTAACAAATATTTTCTAAAAGGTCATAAATTGTCAGATTTATCATCACAAACAAAACCATGCACCCAGGGCCAGAATTGGGCTTTTCAACATACTTTCCACTGAAATGCCACCCCTTGCTTGCACCAAACACAAACGCACGTGTGGAGAGGAAGAGGGGGGGGGGGGGAGCCCTGCTGCGACTGGCAAAGCAAACTGAATAGCTTTTCTTAAGTGGTCATTTAGGCTTTTAGCTCCCCCACTGGCTACTGGTGAAGATGAACATGTTGCCATATTGATAATCTGCATGCCACAGATCAATGGAGTCTGATGGTAGTATATGCTTGTGCGCATACACACACACACGCACACGCACTCTCTTTACGTTACAGCCTTTAGTTTACTTCTGGGCCAAAAGGTGTTCAGTAATCACGGACATGTTACCCTTTGGTATGGCAGCAGGGAATACCCACAGAGATGATTAAATTTCGCAGTGTGACTTATTATATGTAAATTCAATGATAGAACCAGGGAAATCCGCCATTGTCATATGTTTAGAAAACATTATCCATTATAAATATATAAACCCCAAAGCCGCCAACCCAAAGTCCCGGGAGGATAGCTCAGCGGCAACGTGCGTGCCTTGGAAGCAAGACGACACGAAGCAACACAGGTTTGATCCCTGGGTGCGCGCATAGAAACCTGTGGGCGTTTAAGCGCGTTATAAATACGCAACTAAGACAAAAACAATTACGCAACTAAATAAACAAATCCAGTTTCTTTAACAGCGCATCGATGCCCTGGGGCTGTGTGAGCGCTTTTAAACAAAAATGTAAATAAAAAAAAGTAAACCCCTTTCCTTCTTGGCACTGTATTTATTCTTTCTATTGCTAACATGTTGATTTTGTGTCAGGCACGTGTGGTTTATGGAATGGCATTAAAAACTGCTCAAACTGAAACTACTTGGCAGACGGCACATCCAACAGTGCAAGACCAAGACTGCGCAGAACTTGCTTACTGCAGCCTTTCCAAATCAGATTGAAAAGCACACTTAACGGTATGAACGGTATACCGGTATAAACAATGTGACGGTTATTATTGTTCAATTAAGTGGTTCACGGTATCTTTAACGGTATACCATAATACCGTTACATCCCTAGCGACAGGCAATACTGGTTTACCAGTGCTGTCCTGCCTCCACAATCCGTCAGAGGGGCTTAAGGAGCACCCTCGACGTTTCCACAAATTCTTATCCTCCTGAGGAGCCTCCACTTGTAGCTCCATTAACTGAGTCTGCCCCATACTGCTATAGGTCTCAGGTGTGGCTCGTGCTACCATCATCCTTTCATGCGTACGTGCCACTTCCACGTCCATGATCGGTTCAGTCTTGGATGCCATACGCTTGGCTTCCGTGTCCACTTCATGATTCCCATGTGACACGAAATTTCACGACTGCTATGCCCTCTGGGAGCTGTAGTGCCTTAATCAGCCTGTCCAATAAGGCTGCGTGCTGTACTTGCGTGCCGTCTGCAAAGAGGTAGCCCCTCCTTTTCCAGCACGCCAGTCCTGCATGCACTATGGACGTCACATAGGCGGAGTCACTGTACACCGTTACTTCCTGGTCTGCATGATTCCCAATGGTGAGTATCAACGTCAATAATTCTGCAGCCTGTGCTGAATAATGAGATGGTGTTCGTGCACTAACGAGTACTTGGAATTCTCCGTTTGCCATGTGTTTTATTACGGCAACGCCTGTATATCTTTGTCCGTCTTCTTGATCAATTCTCAAGAACCGTCAATGAACACGATCTCACCACCTGCCAGGGCATTTTCTTTTACCCTGGGGATTTCATCATAGAATTCCTCGTAGTTTGTACAGTCATGTATAGGTTCTCCCTCTGTGACTGTTTCAGCTATGAACGTGGCTGGATTTACAGTTTTACATCAAACTATTTTTATCGATGGGTTAGAGATAATCACCTCATAAGCGGATGCTCTCTGAGATGTCAGCGTTCTCTTCGGTTTTTCTAGTATGGCGAATAATGAGTGCTCGACATACAAAGTCATGGAGCACCCCATCACTATGGATGATGCCTTTTCGATGGCAAATGCGGCGGCAGTGAGATTTTGTTCGCCTGGGAAGTGGACTCTCATAACCGGGTCCAGACTCCCGCTGTAATACGCTAGGGGCGGTTGCCAGACATTTGGTCGAAAAAAATTGGTCGACCAGACAAATGGTCGAACCAATTTGGTCGAAAACCAAATGGTCGAATTTTTTATTTTTTTTATTTTCACCCCTTTTTTTTATTTTTTGGGGGGGTCCCCCCAACCCCCTTTTTTTCTCTAAAAACCCCTTTTTTTAAAAAACGAAAACCCAAAAAATAAATATATAAATAAAAAAAAAAATTCGACCATTTGGTTTTCGACCAAATTGCATCGACCAAATGTCATTCGACCAGTTTTCAGTCGACCAAATGACTGGACACCGCTAGGGGCTTATACCCTAGTGAAGTTCGTTGAGCGAGTACTGCCGTCATAAAATTACCATCAGTATGTGAAGACAGGTAGAATTCCTCTGCATAATTTGGAATCCCTAAAACTGGGGCCTTACAAATCGCCCCTTTGAGTTCTGCAAACCCCTTTTTCATTGTCTCAGTCCATTCGACTGTTTCCTTTGTCGCCTGGGCTTTCTTCAAAGCCTGAAGCAAGGGCTTGGTATACGAGCTGTAAACGAAGACCCATGCTTTGACATAATTGCACAGGCCTAGGAAGCTCTGCATTTGTTTTACCTTGAGCGGCTTAGCCGTGTTCATGATAGCTTCAGCTCTTTCTGGGGTTATCTTTTTCCCATCGTGGGAAATTAGCTGGACTATGTACAGTACCTTTTGTTGACAGTATTGCAACTTCTCCTTGTCAACCTTATATCCCTTTTCAGCCAGTATAGTAAGTAGCTGGACAGAGTCACGCCTGCATTTCTCTTCAGTGGTGCTGCAGATCAGAATGTCATCTACATACTGCAAGACAACACTGTCTACTGCAATATTGCTTAGGTCCATTTGCAGGACTCTATTGAAGATAGACAGAGACTCACAATACCCCTGTGGCAATCTCATGCTTTTCAGATGCATTTGTCTGAAAGTAAAAGACGTCAAGTCTTGCGAATCACGGTGCAACGGGATTGAGAAAAATGCATTTTTCAAATCGATCACCGTGAAATATTTTGCCTCAGTGGGTATGTTGCATAGAATTGTAGATGGGTTATGGACTAGAGGGAACTCAGCTTCAACAATATTGTTTAATGCCCTTAAATCTTGGATCAACCGCCAAGACCCTCCCTTTGATTTCTTGATGGGGTAAATCACAGTGTTGCAAGGTGATTTTGACGTCACTAGTATAAACCGCTCCATCATGGCGGAAATTGTCTTCGCGATCCTTTCATCCGCTTCTCTGGACATGGGATATTGTCGCGCTCTTGGTAAAATTGCTCCTGGTTTCATTTTAATTTTTACTTCACCAGCCCCCTTCAAGAGGCCTACATCATAAGGCCCTGTACTCCATACTGTGACGCGTCCATGTCATCATTAAAGTATTCTGGACGTATCGGTGCCAACATCATTCTTTGTGGCACTTCCCGTTTAATCATTTTGACCCAAAAGGTGAGACTCACTTCCACCCTTGTTTCTTCTAGGTTATGGTGTTCTTCGAATAGATCGTCATCGGTGATATTGATTACTCAGTACCCTTTTTCGATGGCGATAATCGTGCACCATTGTCTCCCTTCATCATCATATCCTTCAACCAATGCCACTGTCCTTCGCACTGCGGCAGATTGTATCATTAAGGGAAACACTTGTCCCTCCTCTTCGTGCATAGGTATTCTTGGTCTGAATAGGAACTCATCAGGGATTCTCATAGTTTTATCTGTGAGGCCTGGCAATCCTGCCATGTGCACCCGCACTCCATATGCAAATACTTCTGGTTCTAAGGGTGTAGCTCTCATGGATATGCGTCCTGAGTATGCTCTAATAATTTCACATACGTTTGAATAATGCATTCCTGGAGTGGAGCACACTATACCATTCTCGGTAAATGAGATTGTCATATTCAACTTTGTCATCAAGTCCCGACCCAGGATGTTTAGTGGGGTCTGTCGTGAATACCATAAGGGTACATTCATTTTGTACTCTCCTACAGAGACTGGGAGCGTGTCTGTAAAGGGAACTCTACCGTGAGCTCCAGTGAAACTCTGAGTATCTATGGCCTCGCCGGCCAAGAAAAACTTGCCTTCTCGTATGCACGAGCACATTGCACCCGTGCCAAATAAAAAGGAATATTCTCTCATCCCTATGACGAAATTCACCCTAGGTTCCCTGTTAGGGTCTGGTGTCACTGATAGGATAGAGCACATCAGAGTCACCCATGAGCTGTCCTATTTCATATTTAAGTTCAGCCTACTGTATGTCTGTGGATTTCCCCCATTTCCAGGGTTGCCTCCCCCTCCGGAGTTAGTGCCCTGAGGAATTTGCAGCAGTGCCTGCTGGGAATGTCCTTGTGGCAGGTTCCCCATGTTCGAGGGTTGAACCACTTGTTGCGCACCTTGCTACTAGCCGGACGTCTGCTGCTGCACTGTGCGATTTTGTGCACCGCCCTGGTGTGGGACGGCAGGCTGGTTCACCATGCCTGTTCCCATTCCTTGGCCGTTTTGCCACATGCCTTGGCTTCTGCACATGCGTGCCACATGTCCTGTTATTCCACATAGCCTACACACCGGCGGTGGTCGGGCCATCTGTTCATCTAGTGTGGCTGGATTGTCCATCTGCACATTTTGAAATCCACATTGGTTACCTCGAAACCCACCCTGGTTACTCTGCCATCCTCTTCCTCCGAAACCCCTACCTCTCGGGCAGAATCCCACGTTACCCTGGTTATGCTGGGATGGGTTAGCTGCTGATTGCGTGCTTGGTTCAGCTGGGTTTGTCAGCATGGCTCCCTCGAGAGCATACTTTGAGAGTTTCTTTTGCACCAGCTTTGCCTCCTCACCCTTACGAGTTGCCTCTTTTTTCCGTTTTTTCTCTTGCAACAATCTACAGTAGTGCGCAATTGTCAACTGTATTTCGGCCCAGGGTTTAGCTTCTACTCCTACTAATTTCTTGAGCTGCTTTTGTACCGGTTCAGGCAACCCCTGGCATAATATGTGGTAGAATACAGGGATAGATTTCGTCCAAGACTCATGCGTTTTGAGCACCCATGCGTCTTGAAAATTCTGGATATAAATCAATGGATCCTCTGACTCTTTCTTTTTTCGTGTCATTATAGCTCCCATATCGGAAGTGTCAGGGTAAAGCGTTCGTAGCGCTTTCCACACTGCTGCTCTACAATTGTTAAATGGCGCTCCGTCATGGGAAGTGTCAATTGTGGTTACTCGAGGGTACCCAGCCCGTTTCTATACATCGTCTGCCCTTTCACCAAGTATGGCGATCAGGAGGCCCTTAATGTCCCCTATTGCTAAGGTGACGCCCCCTGTCATTTTCTCTAACTCATGTATCTACTTCGCGGCTCCCGATGTCATTATTGGAAGCTTGTTTTTCAGGTTTTCTCTGTCCATGTGTGGCCATGGATTATATTGTGGTCTTGCTCCCCCTTTTTCTAACAGTGGGAATTGGAACACGCAGTCTTCCTTCTCTTTCCCCCTAGCTTTCCTGTCTATGGCTAGGGTATCATTTCCGCATTGCCTTCTACCTGGCAATGCTCTCAATCTGTCTGCATAGGCTGGTGCTGCCACACTTCTCCGACCGTGGGGTATTCCTTCATGTCGGCCGGGCTGCTCGGCAGACTTAGGCGTCCCAGTTGCGGATTCGCTAGCATCTGACCATTTTACCCCTTGGTTCCCTGGGAGCTGCCTTTCGCGCTGTCTCCCTCCTTTGTGTGCGTCGTCCTCCGTCTCCCCACCGGAGTCAGATTCTGATTTTTCCCAGTTTACACAACTTCTTGCATCTTCTTCTTTCTACCCAATCTCCAGCCTGTCTAGAGACAGTGCCCCACTACTTCGGGTGACATCCTCAGTGTCATATAGCTGACTGCTCTCTAAGTGCTCATTTTCCCTTCCCCCATGGGATATCTGTTCCAGCCCCATCTCATCGTATATTTTGTCAATCGTTTCCCCGATGCTTCTTGTATCGAAGACATCCTCAATATTTGCCCCACTCGTACCTGGTACGGAGTCATTTGCAGGAAAGAATTCTTCTACGTCCTCCCACTCTACAACAGGATTGGGTTTTTTGACTTCCCGCCCCAAATACTCAAGGTCTCGTGCCCTCTGTCTGCGCTCATGTTCTAATTCCTCATTTATTTCTTTGCGCTTCCTCGCTTCTTCTCTAGCCTTATCTACTTCCCTCATCCTTTCATATCTACGTTCCTTTGCCCTTCTAACTTCCTCCAATTTTTGCTTATCCTGTCCATGCTATTCATAGACTGCCTTCTGTTTGTGAACAAGCTGTTTCTCTTGCTCTTCGAAATATAGTTGCTCTCGCCTCAGCCTATCCCTCCTTCTTATCCTTTCATCCCTCATATTCGTTTTCTTCTCTTTTTCCTTTCTCTGTACCTCATCAGACCTCTCTCTCGGCTTTATACCATCACTTCCTTTTCCATCAAGCTTCAGCAATATCTGACCTCCCATCCATTCGTCTTTCGCAAATGCTATCTAATCTGTTCCATTTTCACTCCCTTTCCATTGCTTTCCCTCTCTCTCCTTAACAAGAGATGCACAACTATGTGCTTGGTCCTTCCCTTCATCATTATCGCGTTTCTCCTCGTCCCGCTGGACTGCGGAGGCAAGATTCATTTCCTGCTCCTTCTCTTTTATTATGTCACTACTGTACGTAGGTGACTCATATACGGGGTTGCTGTACCCTGTGGCTGCCTTTAGTTCTCTTAGCGGGTAGAGTCCCTCTGTCTTGCTTCCCTCGATGACTGGCTCAGGAGGGGCTGGTGGCGCGGTTGGCATCTCTCCCCCCAACGTGCATATGTTTAATATCCAGTCTGCGGGTGGTTTTTCCTCCTTTGTCTGTTCGAACATTTCCAAAGTTCCAGAACAGCAAGGCGTTTCTCTAGTTTCATGGCGGTATATGTGGCATGCAGATAAGTCGTCATATGTTGCAGGACGGCTTTAGATAGGGACCCGTTCTGTGGCCACGGCATAAATATTTTGTGGGCGGTGCCCTTAACCTACTCAGTGCTGTATTTTTTAAGCTTGGTTGCATGTTAGGCAACTGCTTACATAAGTGGGCAAGTGGGGTAATCTCCTCCATTCTAAAATCCGTTACCAACAATATTTTCATGCAATTTCAATACCTTCAACAACATGAACGAGCACCAAATACGCAAGCTCCAAGCCAATCTTTTCCTGCCAAAATTCTATATCATCAATTTACTCAAAAACATCAATCCATGTGCGATTCCTTCTTAGGTACGGAATCGTGTAAAACCACACTTTCATTTCAAACAATCAATGATACAATTCTTCTTATATTCGGCATGCAACAGAACACATAAGACAGACACTTGACAGACTAGACGGACACCAGCTGGTCACACATATACCTGCCTTCTAATTAATACCCCGCCATGGGGTCTAAACAAACCCCATTAGTGCTGTCTTTAATCGTCACCGTAGCCTAGTCGTCCCCTATTATATGGGCTCTGGGTTCACGTTTCTTCTGACCGCTATATTAAAGCGCAGGAACAAGTTGAATCCTTACGTTTTTCTCTCGGGTGCCCCCCTGGTAACTTTACGTTTTTCTCTCGGGTGCCCCCCGGTAACCTTACCTTTTTTTTTCACAGGTGCCCCCCCCGTTAACCTTATGTTTTTCTCTCGGGTGCCCCCCCGGTAACCTTACGTTTTTCTCTTGTACTCGAGTCATTAACCCCTTATATATATATATATACAGTCTTCTCTATTTCTAACTATTTTATTTTTTCTCCGCCACCCTCCGTTACCTTTCCCTTACTTGTTCCAGTGCCCACAAGACATTTGCCAAAGTGATACGTTTATTGTTTCACTCACCGATCGCATCTTTTTCCTCTCTGGGGCTTCGGGATCACCGCCCCTTCCTCTTCAGCCTCTTGCGGTCCTTTCGTCCGATCCGCTGCCTGTGGGAATGAGAAGGGTTATGCTTGGAAAGGCATGTTCCTTCAGACCCAGTGCAGATTTTTCCGAAATTATACTATCATTGTCCATGGGGAGCTTCTCAGTGTATTTAGCTGGAATGGTGAAAGGACTCGTGATATTGCCGAAGGCCCAGAGTTACTTCGTGCCATTGGTCTATGGGTGTCTTAAAATGTATAATCAATAATCGATGGCCGAAACCATCCTCACGCTACCAAGTGTAAAAGAGGACAAGATAACCACTGACGGGCCCATAGGCCAGTGCTCACCCTCTAGTACTTGTAAGACAAGATAGCTGCACTATGTGAGGAATGGGGGTGCAGGATTCACTTACTTCAACACGACTCAATAAGGAGGACTCAGTAGTTTGGCAAAGGGAAGTGCGTTTAATGACAAGTACATCAAACAGGGAAACAATTGGAAATCAGCATTCTTGCGATCGCCTGTCTCGCTCCGACTTCCACGAACTTCAGTTGAACAGTACCTTTTATACACAAAACTCGTCATCATCGACGTCTAACTCTACAAAACTTGTCATGCAATATGATTGGTTAGGAAAGGTAACTTAAGTATAGGTGCTATATCTTTATATGGTAACAGAGCATGTGGATTGGATAACACTTATCGGGTGGGCGTCTATGTCCAACCCTCTACATCACGCGTGACAGACGTCATGACTACTATAACGTCTCATTGGTTCCACAGGCTATAGGACCCTAGATTATTTGGTCCATTGTGATTGGGTGGGTTACACCCCTAGACATAAATCTCCACTTTAATTAGCAGCATGCCGAATGGACACCCAGGTGCCTCATGCCCTAGGATTCGCCCTGCCTTCTTTCTATCAATCGGTATCTTTGGGCTATGTGTCAATTAGTTGGCTGGGTATGGCCTCGAAACTGTAGCCTCTTATCAGGAAAAGTTATGGCACCCTCGGGTTCTGGGTGACATCAGACATTGGTGCCTCCTTGTGCTTGGCAGGTCACGTGTCTGTTCACCATGAATTTGCTTCAGTTTCCAGTTTTTTGTGTTTTGATTCTCCTTTAGCTTCGCCACCTGCCTGGGCCCCCCTTATCTTGACCTTCATGGGGCAGGCTGGCATACTCTTGAGTTTCGGTTCTCCAGAGTTGCCGCTCTCCTCCCTTCCTGGAGTTGACCTTGAATTCTCAAGCATGAGCTACTTCGTGCTGAGTTTCGATTCCGCTCTTCCCTCCTGGCTTTAGCTGGAATATGAATCTCGGCCTTGGTGGCCCTCTTGCAGCCTGGGCTTAGTTCTGCTTTACAAAATGGAGTCGCACTAGTATAGCGTGCTTTATTGAGGTAGATATATATATATGGCGCATGCCGCTCTATTCTTCTACTAAGCATTGCAAGCAGTACCGTTTTCTTAGTTTCTTGCGTTCCAACCCTATTTACACGCATTAACTGGTTGGTTACCTCCATCTTGTTTCATAGCAACATTTCCTTATGTTTTAACATCGTCTCTTTCCCGTGTCCATTACATCTATTGTCATAGCTACCCGCACTGGCGTGCTATCTTCGATAGCCGGTTTCGTTCATTCGCGAGTCCGTCCAGGTCCTTGTGTCATTTTCACTAGCCTTCCATTAAGGGTCTTCTGGTTTCTTTGTGGATCGTCTGTAGGTACTCCTCATTTCGTCTCAGCTGCTGGTATGGCTGTCTAAGAGGGTAATGTGCAGCCCATGGTTGTCTGTTTATGGGTGATTCAACAGGTACGGCTCTTCTGATGTACACTGGGCAGAGTCCCAACGCAGCTCTTTGTTGGTTCATTTGCTCCTCATACGTCACATACCTTGGCGAATACGCTCCTGGTACCTCATAATGGGGGGTAAGGGTTCAGGCCATGTCTAGGACCTCCTCTGCAGCCCCATTGGTCTCAACAGAGAAACGCATCAAACTTGTAAGAGCAGTAATCCTCCCACGTGTAGATTATTGTAACGCACTACTGGGAGGTGCTAATAAGGCCGATATCCAACAATTGCAGAAAATTCAGAATGCTGCAATACGCATCATCTTTCAGATGAAACGTTCGGAGCCAACGACTGCAGCAAGAAAAAAGCTACACTGGCTCCCAGTGGCAGCCCGTATACAGTTTAAATTGTTATTCACATGCCATGAGTGCATTTCTGGTAACGCCCAAGCTTATTTGAAAGAAAGGGTCAATATTTACCATCCTAAGAAAAAACGAGCCTGTGGTCTTGGTCGGCGTTCCATGTTCAGGGAGCTAAGGCATGGAATGCCTTACCATTACAGCTGCGTAAAACAGAGAACCACCTTGCCTTCCGGAAGCAGTTGAAAACAACCCTATTCAACTAGTACAAATGTTTCCTGTGTAATCTTACTCACCCATCTATCTGTCTCTCTGTGCCTGGATGCCTATGGGGTTTGGCGCGGTATAAATATAATTACATAACATAACATACAGGGTCTGTTCATGGTTGCAACATCTGATTAAATCATGATTCTCATTCTGTGCCTGGGAAAGAGCTTCAGTAAAACATCTGTAAAGACCTGCTCTTCAACCTTAATGCGAACACCCCCTGCGTCCTCATCCTGCTTGATCTCTCTTCTGTCTTTGACAGTGTCAACCATGCCATCCTGCTCAACCGTCTCCATGATAACCTGGGTATCACTGGTCAGGCTCTGGCGTGGCTGACTTCTTTCATCTCTGACCGACCCTCCCAGGTCCAACTTGGGTCCTTCCTCTCTGCTATCTTTTTCTCTACCTGTAGTGTCCCCCAGGGGTCTAACCTCTCTCCCTGGCTGTTCAACCAATACCTAGAATTCCTTGCCCATGCATCGCCGCTCTCTGCCCCAAATTTCAGGGCTATGCGGATGACACCCAGCTCATCTTCAGGCTACCCTCAGCCTCCTCCTCTCCTTCCCTCATCTCTGACTGTCTGTCTGCTATCCAGGAGTGGTGTGCCGCCAATGACCTCTGACTTAATACTAGTAAGAGTGAGATTCTCCTCATTGGCATACCCGCTCCCTCCTTTCCTGTAGCTCTCTGGCCGGCCTCTCTGGCCCTCTCCCTGCTCCCACCTGCTCCTTCCCTCACATCTCTGATGTCTCTAGGAAGTCACATTACTGGCTGCACCTCCTCAGAGGTATTCTTCCTTTCCTCTCCTTCCCCCAGAAGCTCACTGTCTCCAGAGCTCTGGTTCTCTCTAGACTGGACTATTGCAACAACCTCTTTCTTAATCTGCCTGCTTCTACTCTCCGCCCTCTGCAACTTATCCATAACAGGACTGCAAGACTTTTCCTTGGCCTCAAGCCTATGGATCATATCTCTCCAGGACTGAAATCACTGCACTGTCTCCCAGTGGCTGCGAGGATTACGTTCAAAACCCTCTGCATCGTCCACAGGGCCTTCTGGGACCTGGGGCCTCAATACCTTCAACTCTCTCTTACTAAATATCCTCCTTCTCGAGCTCTACGCTCATCCGCTCATCCACCTCCAACTCCCCCAGAGTAAGTCACTTCTCTAAGCAACAAGTTGGTGGTAGATCTCTATCTTCGGCTGGGGCCTCCCTCTGGAATAGCCTCCCTGCCTCCCTTAAACTTGAGGAGGACCATCTCTGGCTCCAGAAACACCTCAAAACCTTTCTCTTTGCATCTGCTTTTTCTCCTCCTCTCCTCTGCTGACCTCCTCCTGGGTGTTACCGGAACTGCACCGGCTACATGGACACCCTCTGATCCGGGACCCTGGTCCCTCCCCCGCCAGCACCACACATCTGCACTGCCCACCTGGCAACCCCCGCACTTGGGGATTGTGTCTGTAGCGCTACAGTCCCCTACCAGCCCTTGACACCTGACGCCTGCACTTACCCATGCCCTTGCCACATGATGGCCGTTACTTACTTATTGCTTTTCTATTCCCATGTACTGCACTGTCCCTGCCCCCTTCCCACGCACTTGTGCGATCTGAATGACACCTGGCCTAGTAGGATTGTTTTTATGTCTTCCCTTTGTTCCCCTCCCCTGCCTTGTCGTGCCTTGAAACACTTGTGTATAGGCGCGTTATAAATGCCATATCATATCATACCTCATTATTCTGCTCAATCGCAATGCGACTTTACACCATGTTCAAGGTTGCTGACCTTGTTTTTTTGCATCTCTCTAATGTGAGCTGAAATGGAATACAGTTTGCTGTGTGTTATTATCCACAGATTTCTGAGGCCTGGTAAATCTAAATGGCTCATGAAACTACCTTTATTCTGAGGCCTACTCTACGTGCCGCAAACCTGTGAGAAGTTACATGCATATATGTTGTGACCTATGGTCACTACCTTTTTATGTTTCTTTTTTTAATTTTAATGATTTTTATTGTTAAAATATTGATTTTGATACAGATATCAACATGTTACAGACTTTGAATAAAACAAGAACCACAAAGAAATGACATAGTAAATGATTTTGATCCTTTGTAATAGTATTTCTATAAGGCTAAGTCATTTGTTAAATTCACAGCGAATGTAAAATGAACTATAATAGATATAAACCGTGTTAATATAACTTGTAGTTTAGAATTAATTATATCACAGGTCTGCAACGAGTGACTTATATGTAGTGAATATAGAGATTTGGGGGGAGACGTACCGGGAGACAGACTTGAGACATATAAGGATAGGTAGGGAAGAGGATAGGGGGGGGGAATGGGTATATTGGATTATTTCATCAAAATAATCTAATCATTTCAAACATTATCAAGTTCTAGCATTTCTGAATAAGTATGGAAATATGAATAATGATGCTAATATAAGGGTGTAAATTTATGTACCATGAGCCGTTGCATTAAAACAGTTAAGATACCTGGTGAAATAATACCATTTAGCATTATATTTAGGAATTGCGTTGTGATTATTGGCCATGCACATCTCTAGTTTATGAGTGTTACAAATGGTGTTCCACCAGATTTTGGTGGAAAGTAAACTAGAGTCTTTCCAGTTAGCCGTAATACATTTTAAAGCTATACAGATGAATAAGTCATAAAGTCTTGCAGAGTCAGATGGGAGATAAGTTGTAATGGCTATACTTCCTAAAAATATGTTAACAAAGGAAAAGGGCACATCAACACAGAAGATACATTTAAGAAGCTTCCAGATTTCCTGCCAAAATTTAACAGTAAATGAACATTCAAAAAACATATGCATATACGTGGCGGGAGATATGCCACATGACCAACATTTAGCATTATAATTCGAATTAGACTTAGCCAATTTGGCCGGAGTAATAAATGCTCTGTGCATGAAAAAATAATAGTGTTGTGATATATTTGCTGATACCGATATTTGTTTGATTTTAGCGAACAGACGATGCCATATTTCATCTTCAAACATGAAGCCCAAATCAAGTTCCCATTTCAGACGTATAGGGCAAATCTTAAAATTTGAGGTGAGCATATTGTAAATTTTAGAGGCTCGAACTTCGCCACCTATGGTAAGGTGCATTAGTCTAAGGGCATCTGGAGTAAGAATTTCATTGGAAAATTGGGCAAGTGCATCAAGGCAGGAATTAATTAAGTTGTTATAAAATTGAAAGTCTTTTTTAGGAATGTTAAAAGTGGTGGAGAATTGCTGAAAGGAAAGGACATACGGGTCATCTATAATCTGTTGGATGAATCTGATACCCTTTTGAATCCATGTTTTGCGGTTAAGGATCTTGTTATTAATTACTATGTTCTTATTATGCCATAATAGTGGGGAAAGATGCTTATTAGGAGCTATAGTGTGAGGAAAAAGAAAGGTTTGCAGAGCAGATATTGAGGCTTTAATAGGGTCTGAGATCTTTTTAGTTGAATGTTTGAAAATGTGTATGTAGTCCGTGATTTCGTGTGGTAAAACTACTTGTTTTTCTAATGTACACCAGGTTGGGATATCAGCGGATATAGGATCCATGAACCATTGACGAGATTGTTTTATAAGAAATGCATGATGATATGATTTAAAGTCAGGGAATCTAACTCCCCCCATATCATAGGGGGCTTTCAGTTTCGTCAGGGAAATTCTCTTACTTTTTCCTTTTCCCCATAGAAAATTAAGTAGTATAGAGTAAATGGATTTGAAAAAGGAAAGGGATAATGGGACGGAGAGAAGTTGCAGATAGTATAGTATTATGGGAGTAAGCATCATCTTGATAGTATCTAAGCGCCCCCACCAGGAGAGGTATAGTGGAGACCATTTGGATGTTAGATCCTTGAGGGTGCCCAGTAGTGTTTCAGTGTTGAGTTTGATCGTATTTGGGATAGTTGGGGCAAAACGAAGACCTAAGTATTTGACTGAGCTATTGCACCATTTGAGGCCAAAAGTGACAATATCATGTTTAAGGCAGTATGGATTTAAGGGCATAATTTCTGATTTCTGTGTATTTAATTTATATCCTGATACTTGACCGAATTGTGATAAAATACTCAAGAGGTTGGGAATGTGAAGTTTGGGGTTTTTAATTAATATAAGAATATCATCCGCATATGCAGCTATTTTATTTATTGAAGCGCCGACTTGAATTCCCGGGATGTTTTTGGTAGATCTTATTAATTCTAGAAGTGGTTCAAGAGAGAGGATATATAGTAATGGTGAGAAGGGGCAACCTTGACGCGTTCCTCTCAGTAAGTGAAAGGAGGAGGAAGTTTGACCATTTAAGTAAATAGCCGAGTTGGGGGCAGAGTAAAGCAGTTTGACCAGTGAAATGAATTTTTCACCACAACCATGCCACCGTAGAGTTTGAAACATAAAATTCCAGTCGACACGACCGAAAGCTTTTTCCGCATCTAATGCAATGGCCGCATAGCCTTGTGTATCTTTTTTGTCATTGGCTGCAAGGTTGATGGCGTTTAATAGGAGTCTTGCATTAGAGGATATATTACGTCCTTTTACATATCCTGTTTGGTCTGGTTTAACTAGATTGGGGAGTGAGGATTCGATTCTATTGGCAAGTATTTTGGCAAAAATTTTGCTTTCAATATTGATAAGGGAAATGGGTCGATAGTTGCTAGGAAGAGTAGGGTCCTTGTCAGGTTTTGGAAAAATGATAAGCAAAGCTTCAGAAAATGATCCCGAGGAACATTTTTGTGAGATAAAATATGAAAAAAGGTTTTTGAGCTTAGGTGTTAAGGATTGAGAGAATGTGTTGTAGAATTCTGTAGATAGTCCGTCAGGGCCTGGTGCTTTTCCTTTTCCGAGGCCATGAATGGCTTTGGTAATTTCGATAGAAGTGATGTCTTTTTCTAGATGAGATAGATCAATGTCAGGGTAGGTGGTTCTACTGATGTTATTCAAAAAGGAGTCAATGTTTTCTCTGGGAATAGCGCTTTCTGGAGTATAAAGTTCCGTGTAAAATCCTCTAAAGCATTCCAATATTTCATCAGGCCTATGATGCATCTTGCCCAGCTTATCTTGAATGTGAGAGACTTGAACTTTTTCTTTTTTGGTTTTTAGATAAGAGGCTAACATTTGACCTGCTTTATTAGAAGTTTGATAGATCTTAGTTTTATACTTAAGAATGGTTCCTGCCGCCAACTCAGTAATTTCTTTATTGATTTCAAAGCGTATCTTAATGACTTGTTGTAGATTAGCTGAGTTAGTGTCAGTATAATAATGTTGTTCTGCAATAGTGAGTTTAGAGTAAAGATCATCGAGATGTTTTTTCCTGATTTTTTTATTCTTGCCTGATAGGGCCATTATGTGACCACGAAGGGCCGCTTTGAAAGCATCCCAATTATTGACAGTGGAGGTATCTTGATCTTGGTTTTCGTTAAAGTATTGTTGAATGAAAGCGTTGATGGATTGAATAGATTTAGGATCATTTAAAAGAAAATTGTTAAGTTTCCATCTGGGAGAACCCTTTTTCATATCTGTAAGGGAGAAGGAAGTAATGACAGGAGCGTGGTCAGAAATAATGATATTGGCAATCTTGGAGTCTATAATGGATCCTGAAAGAGTTTTTGTAGCAAAAATATAATCAATACGTGACAATGTGTTGTGTGGGGGAGAATGGTAGGTATAATCCAAATTTGAAGGATGAGATATCCTCCATGAATCAATTAGACCTGTCTCTCCCAGACAATTTATAAAGGATTTGTGAGTTTTGTTGGGTTTAAATATGCAACTGGATTTTCGATCCAAAAAGGGGTCAAGGACCTGATTGACATCGCCACACATTATCAGGTTGACGAAATCATTTTTCAAAATCATTTGTTTGATATTATTCCAAAAGGAGGGATCTGGTAGTGTAGGTCGGTAAATGTTGAGAATTGATAATTGTGTCGTGTCAATTTGCAGTTTCACCCAAACCCATCTACCATCTGTATCTGCATCTTGGGCAAGGATTTTGTAGGGTTGTTTTTTGCTAATAAGTATCGCGACACCATTTTTCTTGGATAAAGCTGGGCTAGCAACAACTTCCTTCACCCAAAGAGACTTGAGTTTCATTGATTCTGTGAGGGATAGGTGTGTCTCTTGTAGACAAGCTATTGTTGGTTTAAATTTATTTAAGTGAGATAGTACTTTACATCTTTTCATTGGGTTCTTGCAACCCTTAATATTCCATGTTATGCATTTAAATATCATCTAGCTGGCGGAAATTTGATATTCATACATCTTATAGCTATCATACAGAAATACACATATACCATTGTCATTCGATTGAAATAATGTTTACACCAATATTTGTGCTGAAGGAAGGAACATTGAGGGTCAGGGAAGGGAGATAGGGGTTTGATCACATCTTGACAGGTAGTATACCATGACGAATGAATGAATTTAGGGATCAAACAGGACATGGGATAAGGAGTTGAGGGGATACATGTATGGGGGATAGGAAACGCCTACCGAGTCGCTAACTAGGAAGAAGCGACTACCTGTGGAAGATGGACCCAAAAGAGCGACCCCCCCACATAGTGAATAACAATGTAAATTCAATGCATTAGGTAATTAGATACTTATGAGTGTAAAAGTCATGTGATGAGGAACCAGTTTCAAGTAGTAGATGAATTAGAGGCCGCCGCTGGAGAAGAGGTGTCCATGTTTTCATTTTTGATGGATTGTATGAAGAGCCTTAGGTCAGCGGGATCATCATAGACTGCAGAGCGTCCTTCGTATGTAACTTTAAAGGAGCAAGGGTGGAACAGGCCGTATCGGACATTAAGTTGTTTAAGGGCAGGCCGGAACGCCAGAAAGACCTTTCTTCTTTGGGCTGTACTTCTAGCAACATCCTGTGAGATAAATAACTTACTTCCATGCCAGATTAGAGATTTACGTTCTTTAGCTGTGGAGATGATAAGTTGCAGTTGAGAGTATTCTAACAGGTAGAAAATGAGTGTTCTTGGTGGCTGACGAGCTGAGGGAGAGACTGAGGGTTGGCCAATCCTATGGGCACGTTGTATATTAAAAGTGGTTTCCAAAGGCAAATGTAGTATGGCCGGTAGGAATTTTTGTAGGAAGGCAATGGGGTCTGTGCCCTCAGCTCCTTCAGGCAGGCCCGAGATGCGTAGGTTGTTACGCCTACTCCGATTTTCCAAATCTTCGTTATGTTTTTGAAGCTCTTTGATGGATTTCTCCATTTGTGCAACTTTGGGTGATAAATCTTCAAGCGCGCCAATTCTTTTCTCTGCCTCATCTACTCTGTTGATAACTCCCATCCACCTTTCATCTAGTTGTTGTAACTTTGTGTTAGTGGTTTCCATAAAGGGTTTGAGTGCCCTTATTTCAGCTAGAATGGTTTCAATCGCGGAGTCTGAGATTCCAATTGGAGGTGGGGAGTCACTTTTGGGTCTTTTTTAGAGTAGTTGAGGAGGCGGTGGCGTCTTTGGTAGAGGTGCCATTTTTTTGGTTGGCTTTGCTGGTTGCCATATCTGAGCAAAGGTTAACAAGAATAAGTAGTTATGGCGTATGATTCTTTGTAGAAGTTATTTATGATGACTTGTAGTATATAATTATTACATCCATATTAATCTTAAGGCTTTGCACTGAGCTAGAGAGACCAAAAAATGGAAAAACCCAGAATAATAAGGCATATACTACTGAAAATTACAATAGATATGTTGTTTAGAGCTGTTATCCAAAAAAAAAAAAAAAAAAGAGGTTTGCACCTGTTGAGCTGTAGGAATACGCCGGTTGGATGCGTGTAAACCTGTCTGACTGTGCAGTGTTAGAAAATTGCAGCGATAAGGTATGGCAGTGGTGTTAAATTTACAGGGGAGAAGAGTTTTTGCAGAAGTGAGACTGAATAACGTGTTCAGTATTATAATTTTAATTCTCAGTATGACTTTACTGCCGGCCCCTTCAAAGTTCTTTTAGTCTCCTAAATATAGTTGAAGAGTTGAAGACTTGTATTTGTACTGTCATTGTCAACTTAAAACACGCATATATATTTTTTTTTTTTTTTTTTTTTTTCCTTCAGTATATATTCATATAACTGGTTATTAAGTTCGCTTTAAGATTGTTCCTTACTTTTTTTTCTTTTTTTTTTTTTCTTTGTCTTGGCTCCCAGCAGGTGGCGCACTCGTAGGAAGGTGCTGCACGTCTAGGCCCAGTCCGGGTTGTCAGCTGATAAGGAACGCCGCTCCTCTCCTCACGAGGGGCGGTTCGCGTTCCGACGTGCGTCCGATGCGGAAGCCCGCGAGAGGAGCCTGCAGCGTGTGAAGTTTTCCTGCACGCCGGAGCCGCGGAGAAGTTCCACCGAGCGAAAGCGGGATGTTGGCAGTGCTCGGCACGAAGAATAAGGTAAGTTTTATAAAGTAATATTTAACCTAATGCAATTTAAATATTTTTGTGAGGGGGAGCCGATCCTCTAGGCAGCCATCTTGCTTCGGCGCCTAGCCACGCCCCCCCCTTTTTATGTTTCTAATGAAGGCTTATATGCCTTTTTGAAGCTCTCTTCATGTCTTCTATCTTGCTTACTTGTGTGTGCATATCTGTTTAGGCCTAATATTTTCCTGTATGTTACTTGTCGTTACGATCATTCTTCATGACCTAAAATCTAAATGCAGGTGTTTGTGTTTGTCTTGCTGGCTTATGTCTATTTCATGTCAAAGGGAGAGGGCAGGAGTGTCAATGGGTTGCACCTGATGTCTGGACTTTTGGCCTTTGGTGGGGTTTCAGATTTTGTTTTATAGATATTTTCTCTCACATGTGGGACATTGAACGTTCTTCCCAACACCCCAATAACCCTACTTCAACCTCCTCTGTTTCAGATCTGCCAGAAATCCATAAAAATGGCAGTGGTACACAGTACAAATCCTAACATATCACTGTGAGCCGCAGGTCAAGGCGGATCTGATATTAAATATTTACATATTTTTATTGACACAGATGTTGCATACAGTTTTCCATTATTCTAGTGTTCCTTTGTAAGAGTTATTGCTTTGGTATTACCCGTTTTATTATAAGTATTCAAACGTACGAGCAGTATGTGTAACTTGTTTGTGGAATGCTGCAGATAGTATTTAATACAGTATTTAATTGTTAACATGACACACTTCTTACTGTGGAAATGTGAGGTATCTCCTTTGCAATTATGCAGTACTGTGGATGAAGCTTTGCGGATTCCCTGTCATCGGTAAAAGATCTGTCTTTTTTTTAACATGAAATCTGGTTAGTGCATGTGATATTACAGTGCATGTTTTGATACAGTGTACCACTGAAATGTATATCTTTTGATAGGGCACATTAAAGGTACATTTAATGTTTGTTATGTTTTTTAATACTCTGCCATTCTTTCTTTGCTTGTTTCAGCAGTGTGTGCATATACGTGTGTGTGTGTGAATGTGTGTGTGTGTGTGTGTGTGTGTTTTCTTACGTCTTTGTATGGTCTCTGGCTTCTTTCATGCGTGTGCATCTATATGTCTTCTGTTGGATTCTGCAGATGATTTTATTCATTTTTCATTATGTTTCAGAATTGGTCCTATGACCTTGTAGTGCATACATTCAAAGTTGTGTGCAGTGGCTATGGATGTTCATATGTGTTGGGCAACATAAACATAATGTTGTATTTGAATCTATGTGTATTTATTTGCTTAAACAGAGCTTTCACTAAAGTGCTGAACAAGGAGGAAGAAATGTTAAAAGAAAACCAACAAGTAAAGGCCAATCATAATCCAAGTAAAGAGGTGGGGTGTGAGAAGAAGTGTTCATTTAGTGAAGCACAAAAAAGAGCAAGAAAAGGTAAATATCTGATCAAAAGTGGGAGAGGATTCCAGTGTTTGGGGCAAGAAGGGGAAATGATCAGAAGTGCAAAGTGGACAGAAAGACGACATTGTGACATGCGAGAATTAAGAGAGGACCGGTATAGAGGGGCCAGACCGTGAACACATTTACAGACAATTGTTAAGAAAATTGAAGCAGAGATGAAGATCATAGTACAGCCATCTTAAATGAGAAAGAGCTTTGGCCATAGAGTCACGTGGGGGGGGGGCGCAAGGTAGACGAATATTTCAGATGTGTAGACACAGCAGAGGAGAGATGGTTCAGACAGGGAAACCAAGCAATCAAGCAGAGGTGAGGTGGCACACAATCAGTGCAGAAACCAACATGATTACTAGCTTAAAGAGTAAGACATGAATACACGTGATATGGCTTCATGTGGCTTAAATAGATGGAACCGTCTGCTACGAGCTCTGTTAGTGATGTGACCGGAAGAGGAGAGTGAGAAGTCAAGATTCAAGATGAGGGAAGCAAGAGAGTGCAGGGAGCAAAGCAAACGGATAATGGGAAACAGGGGGAGGAAATCCGGAAAAAAGATGTACACATTTAAATGGGTTAAGATGGAGAACATTACCAGACATCAAAGACTGGTTTACCGAGAGAAAGTTAGAACGTATAGAGTGTTGCAAATAAGAGAACAATGAAAACGGAAAGGTGCACGAGTGTGTAGAAGTAACACGAAAGCTCTAGATAATAGTAGATAGGGGAAGTACATAGAGAAATAGGAAGAGGACCAAGAAAAGAACCCTCGGGAACCCCGTGTACAAATGAATTTCATTTGGTCCTCGAAACTAATTACTCATGGGCTCCATGTTGGCTGTTCTGTTTGCGGAGGTTTGTGCTTTTCTGGTAGTGTAAACGTCATTTATTTTGGCCCTCTGCACTTGAAGCACATTAATGTGAATTGTGATTAATTTGTTAGACATTAACACACGAGCAACACATACTTGTTCACATAGAATGTGCTGATTGCAGATGTTTCTGTGTGTTCTCTGTTATAATCCTCATTTCCTGTGTCCCTCCAACTTTAGTGCATATGTGTTCCAAGTTCATGTTCGTTTTCTAAATGTTTGTGTGAGCCACCTGCACAAGCTGCATATGTAACATTGTTTGGACAGTATTGTAAATTTTCTTATCCGATTGTTAAAATATTTTCAGCATGGACTACTACAGCCTAAGGAATAGGTAGGGTCGCAACATTCTTGAAAATAGAAGAAGACAGTGTTGAGATATTGAAGCATAAACAGGGCAGTTTTCAGCCTCTATACAAATCCCACTGCAAGACAGGGTTTATTTAGCAGTGATTATAGGCTTAAACATGTTCATGAATCGTCTCATATCTTTGCATGTGTGTTCAGATTTGGCCAGTTCAGTTGAATGCCACAATTTCCAAACCTTCACATATAAGGATAGACGTTATAGAGGAAAATATATTTGCAGTTTGCTATGTACAGTCCCATGTAATCGTATCTGCACTGCAGCAGCAGTATCATTATTTGACCCTATTACGGAACCCCTTCGCTGCACTGGGCTCTGATGCTTTTGCTCTAGGTGTGTGATATAAAAACCCATCAGTTACACATGCATATACGTACATCAACGCTCCATATGTTGTATTCTATGCGTTCCTTGTTCTCCACTCTGCACTTGTACCTATCCCCGTTCCAATTGGTCCCCCTAGAATCAGTTTTGTTTGTCACCCCAGTCTTTGCCCCTGCTCTATCCCTTATCCATCCTTTACCTTATTACTCCACTTTGCCTTGCCAGGATCCCTAATCTGATCTCAATTCATATTCTGTTTCTGAACTTTACCTAAGAGCCCTCTCTTGCCTTTGCTACATGCTCTGAGAATAATCGTTGACTGTTCACTGCTTTTCTTCTTTATACAGTGCAGATTTGCTATTGTTTCCCTTATTCGTTAAACCTTTTTATTTCATGAGGGTGTACACAAAGGGGAAATTAGACCAGGCATAAATAAAAAAATAAAGAAAATATAACAGAAACAGCTGAATGAAGAAAGTTTAAGCTAATCTATGGCTGCAAGTGAATTAAACTAAAGAAACATATTGGACAAATATTAAAAAATACACTATTATGCAGTCCAGAAAAATAATGGAAGTTCATGTAGGAATGATGGAGGATAGGGTGGGGCGCTCCCACTTTGGCAAGTAGATGAGGTTGAAGATGAGCTATAAAGAGATCCATAATTGTGATGCTTTAGATTGTGATGGGCAGCAGGTTCTAATGGAGTAGAGTGAGTCGGGAGAAATAACGGTATTACCCAAATTGTTTGTTTACAATTGTTCGAATGAACAATTGACCGAATTTAAAGGGTCACAATTGACCTTTTCACAATTGACCGTATACATATATATATATATATATATATGGGTTTTGGGGGATTTGGCGTTGGGTGGGGGGTTGCACACTAGGAGAAGAACATTAAAAACGTCACTTTCGCTAGTTGCACATGCATAGCCACAATGGTCTCAGTGGGTATCAGTTGGGGGGATCTGGGTAGGTTGTAGAGCGTTTCGATCAAGCGCCAAAATGCCTCTGGTGATAGCTGTGCTTTACAAATGCCCGATAGATCGAGAGATAGAAGTTCAAAGTCAATAAATACATAACAATTTATCATACATTATGAACTGTAGAGAGTCTGAGTAGTGATGCTAAGGACTTGCTTAGCGGGAGGAAGGAGTAGATGGAAAGGCCAAGGAGAAGACATGAGCAGTATTCCAATTTGCTGAGCACAAAGGTGGAGATTAGAGTTTTTGCGGAGGGGTGAGTAAGAAATGAATGAATATTGCGAATGTTGAAAGATTAATATGAGCAGCAGAGGTGGACACAGTGATGAAGTGTTGCAGTCATAGGTCATTGAAAAAGAGGACCCAAAGTTGAGAGCCTTGGGTGAGGGACAAAGAACGGACAGGTGGTAAGGATAGAGGAGAGTGGTGAACATGTATGGCATTGGAAGATGGGAGAAAGATGTCAACCCTTTTTTAAGAGTTCATCATGAGTCAGCAGAGACTCATCCAGTGATGGATTGCAGTGAGAAGGTTGGCTTGGGTGAAGGAGAGAAAGGAGAAGAAGATATAAGCGTTGTCATCAAACAGGTGATAGTGAAAACCAAAGGACGAGATATGTCTTCCTAGGGCAGAGGTGTAGAGGATGAAGAGCACTAGTCCAAGGTTTGAACCTTAGTGGACATCGACAAGAAGAGCAGCGTAAAGGTGTGTGAGTTCCAGGAAATTTTAAAACAGCAACCTTCCACGAAGGAGCCAATCGAGGTTAGGGCAGATTTGCAAAACCTGAGATCCTGGAAGGAAAGGAGGAGTGTTTGACAGTATCAAACGCAGCAGAGAGATCTTGAGGATAAGAGTAGGAGATACTTTGTAGTGGTGAGCATTACAGAGAAAGTTGTCAACATGCATGCATGCCATCTCAGTAGAGTGTTTAATAATGAAACGAGGTGGAAGTCATCTCAATTATCATAAAGGTACATGGTGATCCATTTAAAGACCATCTACTTACAGACATACAGACATTTCAATAATGATATAAGAAGTTAACTGGGCAATAGTTTACTGGGATGTTCGGGTCAGCACGTTTCTTCAGAAGGAGTAGGTGTTAGGGCAATTTATTGGTAGCAAGACGTTGGTAATCTATCCCAGTGGTTTGTAGATCTCCAACTCTTAGTATCAGTCGGTACTAAATCAGGACCTTAGCAGTGTGGCAGCGCAGTCAGGCTTATCTTAAGAGGAAGATGTGAGCTGTAGGTAAGTACATTGAACCTTAGCGAGACATGCACATCAAAGAAACTCTTACACTTATAATTTATATAAAATGATATATTTCTTATAGATACACCAGAATCACTTTAAATACTTCAGACATTTACACAAGAACACTTTGGAATACTTGAGAATACACTTGAAAGGGGACTTTCACTTTTGTGTTTTTTCACGGTGTCGGAGAGGCAGTGGCCTCGCCCACAAATACTCTGGAGGATCTGTTAGACAAGAAGGAGGTTATCCAGTTTGTGGCTTTGGGGGAGAAGTGGGCAGCCGATGTTAGGGCTTGGCTGAGGATCTTATGGTCCACAAGGTCGAATGCCACTTAGAGGTCAAGAAGGAGGAGCAGGGATAAGTATACCTTGTCCTTGGCGTGTCAACCTGTTTTTTTAAGTCAAGGAGGACTGAGTCTCTCCCGTGTTTGGGGCGGAAGCCTGACTGGCGGGAGCCTAGAATGTGGTAGTGTTCGAGTAAGGATTGTATTTGTAGATAGGGTACACTGTCCATGAGTTTGAGGAGGAAGGGAACGGTAGTGATATGGCGATAGTTGGTGTGGATGGCAGGGTCAAAGGTGGGTTTTTTCAGGAGCGGTGAGATCCAGGATTCCTCAAGTGAGAGGGGGACAGAGCAGGCTTTGAAAGAGGAGTTGATGATAGCGGCTATCAAAGGGAGCAGGAGCTCAACACAATCTTTGATCAGGGCAGCTGAGAGCGTATCCCCCTTAGATTGGGAAGGTTTAAGGCCAGCGATGATGTTAGCAAGGGCAGTAATGCTGGTGGGCTGGAACTTAAAGAGTGTGATTGCGTCTTGGGTGGGACCGGGT
This sequence comes from Ambystoma mexicanum, assembly GCF_040938575.1. Lineage (NCBI taxonomy): Eukaryota > Metazoa > Chordata > Amphibia > Caudata > Ambystomatidae > Ambystoma > Ambystoma mexicanum. Next base: position 1,052,256,976 of record NC_090937.1, on the reverse strand, counting down.
TGGAAATTGGACGTGGACAATTTGGCTTGTATTTTGGATTGGAGCTGTGAGGTTTTTCCTGTGAGTGTGTCTTGGATCTGATTACACCAGTCATTGTCTTTGATAACGGCATCTGGGGGGTGAGGGAGTTTCAAGTTCACAGAGACTGGTGAAGAGTTCCCCAGAGCGTGAGGCTGCATTAGCAATTTTCACATTGTATGTGGAGGCTTTTGGAGTGAGGATCAAATGTTTTTATTGGTGTGAAATTGTGAGGAGAGGTGGAGGTGGGAGATTTGAGCCAGATGGCTTCTGCTGTGCATTTCGCTGCCCTGGTGGCACGTAGTTCAGAGAGGAACCCAGATTTGTGATGGTTCGGGTTCTTGGAATTCTCAACTTTAAGGGGAGCAAGGTGGTTGACAGCGTTGCGAAGCAGGGTGTTATAATGGTTGAAAAGGACTGTGGGGTCTTGTGTGGTGGGGAGAGGTGAGTTGATGAGAGGAATAATGTTTGAGCTTGTCAGGTTACATAAGCTGTGGACCATCGTTATGCTATTGGCCAGGACTTGCTTAGCGAGCTTGCTAATGGCTGGGATGGCGAAGTTGATAGTGAGGTGGTCTGACCAGGGGCACCGTCGGTTGGAAGATATGGTGATGTTGCATTTGTGGTCTAGCAACCAGTCGAGTATGCGGCCGTGAGAGTGTGTGGGTTCTGTGATGATTTGAGTACATCCATAGGCTGCCAGGAAGGTGGCTATGCGACTTGCATCTGTGTCATTGGAGTCATTAAATCCCAGGTTGAGGTCACCTAGTATTATGATTTAAGTGGAGTGTTTGAGGTTGACAGAGATGAGATGGATAAGGTCATCTTCGAAGGAAGCAATGGGGCGGGTGGTCGGTATATGAGATGTAAGGTAATTGCATTGTTATGCAACCATCTAAGTTTGGCAGAGAGAGATTCACAATTGGCAATAGGTGGAGGAAGCGTGTAGTGGGAGACAATCTTTGTGGATGAGGGCTACTCATCCACCTTTTCTTTCTTTTCTTTCTGGCCTGTAGCATTGGAGGATGGCATAGCCTGAAGGGGATGGCAATGGAGAGGGTTGGGCCTGCTAAGGGGGAGAGCCAGGTCTCGGTGAGGTCTAGGATGTCTAGGTCATTCATCGAGATTAAGTCCAGGATTTTGTGGGGGTGAGCAGCGATTGATCTGGTGTTGAGGAGGGCGCAGTGCAAGGGTGGGTTATGGGATTTTGTAGTGTGCGTGTTGGGGTGTGTTATGATAGTTTGGTTTGGGGCAGCGTGACTATGCACAGATCTAGCGTTAGAGGTCTGTGATGTGGTAACCTGTGGCCAGTCTACACATGGCGTAGTGGTTCTGTACTGCAGGCTGGCATTCCAGGCTATGATGTCGGGTGTGTGTGAGATGCAGGCTGATGAGGTAGGGGGTGATGGTGAAATGTGTCTCGAGGTCAGGCCTGAGGCTGTGGCTGGGGGCATGGCTGTACCAAGTTGTGAGGGACGGTTGTAGTCCGGGGGTTTAGTGTGGGCATAGGCATGCTTATTAGGGAGATTGGTTTTAGCAGGTAGTATTGTGTTGGTTTTGTGTGGTGGGTGTAGGTTGGAGAAGGGGTCATTCCGAGGGGTTAGCATTCTTAGTATTGACAGTGGCATTCTGTGGGTCCAAGGACAGTGTTTTGACGGGCTGGAGAGGCGGAGTGAAGGTTAGGCAGTGTGGCGGGCTGAGCATGTTGCTTGGTGATGGTGAACATGTCTGTAACGGTGGTGATGCCAGGTGGTGCTAGTTTCAGGTCTTTGAGATGTCATTTGGTGATGGGAGCAAGTTAGAGTTGAGGCTCTGTTGGTGAGTTAGGTTGGGGGCACATCTCCTTTAAGGTTGGTAGCAAAAGGGTGGGTGGTCGGAGGTTGTGCACAGGGGCGTGGTTTGCAGGCATGGCATGTTGTGCGCTGCATTGCTTATGATTAGAGCCGTTAGAGAGATGCGGTAGGAAATTGGTAGGGGGAGGCAGGGTGATAAATGGTGAGGCGCAGAGTCTGCTCGACATGGGCTGGGCCTGCGTAGGTGGGTGAGAGGGAGCGTTCATATTCAACTGGATGCCCTTTTGCAGTCCGTGGTATATCTAGTGGGATTCATCATGTTGATGCTGCTTACTGTGCTTTATAGGATTCTGTGTGCCCAGCGGCACCTGTTGCAACCCATTCACTACTTGTCACTGGCATGGGGGAGTGCAGACGCACCTATTCCGGGAGCCAGTCTGGGTCACGTTGAGTTTAGGGTCCTTGGTGGGTAGCGCGTCATGCAGGTGAATGGGAAGCAGAGTAACTCTGTACTCCAAACAATCAAACCAACTCAGGAAGATGGCAAAGTCCTTTTACTGTTTTATTATCAATTTTCTAAAGCAGGGAGTTACAACAGACATCAACGGATGTCTGCACAGTGTTCTCTCGAAGCATTTCATAAAAAACAACACTTTTATAGTAAAAACTCATACGTGATGTCGTACTACGTGGCAAATAAGAAAAACCTACGGGGGTTGTGGTTGGTTCAAGGGGAACATCTAAGTATACTTTCTATAAGGGGTTGGTTTGAGATTTGGTCTCTACAGTCAGGCGGACAACTCATGCCGACCCCTAGTCCAAGTCATCTGTAGAGAAGGAGCCAAGTACCCCCACCTCGAGCACCGCTCCCATGTTGCCTATATGTTGGGAAGATACCAATACCAAGGAAAATCCTGGAAGCAAGGTTCCCATTGAGAAAACTATACCTGCATAAATGACAATATGATGGCCATTTGAATGAAATCCCAGAAGAAGAAAAAGTGACCAAAAGGGAAGATTGGTGATGTCACACGAAGCAGGGCTGACACACCCAGAAAAGATGAAGAGGCAAGAGAACATAAACATTCTATAGGTGTTAAGAAAATGTTGAAGATGAGCAACATTTCGGGATCAAGATGAAGATGTTTATGCTACAGAGACGATGAAGATATCAAGTCCTTTTACGCGTGTTCAGATTCAAGAAACGCAAGCAGAAAAAGTATTCTTAAGGTTAGCTATGCAGTGAATAGATTGCGGCATGCGCCTAATATATATGTATAGGAGTGAATGAACTATGGACAATTCCACTACGCATTTTAGCAGAGCTGGACCCAGAGAAAGAAAGGCTTTTCGATTGTGTCGCAGTTGAAAAGCAATTGAATTACAGATGTGAATCAAATAAAGGCGAGGCTGGACCATTACTTAGAAGCCAAGGCCGTTCTGGGCCTGAAGGATTGGTTACAAGATTGTGAAAAGAACAAACTCCTGTTCAGAAGACAGGTCCGAAAACAATGAAGACGTGAGAGGTTCACTAAATAAGAGTATTCTAAAGGCAGCAGAGCTTTAAAACATGGTCTTCAGTCACGCAGAGGATTGAAAATAGATAATCATGACGTGCTACGCCAACTCCAGGAGGCAGAGTATGCTATACTCTCTCTTATTCCCAGGCATGAAGAACCAACTCAAGGCCAATCTTCAAAGGGCTAATTTACTGGCAGACAGCAGAGTGATGATGGATAGTAGGTTAATGGGTGGAAAGCTATGGTCAAGACCAGCCCACCAGCACGTGGATGCCAGCCTGCGTGCTACTGGCATATGTGGAAAAGTACTGACGGATACAAGGGTGCCAACGAATTTTAGACGGCCACGTAGTAAACAGCCCTATAGTTTGTGTAACCAATGGGATGTCGTGTATTTGATGACATTCGTAGTGACCTGCACTAGAGGAGGGCTTAGTTGTCCCACCTGATGTTGGAGACCCAATCACTTTCCCAACAAGTATGGAACGTATACCTAGATGTTACCTCTAATCCTATCACTTTCCCAAGAAGGGTTTTGTAGTTTACTAGTTTGGATGATGTTAGTAATGATGAGTTTTTACTATATAACCTGCTTTTTTGTTAGACTTGCTGATCGAGAAGATCGGGAGATTTGTCAATGTTCTTTTCTAACTCCCTGTTTTAGACAATTGCCAATAAGACAGATGTGATTTGCCAACTTCCTGAGTTAGTTTGATTATTGATGTTTGAGTATCTTCTGCATCCCCATCCATCTCAAAGTATTGATACTTCGTCTTAAAGGGCTGGGTCGATAACCCCAGTTCACATCTTTAAAAGTTATTAGAAACACGGTACCTCATTGGCTCTCAAACTATAAGGCCCTTCGTTATATGGCCCTCTACAATTGGCTTACACGCTCGTGCCCTTCTGGAACATTTGGTTTACTTAGCAGCATGTAAGCTCATACCCAACATTTCTCATCACCCATGCCTTCTGCCATGAAGATTGTCTTTGAATTTGGCCATGCAGTATATTTTCTTCTCTGCGAATATAAGGAAGTGTGAGCACACACTTATCATAGTTCTAGAACTGCCTCCTAAACTCTATTTTCATCCTGGGCTCACGTGATTGGAGACAGCAATTCAGCCCATTTTACAGCATTTAATTGTCTTCAATTAATAAAACTTGCCATTCATGCTGCTCCTTCTTTGCACCTTAACAAGGGAAAATTCAGTGTATCACGTTCTCTGCTTTCACTAATAGATAACAAGTTCTGGGCTGCCTTCAGTCTTGACACCAGGCCAGACAGCCCTTCTCATTTATTCCATGCTCCCAGCTAATTCTCTGCTGTGACACAGCTTTCATCCCTTCTCCTCTACAGCGTCCTTCATCTTCTCCTTTAATGTATGCTGCAGGTCCGGGGCCGCAATGGTGCTCCTTCACCACGGGAGTGACGTTTTCCAAGTCATTCCTTCTGAAAGCGGAGCGTTGCATGGCTGTCACTTCTGCTACTCTGAGATCAGTGTCTCTACATCAGCAGTCCGACTAGCGGAGACAGCACTCCATGCTGAGGAGCCTGAGACACCCCCCCTCGCCCACCTGCTCCCAGCCTCCGTGTAAGGCTGGAGGCCGGTAGTATATTGGTGTGATCAGACAGTCAACAGTGTGGTCATTGCCCCCGCAGGCATCTGCCTCAGTCCAGAAATGGTGGCACAGAGCCCGATGGTAAAAAGCACAGTGGTTGCGCCACTCCCAATCCATGCACTGGGTTACTAGGGTTATGGAGGCTCAACTACGCCCCCAGGCATGTCCAGCACGCTCAAGGGGTGCACAATAATATTGAATAGGCTGCTGCTACTAGGCTGCTGCTACTGGTCCCCCTTGTGCTCTCTGCCGTTCTAAGTATTGCACATTGCCAGACGGTGTATGGGCCTGCGCCCACCTTGTCTGCCAGTAGGGTCCAGGAGAAGAAATGAAAAGGAGAATAAAGTCACTGCAGCAGCTGGGTTTGTGATGTCTTACCCAGCCATATCCTCATATACTCACACTGTTCTCTGCTCCATCATGCATCTAATATGTGTAACCACAAAAGTGATGGATGGAAGGTTTTGAATGAATCTGAACCACTGGCTTTGCTCTGGGCAAACTTCCACACCACTATTTTTTAGCCTGTCTACGCCATTGCAAAAGGGGTCCAGCCACATGCAAATCAGTCAGGTACTCCCACCAATGGTAGCAGCCCAGCCCAAACTAGTAGGCCAGGTCCCCTCTGCACGGAAACACAAGCAACCCCAGACATGTTTCGGCCTTGTAGGGCCTCCTCAGTGAGGTGCAGCTTGGTTCCCTATGGTGCAGAGAGCAGGGACCCACATCTGTGCATACTCTCTCTCACATAGTGAGACAAACTATAACCAAAAAAGTGATGGATGGAAGGTTTCGAATTAATCTGAACCACTGACATTTCTCTAGGCAAACCTCCACACCACAGTTTTTTTAACCTGTCTATGCCATTGCAAAAGGGTTCCAGCCATATGCAAATCAATCCGGTATTGCCTCCAAGGGTAGCAGCCCAGACCGAACTGGGCATACCCCCTGACATAGTGAGACGAACTATAACCACAAAAGTGATGGGTGGAAGGTTTTGAATGAATCTGAACCGCTGGCATTGCTCGGGGCAACCTTCCACGCCACTGTTTTCTTAGCCCATCTGCACCATTGCAAAAGGGGTTCAGCCATAAGCAAATCCGTCAGGTAGTGCCACCAATGGTAGCAGCCCAGCCCGAACTGGATGAGATTGAAAATACCTTTGGGCTACACAGGATAAAAACCCTTACAGTCTTGCACACTTTTGTGCTCACATCTGTCACAAATTATTCTCTTTGAATTTTCAATTGCATTGTGATGTATTGTACCTCCTTACTCAGCCAGGAGAGGTGTTTAGCACTATGACCCGATGGTATCTCTGTGTACGGCTATACAACCACTCAGTCCTTAACAGAGATTGTATAAGGGAGTCACAGAGAGAGGAAAGATAATCAGCTGGTTGTAAGGTAAGGGAAAACTAAATAGGGTCCAATCAGCCCTTTGAACAACAGAGACTATGGGTCTGATGTACAGAATGTTTTGTGGCTGAATAGTGACTTTGCGCACTAATCAGCACACAAAATTCCTTTTGTCGATTCATGGAACAGACTTTGCTTGCCTTTTCGTGGCTTCAAAAAGGACAGTCAAGATACCCCAGATTTTCACAACATGCACCATGCTGTTTGGGATGCCAGACAACCAGGTGTATGCAAGGTACTGGTTCCCACGCCATGTTATACTAGAACTGGTCCGGGAAGAAGACCTTGCGCTCCCCACCATCTGCTCCCATGCCCTCACTCCCCTGGAAAAGGTGCTGATAGCACTCTATTTTATAGCCACAGGCTCCACCAAACCTTTTGTGGGTGGCATATCTCAAGCCACACAATTCCGATGTCTCAGCTAGGTGTTGGCCTTCATAACATCACTTGCGAGTCTGCATAGGAACATATACATGCCACACACACTGCAGGAAAGGCAGATTTTGTGCCAGGAGTTATTTGCAGAAGCACACTTCCCACGTGTATCTGGAGCCATTGATTGTACACATGTTGCGCTATGCCCACCCTGATTGACGGAGCACCATTACTGTATCCGGAAGCATTGGCATTCCATCAATCTGCAGGTCATCTGTGATGCAAAAGGATTCATCATGCAAGTCAACGCCAATTTTCCCAGAGGAGCACATGACAGTTACATCCACCACCAGTAACCACTCTACAGGTCCCTGGCATCATGAAAGTTTGGCAACAGCTGGCTGTTAGGAGTGATTTTCTATTCTTTGGCCTGGTGGACAGATGTATAGAAGGCCAACCTATAGAGGGACAACTCTGGGAACCTGTAGCCAAACCAGTTTAAGGTAGCAGTGATAGGCGTCTAGGTTAAGTTCTTTAGAGGTTCTCATGGTGTAAAGGGTCCACAATGAGGTCACACAATGGGAGTCACAAATTGAACTTAGATAGGATGTATACAGATACAGTTATTTAATTATGGCCAAAACACACTATAAGAAAATGAATACAAGCAGGTAGACTTACCAACCAATACCTTCAAACTACAATACATATATACAGTCAGAGGTTCAAATGCACAATACAAATCAAAATACTCCTGCAAAGGAATGAATAGGTAAGTATCATACACAAAAAGGTCCACAGATATGATGCCTAGTTAATATTGTCCAGCCCTAAATTGCCTGGGGCTTTGTGCCCTATTGTTCAGGATAGTTTCACAGAATTTAGGATGCAGGATACAATGTTGGTAGGGTCTCTGGGGTCCAGTGATGGATTCTTAGAGTTAGGGTTCAATGTAGACAAGTGTCCAAAATTACCCCCAACAGTCAGAAGTCTTGCCAAGGCAAGTAATGGCAAAGCCAATACTATAAGTAATAGCAATAATACAAGCCCGTTGACCTATAATGGGCAAATAGGGGTAGGTTAAAAGATCTGTAACATACCCCCCTTACTCCGAATCTTCCCAAGTCTTTGTGGAACAACGTAAGGGTGTCCTGGCTTGCTTTACCCGCCAAAATCCACGGTCCTCGATTTTCAGTGGTTGCAGGTTCGAGGAATTCTCTGGTTGGGATCTTTTGCTGGTGCAAGGACTCTCGGTGAAGAAATGCAAAAACCAACAATGCAGCACCCCTCTTCGGACTGGACTTGTGTCGGAAAATCAGGTTTCAGACAGAGCACACCGCGCACATCGATGCAACAGTACTCAGTATCTGCAGTGGGTCTTTTCGGTCTTTCTCGGTGTCATGATCTCTGCTTCCAAAAGGTCAGGGTTTTCCCAACTCCCTTGGAAGCAGATCCATAACCCAGGTTCCGAGGGCCAACCAGTCCCAATTGGGACCTTTTGGACCCAGTCCTGGCGCCAGTGGCACCAGGCTCATAAATGTGCCCAGTCCCAGCGCTGGAAGCGCCGGGCTCATGATGCTTGGGTGGACTTACCTGCAGCAGACCATGCTGCTTACTTGCCTGCCAGCTGAGCCTCTGATCCTCTTCTGTTTGGAACTACTTTTCCTGGTGGGTGGGGCAGGAGCCACTCCCTAGATTCAGAACACTGGAACTCTTCTGGAAAGCAGGAACTCTTTTCTTACCTAGGCGTGGCTGTGGAAGGAGACACCTAAGCACTACAGGAGGCTATTTAAACCACACCCGGTGGATGAATCTTGCTTTGCGTTATTCTGCATCCTCTGCAGCAGAACGCTCATCGTGTCTTCTGCATCGGATCCTGGGCCTAAGGAAAAAGGCTTACCATCCTGAATCCAGTCTTCAGCAACACCTATAAAGACAAGAAAGAACAGGTTAGCATTCCGGCATCTGAAAGACAAAGGCTTACCTACTCTTCGTGCGCTCCGGAGGTCTTCACGCTGCATTCCGGCATCTGAAAGACAAAAGCTTACCGACTCTTCGCACACTCCGGAGGCCTTCGGCGCTGCATCCTGCATCTGAAAGACAAAACAAGGTGCGTTTAAAGACATTGGGGAACTTTGATACTCACGTGCCATTACTCCTTTCCACATCAACCCCAGTGGGTATTCCGGCACCCTGCAGCCGCTCCGAACTCGTACCTGCAAAATAAAAGACAGTTAGAGCGCATCGTGAAGCAGGCAACAAGCGCTTACTTACGTGCTTCCAAGCGCTTCTATTCATCATACGGACTCCATCTTCAACTCACTTCAGCCCGTCATCCGCCATCGCCGGAACCTGCAAAACAAGAGACATCATTGCTAAAGACTTTAAAGACAATAGAATTACTCGAAACTTACCGTTCCTGCAGTAAACGACGGACAGCAGTCCTCTGAAGTCAAGAGGCCTGCGCTACCGATCCAGTGAAGAAACTGGTTACAGCACCCTGTCCCGAGGCAGATGGAGAGCTCGGCATTCACTTACCTAAGACATCTTACTCTTGAAGTCAGGCATACAGTGCACAGAGGTCCAGCCCAAAGAGCCAACCGGGTGCTACACATCACCTTTGAAGATACGGTAGTCGCCCAGTCAAGACCGGCGCCTCTGCGAGAATCAGGTGAGCGTTACAGAAAGCAAAGCCTACCGCAAAACTCTCGCCCAGGCACTATGGAAACCTCGGATACTGACCATCTAGCCCGGTTACTTGGGGAACTAAGGGCAGAAGTGCATGCAGCTCGTCAGGAAACGAATGCTCTAAGAAGGGAACTAATTATTTCCAAGGAGAGAACAGACGGTCTTGCTAGACAATTGCTACAGTCACAAGCCGGACAAACCCCGTTACCCGCATCAGGGGCAAATCTTCCTTCAACATCCTCTATGAATCCAGTGCAGATCAACCTACCTGGGAATGTACCTCTGGCTCCGCCCGAACGATTTTCTGGTGACCCAAAGAGGTTTGCAGTATTTATCAATCAGTGCCGGTTGCACTTCTTATGCCGGCCAGCAGCCTTTCCAACTGATCAAGCTAAAGTAGCTTTTGTACTTTCGTACCTTAGTGGCAATGCGGCAGACTGGTCGATCCCTCTAGTTAATCAAGATGATCCGGTTCTCCATGATTTTCAAGCCTTTCAGCTTAGTATGGAAAAACTGTTCGCAAGACATTCACAGGGGCAGGCCTTTGCAATGAGCTTCTTTCGTTGCGACAGGGTAATCAAGACCTTTTGGCTTATATTGCATCTTTCAATAGACTAATAGTGGAAACTCAATGGCCTGAGGACAAAAGGATTACGCTGTTTTACAGAGGTCTACGTGGAGAGCTCAAAGACGTTTTAGCCCAAGTAGTGAATCCCCCACAAGACTGTTCGGATTATATAGACTTGGTCGTTCAAATAGATCATAGACTGCAGAACAGGAAGGCCGACCGTTCCAAGTTTGATGCTCGAGTATTTTCCAAACCGCCAACTCCTTCCAAAGGAGTAGACTCTGGGGAACCCATGCAAATCGGGGGTCTGAAAGGTCCTCTAACACAAAAGGAGAGGGAAAGGAGAAAACAGTTGCAATTATGCCTATATTGCGGAAACTCAGGGCACTTTCTTCGAGACTGTCCGGTGAAACCTGCCAAGAAGGCAGTAGGAGCTGCAGTTACCAAAGTTACAAACTCTGAGCAGGGAAACGACCTCGCCCGACAAGAATAGAGGTCCTCTTGCCGAGCGTGAAAACCAGTTCCGTGACCTCGCATTTCGTGATACCTATGGTCCTCATTAGCCCTGATAATCCGGATCGATTACATGCAATTGAAGCTTACGTCGACAGCGGTGCCATCGGCAATTATGTGGATCATGAAATGGTTTTGAGGATGAATCTAACTCTTTGTCCCAAGGCTGTAAAGGACGTCATTACTACAGTGGATGGTACGGAGATAGCCTCCGGGCCAGTAACGCATACCACTCAAGAGGTGACGCTAGTAAGTCAAGATGGACACCATGAGAAGATTGTGTTCAATGTGATCAAGGCCCCTCAGTTTCAGATTATTCTAGGAATACCTTGGTTAGAGAAACACAATCCTCTGATCGATTGGCGAGCAAGAACGGTCCAGTTTCCAGAATGTGTCTCTACTTGTCACCCTCCACCTGGTGTTGCACTGGCAGCAATTTCTTCAGAGACTCCCCAGTTACCTCCCGAATACCTTGAATACCAAGATGTTTTCCGGAAGGAACAGGCTAACACTCTACCTCCTCATAGGTCTTATGACTGCCAGATAGACCTGATACCTGGATCTACTCCTCCTTGTAGTAGAATGTATGCCCTCACCGAGCCTGAGAACCTTCACCTTCGACAATACCTGGATCAATACCTGGCGAATGGGTTTATTCGTCCTTCCAAGTCCCCTGCTTCTTCAGCTTTGTTCTTCGTTCCAAAAAAGGAAGGAGACCTTAGAACTTGTATCGATTATCGCTCCCTGAACCAGATCACCGTTAAGAATAGATATCCGTTACCTTTGATCCCTGAACTCCTGGACCAAGTCAGAAAAGCATGCATATATACAAAGCTGGATCTTAGAGGAGCTTACCACTTGGTACGAGTAAAAGAGGGCGATGAATGGAAGACTGCCTTCCGCATCAAGTATGGGCTATTTGAATATCAGGTCATGCCCTTCGGACTTTGCAATGCCCCGGCCGCCTTTCAATATTTTATGAACGATGTCCTCAGAGAGCTCATAGATGTGTGTGTTGTTGTTTACATTGACGACATCCTCGTTTATTCTTCATCGGAATCTGAACATCGGAAACACGTGAAAATGGTCCTCGAAAGATTGCGTCAACACAAACTTTTCGCTAAGTTGGAAAAATGTGTTTTCAACGTGACTGAAGTTGAATTCTTGGGATTCATATTATCACCTGGCGGAGTACGTATGGATTCAAAGAAGGTCGATGCAGTTCTCAAATGGCCATCACCATCCTCCGTGAAAGGTGTGCAAAGCATGTTAGGCTTCGCTAACTTTTACCGCAGGTTTATCCCCGAATTCTCTCGAATAGTCCAGCCCATCACTGCCTTGTTAAAGAAAAACAAACGTTTTGAATGGTCTACCGAGGCGGAACAAGCTTTCCAGGATTTGAAGACTAAATTTATCTCTGCACCAATCTTGAAACACCCTCGCCCCGAACTCCCCTACATCGTGGAAACTGATGCTTCAAGCCTTGCCATGGGGGCAGTTCTATCACAAAAGGACCCGGTAACCAATCAGTTGCATCCCGTGGCATTTTGGTCCCGCAAATTCTCGCCTCCTGAAATCAATTACACGATTACTGACAAGGAACTTCTGGCTATCAAGTCTGCCTTTAAGGCTTGGCGGTATTATCTGCTGGGGGCCCGACACACCGTTACTGTGATTACGGATCACCGAAACCTGCAATATTTGAAAACCGCAAAAGCCCAATCCTCTAGACAACTCCGTTGGGCATTATTCTTTGCCGAGTTTGACTTCATAATTAACTATCGACCTGGTACAAAGAACGGTAAAGCTGATGCCCTTTCTCGGATGGGAGTGGAAGAACACTTGATCAACCCTAAACCTGTACCAATCATTCCCGAACAAAGAATTCTGGGTGTAATCGCCACAGAATCCATAGAGGAAGTTAAGGATAAAGCCAGGCAACTTGTAACTCCAGCAGACATACAAAATTGGCATCTGCAGGGAAAGGACTTTGCAGTAAAGGACAACTTATTGTATTTCCAAGAACGATTATACCTACCCAGCACAGATTTACAGAAAAAAGTAATCTCCTGTTATCACGATTCTTTAATGGAAGGTCATCCCGGTATGGCCAAGACCTCAGAAAAGATCAAGCGCTACTTCTGGTGGCCGTCTTGGAAAAAAGATATTAGAGACTTTATAATGTCTTGTGGAGTATGCGCCCAAAACAAGAGTCAAAAGGAAAGACCAGCAGGCCTCTTACGCCCTATTGACATCCCACCTCGCCCTTGGCATACGCTTTCTATGGACTTCATCACCGATCTACCTCCATGCTCCGGATACAATACGATTCTAGTAATCGTGGACTTATTCTCCAAGATGGCGCATTTCATTCCGCTCAAAGGCTTGCCAACAGCAGCAACTCTGGCCCGAGAATTTCTCGAAAACATCGTCCGACTACATGGTTTTCCTTCGGTTCTAATTTCGGATCGAGGTAGTCAATTTATTTCTCATTTTTGGCGAAGTTGCTGTCGGTCGGCTCAAATTGATGTGAGACTATCGACCAGTCACCACCCTCAGACCGACGGACAAACCGAGAGGACCAATCAAACTCTGGAACAGTATTTACGCTGCATGCTGCAACAAACTGAAAAAACTTGGAAAGACATCCTTTGGATAGCCGAATATGCCTACAATAACTCTGTCCATTCGGGAACTGGGAAAACACCGTTTTTTCTTTTGTACGGCAGTCACCCTCGAACCTCGGAGTTGGATCCCCTCCAAGATCTTGAAACACCAGCAGTAGACTACCTGCATTCTACAATCACCCAAGCCTTTAAGGAAGCTGTTTCTCACCTTCAAAGGGCTAAAGAACAATACAAGAAAGGAGCAGATCAACATCGGAAGGAAGCCCCTCAATATCAAGTAGGGGACCAAGTCTGGTTATCCACCAAATATCTACCTCTAAAAGGGCCACGCACATTCAACCCAAGATACCTTGGTCCCTATTCCATCACTACCATAATAAACCCAGTAGCGGTCAAGTTGGACTTGCCCCCTCACATGAAGATACATCCGGTCTTCCACGTCTCTCTATTAAAACCCGTGCAACCTCAAATCCGACTAACTAAATCTCCAAAACCCATCCTAGTTGATGGAGAACTCGAGTTTGAAGTCAAAAGCATTCTGGACTCCAAGATCTCCAAATCTAAACTATTTTACCTAATTGACTGGAAAGGCTACGGCCCCCAAGAGAGATCCTGGGAACATGCTGAATATGTCCACGCTCCTCGCCTAATCAAAAGATTTCACCGAACATTTCCTGACAAGCCAAAACCCCCGGAGAAGCCCGGTTTGGGAGGGGCCTTGAGGGGAGGTACTGTCATGATCTCTGCTTCCAAAAGGTCAGGGTTTTCCCAACTCCCTTGGAAGCAGATCCATAACCCAGGTTCCGAGGGCCAACCAGTCCCAATTGGGACCTTTTGGACCCAGTCCTGGCGCCAGTGGCACCAGGCTCATAAATGTGCCCAGTCCCAGCGCTGGAAGCGCCGGGCTCATGATGCTTGGGTGGACTTACCTGCAGCAGACCATGCTGCTTACTTGCCTGCCAGCTGAGCCTCTGATCCTCTTCTGTTTGGAACTACTTTTCCTGTTGGGTGGGGCAGGAGCCACTCCCTAGATTCAGAACACTGGAACTCTTCTGGAAAGCAGGAACTCTTTTCTTACCTAGGCGTGGCTGTGGAAGGAGACACCTAAGCACTACAGGAGGCTATTTAAACCACACCCGGTGGATGAATCTTGCTTTGCGTTATTCTGCATCCTCTGCAGCAGAACGCTCATCGTGTCTTCTGCATCGGATCCTGGGCCTAAGGAAAAAGGCTTACCATCCTGAATCCAGTCTTCAGCAACACCTATAAAGACAAGAAAGAACAGGTTAGCATTCCGGCATCTGAAAGACAAAGGCTTACCTACTCTTCGTGCGCTCCGGAGGTCTTCACACTGCATTCCGGCATCTGAAAGACAAAAGCTTACCGACTCTTCGCACACTCCGGAGGCCTTCGGCGCTGCATCCTGCATCTGAAAGACAAAACAAGGTGCGTTTAAAGACATTGGGGAACTTTGATACTCACGTGCCATTACTCCTTTCCACATCAACCCCAGTGGGTATTCCGGCACCCTGCAGCCGCTCCGAACTCGTACCTGCAAAATAAAAGACAGTTAGAGCGCATCGTGAAGCAGGCAACAAGCGCTTACTTACGTGCTTCCAAGCGCTTCTATTCATCATACGGACTCCATCTTCAACTCACTTCAGCCCGTCATCCGCCATCGCCGGAACCTGCAAAACAAGAGACATCATTGCTAAAGACTTTAAAGACAATAGAATTACTCGAAACTTACCGTTCGTGCAGTAAACGACGGACAGCAGTCCTCTGAAGTCAAGAGGCCTGCGCTACCGATCCAGTGAAGAAACCGGTTACAGCACCCTGTCCCGAGGCAGATGGAGAGCTCGGCATTCACTTACCTAAGACATCTTACTCTTGAAGTCAGGCATACAGTGCACAGAGGTCCAGCCCAAAGAGCCAACCGGGTGCTACACATCACCTTTGAAGATACGGTAGTCGCCCAGTCAAGACCGGCGCCTCTGCGAGAATCAGGTGAGCGTTACACTCGGGTCCCCTTAATGCAGAAACTCGGAACAGCGATGAAGTTAACCCGGTAGCCCAAAAACAAAGCTGATCAGCCACAGGACGATTTCCGGGCACTTCCGAAGGTGGTTTTGTGCTGGACACCGAGTAGACGTTGGGAATGGATGGTCTCTCCACTCCTGGGGTCGTGGCACCGTTCAAGGCCTACTGAAGATCACGAGACAGAGAGGGCTCCACCAGAGCTGTAGCAGAAGTCGGTTGCCAGGCCTCCTTCAGTTAGGTTTCAGGTTTTTTTGCGGGTCTTCTCAGCTGGACAGGATACTTGGCTCCTTCAGGTTCTTCCAGGATCTCTGAAAAATGAATGCAGGGGTCCTCTTCTTATCCTAAATGCCAGATAGGAGTCAAATCCTCCACTAGCCAAGAGCAAAACTAGCACCAACACACCCCCCGCAGTGGTCCAATCAGGACCACTGGCGGGAACACTCATGCATACCACTCACAAACACAGAAACCAGTATGTGGATTAGGGTCAGACGACCCAGCCCACATCCTGCCTGTCAAACACAAAAAGCCCTCCAGTAGCCCGCCAAAAGCTACTGCTTTCCCAGGCACTGGAAGTCCTTATAAGGATCTTACTGGACTCTGAGGTCAGGAAGAAGGCTGAACAACAGGGTGGAAAAAGAATGGGCGAAAAACCTCCTGGCACGGCCATGTTTGACCAGTAGCCAAAGTCAGTAGCCAAATGCAGTAAACGCGGTAAACACAGTAAAGCTAAAACGTAATTCCCCAAAAAGTTGGGAAAAGTCCGTATTGCCACCAGCCCATCTTTTAAGCACATCTAGAGTAATCAAAAATCCTTTGAGTGTTAGTCTAGGGAAAAACAAAAATGCACCCCATTGCACTGCAGTGTAAGCTTCTTTGTGCAACGATAAAAAGTTACCACAAGTGATACAAAAGTAACCACAAGTAGTAACATAGTCACAAGACTAAGGGAAACACTGTTTCCCAGTACTGATGGCCTTAAGGACATATCAGTTTCCCCATAACATATGAGCAAAGGCAAGTACAGTGAAGCTTAAGGCTTCACTGTACTGCAAAAAGTACAGGTCAGGTTCAAAAATAAAAGCAAAAGGTTTGGGTGTTCCATAAGGATGTAAGGAAAGGTGCAGTAAAGAGAATCTTTTCTAA
Organism: Ambystoma mexicanum; assembly: GCF_040938575.1. NCBI lineage: Eukaryota > Metazoa > Chordata > Amphibia > Caudata > Ambystomatidae > Ambystoma > Ambystoma mexicanum. The sequence continues at coordinate 1,052,240,647 of NC_090937.1, read as the reverse complement.
CACTGGCTCCTAGGTGAGTATCAACTGTAAGTCATGCAACAAATTGAACAATTGACCATGACAAGAAATGGCAATAACACATCAACACATTTGCAGGTGACAATGCCTACCCGCTATCAAGATTCCTGCTCACACCATTCAGGACTCCGGCAACACCAGCTGAGTTAAGATACAATGCATAACATATAGCCACTAGGGGCATAGTGGAGCAAATATTCAGGGTGCTCAAGTCACGTTTCCGCCCCCTTGACCACTTATATGCCCACCAGTAGTATTTAAAATCATCCTGGCAGCATGTGTCTTGCAGAATGCTGAGACATGGCATGGCATACCAGTTGATATGCAGGATGGTCATCCCCCTCAGTCACAGGCACCATCCTTGCCCTTGGTTGGCCACCTCTGGATAACTGATGAATAAACACCCTATAGCGACAGCCTACCTCACAACAATAACCCTGCAACCAGTGCCCCCCTTATTGCCATGCAAAAACATCAAGCATAGACTCCCTGGCCTACCATCTCCATGCGTCCCCGCATGCATGCAGCCGGACCTGCTCACCTCAATCCAAGGAAAAAAACAAAAGACCCCACACAGTGCCACACTCCCTGTCCTCAACAACACTACAACCTGTGCCCCCCTGAGCGCCTTCAACTTTACTGCAGAAGGTACCCTCTTGTCTCGCATCCACAACATCACCCGTGAAACAACATTCTAAGCTTGCAAAGACATTCATTGCCTTAAAGTAAGGAAACTGGCCAGCATGTACAACTCCCGAATGGAAAAAGGAAACTGCCAGGGACCACCCAGTGTCAACGTCCAGAAGTATAAACAACAGAGCGTTAGCAACTACCAACCTTACAACATCTATACTCGCCAACAGAGAAACCACTGGCAGTAAAGCAAACAGATTTCAAGCAGAGCATGATGTGCACTCTGGAAACAGGTGTCAGTCCAGGATGCAGGCACATGTGGGACCATTGATTGCAGGCATACATGTTCTTCACACCCACTGTCAGGTGTCACGCATGCCTTTGGGTCACCCATGGGGGCAGGGGAGAAAAAGGCGACCAAGTGATGATACGAGCGAAGGTCTGGGGAGTGGAAGTACAAGTGTGGTCGCTGTTGTGAAGGATGACAGAGGGCAAGAGGGAGACAGGACACAGAGTCATGAATGAGTAGCTACGGAGTGGAGAGAGAGAGAGAGAGAAAGAGGGATTGGGAGAAGTGGTGCAAGGAGGAAACTGGATGGTGGGGAGATGAAGACAGAGATGCTGGCCGTCACAGTGGGTGAGGGCAGAGAGAAGTTGGTGGAGAGAAGAAGACAGAGACATAAAGACTGGGGAAAATTCAGCATGGTCTGAGAGCCTGGAAGGTACGTAGATGTAAAAAATAGCACATGTTATAGGGGTGAGGAAGGACAATAGTGGTTGAGGGAGAAGTGCAGACTGGGAAATAAAGGCCACCTGTGAAAGGGCAGTGCTCCGCTCCTCATCAAAAAACAAACATGCTCAAACCACCATGGCATGTAAACCAGAAAGACACCCAAGTCCACAACATCCACGCACATATGGCAATTCAACCACATCTCCAGACCCTACACCAACCACAAACTACACCTGTTGGACACCTCAGTAAATGTACATGACAGCAATACCCAGCTGTTGTCTCACCCTCCAACAGACGACACACGCTGAACCTGACAGTCCCAGCAATTGTGCGGGGATCATAGGGTACACTGGAAAAATGTACAGGGACAACACATGAACAGAATCTGGGGGAGTGGCCAATGTACCAGAAGCATGTGTCCACAATGATTGGGGTATACAGGTAAAGTCTGTCAGGGGTGCACATGCTTAAACCAGTACAACCCTAGATTCACCAAGTGTGCAAAACCTGTGCTGTGCAGTCAATGGAGACAAATGGCCAGATCTGTGTTACCAGAGGAAAGGCCATGAAGGGGAGCAGTCGAGGATGTGCAGACTGTTAGGGAGAATTCTCTGTTTAGGCTGAATTTCCTAACCTAGTGAGTCCCCCAGCAGCTTTGCTGGATTTTTTTGGGGTTTATTCTTTTCTCCTGCCAAGAGTGAGACTCTTTTACCCTCACTCTTGGGCATGATTTGAGTGTGTTTCTTTGAATCTAGATGTGTTTAATGGGCTATGGGGTTTTTTACCCCATAGGGCTTCATGTGTTTTTGTGATGTGTGTTACACAGCACCCTCAGTGCAGTAACACAGGGGTGTCATAGTGACCCCCCAGTATAGACTCCATACCCTGGGACTGACTACTGTCTCCCAGGGCATGTAAAGTCACCATTGACTTTACTAGTCTTAAATTCTGAACAGAACCAGCACAAACCATTATATTGTGGACGTACTGGCTGGGGCAATTCAATTGCCCCAGGGTCTGTTAGTCGAGGGGGCACGTCTCTGTCCCCCCTGACCGAGTTTTGGCTGGTGGCAGTGGATACTACTTTTTATATTCAACCGCGAATATTTTCCTATGGGATTTCCCATTGTTTTAGGCTACTACCTTTATTTAATTATTTACGGTAGCCTCGAACATATCGCCAGTTTATTTAATTAATATTAATTCTCTGGTTGGTATTTTTTGCCAAAACTTGATTCTAAAATGGCGTTTGTGTTCTCTTCTGTGACTCCAACCCAAGTCGAGCCCTTTGTTCCACTTTTTGGTGGGCTTCTCCACAGAAGCCCTCCAAAGTGGTGCCACTCTGTCTGGGGTACATAGGAGGGCTGGAGGGGGATTTAGGCACCCTGGACTGAGTTGCCTAGACAACTCAAGTCGCACTCCGTCCTGATTGGCCCAAGTGGTGAGCCAGCCGGCTCACCACTTATCATGTTTGAGTGACAGCTAGGCTGAGTAAATGGGGGTTTTCTGCATAAAAGCAGGGCTTTGGGGACTGGAACTTCAGAAGTCGCCACAGGACCTAAGAATCCGACGAGGGAGGAGCTGAGCCGACCTGCCACGACGCCACCACCAGTGGAGCCCTGCTGGACCGTCTCACCACTTTTCCCAACGACAGAGGAGATCTCCCGTCGGAGAGTCTTCTTCCTTTGACTGGTGGGTATAACCAGTTTCACCGTCTTTTCGCCTTCCCGACGTACCTCGTGGCCGCCTTGCCTGTCCCAAGCACCCCGGCAACCGGGATACCACGTTTTACCACGAAACAAAGGTACCACCTTTAACGGGAAAACTCTGCGGCTGGTTTCTTCCCTGGCAGTGTAACGACCTTCATCTTTCCTCCAAGTCGAGATCTTCTCTTCCCCTGGACGATGATGTGACTTGCACCCACTGCCAGGAACAACTGCTACCGCTGAAGGATCCTTCCCACTTAAGGTACCGTGTCCCAAATGGCTTCCCTTGCTACCGACTGTACGGGGTAGATTTAGCCCCCGGCTTTCGAACCTGGGTTAGCCAGGGACACCCTGGCTAAACTTTCCTAAGCCTCTCTAAACTCTTTTTGAGCTCCCTGCAAGACGTTCTAAGCCTAGTGTAACTGTGTGATCTGGGGCGCATTTGTGCTCTGCTCTCTCTAAGAGTGGGCCCAGCCTTTGGACTTTGGCTCACCAGTGACTTTTGCTCTTCTGCCTTGCTAACAGTGTTCCTGAATCTTAGAGTGGTGTATCTTTCCATATTCTGTCTTTTTCCCTCCATTTCTCACAAACTTATTGGAGTGCCATCTAGTTAAGCGCTCACCTCTGTATGAAAATAAGTGGTGTTTTACTGAGACTTATCTGATAAGGAAAAAGGGATGTATATATTACAATAGTAACTGTGTTTAGAATATTTTACAACAAGAGTGCTGAAGTGTTTCAAACAGTGTGTTTTTAAATACATAATTATATACTTTGATACCAAAGCTCTTGTCAGTGTTTGCTTGTATTATTGTGTCTGAGTGCCTATTGTGTATACTTTGCATACTGCCTAACTCTTCTTGAGAGAAGTCTGACTGCTCAGCCACAGCTACCAGGTAATTCTGGGTGGTACAGACTGCTACCAAGTGGGTTTACTGCTAACACCTGTAGTCCTAAATCACCTGTAGTCCTAAATCTTTTGCAGTGTTCCCTAAGGGAACTGCACAGGTTTCTGCCTAACACAGACCTGACAGTCAACGTGTGTGTAAAAAGTAGAACCATAGCAGGGCAGGTCATGTGAGCAGATAAGAGTGTGGAGTGGGCTCTGGTACAGATCAAAGAGTAGTGTGGACAGGGCGTAACCCTCCAGGGCCCTGTAGGACACATTGGGGTAGGGGAGGAGAAGAGTGGCAGTAAGAAGGCCTCATAATGGTCAGGGAGGCAAATGGTGAACAATCAAAAACACAGAGTCCAGATGTACAGAGAATGCAGGACATGAATGAGGATGCAGATCCAGAATGTGGCAAATACTGCCAATGGTTCAAGTGTGATAAGTGCTGCACATTCCCATTACTTGGCTGTCAATTGTGGAAGGGCAACCTCAAAAACAATTGCATTGATGTGGAAGGGTACATACACACACATGCATGTGGACAGTCACACGTCTCCACTGACATTCACTGTGACAAAATGATTACTCATTTCTTTTTTTTCATAGTGCGATCTGAATGCCACCTTGAATACAACTTCTCTGTGTGCCTTAATGTATGATTCTGACTGTGCTTTACCACTAGCCTAATTGCAGAGCGAAAAGCACTTTCATTGTTTAAAATCGGTTTTCTTTCAGGATCAGGAGCGTGTACGCTCTGTATTGTGACTACATTTCCCAAGTACCCCAGGACAACATACCTAGATCCCTCTTGCGCTTCTGCGCTGGCGCTTCTAATTAATGCCGGTCTTCGCTGGTCATCCACGGGATCGGCGGTTGTGCGTTTACTGCCTACTTTGTTCAGGTAATGGCTCAGAGCCCTGTCACTATGGTTGCATATTTCATAGCACCACTCACTCTATCTTGTTTCCAGATTAATAATGGGTCTCTCCCCAAATGAATCTGTGTCTCTAGCATCACTACATGCCAGCCGCCTTACCCTCATGAATACGCTTAAAACAACCAAACCTCTTCAAGCCACGCAAGTCATCCTCTGCTAAGCCCTGCCATGGTCGTAGCAGCACAATCAACAACCCCAATATCCATTACTTCTGCTGATGTTCCACTAATCACTGACTCATCAGTTAGAAAAACAGTCTCTGATCCGCTGCTTTCTCCTCAGGTCAAACTGGGATTGACTGCCCCGACTCACAAAAAGGAGAACCACAATTACTCCCATGCCTTAAGTCTAAGACATCCAAGGTAATACCAGATTTCGCCCTACCAGATGTAAGACAAGCTTAAAAATGGCTCTCCTCAACACAAGTTCCCTTAATAATCAGGCCTGAGATATTCATGACTTGATTGTTAACAATGACCCAGATCTAACATGTCTCACCGAGACCTGGATCTCGGATACCAGTGACCCAATGACTGATATTGTACTCCCTGTGGTGTTTACAATCTTCTGTAAAGATCGCGACCTAGGCAATGGTGGTGGAGTGGCCTTCATTGTCAAGACTGAACTGAGCCTCTTCTCTTCTTGCTCTTGTCAAGGTTGAGAGATTCTCTTAGTTAAAATGAATCCAACTCATCACTGCTGTGTCAACTTTGTTTTAATCTACCAGCTCCCATTACCCATGTCCGACTTTAATGAAGAAATCACTCACGTTCTCAACAACCTTGTCGGACGAAATCAGGCGTCACTGTTTTTGGGTGATCTAAATCATTGGCGTGGAAACAATCTAGACAAAGAAGCAATTGAGTTAGAAGCTGCATTAGCCAACATCCACTTCCAGGTTCAAAACAACGAAACCACCACAGTTAAAAACACCATTATGGACTGGGTGGTTACTAACAACCTCAATACTATTATAGATCAAACGATACCATGCATATGGTCAGACCATCATATTAGTGAGTTTCAGGTTCTCTTTGCAGACCCACCTCTTAAACCATCCAATCCTGCGAAGACTGTCATAAGTCATAATTTTAAAAAATGTGTGCCCCCAAAATCTCCAAGATTGTCTGATGTCAATCATGGCAGACACCCACAGTTCTGATTCTGCCAATCACTTGTTATCTTTTTTCTGCAGCAAACTTATAAAGCCCAATACGCGTAAGAGGCAATATCGGACACCAAAAATGATTTACTCAAGAACTGGGTTTTAGAGAGAAATCTCCAAATATGCTAAATTCCCTTACCTTTTGAGACCCCCAGCAACTTTGCTGGATTTCTAGGATTTCATTTTCTTACCTGGGAAGAGTGTGAGCCTTTTTTTCCCACTCTTTCATGTATTTTGGATGTGTTTTACTTTTGTGTTCTTTGGTTATGAAGTTTTAAAACAACTGCAGTGGCATCATCTTTTTCTGTGTGTCACACAGCACTGTCAGTGCAGTGCCACAGGGGAGTCTTTTCAGACTCCCCAAAGGTTTAACTACCTTCCCTGAGAATGACTACTGTCTCTCAGGACAAGTAAAGTTAAATTGACTTTACTAGTCTCTTTAAATTTACTGACTCAGCACAACCTATATTACTATAGAGTGCTGGAGGGGTTGCTTAGCTTCCGCTGAATCAAAACACTCATGCAACAGTAAAATGTTACCTTTCCTATTTTAAATGGCTGGTGGCAGTGGTTTAGATCAACAACCGTGATTTTTCGGGACTGCTAACAATGGTAGCTCAAAATCAACATCAGGGGTAGCCATGTTTTTCAATATGGCGGCCCGAACCTATCTGTAAAAACAGACTCTGATCATCTTTTTTCTCTATTTCTTTTAGGAAAAGTCCTTCTTGAGTGCAACTCTGCGTGCAAACCAGGTTTGGTCCCTTTGTTCGTGCCCTTTGGTGGGCTTATGTCCTGAAGCCCTCCTATGGTGGCAGAGTGTCTGGGGTGGACAGGATGTGAGGGAGGTGCCCGAAACTCCTTGTGCTTATTCTCATAGCTGGGTGAGTGACAGCAAGCCTGAATGAATGAGGGAAAACTGTTTAAAAGCGGGATTCTGGGACTTGGAAAGCAGAGTCGACCACTGGAATGGAAGAACCGAAGAGGAGAGGAAGGAAGAGGACTGCTGCAACTCCTGGACGACCGGTGAAGCCCTGCTGCAGGTCTGAATTGCTGAAACTCTGACGGCAGAGAAGCCCTTCAAGGTTAACTTCTTCCCTTGAGTTTGGTGGGAACAACCAACTCGCAAGCCACCTGGACACCGTCCTATCTGGTCGAATTTTCATCAGAGTGCTGTTGAAAACCAGATAGAGAGAGGGAAGAAATCAGAGGGACTTTAAGGCACTCACACCTTAAACCAACGTCTTGCTACAGCTTTTGGCCTCTTCCCTGGGTAGTGCAGGAACCTCCCGATGTCCTCCTTCTTGTCCCCACGACTGAAGCACAGGAACAGCGAGATCTGCTCGAACTCCCAGGAACAACTGGCTCAGCTACAGATTTCATCATTTAAAAAGGTACTGTACAAACGCAGTCCATAAATCCTTTCGGCCATCGAGAAAGTGCGTGAAACTTTCCTCAACTATGAAGGCTTGTCCTTCCATAAATATTCATCATAGTTTTTGTCTAGACAAATCCTTTAAAAACTTGTGGCAAAGACTTAACCGTTATATACCAGAACTGTGCTATCCTATACAAAAGACTCTGGTCCATTGACTTTGGCCCAGGCCTGTTGAGAAGAATTGCTGGTAGTATTTAACTGAAACCCTTTGCCCTGCCTATGATTGTATTTGGTCTGTCTATTCTTATAAACTTGTCTTTTCCTCCTTTTTCTAAGTATCTAAAGTGCCATTTTGCTCACACTTCATTTTTGAGCTAAACTTGTTTAGTTACTTACCGGTTGGATTTTTGTGGTGTATTAGTGTGTGATATTGAGCTGATTATGCTAGTGTAATGTTTTATAACTGACCAAGTAAATAAATGTATATTTTTTTTTTTACCAAGAAACCTTTATTAAGTGTTTACTTGAATCACTGTATTTGTTGGTCCTTTGTGTAACTTGTTCTACTGCTCACTTAAACTCTTGAGATAAGTCTGGCTGCTCAGCCATTGCTACCACTTTACTGTGTAGTACAGGCTTGTAGCAAAGGTGAAATTTTGCTTACACTTGTAGTCCTAATTGCCTATAGTGTTCCCAAAGGGTTCTGCAAGTGATTCTGCCGAACTCTGGGGGATATAAAAAGACAGAAGCGTAAACTCAAATCTAAATGGCTGAAACACCAAACAGGAAAATAAAACAGTTTGGAAATTTTTTTTATAAATTATACAAACTAAAAATTATGGGCGCCAAAAAGAAATTCTTTAACACACTGATCGATAAACCATCCAATTCCACTGGTAAGCTTTTTGAGATTCTAAAATCACTAGAAAAAACATTGGTACTCCATGCCATCTTTCAGCCCACTGACCAAGACTATACGAACATCCAATCATGGACAAGGGGAAAGTCGGATTGCTGGTCTTGTTAGATCTATCTTTGGTCTTCGATTTGGTGGAACACAAACGCCTCTTACATTCCTTATCACATCTTGGACATTGTTTGAAAGAGGCTGTCGAGTGGCTCCATTCCTATCTTTCAAATCGTGAGTCGAGAATTCAGTGGGGCTCTGCCTCTTCGTAACAGGCTCTAATTCCATGTGTGGTCCCGCAGGGAGCATGTCTGTCGCCTGCTATGTTCAATCTGTATATCGGGTCACTATGCTCACTTTTGTATTACCTATGGGTGTTATTTACAAACAATGCTGACGACACCCAGCTGATTCCGGAATCAGTGGCAATAACACCTCTGATTCCTCCATCCGAACTAATGTATATGAACAGATTGAATCAAGGATGTCCAAAAACTGGCTTTGACTGAACAGTATTGAAACTGAGCTGCTTACCTTTGGATCCCGGCAGGCCAAGGCCAAACTGAGCACAAAGTATACAAGTTTCAACTTTGGTAATAGCAACATCTAAGTATATAATAAAGTAAAAACTCTAAGCTTTCATTTTGAGGCATCCCTTAATGCAGACGCATATTGCAGACAGATAACTCAAAAGTGTGATTATCAAGTTCACCTGCTTAAAAATATTCGTTCATACATCACAGAAAATAACTCTGCCATTATTGCCAGAGCAACTGTATTATCAAGACTTGACTATTGTAACTCACTACTGACCGCAGCCTCTGAATCCAATCTGAAAAAATGGTAAGTTCTCCAGAATTAAGCTGTATGTGTAGTTACAATGATTCCAGAAGGATACACATTTCAGAATAGGGGGAATCTTCATTGGCTTCTGGTAAAATAATGCATACATTTAAAGGTATGTACTCTGACTCACCAATGCATCTTTGGGACAGCCCCATCATACCTCAAAGTATGGACACCTGGGTACAGCCCCGCCAGAACATTACGCTATTCCAATCAGATGCAAGTGTCCTGCCCAGCTTTCAAACAAGCTAATGGCCTAGGAAGATCCTATGCGGTAAAAGCGGCAAACCTGTGGAACTCATTACCATCTGCCCGTAGGCTTGAGGCAAGCTTGATTTCTTTTCGCAAGAATCTCAAAACCCACCACTTTTAGAAATGAGATAAAAACCCTGCCATGAACTTCCTCCAGCAGATCTGACTGTCCTCTCCTTATTTGTTTGTACCTGACATATAATTGTTGCGCTCTGATGCCTGTGGACTTTTGACGTAGTATACAAACAAATACATTAATAAATGACACACAAAGAAAGCAAATGTGTGAGAATGAATGCAAAAATCGTGGTGACCACTAAAACAAATGTAACACAATAGACAGTGCTCATCCTTACCTGCTGACAGATTCCCTCATCACCTCCACCAGAAACTGTACCTCCACATTTGTGAATGGAGAGCCAGTGCCTGGCAGTGGCCATGGGGATCAGGGATTTGAAAGGGTGAGGTTGAACCTCCCATGGAGAGCAATCGCTTGTTGTATCAGGATCATTGCAACAACATGGGACATTGTCTATCACCAGCCATAGGAGCAAATCATACATATTAGACATATGTGCAAAAAGGCCATCAACCCATTGTTATCTGCCCACTCAAGTCAACCATGGCAGTTGTCACCACTGTGCATAGCTGTATCTCCAGTACTGCACTCATTATTCCTTTGAGAGGGCAATAGCTCAAGATCGGGAAAAAAGCAGCCCATCTCGAACAGGGGAAAACAACACATGTCACCATCCTGGAGAGGTGTATGAAAAAATAAGAAGGTGTCCATCGCGATCAAGGGAGCAAAGAACAAAAATCAGACCACACAGATCAGGTAAAAAGGGGGGGGATGGGAGGATGTGTGACCATATCCATATAAGTGGACCCCAAAAATATAAAATAAATTACATTTTTGAAAATATCCCTCCGTGGTCTCATGGAAATCATGGTAGAAGAGGTTGAGGAGACATGGGTGTGCTGGACCCCCTCATCCTGTGGTGGATCTGCAGGTGCTTGTGGTGGTGGAGGAGGATCCAGTCCACACAGTGCCACATCGTGGTCTTCATTGGCCAAGGCCAACCATGACATGCAGGCATGCACCAGCACCCCAATGGTGAGGTCACAATGCACTTCATTCTGAATGGCCACAGAGGCTGTATGTGCACTCACTCGTGATGCATCAAGTTGCTAGGACAGTGTCTGCCTCAAGACATCCATCTCCTTGTGAAGCTGTGACCTTGTGGCTGAGAGTGCATCATGAAGCTTTCAAGCTCTCTATCTCACAGTGATTGGATATACAAGAAGACCAACATCTCATGCCTCAGAGCCTCTCTGTCTGCACTAGCGTCTGCATGCGGGTACTCCTGCAGACACTTCAGATCCCTGTTTGCCTTTGATGTTGGGCTCCATGCCCAGTCTGTGGGAGCAGCTTGAGGACTGCATGTTCTGTTGCTGTTGTGCATCCCGCTGGTGTGGACATGTTCTCAGCTAGGTGATCCATACCCTCTACAATTCGACCCAACATATCGCCATGCCGGGTGGTGGCTCAGAACATTTGCCGCTCCCACAGTGTCTCTCCAGAATACATACATCCACCATGTGTGCAGGGCCCACAGTGCTGTGATGCAAGGGACCAGGCCGTTGCTGCAGTGCCCCTGTCATTGGTTGCAGGTCTGCAACCCTCTGTTGGACATCAGCCCCAAAACCTGAAACCAATTAATGGGAGGAAGGTCTTGCAGCCGTAACCACCGCGGATGTGGGGGTCACCACTGACTGCCCATGTGAAGCCTGCTGCACTGCTACAGACTCAACGGCCCCATCTGATCTGCTAGTTGCGGGCACTCACCTTCTCCCTCTGCAAGGAATCCACTTCTGGTTCTGCATCCAAATCAGTAGAGTCAGAAGAGGCAAGAGCACGACTGATAATCACCTGTAACACCTGAAGATTTTCATAATGAAGGACACCGCAATCTCCACTGGTGGACTGATGTAACTGCACCTCTTCTTCCACCTCTTCCTCTGTATCCTCTGTATCATCATCCGCACATGGACAGAGAAAGGCAATTTGAGTGATGTGTTTCCTGACAAACATGCACATGTACATCAAAGTGCAGACGTACACAACATGGCTGGACACCCCTACATCTGACATCTGCGTTATTGTGCAGAGCGAAGTCCATGTACAATCAATGACATGATAAGTGTGCAGGAACGATGTGTGCGCAGGACAATTCTCAACCTTCTCAGTGAAGGCTTCCCTGTGTGCTGCCAAAATGTGACTACACATATGTCTGTTACCATCCGGTGTGTTACATCAATGACGACACCAGGTGTACCTGCACCCTGTGTGTGGATTAACATGGCTGTGAGTCCCTTGCTGCATACCTAGCACAATAAATGAATATGCATTGGCAAATCACAATTTGTGTGATGACAGTGCCATTCACATGTCATTGTCATATGAAATGTTAGCCGATGACTGGCCACGAGTGAGTGAGTGACAATAATTGACTGTCTCTTTGTATGACACTATCATGTAACAAGCGTTGTCATCTCACCAAATGCGAAGTGGCACTGCACTTTGTGTGTGTTTACTGTGCACCATATTCGTCTTTGTCCTGCGTGACCACACAACTTGGTAGTCCCTTGTGCCACGCCACCTCTATGCCACTTGTACCTTCAATAGTGCACTGTGCAAATGTACAGTGTTCCATACTGAACCTACACTCAATCACATGGATCAATCACAGAATTCTCATGTAATTCTATACTCCACTGTACAAAACCCCCTTGCCACACTGCCACAACATGGTGTACACTGGCTGCAGGCCATCACTGAGTAGATATGCTACTGCCAGCGTTGTCAGTCATTTTTGTGCACAATTTGACCATGGGGCATGCCTGGTGATGAAGAGGCTGTTCTGTGTGAATGTGGACCCCATAAAACATATCATGAGCCACCTTTGTCATTGATACTGCTAAAGGTCATTTGTGGGAGTAGTATGTAGGTGCAACAACCATTCCCTACATTCGTGCATCATGCATAGTTGATTTTGTTGGTGCATCAGTCCCTGTCTATGAGCAACATCCTATGATTATGTGTCAGTATTCTTTACCGGGCATGCTCGGACTTAGAACCAGCACCTCCCCATCTACAGATTACATGACATAAGTATCAACAGAGCCCTCATGACACATCTGAATGGTCAATGTAGCTGCCATGTCATTGCATTTCAAACAGTTTACACATATCTGGAGAAGTATGCATGTCTCAAGTACACAGAAAGGCCAATGTTTGTGCGAGTGTCGTCCACAATGATGCTGAGAACTAGGCATGTGTCGGTCATGCATCGACTGATGAACACATACAGGCCTTTCATGTCAGCCTGGTGACTCTAATATGAACTGGATTTACATTTTGATATTTAACCATGCACATACGTGACATGCAATACAGACAAGCAAACTCATTGACGGTATTCATGTCTGTAACCGTTCGCATGGACTGTCTACAGACATTTCAACTGGAGAGTACCAGATTGGTCAACTTGGCATGATGACCCACCATCACCTGCTCTACACAATGTTTCATCTAGTGTTATCCCTTGCAATTTGCAAGTTGAGTTTCATCTACAGAATGCCTGCTACATAGGGAAGTGGTATGTGGGCCCTAATACCCCGGCAGGCTTATCACGCCACAGGGCGTCATGGCAGGCAGCTTGGCTATGCATTCAGAATAAGCATCCCATAAGAGCAGGTGACATTACAAACGTATGACTGAGCAGCAAGTGATGTGTGTGTTCGACTTAAATTGCATGTACTTGATGTACAATGAAAAGAGACAGGCCACAAGAATGTTGCAAAAATCGATACACGTGGATGTTTGATTTTTTGGAGTGCCACAGAGGTGGGCCTTGTGGGTGATGTGTGCCTGTCAGGGGTGCATGTAATGGGGTCTTGCAATTTGCACATAATTGGGACATTGAACTCCTACATGCAAGTACCGGCACAGCTGTGAAGGCCAGCAGTGATGCGTACAGTCACACTGACATGTGACCCACAAAGAAACCTCCCAGAATGCCATCCATGTAACAGAAGTCTACACGGTAGCAAACATGAATTGAACAAGGATGTCTGACAACTGCAGCCAGCTGTATTGCTACACATATATGGGTCGGTCAACCATGATTGTCCACACATACAATGCACACAAAAGCCACTCGCTAGATGTGTCCTCATAGGTCTCTGCACCTCCAACACCTTGCACCTGCTCAATGGTGATGAATTGACTTGTGGCCTCAGTGGCCAGTGCAGAGGCCTGGTTGACACTGAGCTTATGCTTGGTCCTCCCTGTGAGATCATTCATCCACTTCTGGACCTGTTCAGCAGTATGAAACTCCACACCTAAGGCGTTAATGATTCCTGTGACATGCTGCCAATGCACCATTCGTTGTGCGGGTGTGTGGATGCTCTAGCATGCTGGTACATCTCATGATGGTGATCGCCAGCATAATCAATAAGGAACTGAAGCTACTCATCACTGACCCTGCTCCTGTGCCATGTTTTGGGGTGGAGTCTATTCCTGCTCTTCACGGCATCCCTTCATGGACCTTGTGGCCCTAGGTGGTGCTGCTTTACCCATCTGCCTCCGACCACGTCCACATCAAGGTGCCGAGTCACCTGTGGGCTGAGACACACCACATCCTCCTTGGGCTGGGGCAGATGTGTCCTCACCAAGTCCCTGTCTACTCCCTTTCCCATTTGGGGCCTTTCCACTCATGGTGCAGATGTAATGGATGAATTGAATGCACACCAGTATATTGTTCTGGGAAATATGTGGAAGGGAACAGTCTACGTGATATCCTACATAGATGCGTGGTTCATAAAGCCTCCAATGTACCCCAGAATCCAAGAAAGCAGTACACGATCTGCAGAGGAAACCCAAAATAGAAAATTGTGTATGTGATACCCGGAGAGCTTCCCAAAGTTGACGAAAGCAGTATGCGATACACAGAGGAACCCCATAACAAAAAATGGCACACCCGACACACTGTTGGCCTCAAAATGGACAGAAATACATGCACCGAGGTAACCCCCAAAAAGAAAAATGTGGTACATGTAATCTAAATAAAATTGCGTGTGTAGCACCCCCAAAAATGTGTATGACAAACTCCTCCGTCTTCGTACCTTCGCCCACACAACCAGTGATGCCCGGTGCACCCCTTAAATAGCACCCTCATTGACATGAGCCATGTAGGCGCGACACATAGGTGCGCAGCGTGCAGCACGCATAACTTAAGTGCTGGCTGCCTTTACTCTGTTTTCGGCTGCCTCAGATGAGAGACGTGCTCCTGCCTGTGAGCCACTGCCTATGCCTCCTCTGTAACTGCATTGCCTCACACGCTTCATATCTGCTGCTGCCTAATTTAGTACAAGTGCCTGCTTGCTTCCAGCACTGTCTTGAGGTACCAGATGTCCTGCATTTGCCTGTATTCCTGTGTTGAGCCTGTGACAACCTACCTCATCTATACTTTGGGACTCCCACCTCTCCCTACCAACACCACCACAGCACCTATGCAGGACACAGCAACGCCACTGCCTCAGGGTTGCTATGTCTGGACCATCCACCTCTTCAGGAGAGAGAGGCACCCCCAGGTCAGCGAGGCAGAGGGCTCCCAACTTCACCACTACTGAAGATGGCATCCTGGTGGATCGGGTCCTGGATGCATATGATGCCCTCTTTAACCCTACAACACAGCTGGGTCATGACGCATGTTTGGCAGAATTATATGCAGTACCCTTTGGGAACACCACACACAATTAGGACTACAAGTGACAGTACAAATTCACCTTTGGTACATGCCTGTACTACACAGTAAAATGGTAGCGATGACTGAGCAGCCAGACTCATCTCAAGAGCAACTGAGCAGTATCAATAGTTACACAAAGGACAGCAAATACTATGATTCAAACAAACACTGACTCAAGGTTTCTGAGTAAAAGAATATACATTTATTTACACATCAGTTGTATGACATTTCACTAAAGTAAAGCACTTCAAAAATCACACTCGTAATACACCACACCACTCCCAATAGTTTCCAGACAAGTTAAGCTCACAGAATGAAGTGGGAGCAAAATGGCACTCTAGTAATTTAAAAGGGAGCGAAAGACAAAGTTAGGCAGAAATTGAGCAGCACCAACAGGTAAGTAAGCAAGGCAATCTAGAAAGCGTAACTATAGTGATGGAATCAAATAAGCTTAGGGCCAAAGTCAATAGGACAAAAGTCTTTTGCTCAGGATCACACAGTTCAGGGTAGTTTGTGGTTAAGTCTTTGCCAAGAGTTCCGGGCGAAGTTGGTCAGCAGAAAAGTTAGTTTAAAGAGTAGAGAAGGACAAGCCCTCGGATTGGCGAAAGGTTTCACACACCATCACCGCGGCTGAACGAAACGAACAACCGGATTTGCACAGTACCTTTAAATGGAGAAGAAGCTGTAGCTGAGGCAGATGTTCCTGGCAGTTCCTGCAGGCTCAGAGTTCCTGAAGCGACTGTCGGACTGACATGAAGTAGGAAGACTGGAGGGTTCTGCACTGCCCAGGGAAGAAGCCAGCAGCAGAGCAAAGCAACAAATAAACGGTGCGCTCCTTAAAACTCAAGCCGGGTCCGACCTTCCTGGCTATCCGGCGCACTGCAGCTCTGTACTGCGAATTCGACCAGAGGAGGGAGTCCTGGCTTGCAGTTTGAGTGAACTAGTTGGTCCCGCCAGCTCAGGGAAAGAAGATTCTGGGAGGATCTTCTCTGTCCTTGGAGTTCGAGGATTCGGACCTGCAGCAGGGCTTCACCAGGTGGTCAGTCGTGGTAGGGGTCCTATTCCGTCAGCTCCTCGTCGGATCTTTCGTTCCAGTGGCGACTCTGCCTTTCCAGACCCAGAGACCTGCTTTTTATTGGCCGGACAGTCACTTAGCCAATCAAACAGGAGTGTGACTTGGGTTACCAAGGGTACCCATGGCATGGGTCCTAAAACTCCTCCCTCAGATCCTGCCTATGCAGACTTTCAGGCGCCTAAGGAGGGCTTCTGTGTAAAAGCCTGTGAAGAGACGGTTACAAAGGAACCAAACTTGGTTTGGCGTGCAGAGAAAAACATGAGGAAGTCATTTTCAAAAGGAAATGGAGAATAAACCCAGCCGGAACCTTATAAAAACGTATATTGTCCAGCGGGTTTAAGTTCAATACCAAAGTTATTTAAGATAACCGCGGTAGGAAAAATAGGGTAGTTACCACTGCCATCAGCCAAGTCTTGATGCAAAGGGAGCAAAACAATGCTCCAAGAGAAACAGACTAAAAAGGATAAGTATTAACCCTGTCCTTTACATGATCTGGGAGACAGTAGTCAGTCCCAGAAAATGGAGTCTGAGTTGGGAAGTCTACAAGACAACACTGTGTAACTGTACTGAAGGTGCTGTTTAACAAACAGAAAAAAGAAGATGCCTGTGGGTAGGTAAGGCTCCACAGTCTATGAACACAAAAATGTTAAACACACACAGCAAAACACATGTAAGAGTGGGACAAAGGGCTCACACCTTTAACAGGTGAAAAAAATAAATCCTAGAAATTCAGCAAAGCTGCTGTGGGACTCAGTACGTAAGGGAAATTAGCCATTCTTGAGAATTCTCTTTAACAATGCACATCAGCAGATCTGGGCTGACATCACAGCTGCTATCAACGCAGAGGGGGTGACAGACTGTCCGATGAAGACAAACCAGAAGTGATGGGATGACCTCAAGGCCCATTGCCATATGAAGGCAGATGAATCCTTCGCCCTGGAGTCCACTGGTGTACCATGCGGGCTGCCCCCTGTTGTCACACAACCAGCTGTGGTTCCTGGAGAGGTTTTACCAAGACTTTCACACCCAGATCTGTGCATGGAGAAGACACCTGGATGCTGCTGGTGAATACCCATGTGGAACAGTGCTCTACAGTGTCTAAGTGGCATGCATGATTGCCGGTGCCCCATTCTATATGCAGCATTTGTGTAGGTGTGAGACACAGCAGCATTGTGCCTCATGCCAATGTTGGGTATATGTGGTGACAGATCTGTTTTTCTGGCAAATGCATGGTTATTTGCAAAATTTGTCCTCAGAGACTTGTACTCGGGCACATGCTGTGTGTGTTTTTGGACCAAGTTCAGGGACAGTACAGATGCCAGCATTCTATGTTGTGGCCATGTCAGTGACATGCATGAAGGACAACTCCATGTGCAGTACAACTGCAAGTGAGTCCATCCACACATCTGCTGATTGACACGTGCATGGATGTCTGTGAATGTAAAGTTGGAGCATTCACGTCTCAGGGATGTGGATGTGATGTGACATCCCACTGCATTTGATGCACAAGTTAATGTGTGTTCATGCAATATGTATGTGCTGGCCGGTTATATGTGATTTTACCAAAGACAATTTCAGAGAGGTTTCACAGAAAAAATACCAAATTTATTTTTTTAATTTGAGGGAGTCCCACCCCAAACTCCCCTGTATTTTGATCCTTGTAACCCCAACCCCATCTCCACCCATTTTAATCCCTTACCCCACTCCCTCATATATATTTACTTAAAATGTTCTGTATTTTTTGGTATTATGGTTTTCGGTAAAACGTACCTCGCTGTTTTGTTTTCTGTAAAATGACTGGGTACCGTGCTGGCCCTCACGACATAAGAAATTATTCCTCGGATATTTGTGCTGGTACATGTTGCTTGTTTGCAGGCCAGGCTGCCACAGGCACATGTTGCTGACTGTAATTAGATGGACAGGTGCTCAGGTGCAGTCCCCTTGCCCTTGGCTGCATTTCATACGTGTGTCAATTTGGCATTGGTATGGTGGCATTGGATGTTGTTTATTATGTGTTTGTAGCCAAGTGACAATGTGCAGTATTGACGTATGAGTGACTGTGACTCATCATTGACATTACACTCATGTAGCAGTTGTCAGGCAGATTGCATGGGCGTGCCTGTATGTGTGTGCATTGTCTACATGTGGGTGTGTCAGTTGCTGGTTGAGAGGTGCTGAATGATTGGTACTTTTGATGTCGTGTATGCCACACATGCATTGACAACGATGACTGATGTCTGTGTCCTTTGTCCCATTTTCCACAGTTGCTGCAGCTCATGAAGAGGCTGCAGAGGCTTTGCTGTGGAGTAGAAGGACAGGGACCAGCCCACGAGACCCAGCAACACACCCCAGCCAGCCCCCATTGACACCACTTCTTCTGACAGAGAGTTCACTGTGGGAGTGCTAGTTCCATGTGGCGGAGCTACTGGGGATAGATCCCAGGAGGTGGTTGTGGTGGGAGACTCCTCAGTGGCCGTGTACAAGTGTCCGGGGACAGAGCGGCCATTGAGGAAGGAAGGCTCTCTGCAGTCATCCAGGGAGAGAGATGGAGGTGGTGGTGGAGGAGGCAACTGAAGGCCAGCCCACAGGGTCTGGTGGGACATGCAGGAGGTTATCAGTCTGCACCCCTGGGCCAGATACATGAGGATGTGCAGTGAACAACCTCCTGTCGCTGGTCCATGTGCTGCAGCAGTGACCACCTTTGCGGATCCCTCCACCCAGACTGAACCCACCCCTTGTGCCGCAGAATTGATTCGGGCCCTGCTGGCTGGTCTGGTGAGGCAGACGGGCATG
The DNA here is from genome assembly GCF_040938575.1 of Ambystoma mexicanum. Lineage (NCBI taxonomy): Eukaryota > Metazoa > Chordata > Amphibia > Caudata > Ambystomatidae > Ambystoma > Ambystoma mexicanum. Next base: position 1,052,221,499 of record NC_090937.1, on the reverse strand, counting down.
ATTTGTGATTCTGTGGCAGCTACTCGTGAGGAGCTGGGTCACCATACGAGCCGATGTGCCAATACCTGGGCCAGCTGGTAAGAACACTACTCTAGGGTGGTCTCTGTGCACTGGCGCATTCAATTGCCCCTCCTCCACTTCCTCCTCTGTGCCCCAGTCGTCCTCCAGGCAGCCTTCCTTGCCACATTCCACCATGGCACCAATCCCACCCACACTGCCCAGTCTGGTGGTGAGTACGTCCCTGCCTCTGGTGGAAGTCCCACCTGCAACAGATGAGGTGGTCACTGTGCCTGCCCAGGCACCAACACAGGGACAGGCAGTGGTCGGACAGCTGGCACTTTGGGACAGTGCTGGCGCTGTGCCCCCTGACATGTTTCATCCAGACGGTGGGAGTACCTGCACAGCTTGCATTCAGTCAAGCAGCAGCAGATGAGGAGTGTACAGAGGCACTCCATGCAGGGCCAATGTACACCAAGGAGGCAATTTAGACAGGACATGATTGGCATTTGGCAGGAGGAGAGGAGGCATCTCCGTGACCTGGTGTGCGTACGCACACATTTCAGTAGGCAGCTGATGGCAGAGCGGCAGCGGGCTAGGGAGACAAGGATTGAAAGGGCCAGGGCAGAGGTGTCGGAGAGGCGGAAATTGAGGCGGGCTGACATCTTGGAAGAAGTTTTCAGGATGTTGAGGAGGAGGAAAGGAGGATGATGGAGGGCCTGCAAGCCCTGAAGGACCGAGCGGAGGCCCACCTCCAGGGGGAAGATAATGAATGTGACTCTCCATTGGAGGGAGCTTTGAAGGACATAGTTCTTAGTGTTAGGTGTAAATGTGTATTTTGTTTTTCTTTCATCCATGGACATTTTACCTTTCCCCATGTTTTGTTTTTATTGTGTGCATTTTCTAATACAGTTTTATGTTTCATGATCACATACTTGTTGCAGTCTCTTTTTTGACTATGCTCAAAATTACTTCTATGTTTTTGCATTGCATTTCAACTATGACTGCCACGTGGGTTGGCAACTCACAGGTGGTGTGTGTGCTGCACTCATCACTTGTGCACTTATTCTTCAGTAGCTGTATCCCTCACAAGGCATAAACCTTCACTCGCACAAATCTGCAGTCACCCACAACCTGGTCTCACATCATGCTGCACATCATCCACTGACATGAGGGTTTCTGAGATTCTTTGTTATTTGGTAGGTCTGTGCACATTGTGCATCTTCTTGCCTCTCACACTCTCAGACAGCCTTCACATCACACGGCCACATGCCAGTTGGATTTGTGTCACTTGCGAGGGCTTTGCCACCCTGAATGCCTACCTCAATGACTTCCTTCATGTACGGGCTACTATGGACACACACATTACATGTGACTCTGTACAATCTGTGATGTTTCAAACTTGGGGCCTCCACAGGCATTCACATACAGTGCTTTGAGTCCATAGCAATGGCACATGGGCATAATGATATGTTTGTTGCATTGCATTTTATTGCTATGTCACATGTACATGGTGTGGTCTCAGTGTTGTTGTTGCCAAGTTATGTAGTCCTGTTGATGTGCAGCTGAATGCGATGTACAAGGGTGTCCTGTGATGAGCTCCAAACATGGATTAGGAAGCAGTGCTACCAGTTGTTCACATTGTTGGTGGATATGTGGCCAGTGTATTACATGTGTGCTACAGGACAGTGTTGTGGAGGTTAGTTATTCATTGACATTGCACTGGTAGGTATGTTGATCAGGAGGGCCAGCCTGGGGGGACGGGCAGATCTCAGGCGGTGACAGGAGGGGGTGTATTGTCAGACTGCTGCCTGGGGTAGTGGCAGAGATGAGGAGGGTTGGTGGGTGGTGTCAAGACTTGAGGGTTCTGCCTGTGGGTAGTGTTGGAGGTGAGGGGACTGGTGTGTGGTGTGGGGACTTGAGGGTTCTGCCTGGGGTAGTGGCCGAAGTGAGGGGGGCTGGTGGGTGGTGTCAGGACTTCAGGGTGGTAGTGTTGGTGGCGAGAGGGGATGGTGGGTAGTGTGGGGACTTGAGGGTGCTTCCTGGGGTAGTGTCGCAGGCGAGGGGGGCTGGTGGGTAGTGTCAGTGCTAGATGGGGGCTGCCTGAGGTAGTGTCGGAGGCGAGGGGGGATGGTGGGTGGTGTCAGGACTTGAAGGGGCTGCCTGGGTTATTGGCAGATGTGAGGGGGGATGGTGGGCAGTGTGGAGCCTTGAGGGTGCTGCCGCGTGTAGTTGCGGAGGCGAGGGGGGTTCATGGGTGGTCTTGGAATTTGTAATGGGCTGCCTAGGGTTAGTGGCAGAGGTGAGGGGGGTTGGTTGGTGGTGTCAGTACTAGAGGGGTCTGCCTGGGGTAGTTGTGGAGATGAGGGGGGCTGGTGGGTGGTGTCAAACCTTTAGGGTGCTGCCTGGGGTAGTGTTGGATGTGAGGGTGGCTGGTGGGTGGTGTCAGGACTTGGTGCTGCCTGGGGTAGTGTTGGAGGCAAGGGGGGCTGGTGGGTCATGTTGGGATTTGAAGGCGCTGCCAGGGGTAGTGGTGGAGGTGATGGGATTGGTGGGTGGTGTCAGTGCTAGAGGGGACTGCTAAGACTTAGGGGCTTGGATGCCTTCGTGGTAGGAGGATGCTCCATAGTTTTGCAGGGGTGCAGCCTTTTCTCACAAGGCAACTTGCGCAGTTTCGATGGGGTGCAGCCTTTACTAACAGGGGACCTTGTGCAGTTTCGACAGGGTGCAGCCTTGAGTTACAGGGTGCTGAGTGTACTTTAGCTGGGATGCAGCCATTGCTTACCCAGGACAGAGCGCAGTTCTGCAGGGCTGAAGCAGTTATTTGCAGGGGTTCGCTCGCAGTTTCGCCAAGGTGCATCCCTGACTTACGGTGGACCACATGCAGTTTTGCAGTGGTCCTGGATTGTTGGCCATAGATGGACATGAAGGTTTGCACATAGGTTGGTATTTGGCAATGGTTTTTGTTTGCGTGAGGGCGTGTTGTGGGCATTCCTAGCACAGCTTGATTTGCTTTGCTAGTCAGGTTACTTTGCTCTTTGGATTCCATAAATATGGGATATGAGCAGAGTCTTTTGCGTGCAGTTGCGCGCACAATTTGTGTATGAGAGAGTACTTTGAAGGGTCTATGTGTTCATTCTATAAATCAGGCCCTTCATTTGCTTCCTTAACGAATAAAGATCACTAAAAGGTTGCAGATCGATTGGAAAAGGGTTCCGCTATGTCATTACCATAACTGTTCCAGACCTACCCAGCACCATCAAATGGCCCAACCGATCAACACCCATCGTAATTCCAGTAGAGGCTCTTTGAGGATGAGAGGAAACTTATCGTTTTATGGGATGTTTGTTGCATTGCAGCATGCATCCGTATAAAGCTTTTGGAGCGACAGTAAGGTGTTTGATGGAAATTCTTGCTTTTACTAGGAAAATTGAATGAGTTGTCCAATTTTGCACAGCTTCAATTTTGCTGAGCAAAGGCCTTATTTCACCACCTCCTACCTCATGCCCAGGGTAGACCACTTTACTCTGACCAATTTGACATTTTCTTGCCTTTATGGTCAGATGGGCATGTTGCATAGCCTGCAAAACCTATCCTAGGTGGTCAACATGTTCTTTCCAAGTAGGGCTGAACACTGCAATGTCATCCAAGTATGCCATGCAGAAGTCCTCCATCCCATTCAGAACCTGATTAACCATCCTTTGGAATGTAGCAGGTGCATTCTTTAATCCAAAAGGCATAACCTTAAACTGGAATAAACCAACTGGGGTGGAGAATGAAGTTTTCTCCTTGGCATTGTCAGTCAGGGCTATTTGCCAATAGCCTGAAGTGAGATCAAATGTGCTGAAGAACTTGGCTGAACCAAGTCTATCCAACAGCTCATCTGTCCTTGGCAAAGGATGGGCATCAGTCTTAGTGACTGCATTTAGAGCTCTATAGTCCACACATAATCCCAACTCTTTGGACCCTGCTTTTGGTACTAACGCAACTGGGCTAGACCATGGACTAGTAGAGGGCTCTATTACCCCGAGATCAAGCATCTTGTTGACCTCTCCTTTGATGTGGGTTCTTACATTTTCTGACATCCTGTAGCCCCTGCTTTTGACAGGTAAACAGTCACCAGTTTGAATATCATGCTGGCCCCAAGGGGTCATGCCTGGTGCTAGAGAAAACAGGGAGGCAAATTGATTCAACAAAACTTTGCACTCTTCCTATTGCTCAGGTGTCAGATTACAAGAGAGATTAACTCCTTCTATTTTCTCATCTAGAGGCTTGCTTCTGAGGAGGTCAGGTAGAGGTTCACTCTCCTCCGCGCTCTTGAGCTGAAGCTATAAGCAAAGCTCCCAGTTCTGGTCTCGAGACATAAGCTTTTAGACGGTTGATGTGAAAGACTCTAGGAGCATCCTTAGGATTGCCTAAGTCCACCAGATAGTTCACGTCTCCAAGCTTTCCCACAACCTTGAAGGGTCCCATCCATTTGTCCTGCAAGGCCCTCTGCCTTGTTGGTACCATAACAAAAACTAGCTGGTCTTGAGCAAACTCAACCATGTTGGCCTTCTGGTCATGCCAATGTTTGACCAGAGCCTGACCTGCTTTCAAGTTATCACTTGCCTCAGCCATCATGTGTGACATTCTCCTCCGGAGTCATATCACATAGTCAGTGACTCTGACTGGCGTGGGGGAAGGAGCACTCTCCAACCCCCCCTTGATTAGGGCCAATGGACCTCTGACCAGATGGCCATAGAGAAGTTAAAAGGGACTGTACCCCACTCCTCCCGAGGGACTTCTCTATATGCAAAGAGAAGGCATTGCAGTAAAAGATCCCACTTTTTCTTAAGGGGCTCTTCTAAAGCTCCTATCATGCTCTTCAATGTTCTGTTAAACCTTTCTACCAATCTATTTGTCTGAGGATGGTATGCTGTTGAGAACTTGTAGGTAACTCCACCGTTTTTCCACATGGCTTTCATGTAGTGGGACATAAAATGTGACCCCTGCCGGATATTACCTCCTTAGGAAACCCAACCCTGGTAAAAATACCAAGGAGGGCCTTAGCCACAGCCGGAGCTGTAGCAGTCCTTACACGAATTGCTTCACTGAACCTAGTAGCATGGTCTACTACAACAAGTATAAACCTGTTGCCTGAAGAAGTTGGAGGATCAAGGGGAGCAAAAATGTCAATTCCTACCCTCTCAAATGGTACTCCCACCACAGGGAGAGGCACTAGAGGTGCCACTTTCTTGGAGCCACTTTTACCAGAGGTTTGGCAAGTGTGGCAACTCTTGCAATACTTATCTACCTCAGCCCCCGTTTTAGGCCAATAAAAGTAGAGAGAGAGCCTTTCCTTTGTCTTCTTGAAGCTCAAGTGACCAGCCAAAGGTATCTCATGGGCTAGTTGCAAGAACTGGAGTCTGTTTGCTTGGGGTACTACAAGTCTCTTGTAGTCCCCAGGGAGCGACTCGGTTGGTTCACTATAGAAGAGGCCATCTTCCCAGTGTAACCTATACTTCCCAGGCTCTTGACCTTCAAGCTGAGAAGCTGCCTGGTGGCAAAGACCTTCCAGAGTTGGACATTCTCTTTGTCCCTTACTGAAGTCTGCCCTTTGGGGTCCACCTTCTGCCATTAATGACTGCAGCTCAGGATGGTCCACAGGGTCAAAATCTCCAATGAGTTCCTGGCCTCCTACTAGATCTGAGTCCTCAGGCTCTAGTTCAACCACACAGGGTTGTACCTCACTCTCAGCCTCAGCTGGAGGAGGAATCACAGGTGTGATTTTTGCTAACCTAGGAGATTTCCTGGTTGGCAGCACTGGAGTGCTTTCTTCTGTCTTTTTCCTGGAAGTCTTGGGTTTCCCTTTTGCTTCTGGTTGCTTGGAAATAGCAGTTAGTAACTCCAGTGGGGTAGGAGTGATTTCCTCAGGAGAGCCCCTCAAGGTCCTCTCCCTCTCAGGCCTGGTAAGCTCTGGTAATCTCTTACTAGGAGGTCTGGGAGTACTTGACACTACTCCCAGGTCTTTCAGATCATTGCCCAACAGCACCCTTCCTGGTACTTCAGATTGTACACTTACAGGTATCCGGATAGTCATTTCATTGCACTGGATGAGAGCTGGTAATTGGGGAAGCATCTGCACAGGCCCTCCAGCTAACCTGGTGAGGCGTTTGGGTGCCTTAGCAACATCCTCCACCTTGAAAAAGATTTGTCCACCACAGTTATGCTGGTCCCAGTGTCTCTAATGGCAGGAGTCTCCTGACCATTGACTAGGACACTGTCTTTATAATACTCTTTAGTATTAGGAGGGATAGAATTATATACATCTAAATTCTGTTGTTCCCACAACTCTAGAGATACTAAAGATACACTAGCTGAGACTCCAATGGGATCATCAGCCAGTAGTTGAAAGTTTCCACTGGCCATCTGTACTTCCTCCTCTGGAGCGAAGGCTAAGGAGACAGTGTGGACCCCTGACGGTTTACCCTTACATCTGGGATCCCCTTTCACATGGTCCGTTGAGCCACAAACATTACATTTTCCAAATGTCTTTATGAATGGTGGCTTGTTCTGACCTCCTTCTGGTCTGGGACCAGGAGGTACACTAGCCTGATGAGGTTTCTGTTGTGGCTTACCCTTAGAATTCTGTTTGTGGCCCTCTTTGGAATTGGAATTATTTGAATTCTCTTTGTTGTCTTTCTTTGGCTGCTTTACCTCATCCTTTTTCTGAGTTACCCCTGAATCCTTGTGAGTAGCCCTGTTGGCAACCCACAAGTCAGCAGCCTTAGCTAGTTTCTTAGAATCTAATTCCTTTGAATCAGCCAAGTGCTGTCTGAGCTCAGGAGAGCAGGAATCATAGATAGACTCCATCATAACAACATTTCTCATTCCTTCATAAGTGTTAACTCTATAACCCTTAATCCATCCCTCTAAATTCTTCAACCATTCATTCACCCAAATATGCCCAAGGGATACTATCATGCTTTTTGAGGGTCCTAAGCCTTTTAAGGTATTGAGAAGGAGTCTTCCCAAACCTAGCTATCAGATTTAGCTTTACATATTCATAGTCCATCCTATCCACCTCCCCCAACTCCATTTCCACATCAGATGCGACAGGGGGAGCCTAGAGAATAACCAGGGGATCAACTGATTCCCTGTGATATCCTGGAGACCATGATTATATTCAAACTTAGCAAGCCAATCTAATACATCCAACTTAGGTTCATACATACCCACAATCTCTTTAGGCATCCTGGACTGGAAGATCTAGAGGATTCGGGGAGAGAAGCATTTTCCAAAGACCATGGGCCTCATTACACGGATGGCGGTAAGCATTTACCGGTACCGGTAAAATACCGGTACCGGTAAATCCTTACCATCTTACTACGAGGTCCCTTTGCAGGTTGGGGGATTTAACGCCTGCTTTTGGTGTTAAAAACCAACCCGCAAAGGGACCCAGGGAGCTAATTACAGTACCGCAATTTGCGGTACCGCAATTAGCGCCTTCCCCATTCCCATTATGCCCTATGGGGCAAAAATGGGAATGGGGAAGGGCAATGGTGGAAGGGGGAATGGGGAAGGGCAATGGAAAATTGGAATGGGGCGGTATTTTCCCTTTCCGCCAAGGCGGTGCAGGTATTTTACTGGCATGAACCATGGCGCTAATAGCGCCATGGTTCTCCGCCATCCGTGTAATGAGGCCCCATTTCTTCATCTCAAGCTCATGGTTGAGCTCCATTTCCTTGAGCCTTAGTTCTTGATGTCTCTGTTCAGTTTGGGCACTAATTCTTTTGAATTCAAGTTCAAGTCTCATTTTTTCTAGAGATACAAATTCAGGACTGGTAAGGGTCCAGTAGCTACAGGTTGAGGCCCTTGAGCAGGTAGAGGGCCAGAGGGGGTGACATAGTTATTCTCCTCTTCCTCATCTGTTTCAACAATAACATATTCAACATTATCCTCATTACTGTTTGCTACATTTGCTGGAGTAGTAGGGCCTACAGCACCACTATCCATACTTTGTTTCCCTAAGAGTCTATCAATCATTTCTGCTTTCTTGCCTTTGACAGGAAGACCTTTCTGTCTGCACAAATCTTTAAGGTAATCAGCAGTTTTTGCAAGGAGGGTCTCCTATAACTGTCCATCTTTTAGTTTGTTAAAATAACTTTTTGTGATGTGAACCTTGTGGTTAATTGAACCAAGGTACTAGTAGCACACTAAAATGTAAATCCAATATTTTTATCCTCACCGCTGTTCACCAGTGTTAGGCAGAATCCAGTGCAGTTCCCTTAGGGAGCATTACACCAGATTAGGATTACAGGTGAGAGCAATAAATCCCCTTTGGTATCAGTCCGTACCACAAACATTTAGTTGGTAGTTGTGGCTTAGCAGTCAGACTTATCTCAAGAGGGAGATGAGCAATATTCAGGGTTTACACCATATATCAAAAAGTGAATATATTTATTCTATACAAATCTAGCTCAACACATTAATCACAGTTGATAAAGTAAGTTCAGTTTAGTCAAGGAAAAGTATATACAACTCCCTATTCAATTGTAGCCAAGTTTCCGGTAGAGTGAAAACTGAGCAAAACGGCACAGTGAAAACCAACTACAAATGGCACTCACTACTCTAACAATTTAACGAAAGGGAGGGAAAGCACAAGTTAAACAGAAATATCTTCAGACACCCCCTAGCAACACTTCCCTGAAGTTTTGTGAACAAGTAATGCACAGTGACACTTTAGCAGAAAGATAAGTGAATGAAAACTGAGCAAAATGGCACTCCACAAGTTAAACCAGTTGGAGGGAAGAGGGGTTTAGAAGATGTTGGTGCATCAACACATTTCTTATTGAAAATCAATCTAGTGAGAGAAGATCTAACAAATCAGCCAGAGTCAATAGGCCTGAGCCAGATTCAGTGGTACAGGACCAAGAGCTTAGGAGCAAAAAATGTTCTTGTAGCTGCAGTCAAGTCTTTGGTAAACGAATAGTGAAAAAGGTAGATGCGAGGCAAAAGACAATGTTAAGAGAGAGGGCCGCCAACCCAACAAGTAGATCAAGGATTTCAAACACCTTTAGGGCTACCACGGGGAAAGGGAGGCCTGGCGGAACAATGTACCTTAAACGTGAAGAGGTGGCTCCTGCGGTGGCAGTTGTTCCTGGTAGTTCCTGCAGTTCGAGGGTTCCAGCAGAGGAAGAGAGGCTCTCATCGTGGAGGAAGGTTCGAGTCACTGCACTACCCAGGGATGAAACCAGCGTGGTGCTGCTAAACGAAGTTTAAAAGGTACTCTCCTTTTAATCGCGGTCCGGGTCGATAGCTGCCTGGCTATCCGATCTCCAAGTGCTGGGCACTGTTGATTCGACCAAGGCGGGTCTGGAGAAGCGATAGGTGAACTGGTTGTTCCCACCAGCTCAAGGGAAGAAGGCTCTTACGATGAAGATCTCCTCTCGTCGTGTGGAAGAAAAGTGGTGAGAAGCTCCGGCAGGGCTTCACCAGTGGTGTAGATGCTGAAGATGTCTGTGGCTTCTCTCCCCTTCGGTTCCGTAGTTCCAGTGGTGACGTCTTGCTCTTCCAGTCCTCAGGACCCTGCTTTTATGCAGAAAGAGACCCATTCATACAGCCTAGCTGTCACTCACACAGTGGAGTGGTCTTCTTGGCGGGAGAACCTCCAGCCTATCAGGTTAGAGTGCGACCTGACTTGCTGTGGCAACTCTGTCCAGGGGTTCTACGCCCCCTCCCAAACAACAGACCCACCCCAGACTCAGAGGTGCTGAAAGGACGGCTTCTTGGCAGAAGCCCGCCAAAAGAGCGAACAAAGGATCCCTGACCTGGGTTAGAAGTATAGAGTAAGACTCGAGAAAGATGTTATATTAAAATTCTGGCAAATAAAACCTACCAGAGTAAAGTTAATAATAAAATAGACCGGCGGTATGTTAGAGGCTGTCAGTAAAAGTTTTAGCCTCGGACAATGGGAAAATCCCATAGGAAAATATTCACGGTTGAATATTTTTGGTAGTAACCACTGCCAGCAGCCAGAAACTTTAGAGAGCAGGACTTTAAGGTATCCCCTCGAAAATGAACCCAAGGGAAAAACTATTAACCCTTTCCAGTACCACCATATTAAGATGGGTTGTACTGGTTAAGTTAATAAGATTTGACTAGTAAAGTCAATGTGGACTTTACATGCTCTGGGAGACAGCAGTCAGTCCCAGGGTATGGAGTCTATGGTTGGGGGTCGCTACAGCACACCTGTGTCACTGCACGGAGGGTGCTGTGTAACACATGGGCATAAAGATGGTTCCTATGGGTGAGAGAAAATCCCATAGGCATTAAACACAAAAAATAGCCTAGAACACACATAGCAAAAATGCCTAAGAGTGGGAAAAAGAGTCTCACTCTTAGCAGGTAAAAAGAACCAAACCCTTCAAATCCAGCAAAGCTGCTGGGGGACTCTATAGGTAAGGGAAATTAGCCATAAAATGAGAATTCTCCCTAACACTGAGGCCCATAGATTAAGAGGCAAGTGGCACCTAATGTTTTGACTGATAATTGTGGTTTGATAGCATTGACTGAAAAACGTTTTTTTAAAGGGAGAAAAGTGAGCCAACCAACAAAACGTCTGATTTTTCTTTGTTCAGGCCGAGACATTACCCGCTTATATAAATGAACAGTTTTTCTTTTAACATTAGATGTCTTTTCCATTGCGTGTTCGAGAGAATTCTGCGAACGTGTCCTTTCCTCAGCTTAATCACCTAAGCAGGCCACACACGTAGTCCCTGATTTGATGAAACGAAGGAAATATTTACAGGAATTGCTTAGTTGCCCATGCAGAGCAGAGAACATTTTCTCAGAGCTCGCCCCATATGCCTGCCTCCCTAGTTGAATATTCTAAGTGAGAACGATGCCTGCCCTGCTCTCTGCAGAACGAATATTTTCTAGGCAACCGCCTCCTGCATATTTTTTACACATGACAACTTCAACAGAGGGGAGAGAAGGACAATGCATCTTGTCCTGCCGGCTGTAGACCTCTTCTAGCAGAGACTGAACTTGGTGCCAACGGCATGTTTCCGTCCAAAGTTGTAGGTCTCCCTTTCTGTTTTTTTTCGCTTTCCCTCATTTTCTTCTGAAGAGCTATTATGGTCTGCTAGTTTCATTTTCTTTAGCTAGTCTACTGATACAGCACAACAAGGGCAGCAAAGCATGGAAATGTCACTGCCTCTTTCCAAGCAAGAAATCTCATTCCATTGCGGCCTAGACGGAAATGTTCTGCTTGTAATTGTCAGGCAAAATGCCGTTCACATAAACGGAAAGGTCTCTATTTTGAAAGTGACACAGGTGCCCAAATCAGTTATGTACGGCAGCACACAAGCTTGCTACATTCACATGGTTGTGAGAACATCTAGTCTTTGTTCTAAAGAAGAACACAAAAAAGAGTTGTCACCTTTTCACAAAAAGTCCTTCGCAAAAGTTGATTTGAATTGTAGCTGGCAAAGAACAACACGGTGTGCAGTATTGGAATCAAAACTATCACGCATAACTCGGCTACCTTTGCCACTATTCATAACAATGTTGTCAGTAACACTACACAAAGGTTAGTTGACATGTTTTTGTAACATGCATTCACCACACCAGCAAAATGCACACCACACAACAAACAAATGAAAACGTGCCTCAACATTCCATGGGTCAAAAAGCCTTGGTTTATTTCAAAGTAATGTGTGTATGCACCATTGAAATAACATTTGTGCTATGAGGAAAGATGCTGTGTGTGGTAAATCATGTTTTTCACGAAAACATCTTTGTGCCATTTAAGTTAATGCATCGTTTCACACTGTGTGAGCTGTTTGAACAGTCCAACAAGAAAGGGTGGGGCTAATTGGAAAAATAACTTAGCTGCTATGCAAGCTCTATGTACAGAGACATCTATCCAAGTCCGACTATCTAAATACAGATCCCTATCCAACAAAATAACAACTTGGAATGGTTTTAGGCAGGGTTGTCCTTTGGCAGCACTATCATTCAATCTTTACATCTCAGATCTTCACACCTCCCAAACAAACATAAGAACGAATCCGCCAAGAATAAACAGCAACCGATCACATGGATGGTCTATGCAGACAACCTTGTCCTCTTGGGCAAAACCCCCAAAGGACTACAGCAGAGCTTAAACACGCTGTCACTATACTTCAAAGACAACAGACTCTCCATAAACTCCTCCAAAACGCAAAAGAAGAGCCCTGACCTGTTCCTAGACGATGTTAAGCTACTACAGGTAGAATCTTTTAAATATCTAGGAGCATGGATACATTCATGGATGGACGAACGTGAATGGAGAGATGCAGTGTGTGCAAAGTCCAAATCTCTAGCCTGTCAAACTCTGATCTTACATATACAATTCAGGATATTTTTCCATAAAACCAGTCCTACACTTTTACCGCCGAAAGTGATTCCGATCCTGACTTATGCAGTGGAAATGGCATTACATCTTTCATGGTCGGTCTGGGATTACTGTTAAGCACTTTTCAGGAGGAAGTATATTTCGTTACCCAAAGCTTTTATAGTAGCAAGAATACACTTTGAGCTGGCTTTCAATCTATCCATTGCATCATACTCTGGAAAACACTAGATTATATCGTAAAATACAATCTACTGGCACACTTCGACCAATGGAAGTCTTACATGAAAAGTCCACATTTTTTCAAAGGGGCATCCTCGACCGCTGGAAGCGTCAATGTGAAGATTGCCTAGCCTCACTGGACTCTACAGAGGAAACCTTAATAACAACACCTCTGGGCATCAAAAAAAAAGAATAGGCTGGAATGATTGGATACAAACCCAACAGGAAAACGCAAAATACAAGTTATCAATTAACTGTGAAGCGGATGTACAAACTTCAAATCAGCTTCCAGCGTACCTAAACAAATTTCCATGCCCAAAGGCAAGAGATTTTTTCTTACGATTCAGACTGAATCTCTTGCCAACAAGAGAAGTCCACCACCAATGGAATGAGATAGATGACAACATCTTCTCTTGCAGATTCTGCCACACTACAAAACAAAAGGAAACACTTTAACATATATTGATGGAATGCAAAGAACTATTAAACGTAAGAGGCAAATATCGGGAGAATGACCAGCAACACAAACGGCTGATGCAAAATATTGATGAACGATGGACTGATAGGAGAACCGAAAACTTGTATTTTTCAAAATGTTCCAATTCTGGACTGAAATAATTTCTGCAAATGATTCAGGCCTCGGAACTGTTAATAAATGAGCCATCACTAAAAATGCCCATACCCTGATCCAATTCCTTTTAGCCACCTGTTTGATTTCCTCTCTATGCATCTCCTTGTGTTGCTTTCTTCTTATCCCTGCATCCTTGTTATTTTCATCATTAATGTGTTGCCATATGTAACTGGATAATTGACCCAACAGAAAAAGGTTTGAATCAGACCAAATTACTAATAAAAAAAACAAAAAAACAAAACAAATAAAAGTGCTTTTGTGAATCAGGCCCAAAGTCTGCAGTATTGGACTCGAAGCTTATTATGCATATATAAAATCGCTACTGATGACACAATTGTTGACAGTGTTATAAATAAATATTACATTAACACAGATTGTGGTCAATTTCATGAAAATTCGTGAAAGAATACCATTTCAGGATTGCTACATTTAAACACAGTCTGCAGTACTACACTACATACAAGGGTTCATTTTCGAAGTTCCCAGGGTGTTAAAACAGGTGGAGAAACTTTTTTGGGACTCGTTTTGTACTTGTGTTAGAGTCAGAGCACAGGCATGGAACACATTTAGGGGGTAATTCATAGAATTCAGCGCACAAGTGGCGCACGCGGCTGGCGCACAGTGTGCGCGTGCGAATCCCTGCGCCAGCTGCGTGCGCCAAAACCCATTTCCGCGCACAGCGTATTCATGGATTCCAGCCACCAAAACCAGCCGTGGCGCATAGTGGCGCAGCGACCTTGCAGCAGCGCCAGTTACGCCCCCAAGAACGCCTTCCGCGCAGGGAAAAGCCATCAAAATCCCCAATCCAGCGCAAAGGGCTGCGCTAACCCTGTACCAGCACGGCAAGCGGGCTACGTGTATTTCAGGGGTTCACGTGAAGTCACTCACGTGATCGGGCCTGGGGGAGCGGGCTACGTGTATTTCAGGGGTTCGCGTGAACTTTTTCACGCGATCGGGCCTGGGGGAGCGTGCTACGTGTATTTCAGGGGTTCGCGTGAACTTTTTCACGCGATCGGGCCTGGGGGAGCGGGCTACGTGTATTTCAGGGGTTCGCATGAACTTTTTCACACGATCGGGCCTGGGGGAGCGGGCAACGTGTATTTCAGGGGTTCGCGTGAAGTTTCTCACGCGATCGGGCCTGGGGGAGCGGGCTACGTGTATTTCAGGGGTTCGCGTGAAGTTTCTCACGCGATCGGGCCTGGGGGAGCGGGCTACGTGTATTTCAGGGGTTCGTGTGAAGTTTCTCACGCGATCAGGCCTGGGGGAGCGGGCTACGTGTATTTCAGGGGTGCGCGTGAAGTTCCACACGCGAATAGCCTGGGCGCGTGTATTTCAGGGGTGCGCGGGAAGTTCCACACGCGAATAGCCTGGGCGCGTGTATTTCAGGGGTGCGCGGGAAGTTCCACACGCGAATAGCCTGGGCGCGTGTATTTCAGGGGTGCGCGGGAAGTTCCACACGCGAATAGCCTGGGCGCGTGTATTTCAGGGGTTCGCGTGAAGTTCCACACGCGAATAGCCTGGGCGCGTGTATTTCAGGGGTTCGCATGAAGTTCCACACGCGAATAGCCTGGGCGCGTGTATTTCAGGGGTGCGCGGGAAGTTCCACACGCGAATAGCCTGGGCGCGTGTATTTCAGGGGTGCGCGAGAAATTCTACACGCGATTTCAGCAGGGTACGTGTATTTCAGGGGTGCGCGAGAAATTCTACACGCGATTGGCCTGGGTACGTGGATTTCAGGGGTGCACGAGAAATTCTACACGCGATTGGGCCTGTGCGAGTGGGGCAGTGTATTACGTGGGTGTGCGGGAAGTTGAAGAGGTGAATTGCCAGTGTGGGTCCCCAACCATGTCCCCCTGCACCCCCACCCCCCAGCACTGTGGGGCACCTGCCAGCAGGCCCCCAACCATGTCCCACTCATGTCCCCTTGCACCCCCACCCCCCAGCAGGCCCCCACTCATGTCCCCCTGCACCCCCACCCCCCAGCACTGTGGGGCACCTGCCAGCAGGCCCCCAACCATGTCCCACTCATGTCCCCTTGCACCCTCACCCCCCAGCAGGCCCCCACTCATGTCCCCCTGCACCCCCACCCCCCAGCACTGTGGGGCACCTGCCAGCAGGCCCCCAACCATGTCCCCTTGCACCCCCACCGCCCAGCAGGCCCCCACTCATGTCCCCTTGCACCCCCACCCCCCTGCAGGCCCCCACTCATGTCCCCCTGCCCCCAGGTCCTGACGAAACGCAATCATGGCAGTAATGGGCAGCATACCCAGCACAAACACCCAGC
The DNA here is from genome assembly GCF_040938575.1 of Ambystoma mexicanum. Lineage (NCBI taxonomy): Eukaryota > Metazoa > Chordata > Amphibia > Caudata > Ambystomatidae > Ambystoma > Ambystoma mexicanum. The sequence goes on along the minus strand of NC_090937.1, from coordinate 1,052,205,986 downwards.
CAAGGATTGCATCCACCCACATAGTAGATGCAATTACATGATACAACCCCAATGGCAAGTATGTAAATGAACACATGTCCGTCACACACACATACACAATGGGTGCAAGTGAATGTCAAAACCCATATCATGACATGCATGAAACCAATGAGAAAATACCACAAATGTAAGTAATAAATATATGTATTAAAGATGAAAATGAAGTAAAGAAATAAAACACACAACAATGGGGATGACAAAACGAATTGGTCCATGTCCGAGAACTAATAGGAAAAATCAAAAAACAAAGGAATCCAAAAACTAATGTAGTCCAAAGAAAAATAATGGGGGGAAAAAATAAGGAAAAACCATTGCCTCATGGTGAACACAAATATAAATCCAACAAATGTTTTCCAAACATCAAACTATGTACAAGAATATCCCAGGGTCCATGAGCCCAACACCATAAATGAAACCTACTACTACTAACTAATAAAAAAAATATATACAGAAAAGTGGCCATTGTCCGAGCGGTCCAAAAAAAACTTAAAAAATAAAGGAAACCTAACACTAACTAACTAAAGAACTATATACAATGGCAGCGGGCAAGTCCTGCGGCTCACTCTGTGATGTTGCCGGCCAGGGCATCATCGAACTCCATGTCGATGTCCCGGAGGCGGGACTCTGTCCTGGCCCCGAGGTCTCGCAGGGACAACCCAGTGTCCACCTCAAACTCCCTGCGAGCTTCCTCGAGGCACTCAGCCCGCCTCAACGCCCGACGCATGGAGAACTCCGCCCTGACCATGGTGAGCCGCTCCTCTTCCGCCCGCTGCCGCTCCGCACCTATCCGCTGGACCAACTGCTCCCACACGGAAGACACTGCCATCTCAGGGTTCTCCTGCCCTCCGGCCGATGCCTGCCCCTCTGATCTTGATGGCCCCGAGCCATGATGCCTCCCACGTCGAGCCTGCTGCTGCCTCCGACGCCACTGCCTCTGCCAGCACGACGGCATCCAGGCTGATGGAATCCACCGATGCCGTCGTGCACGTGCCCTGCCAGATGATGCCGGCACATCCTCCATCTGCAGGGGGACAGTTGCTGGTGTGTCCACCCCTGCTGGACCTTCGACTCCCGACTGTGGCAGGGATGGGGTCCCCACCGAGCTGGCTGCGTTGGTCGGGGCAGGTCCACAGGGGGCCCTGGTGGCATCTGGGCCGGAAGACGGCATGGAGCACGACTGGCGCATAGCCTCCACAGAGGAGGAGAGGGTCGCCAGAAGGCCACACACATGTAGGAAACCCCCGACCATGGCGGCTCCCAAATGGTTCACGTACGCACGGTGCTCTTCGTGATGATGTGCATGCTCCTCCCGGGAAGCATGCACCTCATCACGAATGCCAGCCGTGCACAACGCGACACCAATCAGGACCCTCTCCACACGGCCAGGGGTCCCCTCGTCCGCAGGTAGAGGAGTGTCAGATGACATGGACATCTCCCCTACCTGCGGACGGGCCTCGGATGGGGCATCCCTGCTGGTGCATGGTGGTGCAGTCACAGTGTCAGGGACAGTGACATGCACAGGCACCTCCACGGCGACCTGTGCTGCCTCCTGCCCCTGGACTGCACCACTTGCACCAGCGGGGATGCCCCCACCAGGCCCCATGTGTGGCTCAGTAGCGGCCTCCTCCCCCTCTGTGGAAACCACCAACCTGGATGTCTCCACGCCGTCTTCCGCCGGTGCAAGCCCCTGTGGGGGCTCACCCACCCCTTCCGCTGCAGCCGTGGCGGCATCCCCGCCGCTCTGCTCCACAGCGCCTTCTCCGCCCTCTTCTTCACTTGCCACTGTGTAGAGGGAGACATAGAACACAAGCATCAGGGTACTGTACAATGGTCCCCTAGACAGGAAGCAACAGCAGATGAGTGGCACTGTCATACATCACTTCCATCATGTCCCTCCACAACACATGGGTCAGTGCAGGCAAAACACATACAGTAACAGCCATGGCGCATGCCATGGACATTGGCATACATGACCAAGGGACTCATGATTCATACAATGTTGGTTTTAAACTCACATGCATCATGGGTCTTGCCATCACATGCACACACCTCACCGTAGTTCCATCCATCTGGCCTCGTACACCACAGACGCAGTGGATACAAGGATGACTAGGCTGCATCAGTGAATCTGAACATTGTCACAGACATGTGTCATGCATCCATGGCAGTTACAAGTCACAGACACGCAGGTCAGACACACACACATGGACACCATACGTGTACATGGGACCAGCACCCATCCCTCACCCCCACCCATGTCCAGGAACAGAGACTGCCATGCTTCCATGTGTCCATTCCGCACAGAGCCCCCCATGTTGCAATAGAACACATGCACCAACCATGTGGTTCACACATCACTGTACTCACATGCCTGACCATGATGTCCCTGCACACACACATACGTACATGGCCTATGTCACACATACAGGCAGGTATCAGACAACCAGCACACTGCAACATGCCCTGTCTCACACAGTAATGCTTGGCCACTTACCGGCCAACTCCAGATGGGTCTGCCTCCGAAGGATCTGGGCGTGGAGCGCTGGGTCTACGCGTTCCAGGACCCTCATCTGGATGTCACTCAGGCGTGCCCGGCCCCCCTCCGCGAGGCGCCGGGCCTTATTGAGGGTCCTGGACCTGAAGTCCTCCGCGTTGATGGCAACCACTACATCGTCCCAGATCCTCTCCCGTCCTTCCTTGTTGGCGCGTGGTCTTCCGAAGAGGGCATCATAATGCCCCAGGACATGCTCCACCAGGACACCAACTTCCTTCTCACTGAAGCTGGTGGCCCTCTGCCTCTCTGGCTGGGGGTCGCCACTGGTCTCAGATGGTGCTTGCCCCGACATGGCGACCCCCGAGGCAGGCGTGGGTGGGCAACTGGGTCCTGGGGCTGGGCTGTGGAGCGATGGTATCCCAGTCGGGAGTCTACTGTTCCAGCAGGGGTGGACACAGCAACTGGACCCCTGCAGATGGCTGATGTGCAGGCACCAAATGGCAGGGCACGGTGGCAGCAGGCAGGCAGGCAGGCAGCAGCAGATGGCACGTGGGAGGCTGCTCGGGGCACTGGGGGGCAGTAATTCGGCCTTCTGGGCAGGAGCGTGGTCTTCCGTGTGTTTTCGCGTGGCCAGCTTGATACGGAGTGATTTGGCACGTGAAAAATCTGCACGTCAGCGTGTAATTCGAGGAAAGGCCCTTAGCGCGTAAGCGCGTCAGCACGCGTACGCGATTTCATTGGACCAAAGGCCCTTACAGCGTAAGCGCGTCTGTGACGTTTTGCGCACGGGCGTTGCCCTGGCAGGGCTTGGAGATCCCGCGTGCCTTTATGTTCTGTACGTGCTTTTCGTGCGGTGCGTGTGTTTTCCATCTGTTGGGGTTCACACGCTATTACTTCACAGCGGGTGTTGGCTACGCGTTCTACTACACGCAAGGCAGACGGTGAGTGGTACCCCGCTCCCCCAGGCCCGATCGCGTGAGAAAATTCCCGCGCACCCCTGAAATACACGCGCCCAGGCTATTCGCGTGTAAAACTTCCCGCGCACCCCTGAAATACACGCGCTCTGCTATTCGCGTGTGGAACTTCCCGCGCACCGCTGAAATACACGTAGCACGCTCCCCCAGGCCCGATCGCGTGAAAAAGTTCACGCGAACCCCTGTAATACACGTAGCCCGCTCCCCCAGGCCCGATCGCGTGAAAAAGTTCACACGAACCCCTGTAATACACGCGCCCAGGCTATTCGCGTGTGGAACTTCCCGCGCACCCCTGAAATACACGTAGCCCGCTCCCCCAGGCCCGATCGCGTGAAAAAGTTCACGCGAACCCCTGTAATACACGTAGCCCGCTCCCCCAGGCCCGATCGCGTGAAAAAGTTCACGCGAACCCCTGTAATACACGTAGCCCGCTCCCCCAGGCCCGATCGCGTGTAAAAGTTCACGCAAACCCCTGTAATACACGTAGCCCGCTCCCCCAGGCCAGGTCGCGTGTGTGACTTCCCGCGAACCCCCGGAATACACGTACCCCGCTCAATCGCGTGTGTGACTTCCCGCACAACCCCGAAATACACGTGCCCCGCTCGCACAATTGCTGTATGTTGCCACTTTTGTAATGCGCAGGGACGCTACCGCCTGCCTTCGTGTGGCGGACGTGTATCGGCTTGTGCGTGTCTTTGGCTGTGCGTGGCTTTGCCCTATTCGGTTCCATGAATACGTGTGGTTCGGGTGCGTGTGGGCGTTCCCTCTGCTTCCCTGCAGTACATCCCCAGTTACGCCCTTGTTTTCGCAAGTTGTTCCCCATTCCGCGCGTTACGCCCCGTGTTCCGCCCACTTTCTAGTGTATGCGCAGAGGTTGTGCGCTTTCACTGTGCGCGTCGCGCACGTCTTTCGGGATGTTGCAGTGACGTGTGCGCCATGCACGGGTTTGGCGCACATCCCGAGGAAGACACGCGCAGGGACTTCCATGAATCGCACGCGTGCGCGTGCGCCTCTTTTTTTCCGCTTGCGCCTGCTTGCGCCTGCTTGCGCGTAGATTTTCGGCGCACGTTTGTTCCATGAATCGGCCCCTTACTATTTACAATTCTTTGCACTGTAAAGTGGAAAACATGCATGTCAACCTATGCTCGCCAGGTTTGATACACATTGGTTACACTTTGCATGTAAAACAATGGAAATTGCATGGGGAGGTCCAAAATGTGTCTAAGTGCCCAGGTTGGCAGCCCCCCTCACTGCAATTTAAACAATTTAGAAAATAAGCACCCACTCTTACTCCTCGCTCTATACCTGCATCCTAGAGACTAAAAAAATACTGACCAAACGAATGAAAGTATAGCTAAAGACAGATAGATGCGACAAAAAGATAGTGGGAAAGAGAGGAGAAAGAAAGAAAGAAAGAGAGAAAGAAAGAAAGAAAGAAAGAAAGAAAGAAAGAAAGAAAGAAAGAAAGAAAGAAAGAAAGAAAGAAAGAAAGAAAGAAAGAAAGAAAGAAAGAAAGAAAGAAAGAAAGAAAGAAAGAAAGTTGTTTTGGAAATTCAGAGGCAGAGGCAGCTTCTCGTGCTGGGGAGAGGGGCACCAGGATTCATGAGTGATCTCTCACGAGGTGGTGAATATTTTCAGTAGAGGGTTCTAAATGTTTACTCAAATAAGCGTGAGCGAACGAGTGTAGTGGGGGAACCCAAATTAATTAAGATGAGATTCAGGGAGTGGAACGGGTCCCCTGCAAAACATTTTTTTAAATAATGTGCTGCAATTAAGCATTTTGATGCACACTTTTTGATAGAAAGTCATGACATTTACAATTGGTTCTTTAGGGTAAGACAAGAAAAAATCCAGTAAATAACTGGTCACCAACAATATACTACATAGGAGAACGTTTTAACAGTTTCATGAGGCTGCAGCCACAACCTATCAATGACAGTAAAACAGTCACTCTAAATTACATGCATTCATGCATACTATTTAAAGTGATCATTACTGGTATGGAAAGGGCATTTACTGGATGAGTTTTTGTGTTTTCTTGTGTTACCCTAAAGAACAAGCTGTAAATGATATGGCTATCTGCCTCATTTTTGTCAGAAAAGGTTGTGGCAACAGCTTTATGAATGTGATTTAAAGTGATCTCTACTGGTAGAGATAGGAGAACCTGTATATGCCAGTAATGGTCACATTAAATGACATGCATCAAATTCATGCATATGGTTTGAAGTGAAAACAAAAACATAGAGGTGATGGCTGGAAGGTTTAGAATTAATCTTTGACCTCTGGCAATTTCTATGGGCATCCACCCAGACCATCATTCTTTGTCTGCCAAGCTATTGCAAAAAGGGGAAAGACCATATGCAAATCAGGATTGGTCCCATCCCCAAAGGGGCAGTCCAGCCTAAGCTGCTAGGTCACATCCGCTCTGCATGAGACCACAAGCATCCTCAGACATGTTTCGGCCTCATTCTGCATCATCATTGATCAGTAGCTTGGTTGGTACCTCCCCTAAATCATGTTTGTGGTACTCTGACTTCTGGCCTTCATCACGGGGTGAGTTTCCTATTCCAGTGATGGTTGGCATCTCTGTCTATGGCCCCGCAGGTTGGTGCAGTTTGCCAAACCAGGCATTTTCTATTGAGGGTCCTTCGGAAAGGTCCTGCCCTTCCTTCCTCGTTCTCTTCATCCTGCGGTCGTCGCCTCTCTTATCTCTAGTAGGCTAGACTACTGTAATGCTCTATATCTGGCCCAACTCGCAGGCCTATTTCATCGTCTTCTGCTGCTGCAAAATATGGCCGCCCGGGTTGCCACAGACACACCTTATGGCTATCACATCAGCCCAACACTGCAAGGCCTGGATTACCTGCCGGTTAAACAGAGAATTGCCTTTAATTACCTCTGCCTCGTCCATCAGGCTTAACATCTGGTGGGGGGTGATTTTCTCTGGGACAAGTTTCAACTTTATGTTCCTTGCCGATCCCTGCTATCTGGTAATGATCGCCTAGTTCAGGTCCTCAAATTTCACCTTCAGCGATTGGGTGGGCGATTGGGTGGGCGGGCCTACTATGATATATGATATAGTCTCCCCGTTCCACTTAGGCTGATCGAGAACCACATGCTTTTTCGTCGCCTGCTAAAAACTGAGCTTTTTGTCTAGTTTCATGTGTGCTACAAGTGCTAATAACATAACATAACATGGCTTGGGTCTCTAGGCCCAGCAGGCATGGGACCAACCTTTCTATGCCAGTAATGATCACTTTAAATCAAGCAAATAAGCAAAACAAGCACTGTATCCTCCATAACCACTTTGAGAAAGAGCCTCAACACATACCTGTTTCCCCACACATATACTGCTCTCCACCACTGCCATAACTTGTCTATCCCAAAATTCCTATTCTTTCCTGAAAACATTTTGTACATTCTTTTTTCACCTCTGACTTTTCAATATTTGAACCAGGTAAGGCTCTCCGAGACCCTCTGAGTAGGGCCAGCGCTAAACAAACATTTAAATGAATAAATAAATCACACACATGAATCACTTAATGCATGGCCACTTTAAATCAAATGCATGAATGTTGAAGTGCCTCATGCATATGATTTAAAGTGACTATTACTGGCACAGATAGGACAACCTATCTATGCCAATAATGGTCACTTTAAATTACATGCATAAAGGCTGGAGCGCTTCATGCATGTGATTTAAAGATAACATTACAGGCATTGAAAGGTGGTAGCAGCAGCTTCATGCATCTGATTTAAAGTGACCATTACTGGCGTAGATAAGTTGATGCCCACAACCTATATTTGCCATTGATGGACACAGTACATCACTGTAAATACATGAACCTGCTGACACAACCTATCTATGCCAGCATGCACTCACCAGGTTGTTGCTTTTAAATATCACTAGGGCTGGTGATCAGTCTGACTGAGCGCCAAACCTTGTGATATTTAAAAAATAAAAGCTACATGCATCGGCGCATCACTCAGAGGGGTCAATTTTTTTTATATCACCAGGGCTGGTGCTCAATCAGTGCCCTGACTAAGCCGTCCCTGGTGATAATAATAAAAATAAACTGTCACCGAAATACATTCCAAATCACAGAAATAAGTCTGCTATTCTTTCACCAATCTATACAATCAAATGTTGCTGAAAACCTGGTATTATGGTAACAGAAGTGACCTTTTCTTGGTCCATTCCCCAAGTAGAGCTTGAATGGACCAGTGTTTGAAGGATGATCATTGGATACAAGGCACCATTTGATCAGGAAGTTCATCCAAATCTTCTCTGAAAAGTGGCTAGCTAAAGTTTTCAGCCTTAGCTTTGGTAATCCAATTATTATCTCCAAATTGCTACTTTTTAAAATACGAATAATTATTAAGGGGAACATATCATATGTCCTTTTTCAGTTTGTATCATCTTTTGGTAAAATAATGTATAAAATGTGAACTAGATGGCAGTGCTGACTTTGCCTTTAACTCTTAATTTAATACAGGAATGCATGTGTATCAAGGTAAGCCCTGCCATTTATTGGATATCTTTAGGCGGTTTTGGAAAAATCCCCAGATGGGAAAATATTACCGGGGCACAGAAATCAGATTAAATCAGTTTTTTACTAAAATTCAAAAAGCCTCATTATCTGACTCGTGTTGTTATTTGCCCTTCTCTTTCTGTTGTTCATCACCATTCCATAATGTTCATTACTAGCTCTCTAATATGTCTAAAATTCATTCTTTTCATAGTTTTTCTACAGCTAAAACACATCTTCTCTATTATCTACTGTACGTTGTTTTATGATCAAAATAACATTGTCCCCCACTGTATTTAAATAAATAAAATACATTATTCCTACTCTGGTATTTTCACATCTTTACTACTGCCCATAACTTTTTTTTATGGAATACCTGCCTATGCTCTTGCCCTGCTTCAATCATTCTCTACTTATGCTGTCCACTTGCTCTGCGTATGTTCGTCAGACTCACACTTCTCTATCTCTGATCGTACTTGAATTGCTCCTCTTTTCTTCCCATCTTCAGTTTCGGTTCCTGGGCATTATTTTATGATACATCCAGGATCGTACCCCTTATCTTCTCTATGATTTCATTCTAGATTCCAACTAATCATCTTTGGTACCCGTCCCTCTTTCTTCTGATTGTTCCTTGTTTGCCTTGAGCTAAATATCGCTTTTGATCCTTTAACCTTCTGGCTTCACAGTTCCTTTTTTTCCTACCTTTTTCTGTTCACTCTGTTCCCACTCTTTCATCGTTCATGTTTCTCTTAAAGTTCACTTTTAGCCTCTAAATTATGGACTCAATGTCTCATTTTGAAATTCTTGTATTTTGTTATATGTGGTATCTGCTTAGTCAATTATCTACTATGCTTAGGGGAAAGTGCTTGAAAAATCCCCAAAAATCCCCAAAATACTGCACTCTGTTTATAAGTTCTTTTTTTGTACACATGTCATAATAAGTGCATGGACAATGTACAAGTTTGAGCACTTGACTTTGAAAAAGGAACCGCATAGGGAAACGGGTTTTGAATGTCAATTCCACTATATATGTTCTTCTTCCATAGGGCAAAATGCATTGCTTAATGTGTCAAACACACAAGAACCTCTCACGTTGTCAAGAAAGGATTAATGGATTTCAGACTGCTATGTGCTTGCATACACTTATGGGTTCACTAAAAGAAATGCAAAGCACACTTTCTATAAAAAATAGAAATCTGTATATTGGGAATTTAATGTTAAGGATGAACATATACTTTATACAGTCAACCTATAACATAGGTGTAACATCAGCACTACACACCACATAGAATAAAACCACCATTGCTGAATTTTTAACTCATCCTGTTTTTTATTGTTATTAATGTTGGAATGTGTTGATGAATTAATATTGTTAGTTTGTTTACTGGTGTAACTGTGCTTGTTTCGGCATGTTTTTGGTAGTTGCTTGGTGTGAAACATGTCAATGTTAATGAGAGAACATGTTGTGAACTAATGATTCTACTAATTGTGAATGTATGTGTTGAGATTAATATAATGTGTTATTGTATGCAGATGTTTTGAGGAACACACAAAAAGGCTGGATGGGCTCACCTAGCTAAGTACGATGCTCTCAAAAGTGCTCTATTAGAGATTTATGTTATTACTATAACGATTCCTTTAGGTTTTATAATATTTCATTTTCCAGGCATCTGCCCTTTTAAATCAGAGTTGAGTCATTCGTATGATTTCAGAGTTGTAATAAAAATAACCAATTTTATTCAACATAAATTATCTGTTGAAGTCGGTTAATGCTCTTAGGAAAGCAGTTTCCAGGTCTAAGTATGGCTAGAGTTATACAGTAATGAATACATTATGCCAATTTTTAAGAAGACAAAAACATCAAACAAATCATAAAGTACGTACCTTATTCGTCCATACACAATTTCGGCATAAAAGAAGATAGAACATAGAAATAGAATGCAATCATAAATATTATGCGTCTCATGTTTAATAATAATAATAATAATTATTATTATTATTATTATTCTAAGGGCACCACATTTCTTTAAAATGTACCTTAATTGCTGAGCCTTGTCGCTGTTGATCAGCCAGGAGGGAAAAGAGACAAAATGTGTATATGTCTATGTTCATTACATGGTTCGTAAAGTATAATTCTTTGTGTGTAAAATGTTTGCAGTAGTGAAATAAAGGAAACGTCTTTTACCTTGCAGACTATAGTTTACTGCTTGTAAATAAGAGTTAAAAGCTGTAAAAGTAAACATGCTTTTCCTGCCATCTCACTGTTAACGAGTTAGACGTCTCTGTAACCAAAGTTGCATCTGCTTACCTTCCTTCTACAGCATTGCTGCAAGAATGAAGCCGCCCGCGAGCGCGCGCATCTATCCTTTAACGTTGCTGACGTTGTCAAGACGAACTTGCGCGGCATCACAGCACATCAACAAATGTGTTTCCGCGTCGGCGCCTCGCGTCCCGTATCCCCATGGAAACATGGGAATGGGAGTTGGTCGCATGTATATAGATTCACTTGCGGCTAATGTACATGAATTATAGTGAGTGGCTATATCTTATGGTGTTGGAGTTCTGCCCGAATATGGTTCGATTCTACTGGTACAGTACATTGTAGACATGGAAGGCTGGGAAGCTTAAAGTGATAACTAAAATAATGTAGTGTAAGCCTTACCTGTGATAATCACGGTGTGAATAAATAGCTTAATAGCTACATTGTGAATGGTATGTACGCTCATAGTATGTATATGCATCCAAAATTACTTAATGCCTTTCCTGTTAATATGCATTATATAGAATCATGTACACGTTAATCGTTCACCAATATCAGCAATATAAATGGATTATGTAAATCATCCCCTGTGACTTACACCCTAAAACAAGCACTTACTTCCTAAAAAGACACACTGTTCTGTTATCAACCAGAGTCATGTACATAATAACATGCCAAATTATCCTGAACCATAACTATAAGCATAAACACAAATTCATATACATTATATAGAAGCATATGTACTCTAGTCTTTTCAACGCTATTACCAATACAGACAGGCTATTTGAGGCATCCACTGTAATTTATCTCCTAAAGCAAGCACTTCCTTCTTAATAAGATAAACTGTTAGGTTATCACCCAGAGTCATGTGTATAATAAAACGCCATATGATCTTGAACCATAATCATAAACCTAAACAAAAACACATTCCAGTTTAGCAAAATTCACTTCCTCATTTAATCCTTTTTGTGCCAGGGTTCCCAAACGCTATATCCTGAAGGATTCTCTCCTTTCAAGTCTCTTCTGAAGGTTCTCGTATGGCTCTTTTCTCTTCCCTACTTCCAAAACAAGGAAGCGTATCTGTGCCAGATTATGCCGCCTGTCTATCTAGTGTCTGGCCACTGCTGAGTTTGCATTTTTATTACGTATGCATGACCTGTGTTAATTCCAGCGCAATTTTGCTTTTCTTTTTGACTGTCTACAGCCCACATGGGGATTTAATTACATATATAATACTTGCTGTATTGCAGGTCGCATAGTCCCTGAGACATATTCTTTCTACGGTGTGTGGGTGGTTCAATGAGCTTCCTTTTTGGATATAGCCGTGATTGCTACATTGTAGGCATGGGAATGTCCCTTTACTTGTTGTCAGAACTTTTTGGGTGGATGTCCTTGTTTGTACTAAACAGTCCCTGAAATGTTTGCTCCTTTGGTATGCAAAGGTAGGGAAATCCTTAAACAGATGTTCCACTCATTGATCACAGGAGAGTACTCGCCAATTCTTCTTAATTATAGATTTTATCCAATTGCTTTGAGTTGAAAATCTACACACAAAGACTAGTGGTGGTTCTTTCTTTTCTTTGTGTCTGTAACAGTTCCTCCCTGTTCTTCTGTTCCACTTTAGTCATTGCTGTCTCAATGTCCTCCATTTTGTATCCCCTCCTGATGAATTTGTCACCCATTTATTTTAGTTCTGTGGTGTAATGTTAATGTGAATGTTGAAGGATATTTGTACCGTGCACTATCACCACCGGAGTGGTCCCCTGGCGCTCTCCCGGATCACTTATAATATGTTTCACCCTGAGCATTTGGCTGTAAGGTAAGTTTCTTATCAGGCTGGGCTGATGGAAGCTCAGTCTGTGAAGCAAATAATTACGGTCTGTTTCTTTGCTGAAAATGTTAGTTTTATATCTGTCCCCTGTAGATTCAATGTTCACATCTAGAAAATGTATATTGCTCTTAGAGTATTCATAGGTAAAATGAATTCTTTGGTCAATTATATTGAGATATTTGAAACATTCTTTTAGTTGATCTTCAGTACTCATCCATACACCAAAAATATCATCAATATATCGTATCCATATGCCCAGGTGTTGCTTCCATACAGGATAGGCCAGTACGTGATCCGATTCAAACTTGTGCATACATGTGTTGGCATAGGTCCTTTTATGTAGGGTATGATTGTGGGTGTTTGTTTTGAAGTCATACCATATAAGGTGTAAATTATTTTCTTATATTTAAATGGAAATGTTATGTGGTTTTAGAATGCATTGATCGTTTGCTGAATATGTTCTGTTGTTGGCATAACTATCACAAATATACATGTGCACTGATAAAAATATATTTTTTACAAGGGTGAGTTAAGATTTCATCAATGTTTTTTGGTTTTATGTTATTTTCTGTGTGAATGTTTTTTTTTCTTATGTTATGATTGGTGTGTATTGTGGTGTGATTTTTACCTAGCCTCTCTGAAGCGCAAGTGCAGAGTTGCTGAACGGAAGTGGCTGGCTTCAAACACATCCACTGACAGACTGGTCTGTCGCCTGCTCCAAAGGCAATACAGACTCTCCATCCACTCGAAGAAGATGGCCCATATCCAAGCCTGCATCTCTTGGGCCCCCAACAACACGGATGAACTGTTCAAAATCTGCAAGGAACTCGCCAATCCTATTGCAGTCTACACTCCCCCTCGCCATCCCAGGCCCTCTGCACTGCACTCGCCTCCCACTTCATTATCAAAACCCAGGACATCCTGTCCTCATTCTTGTCTACTCCCCTCCCTCCTACCCCGCCGGCTCTCAGGCAGGGGTGGACTAGGCTATAGGGAACTCTGGAGATTTCCCAGTAGGCCTCTGCACCCTGGACCTCTTTTGTGTGGTATTTCTAAATTTCCCCTTTGGAAAATGGTTGGGATTGCTGAACATGTGTAATATGGGGTCATTTTGAAAACTATTTCCAGTGCCACTTTTGGTTCCACTCCTGCTCTCAGGCCTGCCTTCACCCCCCTCCCTCCTTCTGTCCTACTCTGCTCCTTCTCCCCCATAGCACCAGGTGAGGTCTCTAAACAAGTCCTCTCTATGAAACGTTCTACCAAACAGATGCTCCCCTGCCCCTCCAGAACTATCAAGGACATCATTGCTCCCTTGCTCCCACCTTGTCTGATTTCTACATTCACTCCTTTGCCACTGGCTCCTTCCAACTACCCCACAAGCACTCCATTGTGCACCCTCTTCTTAAAAGGTCTTCTGCTGAGACCACCAGGGGTGTGTATGGCAATGGCTGCCTAACGTATAGCTTTGTGCCCCGTAGGACGACAAGAGATGATTCAGAGCTTTATCCAAGCAGAAAATGAAGAATTAAAACCATTGTTGTGGAGCAGAAACATCAGCGATCGAGTAGATCTGAGGCCGGGGGAGGATAATCAGACAGAAAGCAGATAAAACGAAGCTTGACCATCCCCCCACCAGGCTCCGGAAAATGACGAGCAGGTGCTGCATGTGAAGCTCCAAGCCGCGTTGCGCCCTGGTGAGGAACAACAGGAGCGCAGGGGACAGAGGTGATCTGAAGCTGTGGTCCGAACCCCAGAGAGGAGCCACTGAGACCTCCCGTCGGTGAGGGAAAAGCGCTGTTCATAGCTCTGAAAAAAGTGACACCATCGGACGGGAGGAAACAAACTACGTGACAGACAGCAGCAGAAGGACACCGAAAAAGGCTGGCGCCGCTGAGGCTGCGGGAGCCCGGTCCCGGCAATAAGGAGCCCACCTAAGAGATTAAATTGAGACGTGGTGGTGCGCGTAAGAGAAACCCAGCATAAGGGATTAGAGGGAAGGACAACTCAGGACAGTGCTCGCACGAGAGAGAAGCCTCATGGGACCCCAGGCACCCGCGGTGCAAAGTCTAAATTCAGCACGATGAGGAGCGGTGTCGGAGGGATCGCCGGGCCAAGAGGAATCCGGCAGAAAAGAGCTGGGAAACAGGCTCCTCGCCCTCCGCATGATAATCCCAACGGCGCTGCGCTCCTGAGCACCCTGGGAGAAGTAACACGAAGGTGGTGGATCAAAAGACCTGCATGGGGGAACAGTCACTTCCAAGCCAAAGCCATGGGGGCTGATTCTGGGGCCCCGGCAAGAGAGTGGGCCCTAGGTGTGGAAGCCTGGAACCAGGGTTGAGGGTGATCCCCAGTGGCAGGGGAGGTGCAGTCCACAGTTCACCCACCCTCAAGCAAAGCTACTCCCCCGCACATGTAGGAGGCCAGGACCCCCTGGGGAGGGGCAGACAAATTGGAGGCTCGAGGAAAGGAGATACGGAGAGTGCTGGGTTGCCGGGACAGGCATGCCTGAAGTGGTAAAACCTCACGCGGGAAGCACTTGGTGAGCGGCAATGGCAGGGAAGGGCTCGGCCGCCTGGGTGAAAGGGAAAGGCTGAGGAGTGGGACAGAGCACCTCAGAGAGTGCCACACGAGGAGATCTGAGACCCCCCCATGGGAGAAGAGTTGTATAGTTCACGTGCAGGCTTTCTCTGGATGAGCTCAGGTGACAGAATAAAAGAGTTGCCCTGCACTCAAAAGGCACTGAACTCAGCCCCCAGCAAGGCCGGGGACCCCGTGGAGCCTGTACAATCAGGGTGGCCTAAAGCATAGATAGACAGAAGGGAAGACAGTCCTGGTTCGAAGAAGAAAGCTGCAACCCCTAATCACCTGGCACAGCTATTGGAAAACAACTGACCTGGAGGAGGTGAAACACAAAAGGGGCGGTCATACAGAGGGTGCCATCATCATAGAAGAGCGGACCAAGGGGAGCGGGAGTCAGCATTGTACGGCAAGGTGACGATGGCCGTGGCAGCCACCAAGGATGACATAGCAGGGATCATGGCTGAAATCAAGGTGCTCAGGTCAGACATCCAGACCTCAATCACCTGAAAGTAGAGGGAAAGTTGACCGAATGGAACTATCTAGTTGACTAGAAGGCAAAATCGGAAAACCTCGAGAACAAACAGCTTAATGTGGATCTCCTGGAGGTGAAACTGAGCACCAGAATGACTGAAATTGAATTTCAGGAGGAAGAAATGGCCCGCAAGATGGGCGACATGCAAAACAGGGAAAGGATGTCCAATCTAAACAAACAAACAATCTGCGCATCCTGGGACTTGCAGAGACGGAGGGTGAGACCCTACAGCACGTGGCAAGGAAAGAAAGTAAAGGAAATATTAGACCTCCTGTTCGAGGACAAGGAAGGTAAGATGTTGACAATTGAAAGAGCCCACAGGGGGGGCAGAGCTTTTGGAGGAGGCCCACACTCAATTGTGGTCAAATTCTCTTGAAGTACAAAGAAAAGTCAGAAATTCTTGTTAAGGCAAAGCAGAAACGGACATTGAATTTCAAGGCTCTGAAATTCAAATATTTTAGGACTTCTCAAGTTTCACCCTGGCCAGAAGAAGGGCATGCAGGCCCCTAACAATGTAGCTCGCGGAGCGTGCAATTCGCTACATATGGGGCTCTCCCTTTGACTTAACATTTGAGTATAAAGGGGAAGACTATCAGGTCACCACGCCAGAAGAAACAAAATAAATCCTGTCCAGCCTAACAGAACAGGTGGGCTCCAGATGCCTGGCAGGCCCACACGCAGATGCCCCCTCCCAGTTGGAGGAGCAAGGAGGCATGTCCTGCAGGCAAAGGAGGGCTAAAATGGGGAGGAAATACTTCAAACCGAACCCCGTTTTACCTCCGAAGCCACCATGATAAGGTAGGGGAGACAAGATCACTCAAGACACTTCTGAGATAGTATACACGCACACAACGATGATCACAAAATATGATGGGGAAACGAGCAAGGTTAATACAACTGACACCCCACTGGGGTTTGAGGTTTCCACCTGGGTGGCCCTCAATCCTATGAGGGCGTCTCACACAGGTGGACCTGAGCCCAGAGTTTGGGCTGTGGTTCGATTTACAGGGTTTGTTATTGTTAAAGTTTCGGGTGGGGGCTAGGAGGGAATCAAATGGGTCAGATTATTCAAGCATGAGACAGGGAGATCAGGAAGGCAACACCATCAGCGGGACGGTTATAAAATCTATCTTTCAACATGGGATCCAGCGTAATGGGAACAGAGGGTGCTGGTGCACTGTGTATGAAACCTGGGCTAAGGGTGGGAACACTAAATGTGAAAGGGCTCAACTCGATTCCTACTGGTAATGGAATTTTAAAGGGCAGACTTGGATATCCTTTTTATACAGGAGACCCGGGTGAAGAAGGGGGAAGAAAGATCCTTGAGGGGGAGAACGGTGGGAAAGACTTTCTGGGGTTCAGGGAAACGAATGGAGGGAGGAGTGGGAGTCCTTCTGAGCAAGCGGCTCATGCTAGAGAATCTGGTAATTGAGCCATCAATGGAAGGCCGACGCTTAATAATTCAGGGTGAATGGGAGGCCATCCACCTTGCACTAGTAGCGATATACGCGCCTAATCAAGGACAAGGCCCGTTCAATGAGGAAGCGCTAGCTTCCCTCAGGGGCAACAGAGAAGATCTGATCATGGTGGGGGGAGACTTCAACACCTGGGCCGAAACCCAAATGGACAGGCATCAGACAAAGGTAATGACTAATAGAAACCCGAGGGAGGAGTACAGCAGATTCATAGCCACTCTGGAGGGAGAGGGGTTGGTAGATATATGGAGGTCCTGCAACCCTGGGAAAAAGGGATACACCTTTAAATCAGAGGTGCATAGCACTTGCACGAGGATTGATTATCTGGTCATCAATAGAGAAAACAAATCTAGGGTACACGACTGTACAATACACCCAGTAGCATGTTCATTACTTCCATAGAACTTGAGGGGATGGGTCATAGAGAAGCTAGGTGGAGATGTAACGATGTATGAACAGGAATTGCACTCAGCAATAGATGAGTTCTTTCAAATCAATGACAATGGGTTGGCGGATGGTAACACGGTATGGGAGGTGGCTAAAGCGGTGTGGAGGGGCCATATCATGAGAGAGGGGGCGAGACGCAAGACGGAGCATGAAATACTGGAAGAAAAATTAAGGGGGACATTGTAGAACTAGAAGAGAGACTGCATGCCCAAGTGGGGTATCGGAAGGAACACCTCGCAATCCTCAAAAGGAAACGGCAAGACCGGAGAGCCATGGGGATGGGTGAGGTCATTAGACAGCTAAAGTTTTTGAAGAAGACCTACGAAATGGGGGATAAGGCTGACAGAATGCTGGCTGCCAGGCTTAGGGCCCAAAGAGCAGACAGATGGGTAGAAGAGATCAAAACAGAGGAGGGGAGCGGGTGCGATCATCCGGGGAGATAGCAGAGCAGTGTGCAGACTTTCATGGTAACCTCTACACCACTGAGGGGAGCAGGGCAAGCAGAGGGTTGGAGGAATCTATAGAGGCAGTGGGCTTGATGCGCCACAAGGACGCAGAGCGGGCCTTCCTGGAGGCAGACATCATGTCGGATGAGGTTGAGGTGGCAATAAAGAGGCTGCCTCCGGGGCGTACCCCGGGGGAGGATGGATTCTCCATGGGTTTCTTAAAACATTTTGCAGGTAGCCTGGCACCCCATATGGCCACGTTGTTCAACTGCATAAGGGAGTCGGGCCAGGCCCCCCCATTGTTCTCAACATCACATATAATATTGATCCTCAAGGCAGGAAGAGACCCCACAAGCTGTAAATCATACAGACCGATACCTCACCTCAAAGCGGACACCAAAATATACACCAAAGTGCTCACCACCCGCTTAGAGGACATCATGCCCCGCCTGGTGCACATGGACCAGGTGGGCTTCATAAAGGACAGGCTGACAGCAGATGCAATGAGAAAGACCCTGGATATAATGAAACACACCACAGGAATCGAAGGAAGTCAAGACCTTCTCAACATGGACTCCAAAAAAGTATTCGACAAAGTGGAGTGGGAGTTTGTATGGGCCATGTTGAGGAACATGGGCTTAGCAAAAACTCTCATACAAGGGATTCAGGCTCTATACAGGAATCCAGGGGGAAGGGTTGTTGTGAACAACAAAACCTCAAGGAGATTGTCCTAACAAGGGATACCAGGCAGGGGTGTCCCCTCTCACCACTTTTATATGTCCTGTCCATTCAACCACTAGCCAACAACATCAGGAGAGAGAGGGCAATCGCAGGAATAACTATAGGAGAAGCGGAGTACAAACTGGCAACGTTTGCGGATGATATCCTCCTGTATCTCGCAAGCCCTCAGTCCGACATTGCAAACGATACAAGAATTCGTCCAGTGGGCAGGGCTAAAAGTCAATGCGGATAAATCAACGCTTTTTCTCTACAAAGCCCTGTAACACCAAGACTGGGCGGTCTCGTCCATGAGCGGTATTCTGATTGTTTATTGCTCTATCAGATACTTGGGAATGATCATCACAAGGACTTCAGATAGGCTCTATGAATCCAACCTACCTTGCTCGTTGAAATAGCTAAAGACCTGCACAGATGGGCCAAACTTACAGTCTCTTGGTTAGGGCGCTTGAGTGCCATAAAAAAGGTGTGCTTCCAAAGTTGCTATATCACTACAAAATGCTTCCCATCGCTGTCCCCGGGTCACACTTCATGGAAATAAAGGGAATAATCCTCAAGTTCCTCTGGCAGGGTAAAAAGCAGAGGATATCATACTCCATGCTGATTCAACCAAAAGAACTAGGGGCGACTGGGTTGCCGGACTTGTATGCCTACTATCGAGCAGCTCAGTTAAGGTCCATAGTCCCACATCTTCGAGGTCACAAACAGAAACAATGGGTGTCCATTGAAAATTACAGATTGAGGCTGGTGTCCCCAGGAGAATGGTTATGGGCCCCAAGGAAATCATTCCCAAACAGTGTCATTAACCACTTTGCTATGGGGTCTCGGTTGCATCTGTGGTGGAACAAAGGCGAAATGAAGGGTCTCACAATGTGGCCATCCCCCATGAGCTGTATCTGGGCCCGCCGATTTGTAATGACATCATAGAACCACTGAGGTTCTAGGATAGGTATGAGGCACGACTTGAAAGAATGGGCCAGTTGATAAAGCCACATGGATGCATAGAGATCCAGGCCCTGGAGGCAGGCCACCAAATAGGGCCACTGAAGGTGTTTAAATTTCTGCAGCTAAAGGGACACCTAACGGCGGCGAAATGGAGGGAGAAACTTGTGCGGGAGCTCACCCCCTTTGAGAAAATACTGAGTGAATCAGCCCATACCGAAGGTCTCATCTCAAATCTGGATGCTGCGCTCCTCAATGTGAGAGGGACCAAAACAGAAGGGCTACAGATTAGATGGGAAAGGACATGGGTCCAATGATGACGGATGCCTTGTGGGCCAAGTTGTGCAAGTTTGCACACAAAACGTCAATCTCAGTCCAGTACAAACGTCTCGGTCTAAAATTACTACGTATGTGGCAGTTTGACCCTCTATGACTCTCAAAGATGTTTGCTCAGACAAGTCCCATGTGCTGGAGAGGCTGTGGAAATCAGCCCGACTATTAGCATATGTGGTGGGGCTGTCCCAAGTCGCAAGCATATTGGAAGGAGGTCCTGGCATGGATCAGGAAGATTGAGGGGTACCCCTGGGATTTGGACCCAATGCTGGTCCTTTTCGGCCTGGAGCAACAAGACGACTGTTGGAAGAGAGTGCCCCACATGACTCCCTGTTGCTCATGGCAAGGGCCTGCATCACTATAAGCTGGAAACCACAGACTCTTCCAACAGAGGCCGCTTGGGCAAGGAAAGCCGTGGACCTATATGACATGGAAAACATCACTGGTCTCCTGCGGGACATTACTCCTGGCAGGGAAATGGAGTGGGCTCCATTCCTGGAAGTCTACAGTGACCTGACTCCCAGCCTCTGGGCCACTGATCCCGAATGATCTCGCATGGTTTATTGTGAGGAATGGCGATTGCTTCCTGCTTGAACATTGGGGGGGGTGATCGAGCGGTAGAGGGGGGTTGTTTCGGATTTGTTGTTTTTCTTTCTCGATTAATGTCCATGTGTTTGAATGATTTTGTCTTTTGGTTGGATAATGCTAAATAACAATATTTTTTTTTTTAAAAAGCCTTCTGCTGCCCCTTCCTGACCGGCTAACTACTGCCCTATCGCCAGTACCCACTTCCATCTATTTGAGAAATTTGTCGTCGCCCAACTAATCCAACAAAATGAATCTGTTGGTTGTCTCCACGATCAACACCAGTCTGGCTTCAAAGCAGCCAGAGGCACAGAAACTGCTGTCCTGAACACCCGTGAAGACTTGCTCTCAAATCTCGATTCCATCTCTCTCTCTCTGTTCTCATCCGTCTTAATCTTTCCTCTGCCTTTGACATAGTCAATCATGCCACCCTTATTTATCGGCTTCGTGATTCCCCATTCATCACGGACCTTGCACTGGACTGGTTGATCTCCTTCCTATCTGACAGGTTCAACTGGGCCCTTTCCTCTCCTCCACCACACTCTCCACCTGCAGTGTCCCTCAGGGATCTATCCTCTTGCCGTGTCACTTCAACACCTAGCCCCTCTGGCCCCCTGTTCTCCACCTTCTTTCCTCACTTCTAGTGTTATGCAGACTACATGTAGCTCTCCTTCAAGCGTCCCTACGCTAACTCCTCTTCTTCCTCTCTCATTACTGACTGTCTGACTGCTATTCAGGCATGGTGTGCTGCTAACAATCTCTGACTTAATGTTATTAAGTCTGAGATCCTTCTGATTGGGACTTCTGATTGGGACTCCTGCTCCTCCTTCCCTCCTACTCTCTGGTCGCCCTCAATGGGTTCCCTCACCCTCTTCTGAGTATAATAACCTTGGCATCATATTCGACTCCTCTCTCTCCGTCTCGCCTCAAATTGTGGACCTTGCCAAGAAGGCCCACTTTCAGCTGCACCTCCTCAGAGGCATTCTCCCTTTCTCATCTTCCCCCAGAAACTAAATGTCTCTAGAGCTATGGTCCTCTCTAAGCTGGTCTACTGCCACAGCCCCTACCTCAATCTACCTTTATCTTCCCTTTGCCCCTTTTAAGTAATCAAGAATAGAACTGCAACACTTATACTTGACCTCAAACACAGGGACCACAACTCTCCAGCCCTAAAATGTCTCCACTTGCTCCCAGTGGCTGTGAGGATGAAGTTTAAGACCCCCTGCATCAGACACAAGGCTTTCTGGGCCTGGGACCACGCTACATCTAACTCACTCTCTGTAAATACCTCCCCCGCTAGAGCCCTTCAGGCTTCTAGCATCAACTGTCTACAAAGTTGATGCTTTTCCAAGCAGAGAGTGGGGGCAGATCTCTCTCCGGCAGGAGCCTCCCTCTGTAATGTCCTCCCTGCCACTCAGGCTTGAGACAGATCTCCTTAAGCTCTGAAAGATTCTCAAGACTCTCCTTTTCTCTTCTTCCTTCCCTCTTCCCCTTCCCTGCTAATGCCCTCCTCTATTACATTGATTGGCTACCTGGTCGATTCTGAGTCCTACAGGGCAACAGGCCTCCCTCACCCAGTCTCGCCCAGCACCCAGGTCTCCCTGACCCCCCTAACCTGCACTTGCCCTTCTGGCGGGGTGTGCATCCCTGCAGTGCCTGGTCCACCCCCGTCCTCGCACTTAGCAAGCATGCAGCCCTCATTCTCTGCACTCCCTGCATCCCCTGGCACTTGCCCACCTGGCCTTTCCTTAGCACTTGCCTTACCCCAGAGG
This sequence comes from Ambystoma mexicanum, assembly GCF_040938575.1. Lineage (NCBI taxonomy): Eukaryota > Metazoa > Chordata > Amphibia > Caudata > Ambystomatidae > Ambystoma > Ambystoma mexicanum. Next base: position 1,052,184,009 of record NC_090937.1, on the reverse strand, counting down.
CCCTCTTCATCCCCTCCTCTGCCCCCTCCTGCACTTGTATGCTGCCACTCTGCCCCCCACTTCCCTCCCACCCTAGCATTTTTCCCTTCCATCCTGACTGACACCATCCCTTCTCCACTGCCCTCCATTCCTGCACTTCTTGTTAGTGCACTTTCATGAGCCGAATGACACAAGGCATGGTATAACCATTATTGTTGTTTTTGCTCCTGTAGCCCCCTTCCTTTTTATTGTTCTGTGGCAACTTGAAACACCATTTGATGTATAGGTGCTTTATAAATACCCAATAAATAAATAAAATACATACATTTGCATTTCCACTGTTGATAACCTTCATACTTTTATAAACCCCTCAACACCAATGAAGAAGATCACAACCTTAATACAGAATTAATTATATTTGTCATGTCAAAACATATTTACACATGCATACGTCATGACAGAATGTTCAAAGGACCCATTACCAGAATGTAAACTATTATGCACACCACAATACACAAAAAATAAAAAACAATACACAACATGTGGTGCATGCAGACACAATATCAGCAACTGACTGACCATTCATTCTAACGCCGATTCATATTGACACACACTTGACAGGCACAAGTATAAACAACAAAAAAAAAACTTGTGGCTCTTTCAAGTAAACTGACAAAGGCCATGCCAATTGGTCTCAGTCTTTCATCCTAAATGGTGCAAAGTGGCAGGGGTGAATAGGCATGGCCTGCAGGAAAGCTTGATTTACTATGGCAGAATAGGTAAGATATAGCCAAGTCTCCAGGTAAGTGTAATAAGAGACCTTGTTGTATATTGCAAACCTGTAAACACAAAACTTTTTTTATCTTTCATGTCTATCTTTTATGCAACAGCGTGTAGCATAGGGAATTGAAAAGGGAAGATGACTTGAAAGAAACCAGAACTGATCTTTTGATTTGTATCTGCCTGGGGTGAAAATGCAGGCCACGGAGAATGAATGTGTAAGAATTAGCACACAGTGAGCTAAGGACTTGTTTCTTTCTCTTCTTTAGATGCTCATGGAGCGAAGAAAAGCATCATGCATGCCTATGTATTTCCTTCGCACTTCAGGACATTATTGATAATAAAGAGTAAAGCTGTTAATTGCATTTGGAAGTTGTCTTTGGAGAAACAAACAGATTGTTTCATTCTTGAAAGGAAAACTTGCATTTCACAAATGTATTGTTAGATGTTTGTGTGCTCTTTGCATGTATCAAGGCTCATTTAAGCGGGATGTGAAAACAAGTTCATGTTTGGAGATCCATTTTCCCAAAAATAATGCATCATGTGAAGCCAAATATCTTGACCAACCAACTGTTTTGATTCTAATGTTTGTCAATCATTTTGATGTTTAGGAACATTTTGATTGCCTCTCACATGTGGTTTTTAAACTCTTTATTCTTTCTCTCTCACAATTATATTTACACAGAAGGCATGCTTAAACATTCATTCAACCCGAGCGTGGAGTCAACTTTAAATGGTAAGTGGCAGCAGAGCCATTGTTCAGGGGTTGTCATAACACCATTCACAGGAGTCACAATGTGTTTTAAATTGTCAAGCCTATAAAGAAAAATGTGAAATCTGACTCTCCAAACAATGCATGTGTGACAAGGCAAGCATGAATACAATTAGAATACTTACATTTGCAACTGAAATAGAACATCTGGAAAAATAGGTTTGTGCACTAATCCAGAATGTTATGCTACTTTTTTATGACAAGCTTCATGTTGGGTTCTTCCAACTTCTAAGCACTGTGATTATTATTACCTCAACCAGTAGTCAGTTTACCGACCTCTGAGAGATGAAAGGCTAACTCGTTCCTACCAAGATTTAAGATTAGATAAGAGCATTGAGCAAGTACCTTTCCGAAGTATCATACCACAGCACTGATTTACCATACAATTGTATTAGATCCAGGAAATGAGGAGTTTCAGTAATCTTAACAAGACAATCATTTCATGAAACATTAAAACACATAATACAAGTCATGTTTGCTTTACTATGTAATTGACCAGGTTTTTTTGTCTTAATAACTTACAAAATGTATATGGAAGAGCTTCGTAGAGGAATAATAAAAGGTGCATTGAATACCTATCATCCTATATAATATTTACCTCCCATTACACAACATGCTTTGGTAAGTGAAATAGCTGTAAAGTATCTGGGAATTGGAACATAACTCATGTGTTGTTCTGCAGTGGAATCCCTACTAAATACACGTTTTCCGATTGTGGGCACAGTGTGTGTCTAAAGTGATGACAGACATTTAGCTTTAAAACCTATGTTTATGCTGTGGCATTATGTAACACACAGCGTTCAAGAGCAACAGCTGGTTTCTCTTTGGTCATGTTGAAGACATGCCTTTCTCAAATGATATTGGATGCAATTATGGTTTACTGAAATCCTACCACGTGGAGCTTACAGGCAGTTAGTCTGCGTATTTGGACTAGTTACTATCTATTCTGTGAGTTTCATCAGTGTGATGCTTGCACGGCAGATGCCCTTTTTGTTCCATTGCTATGCATGTGGTACTCTCATTGCTGTGGGTATGCTGTCCCTTTGCTATGTGAGGGAAGGTTACATTGATGCTGCATATGCTGGACATGTTCTTTTTGAATGAGTTTGGACGACTGAGACCTTAGCTTTTTACTGTTCAATGTTAGTGTTGCATGTAATGCTGAGGCACTTCCTCCACCTATTCAATAAGGGGCAGCGTGCACTGCTCCATTACATGCAGTTTTGTAGCATGGTAACATCTGCTGCTACATTGGTGTGGAATCTGCAGGGATTCTAGAAGGAGAATGTGGAGGTGGAGAGGAGAACATTGAAGCTGACGGTTGGAGGGACTCCTGATATATCCCCTTTTAATATATATACATTCATTATACTTAAGTGTATCAATAAACCCTTAATTATATACAACATTATTTCCATCATTTATACTACACTTGGCGACGAGGAAATCCATCTACCGACTGTTTAAACAGCAGTCGCCTGATCAGCTGAACGACTGGTAAAGGAATCAGAGACTAAAGGTGAGCGGCAAAGAACCCTGTCAGTTTGCATGATTAATAAGGACTTCCGTTATTTTCACCTTGTACTAGAAAGTTTGTTGTGCAAACGAGCAACAGCCATATGTACAAACGTTCTGTGGTTACTCACGGCTGCAGTTAATCATATGCATGAGCCCCTCGAGCCGCATATTGCAAATAAACACTGTCTCGAGCCGGTCGTGAGCTCGCAGTGCAATGGAAAGCTGTTCGCTTAAAGGAAAGGACCCGCAATGCTGTGACGTGCGCTGCGTGTGTGTGGCCATTTTGGTCGGGTAACTGTGGCAACGGCATAACAAAGCCATTGCAGTTACGACGGTCGCTCTGTCAGCGTCCAAAAGCTGTCATTTGAATGAAGTAAATTGCGCAAATGCCCCTCGCCATACAGTGAAAGACTGCAGTAACCTCTGTGCATGTTATTGCATGCGGCGTTCATTTATATATAAAAAAGAAAAAAGCGAAGAGTAAGAAATAAATAAGGGTAAAGGAAGCTAATAAAGAACGAGGGATCTGCTCCTACTCGTCCCAGTACCTGTATATGTTACAAGTATATATAAAAAAAATATTCGCATACCATGACAGAGATTGGACAAGCAATACATAATATTTTGTTCTCAATAAAGAGGAACTGTCCATTGTCTATACAAGTGCATCTGCAGCAATCATAGACAACAGAGGGGCAGGTGATCAACCGGTGGCCAGAAACATGACAATGCGCACAGTTCCACCACCGGCCATGTTTTTACTGGAAGCTGGAGAACCAAACCTACCCTGGAAAAGGTGGTTGAAGTCATTTGAGCATTATGCTTCAGTGGTTTGTGTAACAAATTACAGTGTGGAGAGAAAAAAAGTCACTGTTACTTCACTGTTTGGGACCAGCAGGACAAGAAAAGTATGAGGACTTGCCGAACTTACCTGATGATGAAGGGGATATGAATGAATACGAAAAATGTGTTGCCAAATTGAATAAACACTATGAAAAGAAATTAAGTACAATCTTGGAAAGGTATACGTTTGGTAAGAGGTCGCAAGAAAGTGGAGAGAGCGTGGAACAATTTATAACTGTCCTGAGAAAGTTAGCAAAGAATTGCAAATTCGGGCGACAATTAGATGAAAGGCTCAGAGATCAATTCATGCTGGAGTGTAATAGCGCTAAAATTAGAGAGAGACTTTGGGCTGAAGAGGATCCTGATTTGGATGTAGTACTGCGTATAGCCAAAGAGGTTGAACATATGGAGAATTGTGTCAAGACGCTTGAGGATAGGGTGAAGAATGCTACTCTAAAGCCAGAAAATCCTATCAATGCAATTCAAATGACAAAAGTTGACAATGGGAACAATCAAAATGCTGTGGTGAAATGGAAGGAGGAACCCAAGATGCAAAGCACTTACAGATACAGTAATGATGTAAAAAGTAGAGGATTTGCACGTGGATACGGAGGATACAACAGAGGACGGTTCATGAGTAATAGACGGCCTCAAATGAGTCAAATAAGCCAGAGAGGCAGAGGAAGGATTAGGACATGCTTTAGGTGCGACAGTTCCATGCACTGGGGTAACAGTCCTGAGTGTCCAGCTATCCACATTATATGCAAAAACTGCAATGGAAGGGGCCATATGGCCAGAATGTTGTAGGGTTGATAAAGGAAGCATGAATTGTATTGGAGGTCCAGAAGAATATGAAGAGGAAGAATGTGTCTTTGCTGTTAGTGATACTGCGAATGGCACGGAACTGGAGAGTCCTAAGACAATCATTATGATAAATGATGCTCCAGTAAGAATGATGACTAATTCTGGAGCAAAGTATACGTTGCTGCCCGAAAAGATAAGGAGAAGAATTGGTCCAAGATGGCTTAATGAATCAGACATTAATCCAAGTGCTTGTGGTGGCTTGAAAATAGATATTATTGGCTGGTTCGAGGCGAAATTAGCCTTCAAGGATAGAATTGCCAAAGGAAAAGTATACATATCAAGAAAAGGAACAATACCTCTACTTAGCTGGATGCATCAGGCATGGCTGAAGGTCAGATTGGATGCCAGTGCTGAGGAGTCTATATATGTGATTGAATCCAAAGAGATGTCTACAGAGGCAGTGAAGAAGGAGGTGTTCAAGGATAAAATAGGCTGTGTGAAAGGGATTACGCACAGGATACAGCTCAGAGAGAATTGGAAACTGGTTGCACAGAAGCTTAGAAATGTGCCCTTAGCCATGATAAATGAGGTCAAAAGTGAATTGAAGAAACTGGAAGAGCAGGGCATAATTGAAAGGATTGATGCTTCGGAATGGGTCTCACCGTTGGGAGTGGTGAGGAAGAGTTCTGGAAAGGAGAGAGTGTTTATTGACCTCAGAGAACTGAACTAGTGTATCATCCCTGAGAGACATCCACTTCGCAACATTCAAGAGTTGCTATCAACGATGGGGTCAGCAAAAGTGTTTTTGACCCAAGACTTCTGCATATCACCAAATTCGGCTGCACAAGGACTCAAGGCATCTGACAGCGTTTATAACCCCGGAGGGTTTGTATCAATATAAGAGAATGCCATTTGGTCTTATATCAGCAGCTTCAGTGTATCAGAAGACCATGCATCACATTTTTGATGGTGATGAGGGCATTATTTTTTTTAAAGATGATATCCTTGTATTTGCTACAGATCAGGCAGAGCATGATAGAATTCTGGATGGAGCATTGAGGAAATTGCATAAAATGGGCATGACATTGAGCAGAGAGAAGTCAAAGTTTCATAGGAAGCAAATTGAATATCTAGGCCATGTTATATCAGAGCAGGGGATTATGCCCAAGCCAGACTTGATGTCTGCAATCAATAATATGGCTACACCTAGCAACAAAGAACAATTGAGGACATTCTTGGGGATGGCTGAGTATTATTCTAAATATTTTAGAAGGTTTGCTGATCACACAGCTGTATTGAGGGATCTCACCAGAATGAATGTCAAATATGAATGGAATGAAAATTGTGGGAAAGAATTCAATTACATAAAGAATGCCTTGACAACTGCACCGGCACTGAAGAACTTTGTAAGAGGACAGCATACAGTGATCACAACGGATGCCAGTAATGTGGGCCTAGGTGCGGTGTTGGCGCAACTACATGATGGAGAGGAAAAGATAATTGCATTTGCTTCACGGCTGTTAAAGGGAGAAGAAAAGTTGTATGCAACTATTGAAAAGTAGGCCTTAGCCATTGTATGGGCAGTGAACAAATTCAGGAGTTTTGTCTGGGGAACACAATTTGAGATAAACATGGATCACAAACCACTTGTGGAACTATTCATGAACAAGGGACTGGACAAAGTATCGGCAAGGATACGGAGATGGGTTCATAGAATGCAGGAGTTCAATGTAGTGGTTAAGTATATTCCAGGAGTGAGGAATTATGCTGCAGACTGTTTATCTAGGCTTACGAATGTCCAAGAAGTAAGTGGGAGTGAAGATGAAGAAAATCAACAACAAATGATATGTATGTTACAGGGCACAGCCATTGCTAAGGAAGAATGGTTGGAAGGCATGAGTAAAGACGTATAATTACAGTTTATGATGGAAAATATAAACAATAAACATGTTCCTCTCAATAAGATCAAGGAGGCAGATGTGCAAGGACTATGGAGCGTCAGAGATGAGTTGAGTGTACAAGATGGATATTTGCTTAGAGGAGACAGATTAATTCCACCTGAAGATGTCAGGAAGAAAATAATTGAGTTGGGACATGAAGGCCACCAAGGCATATCCAAAACCAAGTGCAGGATAAGGAATACCTACTGGTGGCCGGGATGTGATGCGTAAATCGAGAGGATCATAAGAAATTGTATCCTTTGTAATAAGCCTGATAAGAGTTGTGTGAGTAGTGAATACCCGATGGTTATAACTAATGTGCCAAGTAGACCATGGATGAAAGTTGGGATTGATATAATGGGTCCGATATGGAGTGAAGGAAGTCAAACGTTTTGTGTGGTAATGATCGATATTTTAACAAGATGGGCAGAAGTGAAAATGATGCCTAGTGTCACAACTAAAAATATTATCAATTTCATGGAGGAGGTATGTGGTAGGGAAGTATATCCTGGAGTTATCCTATCTGATAATGGTCCTCAATTTGTCTCGAAAGAGATGGAAGATTATTTAGGAAAGAAATCGATTAAGCATGTGACTAGTGCGGTTTATCACCCACAAACCAATGGTGTAGTAGACATATACAACAGGATTCTCAAAGATGCCATTAGATGGGCATGGGCCAATGGAATGAGTTGGAAAGAATCAGTCAGAAATGTCATTATGGCACACAGGTTTACTCCGCACAGTTCTACAGGTATATCACCATTTGAATTGAGCAGAGGTAGAAAAGCAACTACCAAGTTATGTCCTTGTTGGATGGGTGAAGTGATAAATATGGGAGTATTAACTAGTCATGCTGTAGATATGATTAGGCAGAGACAAAATAGGAATAAAGCATGGCATGACAAGAAAAGATTTAGGTGTAATGAAACACTGGAAGTAGGTTGTTTTGTGAGAGTGAAGTTGCCGGAAGCTTTGAGAGTGAAAGGCATTAAGTGGTATGATCCTATCCAAGTTATTGAAGTGTTTAAACATGCTGTACGAACAAGAGATGGAAGGGTATGGAACAATGGAAGAGTTATGGGAATGAATAGTAAAGCTAATGGTGTGAGTATGGACAAAAGTGATGTTGGTGAAAGTAGAGAGAACCAGAAAGTTTCCTTACCAGTAAATTCCATATATGTACCAACTGTGATGAAAACGTCAGTATCAAGGTTTGGAAGAAAGTACCAGAGACCGATATACTTAACAGACTATGGAGAGTAAAGACTTGTCTAGAAAGAAGAGGGATGTGTATCATGGTAACATCTGCTGCTACATTGGTGTGGAATCTGCAGGGATTCTGGAAGGAGAATTGGAGGTGGAGAGGAGAACATTGAAGCTGACGGTTGGAGAGACTGAATCATCCTCCTTCAGAAACTCCTGATATATCCCCTTTTAATATCTATACATTCATTATACTTAAGTGTATCAAAAAACCCTTAATTATATACAACATTATTTCCATCATTTATACTACAAGTTTCTGATCTATGCATGTTGAATTCACCCGGCTGTGACCCATGACTTATCTGTTCTATGTGTTGTCATCTTCCACTGCAGAGACCAATGGCAAACTCGTTCTATACATGGAAACACTGTTCTATTGAGGTCCATGGCACACCTTTTCTATATCAGGATTGGCATGCGTATTCATGCAAACCATGAGGGCTTGCATTGTGAAAACCCATCCCAAGTCTGTGTAGGAATCTTCTGCTCTTGCTTTACCTTGCACTGACCCACCTGTTCTACATGATGCAAGCTTATATTGCCTGTATCCCGATTCACATTATCTGCCTTTGTGAGAAAAGCATTCAAAATCGTATATTGCTCTTGTGCCATATCTTTGCATGCAAGGGAAGCTCGCAGTGTTAATGCTCATCTAGTCCATTTGTGAAAGAATGTTTGTTCTACGGCACCCTGTGCTTTTTATGTTAATTGTGAGGTAAACGTGGCAGAAGTGCAAGATGTGAACCACTGCATCATAATAATGATTTCCATACCATTTTAACTTTTTGCAAAAATGAGCAGGTTCTCACATAATTTTTACTCTTTGTGAATGGAAACAGTAATTTTCCCTCCCTTGAAATTGCATTTACTCGCAAAATATAAAAATAGGGAGTACAATACCCCCACCTCAAAATCCTATTTGGAGCAATGGATTTGGCTTAACAAAATCCCTGAAATTCAGTGTAAAATCTTTAGTTAAGAGACCATTAATGTGAAAGCATTTCTTGCAAAGAAATGTAATTAAGTGGTTATTCGAAGTCACTATAAACTTAATTTTGAGTGCCACATTTCTCTGCCTATGATCACATGAGTGATATCACAGATGTCATCAGTAATGACATAAGAAATTAAATCATGGATGACATCCGTGTTGGGACTACGAGTAAAGGTTGCCATCACTTCCAACAACCACCAAATGTCATTGTTTCTTTTGCGAGAAATGCTTTTGTCTTATCTCCAACTTAACTAAAGTTTTATTTTCATTGATTACAGAATTGCATACTCTGGAATGTATTTGTATTTGTATTTTATTGAATTTATATAGCCCTTTACTCCAAAGTGCTTTACATGAGAACAAGTAACATACAGCAAGTATAAAATGACAATTGAACCACAACCTGAAAACAGTATAAAGAACAATTTACAATATTGCAGAGGTGAGGAGGGTGTAGGGAGGGGCAGAGGTGTGCAAGGAAGAAGTAGATGGTACGTCAAGTACTAACTAAATGCAAACAACTGACAGCCCAAGCATCCTTAATACAAAAGAAATATGGGAAATTCTGATACAAGCCGGTGATAAGCTTTTACACGAGCAAGGTAGTGCCCGCTTTAATCTATGGGGCTGAAAGCATGTTTTGCTGCTCAAATCAGATCTGGTCTCGATGTGAAGGAACATTCTGGAAGCAAATTCTTCAACTTCCGCAAGGCTGTCCCATGGCTTGTGTGCTACATGAAGTAAGCATGCTAACTCTGAATGCCAGAATATCATGGAACATGCTAACCCTGTTCGGAAAAACTATCGAAAAATCAGCACCACAATTCAACTTACTGGCTGAAAACGAGCAAAAGGGTAATCAACGATCCCTTTAAAAATGGAGAAAAAAGCGTAGAGAAATCCTGCGCCATTCAGGAACAGACGAAAACACGCTAATAGTCAATCCGAACTTGGCAAAAAAGAAAGTCCTCGAAAAGGACTGGATAGAGACTAATGAGAAAAGAAGGTTGCACACATGCATGGGAAACATGCCAATTGAAGCAAAAAGATACAACGATATATCACAATATATGGAAGTGTTCCCATACAAATTCCTGAGAAGAAAGTACTTGAAATTCAGGCTTAGTCTCTATGAGACAAGAGAAATTCAAAGTCATAGAAGATGTCTTGTAGCGACAGACACCAAATGTCGGTTATGCCGAAATGAAGAAGAAACTTTGAAACACTTGATGCTGAGCTGTTCGGAACTGAAAACACAAAGAATGAAATATCTGACCCCTGCACTGAGCACTGGTGTGACATAAAGGGGGTAATTCATAGAAATCAGCGCACAAGTGGCGTACGCGGCTGGCGCACAGTGTGCGCGTGTGGCAGTCAGCGCCAGCGGCGTGCGCCAAAATCCATTTCCGCGCACAGCATATCATGGAATCAAACATCCATAACCAGCCGAGGCACAGAGTAGCATAGCGACCCTGCAGCAACACCAGTTATGCCCCCAACCCCTCCCCATGCGCCATGAACAGCGCACAAATCCCGTACATGGCGCACAGGCCAATGGACGAGCATACAGCCCCCCAACCACGAATGTGAGCGGGGTACGTGTATTACGGGGTTGCGCGGGGAGAATCACACGCTATTGGGCCTGTGCGAGCGGACTACGTGTATTTCAGGGGTGCGCGGGAAGTTTTACCCGCGATTGGCCTTGTGCGAGCGGGGTACGTGTATTACGGGGGTGCGCAAGGAGAATCACACGCGATTGGCCCTGTGCGAGCGGGCTATGTGTATTTCGGGGGTGCGCAGGAAGTTTTACCCGCGATTGGCCTTGTGCGAGCGGGGTACGTGTATTACGGGGGTGCGTGGGGAGAATCACACGCAATTGGCCCTGTGCGAGCGGGCTACGTGTATTTCGGGGGTGCGCGGGAAGTTTTACCCGCGATTGGCCATGTGCGAGCGGGGTACATGTATTACGGGGGTGCGCAGGGAGAATCACCCGCGATTGGCCCTGTGCGAGCGGGGTACGTGTATTTCGTGGGTGCCCCAACAAATTGTTAGTGTGCGTCCTCCCAGGTGTGCCTTCTCCCCCCTCCCCAGGGCCTGCAGGCAGACCACAACACAGAGGAACACACTGCACCCCTGGCCATGCCCCACAGCATTGAGGGTCAGGCCCCGACTCATGTCCCCCAGCACCCCCATCCACTCAGCATTGACGGGCACCTGCCAGCAGGCCCCGACTCATGTTCCCCAGCACCTCCATCCACGCAGCATTGAGGGTCAGGCCCCAACTCATGTCCCCCAGCACCCCCATCCACCCAGCATTGAGGGACAGGCCCCGACTCATGTCCCCCCCAACACGTCCTAAAGATGCACAATCATGGCCCTCATGTCCACAAAAATCACACAGCACGCCACCCCAGTCTTGAGATGCAATGAATTTCCCAATGCACCCCACACTGACATGCCTATCTCATGACACAAACCAAAAGTCAACTATGTACATCAACACATGTCCGTAACACACACACACACACACTGGGCGCCATTGATTGTGTAAACCCACATTTTGACATGCATGAACCCAATGAGCGAATACCACACATGGAAGTAAAATATGAAAATGTATTATGAACAAAAAGAAAGCATAAAAAAAGTCAAACATGAAATGAAATGCATGTCCAAAACATACTAAAATGAAATGTAGAACCAATCCAAATAAATCCAAAAGAATATTCGTCCAAACTCTCCGTCCACCAAAGCAAATACAAAAGAAACATAAAATGTAAAATCCATTGATCCATGGTGAATTTTTAAAAATAAGTTCCCACAAATCCAATGTTCAACTATGTACAATGAATGTTCCGATGGATCACTTTCTGATTTCCCCGGCCAGTGCATCATCGAACTCCTGCTCTATGTCCTGGAGGCGGTCCTCTTCCACGGCCCCGAGGGTTCGCAGGGACGATGTCATGTTCAACTCCAACTCCCTGCAAATTGCCTCGAGGCACTCGGCCCGCCTCAGTGCACTCCGCATGGAGTTCTCCGCCCTGACCATTGTTAGCCGTGTCTCTTCTGCCTGCCGCCGCTCCGCATCTATGGCCTGGCCCAACCGCTGCCACACGGAAGACAATCCCAATCCTGGGTCCTCCTGCCATGTGGCCGATGCCTACCCCTCGGATGTTGATGGCCCCCGAGCCATCATCGCTCCCACCTTGTTGCTGCTGCTGCTGTGCCTGTGCCCTGGCTCTTGCTGCCTGCATGTCCTCCTCCTGCTGGTGTGCAGTTGTTGCGGTGGCCACCCCTGCTGGATGTCCGACTCCCGACTGTGGCGGGATGTGTCCTCCACCAGCCTGGCTGCTGGGTCAGAGGCAGCTCCACAGGGTACCCAGGTGATACATGGGTGGGAAGATGGCATAGAGGACGACTGGCACATAGGGGATTCAGGTGAGGAGGGGGTTGGCATAAGGTCCAGCATATGGAGGTATGCAGCCCTGGTGACCCGTCCCAGTAGGTCAACATGGTCAACAAGGCATCTGAGATGACCTGCAGTGTCTTCACTAAAACACTGCAGGTCACCTCGCATGCCCCGTTGACGCACCTCCATCCCAGCCAGGACAGGCTCAACCCAGTCCCGGATTGCCACGTCCACAGGGAGAGGAAGGCCCTCCCTGAAAACGGGTCTGGACGTAGGCATCCCTGCTGGTGCAGGATGATGCAGTCACAGGATCGGGGACAGGATTACACACAGGCACCTCTGAGGCGGCCTGTGCTGCCTCCTGTCCCTGCCCCTGCACTGCACCACTAGCACCAGTGGAATCCCCACCTCCAGACACTGTGTGTGTCCAATCCATGGCCTCCTCTTCCACCAAACCCACCACCAACCTGGATGACTCCATGCCATCTTCCTGCATCAGACCCTGTGGGGTCTCAGCTGCCCCTTCTGCTGCCGAGGAGTCCACCTCTGACCTCTGCCTCTTGGACATACCCTCGGCAGCTGCGGCCTGGGACGCGGCACCAGACTCCTCACTCCCTGACGAGATGACAACGTGGAAGGGGAGCCGGGCCTTGCGTCTCCGCTGGTGGTGCAATCCCTGCCTCTTTGCTCCACAGCACCCTCTCCGCCCTCTTCAGCAGTTGACGCTGCAGACAGGGAGAAATAGAACACAGGCATCAGGGCACTGTACAATGGACTGATACACACATGACAGTTGCACATGAGTGGCAGTGTAAGACTACAGACATGGCATCACACTCCCCAACACACATGTCATTTCAACTCACACACATTAGCAAATCAACAGGAATATTGCACCAGGCAGCACCATCCATACACAAACAACAGCACGAGCAGCGAAAGGTGATCCTGACATCACATGAAACACGGGGAGTGCACAACACATGCACACACGCCACCAGACTTACATGCATGTGTACATCTCCACCAACTGTCGCAGTGATGAGATCGCCATCCATGTCACATCTCGCATTCAGCCTTCTTCATGTCAGTGTCACATGCATCTATGTTGCATCACAGTTGCACACTTGTCAAATACCCCCACATGCACATGTGCATAGTGCAGATACATGCAGCATGAACCAGCATCCATGTGTGACACCACAACCATGACACAGTACATACTCATAATTCATTACATGTGTGCACCCACACATACATTTGCACAGCATGCTTACCAACACATACACCATCGATGTGTCTCACACTTGATAGGAATCACATGTGGCAGGTTCACGTCCCTGTACATATGCAGTCATACATGTCCCTACAAAGACATATGTACAACCTGCACACTCCTGGCACACCACAACATGCACAGCGTCCGATCAGTATGCATGTACACTTACCGCTCGACTCCAGATGGGTCTGCCCCTCAAAGACCTGGACGTGGAGTACTGGGCGTATGCATTCCAGGACCCTCATCTGGTTGTCGGTCAGGTGGACCCAGCACCCCTTTGCATCCGCTGCCTTCAAGAGGCGCCGGGCCTTGTTGAGGGTCCTTGACCTGAAGTCCTCTGAGCGCTTCCGGTCATGTTTGATCTCACGGACTGCCACCCCCTCCTCATTGATGGCAGTCACGATGTCCATCCAGATCCTCTTCCGTCCTTCATTGTCGGCGCACAAACTTCCAAAGAGGGCATCATACTGCTCCACCAGGACACCAACTTCCCTGGCACTGAAGCTGGTGGCCCTCTGCCTGGGGGTTGCCAGTGATGCCAGATGGTGTAGTGTCCGACATGGCAACCCCAGAGGCAGGTGTGGGTGGGCAACTGGGTCCTGGGGCTAGGCTGTGGAGCAATGATATCCCAGTCATAAGTCTTCAGTTCTAGCAGGGGTGGTCACAGCAACTGCACCTCTGGCTGACGTGCAGGCACCAAATAGCAGGGCACGTGGGCAGCAGGCAGGCAGGCAGCCGCAGATGGCAGGTGGGAGCGTGCTCGGGGTTCTGGGGGGCAGAAATATGGCCTTCTGGGCAGGAGCGTGGTCTTCCATGTGTTGTTGCGTGGCCAGCTTGATACAGAGTTATTTGGCATGTGAAAAAAGTGCACATCAGCGTGAAATTGGAGGAAAGGCCCTTAGCGCATAAGCGCGTCTGTGACGTTAGGTGCGCATGCGTTCTCCACAACACGGGTGCATAGTGAATCAGCACGTGAGAAAACTGCATGTCACCATGCTATTGGAGGAAAGGGCCGTAGCACGTAAGCACGTAAGTGATGTTTCACGTGTGGGCTGGCTTAAAAGGTACGAGTATGACACTATTTTCTTATACGTGCTTTTTGTGGAGAGCGAGCGGGTGATTCTTGTACTTCTTGTCGGTTCACACATGATTACTTCCCAATGTTTCCAGTTCGTATTCCCTGTTTCCTCAGACTGGATTCTTTTCTTCTTTTGGCGGGGGTGTTGCCAATGCGCACACGCGTGTCTTTTTCATGTTCTTTTTCAAGGCAGACGGTGAGTTGCGCACCTATTTTCCCACTGTGGTTGCCCCCGTGTGTCGCGTACCCCTTCAGAGGTAATTGTAGCTGCGTGTAACACGCGTACGCTTATTTTTGTGTTTCTGGGTGCCACAGCGTAATGCGAGTTCATTTTTCCATGCACGTGGTCTACCAGGGGTTGCGTGCCCGTGTACTTTTGTTTGTGGGGTGCCTGTGCGTTGTGTGACCCATCATGTTCCCCAAGGGGTCACAGACAGCCTTGCTAGAGCACTAGGGTACGAATTCCATCTGGTACCCTACCCCTTTCACCCCAATTGCCCAGGACAATTGTTTACTGCAACTCCCATACGCACAACAACATCAGTGCCATGGTTTGGAGGCGACCAAGCAGTAAGGGAGGCAAAGGTGGGCGTGCTCAAAGAGGTGGGTGTGGTGGGTGCGGTAGGGGACGTGGCCAGGATTTGCAGGGTGCCCCTAGAGCCCAGTGTGTGGAGGACCAATCGGGGCCACCTATGCCCCCCCCATTGGTTGTGAGAAATGTAGCTGAAACCATCCCAGCTCAGCCCTTGTTGAACCGGCCCATTTTGTCAACTGAACCGGCACAGAAGGACTCCCAGGCTGACTTCCAGGTCACCAAGTCTAAACCACGTGTGGCGGTGAAAGTTGCTGTCACCAGGCCACGTGGATCTGGGGCAGCAATGTCATCTGTTGCCCCAAGTAGCTAGGGTGAGGAGGCTGCAGGGGCAGCTGCAGCTAAATCTACCCCAGCTCTGAGTCTCCCACCCGGGACAGTGTCGGTCCAGGTCCATCACACCAACGTTGGCCCTGCCAACATCATCCTGCAGCCAATGCCTGCACCAAGACCTTTGGTCATTGTGCCCTTACGGGCTTCAAGTACCCAGTCCACCTGCGCTTCTGCCCCTACTGGCCAGAGCGGTGTAAGCCACTCAGGATCGCACCACCTTCCAAGAAGAAGAAGGGTGCTCTGGCACTACAGGCTGGAACCCCAGACACGGCTACACACACCGGCACGTCAAGGAAGCCTAGTTTCAATGATGCCGAACTTGATGCACTTGTGGCCTATGTGTTGGCACATAGCCGCAAAATGGTGGTGACTGCAGGCTGCAAGACTATGCCTGCTCAACGTAGGGCCCACTGGCAGACCATCGCGGACCACATTAGTGCCCTTGGATTTGTGAGGCGCACAGCTGATGATTGCTACAAGCGGTGGAATTACCTGAAATGCAGAGCAAAGAACAAGCTGGCTTCCAATCATGCCTCTACTCTGGTGACTGGCGGTGGGTCTCCACCAGAGGACGACCAACTCACTGAACATGAGTCTGTTGCTGGAACCTTCGTCACAGAGGAACAGATCCAAGGCGTGGGAGACCTACCAGATTATGAAGCATTGTCCGCTGAGTGCCCAAGCATGTGTGTGTTGCTTGGGCGATGTGTTCTGATTGAGTGCCAGGTGAGGGTGTGTACTCATGAGTGGTATGGGTCACCCATGTGCTTCCTCCAAACCATTCACCGGCCTTGGATTTGGGTATGACAGTATCCCTTCTGACCACAGTAGCCAATTAGCACCACATTACTGCAGTTGCCCTTGAACTGTCATCTTGCAACAACATTGTTCAAAATTTTCAGTGTTCATTCAGCCTGATTGTTTCAATCCTCCCATTTTTACAGCACATTTTTCTGCCCTAATGTCACAAATGTGACATGCTTCTGTCATAGATTACACCCCACAATGGCCCACATTTATTACCTTGTTATGGGAATGATTTGAACATTCAGACTGATTGAGTAAGGGCCTGCTCACATTAATTTGTGGGCCCTGTTTGAATGTGGAACATTACTGTTGTCTCCTGTCATGTTGAAGTGACCAACCATTGATGTATCCATCTGCCTGCCATCACTGTATAATTGAACACTGGATGTGTTGCAGTGTGTGGCACATGCGTATTTTGTCACAGTATTTTGCATTTTTCATCTCATCATGTCCATCTCACATGGATGGGTGACAGTACTCATTCACTAAGAAATGGCTGTACTTGTCAAATGAACCATGGCTATGCTACGTGCCATCTGTGTGCTGGCATGTGTCATGTATGTGTATTGGAAATGCCACTCACAGGCTAATGTGTGATGCCAGTGCTATCCAGCATGCAGCAAATGTGTTGCTTTTCCATCTTGGAGTCCTCAGTGTCTGCTTTTTGCCTCCCCTTCCAACTCATTGACAGTGCATGCATGCCAGGGTTATAGTCATGTGGGACATGTGTAATTCGTGTACTGGATCTCTGGCTTGTCAGGCCTATGTGTGTGCTATGGTGCTCATGCCTGTTTCCATTTGTTGTCTTTCATGTTTTTGCAGGTGATGACACACTTGATGCTGTTGAGGTGGAGGAGATGGTGCAGACCCAGGAGGAATCTCAGCCACAACCGTGCACCAGTGGAGGACGTGGGGTGTTGGTGGGTGAAAACCCAATCCTCCTGCAGACCATACTGTCCACGGGTTTCTCTGGGTGCACCTCGCCAGACCTCTATGATTCAGGTGCTGAATCGGACATTGAGACATATGTGCCGTTGCAGGTGAGTGTTTCTGGCAGGGATGCTGTTCTGTCCAACCCACCTGCTCCGGGGGTAGACCCCTCTATGGGGATGTCAGTGTTGGTAACTCCGGCTTTGGCGGTTACGGATGCAAGGTCACACTCCACAACATTTTCTCCTGTTCCTGGCCAGCAGATCAAAGGGGGAATGCAGTCTTGCAGCCTCAGGCAGTGCCAGCACAGAAAAGTGCAGATCGCCTTGCACCAAACAGGTAGGACATGTTGGCGTCCAACAGGGACCGACGGGTGGCACTGGAGACTCTGCGCAAAGCCATATCTGTAGAGTCACAGGGCCACAGGGAAGCCCTGAGGTTAGAACACCAGTTCCTCAGGGAGACTCTGGGTGAACTTGAGGCTTCCTGAAATTTTAGGTCAGAACAGCAGCTGGAGCAGCTCCCACGTTCACTCTCAGCAGAGCTCTAGGCAACCCGTGCGGAGATCCGGGCATCGCGCGAGGCCATGCAGGTAGAAATGCGGGCTACCGTTTGGTGCTGCATGGGAATCTCCGTACCATCATCCTCCAGAACGAAACCTTCCACACCTGCATGCTTGCTGCCATGGAGGACCATACCAGGGCTTTGCGTGGGCTGTCTCCCATAGCACGCCACCTCCTGATGTAGCAGCAGAGGGTGAAGACATCATCCACGCAGGTGGGTATTGGGGTACACCCTGTCCTCAAATCTCCTGGGTGGCCTCCCCCTGCCCCCGGTCCGCACATGGCCATTTTTGATTTTTGTATATATTTTTTTATTTTTTTTACAGTTTGTACCCTTGTGTGGCTCCCGTGGGCATCCACTGTGTATCCCAGCTGGGCACATGGAGGATTGTCCTGTCTTTGGTTTAGATGCTTGGGTTCCTGACAGACACACCCCTCCTTCTTCCCCTTTCCATCGGCTTGCAAAGGGTGTGACCAAGTGACAGTAACTTACACAGTGACATTGGTCTCCCATGAGCTGTGTGGGCAGTCTGTAGTCAAAACTGTGTGTACATCCCTAGTGGGGATTGTTGTTGGATTGAACACTGCATGGTGTATTGATATGTGCTTGTGCATCCATGTCTTTCTCCTTATTCACATGTACCTTCTTCATGTCTTCACAAGGCCGTCTCCTTTGCAGGTGCAGTTCATATTGTATGCAGTACACTGACACATTTGCCTGACAGCAACACTCTGCAGTTGGAAGGGGTTGATGTGCTGGCTTAGTCAGGTTTTGAGACTTGCACTACTTTGATTTTGTACTGTCATATTTTGCCACTGTTTCATCCTGTCTTGCTGTTTTGTGTTGCGGGTTAAGTATTTGTTCATGTGTGCTGTTTCTTATTGATTACTGGGAGCATATTGTCTGTGGCCTGTTTACATTTGGGACAGTGCACTTTGTGACACTTGTGTCATGTGTTGTGCATTCATTTGGTTGCTTTCACATTGCATGACATGCCATGGTGTGTTGGGTAGCTGAGATGGGGAGGGGTTGGGTGACATGGCACTATTTTCATGTTGTATTTTGCAAGGGGGTAGTCATTCATGCTGCATGAATGTCTGTCTTTTTGTGACACAGCATTGGTTGTCTTTAAGTAGGTAGGGATGCACACAATGTAACACTTCCAGGTGACCAATCTCAGGCTGGTATGGTTGTGACAGTTGACTGTCCCTTATGTCATCATTATTGATTGTTAGCTGGTATGTGCCAGGTATGTGTGCACTCCACAGGGGTAGGATTTTAGGTGAAGTAATTAGCCACCAGCTGGCTACGGGCTGCCTCACCACGTGCCCTTTCACCTCCCATGCGCAGCAGGCGTGCATGTGGTTGGAGTTGTGGGGGCACCACCATGTCCACCGGCAGGCCCCGGCGGGTTGCAATGTTGTGCAGGACACATGCTGCCACTATGATCCTGCACACTACTGGGGGCGCGTATAGCAGCTGCCCACCAGAGCGGTCAAGGGAGTGAAAGTGTGACTTGAGCACTCTGAATGTGCGCTCCACTATGCCCCGGGTTGCAATATGGGCTGTGTTGTATCTTACCTCAGGTGGTGTGGTGGGGTTCCAAATTGGCGTCATCATGTGGGTGCTCAGAGGATAGGCACTGTCCCCTGGAGGTGATGATGGGTATCATTAGTGGGGTTGTCACATTACTCAGTATCTGACATGCATGCATGTGCAGAGGCATTTATACTCACCAATCAGCCATGTATTACCATGCCGCCCAGCTTCTAGGTCCCGGTTTAGGGGTGACATTCTGAAAATTAAACTGTCATGGGTGGACCCTGGATAGTTGGCATATACTGAGGTGATGATTCCCTTGGCATCACATACTACCTGCACGTTGATGGAATCCCAGTGCTTGCAGTTTCTATAGATGTGCTCAGTTTCCCTGGGAGGACTTAGAGCCACATGGGTGCAATCAATGGCACCTAGCACTTTGGGGAAGTGTGCCACCCTGTAAATGTCCTGGACGGCAGCCTGCCTTCCTGCAGGTGTTCTGGGCATGTATATGTGCCTGCGGACTGAGGAGCATGCAGTCATGATGGCTAACACCTGGTGTAGGCAGCGTGACTGCGTGGCCTGTGACACCCCCCACTATGGCACTTGTCCGCTGAAATGAACCAGTAGCCAAGAAGTGCAGTACATTGAGCCCCTTTTCCAAGGGGCTCAGTGCTTGGGAGCACAGTGTGGGTGATGTGAGGTCATCCTCCCACTCACTCACCAGTTCGAGTATTATGTGTGGTGGAAACCTGTACCTCCCATACACCTGGTCATCAGGCATCCCAAAAAGGCTGGTCCTTGGTGAAAAAATGTGGGGCCTGGCTATCCTCCTCCTCCTGCGGTGTCCCACGACCACTGCTGCGAGGAACGGTACATTCATTTTAGCATCTGAGCTTGTTTGTTGTTTGCGCACACTTTTATGCTGCACGGGGCCCCATATGCCTGCTTCCTGCTGGCGTACATGTTTCGGGATTAGCGCATCTTTTTTGGCGCACGCGTTTCCCCTGTTCGATTCCATGAATACGTGTTGTAGGCGCGCTTGTGGGCGTTGCAAGCATTTACCTTCTGTACTTCCCCGCATTTTCACGTGTTGTTCCCCATTCCGCGTGTTCCGTCCCATGTTCCACCCACTTATGTTGTGTGCGCTGTGCTATGTGCGCTTTCGCTGTGCGCATAGCGCACGCCATTTAATGTCGTGTGCGCCCGCGTGCGCCACCCACGATTTTAGCGCACATCCCAGGATTTACACGCGCACTCACTTCCATGAATAGATGTGCGTGGCTTTGGCACGCTTGTGCTGCGATTTTCACGCTTGCGCTGCGATTTTCACGCTTGTGCTGCCATTTTCAGCGCACATTAATTCCATGAATCGGCCTGATAGTGTTGAGGGCTGGTGGTCACAAATGCACAATAGCACGAACAAAAAACTGGTGATTGCTCTCACACTATTCTTGAAACAACTCGAAAGCAAAGGAAGTACCGTAAAGAACGTCACAAAAGAAATAAGTAGCATGGCCAGTACCCTGCTCCTGTAGACAAAGCAAAAGGTCAACTGCAAAATTGAAAGTAACAATAGCAAAAATGGACTTGAATTATAGTATTTTTTAAATGTTTACGTGTCGTTAAAAGTTTCTATTTAATGGAGATATTTTTCAAAAGTTTGTAATAAACTAGTTGAAAAAAAAAAAGAAGTAGATGTTAGAGGAGTTAAGAGCGGGAGAAAGAGGGAATGCAAGAATGTGAGAGGAAGAAGAGAGGAAAATGGGAGACTAGAAAAGAGCAGGGAGAAGGGAGGAAGGAGGTCGGTGGGAAGGAGAGGGTAAGGAAGAGCAGGAGTAAGAGCTGAGAGTAGAGGGGTAGGGAGGAGGAAAGGAAACGTTGGGTGTTAGAGAGGTGAGTGGAAGAGCGAAAGGAAGGGTAGAAGGGAGAAGAGGACTTCACTTACAGCCATTAATGGTTTTAACAGCAAGAAATCTTTTCTGCCAGCCAATTTGGACGATAATATGTATTATATGTATTCCAATGGTTTCATTTATATCAATGGTGGGTATGGGTCAGGCACATCAAATGAGTATATGTGAACTAACAGAAAGGCCCGCAGCAGACTTGACTATATTTGTAATCCTTGCTTCACTAAGCTTATCAACTGTTGTCTTGCACACACTCATACTCTGCTTAATGACCACTTGATTTTGAATTTTTCGTTTGATCTACAAGGCAGTCATATTGAAAATGTAAATTACCTTAAAGGTTCTTTCATGTTAATGTTTCTAGCAATAGAATTTGTTGGACCTAAAAAATGTTGATAGATTAAATGACTAACTCCACCGGGATCTTACATCCCTTGTTATTTTGGAAGACTTAAACACAGCAGATATCATTAGTTTACTTCAGAAGTATGCAACTAGATTTGGAGTTGTGCTTATTGGGAGAACTGCCTGTTCTAATATTTTGAAGGTCTATGATACCTGCATCGCAACTAGGACAAAAGAAATGCATAGACAATTGCAGGACATTATAAAATTGTATCAGGTGGGGCGCATTGACTTTCATGACAAGACAGGGCAGATAAAAAATATTCGTACACAATACAAGGACTGGATTACGAATTATAAATACTCTACCCGAACTGCTAAATACCAGCTCCTCAATAATGTCTTTAGGACACAGGACACTAAGAAGTTCTGTTTACTCTTTAGAAAGTTTGCTTGTCTCATTAAAAAGAAGTTAACTTGATTAATGATAAAACATGGACTAATTCTATTATGAACATTGACAGTGAGTTTATGATATGATATGATATGGCCTTTATAACGCACCTTTGCACAAGTGCTTCAAGGCACGACGAGGCAAGGGAGGGGAACAAAGGGAGGACAAACAACGATCCTACTAGGCCAGGTGTCATTCAGATTGCGCAAGTGCATGGGAAGGGGGGGAACAATGCAATAAAAGAAGATAACAATAAGTAAGTAACGGCCAGCATGTGGCAAATGCAGTACAAGATGATAACAATAAGTGAGTAGTGGCCAGCATGTGGCAAGTGCAAGGGTAAGTGTGGACAACAGGTGTCAGGGGCTGGTAGGGGGACTGTAGGGATATAGAAACAGCCCCCAAGTGCGGAGGTTGCTAGGGGGGCAGTGCAGGTGTGAGATGCTGACAGGGGAGGGACCTGGGCCCAAGATCAGAGGGTGTCCAGGTAGCCAGTGTAGTTCAGGTTTCAGCTAGGAGAACAACAGAGGAGAGGAGGTGAAAAGGCAGAAGCAAAGAAAAAGGTTTTGAGGTGCTTGCGGAACCAGAGATGGTTCTCCTCAAGTTCAAGGGGGGAGGAAGGCTGTTCCAGATGGAGGCACCAGCTGAAGAAAGAGATCTACCACCAACTTGCTTGGAGAAGCGACTGACCCTGAGGGCGTTGGAGGTGGATGAGCGAAGAGCTTGAGAAGGAAGATATTTAGGAAGAGAGAGTTGGAGGTATTGAGGACCCAGGCCCCAGAAGGCCTTGTGGATGATGCAGAGAGTTTTTAACTTAATCCCCGCAGCCACTGGGAGCCAGTGCAGCGAATTCAGTCCTGGAGAGATACGATCCCTGGGCTTGAGGGCAAGGACAAGTCTCGCAGTCCTGTTTTGGAAAAGTTCCAGAGGGTGGAGAGTAGAAGCAGGCAGATTTAGAAAGATGCAGTTGCAATAGTCCAGCCTAGAGGGAACCAGAGCTCTGGAGAAGTGAGCTTCTGGTGGAAGGAGAGGAAGGGAAGAATACCTCTGAGGAGGTGCAGCTGGTAGTGTGACTTCTTAGAGATGTCTGAGATGTGAGGAGAGAAGGAGAGTGAGGAGTCGAAGATGACCCTGAGGTTTTTAGCCTTGAAGGTGGGAGCAGGAAGAGGGCCAAGAGAGGCAGGCCAGAGAGCTACAGGGAAGGGAGGAGCCGGTGTGCTGATGAGGAGAATCTCAGTCTTACTGGCATTAAGGCAGGGGTCATTTGCGGCACACCGCTCCTGGATAGCAGGACAGACAGTCAGAGATGAGGGAAGGAGAGGAGGAGGCCGAGGGTAGCCTGACAATTAGCTGGGTGTCATCTGCATAGCACTGAAAGTTGGGGCATAGAGTGGTGATCCGGTGGGCAAGGAGTTCCAGGTACTGGTTGAAAAGCCAGAGCGAGAGGATAGACCCCTGGGGGACACCACAGGTACAGAAAAAGATAGCGGAGAGGAAGGAGCCAAGCTGGACCTGGGAGGGTCAGTTAGAGAGGAAGGAAGTCAGCCATGCCAGAGATTGACTAGTGATACCCAGGTTATCACGGAGAAAGTTGAGCAGTATGGCATGGTTGGAGGCAGGATGGAGGTTGAAGAAAATAGTTCCAATATAATTGCTTTGACTGACCAACTCCCTATCAACATTAGCCAGATTACTGAGGAGGAGGTTTATGTCATTATCATGAAGCTTAAGCCTTCCAGAGCTCCAAGGCCAGACCGTCTCTAGAATATTGTATTTAAGAGAGACCCTACTTTATCAGCAGGAATATTGAGCAGGCTCTTTAAAAAGATAATAAGTGATGGGATTATCCTTCGATCTTGGTGGCAATCCATTCTAATTCCCATCCACAAAAAAGGCCCCAGAGGCATACTGGCTAACTATAGGCTTCTCGCTATGACTAAGGCTGCTAGTAAGATACGCTGCAACTTTTTGCTTAAAGAAATTCGGGACTGGGCATCATTTCATACTGTAATTTCCAGATTTCAGACTGGCTTGTGTCAAAATATGGGGACCGTACATAATATATGGGAAGTACAATGTCTTTGCAAAAGACAATGAATGGGGTCACACCTCTTTATATATGGCGTTCATCGATTTTTCTACCGCATTTCACTGTGTAGTTTATCCTTTACTTTTGCAGAAATTGACTAAGTGGGGTTTGTCACTTTGGCTGGTCAATATAATATTCATTAATTCATTCATTTTGTAATTTGTATAGCGCCTTTTACCATAATTATGGTCCCAACTCATTGTTGTTTGAACGCCCTTGGAGGAACTGGAGTAAAAGAATCTGGGAGAATTGGGAGGTGCTATTATGCGTGTGTGCATTTCAACCATTAAAGTTATGTGAGGGTGGTCAAGGCCCTGCTAGTCACCCATGTCTGAATGGAATGGAATGCGTAAGGGCACAGCACAGGTATACTATGAACTAAAGGGGGAGGATTGTGTTTAAGGAGCTTTTCATTAAAAGTAACATCATGCTTATGATAGAGGTGTTGTGCAAAAGTGTATGTGTTATGTGTGAGTGCAGGGTGTGTGGAGTGAGCTCCTGGCTTCCTCTAAATTACGAAGGTGCAGTGTGCGGGAGGACAAAATTGGTTAGCTGTGCAAATAACAATGTCTACATCCCGTAGTACATCTATGTGCAACGAGCAGTGCTACGTTTCACAGACAGTCTATGTGCTAGCTGATTGCATAATACTCACCCTCCTACGATTGCGAAACAGTCTGCCCTTTTCATGATTACATGTTGCGGCCCACCCTTCTGTGCTTTGGAGTTGCGTGCAGTGCCAACCACGAGTGAGGGATCCAAAGTGCCTTGACTGTCCTCCTGGACAAGCAGACTGATTTTCCCAAGGTGCATTATGCGTACAATGCATTGCCCACTCTCCAAGCCCATATGAGTGTAATAGCCAGCCCACTGTCAGGATTCTTTCCAAGTGCACGTCTAGAATACGTTCATGAGTTCTCCGTGTTGTTGGTGGCTCCCAAGGAGGGGTAGGAGGTAGCAGAGCAAAGTGGATGAAAGGAGAGACGATGCTATTAGCTGACAGAGGGACAGATGGGGTGAGTATGCAGGGGTGGTGACTGCTGGGTGAAGCTTGTGTAGGAGAGGGGGGAGTGGACACAGGGAAGCAGTGGTATCAGGAAGTTGGTGGGAACAGCTAGGTTTCGAGGGGTTTCCTAAAGACCAGGTGAAACCCCTTTGAGGCGGAGAGCGATTGGGGAGGGAGTTCCAGAACGTGGTGCGAGGACGAAGAAACAGGCACCTCCTAATCTGGAGAACTTGAATGGGGGACTACCATGAGGTGTGCAGAGCCTGATCTGAGGGTTCTAGTGGGGCGGTAGCATGTGAGCTTGTTTTGGAGGAATTCTGGGCCTTTCTTGTGAATGGCACGGTGGATAATGCACATGGCTTTGAAGGAGGCTCGTCGACTGATGGGCATCCTGTGAAGTGTCCTGAGTGCGGGGGGAAATATGTTCTCTGAGGAAAAGTGTGAAGAGGAGCCTTGCTGTGGAGTTTTAATGTTGGAGATTTCTGAGTCAGTATGATCAGGGGGAGATGGTTTTGACACCGCAGGAGGTTGCTAGGGCATTCACTTAATATTATGAGCACTTATACCACGCACATATCCCACAGAAAGGGCACACAAAGTGGTACATTCCTATGGCCTCCAAAAACTGAATGCTCAACAGAAACCGAGTTTGGAGTCAGAATCAACAAAGAGGGATATTATCAACAAAGAATCAACAAAGAGGGATATTAAGCACCAATATAAAGACCACAGAGGGATTAAAGCAAGGGTGCATTTTGGCTGCTACCCGGACTAACTTATATGTAGCTGATGTGGTCCAATGTGTAGAATTATTACACAATTGTCCTCCCAAAATAGACAAATATTTAGTACCTTGTCTATGTTACACAGACAATACTATTTATTTTAGATCAAACACCATTGAGACTACAAAGATCACTTAGGGCTTTGTCAAAATATGTCAGGGAATACAATTTAAAAATGAATATGTCAAAGACCAAAATTATGATGATTACTCATAATAAAAAAATTAAAAAAATGGATTTGGACCTTAGATGGCTCCCATATTAGTGTTTTCCAAGAATATATATATCTTGGAGTACTATTGGCTACTAAAGAAGTTTCAGAGAAGCTTAGTGATTTTAATCCTCCTAACGTTTTGTGCCATGTTACAATGATTAGAAATGTTATTAGAGTTAAAGGTGGCCATTCTTTAGAAAGCCTACTCCAGATCTACAGAACCTGTATAGTTCCAGGAGTGGTATATGGTTTGGAGACATATAGCAATCTCCACTTGAAGTGACATAACTTGTTTGAAGGAAAATTATGGAGATAGTCTTCTTGTATATCCATAGAGGTTATAAGAATGGAACTAGGCCTGATTTCTCTGGAGACTATTGTAAAAATTAATTGTGGTCTATTACATTTCAAGATCCTGAAGGATTCTGAAGGTACATTATTTTCATTATTTACTACCATGTGCCACAAATATCCCAATTGTAATACGATTATGTACGATTTTGTCTCTGTGTGCTTGGAGTTTCACATTATTATTGGTTGGACAAATGATTTAAAGTTAAATTATTATGAATTTAAGAAACAATTAACGAAAAGGGTGCAGATATGGGGTTGCATCAACAGCATTGATTATATATTGTCTACAAAGGTGTATGCCGATTATTCAAAACCAAGGTTTCCATTTTTGAAGCCATTTGACGATGTCATTTATACTGTTGATGTATATTTGAGAAAATTCATTATGAAATTGAGGTTTAACATCTTACATATGTTAGTCGTATTAGGACAGTATAAAAGTTTACCTGTGCAATGTTGTCAATGTAGACTATGTGGAAAGGCTCCTGGAACTTTCAGACACTCGTTAATGCAATGCACATCACTTGAAGCACGTTATGTTCTGAATGACTAAAATGATGTTATTGATATTGGTAATATCATCATCAAACAACTTTATTCGGCCTGAAAGGCCATCCAAGTGCAAAAAACATTCTAATACATGATTACAAAAAGACACATCAAAGAAAAAACAACAAGACCGTGCAGAAGACTGGGCCCTCCTTTAGTGCCCCCAAACAGATCTTTTGCCCAATGATCAGGAACTATCCTCCCCTTCCCTCTGGTAGCTCCGATAGCCCCTCGGGCCCAGCGCAGTAAAATTTGCATCTGAAAGGGGACTAAAACTAGAGGGGACTCCTGCGGGGTACACAGGGGCAGATATGGGAGGTGATGCCACTTTTTCCTGCCCGCCGGTGGCCGTTGCATTTGTCCAATACGTCCATTGCCAAATGGGCATCTGCAAAAACTAGTTTGACAATAGCACTCCAACAGAGAACCCCTGGACACAAACCTACACTCCCCCACCGCCCGCACCCAATGTAGACATTTATACCGCAGGGAGTCCCTTGGTTCTCTTGTGCCAGACGAAAGATTTGGGACACCATGAAGAAGGACTGCAGAACTACTACAGCCTTCAGATGTGTGATGCCCCGACCAAGGCCTTCCCTGACCAAGGGTTATGGCACCAACCCGCCACTCCACTGGGCGCATGTTTTCCTGGGCTCTCCCCACGGGGTTCCGCAAAATGGGGGCTTAGCCGTTGAGACTAGGTCAGTGGTCTCCCTCCGTAAGGGTAGCAATGATGGAAGACCTACCTCTGGTCGACTCCTCATGGATGGGAGAGTCTTGACCACCAGAGCCGGGGACGGGCAGCTCATCGAGGGATGAATCCCTTTGTCAAACACAAGATTCGGCCGCCCTGTGCCAGACCCTGCTAAACTCTATCCTTCCCTACCCGTACCTTCCTCCCCCCTGTCCACCCGCAACCCCTTAATCAAGAATAGTACGAGGTTTTTAATCTCGGCCATCTCCGATAACAAAAGATGACAGGGACAGCCTGGCAGAGTTCCAAAAACTGGGGAAGGTGGGGCTGGTAGACAGTGATCTCATTTAGGGCGGGGGTTAGAAACCTAAAGAGGGCTATGACGGAGGAAGGAGCTGGCCCCCGCAGGATAATCAGATGCAGGCTCACTCCCGGTTCTGGAGGAGAGGCTGGACTTCTCTCCCCCTTGCAAGCCATCTGACCGCAAGGCCCCAGAATCCAAAGACATGGGCACTGGTGGAACGGGGGAGTGGGCTTCAGCTTCATGGAGAGCCAGTGCCGACAGTGGGGCTGTGACATCATGGTTTAGACCAGAAGATGGATGGAGAGGGTCCAGCGACACAAACGGAGACAGAGGTGGAGCCAAAGAAGGGGCCAACGACACATGCCCTCCAGTCAGTTTCGAAATGCCCATTGAGATCCTCTCACAGCCATTAGCCAAGGTAGACAGAAGTCTGTCTATGGCCACACAGTCAAGACCCCCTGCAGCGGTTAGCAGGTTGACAGATGTCCCAAGTTCCTCCAGAAAGGTGCTTGCAGAGCCCGTCGTAGGGAGAGGGAGTGAAATACACCACAGGAGCTCCCATAGGGCCATGGTGGGGGTCCCACCTGTGGGCTGGAGGAGCAGGGTAGCTTGGGCGTGAACTTCCCTGAGTCCCCCACTTTAGCACAAGCAGTGGCCAAGCAGGACTGCACAGGTGCTCCATTCCAGCAAAAGCTCCCAGTACAAACTCCCTCCCCCTGCATGGCTCCCAGTGCTTTATTCGATGTGCCTCCCCTCAGCCTTCTGCTCATAATAGGCTTCCGGTGTCCCAGTGGAATGCCCTGAAGACTCGCTAAGAGGGAGGTTTGGAGAGGTAGAGGGGGGAGAAAGGGGAGGAAATGGCTTCTCCTTCCGTGGCTCCAATAGCGACATCCCGGAGAAGGCCAACCATGATGCAGCCTGAGAAGAGAGGGGGTAGAGAGAGGGCTTAGGGCCTTACAGAACAGTTCCAGGTGGGAAAAGAGGGCCTCAACACTCAAAGTTGGGACTGATGGGCTGTTTGGGCTGCTGCGCCGGACCTTGAGCACATGTAGGAGAGTAGTTGAGTCCGAGCCCCAATGCTGAACGCTGTAGGCTTTTTGCCCCCCCCCACAGTAGTTGCCTCAGCCTCATCTCAAAGGCTGGGTCACACTCCAAGGTCCAGGGGGCACACCCCCACTAGTCCACGAACACCCCGACGGGACGCCAACACCCTGCACCCTTGTCCCGTGGGCTTCACCCAGGCGGGCAGAAGCGGCATCAGAAGTAGAGGAAGGGGGCGTGGCCAAGAATGCCACGGTATGGAGGCCCTCCTGGGCCAGTTCACAGAGGAAGGCTGGAGTGGGACCCAACAACCCCGTGCCCTTGTCCCGCGGGCTTCATCATTGAATATCATTGAAGCCCAGTTTTGGGCCCAGCTTTTGTGGCAGAGTCAAAAGTTTTTTAAAAAGTTGATTTTTAATGTATGGAGACAAATAGGACCCCTTTTAACTCAAAATGAACTGTAATGCAATAGTGTTGTATATAGATCGTTATAAGAGAAACTAAGGATGACACAGTTGAATTTATCTTCTCCATTATATTAAAGTTTTATATTGATATAAGTATGAGAATAATATTTTTATTAGAATGACGCTATTAATATGTTAATGATTGTTATGTGATATGTACATTCTAAGTGTTAAGGTTATTTGTAACCAAATACACCATAAAAAGAAAGAAAAATATGTATGATAATCATACTAACGAATTTTATAACCTTGGTTAATGAACGTTATAATCCATTAAATTGCCATTACAAAGGCTATTATGAAATTACTGCCAAGCAACTTCTGGCCCTAAATGTTTTTCAAACAATGTTAGTGTGGTGGTGAAACCATCTTACAATCTATGTGATTTGTGACATGAGGAGGAAGTATTATGTCAGAGAAGCATACCATCAATAACGTGATTTGCTCTGTTACTTCTCTATGTCTCATGTTCCAACATGGAAATTCAATAGTGTTTTTAAAACCAACTTCGATCTTTGGTTGGAATAAGGCCTAATATCAAGAGAGGAGAGCACATTTCATTCTGCAGAATTTCACACCATCCACACATTCTCCCTCTTACTAAAACTAGACAAATCATGAGTTTGCTGTACTATTTGACCTATAGTCAGTTGAATAGGTACATTCAAAGAACCACTGCCTAATTTTGTTGACAACTTTTTATTTCCATGTGCAAGCAATCTTACATCATGTATTAAGGATACATGAACCACATTAAATAGATTAAATGGTGTTCACAGAATGAAGATTACTTCTTAGTCATGTTAAATATTACACTGTTATGCAAAGTTTCTCCTCACAGACTTGGCATCAGGGCAGTGGAATATTTCTTTAGAAATTGATCAGTCAATCTATTTGAGCACACTACGATGCTCATTGAAATTATTTACTTTGTGTTTATGTATAAATATGTTATTTGAGGTCCCAAAAAGATTTACTTGCATTTGTTGATTTTGTTAACAGTAATAACCTGATCTGTTTTTACCTTAACTTATGGTGAACATTCCATAGATGTTCTGGCTCTTAAATGTACATTCCGGCTGGTGATGTAACTACTATAATATGTAGGAAACAACAGCCAGAAATTCAATCCTTCATGCTAATTCAGCACATCCCCCTGGAAATATCAAAAACATGTGAGCATTGAGACATTGTTCATGGAACAAAGATTGTACACAAACATATGAACACACAATGCCCCATTATCAACAAAGAGGCTAAAAATCAAACTGTAGATGATGTTTCTCATCTGCACCGTTGGAGACGGCAGGAGCCCCTCCTGCTCCAGCCCACAACATCAGCTGCTGCCACTTAGACGACACCGGCATCTACTCTGCACAACATCCAAGCCGCTGCAGGTGAGCCCAAATATCGTGCACAGATGATCCGGGTCCCCTTATCTGAACCTTCAGCTCCATCTCCATGCTGATTCCAGCCCATTTGGGCTTTCTGCACCGTTTGTGTAATTCATCGTGAGCCAGCCTTCGCATAAAATGGCCACTCCGAAGCCCAAACTGGGCTTGTGTAGCTGTGTTGCCTAGCAACGCTGCCTTCTAATTGCGGAGAATCCGCTGGCAGGCGGAAGCCGGCCCTCTTTTGGGAAGTCCCACGAGAGGTAAGGCCCTGTTTACCCCTGAAACCATCATTCTCATCTGCACCGTATGAGAGGGCAAGAGCCCCTCCTGCTCCAACCACAACATCAGCTGCTGCCACTTTGACGATGCCGGTATCCACTCTGCACGACATCCAAGCCGCTGCAGTTGAGCACAACATCGTGCACAGATGATCCGGCTCCCCTTATCTGAAACTCCAGGCTCCATGCTGATTTCAGCCCAGTTGGGCTTTCTGCACCGTTCGTGTAATTTATCATGAACCAGCCTTCCCATAAAATGGCCGTTCTGAAGCCCGAACTGGGCTTGTGTAGCTGTGTTGCCTAGCAACGCCGCCTTCTAATTGCAGTGCATCCGCCGGCCCTCTCGTGGGAATGCCCATGAGAGGTAAGGCCATGTTTGCCCCTGTTCGCCACAGGGCGCAGAGGGCTCACGGGCGCAACACCTCTCTCACCACCTGTGCCCTAGAACCTGCTGCTGCCACAGAATCAACCGATCTCACCTCGCCATTCCTACAGTAAAATACGGACCTCTACACAGTCATCCGTGAGTACACCTCTCCATGAACTACCGCACCTGGAATGCATTCCCTCTTACTCCAGGCTGCCACACTCACCCACAATGTCAATCTGACACAGGCTGTCTAAATACTGCTGAGCGTTCGTAAATACGATCTTTGATGCCATAATTTCTGCGTTCGCCAAAATTTGCAGTGCATGCTGAGATATCTGTGTCTTCCTTACAGCCGCCATTATACTCCAGGCGGCCTTTACTACTTAAAAATGGCCGACTGAAATATTCTGAATGTAGCTTCTGTCCCCATCTGGCTGAAACTGCAGTGACATCGACACTTGGTAAAATCCTGCACCCCCTCCAATTTGACTCTTCCCCGAATTAGCTACATGCTCCTCCGAAGTGCGATGTAAGTCTCCCCCTCAACATACAATCTATGCCTGCCAAACACAGTGCAATACTGTAACATGCCGCCTTGCTTTTGATTTATCTTGCCCCTACCTGTACTTATCTGCATAGCCTAGCCGCATTATCCTAAACCTGCAGGCATATACATTTTGCACTCCTTTGCCCGGAACTTGTATGTACTGCTCTGCCCCTTGCATCCCAGTTATTAAACTGCCTCCTC
Organism: Ambystoma mexicanum; assembly: GCF_040938575.1. Taxonomy (NCBI): domain Eukaryota; kingdom Metazoa; phylum Chordata; class Amphibia; order Caudata; family Ambystomatidae; genus Ambystoma; species Ambystoma mexicanum. The sequence continues at coordinate 1,052,151,574 of NC_090937.1, read as the reverse complement.
TTCATTGCACATATCTTTCTGCGCCAGCACACTAAAATGTGGGGCTTTATATCCCATCCCCACCGCACAACGTGCTCTCATTAATGCTGCCCAAACACTCTGGCATTTGCCACAACTATCTGCTAGTTCTTCCTAATGTGACCTTGCTGCCTACAATACTGTATTAAATGCAATTTACCAATTATCGTTATTCAGCCCTGATGACTGGCTGAACTTATCATAAAGTCCCACTTTCCTGTAGCCTCATCCAGATAGCCAACCCACGAGATAGATGATTGTATTGCACCCTTCCATAATATGGTGCCCAGTGTGTCCCTAGCCTACTCTGCCTGCGCCACTATACCTAGACCATTGCACCTATGCTCATGATAGTTCACAGTGCTTATGTTCAACATAGCCTTCCGCGATTACATTGCATTTTTCCCATTGTGACTATATTGGTTTCAGCCGACTGAATATTTTTAATTTAGACCAGTGTGATTACACTGATCTTAGCCTTCTATGATTACTCTGAACCTAGCCCACTGTGATTAAATTGCATTTTGCCCATTGTGACCATACTGGCTTCTGCCTACTGTGATTATTTTTAATTTAGACTAGTGTGATTACACTGATCTTAGCCTTCTACGATTACTCTGAACCTAGCCCACTGTGATTGCATTGCATTTTGCACATTGTGACCATATTGGCTTCTGCCTACTGTGATTATTTTTAATTTAGACTATTGTGATTACACTGATATTAGCCTTCTATGAATATTCTGAACCTAGCCTACTGCGATTACATTGCACTTAGCCCTTCGTGACCACATTGATCTTAGCCTACTCTGCCTACGTTTGCTAAACTATCCCATTGTGCCTATGTTCAGATCAGCCTACAGCAAACGACATTGAATCTAGTCTACTGTGTTTATAGCGAATTTAACCTATGGCAACAATACTGAATTCAGCCTACTCCACCCAAGTTTAATCTAACCCCTGCGAACCACTGAGCTGTAGAAATCCGTAGCCTACCTGAAGTTAGCTTGAGCCAGCCTGTGCTACGAGGATCTAGCTCCAGCCCATCTTACATAATCCATTGTAGCCACCACTAACTGCCCTACAATGTATGTCAGCAATAATTTTCTATTATCTGTACCACTGCTACTCTTACAAACAATCCTGATAACTATGGATCAAATCAAATATGCACCTTGCCCCACTTTGAACAGAAACATCAGGCTTCGAGCTAGACTCCTGTCCTTCTACGAACCTAAAATAACTTGTAACACCTACTTGAACAGCCGTACCCACCATAAACTTACTACGCTACATACGGCACAAGCCCACATGCAAACTAGGACAAAAGAAATGCATAGACAATTGCAGGACATTATAAAATTGTATCAGGTGGGGCGCATTGACTTTCATGATAAGACAGGGCAGATAAAAAATATTCGTACACAATACAAGGACTGGATTACGAATTATAAATACTCTACCCGAACTGCTAAATACCAGCTCCTCAATAATGTCTTTAGGACACAGGACACTAAGAAGTTCTGTTTACTCATTAGAAAGTTTAGTTGCTTGTCTCATTAAAGAGAAGTTAACTTGATTAATGATCAAACATGGACTAATTCTATTATGAACATTGACAGTGACAGTGAGTTTATGATATGATATGATATGGCCTTTATAACGCACCTTTGCACAAGTGCTTCAAGGCACGACGAGGCAAGGGAGGGGAACAAAGGGAGGACGAACCTACTAGGCCAGGTGTCATTCAGATTGCGCAAGTACATGGGAAGGGGTTGGGAACAATGCAATAAAAGAAGATAACAATAAGTAAGTAACGGCCAGCATGTGGCAAATGCAGTACAAGATGATAACAATAAGTGAGTAGTGGCCAGCACGTGGCAAGTGCAAGGGTAAGTGTGGACAACAGGTGTCAGGGGCTGGTAGGGGGACTGTAGGGATATAGAAACAGCCCCCAAGTGCGGAGGTTGCTAGGGGGGCAGTGCAGGTGTGAGATGCTGACAGGGGAGGGACCTGGGCCCAAGATCAGAGGGTGTCCAGGTAGCCAGTGTAGTTCAGGTTTCAGCTAGGAGATCAGCAGAGGAGAGGAGGTGAAAAGGCAGAAGCAAAGAAAAAGGTTTTGAGGTGCTTGCGGAACCAGAGATGGTTCTCCTCAAGTTCAAGGGGGGAGGAAGGCTGTTCCAGATGGAGGCACCAGCTGAAGAAAGAGATCTACCACCAACTTGCTTGGAGAAGTGACTGACCCTGAGGGAGTTGGAGGCGGATGAGCGAAGAGCTTGAGAAGGAAGATATTTAGGAAGAGAGAGTTTGAGGTATTGAGGACCCAGGCCCCAGAAGGCCTTGTGGATGATGCAGAGAGTTTTTAACTTAATCCCCGCAGCCACTGGGAGCCAGTGCAGAGATTTCAGTCCTGGAGAGATAGGATCCCTGGGCTTGAGGGCAAGGACAAGTCTTGCAGTCCTGTTTTGGAAAAGTTCCAGAGGGTGGAGAGTAGAAGCAGGCAGATTTAGAAGATGCAGTTTCAATAGTCCAGCCTAGAGAGAACCAGAGCTCTGGAGACAGTGAGCTTCTAGTGGAAGGAGAGGAAGGGAAGAATACCTCTGAGGAGGTGCAGCTGGTAGTGTGACTTCTTAGAGATGTCTGAGATGTGAGGAGAGAAGGAGAGTGAGGAGTCGAAGATGACCCTGAGGTTTTTAGCCTTGCAGGTGGGAGCAGGAAGAGGGCCAAGAGAGGCAGGCCAGAGAGCTACAGGGAAAGAGGGAGCCGGTGTGCTGATGAGGAGAATCTCAGTCTTACTGGCATTAAGGCAGTGGTCATTTGCGGCACACCGCTCCTGGATAGCAGGACAGACAATCAGAGATGAGGGAAGGAGAGGAGGAGGCCGAGGGTAGCCTGAAAATTAGCTGGGTGTCATCTGCATAGCACTGAAAGTTGGGGCATAGAGTGGTGATGCGGTGGGCAAGGAGTTCCAGGTACTGGTTGAAAAGCCAGAGCGAGAGGATAGACCCCTGGGGGACACCACAGGTACAGAAAAAGATAGCAGAGAGGAAGGAGCCAAGCTGGACCTGGGAGGGTCAGTTAGAGAGGAAGGAAGTCAGCCATGCCAGAGCTTGACCAGTGATACCCAGGTTATCACGGAGAAGGTTGAGCAGTATGGCATGGTTGGAGGCAGGATGGAGGTTGAAGAAAATAGTTCCAATATAATTGCTTTGACTGACCAACTCCCTATCAACATTAGCCAGATTACCGAGGAGGAGGTTTATGTCATTATCATGAAGCTTAAGCCTTCCAGAGCTCCAAGGACAGACCGTCTCTAGAATATTGTATTTAAGAGAGACCCTACTTTATCAGCAGGAATTTTGAGCAGGCTCTTTAAAAAGATAATAAGTGATGGGATTATCCTTCGATCTTGGTGGCAATCCATTCTAATTCCCATCCACAAAAAAGGCCCCAGAGGCATACTGGCTAACTATAGGCTTCTCGCTATGACTAAGGCTGCTAGTAAGATACGCTGCAACTTTTTGCTTAAAGAAATTCGGGACTGGGCATCATTTCATACTGTAATTTCCAGATTTCAGACTGGCTTGTGTCAAAATATGGGGACCGTACATAATATATGGGAAGTACAATGTCTTTGCAAAGGCAATGAATGGGGTCACACCTCTTTATATATGGCGTTCATCGATTTTTCTACCGCATTTCACTGTGTAGTTTATCCTTTACTTTTGCAGAAATTGACTAAGTGGGGTTTGTCACTTTGGCTGGTCAATATAATATTCATTCATTCATTTTGTAATTTGTATAGCGACCTTTACCATAATTATGGTCCCAACTCATTGTTGTTTGAACGCCCTTGGAGGAACTGGAGTAAAACAATCTGGGAGAATTGGGAGGTGCTATTATGCGTGTGTGCATTTCAACCATTAAAGTTATGTGAGGGTGGTCAAGGCCCTGCTAGTCACCCATGTGTGAATGGAATGGAAAGCGTAAGGGCACAGCAGAAGTATACTATGAACTAAAGTGGGAGGATTGTGTTTAAGGAGCTTTTCATTAAAAGTAACATCATGCTTATGATAGAGGTGTTGTGCAAAAGTGTATGTGTTATGTGTGAGTGCAGGGTGTGTGGAGTGAGCTCCTGGCTTCCTCTAAATTACGAAGGTGCAGTGTGCGGGAGGACAAAATTGGTTAGCTGTGCAAATAACAATGTCTACTTCCCCTGGTACATCTATGTGCAACGAGCAGTGCTATGTTTCACAGACAGTCTATGTGCTAGCTGATTGCATAATACTCACCCTCCTACGATTGCGAAACAGGCTGCCCATTTCATGATTACATGTTGCGGCCCACCCTTCTGTGCTTTGGAGTTGCATGCAGTGCCAACCACGAGTGAGGGATCCAAAGTGCCTTGACTGTCCTCCTGGACAAGCAGACTGATTTTCCCAAGGTGCATTATGCGTACAATGCATTGCCCACTCTCCAAGCCCATATGAGTGTAATAGCCAGCCCACTGTCAGGATTCTTTCCAAGTGCACGTCTAGAATACGTTCATGAGTTCTCCGTGTTGTTGGTGGCTCCCAAGGAGGGGTAGGAGTTAGCAGAGCAAAGTGGATGAAAGGAGAGACAATACTATTAGCTGACAGAGGGACAGATGGGGTGAGTATGCAGGGGTGGTGACTGCTGGGTGAAGCTTGTGTAGGAGAGGGGGGAGTGGACACAGGGAAGCAGTGGCATCAGGAAGTTGGGGGGAACAGCTAGGTTTCGAGGGGTTTCCTAAAGACCAGGTGAAACCCCTTTGAGGCGGAGAGCGATGGGGGAGGGAGTTCCAGAACGTGGGTGCGAGGACGGAGAAACCGGCACCTCCTAATCTGGAGAACTTGAATGGGGGACTACCATGAGGTGTGCAGAGCCTGATCTGAGGGTTCTAGTGGGGCGGTAGCATGTGAGCTTGTTTTGGAGGAATTCTGGGCCTTTCTTGTGAATGGCACGGTGGATAATGCACATGGCTTTGAAGGAGGCTCGTCGACTGATGGGCATCCTGTGAAGTGTCCTGAGTGCGGGGGGGAAATATGTTCTCTGAGGAAAATTGTGAAGAGGAGCCTTGCTGTGAAGTTTTAATGTTGGAGATTTCTGAGTCAGTATGATCAGTGGGAGATGGTTTTGACACCGCAGGAGGTTGCTAGGGCATTCACTTAATATTATGAGCACTTATACCACGCACATATCCCACAGAAAGGGCACACAAAGTGGTACATTCCTATGGCCTCTAAAAACTGAATGCTCAACAGAAACCGAGTTTGGAGTAAGAATCAACAAAGAGGGATATTATCAACAAAGAATCAACAAAGAGGGATATTAAGCACCAATATAAAGACCACAGAGGGATTAAAGCAAGGGTGCATTTTGGCTGCTACCCGGACTAACTTATATGTAGCTGATGTGGTCCAATGTGTAGAATTATTACACAATTGTCCTCCCAAAATAGACAAATATTTAGTACCTTGTCTATGTTACACAGACAATACTATTTATTTTAGATCAAACACCATTGAGACTACAAAGATCACTTTGTCAAAATATGTCAGGGAATACAATTTAAAAATGAATATGTCAAAGACCAAAATTATGATGATTACTCATAATAAAAAAATTAAAAAAATGGATTTGGACCTTAGATGGCTCCCATATTAGTGTTTTCCAAGAATAAATATATCTTGGAGTACTATTGGCCACTAAAGAAGTTTCAGAGAAGCTTAGTGATTTTAATCCTCCTAACGTTTTGTGCCATGTTACAATGATTAGAAATGTTATTAGAGTTAAAGGTGGCCATTCTTTAAAAAGCCTACTCCAGATCTACAGAACCTGTATAGTTCCAGGAGTGGTATATAGTTTGGAGACATATAGCAATCTCCACTTGAAGTGACATAACTTGTTTGAAGGAAAATTATGGAGATAGTCTTCTTGTATATCCATAGAGGTTATAAGAATGGAACTAGGCCTGATTTCTCTGGAGACTATTGTAAAAATTAATTGTGGTCTATTACATTTCAAGATCCTGAAGGATTCTGAAGGTACATTATTTTCATTATTTACTACCATGTGCCACAAATATCCCAATTGTAATACGATTATGTACGATTTTGTCTCTGTGTGCTTGGAGTTTCACATTATTATTGGTTGGACAAATGATTTAAAGTTAAATTATTATGAATTTAAGAAACAATTAACGGAAAGGGTGCAGATATGGGATTGCATCAACAGCATTGATTTTATATTGTCTACAAAGGTGTATGGCGATTATTCAAAACCAAGGTTTCCATTTTTGAAGCCATTTGACGATGTCATTTATACTGTTGATGTATATTTCAGAAAATTCATTATGAAATTGAGGTTTAACATCTTACATATGTTAGTCGTATTAGGACAGTATAAAAGTTTACCTGTGCAATCTTGTCAATGTAGACTATGTGGAAAGGCTCCTGGAACTTTAAGACACTCGTTAATGCAATGCACATCACTTGAAGCACGTTATGTTCTGAATGATTAAAATGATGTTATTGATATTGGTAATATCATCATCAAACAACTTTATTCGGCCTGAAAGGCCATCCAAGTGCAAAAAACATTCTAATACATGATTACAAAAAGACACATCAAAGAAAAAACAACAAGACCGTGCAGAAGACTGGGCCCTCCTTTAGTGCCCCCAAACAGATCTTTTGCCCAATGATCAGGAACTATCCTCCCCTTCCCTCTGGTAGCTCCGATAGCCCCTCGGGCCCAGCGCAGTAAAATTTGCATCTGAAAGGGGACTAAAACTAGAGGGGACTCCTGCGGGGCACACAGGGGCAGATATGGGAGGTGATGCCACTTTTTCCCGCCCGCCGGTGGCCGTTGCATTTGTCCAATACGTCCATTGCCAAATGGGCATCTGCAAAAACTAGTTTGACAATAGCACTCCAACAGAGAACCCCTGGACACAAACCTACACTCCCCCACCGCCTGCACCCAATGTAGACATTTATACCGCAGGGAGTCCCTTGGTTCTCTTGTGCCAGACGAAAGATTTGGGACACCATGAAGAAGGACCGCAGAACTACTACAGCCTTCAGATGTGTGATGCCCCGACCAAGGCCTTCCCTGACCAAGGGTTATGGCACCAACCCTCCAGCCCACTGGGCACATGTTTTCCTGGGCACTCCCCACAGGGTTCCGCAAAAGTGGGGGCTTAGCCATTGAGACTAGGTCAGTGGTCTCCCTCCGTAAGGGTAACAATGATGGAAGACCTACCTCTGGTCGACTCCTCATGGATCGGAGAGTCTTGACCACCAGAGCCGGGGACGGGCAGCTCATCGAGGGATGAATCCCTTTGTCAAACACAAGATTCGGCCGCCCTGTGCCAGACCCTGCTAAACTCTATCCTTCCCTACCGGTACCTTCCTCCCCCCTGTCCACCCGCAACCCCTTAATCAAGAATAGTACGAGGTTTTTAATCTCGGCCATCTCCGATAACAAAAGATGACAGGGACAGCCTGGCAGAGTTCCAAAAACTGGGGAAGGTGGGGCTGGTAGACAGTGATCTCATTTAGGGCGGGGTTAGAAACCTAAAGAGGGCTATGACGGAGGAAGGAGCTGGCCCGCTCAGGATAATCAGATGCAGGCTCACTCCCGGTTCTGGAGGAGAGGCTGGACTTCTCTCCCCCTTGCAAGCCATCTGACCCCAAGGCCCCAGAATCCAAAGACATGGGCACTGGAGGAACGGGGGAGTGGCCTTCAGCTTCATGGAGAGCCAGTGCCGACAGTGGGGCTGTGACATCATGTTTTAGACCAGAAGATGGATGGAGAGGGTCCAGCGACACAAACGGAGACAGAGGTGGAGCCAAAGAAGGGGCCAACGACACATGCCCTCCAGTCAGTTTTGAAATGCCCATTGAGATCCTCTCACAGCCATTAGCCAAGGTAGACAGAAGTCTGTCTATGGCCACACAGTCAAGACCCCCTGCAGGGGTTAGCAGGTTGACAGATGTCCCAAGTTCCTCCAGAAAGGTGCTTGCAGAGCCCGTCGTAGGGAGAGGGAGTGAAACACACCACAGGAGCTCCCATAGAGCCATGGTTGGGGTCCCACCTGTGGGCTGGAGGAGCAGGGTAGCTTGGGCGTGAACTTCCATGAGTCCCCCACTTTAGCACAAGCAGTGGCCAAGCAGGACTGAACAGGTGCTCCATTCCAGCAAAAGCTCCCAGTACAAACTCCCTCCCCCTGCATGGCTCCCAGTGCTTTATTCGATGTGCCTCCCCTCAGCCTTCTGCTCATAATAGGCTTCCGGTGTCCCAGTGGAATGCCCTGAAGACTCAGGCTAAGAGGGAGGTTTGGAGAGGTAGAGGGGGGAGAAAGGGGAGGAAATGGCTCCTCCTTCCGTGGCTCCAATAGCGACATCCCGGAGAAGGCCAACCATGATGCAGCCTGAGAAGAGAGGGGGTAGAGAGAGGGCTTAGGGCCTTACAGAACAGTTCCAGGTGGGAAAAGAGGGCCTCAACACTCAAAGTTGGGACTGATGGGCTGTTTGGGCTGCTGCGCCGGACCTTGAGCACATGTAGGAGAGTAGTTGAGTCCCAGCCCCAATGCTGAACACTGTAGGCTTTTTGCCCCCCCCACAGTAGTTGCCTCAGCCCCACCTCAAAGGCTGGGTCACACTCCAAGGTCCAGGGGGCACACCCCCACTAGTCCACGAACACCCCGACGGGACGCCAACACCCTGCACCCTTGTCCCGCGGGCTTCACCCAGGCGGGCAGAAGTGGCATCAGAAGTAGAGGAAGGGGGCGTGGCCAAGAATGCCACAGTATGGAGGCCCTCCTGGGCCAGTTCACAGAGGAAGGCTGGAGTGGGACCCAACAAACCCGTGCCCTTGTCCCGCAGGCTTCATCATTGAATATCATTGAAGCCCAGTTTTGGGCCCAGCTTTTGTGGCAGAGTCAAAAGTTTTTTTAAATGTTGATTTTTAATGTCTGGAGACAAATAGGACCCCTTTTAACTCAAAATGAACTGTAATGCAATAGTGTTGTATATAGATCGTTATAAGAGAAACTAAGGATGACACAGTTGAATTTATCTTCTCCATTATATTCAAGTTTTATATTGATATAAGTATGAGAATAATATTTTTATTAGAATGCCGCTATTAATATGTTAATGATTGTTATGTGATATGTACATTCTAAGTGTTAAGGTTATTTGTAACCAAATACACCATAAAAAGAAAGAAAAATATGTATGATAATCATACTAAAGAATTTTATAACCTTGGTTAATGAACGTTATAATCCATTAAATTGCCACTACAAAGGCTATTATGAAATTACTACCAAGCAACTTCTGGCCCTAAATGTTTTTCAAACAATGTTAGTGTGGTGGTGAAACCATCTTACAATCTATGTGATTTGTGACATGAGGAGGAAGTATTATGTCAGAGAAGCATACCATCAATAACGTGATTTGCTCTGTTACTTCTCTATGTCTCATGTTCCAACATGGAAATTCAATAGTGTTTTTAAAACCAACTTCGATCTTTGGTTGGAATAAGGCCTAATATCAAGAGAGGAGAGCACATTTCATTCTGCAGAATTTCCCACCATCCACACATTCTACCTCTTACTAAAACTAGACAAATCATCAGTTTGCTGTACTATTTGACCTATAGTCAGTTGAATAGGTACATTCAAAGAACCACTGCCTAATTTTGTTGACTACTTTTTATTTCCATGTGCAAGCAATCTTACATCATGTATTAAGGATACATGAACCACATTAAATAGATTAAATGGTGTTCACAGAATGAAGATTACTTCTTAGTCATGTTAAATATTACACTGTTATGCAAAGTTTCTCCTCACAGACTTGGCATCAGGGCAGTGGAATATTTCTTTGGAAATTGATCAGTCAATCTATTTGAGCACACTACGATGCTCATTGAAATTATTTACTTTGTGTTTATGTATAAATATGTTATTGAGGTCCCAAAAAGATTTACTTGCATTTGTTGATTTTGTTAACAGTAATAACCTGATCTGTTTTTACCTTAACTTACGGTGAACATTCCATAGATGTTCTGGCTCTTAAATGTACATTCCGGTGGTGATGTAACTACTATAATATGTAGGAAACAACAGCCAGTAATCCAATCCTTCATGCTAATTCAGCACATCCCCCTGGAAATATCAAAAACATGTGAGCATTGAGACATTGTTCATGGAACAAAGATTGTACACAAACATATGAACACACAATGCCCCATTATCAACAAAGAGGCTAAAAATCAACCTGTAGATGATGTTTCTCATCTGCACCGTTGGAGACGGCAGGCGCCCCTCCTACTCCAGCCCACAACATCAGCTGCTGCCACTTAGACAACGCCGGCATCTAATCTCCACAAGAACCAAGCCGCTGCAGGTGAGCACAACATCTTGCACAGATGATCCGGGTCCCCTTATCTGAACCTTCAGCTCCATCTCCATGCTGATTCCAGCCCAGTTGGGCTTTCTGCATCTGCAATTCATCGTGAGCCAGCCTTCGCATAAAGTGGCCGCTCCGAAGCCCAAACCTCGCTTGTGTAGCTGTGTTGCCTAGCTACGCTGCCTTCTAATTGCGGAGAATCCGCTGGCAGGCGGAAGCCGGCCCTCTTTTGGGAAGTCCCACGAGAGGTAAGGCCCTGTTTACCCCTGAAACCATCATTCTCATCTGCACCGTATGATCAGGCAGGAGCCCCTCCTGCTCCAACCACAACATCAGCTGCTGCCACTTTGACGATGCCGGTATCCACTCTGCACGACATCCAAGCCGCTGCAGTTGAGCACAACATCGTGCACAGATGATCCGGCTCCCCTTATCTGAAACTCCAGGCTCCATGCTGATTCCAGCCCAGTTGGGCTTTGTGCACCGTTCGTGTAATTTATCGTGAACCAGCCTTCCCATAAAATGGCCGTTCTGAAGCCCGAACTGGGCTTGTGTAGCTGTGTTGCCTAGCAACGCCGCCTTCTAATTGCAGTGCATCCGCCGGCCCTCTCGTGGGAATGCCCATGAGAGGTAAGGCCCTGTTTGCCCCTGTTCGCCACAGGGCGCAGAGGGCTCACGGGAGCAACACCTCTCTCACCACCTGTGCCCTAGAACCTGCTGCTGCCACAGAATCAACCGATCTCACCTCGCCATTCCTACAGTAAAATACGGACCTCTACACAGTCATCCGTGAGTACACCTCTCCATGAACTACCGCACCTGGAATGCATTCCCTCTTACTCCAGGCTGCCACACTCACCCACAATGTCAATCTGACACAGGCTGTCTAAATACTGCTGAGCTTTCGTAAATACGATCTTTGATGCCATAATTTCTGCGTTTGCCAAAATTCGCAGTGCATGCTGAGATATCTGTGTCTTCCTTACAGCCGCCATTATACTCCAGGCGGCCTTTACTACTTAAAAATGGCCGACTGAAATATTCTGAATGTAGCTTCTGTCCCCATCTGGCTGAAACTGCAGTGACATCGACACTTGGTAAAATCCTGCACCCCCTCCAATTTGACTCTTCCCCGCCTGATCGAATTAGCTACATGCTCCTCCGAAGTGCGATGTAAGTCTCCCCCTCAACATACAATCTATGCCTGCCAAACACAGTGCAATACTGTAACATGCCGCCTTGCTTTTGATTTATCTTGCCCCTACCTGTACTTATCTGCATAGCCTAGCCGCATTAGCCTAAACCTGCAGGCATATACATTTTGCTCTCCTTTGCCCGGAACTTGTATGTACTGCTCTGCCCCTTGCGTGCCTGTTATTAAACTGCCTCATCTTCATTGCACATATCTTTCTGCGCCAGCACACTAAAAAGTGGGGCTTTATATCCCATCCCCACCGCACAACGTGCTCTCATTAATGCTGCCCAAACACTCTGGCATTTGCCACAACTATCTGCTAGTTCTTCCTAATGCGACCTTGCTGCCTACAATACTGTATTAAATGCAACTTACCAATTATCGTTATTCAGCCCTGATGACTGGCTGAACTTATCATAAAGTCCCACTTTCCTGTAGCCTCATCCAGATAGCCAACCCACGAGATAGATGATTGTATTGCACCCTTCCATAATATGGTGCCCAGTGTGTCCCTAGCCTACTCTGCCTGCGCCACTATACCTAGACCATTGCACCTATGCTCATGATAGTTCACAGTGCTTATGTTCAACATAGCCTTCCGCGATTACATTGCATTTTTCCCATTGTGACTATATTGGTTTCAGCCGACTGTGAATATTTTTAATTTAGACCAGTGTGATTACACTGATTTTAGCCTTCTATGATTACTCTGAACCTAGCCCACTGTGATTAAATTGCATTTTGCCCATTGTGAACATACTGGCTTCTGCCTACTGTGATTATTTTTAATTTAGACTATTGTGATTACACTGATCTTAGCCTTCTACGATTACTCTGAACCTAGCCCACTGTGATTGCATTGCATTTTGCACATTGTGACCATACTGGCTTCTGCCTACTGTGATTATTTTTAATTTAGACTATTGTGATTACACTGATATTAGCCTTCTATGAATATTCTGAACCTAGACTACTGCCATTACATTGCACTTAGCCCTTCGTGACCACATTGATTTTAGCCTACTCTGCCTACGTTTGCTAAACTATCCCATTGTGCCTATTTTCAGATCAGCCTACTGCAAACAACAATCTAGTCTACTGTGTTTATAGCGAATTTAACCTATGGCAACAACACTGAATTCAGCCTATTCCACCCAAGTTTAATTTAACCCCTGCGAACCACTGAGCTGTAGACATCCGTAGCCTACCTGAACTTAGCCTGAGCCAGCCTGCGCTACGAGGATCTAGCTCCAGCCCATCTTACATAATCCATTGTAGCCACCATTAACTGCCCTACAATGTATGTCAGCAATAATTTTCTATTATCTGTACCACTGCTACTCTTACAAACAATCCTGATAACTATGGATCAAATCAAATATGCACTTTGCCACACTTTGAACAGAAACATCAGGCTTCGAGCTAGACTCCCGTCCTTCTACGAACCTAAAATAACTTCTAACACCTACTTGAACAGCCGTACCCACCATAAACTTACTACGCTACATACGGCACAAGCCCACATGCAAACTACCTCAAAATCCAAAACTAAAGATCTTCTAACATCTGACATCCTTGACCTCTCAGATTTCACAGAAACCTGGCTTCACGAGGCTGCAGGCCCAGCACTTTCATTAGAGATACCAGAAAACTATCAACTCCTAAGAATGGACTGACCTAACTCTAGAGGAGGCGGCCTAGCTATCATTGCTAAAGATAAGCTGAACCTAAGAATATCCTTGCTACCTCCACTTAAATCTTGCGAACTTCTAGTGGCAAAATTGCCTATATCCCCATGCCGTACTCTAACTATATACCTCATTTACAGACCACCAGTACCCATTGGCTCATTCAAAGAGGACATCTCTAGCCTCTTAGCTAACAATACTAAAGACTCCTCCCAGATAATTATCCTAGGTGACTTCAACTTAGGATTCAACGATCCGGACGACAAGCAAGCCCAAACGATAGCTACCATGCTTGACGAACATGGTATCACCCAAAAAATCCTCTCCCCCACCCACGATAAAGGTAGGACCCTAGACTGGGTTGCCACCTTAAACCGCCCTACAACTATCGCCAAAATCACACCCCAATCTTGGACTGACCATTACCTAATTGACTTTAGCTTAACACTCAACAAACAAATAGATAACGATAAAATGATGGCTCCTGCCATTCCCACTAGATCAAAGAAAAATATCACACCCGACAATTGCCTACCACTCCTCCTTCCGGGAATTAATGCCTTGCCAAGTAATTCTGACACAGCCACATTGGTGGACTCCTATAATGACACCATGACTAAGGTCTTAAATACCATTGCCCCACTGAAGGTACATCAGAGCAAACAACAGACTCACCTCAATACTGGGTTCACCCACCACCTAAAAGAACTTATATTGGAAAAAAAGAAGCTAGAATCCACATGGCAGCATTCCCCTACAGAAGAAAACAAACTAAAATTAAACCTATGTGCCAATAACTACAAGAATGAAATTATCCAAACGAAAAAAGAAGTCTACAATGAAAGAATCTCTAACACTAAGGAACTATTTGTGATCCTTAGAGAATTAGTACCTAAAGACAAGCAATGGTGCACCAGTATTCACAATGCTGTAGCAAATAAAATAAAACATTTTACAAACCAAAATTACAGCTAAAAAAGCTTATCTCCCCCTGCAAACATATCTATCACCATCGCTCCAAAAACTGATTGCTTCCCTAAAACCGTCAAACTGTAAAAGAGACAACTGTATGGCCCAAATAATTAAGGATGTGGCTAGAGATCTAGCCCCCTTCATCTCTAAACTCATTAATGCCTCCTTTTCATCTAATACTGTCCCAAGCAGCTTAAAAGAATCTTGGGTTTTACCCCTTCTCAAAAAACAGACCTTAGACCCCGCCATCCCTACTAACTACAGACCTATCACAACGGTTCCATTCCTCCTGAAAATAATAGACAGAGTGGCCTATCTTCAAATTCAAAAGTATCTTGAAACCAACCAACTTCCAGGCTCACGTTAATCGGGTTTCAGACCCCAACACGCCACAGAGACAGCTTTAATAGACCTTAAAGCCCAAATTGACGAGCTTAATAATAAAGGAAACACAGCTATGCTACTCCTCCTTGATCTGTCAGCAGCATACGACTTGGTGGACCATGCAGTATTATGCAAACAGCTAGTATCGGCGTACCTACTTTTCAAGTGAAGCCATAGCTTGGGTCCAGTCCTTTCTTGATAATAGAAGCATGCAAGTCTTCTCCACCTCAGCATCAGCAGACCCAATCCAAATAACATGTGGCATCCCTCAGGGCTCATGTGTCTCACCAACCATGTATAACATCTTAGTTAAGCCTTTATTTGACAAATTGGACAGACTGGGTGTCACCTACACAAACTACATGGACGACACCCAGATCCTCATTCCCCTTTCGGGCAATTTCACCTCAGATACAGCCTTAGTAAATGAAATATACTCCCTCATTCAGGCATGGATGGCAACCTACAGCCTCTGCCTGAATGACGACAAAACAGAGATCTTGATCTTTGGCTCAGCTAACAAACTAAAAAAAACTTGACACCAACTACAGTGCCTTCAATATCGATGGCAACATAATTAGAGTTGCCAAAGAAGTGAAGACACTTGGCTTCTATTTGGACTCCACACTAAATCTAAAAAAAACAGGTAAACTCCCTGGCCTCATCCACTGCCTACACTGACAAACGTATCAGAGAATGTAGACCCTTTCTCTCACTTGCAATTTGCATTATTTTAGCAAATGCTGTCAGCTTACCAAAACTGGACTACTGCAATGCACTTCATCTAGGAGCCAACAAATACATAATTAATAAATTACTGATATTGCAAAACAACGCACTCAGAATGGCCTTGAATCTCCCCACCAAAGAGCACATATCTAACGCTAGGAGAAATCATCACTGGTTGAAAACTACGGATAGGATCCTCTTCAAAACGGTATCATTAACCTTCAAATGTCTCAACGACGCAGCCCCTCCATACTTGAAGGAAAGAATAATTAGAAAAACTTCTGCATGATCCACTAGGACTCCCAATTCTTACTGCCTCCAAATTCCCAGGTTCAGACTAAAAAAAACAGGAGTTAATAGCTTCCCTGTAAAAGCAGCCCAGCAATGGAATGCTTTACCAGTTGAGCTTAGAAGAGACCAATCATACCACAGTTTCAGACGTAACACTCGCACTTGGCTACGCCTCAACGACCACTAGACTAGGATGGCAAATCGGTGCATACATATATTTTAGCTGCCTCTATACCAGACTCTTGTAATCATGACTGTGTGAACCTGCCTGTAATGTGAACCTGCCTTTATTTAACTTGCCTGCATTGACTATTCTTGTAACCAAGCTTAAGTATTGTTGTGAAGATGTGCGCCCAGCTACCTAAGGGTTTGGTGCGCCCTACAAACTAATAAACAAACAAACAAAAAGACATGTCCTGAAAGAGATTCCCTGCTTTTCTAGAGATAAACGCCAGACAAAAACATTTCATGCAAGTCAAATACAGCAGGAAATTAGGGTCTTCGCCATATAAATCAGTACTCTGAATTCAGGTCCAGGGGGGGACAAAGTTATAGGGGGGTCCCATAGAGTGAATTGGGAAAAAACTTTGCTCATGCCTACGGCACAAACTGCTGGATGGATTTTCACCAAATTTGTGGCAGGTGCAGAGGCTTGGTCCCGAAAGTGTGCTTTTGTAAATTTGGTGGAAATCTGTCCAGTAGTTTTTTTTAAAACAACCAAAAGGTAGGTGTCAAAAAATTACTGATATCTATGTCTGCTCCATGGACACATTTCTCTGTTCGCTCCGCGGACAGGACACCGTTTGGCTAATCGGCTTGCGTCATGTCCGCAGACATACAAGGTGTTCGCTGATTGGCTGGTATGAAGCGTGAGGTGCATTGTATTGTTTTGATGTATCCGCCATCTTGGATCCGCGGACAGCGCGGCAACAAACGGGGGAAAAAATACAACTTTCGGGAGTGTGTTAGTGTGTAAGAGTGCTTGGGGAGGGTGGGGGAGTAAGAGATGGGTCGAATGCTGTATTTGTTTAGGTGGCAGGCGCCCCTGATGTGTTTGTCATGTCCGTGGTCACCGCGGCTGTCCTCGGACATAAAAACTGCCCATATAGCACAGTTAAAATGTTTGATTCTATGGGTGTGTTATGCTGCGGTGGTTGTGGCCAGGGCCTAGAGTCTTGGGTGCATGGCTGAAAGCTACAAAACCATTATATTAAAAAAAGACAGTCACAAGGGGGCACGGATGGGGTGGTGTTCAAACAGTTAGGATGCATGCTGAAAGCCATGCACCCAAGACTCTAGGCCCTGGCCACAACCACCGCAGCATAACACACCCATAGAATCAAACATCCATCAAATATCCACACATCCACAGTTTGTGTACTGTTTCATTTGTATAGTTTGTATGTTAAGTTTTGGCTACGTCATGTAATTAGGATTGTAGAGTTTGATAACAAGCACTGCAATATAACATATCCATGGAAGTAAACATTTTCAATTGTGGTGTATGGTTAGATGTTTGCTTCAATGGTTGTGTTATGGAGCAGTATTTGTGAGTTGAATTTTAATATATTTACTGTTTGATTTTTTGTGATTGGATATATTTTTTCATGACTTGGATAACTGGAGTAGATATTCTTTTTCAATTTCTGTGATAAAAGAAAAAATCATGTTAGTGTAGGTAGTTTATAATGAGTTATTGCATTTCATAATAGGCATTTCTGCATTATTTCGACCCTCATATTTAGTAGTTTACAAACCAGTGTAGTGTGCAATTTGCTCAGTTTCTGTGTTTGTTTCTTAAATCATTGGGTCTGTGGGCAAAAAAATCTTATGCTGGATTAAAAAAAAATGTTTTTGTTATGGTACAATGCATTTCTTTCTTTCTTTTCAGTGTTTATTTGTTGGCTTGTTGCAGATAGTTAGATACCTGTTGGCGTATTCTAACTGGTTATAGTTTTTTATTCATATTTTCAAGTTGCTCATTTATCTGTTGGGTTGTTGAAGATTTTTGGGACAGTTAGATACCTGTTGGCGTATGCTAACTGTTTATTTCTTCTTGATTTACCTGTTTGGTTGTTGCAGAATCTTGGGGCAGTTAGATATCTGTTGGCGTATTGTAACTGGTTATAGTTTTTTATTTATATTTTCAAGTTACTCATGTATCTGTTGGGTTGCTGAATATTTTTGGGGCAGTTAGATACCTGCTGGCATATTCTAACTGTTTATTTCTTCTTATAATTTAGTGGTATTGATTTATCTGTTTGGTTGTTGCAGAATCTTGGGGCCGTTAGATACCTGTTGGCATATTCTAACTGTTAATAGTTTTCTAATTGAAGTTTCATTATTGTTTATGTACAGATTAGTTATTACATTTTGGTTTTAAGAATATTAAATAAGCACTCATAAGATTTGCTGGTAATCTCTGCTTTAGAGTAATGGTATTATCATCACATTCAAACCATCCACAATTCTTTTTTATATATGAAGTGTAGTGACCTGCATTGGTTGTGGCTCCTGTGTGGTATATTATACCTATTGTTGTGAAGGTTTTCTTACCAAGTGATACTTGACCATGTGTGAATCCAGTCAGCTTGCAGTTGTTTTTGGTACCATCTGCATTGTAACGTAGATGCATTAATATTACGTATTTACTATGTTTTTGTATTTGTAAGGTAGAGCGATTATCTGAATTGCAGGTAGTACATAATCTGCCATGAGTTGAATTTTGTACAAGTTGCTGAAATGGAACGATTTCACAGTTAGGTATGTATACATACACAAAGCATTCATTAGGGATTTGTTCCTGTGCCATATTGTTTTAGAGAGTGCATGTATGTTCCACATGTATGAAATCTGGAAGATTTCATTTATAGGTATGTTTTTGTTTTCCAGTACTTGTAGTAAGTACAATAGAAATTCTTGTGGATCTTCTTGCGAGTTTATAGTGAATTTCACCATTCCAGCACAGTAGTCCAATTCTTGTCTTATTCTATGAACACTGTATGTGTTGTCAGGATTGTTGCTTGCATTTCTAGGTAGTGGCAGGACTTTGAGACGTTGTTGACTTGGCGCGAGAGTGTTAGGTCGTGTCAAGGGTGCATCCAAGGTTTTTTACTGAGTTAGAGGGTGTCAGTGAGTTGCCCATGGCAGATGGCCAGGGTAGTGGGTGTGGAAGAAGTTCAGAGTTGCCACATACCATGATCTCAGTTTTGGAGGGGTTTAACAAGAGGTGGCTTTGGGTCATCCAGAGCTCTATGTCGAGGAGGCAGGAGGCGAGGTCAGGTCGTGGTTGGGTTTTGGGTTCAAGAGTTTTAGAATTAGTTGAGTGTCATCAGCGTAGTTGTAACATAGGATGTTGTGAGAATGAATTATTGGTGGGAGGGTGATCAAGTAGAGATTGAACAGGAGGGCAGATAGGCATGCTCCTTGTGGAAATCCCATGTCGACTGGTCGAGCTTGGGAGGAATAGGTGGGGAGTAGCGTTATTTGGTACCTATCTTTGAGGAATGAAGCTATCCATTTGAGAAATGGGCACAAATTCCTATGGAGTGGGGGGTGTCAAGAAGGATTGAGTGATTGTGTCGAAGGCAGCGGATAGGTCAAGAAGGATTAATGCGGCACATCCCGCAGAGTCTGCCATGATTTTAAGGTCATCCCAGATTGAGGTTAGGGTGGTTTCAGTTCCGTGTCGGGCTCTCAAACCTGATTGTGCAGGGTCTAGCAGATTGTTGGCTTCGACAAAGGTATTTAGTTGGGAGTAGGTGGTTCGGTCAATGAGTTTGGCAAGGAACCTAGTGTTTGAGATGGGGGCGGTAGTTTTTGGGCTCAAGAGGGTCGAGGGAAGGCTTTTTTCAAAGAGGTTTAACATGAACCGTTTTGAATGCGTCAGGAAAAATACCAGAGGAAAGGGAGTAATTTATGATGGATCTTGCGTGTTCTCCTGTGCAGGTAGAAGCAAACATTTCTTTGAAGGTTGTGGCTGGGCAAGGGTCTAGCAGAGAGCCGGATGGTTTGTGGGCAGAGAGAAGTTTAAGAAATTGGTCGGGTGATATTGGATTAAAGAAGTGGAACATTGGCTGCGCAGTGGTTGCAGGCGGTGGGTTTGCCGTACGGGGGGAAGGTTGCTTGGTGGATGTAAGAGAGCCAGTTTGGTGGTTAGCGCATTTGTTCTTTCGAGAGCCGTGGCGTAAAAGTGGAGAGAGAGTGAGTCGCACAGTGATTGTGAGGGGGTCGGGACAGTGGTAGTGCATGCAGGTTTGGTGAATTCGGTGATGATTTTGTGAAGTTCGTTGCTGGGGTTTTTTGAGTTTAGGATTCAGGAGTTGTAATGGGCTTTTTTTGCTTTCCGGATTTCGGCCTTGTACTGATGAAGGTGTCGGGCCAAGATGGCTCTGCTCTCTTGGGTTTTGTCCTTCTGCCATTTGCGTTCCAGGTATTCATATAGTTGTTTAGTGGTCTTCAAATCAGGTGTGAACCATCTAGGGAACAGTCCACGATGGGCTGATGGTTTGCAGGAGGGTGTGAGCCGCATTAGTGAGGTGTTGAGCCATGAGTCAAAGGCGTCAGGGGTTAGTTGTTTATTGAGTTGGCAGGTAGGTGGAGGAGACTGCAGGAGTGCATCTGCTAGGTCAGGTACGATTATTAGTTTTTTCCAGAATTTGCATAGATTCAGAGGTTCAGGTTCGAGTACGGGAAGCGGGTCGGGTGAGTGAATGGCGAAAGAAACAATGAAGTGATCGGACCAGATGATAGGGATGGGGGGATTTACATGTATCCGGTTGTGGGAGCTAAAAATGGCATCAAGAGTGTGTCCTTTATAGTGAGTCGCGCCGTTTATGTGGAGTTGGAGGTTAATCGTGTCTAGACCGTCAACCAGAGAGTGTGTCATTGGGTTGGTGGGAATGTCGAGCCATATGTTGAAGTCTCCAAGAAGGGTGAGGTTGGGATGGTTTAGTTGAAGGGTGGCAATAGAGTCGCAGATCGTAGCCAGGGGGTCTGTAGATTATTAGGAAGCTGTGAGAGCACAAAGGGGAGAGGGATAATTTAACGAGGAGTGATTTGCAGGATGGAATGGAAGGTTGGTTGTCGATGATTGAGGCGTGGAAGTGAGACTTGAAGACGAATGCTATTCCCCCTCCTCTAGAGGGACGGTTCAGTGGGATGAGGGAGTAGTCGGGGGGGGGGGGGAGGCTTCATTAGCGATCGGGGTGAAGTCGTCAAAGAACCAAGTTTCGGTGATGAAAACCAGGTCTGGTTTGTCAGAGGCGAGGAGCTCAAAGATGCTGTGTCTGTTTTTTGCTACGGAACAGGCATTAAATAGGATACAATTCACTTCGGTAGGGTTGGTTGGTTTCAGAGCTGCAGCGCACGGTAGTGGGGGGGGATGTTGGAAGCTGGGAAGGGAGAGGGGTGGGTTGGTTGATGATCGATGGGAAAAGTGGGCGAGCAGAAAAGTTGGCGAGTTTCGGGTGGGAGTGGATTGATGGGTGTGTTAGGGTGATTGGGTTTGGCATGGGGGATTTGAAGGTGGGGTGTCAGCGGTTAGGGGTTTCGGTTGCGGTCAGTGAGAAATGGAGGGAGAGGGGTTTCAGGAAGGGTGAAGCAAGGAGGGATGGTGGTGATTGAGGGAATGAGGTGGTGGGTCGGGATAGGGGAGGCGATGAGTGCTGAGAGATTGAGGGGGACCAGGTATGTTTCCTCTTTAGCATCTTTGTTGCGATTGGTGTGTGCGGTTGAGGGATGAGGCTTCTTTTCTTGCTAGGGCTAGGCGTGCGGTTTTTAGGGTGGGGAAGGGGTGTGGTCGGGAAGGGATGATGGTGGGGGATAGTGGGAAAAGCGGGGGTGCATGGTTGCAGGGCAGGGTGTGCCCGGTATGATAGTGTGGGGAGTGGGCCTGATCAACGTAGGATGGTCGGTAGAGGGGTTCAGGGGAGCAGTGGTTTTAGGGTGGTTGGCTCACCATCGTACCCCTCTGGCTTGGTGTTTGGAAAGGGGATGGGTAGGGGATGTGAAGGAGGGTGGTATGATTTTGGAAGGGGGGATGGAAGGCAAGGCGGACCGGAGAGTGGAGGCGGTCCATGGTGATCGTTTCCGGCCGACCCTGGTGGATTGGGGGCACTCATGGTTAGTACGTGCTATTAGGTGTCATTTCAGGTGCAGCTTACACTTTATTGTTGGACTTATAAGTTTGGCTATATCACTGGGTGAGATTAGTCTTGGTTTCTGGGTTCCACTAAACGGGGTGATATTCACTTATTCTAGGTTTTAGTGTACTAATTGTAACTGGGCTGCAGATATTAGGCCGTTTTGAAGTGTAGCTATCCCTTAGGATATGCTGTTAGGCGGCCTGTTTAGTTGCAACTACAGCACAGTTACCCTGTTGGGTAGACTTTCTTCTAGGAAGCTGGAGTATAGGTAAACTATTAGGGAGAAATTGAGTGTGGCAACGCCACAGGTATGCTTTTAGGTGGATTTTAAGTGCAATTTAGGAGGACTTTCTAATTGTAGTTCTACATTCAATCGGGCACGCTATTAGGCGCCCTTCTAGATTCAAGCAAGGGGCACTATTTGGCTCACTTCTAAATTTGAGTTTTGTGCAGATAGGATATTAGGGGTCTTTCTATATTCAACTAATAACTCAACGCTAATGGCACACTTTGTACAGAGATGGATATTATTTATACAGGGGGATATTAGGTACATTTCCAAGTTCAATTTGCACAGAGAGGGTATTAGGGACACTTCTGAATTTCAATTAGGGCATGTTATTAGGTACACTTCTAAATTCAGGCAAGGTGCGGTAATTAGGTCTGCTTCCAAATTTGGCTTTGGACAGAGGGGATATTTAGGCACACTTTTAAGTTCAATTTTGCCCAGAGGGGATACCAGATTATTGGGCGCTCTTCTAAATTCTACATTTACACAGAGATGATATTTGGTACACTTCTAAAATAAACTTTGCACAGAGGGGATATTTAGGCACGCTTCAAACTTCAGGTTTTGCACAGCGAGGTTCTTAGGTATATTTTTTAATTAAACTTTACACAGAGCGGGAAATAAGCACAGTTCTAAATTCAGCCAGGGTGGTATATTGGTTCATTAGGTATATTTTTAAATTCCACTTTACACAGAGGTCAAGTTAGGTACTGTTCTAAATTCAGCCAGGGTGGACTATTGGACGCCCTTCTAAATTCAACCAGGGCACGTTATTAGGCACTTTCTAAATTCCACTCTGTACAGAGAGGCTATTAAGGACACTATCAGTTCAGCTAGGGCACGCTATTAGGGTGCGGTATTAGGTACGATTCTTAATTAAACTTTGCACAGAGAGGATATTAGGGACATATTGTCAGTTCAGTTAGGGAACACTATTAGTGACACTTCTAACTTCAACTTTGCACAGAGAGGATAATAGGCACACTTTGTCGGTTCAGCTAGAGCACGTTATTAGTCACACTTCTAACTTCAGCTTTGCACAGAGGGGATATTAGCACAATTCTAGATTCACCAGGGCACGCTATTAGGCACACTTCTAAATTCAACTTTGTATAAAGAGGTTATTAGGGGTGTTGGTCAGTTCAACTGGGCCGCGCTATTAGGCACAATTCTAAATTAAACTATTCACGGAGAGACTATTAAGGACACTTTGTCAGTTCAACTTTGCGCAGAGAGGATATTAGGGACACTTCTAAATTACACTTATGCACAGAGAGGCTATTAGGGAGTTCTAGTTGGTTGAACTAGGGCACACGATTAGGTGTGCTTCTGGATTCAACCAGGGCACGCTATTAGGCACACTTCTAAATTGAATTATGCAAAGAGAGACTATTAGGGACACTTTGTCAGTTCAACTAGGGAACGCTTATTAGGCATACTTCTAAATTATTAGGCATACTTCTAGATTAGACTATGCACAGAGAGACTATTAGGGACACTAAACAGTTCAACTAGGGCACGCTATTAGGTACACTTCTACCTGGAACTTTGTACAGAGAGGCTATTCAGTGCACTTCCAAATTCAACTTTACACAGAGCGGATGTCAGGCACACTTTTGAATTCAAGTCTTGCACGGAGAGGCTATTGGGCACAGTTCTATACTGTCATTTCAATGTTCAACTTTGCACAGAGAGGATATTAGGCATACTTCTAAATTCAACCAGGGCATGCTATTAGGCACACTTCTAAATTCAGCTTTGCATAGAGAAGATATCAGGTACAATTCTAAATTCACCAGGGCACGCTAAAAGGCACACTTCTATATGTAATTAAACTACAGCCGGAAGAGTTTATAAAGGTTTAGCTATCGGCGGATGGGTGGTAGGGTAGTATGGCGTGAAGTAATTGCTTCAGTCCCCGCCTTTGCCACAATACCTATTGTTGGCTTCTTGCTTCTCCTGCGGATACCTGCAGATACGATCTGGAGCCGTCACTGAAATGCCGTCCTTTGCCTGGGGTCCTTAGCCGATGGGCTGCCAGGGAGAGGGCTGCCCTGGGAGGACTAGCAATGAATGGGTGTCCTCTTGTCAGGACCAATGAGAGGGGGAGCGGGCGGGAACGGGAGGCAGGAGGGCCGGGAAGCAGGAAATGGGTGCGGGGAGGGAGTGGGAGACAAGGGGACTAACTAGGGGGCTGGGGGACCACGGATGGCACCTGAACAGGTAGAACACTCGAACTGCACAAAGCGACCTCACTCACCACGCTGCAGGCGCCGAAAGAAACGGTGCAGGCATGCGCGTCTGGTCATTCGCAATACAATACTGGATGGGCCAATCAGAAGGGGGGTGGGCGGGAACGGGAAGGGGGAGGGCCGGGAAGCAGGAAATGGGTGCGGGGAGGGAGTGGGAGACAAGGGGGCTAACTAGGGGACAGGGGGACCACAGATGGCACCTGAACAGGTGGAACACTGAAATGCACAAAGCAACCTCACTCACCACGCTGCAGGCGCCGAAAGAAACGGTCAATGCTTTATCTAGGGTAAGACCTTTTGATTTGTGAATGGTGACTGCGTATGCTAGAGTTAGAGAAAATTGTTCTCTGCGTAAATACATGTCTTTGAAAAGAAGGAAGCAGGCTTTTGAGCGTCCTATCCTTTTAACTTCTGATAGTTTGTGAAAGAGAATATTGACAAACTGAATGCTGTTGTCACATGGGTATGTTTGAAAGCCAAAAACTGTACCAAGTGCTCCATTAACTAGTCCTTGCTCCACGTCAAGATTACGTATAAGCATTATTCTACAGTTTAAAGAAATGTTTTATATTTGCTCCAAACCAGCTGTGTTGGAGATAGAGTTTTCTAAGGTATTTAGTCTTGTTGTGGCTTCTTGACACATGGGTAGTGTCATACCATGTACGTCCAGTTTATCTGTGGAGCAAATTTCAATTATTGGTTGCATTTATTTTTTCAGCATTGTTTCATTGAATTTGGAACAGCTTGCCAGAGTTGGCATCAAGGACATACAATTGACATTTTTGTGTGATAATTGTTCCATGACATCAGTAGCACACGAGTTATGGCCATATAGTGCATGGATGTGCCGGATTTTAATATTGCTTGTGCTTCTTGAAATAGTACACCAACTCTAATACTTTTTAAAATGTTGGCGTATGTGAGGTATGCAGACTGGTGCATGTTTTCTGTTAATTCTCTGTATTGGAAATGTTGCCAAAGGTTGACATTTCCTATGCTGCCAAAAGTTTTACAGCAGAGTTTGTGTTCTAAGGTTTTAAAAATAGGTTCACCTTTCACTGGTGTCAATTGAAGAAGATCTCTGAAAACAATAATGTGTTTTCCTCCAAAGGAACAACTCTTCGTAGTTTGTTTCGAGTACTTCCTGTAATCTGAAGTGAATCAAAGCCAACATTAGGTTGGAGACCATGCTCGCTTCATCTATTAGTAGCATTTTCATTTGTTTTAACACTCTGCATAGTTACATTGCAGCTTCTGTAGAAAATGTGTAATATTCTAATTTGTTTTGGTGTTCTACTGGAAGGAGTAGTAATCGGTGTAAAGTGACACCCTCTATGTTGTAGGCAGCTAAACCTGTGGGGGCAGCTACAACAGCTGACAGTTTGTTGTTTGTCAATTGTTGAAGGAACTTGCTGATGATTTTGATTAAGAATGTTTTGCCTGAACCAGCTTGACCACTGATGTATAGTAGTATAGGTTTGTAATTTTGGCAGGTACATTTTTTATTTTCATGTTGTACACCATGTGCAATTTCTTTTGTTACTTCTTGAAACATGCCACGCTGCTAATTTTTCAGTTTTGATTGCAGTACAGTTAAGTCTTCTGTATCGTCTTCATAGTGACACATGGTGTTTTCTACTTCTGTCATAGCTAATTCTGCCTCATTTGCTATTAGTGGCTGTCCCAGTGGTGCTTGGCTTCCTGTTAGAGAAGGGCGACTTCTGTCGGGAGTGTGCTTATCTAGTTGGGCCTGGAGTTCTTCTTCATGTTGCTGTTCAGTGTGCAACATTCATGATCACCTAAGAACACATACTACATAAAAAGTATGGAAGAATCAAAATACATCAATGATTACAATGAAATCATTGCCCTCCTATGACAATTCCACTGCAGTTGCACGATATATCACAGCCTACTTAACCAAAGCAGAAAAAACAGAGCTTCAAGACCTCTGTGATGACATATCATATGACAAAACACTATGACAGAAACTGTACAGCTTAGGCATAAAAATGCTCTCCCATAGAGAATGTGGCTGCTATGAAGCTGCAGACCGTTTAACTGGTACTGCCTTGTATGGAATATCTGAAAATATAGTATGGCTAAGTCTTGGTCCAGCTTCATCTAGAAAAGGAGTTCTCAAATCATAAGAAGACATACAAACAATAGCCAAAAATGATCTCAACAGCCAAGACATTTTGAAAAACAATTTACTAGATGCATACTACCCAAACAGTAGTACTACTTTGGAAACCATTTGTCTATACCACGTTTGCCAAAACTTCACATACAAAAATAATATTAAACCAGATGAAAAGAAAGGCAGATACAGAGTGGAAAATTGTGAAGGCAGCTTAGTGAAATTTTCCAAACAAAGCTTAATTAATCATATCAAATTGTGATTAAAAACTCCTCAACATAAAGAACTGTATTACATGTCCCTGCTACAACTTTTTAAACCATGAAGAAAAGAAGATTTACTAGATGCCTACGATTCCTATGAGTCGCTTTCAAAGCAAATGAAAGCACTATAACAGACGTAAACTTGACACAGTACAAAACAATGTTGCATAATGAACAGAAACATAAGGAAGAACTCCAGGCCCAACTAGATGTGGACACTCCTGACAGTAGTCAACCTTCTGTAACAGGAAGCCAAGAACCATTTGGATAGCCACTAATAGCAAATGAGGCAGAATTAGCCATGACAGAAGTAGAAACAACTGTGTGTCAGTATGAGCAATCTACAGAAGACTTTCTGTACTAAAATCACAACTAAACAATAAGCAGAATAGCATTTTCCAAGAAGTAACAAAACAAATTGAACATGGTGTGCAACATGAAAATAAAAACTGTACCTGCCAAGACTACAAACCTATACTGCTATACGTGAGTGGTCAAGCTGGTTCAGGCAAAACATTCTTAATCAAAATCATCAGCAAGTTCCGCCAACAATTGACAAACAACAAACTGTCAGCTGTTGTAACTGTCCCCGCAGGTTTAGCTGCCTCCAACATATTACTACTCCTTCCAGTAGAACACCAAAACAAATTAGACTATTACAAACTTTCTACAGAAGCTGCCATGGAACTATGCAGTTTTCAAACAAATTAAAATGCTACTAATAGGTTATGTGAGCACGGTCTCCAACCTAATGTTGGCTTTGATTCAGCTCAGATTACATGAGGTCCTCAAAACAGACTACAAAGAGCTATTTGGAGGAAAGCACATTATTGTTTTCAGAGATCTTCTTCAATTAACACCAGTGAAAGGTGAACCTATTTTTAAAACCTTAGGTCACAAACTACGCCGTAAAACTCTTGGCAGCATAGGAAATATCAACCTTAGGCAATACAGAGAATTAACTGAAAATATGCGTCAGTCTTTAGACCTCACATACGCCAACATTTTAAAAAGTATTAGAGTTGGTCTACTATCTCAAGAAGCGCAATCTATATTAAAAACCAGGCACATCCATGCACTCTATGGCCATAACTCATGTGCTACTAACAATTAGCACAAACAAACGTCAATTATATGTCCTTGATGCCAACTCTTGCAAGCTGTTCAAAATTTAATGAAACAATGCTAAAAAAAGAAATGCAACCAATACTTCAAATTTGCTCCACAGACAAACTGGACGTACATGGTATGACACTACCCATGTGTCAACAAGCCACAACAAGGCTAAACACCCTGGAAAACTCTATCTCTAACACAGCTGGTTTGGAGAAAATATTACAATCATCTTTAAACTGTAGAGTAATGTTGAAACGTAACCTTGACGTGGACCAAGGATTTCTTAATGGAGCACTTGGAACAGTTGTTGGCTTTCAAACATACCCACGTGACAACAACATTCAGTTTGTCAATATTCTCTTTGACAAACTATCAGAAGTTAAAAGGATAGGACGCTCAAAAGGCTGCTTCCTTCTTTTCAAAGACATGTATTTATGCAGAACAATTTTCTCTAACTCTAGCATACGCAGTGACCATTCACAAATCAAAAGGTCTTACCCTAGATAAAGCATTGATAGATATTGGTAACACAGTGTTTAAGGAAGACATGAGCTATGTAGAACTATCATGCTTACGTACACTTGACAGACTGTTTCTAATCAACTTTGATGCAAGTAAAAGCTGATATTCTTGCATTCTAGAATACAATAGACTGTGTTCACTCTACACCCCATCTAAAAAAACTATCCTGTTCCGCAAAAAGCAAAACGTTATAAAAGAAAACTACTTCAGACTCAAACTATGCAGGATCTCACAGCAATTCCTCCAAAGAAAGTAAAAGAAGCTAATACTTCATCAAAGACCACAACCAAAGACAAATCTACTGCTCAAACAAACTCAACTACCTCTTCAAAGAAACAACGCACACTCCGAACAAATTACTTGGACGCAGAACTGTCAGGTCCATTCAAATTTTCAAATACAACTGGTGTAAATTGATACGCAAATGTCGCAATCAATATTATATTCCAATTGCCACCAATTATTGACAATATTTACTTACACAGGACAGACCAATTGTGATTGCAAATGTTAGCCCTTCACAAAAATGCAACCAATAATCCTGACAACACTTACAGTGTTTCTGGAATAAGGCAGAAATTGGACTACTCTGCTGGAATGGTCCAATTCACTATAAACACACAAGAAGATCCACACAAATTTCTAATGTACTTACTACAAGTACTAGAAAACAAACACATACCTATAAATGAAATCTTCCAGATTGCATACATGTGGAAACATACATGCACTCTTTGCAGCCATGTCTCACAAGACAAAGTACCTAATGAAAGCTTTTTGTATGTATCCATACCGAACTGTGAATCCATTCAATTTCAGCAATGTGTACAAAATGCAAACCATAGCAGATTATGTATTACCTGTTAGGGAGAATTCTCCACATGTGCTAATTTCCCTTACCTTTTGAGACCCCCAGCAACTTTGCTGGATTTCTAGGATTTCATTTTTTTACTTGGGAAGAGTGTGAGCCTTTTTCCCCACTCTTCCATGTATTTTGTGTGCATTTTACTTTTGTGTTCTTTGGTAATTGAGTTTTTAAAACAACTTCCATGGTATCATCATTTTCTGTGTGTCACACAGCACATTCAGTGCAGTGGCACAGGGGTGTCTTTTAGACTCTCCCAGGTTTAAATACCTTGCCTGGGACTGACTACTGTCTCTGAGGGCATGTAAAGTTAAATTGACTTTACTAGTCTCTTTAAATGTACGTACCCAGCACACCCTATCTTACTATAGAGTGCTGGTGGGGTTGCCTAGCTTCCCCTGAGTCAAAACACTCATGTAACAATAAAATGTTACCTTTTCCTATTTTAAATGGCTGGTGGCAGTGGTTTAGATCAACTACCATGATTTTTCATGACCGCTAACAGCGGTACCTCAAAATCAGGGGTAGCAAGGTTTTTCAAAATGGCGCCCCAGACCTATCTGTAAAAACAGACTCTGGTCCTCTTTTTTGCCATTTCTTTTTGGAAAAGTCCTTCTTGTGTTTGTCTCTGCATGCCAAACCAGGTTTGGTCCCTTTGTTTGTGCCCTTTGGTGGGCTTCTATGCGGCAGCCCTCCTCTGGTGCCAGAAGGTCTGGGGTGGACAGGATGTAAGGGAGGTGCCTGAAACGCCCTGTGCTTAGTCTCCTAGGAGACCTGAATGCACTCTGGTGTGATTGGCCAGCCGACGGTCCTGTGAGGACAGCAACCCTTCTGTGTGAGTGACAGCCAGGCCGAATGAATGGGGGGAAAACTGTTTAAAAGCAGGTCTCTGGGACTTGGAAAGCAGAGTCGACCACTGGAATGAAAGAACCAAAGAGGAGAGAAAGGAAGAGGACTGCTGCAACTCCTGGACGACCAGTGAAGCCCTGCTGCAGGTCCGAATTGCCTGAAACTCCAACGACAGAGAAACCCTTCAAGGTTGACTTCTTCCCTTGAGTTTGGTGGGAACAACCAAATCGCAAGGCACTTGGACACCATTCTATTCTGGTCGTATTTTCTTCAGAGTGCTGTTGAAAACCGGATAGCCAGAGGGATGGAAACCAGGGGGACTTTAAGGCACTCACACCTTAAACTGATGTCTTGCTACAGCTTTTGGCCTCTTCCCTGGACAGTGCATGAACCTACCGACATCCTCCTTCTTGTCCCCACGACTGAAGCTCAGGAACAGCGAGATCTGCTCAAACTGCCAGGAACAACTGCCTCAGCTACAGCTTTCTTCATTTAAAAGGTACTGTGCAAACACGGTCCGTAATTCTTTTTGGCCATCGAGAATGTGTGTGAAACTTTCCTCAACTATGAAGGCTTGTCCTTCCCTTAATATTTGTCAAACTTTTTGCCTATCCAAATCATGTAAAAATCTGTGGCAAATACTTAACCATTACATACCAGAACTGTGCATACCTATACAAAAGACTCTGAACCATTGACTTTGGCCGAGGCCTATTGAGAAGATAAATGTATATTCTTTTACTAAGAAACCTTGAGTAAGTGTTTGCTTGAATCACTGTATCGTTGGTCCTTTGAGTAACGTGTTCTACTGTTCACTTAAACTCTTGAGATACGTCTGGCTGCTCAGCCATCGCTACCACTTTACTGTGTAGTACGGGCTTGCACCAAAGGTGAAATTGTGCTTCCATTTGTAGTCCTAATTACCTGTAGTGTTCCAAAAGGGTACTGCAGGATAGCCAGAGGGATGGAAACCAGGGGGACTTTAAGGCACTCACACCTTAAACTGATGTCTTGCTACAGCTTTTGGCCTCTTCCCTGGACAGTGCATGAACCTACCGACATCCTCCTTCTTGTCCCCACGACTGAAGCTCAGGAACAGCGAGATCTGCTCAAACTGCCAGGAACAACTGCCTCAGCTACAGCTTTCTTCATTTAAAAGGTACTGTACAAACACGGTCCGTAATTCTTTTTGGCCATCGAGAATGTGTGTGAAACTTTCCTCAACTATGAAGGCTTGTCCTTCCCTTAACATTTGTCAAACTTTTTGCCTAGCCAAATCATGTAAAAATCTGTGGCAAATACTTAACCATTACATACCAGAACTGTGTATACCTATACAAAAGACTCTGAACCATTGACTTTGGCCGAGGCCTATTGAGAAGATAAATGTATATTCTTTTACTAAGAAACCTTGAGTAAGTGTTTGCTTGAATCACTGTATCGTTGGTCCTTTGAGTAACGTGTTCTACTGTTCACTTAAACTCTTGAGATACGTCTGGCTGCTCAGCCATCGCTACCACTTTACTGTGTAGTACGGGCATGCACCAAAGGTTAAATTGTGCTTCCATTTGTAGTCCTAATTACCTGTAAGGTTCCAAAAGGGTACTGCAGGTGATTCTGCCTAACACTACCTCCAATTCCGATAATCGCTCCACCTTACAAATACAGACACATCGTAAACACATAATAGTAATGCTTTTACGTTACAATGCAGATGGTGCCAAAAATAACGGCAAGCTGACTGGATTCACACAAGGTCAAGTATCACTTGGTAAGAAAACCTTCACCACAATAGGTATAATCTACCATGCAGGAGCCACAACCAATGCAGGTCACTACACTGCACATTTAAAAAAGAATTGTGGATGGTTCAAATGTAATGATACTACCATTACTTTAAAACAGAGATCACCAGCAAATCTTGTAAACGCTTACTTAATATTCTTAAAACCAAAATGTAATAACTAATCTGTGTATGAACATAAACAAAACTTCAAATTCAAAATTATGAACAGTTAGAATACGCCAACAGGTATCTAACTGCCCCAAGATTCTGCAACAAACAAACTGATAAATGAATACCACTAAAATCAAACAAGAAATATGCAGTTAAAATACACCAACAGGTATTTAACTGCCCCAAAAATCTGCAACAAGCTAACAGATAGATGAATACCACTAAAATGGAAAAATAAATAAATAAATAAACAAATAGAACACACAAACTGCTATCTAATTGCAACAATACTACCACCACTTCCAAATAAAAAAACATGCACCTATTAAATTCCTCCTATTGAAATCAATGAAAGAAATATATTGTAATACAATGTAGAAAGTTTTTTTTTTTTAAATCCAGCATGGCTTTTTTTCCCACAGACCCAATGATTTAATGAACAAACACAGGAACTGAGCAAATTGCACAGTACACTGGTTTGAACTACTTCTTAAGTACTAACTATGAGGGTCTCCAATATACAAAAATGTCTACTTTGCAATGCAATACTCATTATAAACAACCTACACTAAAATGTGATTTTTTTCTTTTATCACAGTGATTAAAAAAAAGTCTGCTCCAACTACCCATGTCATAAAAAAACTGGATGCAACCACAAAAAGTCAAACAGTAAGTATATAATGATTGGACTCACAAACACAACAGCATAACACACCCATTCAACCAAACACCTGACCATAGACGACAATACAAAATGTTTGCTTCCATGAGTATCTTATGCTGCAGTGTTTGTTGCCAAACACTACAATCTTGACTGCATGGCCTGACCAAAACTCTACATACAGCCTCAACAAAGGAAACAGTAAGTATATAATAATTAGACTCACAAACACTGCAACATAACACAGCCATGCAAACGAACAACTCACCAATAAATACAACCCAAAATGCCTAGAGTCTTCAATACCAACATTCTGAACACAATCCAACAAACAAACTAACACACATCGGGCCTCATTACACGGTAGGAGGTAACCATGCCGCTATTAGCGGCATGGATACGCCCTTACCGCATACCGGGTCTGGGTAGGCGGTATGGGGACTTACCGGGTCATT
Organism: Ambystoma mexicanum; assembly: GCF_040938575.1. Lineage (NCBI taxonomy): Eukaryota > Metazoa > Chordata > Amphibia > Caudata > Ambystomatidae > Ambystoma > Ambystoma mexicanum. The sequence goes on along the minus strand of NC_090937.1, from coordinate 1,052,118,338 downwards.
CCGACACTGGAGGACCCGGTAAGTCCCCATGCCAATTGCCATTCCCCATTCCCATTCGAACCCCCATAGGGCTCAATGGGAATGGGGAAGGAGCTAATAACGGTACCGCAATATGCGGCACCGTTATTAGCTCTGAAGTCCCTAGCGGGTCCCGTCCTTAACACCTGGGCAGACCAGGCGTTAAGGACGGGACCCGCTGAGGGACCTCGTAGTAGGGCGCTAAGGGATTACCAGCACCGTTACACTACTGCCAATCAGTACACACATTTTTGAAAATGTATCCCCTAAGCAGCCCACATACCACAGTCAACATGGTTGGTAGCATGGGTATGTTATGCACCTTCGGCCAAGCACCCAAGACTCTAGGCCCTGGCCATAACCACTGCAGCATAACACACCCATAGAAGCAAACACCTACCAAATGACCACAACCCAAAAATATAATACACCCACCTCAAAACCTGTCCACTTCAATTAACATTCTAAAAAATAATTGCAACCAATGCACAAACTCTTCAATACATACCCTCTTCACCAAATGCTCTACTAATGACCCAAAAACAACATTATACTAAAGTAAAATAGCCATTAGTGCGCACAGTGTTTAGCATGTCCGTGTTTAGCATGTCCGTGGACTACCGCGGTGACCGCCTACACCGCAAACACATCAAGGCCTTCTCTCACCTAAACAAATACAGCATTTGACCAATCTCTTACTCCCCCACCCTCTCCAAGTACTCCTACACACCAACACACTCCCCAAAATTGGATTTATGCTCACTTCCAGACTGCGCTTCATCCCAGCCAATCAGCAAACACGTTGCATGTCCGCAGACATGAGGCAAGCCGATTAGCCAATCGGTGTCCTGTCTGCGGAGCGAACAGGGAAGTGTGTCCGCGGAGCAGACATAGCTATCACTATTTTTTTAGACCTACTTTTTGGTTGTTTTAAAAAAAACTACTGTACGGATTTTCACCAAATTTACAGAAGCACGCTTTTGGGACCAAGCCGCTGCTCCTACCACAAATTTGGTGAAAATCTGGGCAGCGGTTTGGGCTGTAGGCGAGACAGAAAATTGTTCTCCATTTAGCCTCTGGGAAGAAAATAAATTTTGGGACCCCCCTATAACCTTGCCTCCCCCCAGTCCCCTGGACCAAACCTCACCAAACTTTGCAAAAACATTCAGAGTGAGCCATATACCTTTTTGCAAAGTTTGGTGAGAATAGGTATTTGTATTTGTATTTTATTGTTTATATATCGCTTTACTCCAAAGCGCTTTACAGTTTAACAAGAAAAACATCAAACATGGAACATAGAAGCAAGAACATATACATGAATCAAACCAGAAAAACAGCATGTGGAACAATTTGCATTTGTGAAGGAAGAGGAGAGGTATGGGAAGGAGAAAAGGGAAAGGGAAAATGGAGTAGAGAGAGTAGAAGGGAGGGTGGAGATCATAGGGGAGACAGGGAAAGATAAAGGAACAGGAAGATGGAGTGGGGAGGAGAAAGAAGAGGAGGAGGTGACAGAAGTCAGGGAGGGGGTGAAGAAGGAGTGATTTTAAGGAGGAACGGAAGGAGGAATAGGTGGACATGGAGCGGATAGTGAAAGGAAGGGAATTCCAATGTAGGGGGGCAAGGAGCTGGAAGGATCAGAAACGAGAAGAGGCACAAGGAGGGAGGGAACAGAGAGTAAAAAGAGATCAGCAGAGCGTAGGGAGTGAGAGGGGCCATAGACAGAGAGAAGAGTGGACAGGTAAGGGGGAAAAGTTATAAGTAACCCAAAAAGTGCACTTCCTATGGGTTTAGCAACTTAACCATAACTACATGGCTGCTACCGCAGGCCATGTAATATATACAAATACCATATCATATCATATCATATATATAATTATGTTTTCGGAGACATCTCAGATTAAAAGAAAAATGTTATCTAGTAGCTACCAATTGTAGGGGAGCAAGTGGATGCATTCTCCCTATTCATCACCCCCTCGCCCCCACCTTATTGGAATGACAGACGAGGAGCCACACTTGGGAATCCACGCACAAGGTTATGCGACATGTCCATATCACGTCGACTATTTTAAAGACGATATGCACTCAGGCAGCCATTCAGAAGATACCCTCACGTTGAAACAGTGGAGGAAAGATAGCAAGAAGCAGTCCCTTACTGAGTTGCCAGAATGTAGCAATGAATCAAATGGTGTGTGACATGGATTGGATGTACATTAAACAAAGTCTAATGACAGCAAAGGAATGTCCCAATGAAGATATATGACTATGTTGAAACAATATGAAAATACTCAAGCAAAATGATGTACTAAGAATATTATGTGCTCCATGATGCATTACCTGTGAACACAAAGAAAATTGAAGTTACTCACTAGTCAATAATTTAAAATATGCTGAAACGCAAGGTAGAAAGTATACATATAATTTTCTTATGAGTGGTATTTAATCAACATTTAGGCTGACCATTAGAAGAAGATGGATAACGGCTTATGTCAATCAACCAAGTTACCTCAAAACACAAGCCCAGGATGTTAAATATGGAAAGACGATGAAGAGGCTGTTTCACCCTTGCAGAATAAAGGAGTACATTGGCTCAAGACCAAGTATGCTATTTTGAGAGATGAAGGAAAAGCACACAGGCAGTCTACGAGCAGACCATGCACAAGGACATATTTCCCAAAGATTAGGAGGAACAAGAACATTTACTGATGCCAAATATTGGACAATTAAAAGGGCATGAAGTTAATATGGGATAGAGTGAGCAGGTCTTTAAAGGCCCAGAGGAGCAACTGCACCTAGCATAATTGAATCAAATGCTCTTAAAAGCATCATAGATATGGACAATTTCATAGTCTTTTAACACATGACGAATAGCTTGCAAACAAGGGCTATTCATTAAGTTTGAAAATAAGATAGTGATGCGCCTACACTCCCTCGAATGTCCCCAGACAGTGCAGACTGGCAAGGTCAACCTTCAAACAAAAGACACTGGCAAGAGGCGTACCGAAGAGAGAGGGTAAGCTAATTGGGGAAACAAGGGTATAGCTGACATACCTCCAACCACCCGGGTTTTGTTTCTATGTACGTGCTGCTAACATGCCAAATGTCCAAGATTGGATATGGGTTGCGGACCAATTAGCCTGCCATGCACTTTTACATACAATGTTGCAAAGTATTATTCTGCTGCTACATTTTCTGCTATGATGAGAACCTTGCACCACGTGAGTAGAAGTAGCTCAGGGTGTGACTTACAGATAAGAGACCACCAATGAGGGAATAACATGCATATCTTCTATATGTAGATATGATACCTTAATCCAATCCCACCCCTCTATAGGCTTTTGCAGTTTGCCACGTAGGATGATGTCATAGATGACGCATCTAGCATTATATAAACTACAAATGATCAAAAAGATATTGTGATCCTGCATGAGTCTTTTTGAAGAAATTCCTGTTCTGTCCCTGCAGGAGCCTCGCGGACGAAAGGCGAACTGGTTGGTTACAGGAGAGTCGATGCTGGGGGACTTGAACTGAGTAGCAGACGTAAGTAGACCATCGTATTTGTCAAAAGCATATAGGGGGAGTAATTCTAATTATGTTGTGGTGTAATTAAGAGACAAAAACGATTGACTGAATTCATTGGGCATTATATAAAGAAGAGAGATAAGGATACCCCGAATCAGAGGCTCAAGGGAGACGGCAACGGCAATCAGCATAGTTTCATATCAGAACAGAGCCAGGTAGAAGAGTGCATGTCAAACTCCCAGAGTGGGTAAATAATAAGAGAGGAGAATACATCCAATAAGTTATTGGGGGAAAACATACTTAAAGGGGAATATATCTATATATATATATTGAAAGTGCACATATATAAAGGGTATACTATGATTATATGAAAGATAATTTGTTTAAAACGAACAGCAAAAACAAAGAAAGAATAGTGCAAGATAAATTAAAAAAAAAAACTATTTTTTCCTTACACTTTTTTAACAAAGGATCAAGGTTGATCAAAATGCTAGAATTAGATAAAACCAAAATAGAAGTAAAATAGGCTGTTTGAAGATATTAAAAAATGAAGAACGATATAAAAATAATTAACGGAAAGTGTAAACGAAGGAGTTCGAAAAATAGTGTCAAATACCTTTTGTTTTCAAAAATAATAAACACAGGTAGGGAAAATATCTTGCTCTCCTGGAATAAGAGTGGTGATTTATGGTGCCTACTGAAATATATTAAAATTATATATTTAATTAATTTGGAAATAAGAGAACAAATCAAGTAAGTATTGATAGTCTGAATTGGCTTGTCATAATGGAGGAAACACCTCTCACACATCTATGCAGGACACTGCCAAGATATACAGCTAAGATTGTGCCGTATCATTCCGAATGGATTAAGGGCACAATCAATAAAATATTTATGCTCTGGCCTCCAGGAGGTTGTCAAATATAGTATTATGAAATTTGAGACATGTTTGCATTCCACATTTAAGGGAAAGAAGCTGGAGAAGAGATTGGCAGTATTCGAAGTTTTATCAGAATGAAAAGGACGATCCAGTCAATAGGGAATAGATGCTTAGTCAGAATAAAGGGGTAGACATAACGCCTTCAGCTCCTCTTTCCCCTCCTGAGAAACAAGAGAATAAAGAGGAGGGGTTTTACCCTTTAAAAGAATTGAAAGCAGCAGGGCAGTATGATAATCCACCCTACAACCCCCCTGCCTATACTAGTGAAGAGACAGAGGAAGCGAGCAGAAGTAGAGAATGCAAATAAATAAAGACACACGATGAAAGTAAATAGCGTGATGAGAAAAAAGATAGACAGAATAAACAGATAGAGATAGAAGAAGAGGCAGAGAAACAAAAGAGAATAACAGATATAGCTATGGGTACAGCAATAGTACAGAAATAATGGATAGGAGGACAAATACTACTCAAATTAGATGACAAAGGTATTGGTGGATTTCAAGAAAGAGAGGAAAGGGAAGAACAAGACAAGAAAATGAAAGAGAAGGAAGAAGAGAGGCTATACAAACAAGAATGAGACAAGGAATGTAAGCAAAGGGAAGAACTAGGAACATTTGAGGCAAAAAGGGAGAAGGAGAGGCTAGAAGAAAAGAAACAAGAAGCCCAAAGATTGAAAGCATGAAGGTTACAATGAAGGCGGGAGGAGGAGGAATCAAGGGAAATAAGGAGAAGGGAGGTAGAAATGAACAAAAGTCAGGGATTTAACGATGATGAGATTGAATATTTATGCTGTAGAAGCATGATACCCATAGAAACACAAGAGTGAACCGAACAAGAGAGAGGGTCACAACCATCCTGTGGAGGATAGCAAGGACCATTAGATATGCCAACATGGAATGAAGAAGATACAGAAAGCATAGGTACAATAATGGGAAACTATATATCCAAATGAGGGATAAGGAAAGGTATAGAACTAAAGAGGGCGAACAAGGAGGGTCCTTTAGGGAAACAAGAAGAAGCTTAAGTGTGTTAGATCATGCGGATGTAGAATACGGACAAATGGCGATACGATTTGGGGCATAAGGATGTCAGACGAAGAAATGAAACAATAAAAGGAGAAAGCAAATATGGATTTTTACGAGAATCAAGTGTAGATAAAGGGGTAAAATAGTTACATCTAGAAGAAGGCCCTATAAGAAAAACACCAGAATCAATACCATATACTGAACAACCACAGGTACGATCACATAGTACAGGGGATGCGTCCCTGCCCTATGTGAGCAGACTAAGGGCATTACAAGCAGGCGATGATAATGCTACTTGGAAAACCAGGAGTGTGGGTAGGTATGACAAAATATCAGGGTTTTAAAAATGTCCACTATCAGAGAAAGGGGGTATGACCACAATATATACTATGGCCCCAGATGGATACGGATAATCTAAAAGGCACACTGCCGAGTTTGACTTCCAGTGCGGGAAAATTACATGAGCTATAGGCAATATAAAAGGCCTATTATCAGCAATTCTAGGGGAGAGATCTGATGACATTTGGAACACAGCAGGGTATCCAAAAGTAACTGCACAAAATACAGTGCACAATGGTGTGTCATTTAATAACTGTTGAGCAGACCTTTGGCGAGCACTTAGAGTACAATATCCAGATACATCAGATATTGGGGTGATAATGACTAAGAAGATGAGAGAGGAGGAGGACCCCATTGCTTTTATTCAGGATATTCAGGATAGATGGAGTGCAAAAATGCACAAACTGTGGGATAAAACGTTAGTGTTGTTTTACCACATATTATGTCAGGGACTGCCAGCACCAGTACAGAGGCAGTTAAGAAAAGAGGTGGGAATGGAAGCAAAACCATGGCCAGAGATACAATTGGCAATCATGCATTATTGCATAATGCAAAAAAAGAAAGATAAGAAGAAAATAGCAAGAAGAGGCGAAGTTGGTGCAGAAAAAATGATCAAAGTTCACCATAGAAAGAGCAGTGTTGACAAGTATTGAGGGAAGCACGGCACACGTTATGCAAGTCCCACGTCAAAATAATGTAGTCATTGTTCAAGATCAGAACGGGTATAATTATATGCCAAGATGCAGAGGGCATTGGCCTTAAGGAGGAGGATGAGGATGATTTCAAAACCCTCAAGGAAGGGGAGGATTTTAAGGCAGACAGCCCTTGACATGTTGGAATTGTGGAAAAATAGGACATATGGTATAGTAGTATGTAGAAGTAGAGGAGGCATGCAAGAGCAGAAATGTCAATCTCCAACAGGGGGGGCAGGTTATGCTCCACAATATAATACAGATTTTAAATGACATTACGTCCATAATCACACACAGAATCAGGTATATGCACCACATCCACAACAGTTTCAGCAAGCGCCAATACAGAAACAATTGCCACAACCACAGCAATTCCAACAAGTACCAATGCAGAGACAATCAGTACAGGGGCAGAAGCAGCAATCACCTATGTAAATGCAACAGGCACCCACACAAAGGATACACAATTTCCCAATGCAGCAGACATGTGCATCACAATGGCAGATGGATAAGGAAGCTACACAAATGACCAAACCCAAATTAGGGAGTGTGATTGTGGTGGGAGGAAATCCTTTCACAGGCACGGGGATGAGTTTATTCCCACAATAGGACATCCCACAGGACGACCTGGTGTGTTCAGTACCATCTTTAACACCAGACCCCCAAAAGGAACCAAGTATCAAGGTGACTGTAGGAGGCAAGACATTTTCATTTTTGTAGATACTGGAGCGACTTGTTCCTGTGTCCGTGAGGGAAAATACCCAAAGTCAGGCATTGCCATGAATGCTCCGGGATTTATTGGGGTGACAAGTTTAGTTCAATTTAAAGACAAATTATCCATTTCTATAGGAGAACATGATATGCACATGCCATTATTATATTCTAAACAGACACTGTTGAACATAGTAGGATGTGATTTGATGACAAAACCTAACCTGATGATATCTTTTACTGACAAAGGCATAGTGTGTTCAACCCTGGGGATACAATATATAAATGTGAGGGAATGTATATTAGCCTTTGAAGGAAGGAAGGCATTAAGGGGAGTCCCTCTAGACGAGGGAGTGTTCCTTTATGGAGTGACTGTTTTATTTTCATTGGTTACCTAAATTGATAGGTAAAATAATAAGGATACAGGCCAGAAATAACTATGGATGATGAGGAAGGCGAAGTTATTCATTTGTAATTAGAAGCAGAAGTGGTAAGAGAATAAAAGGTGATGCTTCATGAGACAGACCATAAGGGAAGAGGATGGAGAACAGGGATAACCCTCAATGAAGGATATAGACTGACAGACTTAACAGATGAGGAACTATTTAGGGATGACTAGTCAGATTATGAATTAGTATGTTGTATAAATTTCACTTTCTGGATTACAGATGATAGCATAGAAATACCACAGAAAAGGGTGTTTGTAAAAACAAAACCATCATTTTTTTCAGGAAGACATGGAAAAAGTGCCAAGTATCTTATGGACCACAAGTCCATATGACATAGGCGTAATGAAGGGAGTAGGAGTAGTGAACATTAAGCTTAAAGAAGGAGATATTTTGCCACCTGTAAAACAGTATCCAGTGTCCAGAGAAGAGGAAGAGCGGATATTCAAAATCATATCTGCTTTAATGAAGCAAGGTATTCTGGTACCATCCGATTCCACATACAATACGGAAAGTTACCCCATTAAAAAATCAAAGAGGGGGTGTGGAGATTCATCCAGGATCTTGGCGATGAAACCAATATAGTCGAAACAGAGTTTCCCTTAGTTCTAAACCCTGCAACAATATTGAGCAATATCCCGTCAACAGCCAGGCGTTTCACTGTTGTCGATTTGAAAAATTAATTTTTCTCAATTCCCTTACACAAAGACTCACAGGATTTGACTTCCTTTTCATATAGAACAATTTGACTGAAACATACTTGTTTGCATCAAGGGTACTGTGAGTCCCCTTCTATTTTTAACACAGTCCTTCAGATGGACTTAGGAAATGTTGAGCTCGAAAGTGCCATAATTCAATATGTGGATGACATTTTAGTGTGTTGTGAGACAGAAGAGAGCTGCAGAGAAGACTGTCAAACTTATGATGATATTTGCAGAGAAAGGGTACAAGTAGACAAAGAAAAATTACAGTATTGTCAAGAAGAAGTATTATACAAAGGACAGTTAATCTCACGCAAAGGGAAAAGAGTGACACCTAAAGAGCAGAAGCCATTATGAGAACTGTGCAGCCAAAAACAGTGAGACAAATGCAGCAATTTTTAGGTCTATGCAATTATTGCAGGGCCTGGGTTTTTGACTACAGTACATATATGCTCAAAGAAGCAATGAATTAGAATGGACAGTAGACATGACTGAAGGATTTAAAGAATTAAAAATGCGATTAGTACACCTCCTGTATTAGGGATTCCAAATTACAGTGAATAATTGTACTTATTTCTCATTCAACTGGAGAAGTCACGACAGCAGTCCTTACACAGAAGACGACATTTGGGCATGGTCACAAACCATTGGCTTTTACAGTGGGATTCTAAGATTGGGCTATGAAAGGACACTATCCCTGTGAACAATCTTTATCAGCTGCTGCATTTGCCTATAAAAACCTTCAAGTTTAACTATGGTTTGTCCCGTAACTCTATATGTAGAGCATGCATTATTGCCAATTTAGAGAAACCCAAAAGTACGTTGACGAACCAAAGGGCATTGGGGTATGAATTAATTATCTCAAACCCTGCAATCAAAACTGTAAGATGTAGCACAGTGAATCCAGCAATGTTTAGAGCTGAACCCGTGGGAGAAGATGATGATGTGAATGACTTTGTCACATATACCAAGTGTTATAATGATGTTCCTGATGTTAGAGAGAATGCTCTAGGAAGAGGTGCAGAGGTTTTCATTGATGGTTCATCTAAAATTGACAAACAAACTGGGGTGATTTATTCGGGATCGGCAGTAGTAAGGGTGACCTGAGATGGCACCTTTGAAGTATTAATGAGCAGATGATTACATCAACCTATTCAGCACAGGCTGCAGAATTACCTGTGCTTATTGATGCACTACGAAGCTTTGAGGATAAGGAAGTGACAGTTTACTCTGCCTATGTGATGTCAACAGTACATGCAGCGATAGCACGTTGGAAGAGGAGGGGCTTCCTTCATGCAGACGGCACACCAGTGCAACATGCAGGGCTTTTTAACAAACTCATTGAAGTCTTTAGCTTTCCAGCAACCATAGCCATTGTGAAATGCACAGCGCATTCAGAAACAACAGACTTAATCTCTTGCAGGTACAAAGCCACAAACCTAGAGGCCAAATGTGCCAAATATTGTTCAACCATAATTGAAGATGAGATAACAGATTTGAAGCAAGTGACAGGGTGATGCATGTTGGTAAAAGAAGGATTTAATATGATGTCCATTGTACAGTTGATTGAAGTACAAGGACGAACATTGCAAGAAGAAAAGGAGCCGCGGAAAAAGCAAGGGTGTTCTTTATCCCTCACTGAGGCAATTTGGAGGCAGGATAGTACAGGAAAATCAGTTATGGCACTAGCATTATTGAGAGTGGCATTGGGGCAGTTTCACTATCCTGCGCATTTGACTTAAGAGAGTTTAGCTGTTAAAATAGCAGAAAAACGGTTCATACCGAACCTCAGTGAACATGTGGCATAGTTGATTGTAAATTGTATCTTGTGCAAGAAATTCATGGCAGGACACAGCCTGTGAACAGTGAGAAGAGTAATCTTCAGACCTAATGGCCCTTCCAACATTTGCTCATATACTAAGTGGATAAGTTGCAAACATGTAATGGCTATTAATATATGATAGTTGTAGTTTGGCCCTTTTCCAGATGGATTGAAGCAGGTCTGTGCACACATCCAGATGCTGCATGCACTGTAAAGTTTTTAGTCTGCAAGTTTTTTCCAAGATGGGGTGTGTGCGAAGTTTTGCTATCCGATAATTGAGCGCATTTTGTGAATTAACTTTTTGAAAATACAGTCTCAGTATTAGGCATTAAGCACACATTTGCTTTGGCTTATCACCTGCAAGCCAACGGGATATGTGAGAGATGAAATGGACTTCTGAAGGAAAGGATAGCAAAGATTAACTTGACATTGAAGAAAAGATGGCTACATTTCCTACCACTTGCATTATATGCACTAAGAAACCAACCTGGATCAGATCACCATTTAACGTCCCATGAGCTGGTGACAGTACGCCGAATGAGAACTGCTCTCACCCCCACAACAAGGTCAAATACAGATGCCCACAGCATAGGGAGGGCTTTAGGTGATGAAATACATCATTATTTAAAAACGATGACTCGAAGTATCTCTTTTATTTCTCAACAGATCAAGCGCCAATAGGAGGGGTCAAATGTAAACAAAGAAGACAATTTGCCTATCAATTTGGAAAATGAATTAAAAACACTGCCAGTATAAATAGGGGACCACATTTTAGTGAGCACATTTGCACGTACCTGAAATACCCCTCGATTTGAAGGCCCACACGAGGTGGACGACATAAGCCCTACTGCGGTTAAACTGAATGGAAGAAGGGTGTGGATCCACCTACATGATATTAAACCCAATAAAAGTGAAACAACAGTAACCTCTCCTGCACCCATCCCTAGTGAAGCAAGTATTCACAGTGAAGCAAGCATCTCCAGAGAAGCAAGTCCCCAAAGTGAAGCAAGAGAAGAACTTTTATGTTTTATGTTGCCAATCATGTCTTAGCTTTTTATGTTGCCAATCATACATACATTCGTTCTTGCTGTTTTTTCCTATATACTTTGGTCTTATCCAGCTTTAATTTGAATAATTACGCGCTTTGTAAAATTTTTCAGACATCCCAAGATTGGCTTCATCGTTTTAAGAATTGTTTTGGAAATCATTTTACAGTACAGTTTGTATAACTCACAGTTAAAATGATAGATATTGACATATTAAAGAAAAAGGTTAGTAACAATGGAAATGTTCCAAGAGATGAGAACTGTAGCCCCACAAAAGAGATGTACCAAACGTAAGATAATTGTTGCCATTTCTTTAGGTATTTTGATTTTGACAGTTCTCCTTATAATGTTGGCATTCAAAAATATTATAAGCAGTGAGAAATAAGAAAATAAGACATCCCCCACAAGTCCCATTATTCATATTTTCCATCTTAGGAGACCAAGAACCCCATTATCTTCTGATATTCAAAACAAAACTTTTCCCGAATAAAGAGAGATGCTGAGGAGGATAATGAAAGTATCAACTTATATTCAGATAAGTCGGCTAATTTGGCAAATAACATATGGTATCAGCACATGAAAGAGAAGGGAGCGAGAACAACAGAAGAAAATTGCTATGTCTTTTCCTTAATACCATATTACAAAAATGCGGCAAGAACATTTATTGTCAGAGAAATGTCCCCACACAATACAAAATGTCTCAGTCATTAAGAAGCCTGCACTATGAGAGGCCAATTCTGTCATGATGCATACCCCCAGGCATCCAGACCACGTCCATCAGCCCCGGGAGCAGGCATCATGTTGCCTTGAGAAAACCCAGCAACCCCTGCTAGGGGCTGTCTGGGTTCAGTCCTGGCGCCTATAGTGCCAGGCTCATATGGGACATCAGTCCTGGTGCCATAGGCGCCAGGCTCATAGGTGCACACTTACCTGATGCAGACCATGCTACAAGAAGATCCAAGCCCATGTGTGGCCTGGAAGGGACTACTTTACCTTAGGGACTATTTTGTGACTCGGAAGTGGTCGGGGAGGAATACCTACCTGGGACTACTTTGGAGGCTATTTAAACCATGCCTGAAGAGCAACACACGCTTTGCGTTATTCTGCATCCAGCAGCGTAACGTTCACCGTGCCAGCAGCAGCATCCAGCCTTCTGCCACGCCCGCCTCGAACCTGGAGCACCTAGAAAGAAGGAAAGAAGCAAAGGTTAGAACAAGAGTATTACCTGATTTCTTACCTGATTCTGGATTCATCGCATCTTCAAACCAGAGGAAAGACTTTGTTTTAAACGCGTTGCATCACAAGGAGCAGCGCCGTGCCATACTCACTGTTCCACGCAGCATCTCTTCGATCCGGCGCTGTCTCCATCTTTACATCGCCGAATCCCGGCACCTAAGGGGGACAAGAAACAACAAGGTGAGCAGGGAGAACAGACAGAGACAATCTCTTTTACCGCTGGAGGTATTATTCATCAGCACGCCACATCTTCTTATGCCACACCTGTAAGAAAAGGAGAAAGCAGCAAGTTTAACCCTTGGCATTATTTACAGGACAGTGTTGGGCAACACAGACTTTTACCGAAGCGCTTTCAGCTGTCAATCTTCTTATTGGGTCAAAGCTGCAAGATAAAAAGAGGAATTGGACAGGAGTGAATTCCAGACATTTTTAACTCTTACGAACTATATACTTACGGCTCTTCGCCAGGACCTTTTGGAGTCAGGATTCGTCTACAACGCTTCCAATATATTCAGGCCAGTGAAGTAACTGGTCATCAACGCGCCCCTGCTTGCTTCGCAGGATGGAGGGCTCATCCTTCAAGAATATAAGGTGAGATTGCTGAGAGTGCACTTCAGAGGTGATTAGTGGGGAGGACAGTGGGGGTGCTATCACTTGAATCCACAAGTGGCTAAATCCATCTCTCCACTTGTAGGAGAATCAAGCAGACAAGATTAGGAGGGCAGATCCAGTCAGTCATCGCTGCACTACTCATCACGTGGGTGGAGGCCGCAGCAGTCCGGGTCTGACCGACGCCCCTGTGGGAGCCAGGTGAGCATAACAAATTCAAAGGGAAGAGGGCAACTTTAAGATTGCGATCGAGACAGACTTTTCCACACAAAGATACATATGTAAAGACAAAAAGGATGGAGAGTAGATTGGGGTGAACAAATAAAAATCATATGTATCCATCCCAATTTGGAGAGAAGATACAAGTTGTTGATCTGAAGAGAATGAATTGCTCAGACATGACTGTAAAATCAGGAGAGTCAAGATGTTGGGAAAGTACACAGCTGTTGATGTATGGGCATGTAGCAACCAGCATTGGATAGGAAGATGGCCTAATATCATGCCATGCACACCTATTGAAGAAAGTAGTAATCTGCCAGGTGCAGAATGTGAATGATGAATGCCTAGAATCATGGGCCAAGCATGCAAAAATACTAACTTGGGTTGAGAACGAGTCAGGACCAGTGCATATATTGGAAGTGAAGAATGTGACAACATGCTTCAAGACTGATTGCAAGGTCTATATCAGAAAGAACAAAGGATGTGGGGAAACAATTGAAGTACCAGGAATTAATGGAGGAATTGCAGTTCTGATGGATTGATAGTGGGCCTGTGGATCGAGAGCCTACATGCAGTTGCCAAAGGGTTGGGGAGGAGTGTGCATGTCCCAGCACTAGTGATTCCCCAAAATGACCTCCACATTGAAGAGTTTCAGAAAATGAATGAATATAACAGAAGGAAAAGATCACTTAATCTTTGCAGCCTAAAGAGAGCTAATTACTTCTCATCAAATTTAACAGAGGCTTACCACAACATTTCTGATGAGTAAAAATTATTCAGCAAGACCGCCATGATAATGATTCATATATTAAGACCAGGACTTCAAGCTGAAGTGAATGCCAAGTGGCTCAATTTCACAAGATGGGAGCTGCTTCAGACGAGCAATGCAACAATAAACGGATTCAATAGAATAAAGGAAGAGTTGAGAGCCAGACTGATGACTCTCCAGGCCTGTTCTGTATCTGATAACAGCAATGGAAGGAGGCTTGCATGCCAAGGTCGGACCTTCTTGCTGTATATTTACACCTTCTCATGATGGAGAAATGGGACATTGACAGAGGCAATAATGATGCTGACGACCTTGCACACAGAGATGGTAGATGAAGCTGATAAAACAGCAGAAGATGACTGGTTTCCATCATTCATTGGATGGATTTCATCTTGGTTGGCAAATGCTCTTAGACTACTTGGAGCAATATTACTATTAGTAATGTTGGGATTCTGTCTCATAAGGATCATCTTGGGACAATACCAGAAAACAGTCAAGTAAACTATTGGAATGAAAATAATAATTGAAATTAACACGCAAACTGGAGAACAGATGGAAACCGAAGAAGGTACCCATGAAAATATAAAGAAGAGTTCTCTTGCACCTCCAGGAACAAAGTTCTATTATCCCCAGGATCGGAGAAAATATGTGGGACGATGGATAATTTGTGCACCAGCAGGAGATTGTCGTTTGAGGACCTGGAGTGTTGATGAACACAAAAAGAATGCTGGCCATCTGAGTTGGGTTAAAAAAATATGGGTTCCAAAGAAAAGAAAACATGATGAGATGATTGAAGAAGATGAAGCAGGAATTGCAGAAGAGGAGGAGAAGAGTTTGGCAGAGAATGGAATCAGAGGGGGGAATGTAGAGGAGAAGGTGGACGCATTCTTCCATGTAACACCCCCCCCCCCATTCCCAACCTATTGGAATGACAGATGAGGAGCCACACTGGAGAACCCATGCACAAGGTTAAGCAACATTTCCATACCACGTCAACTACATGAAAGGTGGAATGTGCAAAGGCAGCCATTCAGAAGATACCCTCAAGTTGAAAATGGGGAGGACAGCTACCAAGAAGGATGTCCCTTGCTGAGCTGCCGGAATCCAGCCATGAATAAAATGGTGCTTGACATTGATGCACATTAAACAAAGTCTAATGACAGCAAAAGAATGTCCCAAAGAAGATATATAAATCTATGTTGAAACATTATGAAAATACTTAGGAAAAACAATGTAACTAGAGTACTAAGCTCCATGCTGCAGTACGTATGAACGCAAAGAATGAAGTGACCCCCTGGTCAATCATTGTAAATATGCTTAAATGCAAGGTAGAAAGAATACATAGAAGCTTGCTTTTTCAAGGTAAATATTCAACATTTAGGGCGACCATTAGAAGACGATGGACGACGGCTTATGTCATTCAAACCAGTTACCTCAAAAGTCCAGGATCTTAAATGTGGAAAGACGATGTAAAAGCTGTTTCCCTCTTGCAGAACAAAGGAGTAGATTGGCTCAAAACCAAGGATGCTATTTCGAGAGATGAAGGAAAAGCACGAAGGGTGTCTATGAGCAGACCATGCGCAAGGACATATTTCCCAAAGATTAGGAGGAACAAGAACATTTACTAGTGCCAAATATTGGACAATTAAAAGGGCATGAAGTTCATATGGGATAGAGTGAGCAGGTCTCTAAAGGCCAAGACGAGCAACTGCATCTAGCATAATTGAATCAAATGGTGTTAAAAGCACTGTCAATATGGACAATTTCACAGTCTTGTAACACGTGATGAAGAGCTTGCAAACAAGGGCTATTCATTAAGTTTGAAGCTAAGCTAGTGATGTGCCTACACTCCGTTGAATGTCCCGAGACAGTGCAAACTGGCAAGGTCAACCTTCAAACAAAAGACACTGGCTTGAGGACTACCAATGAGAGAAGTTAGTCTAATTGGGGAAACAAGGGGATAGCTGGCGTATCTCCAACCACCTGGGTTTTTTTTCTATTTATGTGCTGCTATCAAGCCGAATGTGCAAGGTTGGATTTAGGTTTCCAACCAATTACAATAGCCTGCCATTCACTTTTACATTCAATGTTGCAAGTATTATTCCGCTGCCAAATTTTCTGCTATGATGACACCCTTGCACCACATAAGTAGAAGTAGCTCAGGGTGTGTTTTACAGATAAGAGACCGCCAATGAGGGAATAACATGCAGATATTCTATAAGTAGATATGATCCCTTAATCCAATCCCACCCCTCTATAGGCTTTTGCAGTTTGCCACATAGGACGATGGCATAGATGACGCATCTAGCATTATATACACTACAAATGATCAAAAAGATATTGTGATCCTGCATGAGTCTTTTTGATGAGTGTTTATTCACCCTGCTTAACTTCTCGAAATTAAAGCAGTATTTTACCATCTCCTTTTAGTCTGTCCGGTTATTTGGTCAGAGATATTTTATTGGTAATTTCATCTAACACACAGATACTTCAAGGTGCTAGAGCACACACTTTTGCAGAATATTTTGACAGTGACACTAACCTCTAACATAGGTGGGTCTGAGTATGATGAAAAAACATCTATGCAGAGTAAATTGTCAGTTGGTTCTATTTCACCTAGAATTAACACCTATGATAATATTCAGCACTTAAATCCTGTCAGTCCTGAACACGAGGCAGTTTATATCTTAAACGTGTTGCCTATGATATAGCTTACTTCAGTGGAGTTCAAATGCACGTTTACTTAAAATAACATTCTAAGTATTGAATCCTTCCTCTGTCCTGCCATCCCTCCTTTTTACTGTTATTGTTTGTTCACATTTTAAAGACACAAGATCTTATGTATTTTTTTTTTAATTTCAAACTGAATTGTAATATGATTTATTCAGCATATATCATATGCACAACGGGCTTGAGTGTGTGTTAATAATTATGTAAATTCATGATATTTATATCCCATGAGGTTCTGTAATATAGATGATTTTGCTCTTTTTAACACTTTCACTTTGAATTCGACAGTATTTGCACGTTACAAAGTTTGTATAGCTTAAAATAGGAACAATCTTAAAACTGTGCTACTGACATTTGGAGTAATACTTTGGAATTTTCGACATTTGATGGTGGCATGTCAACATAGGTTAGGCATGGTTAAGTTTTGGCAGGAAGGGCACATTTGGCAAACAGCTGCTTGGGCTCTGGAGGAACATTGTTTTTCATTGATTAAAATGATGCTTGTAGACAACCAGAAAGCAGAAACTGTTGATTGTCTTTATAAATAGGTTGGTGCAAATTGTAGTTTGAAAATGTCCTGAGTTTACAAGCAGGAGTCAAGCAGGAGTGTTTCCCCTTTGTCCCACTCAGGGGCGCCTCCAAGGGCTAGCCAAGGGGGGCCATGGCCAGCCTTATGAAAAGGCTGTCCCCCCCCATCGGCCACCCCCGTGAAAAAGCAACAAAAAAATATATCTTTTTTTTTCGCACTGAACTTTGCATGGATAATAACACGCCCAGTTCAGTGCGAAAAAAGAAAAAAGATTTTTTGCTTTTTTGCCACAGCCGGACTGGGGCAAGAGAATTAATTATGACCTAAAAAATGTATGCCAAGGACCAATAGCCCACAGGGCGGGAGTCGTTGCAACGTGTGTGCCTCTGTATTCAATCCATGTGTGTGGCCCATGCGTTGGCCAATGCTGAGTGGCCCTAGGTTGCTGCAGCCTGTTTCTCTGAGGTTGGCAGACGTCACACCCTTGTAGCAGCGTGCAGGCACCATGTCCTCAGCAGCAGACCACACAATAGATGTTTTGACCGGCTCCCGGTGGCAGAGCATTTACCCTGCGCCCATCTATGTCTGCGTTGCACACACAGCCAGCGCCTCCACCCTCACTTCTCTTTCCTCGGCTACAATAGAGCCCATTCTCTGAGGGGCTCAGTCAACTCCTTCTGTTTTTGCCTTTTGGAATTGTTGAGAAATGTTGCACTTTATTTCCCTTCCTCGCTTTAAACCAAAACCTAAATTTATCTGCAAGCGGCTGAGCGGGGGAAACACTGCACTCCTGTGTACGGATGTGGGGGAGGTGGGAAGCGGCCTCTGATTAGCCAGCTCCAGGTGCCGGTGGGGTGCCTGGGCAGGTACCCAAATGTGAGCCCAGGACAGAGGAGTGAGCCAGAAGTGTGCAGCAGCAGCAGGGGACGTACAGGAACCGATTCAGGTAGCCCACCACCATCCTCACCTCCACACTACGGATCTCGTCGCTCATAAGCCACCCTGGTAGCAGGCCAGCAGAGGTGTATTCCCGTGTCCTTGCTACCCAGGGCCAGGCCAGTTATACAGATGCATTTCACTGAAGATATATTCCAGAGCAGAGTAAGACAGCCATTAAAATGAAAGCAAGCCATCTTAAATGTAACACCACCATTCACTGGCAATGCATGGAGTAAAAGCTCCAGTGGAAAGGCAATCACATCTCCTCAAGCCCAAAGTGAAACAGGAACATAACATTACAGAGATGTGGGCGGATCCACTGCATTATGGAGACTATATTATGTATTTATACTGGATCCCTTACTGCCACAGTAGTCCCACCTAGCCGCGGCTCCTCCTGCACTTGTGTATTGTGCCCAGACGGCAGAGAAGAAGGTCATCACAAGTGCAGGTCAGGGAGGTAAGGGAACCCATGCAGTGTGCACAAGACTGTCAGTGGCACTGCATGCAAAGGAAACCTGGGCTGTGGTGCTGAGAGATTACACCAGGCAGGCAAGAATCAAGCACTTCAGAGCTGAGAGGTAAGCAGAGTGTGTCTGGAGATACAGTCTGAAAAGTAAGAGTACTGCTAAGAAAGTCTAACTTTTTAATTGTGGAACTCAAAATGTTAACCTACTGGTATTAGTGTATGCACATTAGATACATTAATTAGTTAACAGTTAAATACAAAATTGAACTATATCAATATGCAGTTCCTTAACTCTCATATATACATAGTTTACAAATGGACTATATACTACATCAGAATAATAGATTTCTTGAAATTCAGTTATGTGTTTGTTTGGTGTGCCACCCCAAGATTTCCTGTGGCCTCATCAGTCAACCCCTATACAACATTTCTGGGGGCGCCACTGGTCCCACTAGCATCTTAGTGGATATAAAATCCACAAAGGTTATGTTCTTATGTGTTCAGTTACTAGCATGTCCATGCTCGTCCCATGTATGTTTATATGCAATGTGAACATAGTTAAAGTGGCATTAAAATGCCTGTTTAATGTGACAAAACCCTTGAAATTCGTTAGGTTTTGATTCCTAGCTTACCTATCACTGAGTTCCACTGTTGAGGATCACATTTCCGTTTTGTATTAGTGTGTCTGGTGGTTTACGAAAAATCCTCTTCTACTTTTAAATCCATGCAATTTAAAACCATTCCTAATACTAAATACAATGTTGGAGGGTAAAATACAATTATGACTGTAAAAAACGTTAGTCCATAAGAGAGGTATTCGAGTCCTTTCATTGAATAAAAGAAAAGTATACCCGTATTGCCACTCTCAAAGTGTTCCACGAATATATCTAGGATTGTGCCTTTGTATATATACTGTGGGCCTCATCATGAGTTCGGCGGTAATGCAGCGGTTTTTCCGTTGAACGTAAATAGCGCTAACGCCAAGCCCCTGGCGGATAATCCACCAGATCACGAGTTTTCGTGCAAGCGCACAGGGACATGGCGGAAGCACAAATAGCGCACAACGGGTTGAATCCGTAAATCCGGCGCACTGTGTGCTACCGCCATATTGCACTAATAGCGCGCGCCATGAGCGCGCCCTATTAGCGCGCGGGAAACGCATCACCGCCAGAACAGAAAACAAAGCGGTGGCCATCTTGGAAATCACAATCCGTCGGATATCACAGCCCCTGGAAGCCATCCACCCACTTGAGCACTGAATCATGTCACAGGAGCGCACTAGGGGTAAGTCTGGCCGGGGCAGGGTGAGAAAGCCCAAATTTATCGACCAGGAGTTGGCTGTACTGGTGGAGGAGGCTGAGATCCATCATGAAGAGCCGCAGCAGCACAGATTTGGCGCAGCATCAGCCAAAGGGTCACTGCAGTGGGGCGCGTTCCCCGGGATGGGGAGGATTGCCGCAACCACCTCAACGACCTGCGTGTGAGAGTCTGCGGCATCCTCTCACAGCACAGGAGAGCAAGGAGGGGCACCGGAGGAGGTCCACCACCACCCCCACCCAAACTCACACCTTGGGAGGAGAAGATGAGTGCCCTGATTGACATCGGCACCATCGAGGGAATTGGTGGAGCAGAGGCAGGCACTGGCGTTGATCCGACTGCAGATGAGTCCCACCCCAAATGCATGCAACGGAAAGTACAACACATGCAGACCCTGAGTGAATGACTGTGAAGGAATGCATGTGAGGCACTGCAGACACCCATAAGTGACCCCTTGATCCATTGAACCGTAGTGGTGCCTAGACTACCCTGCATGTGCAGTGCATCAATAGAAGGGGCAGAGGACAGACATCCATAGCCATGGGACAGCTATGTAGAGTGTGAGTGTGCAGGAATACACCCCCAGGACCTTGAGCACAGTGCACCACAACCGTGCATGTAATCTTGTCACACAAACATTCCCATGCAGTGTACCTCCACACTCACACCAAGCACCACATGGCGACTGAACAAAATGCAAATTGAATGCATGATTGATACTGTCTTCAATCCCACTTGATGGCATGAACTGCTTGATACTAATGTAGGTTGCCTTGAACTCAAACCACACCCTATGTACCCCACAGGCACACGGCAAACCCCATGGGATGAAGATGATGGGGAGGAGGCCACACCATCACAGCGCCCGAGGCAGCAAGACTTCACCAGCACCACCACCCCTCAAAGGGGCCGCACGGAAGGGAACCGATGCATGCCACCTCCCACTTCACCACAATACAGCCCTACCAGACCGCTGCAGCACGCACATGCCCACAGGGAGTCCACGGCCAGCTCGCCCCAAGCCACCAGGCATAGCCCCGAAGCAGAGGGACCCTCCTGTGGATCAGAGTCTGATGTGGGAGTGACACTTCCACGTGCGCATCAGGCAGGACATCTGCATTTACCCAGAAGCAGTGACACTGAAGGGATGGTGACACCACAGGGGGCCCCAGGGCCAGCCACACAGCTAGCACAAACCCCACCTGTGCATGTGCGTCATGTCCGCACAACACAGACAGATGAAGACACGCCGTCATATGGCAGCCCTGAAGACCGGCACTCAGAGCCGGCAGTCCAATCCCACCCGGCAACATGTCCCCATGCAGCCCTCCCCCCAACAGCGCACAAGTGGCAGGCCGGTACCTGCCACACCACGGGTGCCCTTCATTACGGGGGCAGCAGTGATGGGCCGACTGGACGTGATCGAGGCCAAACAGGCCAAAGTTGAATCCATGGCCAAGGTGCACAGCCGGCACATCAAGGCCATCAGTGCATCCATACGCCATGGATGCAAGTACATAGCGCGTGACAATGCGTGCACACGCAGAGTGGTGGAGCAATGCACCGCAGCCCTGACACGGCTTGCACAAATGGCGAGGGAGTTATGCGAGGCAGTATCAGCACTTGTTGAGCAGACAAGGGAGGGGAACAACCTTCTCCGACAGCACATACAAGCAACCGGCTCAGTCCCATCAACCTCCACTACACCCACAGAGGGATCCCTTGAGCCGTCTCCTAGGCGCCGTTCTATGCGCTACCTGAGGTCACACACACCAGAGGGGCCTGGACAAGGAAAGCGCCCACGACCATCCTAGTCGGACATGGCATCGTTGTGGGTGCCCTGATAACAAACATGCACCTACCTGCACTGTTGTGGGGAGTTCACTGGGGGGTGGAGGGGATTGTGTGCTGGGTGTTCACTGGGGGAGGGGGTTTGTGTGCTGGTTGTTCACTGGGGGTAGGAGGGATTGTTAAACTGAGAATAAATCACGTTTAAAAAATCACGAAGCATGGACAGTAGTGATTGTGATAAAGTGCTCTTTAATATTGAAGTGACAAGTGTTAAATGTAGCCTTCACCCGTATCAAAAAAAACATCAATCAATCCCTGTCAGGCCAACCTCCCCTCCCTCAGCCCAACGCTTTGTGCACGTGCAACACCTTGAGGCACGTCATCATTTTCACTCCCATCCTCAGGTGGCTGCACATGAGCATCAGGGGGCAGTGGCACATTCCTGCGACAGCAGATGTTGTGCAACGTGACACATGTCAGTACAATCTTTCCAACTTTTTCAGGTGCATACATCAATGCCCCCCCCGTACAGTCTAGGCACCGGAAACGTGCCTTCAGTAGTCCAAATGCCCTCTCCACACAGATCCATGTTCGTGCATGGCCAATGTTGTATGCCCGCTCTGATGCAGTGTGTGGATGATGCACAGGGGTCATGAGCCATGTGTACTGGGGATATCCAGAATCACCTGCAGGGGAGCGAAAGCAGGTTTGGGGACAAGGTAAGTTCAGTGGGTGTACAGGGCTCAGTCACCAGGGTCATTTTGCCATACTTGTCATTTGGTCATAACATTGTGGAGTGTGCTGTGCTACGAACAGCATTTATTCCATGAAGCACTCACAACTTGGCACGCCTCTGTATGTAACAGTACTCATTCACTTGTCACTAGGGAAGTGACTACTTCATGTACCAATGCCATTCCCTTTGGCTGCTGTTGCATTTGCTGGTTGTCACTATTGTGTACTGTTCTCCAGGCATTTCATTGGACATTCAGCGGACAGTGTTTGTGGGATGTGCATTGTCATTACTCAGTCTGCTTATGTGTGGTGCATTTGTGGATGTGGAGACTTTTGTGTTACATTTGCATGACTGTTGGGTGTGCAGGGCGGGATGTCTGTACTGTGTCAGTGTTGGAAGCCATAGTGCTACTCACACAGAAGGCTTTGTGGTGGTAGGCCTTCCATATGTCACTGTGCTGCCACATGTCTGAATGGGTGTCTTCTGCTGTGTTGGACATGTCCAAGGTTTCTTGTGCAAGGTGCTTGATGGGAAATGCTGTACTGCTGGTGCTGCCTATTGATATTCAGGGATTTCATTGTGTGTGACCAGCCCCATCAGTTGTGGATTAACATGCATTATGGTATACATTTGTACTAACCCAGCAGCCATGTGTTTTGCCCTCGGTGCCTTTCCATGTACGCTGGCAGGGTACTGTTGCGCAGGACCATGGAGTCGTGGGTGGATCCTGGGAAGTGGGCACAGCAGTGGCTGAAGGTGAGGTCAGGGCCACATGTCATCTGCACATTCAGGGAATGGTAATGTTTCCGGTTTCTGTCTGCTGCCTCATGTGGCTGGGGTGGTACGAGTGGTACATGTGTGCAGTCCAGGGCTGCTATTACATTGGGAACTTGGGCAATGGCATGGCATTGTTACGCTCACCTGGTATCCACAGGGACGCCACCCAGCCGGGTTACTCACTGGTATGCTTCTCAGCTTTGCCCTGATGTGGTCAAAATCCATGAGGGCTTTTGAAGAGGATTCCAGGCTCTAGAGGCTCGAGTCTTGACTCCACCTGGCCAATGGGTTTGCCAGAGGGGGTTTTGTGCGAAGGTCGTGACAGCACTCCCCCCTAAGGCCCCTCCCATGGTGTTCCTTCTGTCTGTCCCAGGTTTGGTTGGGAAGTTCCGATGGAATTTCCTGATCAGACGTGGTGCGTGGATATTCTGACTGGGCTCCCTGGATCTATCTTGTGGTCCAAATCCTTTCCAATCAACGAGATAATATAGCTTGGTCCTAGAGTATTTAGAGTCCAAGATATCTTTGACTTCGAATTCTGGTTCTCCGTCAACAAGTATGGGCTTAGGTTGCATTGGTTTCAGGAGGGACACATGGAATACCGGGCGGATGTGTAGATTAGGTGGTAAATCCAGTTTCGCGGCTACTGGGTTGATAATTGCCTTAATGGTGTAGGTTCCTTAGAATCTGGGATGAAAGGTCTGGGTTCCCTTGATGGGTACGAATTTAGCGCCTAACCAAACTTTGTTTCCTACTTGATAATCAGGGGCCTTTTTCCAGTGTTGGTCGACAAATCTCTTTTGTTTTTCTTTGGCATGAATAAGGTGTTCCTTTGCCCTTTTGAAAGCCTGAGTAATGGTTGTGTGTAGGGTCTTTACCGCTGGCATTTCCAAGCTGGCTGGAAGGTCTAGTTCAGAGGTACGTGGATGTCTGCGATAAAGGGTATACAAGGGCATTTGTCCCGTGCTTGAATGCAAATAATTGTTATATGCATATTCGGCTATCCATAGTAGTTCTTTCCAATTCCTTTGTTCGTGGTGCAGCATGCACGTAAATATTGCTGAGTGTCTGATTGGTTCTCTCGGTTTGGCCATCCATTTGGGGATGGTGACTGGTAGATAGCCGAATGTCGATCTGCGCCATTGCATAACATTTTTTCCAGAAGTTTGAAACAAACTGGCTGCCACGATCAGAGACCAGAACCGAAGGGAAGCCATGTAACTTAACCACGCTGTCCAGGAACACTTTTGCTAAAGTGGATGCGTCTGGGAGGCCTTTGAGAGGAATAAAATGGGCCATCTTCGAGAATAAGTCCACAACTACAAGGATGGTGTTGAACCCTTGGCTTGGAGGTAGATCAGTGATGAAGTCAAGGGAAAGAGTGTGCCATGGAACTGGAGGAATGTCCAATGGTTGTAGGAGACCAGATGGTTTTTGTTTCTGTGATTCATTTTGTGCGCAGACACTGCAGGACTGAGTATACTGAATGATGTCCTTACGGCAGGAAGGCCACCAAAAGTTCTCTTTCACCTCAGCTAGGGTTTTGGTGATCCCAGGATGCCCTTCGATCAGTGAATCATGATAATTTGAAATAATATGTTGTTGTAATTCCTTCTTGGGTATATATAGGGGACCCCTAAAAAAGGGTAGATGGTCCTTGATGGTATATTGTTCTCCTTGAGTTTGCCATGCGAGGTAGGCATCAGGATTCATTGTCCGTTGGATTTCTTTTCGTAGTTCTGCTTGTGTTAAGGCTGTTGTGATACCCAAGAGTTTGTCTTCAGGTATAATAGGTACTGGGTCTGGAGTTGTATATACTATTTCATCTATGCCCATTCGCGATAAGGCATCCGCCTTTCCGTTTCTGACTCCTGGTCGAAATGTGATTACATAATCATATTTGGCGAGGAAAAGGGCCCTCCGTAATTGGCGAGAGGACTGGGCCTTGGCTGTTTTGTGATATTGCAGTTTTCGGTGGTCTGTGATGACTGTAATGGTGTGTCTGGCCCCCAGAAGGTAGTGCCTCCATGCTTTAAAGGCAGATTTGATAGCCAGGAGTTCCTTGTCTGTGATGGCATAATTAATCTCTGGAGGTGAGAACTTTTTCGACCAGAAGGCCACAGGATGTAGCTGGCCGGTTTCTGGGTCTCTCTGTGAAAGGACAAGCCCCATTGCGAGACTGGAAGCATCAGTTTCAACGACATAAGGGAGGTCTGGACAGAGGTAAACCTTTGTTTAAGTTCCTGAAAGGCTTCTTCTGCTTCTTCGGTCCAAGCAAACTTTTTATTGTTTTTTCGTAATAGTACTGTGATTGGGTGCACAACCTGAGAGAAGTCTGGGATGAACGGGCGGTAGAAGTTTGCAAAGCTCAGCATGCTTTGTACCCCTTTCAGAGACGTCGGTGAAGGCCATTTCAGAATGGCATCTACCTTGTGCACGTCCATTCTAATGCCTCCTGGAGTAAGGATAAAACCAACAAATTCTACTTCGGTGACGGGAAGAAAGGATTTTTAAAGCTTTGCAAACAAGCCTTGTTGATGGAGCTTGGTGAGGACTGAACGAACGTGATGACTTCAGGACATGATCTTGTTCCGAGGCTGAGTATACTAAGATGTTGTCTATGTACACTAAGGCGCACATATCAATTAACTCCCTTAAGACGTCATTCATGAAATACTGGAATGCGCAGGAGCGTTGCATAACCTGAAGGCCATGACTTTATATTCAAACAAGCCGTACTTAGTACGGAAGGTGGTTTTCCATTCATCTCGTTTTCTGACTCGGACCAGGTGGTACGCTCCTCGAAGGTCCAATTTGGTATAAATCTGGGCATCTTTAACTTGGTCTAGCATCTCAGGGATAAGTGGCAAGAGGTAGCGGTTCTTCACGGTGATCTGGTTCAATGCGCGGTAGTCAATACAGGTTCTCAAGTCTCCTTCCTTTTTCGGTACGAAGAACAAAGGACTGGCTGCGGGGGACTTCAAAGGACAGATAAATCTGTTTGCAAGGTACTGGTCTAAATAGGATTTTAAATGAATGTTTTCTGGTTCTGTGAGAGCGTAGATCATACTGCAAGGGATTTGTGCACCAGGAACAAGGTTGATCTGTCAGTCATAGGGCCTGTGCAGCGGCAGTATTGACTTGGTTCTTTCGGAAAACATCCTGGAAATCATGGTATTCACTTGGCAAGGTATTAGTTGCTCCCAGGGTTGATACTGTCACTCCGGGAGTCATGGGGATACAGGCGATGGGTTTCTACTCTTGGTAATAGCAGGCAGGGGAGCAGTCACCGGGGAAGGTTCATTTTCGTGCCCGCCAGTCTATCAAAGGGTTGTGAGCAACCAACCATGGCATCCCTAGTATTAGCCTGAACTGAGGTGCCTTGATGAGATCGAATGAAATAGACTCCCGATGTCTGTCCTGGCACAGCAAGTTTACCCTGGCTGTGCACTGGGTTACTGGTCCGGAAGCGATTTCTGTTCCATCCACGGTGGTTACCTTGTCCATAGTTGGCTTAGAACACAAAGGAAGACCCATCTCTGCTACCAGTTCTTGATCAATATAATTTCCAACTGCTCCGCTATCGATGTATGCTTCAACGGCATACATTCTTGACGACTGTTGGTGGTTAATTAAGATCACTGGTATTGCAAAGTGCGAGGTCAGCAACTCTTTCTTCTCACTCGACAAACTGACCTCTACGTTTGTCGAGCTTGGTAGTTTTCCGATTCCTTAGCTTTATCCTTCTCTGTGGCCCCGACTGTTCTTCTTGGGGGTTTTACTGGACAGTCCTTCAGGAAATGTCCTGGTTTCCCACAATACAAACAATGCTGTTGTTGTCTTCTTTTGTCCCGCTCTTGTTTTGTTAATGGAGGCCGTATCCCTCCAATCTGCATGGGTTCTACAGCATTTTCAGGTACACGGGGTGTGTTTTCCCTTGGTCGAACATACACGGTCCGAGGGTCCGTCTTAGACCGGTCTGCCTTTCGGTCCTGCAACCGGTGGTCTAGCTGCACGACCAGATTTATGAATTCTGCACAGTCTCTGGGTGGATCAACCACCTGGGCTAAGACGTCCTTTAATTCGCCTCATAAGCCTCGACGGAATAACGTGGTTCTTTGGTTTTCTGGCCATCTAGCTTCGGCAACCAGTCTGTTGAAGGAGGCAATGTACATTTACAAGTCCTGATTCCCCTGTCGAAGGTACAAGAGTTCATTGTCTACTGCTTGTTCCTGGGTATGGCGAGCAAAACGTTTTTCCATTTCTCTCTGGAACCCCCCAAAGTCATGTAATAGAGGATCGTCATGGGTTACCAACGGCACCGACCAATCTGCTGCACTACCACTCGGGTATGATAAGACAAAAGCTACCCGAGCTTGGTTGTTCGGAAATGCTCCAGGCCTACAAAGAAAATAAAGGCGGCACTGATTGATGAATGCCGCATACTTCCGTGGGTCACCTGAGAACCTTTCTGGTGGTGCCAGAGGCACTGTTCCAGGTAACGTGATCTAAAACCCGGAGTGGGTGGTATGGTGGGGTTTTGCATCGTTGGATTGCTTCCAGGTAGAGGCGTCTGTCCTGCCTGTGATTGCAAGTATTGCCTGCTAATCTCTTCAGTGCGTTCTTTGGTCACTATTAGGTCTCTCCGGAGGGCATTAGTCTCTTGTGGGGCACAATGAACCTCAGCACAACGCTCTCCTAGTAATTGGGCCAATTGGTCCATTTCTGATGTCTCCATGGCGCCCAGGTGGATTTGTTGTGGTAGGCTTTGTGTTCTGTTACGCTCACCTGGTATCCACAGGGACGCCACCCAGCCGGGTTACTCGCTGGTATGCTTCTCAGCTTTGCCCTGATGTGGTCTGCGGGAAGGTTCTGCCTGAAAATACAGGAGGACTGTGTTCAAGACTGACCGACTGGGGTAAGTATCCTCCCTCCACCCCGTATGATTTCAGTCCCTCTGGCGCCCTCTCCTACCTTGTGGTAGAATTAGGCGTGCTCTCCGTCCAGCCTTCTTTGCAGGGGCGCGTTGTCTTTCTTGGGCGAGTGCGGTCCAGTCACTTCACTGACGCCGGCCCGTTTGATATTGTTCAGGTAGGTCTTATTGCTGTTCTTTAGTTTTGTTGCTATCCTGCATGCCTTTCTTTGTTTAAAATGTCCCTTTTTTGCTCCCTTAGGTATGCAGAGCTTCAGCGCAGCAAATTGGCTTGGTTGAGCCCCGCTGGTAAATGATGCCGCATTAAGAGCGCTATGATGCGGTAAGTAAGCACTATGCGCAGCGCTGCAAAGTCTTGCCTTTGCTAACCTGTGTTTTCCTTCCTTGTAGGTCGCAGTGTTCTTCAGCGCGAGTGGAATGTCCGGAGTGGTGCCAGCCGAGAGGCGACCGGTCAGGTAAGCCTTTTGAGCAGTTCGTAATTTGTAAATGTCTCTACTGCTTTCTTTAATGTTGCCTCTATCTTCCTCTTTCAGGTCGTTCTGTCCGGGAGGCGTGCAGATTCGAGGAAGCTGTTCTCAGTAGCTGTGAGTGTTTAAAGATGAAGACTGCAGGTAAGATGCTGCTGCTAGTGATGTTCCTTTTGTCTCCTTGCAGGTTCTGCTTCACCGAGGTTCGAGGGAATAGCTGGACACGGTGAGCGTCACGTTGCAAGCTGCAAAATAACGCCAAGCGTGTTGTCTTACTCGGGTGTGGTTTAAATAGCCCCAACAAAATAGTCCAGGTAAAGTAGTCCCTAGGCTGCCACACCCAAAACAAAAGACTGCATAGCTTGGTTCTTAGGAACCAAGCTATGTGGATGCCTCCATGTTGGCTGACAATACAATAAAGTAGTTCCCAAGCACATTGTTTTTCATGGTGTATGAGCTTGGCGCCATAGGCGCCAGGATTGGCCCCATGAGGACTTTTGAAGAGGATGTCAGGCTCTAGAGGCCCGAGTCTTGACTCCACCTGGCCAATGGGTTTGCCAGAGGGGGTTTTGGGCGAGGGTCGTGACAGGAATTGACCCTTCAGCTGGTTCACCTGTGCCTGTGTGGCTGGCAATGCAATGTACTCATTGACATGGATCAACAGTGCATCCAGCACCTGTCCCAGCATGGCACTGAATGTGGACTGGACCATGCCATGCATCATGGCAGCTGTGTGTTGGTAGCTGCCAGTCCCGAGGAATTGTAGCACAGACACGAGCTTCACTAGCAGAGGTACTGCTGTGCTGTTGGCTATACGGCTGCCGATGTCAGCCTGGATTGTGTCCAGGAACTGGGTGATGGTTGCCCTGTCCAGCCGATATTCAGTCACCAACTGCCCATCAGTCAGGGCCCAGGGTGTTGGCCTGACCCTGGGGATGGCTGGCCGCCTTGCTGGTGCTGCTCTCCTCTTCCTTCTCCTCATCCCCACCACCCCCTGCACTCCCAGTGCCCTGGCCTGGTTGGCTGGCCTCTGTAGCGCCAGACGCAGCAGGTAGAAGTCCACATCAAGGCTCCCTGCTCCAAATGGCAGCATGGTGTTGGGGAGGGTGTGTTGTGCATGGGTGGGTCCTGTGTAGGCCTCTGATTTGCATTGGTTTCACCTGGGCCCTTATTGCTGTGGCCTGTGGTATTTTCGGCGGATTGTCCGCTGCTTTTCTGGTACTAATTGCACCTACGCCGGACTCGTGATTGCAATGTTTTAGCGCAAATGGTTACTGGCGCTTTTACAGCCGACACTTGTACAGCCGGCTGTACTTGCGCCGGCTGTAATGGCGTCGGCGGTATTTGGGTTTGTGATCCGACGGACCCTTCAAATCAGCAATGATAGCGTTTCCACCGATTTTAAGGGTTATCGCCCAACTCGTGATGAGGCCCTCTGAAATGAGATAGTATATGACCTGATAACAGGTGGGGCGAAGACTCGAAGCATTGCCATATGTCCTATGATGCATAGGATAGTATCAGTGATCTGCCAGTGTACAAATAAGACCAACATTGGTCAGTTTGCATACCTCTAGCGTCGCACACAAATTTTGCGTAACCTGCGTTGTATGTATTAGTTGAATTAATTTGTTGGGTTAGTACATGTAAGTTTAAAATTCTGTATTACAGGTTTGAAAAGTTCTAGATTCCAGGGGGATTTTCTTCCACGCTCCGTAGACATAAGGGTCAGTGTTATGTTGTGCTAGGAACTCTCATGTGATGGAGTTCTAGAATGGAGAAGAGAGAGCATGGTGGTTCAAGAAAGACCTGGAGGCAGAGGTAGACGCTATTGGGGGTCCACTTACCCACTTATGTACGTGGAACTTAATGTATAATAAATCTTAGAAACATACCTTGGTTCATGCCTCCTTACATAGGTGCCTCAACTACCATACTGGCGAGGATGGTCTGGGGACCCTCAGAGTTATTATGATATAACTAGGAGCCTGTGGCTAAGATCAGAGAGCCATGATCTCGCATTCAGAGATCTTCATTTGACAATTATAAGAGAGAGAGACTGCTAGTACATCTGGACAGTGGCAGCGTCCACATTGTTTCTCTTCACTCTGCTGAGTGAAAATGGAAAGAGATGTGTAACGTCTGCCCAGTGGGGAGCCCTTTCCTGTGAAGGTAGGGAGGTGAGGCCGCTACCCAATATTCCCCCTGGGGGTGGTGGAAAGTGGGATATCACAAGGAGAGACTCCAGTAGACCAGGGGTCTCCGGGGCAATCCAAGAAAAAAACAAAAGTAATCCAATAGAAGAACACACTGTGCAAGAAAAAAACCAGCTTTATTTACCAGTCGACTGGGAGAACAATCAGCTCTGTGTACCTGAACTGTAATACATTATCAACTCTGCCCAGAAGCGCTGCAATATTTATACAAGGACATCTCATATTAGCATACTTTGTCAATCGTTACAATTTTGGGGATGCACTATTACATACATTACTTGCCCTGACTGGATAAAAAAAGAATCCTGAAACATCACCCTCAACATCCCTTAATGACATTGTGACCCTTTAGCGTCTCTCCCCTCATTAACATCATTATCTGCTGACCTGCAGAAACCCTGGAATATCATTGGTTGGCATCTGCTAAAATGCAGGTTCATAAATCCCTCAATGCAGACTGGACTCCTTTGTTGGAGACAGCATGAGCCACAGAATCTCATCAAATCTATCAAATGGCATTATGAGGGAACAGCAACAAGGTCAGGATATTGTTGCTGCCTCTGCAACACGTATCCAGTTCCCTGACTGGCTCCCCTATTCACTTGCCCCCGACCCCCTTCCCCTGTTCACTCCATGTCTCCTCTCTTGCATTATGCCAGCTCTAAATAGAAAAAACTGTGCAGGACAGCACTGGTGAAACCGAGTTTCCCCTATTTAATTCTCTTGTGCTATTGTGTTCGCTGCCTGGGCCCTTGGTACCCAGCTCAATTACCTTCAACTTATTGTGTGGGAATGCACTTGGTATTCGGCTGCATTTCTCTTCCCATGAGAAACATTTTCTTCTGCTACAATGAATTAGCTACTGTGGGCATCTTGGTGCCTCACCCATGATGAGCTTATCTAGCATTTACTGTGAGCAATGGCCTTTCAAAATGGCTAAATAATGGCTTCTGTCTAGCCGGCTCTGGGCCTACTAAAATGTGGCCAAACTGTTATTCGTTAATATATCTAACCCTTAAACTCCTTGCACTTCTAAGTTACGTTTAAACAGAATATACAAATAATGCAACTGCTGCACATGTACTTTTCATAGCGGCCGCTGTTTTTACCTCTCCCTACTTACCTGCTAGTTAAAAATACCTACATGTTCTGTGTTTTTGCACATTTACCAACCTGAGCAGCACCCTGTTCCCTAACCTGTGGATCAATAGTTGTGATGTATGTGCATCGCACGTCGTGACGTCACTCTTCATGTTCCTTTTGGTTTTACTGCATTACTTCATCATCTTGTACGTGCGCCCCCCTTTTGAGTGTTAGATTTGCATATTCACATTTCCCTCTTCGATCAATTTATTATTAGACACTTCTTTGACCTTCCCGCCCAATTTATCCTGTGGTATCCAAATTCTACACATCTCCCTTCAGCTCCCTCCCGCAGCAACATATATATCCAGAGTCCATCCCAAAAAGCAGCACCTTCCATCTGCATAACAATCGACCCAGATGGCAGTAAAATATTCTAAATCATAAAGTTGCAGAGTGAGGCATTTATTCCACATGTGCACAGTTTTGAGAGGCACTAGAAGGCCTGTACACAGGAGGGAGGGCTAGATGTGTACTATATCCTTTTGTTTTCATAGCTAAATCGGAAGGTGGCATGGGAAGTGTCCCCTCAGGCCACGTAGTCCCTCCCCTGTACCATATTACTTTTGGAAATCATTTGTGTTTGAATCTTTCTGGTTGATGTTATTGCCACCCTAACTTTGGCCGTCCCCATTGTCATCAATACAATTATCGGAAACATTGATTTTCATGAGTACCGATAACCACTTCTTTCAAACCATTCCGTTTTGGTCACTCTGCTCATATCCTCGTTCTGACATACCACATAAGCCAACGTGAGGGTTGCTGAGAGGTTGGCCATGACTCGATCTGTGGCTATTTGTTGTCTGTAGTCTCCCTCCCTGTTCTGTGAGGTGAAAGGGTTAGGATCTAAGTGAGGTTGTACCTTTGTTCACCTTTTTCAGTATGAGCAATTTGCGACCACAGTTTATACTACTGTCAGGGGAGCCCCTAATAAAGTGGGATATCTGGAAGGAGGACTTTCAGGATTATGTCCTGGCAATTAATGGTCCCACATACAGTTTAAATCGGAAAAGAGCGTTGCTAATGCACTGCCTAGGAGTTGAATGTTGGAGAGTGTCATAGAGCCTACCTGAGCTGCGAGGAACTGTGGAGATCTGGGAGGGTGAAGTTTTGGGCGAAACTTTGAATGCTTATGAAACAATATTGCAGAAATTGGATTTGCATTATGAGAGGAATTGCAGACCCATTTTAGAATGTTATTATTTTGGGATGCATGAGCAGGCAGAGGCAGAGTCGGTGGAGAATTTAGTGAGAGGTCTGCAAGAGCTGATTAAATGTTGGCATTTTGGAGCATCATATAATGAACATATAAGAGATCAGTTTATGTTGTGTGCTAGAGAGCACAGGCTAAGGGAACAGCCTTGGAGTAAGGGAGATAGAAATGTGGATAAGGTGCTTGAGATAGTTAAGAAGGTCGAGCATATGATGAAGTATGTGAAGGAGTTGGAGATGAAGGGAGGAAATAATGTGGGGAAGTGTGCTGTAACCAAGGCACAAAATAAAGAAGAAAAGGATCGTCCCTAGGGGGGTGGTATCCATGGGGCCAGGTGGTGGAAGAGAAAGGGGGGATGTGAGAAGGATATCCTGAGACAACAAGGGACGGAAGGAGGCTGTATAAGAGGTGTTTTAGGTGTGGGAGCACATTTCACTTTGCAAGCTCAGAAAAGTGCCTTGGTTTGGTGGTTGAGTGTTGGACGTAAAAGATGACGGGGCTGTATGCTAGGTGCATTGAGAATATTTAGTTCAAGGGCATGCAAGAATGTCACTGTGTGAGGAGGAGGATGTTGAGGAATGTAAACTGGAATGGAGTGCAGAGGAAGGCAAGTTAGGGCTGCTGCCATTGAGATTTAGAGCCAGGTTGTTGGATTTTGCCCACAAGGGCATTTAGGGATGACAACGTGTAGGGGTAGGCTGAAGGCTGACTCTCGGTGGCATATAATTGATGTTGAAGTGAAAGAGATGGTAAGGTGTTGTGAGCATTGTGGTGAGGCAGACAAGATGTTGAGGAATCATGCTCAGCCACCTAGGTCTTTGCAGTTGCCTTCTTTGCCATGGGAGTACATGGCTGTGGATACGTTGGGACCGCCCATGGATGCCAGAGGGAGGAGAGACCACATTCTTGTTTTGTAGGATTTGCACTCCATATGGGCAGAGGTAAAGGTGATGAGTGAGACTGAGTGAGACTGATTCTAAAGTGGTTGTGGAATTCCTTGATGAAGTGTTTCAGATGGAGGGGTTTTCTTGTTAAATTACTTGCAGACAATGGGGTCCAGTTTTCTTCCAAACTTGTGGAAGAGTTTCTCATGAGTGTGGGTATCACATCACAAAATGGCATTGTATCATCCCTTGAATAGTGACTTGAAGTGGTTTAACTGTACAATCATGCAGGTGGTTCACATAACCAAGTAGAAGAGACAGAATTTGGGAGGAAGAAGTGATTACAAGGGAATGTGCGTATAGGCTCTCGCCACATGACACAAAAGGGTTGATTTCTTTTCAGGTACTTAGGAAGCGGAAGCCTCACAGTGCAGTGCATCCATCTTGGCTGGGGAGAGTGAGGTGTGTGGATTGAAATAAGGAGAGTTTGATAAGCAGGGTTCAGGAGAAGGCAGATGGGATGAAGGAGAGGAACAGTATGTTCACGTGTGTAAGGATGGGGAAGTCTGATGTGGGAAATCAAGTGTGTGTTAAAATAAGAAGGTGGGGAAGGGTGAGTCTCATTTCTGGCACCCACAAAGGATGGTGAGGAGTTCCAAAATGCAGTTGTGATGGAAGATGGCAAAGTTTGGAACACTGGGGGGTTGGCAATGGATGATGAAAAGCAGTTAGCAGCTCTTGATTGAGTGGCCACGGTCAATCTGTTCTCAGCTCTTGACATCAATAAATATCTTTGTGCATATGAGTGTGTGTATTGCGTTTGTGTTTATGTGTGTGTGTGCGTGGGTTTGTGTGTTGTGTTTGTGTGAGGAGGCAGGTGTGTTATGTTGTGCTAAGAACTCTCATGTCGTGGAGTTCTAGAATGCTGAATAGAGATAGTGACAGTTGAAGGAGCTGGAGGCGTAGGGAAAAGTTCTTGAGGGGATCAACTATCCACTTACGTATGCAGAACTTAACGTAAAGTAAATCTTAGAAACATACCTTGTTGAGTACTCCTTACCTGGATGCCTCGACTCGCATACTCAGCAATGCGTTGAATCTTAACCACTTGATGAGTCTACATATCACGGGATGATTGGGATTGATCATGTGTTCAACAGGTGTATTATGGCCAAAACCTTGCCTCATGTATACTTGATACTTTTTTTGTGGAAAGGTATTATAGATTAATTATACGGTCCGACTCAATCACTTTTCTTCTAAATTCCCTCCTAGCAATTCCATAATTCATTTATTTGTCTGCTGTCATTCCTATTTCCTCATTCAAAGCCTCACACTAATGATAGAATCACTTCAATGTAAGATTCTTAACTTTACCTTTACTACCTAAACTAACGAAAAACCCTAACAATGAATGAGGATTGTTATATTCTGCCCCTATTTCCCTGTATAAGTCACTGCATTTATTTTTCCAATATGTAAACAGTAAGGCCTAATTTACACCTAATGGCTTGGATAGGGATGGAAGCAGAAAGGCCCAAAACTGGGCACCACATTTTTCCTTTTAAGTTAATGTAACTTTGTTTTCCCGAAAACCTTTCTAAACCAGAGAGGGTGCTCGGTATTATGCTCACTTTATATATGTTATGTAAGCCTTCAATCAAGCTATCCCATTTTCTTTGAATGAAGCTTTTAATCGTGTTCAAATACTTTAGGACTTTTGGCACAATGTCATTTTCCCAACGTTTTGGGCTACGAGTTAAAGTGGAATGCCTAAATAAGTATAACTTTCGATGACTTCAATGGGAAATTAGGCCATTTTCCATGCATTTCTCCCCAGCAATCAGAAACGTAGTCTTATTGTGATTAATCTGAAGTTTACTCGCTTTAGAGTATTCAGATAATGCTTGGAGGGATCTTTGGAGATCAATAGGAGTTTTATCTCAGATGACCTTATTGTCCGCATAGGACTGACACGTGAAGCTTTGCTGACCAATCCAGATGGACATGTGTTGCAATGCATTGATTCCTGTTGCAGATCTGCATAACAGAGGTTATAGGGCAAGGGTACTAGAACGCACCCATGTTTGAGTCCATGATTGGTGGAAATCAATGTAAATTTGGTGCCGGTCTCATCTAGCCATATAGTGGTAGAGGTTTGTTGGTAGAGTTGCCTTATAATGTTTAATAAGGCTGGCAGAATCTTCCAGGACATATGTTTGCCCCATAATCTGTCACGATAATTACAGTTAAGTCCTAGGAGTAATTATAATATTATGTATTAGATGTTGTATGGTAAATATAAATATATCATGTAGAATACTAATGCTTCTATGGAATTCTGTTTGTTGATTCCGTAAAAAAAGGTTATGCTGACTCACCCAAGTACGGATGTCCACCTTAGGCAATAGACGGTAGTTGGCGGGAATTGCACAGGATCCCCTCTTATGCACTGGAGTAAGGATGGACTTCCTGCAAGATTATGGTATTCTATCTGTTTGAAAAAAATAATTGTAAATAAGTTAGCCAGTACTTCTGCCCAACATGTTGGTTCCTTCCTGATGACCATGATAGATAACCAGCTCTGGAGCCTTGGACGATTTAAGTTTCTGGATAACTGTATCAATGTCCTGTACTTTATTGGTGTAGTTATAATTTGTTCCTGTTCTTATGTGTCTAAATTGGAATTTGGCTTCTTATATTAAAGCAATCCAATGTACTCCACAAAAGCGGATTCTGCAATGACATTATGTTAACTCTTAACAAAACCGTGTTCGTGTCTTTGGTATATTTTCCAAAATGTCTTATTGATCGTGTGAGGTTGTGTGTTGAATATGAGCTACCAATGAGCGCTTTTGATTGTCTACAAAATGATAGCCAATTTTTGTGTTTAGTCTTCGTGTTACTTATTAATGAGTTCTTATCATCAAAATCAATGGTACTCATTTTCCCAGGATCAAAGTAGGTCTTAGTGATACGTTTAATGGGATTCCTCAATTCATGCATCTGCCTTGTGAGCACACCAATAATGTTTTCCGGATAAATGGAATGAACATCCACCAGTAAAGATTTGTTTTGCAATCATTAAGTAAAGGTGCAAATTCAAGGCTGCCAAAGGGTGCGCACCTATCAATTACACGATTAATGGGAGGACACAGCATGGAAGGGAGGGAGAACACGAGCAGGAGCATCAGTGACCGCTGCACTGTGTACCCTTATGCACAATATGGAAAGGTACAGCCAGAGAAGTCTGTGGGGAAGAAGGGGAGTGAGGCACTAAGAGGGGTATGCAGCGGATAGGGATGAGAGGCAATGGTAGTGGGTAGACATGGTCATGTAGTATGATGTGAAAGACAGACTAGCCACTTGCTGGAGCATGGGCCTCAGGTAAGTACAACAGTTGCCCTTTCACAGCCAACACCCTTATGTCCAGGCAGACATGAATTTCTCGAGTGCTCAGCTTCAGCAGTGTGCTGGAGAAATGCTTCGTATCGGCAGTTCTTAGGAGAACGCAGCTGCAGGGGAATGTGACTGATAGATACTTTCGATGCGAGCAAATCACCCGTTGGCAGATGATCATGGGAAGAGGGCTGTGGGGTGAGGGGGAAAGCAATGGGGGACCAATCCTGGGAGAGGGTTTGGTGTCCCTAGGGTGCATCAGTGTTCTGTGTCCTTGCTGATGTCCGTGGGGCACCTCATTGGTCAAATGCCATGCGAATATCTTCCCGGTGCCAAACTCAGGTTGTCTTGTCTGCTCATACGAAGTGATCAATCACAGATTAATAAAGTTCCAGAGGTCAGCAAAATCATGTAATGCTCAGAAATGTTATTGTGGGGTGGTGGGGGAAGGTTCATGATGTCACAATGGGTATCAGGATGGCATGAGCCTATTGAAACTGATTAATGTATGTCTAGATGTAGAGGACTGACGTAGTAGTCCCACCAATTAGTTAGCTTTGTGGGATGATCTAACTAATGTTTCATTTGTGGGTATGATAGTTATGTCATCTGGGTATAAAAAGCTTGCCCGCAGTGGGCGGCGTTGACAGCTCTTTTAACTCAGTTCTGTTCCACTTTGCTGTTTGAATCGTGCTATCCCAGCGGTTACTGGGCCTGAATAAACTGTGTTACTTCTTGCTTGGTGAATGCTGCTTTTTGGATTACTTTGGTGTTTCAGTCGTAACCGGTTTTGGTGGACCCTTGATACATTTGGAGGCACCAGCAAGATCCTCAGTTCCCTCGACAAAATGACGGTATTCTGGCTGCCCTCCAGGTTGGAGCGGGACAGGCGAGCACAGAGCAGTTCAAAGTACACACCCGAGTATGCCCTGCAAATGCAGAGTTCACAAAGGTGTGCATGGCCCTGAGCACTGCCCGCACTCAGGAGGAGGTGCAGGCCATAGGCAAGGCTCAGTGCAAGGAAGACTTGAGGGTCTCTAGGACACGTGAGTGTACCATTGCATGAATGTGCAGTACTGTGGTTGCATGCCCTAGGAGGGGGGAGTCTTTTTATGTTGCTTAGGACGCATCTAAAAGGGGAGGATGATTGCCCGTAGTAGTAGAAGTTAGTTAAACCCCTCCGATAGGCAGTAGTGGTGTGGCGGGCATGTATGCATTACAGCAGGTGGGTGCATAGACTGTGGCGAACCCCATTAGATGAGAGTTGCACATAGTGCAGGTGATTGTATAGTTGCATCATTTTTGGGGACATTGTGTTCTTGATTTGTTGATTTATTGACAGAGGACGCACAGTAGAATAGTACATGTTGGATGTGTTTGCCATTTTTATTGTTGGTGTTTTGTCAGTTTAGTTTTGGAGTATTCATTGTTCTGTGTAGGGTCGACCAAGGTGGAAGGGACGACACCAGAGATAACGTGTACATATTTGCGCTTGGCATAAGTAGTGGCAAATACGAGACAGCAGGGGGGGTGGCCATGTATTTGCATACTAACGTAAAGTTTGTTGAGGACATGTGGGCTTGTGGAGAGGGCAATAGTTGTACTAACATTGAGTGAGGGAGTGGGCCTGGGGAGAAGGCTAGTGAATGTAGAGGTGTGAGTGGGCGGTCCTGTGGAGAGGGCCAACGAATGTGAATAGGGTATGAGCAGCAGGAGTGGTAAGAATAGATGATTGAGGGGAAGGGGAAAGTATATAAGAAGTATGAGAGGAGGGCTTTGGTGAAAGTGCGAGAGGGCATAAAATTCATTTGGACACCCCAGGAACTGAAATTTGGAGTGGGATGGTAAAGTGGGAGTACAGAAGTGGGCAGGAATGGTGTTCAAGATGGACATGCCCCATGACCATCTATGTAATAAGTTGTCCCAATATCGTGATTATTAATTAAATATCACTTCTAGTGGGCACAGGACACTGCTGGACACTGTTTTCATGAATGGCCAGGAGGGGGAACGTTTGATAGTGTAATAATAGAAAACATTTTTTAATATTTACTAGCAACTTATAAAAGATCTAAACTAAAGAAAAGGCAAAATATCTTATGGCTCTGGAACCTCTATGAAGAGAGAAAGAAGGAGCCCAAGAGAGGGGATGGGCAAGACAGTGACACGGCAGTGCCATTCAATGCGCCGCCCCCTCCCTACTGAGTGTACCCCATATTGAAACCTGCCACATACTGTTAACCGCGGGGTACACAGAATGCCAGCTGAGATGACATAGAGGAAGTGTGCGCGACAAGTATACGGTACACATAGATGAGATACATAGAGTGTGGAGAAAGAAGAGCAACATGATTTTGTCACTGTATGAAAAATGTTGTAAGTACAGACAGAACTTGTAACACAGTGCCATTTGCTTTTATCATAGATATTCTGAATACCTGATGTATCAGTTGAGTAGTGTTGTAATTTAATCCCATTCCTGAAAAAAGCCAGAGCAGTATTTAGCCTTATTGTATGACAAACAAGACCCGGCTGAATCACCTGTCTGACAAGCCTGGTAGTGTGACTGGTGGAGTATTAAAACGCAATGGGCCTCATTACGACCCAGGCGCTAATGGGTTGACGGTGCTGTAAAAGGCTGCAGCGCCGTTAACCTATTAGTGCCTAATTACGAGGTCCCTTTGCGGGACCCGACCTTAACGGCTGGTGTAGACCAGCCGTTAAAGTAGGGAACCGCAAAGGGACCTTGGTGGTAATTACGGTGCTGCAATTTGCGGCACTGTACTTAGCGCCTTCCCCATTCCCATTGAGCCCTATGGGGCAAAAATGGGAATGGGGAAGGGCCATGGAGGAAGGGGGAATTACCGCCCCGCCAAACTTGTAATGGGGTGGTAATTCCCCCTTTCTCCATGGCGGAGTCGGTACCTTACCGGCATGGAGTCAGTACCTTCCGCCAGGGTCGTAATGAGGCCCAATGAATGTGGTATGTAAGGAAATTAATATGTATGACAAGGTGGATTCATATGTATTTAGGTTTGTAAGTGTTAATGCGTTATTATCTATATTATGAATTGTGATTAAATGAATTTTGAAGAAGTGTTTTAAATGAAATTAATACAAATTGTTTATACAACTTTAGTTGACATAAGAAGGCTAATTATTTGTTTCTGTTGTAAGACAAGTTCTGTTTGACACTATGGGTCACAATCATTGTTTGCTATAGATATGTTGTAATTGCCTGGATGATTGAGACTTATACCAGTTACCACAGTGTAGTTTATAGTATGCTCACTCAAAAGAAGCCGCAGGGGCACAAACCCCTAGCGTATTACAGTGGTCTGTTGGACCCAGTAAAGCAAGGGCATTTCCCATGTGAACAAGCATTTGCCATAGAGAAGGCATCCCCCATAACGATGGGATGCATAGTAATTGTGTACGTAGAGCAATCATTTATTGCGATTCTTGAAAAATTCAAATCCACCTTAACGACTCAGAGGGCCTCAGGATACGAGGTAATACTAACAAACCAAGCTATTGAGGTTACCAGATGTCATGTAGTGAACCCAGCTACATTCATAGCACAGCCAGCTGTGCCAAGAGATTATGTTCACGATTGTGCCTCATACATGGACAGGATGGAACAGAACCCCCATGTGCAGGAAGAATCCATAGAGAGGGGTGACATGCTCTTTATTGACTGGTCTTCACCGTTAGATTTGAGCACAGGGTGCCAGCACACTGGTGCCACAGAGTGTACCATCATGAGGGAGACTTTCACATCTTCTTTCAGATGTGGCTGCCAGCCCATTACTCGGCACAGGCTGCAGAGTTGGTGGTGGTAATAACAGCATTAGACATATTAGAAGGCACATGGTCAATATCTTCTCAGATTCAGCATACGTCACCTCCACAGTGCACTTAGGGTTGGCCCGATGGGAAACGAGGGGGTTCAAACGTAGTGATGGGTCCCTGTTCAGCATGCAGAATTACTGGCACAATTAATTGAGGTGTTACCCCTCCCAGTAGAGATAGCAATAATAAAATGTGCCTCTCATACAGGGGGCCTGGATTTTGTTTACACGGCAATGACATGGCCAATAGAACAGCCAATTATGCAGCCTATCTGCCAGAAGGAGCTACTAAATCACTCCCAGGTAAAACAAGAAAAGGAAGCCATGATGGAACTTGGTTGGAAACAGCCTGAGAGCACTAATGCTACTGGACCATTTTATACACTGCCCATCATTCAGGTAATAGAAATACAGGATGCAGCACCCCCAAGATGAAAGAGCGATGGATAAATAGAGGGAGTTCATTCTGTCCCATGGATTGAGTATGGAAACAGAACAGTACAGGCAAGGCCATAATGGCCAAATAATGGCATAATGTTGCAATGGAGCTGCTCCATTATCTGGCACACGTGTTCAAAGAACATGTGGCTGCCAAGATAAATAAGAGTTGGTTCATGCCTACCACTGTATGAATTAGTTGCTGATTTTATGGGAAACTGCATGACCTGTCAAAGATTCTTGGCAGATCACACCTTGAAAACTGTCAGGGCAAACTTACCATGCATGGAGGGGCTTTACGGCACTTACATATTGACTATGTTGACATGCAAGATAGATGTGCCTCTTTGTGAGAAACCTGATGGTGTTCTCACTTCTTTATCCCCCTCTTCCACCTCTTAGGTAGCCAGGGAAGGGCCATC
Source organism: Ambystoma mexicanum (assembly GCF_040938575.1). Classification (NCBI taxonomy): domain Eukaryota; kingdom Metazoa; phylum Chordata; class Amphibia; order Caudata; family Ambystomatidae; genus Ambystoma; species Ambystoma mexicanum. The sequence continues at coordinate 1,052,075,989 of NC_090937.1, read as the reverse complement.
GCTTTTGGATCCTGACCCCGAGGATGGATGTGTGAGGGAGGATGACGTGGTTGGAGGGACATGGGTAAGTGAGGAGAGGACATCTTCAGGTCAGACACGGTATTCACCCTGTCCTTTTCATGATGAACTTCCCTGAATTCATATTATCAGACTCTGGTTCCCTTCAGTCAGGATAATTTATGGAAATACCCTTCTTATAGAAAGACTAGAAAGACTAGAAAGAGACCAACCAGAAGGACCTCTCTCTATGTGGGCCAGGTAGAACTTCCTCAGAACTCTTGTAATGATTCCCTAACTCCTCAAATATATATCAACTCAGAGGTTAAAGAAATAAGAGGGATTCCCCATATAACACTGTCTCCTCTCTTAAACACACACACCATCTAACTTTAAAATGTGCCCTATAATACGGGGACGAGGAAGAGGTGACTAGAGCAATACACACTTCTAGTCAGTATCACCACTTTTGTACTGAGACGAGGAAGATGCATATGAAGGATCAGGCGTGTCCTTCTAATTGTCAGAATGAGGGTTAGGCAAACTACCTGCACCTTCAACCTATTGACCCGCACCACACTGCAGGGAGAATCTGCCTGGAGAGAAGGTGGCCGGCGTGTGGCGAGGAGCAGATGTGAGCCAGACTGGCGAAGAGGAAACTGTGTGTGCCCAGGGAAGGAAGATGGTGCTGCAACCTGGGAGAGTCACGAGAGGACCTAAGCCCCAGCACTGCCCGGTATTATATGTTCCCAGCTGGAGCTGGGGAGCAAAGAAAACTCCTGATTGCCATGGGACGCAGCCAGAAGGTTCTCCGACGAGAGCAAGCACTGCTCGTTGTGACTCCCAATGCCTCTCATCATCAGGCTTTCTAACGCCTGCTTTTTAAACATGGAGAAAATAACAAAAAAGTTCATCACATTTCTTTATTTTTGGGGGGGAGGGTATGCCCAAGACCCCCACATCCCCACCTATTTTTTTTACTATTCCTGACCCCGCAACCCCTTAGCTACCCTTTCCCACCTCCCCCAAAAAAATATATGGACTTTTTCATTATTTTAACTACATTTAAAAGACAGGTGTTAGAAAGCTTGGTTATGAAAGTGGGAGGACGTCCGATGGATCAGAGCAGCTCCGGTGAGTACTTGAGAGTAGGTACTCGTACCAGGGTGCTCTGGGGCGAATGCAGGACAGTTAATGTTGCCGCATAAGCAAGAGGTAACAAGAGGGTTTGAAACCCAGGTGAAGCCAAAAGAAGTTGCTTATAAATTACCCAATAATTGTGAAGAAATAATGAGGCATGGAAAAGAGGACTAGTATTGGGGAAAATACGACAGCCATATCAAACTACAGAAAAAATATGGAAATTGAATAACGTGCTATTGAAGAGAGGGTCCCTGGAATGCCCCTCTTGACCCCTGTAAGCATGACAGCCCAAAGAGCCAGAGATGCAAGATGAAAGTCATTGTTTAGATAGCCCACAGGTGGGTCAGTGACAAATACTTATTCAATCAGATATTCTCTCAGACAACCATTCAAACCCTATCCGGCTAATGTCATCATGGATCTAGGCTCCACCAAACCGGATAATGGATCCAACCGCCCCGATGGACATGATTGAGTAATGACAAATAGCCTGCGGTGTTGACGTCATTAGAGATACCATGGCATATTAACTTTAGCCATGAAGCACACTTGCATCCACGCACAAAGTTACATGGATACACAAATGCACACAAAAAGAACATGCTTACACAGTTCTGAAGATAGGGGACAGATAAATATACATACTGTCAAAAGCCTTTCTTATTTTTCTCATTAGCCAAACACGGAAATGCAGAATGCAAGGCAAAGAAGAGATACAGAGCAAGTTTGCAGACGCTTATTGCAACTAACCACTTGGAAGTACAGGATCGTATAAGGAACCTGGAAGAACCAACATACTACTAACAAGTGTTGACACTGATGCTAAGTGGAAAAACACTGTTACTCAAGAAGGATCAAGAGCATCACAAAGGGTCAAGGCTTATCGGTTGCGTGACCTGTAATGGTTGGACCGTGTGGTCCGACAACTGTCCTTAGACCGATTAGTCCAAACTGGAAAAGAGACAAGAAAGAGCCCAAAGTCCAAGGATGTGTGATAAAAATGTTGAAGTCAACATAAAGCATTTATGATACAAGTAAAAGGAGGGCCAGTGGGAATTGTTCCATACTGGTACTTCTCAAAAGACTTGCCCTTTTTGGAACAATATTGGTGCATCCCAAGAGAGTTGAGCTGTTTTGGAACTGTGTTGATCTTGGGGAAGTGAACACTGAGATACCTTGGAAATATTTTAACTTTGGGAAGGGACTCCTGAGATCTTTCTGGTTTGTGTCACGCTTGGGGAAGGGAACCCCAAGCTTTTCTTTGTGGAACTATTTGAACTTGGGGAATGGGAAGCTGTACCAAGCATTATCTGGAAGAAGCTCAGAACCTTTATTTTGAACACTGTTTGTTTTTGAGCTGAAATCCGCACACATTGCATATCTTTAATTTTGAGGGCAAGTATAGGTTCTGGACACAGACAGACTTTTAAGTTGAACTTACTGACACAGACTATCCTTAGTTTCTTCTAGTAGGGAAATCCCACCTTAGCATAGTTAGGACTTAATCCATCCTGACATTTGAAATGCAAGTCCTTTTCATTAAGAAAGTGAATCTGTTGTCTTTGTCTTACTTCAAGATGTCTTTACACTCTTGCAGGTACATGATTATTGTGGCATACCCTTTTTCACATTGGCTTCAGGTGGGACCCTGTGCCTACAATGATGCAAAATCAGCTGCAAAATCTTTAGTGAGTGAGGTATTCCCTAGGTGTAGAATATGTGATGAATCAAAGTCAGATAACAGGCAACATTTTGCAAATGATCTCTTTAAGTAGGTTACAGCCCTCCTAGGGATTTAATTTATTTATTTGGGTATTTATAAAGCACATGTGCATGAAATAGTGTTTCAAGATACCACAAGACCAAAAAAGCGGGGGGGGACAGGGAAGAACACAACAATAACGGTCCTACTAGTCCCTGTGGCCTTCGGATAGTGCAGTAACAAGAAGTAATAAGAGGTCCAATGTTTGACTGCAATAGTCCGGAAGCTTGAGTCACCTGCTTTTGCCCGTTTAAATTTGGGTTGGGTGAGACAGTGAGCATAAGCCACTCTAGTGGGTCAGGAAGACTTTGCTTTCGTAATTTTCTATCAAAGGTAGATAGGAGCTGCATTGGAAAGACATCTGTGCGTGAATTACAGGGTTCTATATAAGATCTGTTCATGAATTGGGAGCCAATGGGCCTTTCTTGCAGAGGTGATATGTTCAAGTTTGGGGATGTTTAGAGCTGCTCGCAGTGCGTTATTCTTGATCACGTGCATCTTCCACATGTTGTGCTGAGAGGAGCCTGCGAAGAGTGGGGTACAGCTGTCTAGGCTGAATCCGATGATAACATGGGCAATTGTAAGGCAGCTGTCAGTGGATAAGAATGGTATGGAAGCATTGATCAGGTTTGTACTGTAGAAGGCAGAGGAGGCAATGGCGTTCTCTTGCCGCATGAGTGAAAGAATAGCATCCAGGTAGACTCCCAATTTCTTCACTGAGGAAGAGACAGGGATCAGAATGCCATCAATATTGAAAGAGGTTTATTGGGCCTTAAGCTTCTAGATCACCGCTGAAGGACCTATCAGAAGGACCTGTGTCTTTTCATCATTAAGGCAAAGGTGGTGAGTGACCATCCAGACATGGATGGTCATGCAGGCAGTGTTTAGAGTAGCAGCGTCTTCCTGGTAGTTGCGGGAAAGGGGGAGTAATGTTTGGGTATCATTGGCAAAATTAGTATAAGATATGCTGATGGAGCTTAGTAAGTCAAAAGATATTATAGAGGGTCAGAGATACACATGACCTTTGTGGCACGCCACATGAGATGGGTGCTGCAGGGGCACTATGGTTCTTAGCGAATACCCTATTGGATCTTTCCTACTGGAAAGAGGCAATCCACGTTGAGGCCCATCAGGTGAAAAATTGGCAGCTGCGGTTAGGTGGTGGCAGAGGATTTTGTGGTCGACCAGATTGAACACAGCTGATAGATCAAGGAGTAGTGAAAGGGCAGGCCTATCTTTGTCCCTTATCTCATCCAGCTGGTCCTTTAAGTAGAGCATTACTGATTCTGTGCTGTGGCCTGGGCCGGACCCCGACTGGCACACACCCAAGATGTGGTGCATTTTCAGGTAATGCTGAATTTGTAGATAGGCTGTTCTTTCAAAGATTATCAGTAAGAAGAGGACCTTTGAGATTGTACGGTAGTTTTTTAGGACCATGGGATCTACTGAGGGTTTTTTAATGAGTTGGAGTACCCATGATGCCTTGGGGCTAGTAAGGAATACACCAGAGGAGAAGGAGGTGTTGATAAAGGTGGTGATGAAAGGTGCCTGGACCTTGGAGCAGTCCTAGATGAGGGCTGCTGGGCAAACATCCTCTTTGCATCTCCATGGTTTCAGGCCCTTTAAGATGGTTTTGAATTCACTCTCAGAGACTAGGGTGATGTTAAACCTAGGAAGGACTTTGTGTGTGGCAGTTAGGAGAGGGTGGTCGCTGAAGGCTGCTGCAAGGATTTCAGAGAAGATTGCTTGAGGTTGATTTATTTGTAAATGGTGTCAATTTTGGCAAGCATAGCATTTTGAATAGTAATGCACCATGTCTCATCTTTCATGATGTTGGCAGGGGAGATATAGGGAGCTTCTAGTTCCCTGGGGATGGGGACAATCTCAAAGGTGTTGGACTTTGCATTGCCAATTCTGGCATTATATGTGGTATATTTGGCGAGGAGAATAGCTTGTTTATAGCATTTTGCCTCAGTAGTGAACAGCAGCTGGGTGAGTTTTTCCATTTGGATTCTGCTAGCCGTTTATTGGTCTGGAGCTCTTGGAGCTCTTGGAGGTCAGGTGTGAACCAGGAGTTTATGTGACTGAATATTTAGATTTGTGTGGTTCCAATGGTTCAATGGAGCCAATGGCTGCAGTCGAAGGCATCCATCATGAGCTGGGTGGTAGCCCTCCAAAACGGCGGTAACGGTAATGGCATTCGCCAATATCGCTCTGCCGGATCACGACTCGGCGCAAATACTGCCAATTGAAAAACCTGCCAGCTGTAACAGAGCTGAAAACACAAAGCACAATTACAGCCCTATCACAAGTCCATGTATGGCTGTATTAGCATCAAAAATCAGCAGTAGTACAGCCGAGATTTACCTCCAGCCTCCAGATGGGGTAAAGGAACACAGGTGCCAGAAATGAAGCCACAGTGGCACCCAATGCACTCCAGAGGGATACATAAGGTACAACCCTACCCCAAACATGGTGTCCAACACAATGCTGTCATTATTTTCTGCAAGCAGGGACAGGCAGCTGCTCATACTGCGCCTGTAAGTAGAGTTGCAGGACCACCAGGGCAGAGCACAGGAAGTACAGGTGGTGGGGAGGAGGAGGGTGAGGAGAGCACAAGCAAGGCATGCACCCATCCCCAGGGTCAGGCCTTCCCCCTGTACCCTCACTGACACCCATTTGGTGTCTCTGTACCGCCTCAAAAGGCAGACCATAACTGAGCTCCTCGGTACAATACAGGATGACATAGGGAGCAGGATAAACATCCAGAAAGCTGTGCCCCCACTGCTGAAGCTAGTGTATGTACTACAATTTTTAGGTACTGGCACCTTCCAGCACTGTGTGCCCTTGATTCACGGCATGGCACAGCCCACATTCTGTGCTGTGCTGGCCCAGGTGGTGGATGCCCTCCTGCGGCATGTGCATCCTCATATTGCACTGCCTACCACCCCAGCCCAGTAAATGCCATGAAGGCAAAGTTATGTGCCATAGCCCAAATTCCAAATGTAATAGCAGCCCTGGACTGAACCCATGTTGCATTGGTGGGCCCCCCAGGCCCACCCAGCAGTCTACAAGAATCAGAAGCACTAGCACTCCCTCAATGTGCAGGTGACATGCAAAGGGAACCTCATCATGACACACTGCTGTGCCTGCTACCCAGGTTCCACCCACAACTCCATGGTCCTACCAAACAACACACTGCCAGAATACATGGAGAGGCACAGTGGACAAGGGACATGGATAGTCGGTGAGTAAATCTGCCTGCACGCATGTACTGTGAAGCACCTGGCCAAATTGGGGCGGGGATGCGATGAATGACACAAAGCATGTCCTGACAAGCAAATTCAAAAGTAGTACCTGCGTGGTCCCTACACCAACATCAGAGTACAGCCCTGGGTGCATGCACATGTTGGACACACCTGGACAGATATGCTGATGAACACATACAGCATCAAATTCAAATGACACACATGGCGTGGCAAATGACCCCTGTGCATTATCCACACATACTGCACGACATGGCATACAACCACGTGCACAGTAGGACCAGTGTGTGCACTGAGCAGAACTTTGGACTCCTGAAGGCACCTTTTTTGCAGCCTAGATCGCACAGGCAAAGCCCTTATGTATGTACCAAAGAGCACATTCCGGCCACTGTGCCTGCTTAACCCTCAGATGTTTTTCATAATGCACTAGGGGACACCAGTCCATGGAAACTGCCCCAGGCATCTGACCTCACAGACACATGCACCTGGGGCCCTGGTGGGTCAGATGGTTGAAAGACTTTACATTGTATGTGGGAGCAAGGGGCCCCATGGATGATGATCGCAAAAAGAACATATTGACTCTAGCAGTGAGGCAGCAGTATGGGACATATTTTATGAGCTTGTTGATGAGGCAAAGTCAACGTTTTAAGAGATCCAGAAGGCACCTGCCACATATTTTGCCCCACACACCAACGTGGATTACGAGAGACATATCTTCCATACCACCATGCAAGAGCTGGGCGAGACCCTAGATAACTATGTCACGAGACTCCGCTTTCACATCAAACACCTTGCGCAGTCCATTGCTAGTCGAATGAACAAGCACAGCGCTCCCAAGTCATCGTGGGGTGTGAGTCCCCAGACATTAAAAAGAAACTGCTTCAAAAGCAACAGTCCCTCAATGAGATCCAGGTCATGGCACATACCGACTCAGCGGTATCACAGCAGGTGGTCAACCTAGGGTGGGTGATATCATAAGAAACCAGAGAGCAGGAGGCCATCAAGAATCTAACACCAACACCACCTGACAAGGTCAATCACACTGCCAAGTCGTGCTACAGATACTGCTATGAATTCCATTTCGAGGGCATGTGCCCAGCCCCGGGTCAGATGTGCATGGCATGTGGAAGAGACAACCATTTCAGGGCAGTCTGCAGGAACACCCCTGCGCCAAACAGCCATGATGCCTCCCCAAAGAGCAGTAGGCGACACTTCAATTACCGGAATGATGACAGGAGACCAAGCCATGAATACAGGATATACCACCCAGCAGAAGGAGAGAGCAGCTGGCAATATTCCACGTGGTCATACATGTCCCCAGACAGAAAGAAATACTTACATACCCCGACGAAGTGTACAATATGTGGAAGTACGTTCACCATCAGGAAGTGAGTCATCATCCTTCCAGGATGGCCAGAGAAAGAGGGGGTACGTATAGGCACTGGGAAATGAGATGGCCAAGTATCACAGCCCCATATTGACCCTTCAAGTCCACAGCACACTGACTGAGTTTCTAATCAACAACAGTGAATGTCCTTATCAAAGAGGCATGCAACCGACTCGCAAGCCCACCAAAACGAAGACCCTCGCAGGTGGACATATTTCCATATGGCTTGAACATGCCTTTGCCATGTAAGGGAACCTTTACAACAATTTGTGCACACAATTCAGACACAACCCGCAGCCAATAGTGGGTGTATTATAAGTTTTAGAAAGGCCGTTGCCATAGGACTCGTTCATATACTTTACCGCATGATGGCCCACAGATACTTGGCCCCAGACGGGAATGTGACAAAGGCGGTTCCAGACCTCAAGGGAGTGGGCAAGTTGCGGAACTGTAATGTAAGGCTTTACATCAACCCAATAGTTAAAACAGTGGCACAACATTACAGTGGCATCCTGATTAATATACAAAGACAGTTGGAGGAGGAGATAAGATGCCTGCTAGATCTCCATATCATTGAGCCAGCAGTGGGACCCACCTCATGCGTTTCCCCGATCGTGCCGTCCCAAAAAAATTGGCAGAAGGATCCATCCGTCTCTGCTTGGTGTGAGAAAGCAGAAGGTGTCTCACCCACTAGTCCCCAGGGATCTGTCATCCAGGTGGCCAGGTCATGGCAAACCCCCGCCTCCCATTTTGAGACAAAACACCTTCTCATGGACAGCCCCTGACGTGCCCCAATACAATGGTCAGGCAAGGTCAGACAATTACTGACTATCACACACACACCTGACTTCCATTACACTTCCCCACACAGATAAAATGTGGAGCACAAGAGCACAGTCTGAGTGAGGCAAATCACACAAGGAAACAGCAGTTCCAAGATATTTGTATTTATTTTATTTATAAAGCGCAGCCAGGCCCTGGGGAATATGGGCGCATCAGTTTAGATCAGGTTATATAAAGTTACAGTTTACATTTGCATGAGGTAGGCAATGGTTACGGTTACAGTTAAATACAGAAATTGGTGTTACAGGTACATACATGTTGCAATTTTCATGCGGTAGGCAATGGAGGACGCAGTTAAATAATATAGTATAATATTAACAATACGTACAGTGGGCAGGCAGCAAGTCAAGGATCTGGAAGGTTAGATTGTTATTGTATCCAGGTCAAGAAGCCAGCGCTTAGTGTTGCACTTAAATAGGTGGAAGTAGGGTTCTGACCTTAGTGGAGCAGGGAGTGTGTTCCATAACTTAGAGGCTTGTACAGGACAGTATAACAAGAGGAGAAGACGGCAAAGCTGAAGGGGATTGCAAGGAGCGAAGTTCCTTTGACCTTTTTCAACAAGGAACCGTAACTTTCATGAAACCTTGAGAATGTAAAACATAAGACCAGGAAACCCAGCTGAAGAATCCTGTATTGTGTGTCGGAGGTACACAGGCCCTCCTGCGTCCATAATTAAGGCGAGGAGAATCGCCTTCTGCCGTGGCACTGTCCTTGTCTCCAACAATAAAGCTGCATCTGTGAAACCAATTCAGGTTGCAAGCAGCAACATTGTATGGTGAGCACTGAAACGAACATTGTTTGAAACGCTTGTGATAACCAACATGAGTGAAACTGAATGGCAGATGAATGGTTGAACTTTGAAACCAAGACACGATACCTTTGACAGAGTGGTCCAGCACTGCGTATGTGCTCAATCAAAGGTCTCTCTAAGGTATCCAGCAGAGAATTAAAAAAAGTGAAAGAGTGGCAAGGGATTGTGAATCTAAGTGGTCCTGCAACAGGTCAAGCTAAATCCTGCACACAGTCAAAGTCTTCGATGTTGAAAAAGACAGTTTATTGCAAAGTGTGCGAAGTTGTTCCGAGTCTGGCAGAGAAGGATCAATTGAAAGCTTTGGGATAAAGCATGTGTGTTAAAGTGGTCTGAGCCTGACGGAGGGGGATTCGGGGTGAACAGTGAATCACCCAAGAAATTGGATACATGAAAACCCTAAGAAAATTGTGTAAAGAGGATCTGAGTCCGGCGGCAGGGGATTAGAGGTGGATAGTAAAACACCTCATAAAATTGTGTACATTTGAAAAACAAACAGAAAGGCACTTTATTGTTTGTTGGTTACATCAGGCACTCTGTAAGAAGAGACATTGAATGGCAAAGAGACTTTGGTTCAGAAGGCTATGATGTTGAAGTTTTGAACTGCACCCTTGTGCTAGAGAAGCCATAGACTGTGCTAAGATGGAGTGTGCCACCTTGTCCTGTGCTAAAAACGTGGGGCAAGGAAGCCTACGGCATTAATATGCTGACATTTGATTTCTTGAACACTTCTTTCTTTTGCATAACATTGTTTCCCACACTATTTTTATTTAGAGGTAAGGAATGTAAATAGGTATAGGCTCTTGTATTTTGACACACCACCACCAGGACTGCGTTATTACTATGTGATAGTTGTAGCTTGCTCCCATCTTTAGATTTAGGACTAGATAGGCATTTTACAAACCCAACTGAAGTTCAATAAACACCCTTGAACTGTGGTCACTTGTATCTGTTTTACTGTTCATACCATGTCTTCCTTGTATGTGGTGCCAGAAGTGGGATGTGACTCAATTGAGACAAATTGGGGAACCCTAAAATTCCAGAAGCATAGTCATAGAGCCTAAAATACCTCTATCACCATGAAATAATCCATAGGCTTTGATATCTGTGGGAAGTTTTACTGGCCAGGTATCCATGCAGATATAAATAACTTAATTCACACATGTGAACTAAGTCATAAAACCAGCACGCAAATTCCCTTACCTTCCCCTCTGAACCCATTACCAATAATCAAAGTCCCTTTTTCCCGATTTGGGATGGATATTATTGGACCGTTGGAAACCTCTAGACTGGATAACAAAATATGTCCTTGTACCCAGAGGCATTCCCCATGAGGAGCAATACAACGCAACACATTTTAAAACACTTATTTCCTTACTGCTCCCATTGGTTTCCCCAATGATTTTTTTTTAAAGGATCAGGGATCCTATTTTATGAGCAAACTCATGGGTGAAGTTAGAGAATTGCTCCATATTTCCACCTTACTAAACTCAGTGTACCACCCCCAAATGGACGGATTGGTAGAAAGATTAAAATCATCTTCAGAAAGTTAGTAGACAAGGATTGGAAAGACTCAGATTGCATGATTCATTGAGCCCTATTTGCAGTAAGAAAGACCCCTCTGGCGTCCACCAGATTCTTTCCTTTCAAACTACATTATGGTAGAGAAGCAAGAGATGTCCTAGACATGCTCTGGGAGACCTGGGAAGAAAGAGAAGAGGCACCTATTTCCCTCTCACATACAGTTACCCGATTATGAGAGCATATGAAACTGGTTTGACATCTATTCTATACTCATATGGAAAAAACCCAAACACAGCAAAAGTCCACCTACGATAAGAAGGTAAACTTAAGATCTTTTTCTGTAGGACAAAAGGTATTAGTCCTCTTACCTTACTCTGAAAATAGACTTGACTCAAAGTGGTATGGGCCATATGAAGTACTGGAGCAAACAGGGACCTGTACATATAAAATAGCCCAACCTGACAGAGAGCAAATGACTCACCTCTACCCCTTACATCTCTTAAAGGAGTGGAAAGAAAATCCTTTCGCAGCTACTGCCTCGATACTGTCTTGTTGTGTACCAGAGGAAATAGATAATTTAGAATGAATTTCCCAAGAGTTATCTAGTCAACAGCAAGAAGACTTAAAAGATTTGGTCACGATATTCCCTGATGTGTTCTGCAAGAAATCAGGGAGAGTGCACAGCACTAATCATTATATCAGAACTCCAAAGGGAAATATGTTCCATCTGAAATGATAAAGACTCCTGGAAGCCCGTAGACACATAGACCTGATGACTGATAGACCTAGAAGACCTGCTCTCCAACCTTAACTCCAACACCCCCTGTGTCCTCATCTAACTTGATCTCTCTTGTGCCTTTGACATGGTCAACCATGCCATCCTGCTCAACCGGGGTATCACCGATCAGGCCCTGGCTTGGCTGACCTCCTTCCCCTCCGATCGACCCGCCCAGGTCCAACTTGGGTCCTCCCTCTCCTCTATCTCTATCTCTACCTGTGGTGTTCCCCAGGGGTCTAACCTCTCTCCCTAGCTATTCAACCAATGCCTAGTACTTGTTGCCTACCTCATTGCTGCTCTCTGCCCCAACTTTCAGTGCTATGCGGATGACATTCAACTCATTTTCAGGCTCTCTTCCACCACTTCTTCTCCTTCTCTCAACTCTGAATCTCAGTCCGCCATCCAGGAGTGGTATGCCGCCAACGATCTCTGCCTTAATGCCAGTAAGTCTGAGATTCTCCTCATCGGCACACCTGTTCTCCCCTCCTTTCCTGTCACTCTCTGGCCAGCCTCTCTTGTCCCTCTTCCTGCTCCCAACTGTGAGGCTAAAAACCTTGGGGCCTCTTCGACTCCACAGTTTCCTTCTCTCCTTACATCTCTGACGTCTCTAAGAAGTTACACTACCAGCTGCACCTCCTCAGAGGTATTCTTCCTTTCCTCTCCTTCCCCCAGATGCTCATCATTTCCAGAGCTCTGGTTCTCTCTAGGCTGGACTACTGCAACAGCCTCTTTCTAAATCTGCCTGCCTCTACTCTCCGCCCCTTGCAACTCCTCCAAAACAGGACAGGACTGCTAGACTTGTCCTTGGCCTCAAACCTAGAGATCGTATCTCTCCAGGACTGAAATCTCTGTACTGGCTCCCAGTTGTTAAACAGGATATCATATTGTACCTCCTTTATTGTATATATTGGCCTAAGCCCAGTCGCTCTGCGAAGGAATCCGTGTTGCAAAGTTTCGACCTTAGATCGACTTAGCCGCCATTTTAGGTACATTCGCCATTTTGATTTACTTTTCAAAGTCACTCTGTGTCCTAAAATGGTGGACAACATTCCTTGCTTGTAACCTAGCCGTTCTGACCTTCGCACCAAAATTAATGTCTAAACTGCCCGTAGGCCAAATGTTAGGGTCGTGTAATGAGACCTTGTCCTACGTTTGACCTGTAGATCGAGGATTATCCACGCCAACAAGTCCGATCCGCGGACATACACCAAATACAATGTTGTTTAAATACTAAACGTGAACACTTGTTGAACTACATTGTATAGGACGTGTACTTAGGCTTAATGTTACATCCAAAGATACACTGTTGCCATTGTGACTTGTTGTTGTACAAACTGGAAATAATCCACGTGCATATAGTTGGATAAACTAGAGGTGAACTTGTCACAAACCCTAGACAGAGAATTATTAACTTGCAGAGGGGTTGGCCATTACGAATGGAAAATGTATAAAAGGTGTAAATGTCTAGACGTCCAGTACCTCTCACTTCTCACACCGAAAGGGCTGGTATTCGCTGTGATGTACTGAGGGCCAGATAGCTATCTGATACTTTGTTTCTTTGTAAAACGGTACAGTTGTTTGAATAAAGATCTGTGAATCTTTATAAGCCTGTGTTTGGTGTATTTCCTTTTGGGGTACTCATCCTCGATATTTTTCTTTGCTTTTACACAGTGGCAGCAAGGGTTAAGTTCAAAACCCTCTGCATTGTCCACAAGGCCTTCTGGGGCCTGGGACCTCAATATTTTCAACTCTCTCTTCCAAAATATCTTCTGTCTTGAGCTCTTCGCTCATCTGCCTCAAACTCCCTCAGGGTCAGTCGCTTCTCCAGTCGCTTCTCCAAGCAGTGAGTTGGTGGTAAATCTCTTTCTTCTGCTGGGGCATCCCTCTGGAACAACCTCCATGCCTCTCTGAAACTTGAGGAGAACCATCTCCAGTTCCGGAAGCACCTCAAGAACTTCATCTTTGCTTCTGCTTTATCTCCTCCTCTCCCCTGTTGATCTTCTGGCTGAAACTGAAACTGCACTGGTTACTGGCTACCCTCTGATCTTGGATCTCCCCACCAGTTGCACACCTGCACTGCCCTCCTGGGAACCCCTGCACTTGGGGACTGTTGCTGTATCCCTACAGCCCCTACTAACACTTGACCCCTGATGTCTGCACTTACCGTTGCAGTTACTTTTTATTTATTGTCTTTATTTATTAACGGTTATGCTATGTACTGCACTACCCCCGCGCCCTTTCCTTCAGCACTTTTCCCCTTTACCCCTCCCTTGGACTTGCGCGATCTCACTGTCTCCTGTTCTTAATAGGATTGCTGTCTCTATCTTGCCTCTGTTTCCCCTCCCCTGCCTCGTCACACCTTGAAACACTTGTGTATAAGCACATTATAAATGCCACATCATGTCACATCATATCATATCATAGAGGTTGAGGAAGTGAACAAAATGTGCAGGGCAAATATTATTGGACCCGCGTCAAAGCCCATGGTCCTGCCCTATTGTGTTGGTCACCAAACCTGATAATTCCTGTAGGTTTTGCATAGACTTCCAAGAGGTCAACAACATTTCCAACTTCAATGGCTATCATATGCCGCGCATCGACAAACTGATTGATAATCTCAGAAATGTCACCTTCCTATGAAACCTAAACTTAACCAAGGGGTACAGGCCGGTGCAAGTACATGGACCAGATAAGGAAAAGACGGCTTTCTCAATGTCCCTCGGACTATTCCAGTTCAAAGTCCTCCCTTTTGGCCAACACGGGACCCCCCGCCACTTTTCAATGGCTTATGGACAGGATATTACAGCCCTACGCCTATTTCTGTCGGGTTTATATGGAGGACATAGTCATTTATAGTAAGACCATCTTTTCCATCTCTTTACTATAGTGAGAGCCCTCAGAGAAGCCAGCTGTTATACTCACATGGTATCCACGGGGATGTCACTCAGCCCTGGTTGGATGATATGCACCTCAAACCCTCTCCCCGATCCCGGGTGGTGCCTCTGATGGATGTTGAGCCTGAAATACAGGAGGGCTGGATTCAAGACTGGGCCGTCTCTGGTAGGGTCTCTTCCCACCTCCCTTGGATTCAAACCTTCCCTTGGCCCTCTCTTCCCCTTGTTTCTGTAGAGGGCGTGCTCTCCGTCCTGCTCTTTGTGGCAGGGGTGCGTAGTCTCGTGTGGGTGTGGGCGACCGAGTTACTTCACTGGTGCTAGCCCTTTCAAGTGTCTCTAAGGTAGGTCTTGGTGCCTTGCATTCTTTGTATTCAATACTGTTCTTGCCTTCCTTCCTCCTATTGTGGTTAATGTCTTTTCACTTCTCTTTAGGTGTGCAAGAGATTTGGCGTTTTCGTGCAGGCTGGGTTTAAAGCACCTGCCGGTAATGGATGGTGCAGTGTGCGTGATGCTGTCCGGTAAGTAATGTGCAGTGTGCGCGGCTCTGGTTCGCCTTGTATATGCTTACCTGTGTCTTTCTCCTTCATTTGCAGGCCACGATGTTCTTTACCGATGGGCCTGATGTTCCTGAATGATGCTGACCAAGAGGAGACTAACCAGATGAGAATCTTGTGATGTCCGTTGTTCGTGTGAAGCCGTTAATATGCGTTCACTAATGCTGTCCTTCGCTCTCTCCTTTTTGAGGTGCTTTGTTCCGGAAAGCATGCAGTGCCCAGAAGATGTAGTTCGCTGGATCGACTGTCCCCAGGTAAGCAGAATCAGGAGTTAACGACGGGCTGAAGACAGGATGCTGTTCACAGGTAAGATTCCTATAACAATGTTCCTCTTCCTCTCTGCAGGCTCGCTGTCCCAAGGATTACTGGTATCAAGGACACTGGACACCAGACTGGACACGGTGAGCGTTACGCTGCAAACTGCAGAATAAAGCGAAGCGTGTTCTGCTGCTTGGGTGTGGTTTAAATAGCCTTCCAGAAAAGTAGTCCAGGTAAAGTAGTCCCAGGCCAACCACACCCAAAACACTATACCGCATAGCTCAGTTCTTGGGAACTGGGCTATGTGAGTGCCTCCATGTTGACTGCAGGCCCAAAGAAAGCTGTCCCAAGTAAATAGTCCCAATTTAAAGATGTTTTCCATAATGAATATGAGCCTGGCGCCAAAGGCAGCAGGACTGACTCCAAGAGAGTCTCGGATGAGGTTGTAAGGCCTCTAAGGCCATAATGGAACCCCGAAACCTGCGTCGACCTGGCAGGCTGACTTGCCAATGGAGGTCTGGGGTAAGGGTCATGACACCGGTCTAACCTCCAATCCATCCAAGTGCAAGCTGGCTCAATCAGCCGCGAAATACCTTGGTTTGTTTGTAGGGAATTGCAGTGTCCAGCCTGAACAAGAAAAAGTGAAAACTGTCCTAGATACCCCCACACCTAAAACCAAGAGAAACCTCAGAACATTCCAGGGCTTAATTGGTTATTCCTGTAGATGTATCCCTAATTTCTCAGACATTACCGCTAGGGTGAAAGACAAATTAAAAAATGCTGAACCCCAGAAGATTCAATGGGCTGACGAGGATGATGCATGTTACAACAGTTTAAAACAAACCCTGTGCCAGAACCCGATCCTAAAGGTAGTGGATTTTTCGAAAGAGTTTGTGTTACAAATATATGCCTCACTTACAGGTTTAGGAGCAGTTTTGTCACAAGTTTGTGATGGATTAGAACTCCTTATCCTATTCACTAGCCGAAAGCTCTACCCATGTGACAAAAACTACTCTGTGTTAGAATTAGGGGCCCTTGCCATCAAATGGGCCATCGCCCATCTAAGATACTATCTCGAAGGATGGGAGTTCATACTCATCACATATCATTCTCCATTAGTGTGAATTAGCCAATGAAAGGACTCTAACCTTCGAATCATTTGATGGTTCTTAGACCTGCAACCCAACTGTTTAACTGTGGAGCACCAAAAAGGGAAACACCAAGGGAACATTGATTTCCTTTCTCGGTTTCCCTGTGAAAACAGATGCGGCTACATCAAATAGGGGAAGGGTATGTGAGAAACCAGAAAGTGTATCACCAACTAGTCCCCAGGTGGCCAGGACATGGCCATCGCTTTTGGATCCAGTTCCTGGGGGTGGACCAGTACAGGAGGTTCACCTGCGTGAGGGGTATTCGGGGAGTGGGACACCAGATGGTGAGATGTGGTATCCCCTACCCTGTACACCTTTACCCCATCCTATCAGGTAGGATATTTAGGAACTAAACCCCCCGCCCCTTTTACAACATGAACACCTTCTCACAGACAGCCCACTATGAGAGAAAACGGACTAACACCTGAGCAATATACCTGACGTGTCACAATACAATGGTCAGGCAATTACTGACTATCACACACACCTGAATTCCATTACACTTCCCCACACAGATGAAAGGCTGAGCACAACAGCAGTTCCAAGATGGCAGTTTAGCAAGAGGAGAAAGAAGGCAACGCAGAAGGGGATTGCAAGGAGGGAAGTTTCAACAAGGAACCGTTACTTTCATGAAACCTTGAGAATAGAAAACGTGAGACCAGGAAACCCAGTTGAGAAATCCTGCATTGATAACCATGTTATAGTCCTTGGCTCCAACAACAAAGCCAAGTCCTTTTCTTCTCTCGTCTTTTCTACTGCTCTTCTAACCTCTTCGGACTCCCTGCTTCTCATCTTGCCCCCCTTAAATCCCTCTACCACTCTGCCATTCGTACCCTCTGTCTTCTCTCTCCTCACGACCCCATCTCCTCCTCGCTCTCAGATCTTAGCTGGCTTTTCTTTCATTCCCAACTCAAATTCCACTTTCTCTGTCTTGTCTTTAAATCTCTTCATGATCTTGCTCCCCCATATCTCTCCTCTCTCATCTCATTCTACACTCCCTCCCGTTCCCTCCGATCTGCAGATTTCTCCTTCTCTTTGTTCCCCCTTCCCCATGTGCCTCCTCTCGTTTTTGCTCCTTTCAGCTCCTTGCCCCCCTCCACTGGAACTCCCTTCCTCTCTCTATCTGTTCCATCCCCACCCATTCCTCCTTTCGTGCCTCCTTAAAATCTCTTCTTCTCCATTCCCCTCCCTGATTCTCTGATCCTCCTCTACCATCCCCTCTCTCCCCTTTTTTATCCTCCTCTTCTTACCTCTCTCCCCCTGCTTTGTTTCCTCTTAAGTCCCCTCTCCTCCTCTCTTGCCTTCAGCTTATTCCACTTCCTGTTCCCCCCTTCCTCCCCCTCTCCACCTCCTCTTCCCTCATTTATATTCACTGGCAAATTGTTCTAGTTGCTGTATTACCGGTTTGACTCATATTTTGTAATTGCTTGTACTGTTATTGTATTCTTGTTTTTATAATGTAAAATGCATTGGCATAAAGCGCTATATAAACACAATAAACATAAACATAAAGCAGTGTCAGTGAAATTAACAAAGCAGGTGAGTTGGTGAGTCCGATAAAGGACCAGTCTCTGTTGAAGCAAAGGTTAGAAGCAGCAACATCGTATGGTGAGCACTGAAACAAACATTGTTTGAAACACGTGTGATAACCAATGTGAGTGAAAGTGAACGGCAGAAGAATTATTGAACTTTGAAACCAAGATACAATACCTTTGACAGAGTGGGCCAGCTCTGCATGTGTGCTCAATCGATGTTCTCTGTAAGGTACTCAGCTGACAGTTAACTAATAGTGAAAGAGTGGCAAAGGATTGTGAATCGAAGTGGTCCTGTGACGGGTCAAGTTAAAGCCTGTGCACAGTCAAAACTCTTTGATGTTGATAAAGAAAGTTTATGGCAAAGTGTGTGGTGTGTGGAAGTTGGTCCGAGCCCGGCAGAGGGAGATCAATTGAAAGCTTTGGGTTAAAGCAAGTGTGTGAAGTGGGTCCGAGCCCAGCAGAGGGAGATCCATTGAAAGCTTTGGGTTAAGGGAAGTGAGTGAAATTGGGCTGAACCTGACGGAGGGAGATCCGGGGTGAACAATGAATCACTCAAAAAATTGGATACGTGAAAATCCTAACAAAATTGTTTAAAGTGGAACTGAGCCTGGCGGAGGGGCGTCCGAGGTGGATAGTAAAACACCTAAGTAAATTGTGTATATATGAAATACAAAAGGAAAGGAACTTTATTGTTTGTTACATCAGGCCCTCTGAAAGAAGAGACTTTTAATAGCAAAGAGACTTTGGCACAGAAGGCCATGATGTTGAAGTTCTGAACAGCAGTATCGTGCTAGAGAAGCCAGAGACTGTGCTAAGCTTGAGTGTTCTCCCTTGTCCCGTGCTAAAAAGGTGGACAAGGGAAGCAATACTGCTTGAATATCTTGGCATATGTTTTGTTGAACACTTCTTTCTTTTTCAAAACTTTGTTTCACACACTATTTTTATTTAGAGGTCAGTATTGGACATAGGTTTACTAGTATAGGTCCTTTTATTTTGACAAAACACCACTATGACTGTGTTATTATTATTTGATGGTTGTAGCTTGCTGTTATCTTTGGATTTAGGATTAGATAGGTGTTTTCCAAAGCCAATTGAAGTTCAATAAATGCCCCTTGAACTGTGGTCACTTGTTGTCTGTCTTACTGTTGATACCATGCCTTCCTTACAGTGGACATGCGCCACCCCAACAGGGCCCTACAGCGAGTGCGGCAAAAGCCCCAGGGATAATGGACATGATCCACCTCCTCAATGGAGTGACCGTATTCTCAAAACTCCATCTTGACAAGGTGGAGCTAGCCCAGGAGTTTGGATACATTACTACCTTTGTAACCCACATGGGGCTCTATGGCTACATGCGATTACATTTTGGCATATCCTTAGCAGCCGAGATTTTCCAGGGGGAGATCCACTGGGTAATTAAGCACATCCCAAGTTGCCTAAATCGTTAGTAACGGCATCTTGGTATCTGGAAAAATGCCCCAGCAGCATGGTGACACCCTATACAACGTCTGCACAGCCCTAGAAGCAGCCCATGTAACTCTCAATGAGGACACTTTTGAATTTGGTAAACAGACTCTTAAATTCTTTGGGCATATATTTTTGGACCAAGGGATGCATCCTGACCTAGACAAGGTCAAGGCCCTACAAGAAGCCCCTCACCTAGCAAATATATCGGACCTCAGGTCATCCTTGGGACCTGCAAGTTACAGCTCCCGCTATCTGTAGAACTTTGGAACTGTAAGTGCCCTACTCAGAACTAACCAAAGACAATCAAGATTTTGTCTGGACCCCAGAATGTAAAGCCAGCTTCGTGGACATCAGTTCACGCATTTTCTCAGCAACTGATATGGCATACTGATGTGCCAAAAACAACAGTGAAGGTAAATGATGCGAGCCGCGTAGGTGTAGGCGCAATACTATGACCTTAAGAAACCACACATCAAGAAAGTGGTATCATATGATAGCCGCAGCCTGACGGTCACCGAGTAGAAATATTAGCTGAAAAGGAGAGCCTAGCGGTTGTCTGGGCTTGCAAACATTTTGACCTGTTCTTATTGGAAAGGCTTCACAATTGTCACTGACCACCAAGCTCTTCTCACTATCTACAGAAACTGACAACTCAGGATTCCAGCACGAATTGAATGGTGGGAACTATGTCTCCAACACTATATATTTACCATCCACCACAGACGAGGAAAGGACAAGAACCCAGCCGACTACCTCTCACGCCACCTGACGGAACTCCTGCATCCCGAGCACTTGATTGCGGATGCATACCTACAATACGTTATCCACCAAATGAAGCCATTCCCAGTTGCATAGAAGACATTTCAACAGCAGTCAGTGGATGAACCAGTACTGGCGATCATAACACAGTGTATTGATCAAGGCAAAATTAAACATGCCAGAGAGAGGGCTAGACACCTAGATGAGACACTGCAAGGTGACATCAGAGCCCTGACACTGATTAAGGATGAACTCACCACAACTGAAGATCAAATTGTCATGAAAGGCTGCAAGATTGTACTGCCTAAGGTACTGCACCAGCAAGTCATAGACCGAGCTCATGATGGACACCGGGGCATGGTATCAATGAAAAATCTACTGCAGCAGAAAATCTGGTTTCCAGGTCTGGACAAACAGGTGGAAGACACCCTGAAGAATTGCAGCATCAGCAGTTTGATAGCGCCACCCCCACGCTCATACCCCTTGCTGATGTCCCCACTCCCAGGCGGGGTATGGGAAGAGCTGGCAGTAGACTTTTCTGACCCTCACTGTGATGGCACATGTGACCTAGTAGTGATTGACGTATACTCAAGGTATCCGGAGGGTTAGATTGTGCCATCCACAGCAGCTGTTGCTGTCATTCGCATACTTAACAGCATATGGTGTCCCGCTGGTCATCAAGTCCCACAACGGGCAACCTTTCACCAGTGTGGGCTTTGAAAATGTTGTGCAGTAATTGGGGATCCAACATTGTAAAATCACAGCTTTCTGGCCCAAAGCCAATGGCATGATTGAATGTGTTATGGGAAACCTCAACAGGGCGCTTCAAGTTGCCCAATTATCCCACAAACCTTTCGAACATACATTATTCCAACTGATGACGGACTACCGTCATACTCCTCATAGCACCACTGGCAAGTGCCCAGCCAAACTCATGTTCGGTCGGAGACTACGGACACGACTGCCACAGGGTCCCTCGGAGGGTAGCTCTACACCTGAAGACAGCGAGGCCTGGGCCAAAGACACCAAAGAGAGAGAAGTACAAAATGGAGATAGCGACGGACGGGCGGAGAGGTGTTCGAGAACATAACTTTGAGGAGCGTGACACAGTAATAGTGCACCAAACTCAACAGAGGAAGGAAGATCCCGATTCACGCCTGGCCCCCTCACAGTCACAAGAATAAAAGGCACCATGGTCACTGCAGCAGACGACAAAGGGCGTGAGGTCACACAAAATGGGTCACACTTCAAAGAATATCGTGGTGACGTGACTTCATGGGAAGCTCCATGGGACGAGCCCGATGACGTCTGGCACAGGGAAGACTCGGACGACTCGTACTTGGGAGATGGGGAAGCGTCAGATGATGAAGGCATGGAAGCACAAGGCGATTCTCTCCACTGCAGTCAAGCAAAGACTAAACCCAGAAGACTCATTGAAGATATGGGCTAGCATTTTGACTGTGGGCCTCATTAGGACCCAGGCGGATTTCGCGGTGCTAAATGCACCGCGAAGCATGGCGGAAAGCCGCCGATAGCGCCATGGGGGTTGGCGGATTTACCGCCCCATTCCGACCTCGGCGGAGCGGTAAATCCCCAATCCCCATTCTGCCCTTCCCCATTCCCATTCTTGCCCCATAGGGTATAATGGGAGTGGGGAAGGAGTTAATTACGCCACCGTAAAATACGGTGGCGTAATTAACAACGAGGTCCCGTAGCGCCATGGTTTTCTCCGGCTGGTAAAACCAGGCGGAGAAAACCTCCATGGCGCTACGGGAACTCGTAGTATGGCGGAGAGGTACGCCATGCACTACGCTGGCGTAAGACCCTCTCCGCCAGGGTCCTAATGAGGCCCTGTGTGTTTAAATAGGGTGAATGTTGGCATGTTTACACCCGTCCACATCATTATGTTGAAGGCGGGGCTAGCGTGGGGGGTGGTGAGAAGGAAGTAAAGGGGAAGGGACCGGAAGCCTTCGGTGTGAGGCAGTTACTAATAAATCAGAGTTGAGACCAATTGACACTGGGCGGGCCTCTAATCATTGTTGTGCGTGCGGCACGATAACCCTAATCACAGTGGCGAAGGTCAGAGAGCTTGCTGACTCTCTAACAGGAATGTCTGTTTAAATTCAAGCAGCTGTACCTGCCATTTCAAACAAGACTGACAAAAAATGCCTGTGGCCCAAGAAACACTAAGCATTGCAGTATGGTTCTTTTTAAACATGTTTTGTAGCATTTGCCAGTCAGCTTTTTCCATCGATACTTACTTTTGCGAACCAGGGTCTACACCACGATGAGTGTGTTATTTTGTTGCAAAATAGTATGTATATACATCATTAAAACTAAAGTTCAGACTTTAGATAAGAGACAGTTCAATTGAAACAGGCCAAGGAAACAAAACCTTTCAAATCAATGAACTTTAGGTGAAGTGACGTGAAGGTTCTGTTTCAACCGAACACTGTTTAAAGCGTGTGCTTTACTGTAATAAAAGAGACCACAGGCGGAAAAACTGCTAAACGGAGCCTTCAATGGCCGTGCCGGAAATACGTCAATCACTGTTAGAAGGTAGTTGATGCCATTAATGAACAGCTTGTGGTTAAACAGATGTTCCTAACTTCAAACGAAAAATCTAACTTCAATAGAAAAGTCCAACGGGATTATTATAAAATCAGTGGATGCTAAAATTGTATTCAGTGCAGAGACAACAGAAGTATGAAGATGCGTATTCATCTGTGAATGGTTTGTTTTCCGATTGAAGTGCACCTGCATTCCCCATGGCAAAACCATCGCGATAGTGTGCGCAAGCCGCATACATTTAGCTTCGTTTGCAGGTCAGGACTGATTTTGCTAATGACTTGAAAGCATCAGGTTGAAAGGTCCTAGCCAGAAGGTGTGCCCTCGGAAAGAAGAAAAGCTTAACTTGGTTTTTCTACCCTGATGAGGGTTTTGTGAAGCAGAACGCCAAAGGGAGTCCCAGGTGGGGTGCTGCTGCCTAATTTATGCAGAAATCTTAAGTTGGAATGTTTCTCCTCCATCTGTTTCCTCTCTGTTTGGTGTGCTGGTGTCAGCAGCCATTGTCTTTTCCCCGTTCGAGATAAGTCAGGCATCCAAACAGGAACTTGAAAAGGAGCGCACATTAATTATAGACAAGGCTGCAGTACCGTCACAGAAAATGTCGGAAAGACCGAGCATTAGTCGCAAGTGACAGGCATGAACGACACGGAAAATACGGGTGAAAGGACGTAAAGGTTCCCCATGCACTTCAGTAAATGGTACCCTACAATGACTATATTTTGATAAATAGGATCTTCAACACGTGTCATAATTCGTTTAGCATACCTGTTACACTTTGTTTTTAATATTAAAATGCATTTGAACAGAGGTACTAAAAAAATAGTGTCATGTATTGTACTTAACCCTCTATAACAACATAGCCATTTTTTTATAATGTAGAAATGTATTTATTGTGGTGATTCTATACAGCATCAACATGGACACCTTTCAGGTGTTTCTGTGTGTTCATGTTCATAACACCTACCATAAATCATGAGCAATTTGAAGGCCATTTTAATATATAAACTGTCTTATTTGTATTTATATTTGTCTTCTATATAATACAAACTTACTTTTGGAGCAACAGACCACTGCATCCATTGTAGAGAAACCTATCCCGGAGTGGTGGTAACCTGGAGACAGTGGATCCAAGTCACACGTTGGAATTCACTAAAACGTGGGATCTGCAGTTATTTTCTGAAATTCAAATCGCATTGAGGTGGTCTTGATCAGAACTGGCTTTGCGTTCCAGTACAGTGGGGCATTCAGGTGACGGTTGCCTTATGTGCGACAGAGGCAATTTTGAAGAAACTCCTGGCAGGGTTAGGTAGTCAGTATAGGTCACACCACACAAATGGGGAAGATCTGTTTGAATTTCTTGGAACATGTTATGAGGCATGCTGCAACATGCTGCAACATCATGGACCACCTTGCGAGGGCTGTTGGGTACGAACTCCCAGGTATGCCAGAGCGATGCTGGAAGCCCGCAGACTTGTAGAACACAACTCCCTCCACCAGTGCACACAGATGACTCAGACAACAGCAAGTTCAAACTGGTTTATTACAAATAAAACCAACAGGGATCAATACAAGAACACAGGTCGATTCCAGTACGTCTCAGCTTCTCCTGGCTTGCAGGCCAGTTTTAGAGTAACATTACGTCACTACTCCATCATTACTTGTCCGTTCTCCAAAAACCTATCGATGTGTGGTATTGGCCGTCAGGAGTCTAATAACCTATGTGGTCACCTATACATTTTATTCTAATGGCTCTTACATGTCAGGTGGCTGGCCTGTTCCATCCCCAATTCACTAACCATTACATTGTTTCAGATTAGTGGGCCTACCATTGGTTCTCGCCCGTTGCTACCCACCCCTGGTGTGAGAAACTGTGATTGGCTAGAGCTGATTCCCACAGGCCTGGGACTCGATCAAGTTCTCAGCTCGCAGTGTACCTCTTCAAGGTAATTTGAACGATTATGTGTCTGTATTGTAACTTGTGTACACCACATGTGCCTTATGAGAATATTCGACTACCGATGGCAACACTTGTAGCCATCTGCGGCTGGCTGCCGGGACTTGTTTCTTCTTCTCACCCTGGAACAATGTCCATTTTTCCATTTGGCTGTACCACGTGTTTAGAGACCACATAATCAAGCCCTGCAGTTCCTAATTATGAGGATTTATTCAATTTTCCTGCAGCTGGTACCTTTGTCTATTGGGGATTGGAATGTCTTCGTATCTCTTGACCTTCACTGTAGGCTCTGTCTCACGTGTCTTGCTCTCTGTCCAGCCTGAATCGGCTCAGCTCATCTCCTGCTCCTTGATTTGAGGCCTGCTTTAATTTTCCTAAACCTTATAATGCGTTATCTATGTTGCCCATGTTATACTACATTCCCTATGGGTTAGCGTCGTTAGTACGTCCATGTGATTATTGGCTTTAAGCATCAGCAAGCTCGCTCAGGATCTCTTGTGCCTTGCGGTTTCTACATTACTGTATTTGGATAGTGACAAATTAATAAAAGCAATGACAGTATGTATATGTATCTGTCCTCTAACTAGAGAACTGTGTATTCATGTTTTTCATGTATTTGAGTGTGTGTTTGTGTGGTGCAGTGTGGACTGCACTTGTACTTCATGTTTAACGCTGCTGTGTTGTGGTGTCTCTAATGGCGTCCAGGCTGTCCATATAGGTGTCTCTGACCATGGTTGTCAGCTCTTCACTAACGTATGGATAGATTTGTACCACACTTGGTCTGTATGACTCCCTATTCAAGGTCAGGCTTACAGCTGTGAGCCCGACGAGGTGGTCATTTCCCCAATCAATATGCAGAATCACAAGGCCTTGTACCATGGTCCGGAAGTTGTGTTTCGGGAGGAACAGCTCAGTCTTGTGGAGCAGTGAGTTCATAACAAGTGGTTTGAAGCCTTTTATTTATTTGCTGATGGAAGGGAATGTTACTGTCTTCAATGAACATGAGAAATTTTGGAGAGTCTTCAAGTCGAAGACTTAACCCAACCAACAGCATGTCATTCAGCCATTCTTACATTATTTCCTGTTTGGATGTGTGACCTGGAAGAACCAATTCTGCTTTGGTTGGGTTGACCTTTAGACATGCATATGGCATTCATATTTGAATGGTGATAAGGCATTTCCAGAGCCTTTACTTTGAGGTACAGCTGGATATCAACTATGTATTTGTGTAGGGAGATGCTTGGATAATCAATGAGTATGTTGAAAAACACTGGGGAGAGAATTGATCCCTGTGGAACTTTGCAGTTAACCTGTTGGTGGTTGCGTCTGAAGGTGTCCTGCTTGGTGTCTGTCTGATAGGTAAGAAGAGGAGCAATTGGGAATTGTGTCTGAGATTGACATTCTTTCCTCATGGAGGTTGGCCAGGGTGTGGTCGTTTACCATACTTAAAATGGTGGAAAGGTCCAGAAGACCCAGGAGGACATCCTCTGGAGAGCATAGGTAATCACCTGGATAGTAGCTGCTTCTGTGCTGCATTTGGGGCAGAACCCATATAGGTAATCTAGGAGCAGACCATGATGAATTGTCTGCTCATGGAGTTTATTGTCTACTGTCATCTCAAAGGCTTTACCCATGAATTGGAAGCTGGTGATTGGGTGGTAGTTAGTGAAGTGCTCTGGGAACATGGTGGTTTTTTTAAGATCAGGCATATCAGTTCTGATATTACACATCTTGGGAAGCTGTCTTGAGGACTGAGTGTGGGTCTTGAGAGCTTTGTTATAATTGCCAAAGGTAGGAGGTCATCTACGTAAGAGTTTCCATGAGCCTTGAGGATGGGAAGGTTGATGGATTATATTTCAGAAATATGATACCACTAGCTTTATGGTAACAAATAACATGCATACATAGTTATGAACTTGTTATTAGCATCACTTTGACATTCACTACAAAATAAGATGTATTTTAATCAATACACAGTTTTTTAAAAATATTTCAACAGTATCTTAACAGAACATACATGGATGATTGTGTTCAATCTTGGAAACTCACTCTTCAGTATAATGACCACAAGACCAAGCAGTAACACGCTGAAATCTGCAATACCACCCTTTAACACATAAATAACCCTGCATTAATTACAGGTTTTACATAACCACCAGACCATTTATTTAATCTTCTTACAGGGCCACATCCTGTGAGGTCCCCATCAGTAGCAGAAGAGTACTATGCACGACCACTTGCCTTACTTTGCATCACATACCGGATCATAAGTGGGCATGCTTGAGTCAACAGAGCTATTCCCTACATTGGAACGTTACATGGTTAGGCTTTAGACAATATACCTCTCCCCCTAAATTGCAGATATTGCACCATCTATGAACAGGCTTTGGAGAGCAAAGCTACCCCCGTAAAGCACAATTACTGCACCATATATTGTCAAGATTAACACAGCAGCACCACATCCTTAAATTGCCTATATTACACCCTACATGGTCAGGCATTAGATGGTTCACCCAGGATTACGGGGCACTTTGGGGAATCCACATTCCACATTCTTTCTGTTCTACTACTCCTTTCAACATGAAGGACCCCCAGCAGGGTTGCAGCATCATTCTGAAACCAAAGTTCTTTTACAGCCTCTACACTGAGTGAGTCCTCACGGTGTGTTCAGGGGGCAGATTAATGTTGGCCTGTGGCTTTCTGCCCTGTGGGAAAATAGATTGGAGCTTATGGGTGAAAGCAAGGAAGGCCTCTGGGAGAAACAAACTTTCTCCAGACCGAACATCTGACAAATGTCTGACAAACACTTTGCACTGTCCCTGATGAGGTCGGCCCTGAGCAGCAAAATATAATGTCGCCCAATAAGCACAGCAGTTGAGCATTCCATGCAATTCTTTCCTTGAATCAACACTTCTTCCCGCCCATAAATCTTAACATTTTGCTTATGGTAATGTGTGGAATGTGCTGACTGCACCCCTTCCCCATATCTGCAAACTCACAGATGCTTGCTTTTGGGCACATAATTAATTGCAATTATAATAGGGTACAATCTACCAGTATGAGAAATACAAGAAAGAGAGAGAGACAAAGAGAGACATAGACAGAAAGAGAGTAGGAATGACATTGTCAATGAGACCTAGTGAAGTGGGACATATCTGAAACATGCCAGTGGTAGGAGTGTAGGGTAGCAGGTTGATATACCGTGTAAGGCCTATGTCCCTACTCCCCTGACTAATCTACTCACCTCTAATATCTACTACCGCCTTACACTACACACATATCACACCACAGACAGCTGCCACATGCCTAGCCATTACCATATGAACTCCAATAGTGCCATGACAACGCTCTCCACTTTTAACCCTATCACACTCTCATACATGAGAAGCTAACCAGATCCATAGCATGGTTGTCTCTCAAATCTTGGGCTAGGGATAACATACGCCAAATTCTCTCTGCCAAATGGAATACTTCTACTTGCGGCTCCAACATCAAATGTTTAACATCTGCCTCTCCCAGTGTCCCACTAATGACCCCCCTTTTTCTTCCAGACCAGCGTGCAGCAAAGCCACCAATGGTGGCAGATGGGCACTATACAAGATCACTCACATTAACTACATAATAGCTGTAACAATAACAAAAATAACATATATTTATATTAGCTGATATACCCTGCACTGCCCAGGTTATTATTACGTGAGAGCAACATGGAGATTCCTGAGCAGCATGATGGGTGACATGACTGGCATGGTGCCAACAACGATGGCCCTTAAGTTCAATATTACTAAAGTATATGTTCGTTGTGTTCAAGGCTTGTTTAGAAAGAACTTTTTTTTTCCCTTCCCGGTGAAAATGGTTTACAGCTTCATCGGCAGGCACCATCTCACAAAAATCTTCTGGAAAAGTGATTTCAACTGAGGCGGCAAACATTTTTGTTTCCCTTCCCAGTGAACATGGCTTACAGCTTCATCGGCAGGCACCATCTTGCAAAAATCTGCTGGAAAAGTAATTTCACCTGATGCGACAAAAATGTGGAAACTCCTGGAATGCTACCTGCCTTCACCTTTGTCTCTCAGGTCCATTCACCTCTCATACATTGTCTGTTTCCATTCCCGGTGAACATGGCCTATGGCTTTGTTGGCAGGTCACAAACCCACAAACAAATTTTGACTTTTGCTGAAATCCAGGCAAAGGGGTGGTGTGTCCAAATGTCAAATAGCTAGTAATATCCAAAGGGTTATAATAGGCAACTATGCAAATGTGGTGCTGATTGGTGTAACAGTGTGGAATTGTTTAAGGAACAATACTTTGTCAAGCCACAAACCCACAAATACATTTTGTCTTGTGCTGAAATCCCGACAAAGGGGTGGCATGTCCAAATGTCATGCAGCCAGTAATCTGTGGAGTGTCCTAACATGTTACGGTGCAGAGTTTGGTGCAGATTGGTGAAACGGTGTGGAATTGTATAGGGAACATATGCGAAGCCACAAACCCACACCCAAGTTGTCACTTTTGCTGAAATCCAGGTAAAGACCGCAGGGTCCTAACAGGTGACTGTGCAAAATTTGGTGCAGATTGGTGAAATGGTGTGGAATTGTATAGGGAACATACGCGAAGTTGGGCGGAGTTCAACCAGAGTTACAGAGAAGTGCGACTGCTGCCTATTTCTGCTCGGTCCCTTTAACTCTGCGAGAAAACCTACAACATAAAACCTGTGCAGGGTACGTAGCACTGGCATGTGAGTTGCTCAGAGTGGAACCAAAGTTACGGAGAAGTGAGACTGCTGACAATTTCTGCTGGGTCCCTTTAACTCTGCGAGACCGCCTACAACATAAAGCCTTTGCTGGGCGCATAGTGCCAGCGTGTGAGTTGGATGGAGTTGAACCAGAGCTAGACCGGAGGGAGAGCGGAGGGCAACTGGTAACAAAAGATTCCGCCTATGGAACTGAAAGGCCCAAGGACGAGATGCCAGACAAAGCAGTAAGAGGACCAGATGATACCTGGGCAACCGTCAACAAGCATGGCAGAAGTGAGAGTACTCCCCATTACCAATATTTCCAATAAGTTTAATACTGCTGAAACTGCTGACTCAGTAAGTGATTTACTAATAGACCAGGAAGCAAGTGAGGTGCAAGACACATGTGAAAAGTCATTGGTGATAGAAACAGCAATAATGCCTGTTGAAAGGCATTTAGAGTTAGCCTGAGAAACGGAACCCCGGGAAACCAAGAGAAAGTGCAGGACCCACAAGATATCATGAGCCCATTGAATCTGTCACAAGAAGAGATGGAACATAACAATGAAGTCCACAGCCCTCAAGACATTATAATAACACAGATACAAGAGAAAGAAGAGCACAGCCTTATAAAAGAATATGTGATGAACATATTTTTAAATAGCGAGAGCAATACAAATGAGAGCGATACAGAGGAACGGGACCCCCAACCCCCAAGATCCCAAAGGGGGAAGAACTGCAGCAAATTCACCCAGGTGAACTAGCGGCATGCTTGGTTAAAGATATTACAGAAATACAACTACTAATGGACTGCAAAAGAAGGAGAAGTGAGTTTTTTTTTAATGCAAGCATTAACATCGCTAGAAGAGAGAGGAAACCGACAAATGGAACCAAACATCATTGTAGCAATGGTGGAGAATGCTCATGGAAATTTAGAAACTAATGAAGATCCCCAACGAAGATCGGAACACCTCAACGTAAAGAGGGGAAAGGACAGGGTACCTGAAATGATCCTCCACACTGTTAAGGATTAGAAACTTCTTTATTGCAATAACTGGAGATCATATGTACACCACACCAGTCCCATCAAATGCTCCTTCCAACTGACAGGGGCTCAGGAGATAACAATGTTTTCCCATATTCTCATTCTAAGTTCTATGGGTGCATTCCACATATGAAGAATGCTGCACATCGCTCATTTCTCCACACGGCGAGACACAATCATATTGGTACACAAAATCTGGGTAAATGGATAAGACATTACAATACAAATAACATTGAAATAAAGTAACATTTGAAGAATGGAAGTAAAACAAAGGGCCTCATTACGAGTCCGGCGGTAACCGCGGCGGTAAAACCGCCTGGTTACCGCCAGACTCGTATTACCATTCCGCCTCCGTGATTCCCGGAATTACTGGGGCATTACAACCCCGGTTTTCCGGGAATCACGGAGGCGGAATGGTGTTAATCCCCATTCCCATCGAGTCCTATGGGACTCGATGGGAATGGGGATCATGGAAACACCGGCAGCATCTCGTAATGCTGCCGGTGTTTCCTCGTCCGCCTGCAGGTGGGCGGTGTTAAACCCGCCAGGTCAACATCACCTCCCCCCTGCAGGAGTCGGGATCAGGCAGTCCGGAAACAACGGTGGTGGCGGGTTTACCGCCACTGTTATTTCCGGACCGCCTGATTTGTAATGAGGCCCAAAGTCTAAGTAACTTTATGTAACATTACTACATCACAGATGACATCTGAATGTAAAACATGAATATGTATGCATGAGGTTTGTAGCTGAGCTACAATACATCTACAAACATTTCAACAGTGACATTATTCACCATAATCTTTAAATAAGATAACCTCCCACAGTTCCTAATAGGAATTCTACAACTCTCCTTGTACATAACCCAATCATTCTCTTCTCCTCTCTCATGCAAGTCTTTGGACTTCCTTATATAGCTGCACACTCTATTAACATTCCACACCCGTCCATCTGACACTTTCACAGTGCTATGTAACTGTTGTGACCACGTTAAACCTCCTTCCACCCTGTTGCTGGGAAACTTTATATGCACCCAATCTCTTTCATTGACTATGCATTCTTTGTTCGCTTTCCTTATGTCAAAATTAGTTTTGTTGCCCATCTGTCTATTGCTAATCTTCCCCTTAGCGGTATTTATATCAATATTTTTCTGGCTTGCTCTACCCAACCACCGTGGGCCAACTCTTGTCTTTTGTTTCCTTCCTCTTAACATTTTGAATGGATATATACCCGTAGTCACATGAAGAGTGAATCTGTATGCCACTACTGTATCTTCCGCAGCCTCCTTCCAATCACCTCTTTCTGAAATGGTAACCCTTATACTGTTTTTGATCACTCTATTACATCTTTCAACTATACCATTGGTTTCTGGGTGATAGATAGCACTGGTATTATGTTCAATCCCATTTACTATCAAATGAGCACCACACACCGTGGGTAATAATAAGCAGCGCTCAGATACCTGAGGGTTTGTAGCGCTATATAAGTGCCAAATGATTTATTTTTTTATTAAATAATGTTTAATTTCATCTGCAAAAAGTGTATGCCATTTTCGGTTATGATGAAGGTGGGATATCCTTCCCTCTGTCAAGAAATGCAATTACATATTTGATACACACATTTTGAACCCATGACAATTCCACCCAATGAAAAAGCATTTCTACCAACTCTGTACCATTTCTACAGATCCCTTGAGACCTTACTGGTCCCACTATGTAAAGTCCTAATCTTTCCCAGGGAATTGATGGAATAGACATAAGAGTCAATGGGCCTCATTATGACCCAGGCGCTAAGTGTTTAACGGCGCCGTAAAGGCTGCAGCGCCGGTAAACACTTAGCGCCTAATTACGAGGTCCCCTTGCGGGACCCGACATTAATGGCTGGTTTTACCAGCCGTTAAAATAGGGTGCCGCAAAGGGACCTTGGTGCTAAGTACGGTGCCGCAATCTGCGGCACCGTACTTAGCGCCTTCCCCATTCCCATTGAGCCCTATGGGGCAAAAATGGGAATGGGGAAGGGCCCATGGTGAATGGGGAATTACCGCCCCGCCAACCTTGGAATGGGGCGGTAATTCCGCCATTCACCATGGCGGACCCCGGCATGGACCATGGTGCTAATAGCCCCATGGTTTAGCGCCGGGGTCCTAATGAGGCCCATTGGCTCTACTCTTGTATTTGTATTTGTATTTGTATTTGTATTTTATTTATTTGTATGGCACTCCAGGCCCGAAGGCATCCGGGCGCGTATCTTAGAACAACAAGGTACAGATAAGGCAATGGTTACAATTACATTAAAATTCAGGCAGTATACATGACTGTAGTGCCAAGGTCAAAGTCCAAAAGGATCAGGATAAATAAAGTACATGGCAGTGCAATAAACAAGTGGTTGTTGTCAAGCAGTAAGAAGACAAATGTAAAGTAGCGGGGTAAATGGCAATTAGTCAAGTGTGGAGGATAGCCATAGCTTGGCTTTTTGTTTGAATAAAGTTGGAGAGGATAAGGATCTGATGGTGAGTGGGAGTGAGTTCCATAGTTTAGAAGCTAGAACTGGGAAGCTTACACCCCCGGCTTTCTGAATTTTGTATCTGGGGATGGTCAGGCAGTGTGCTTGGCTGATCTGAGTGACCGGGTGGGTGCATGCTGAGAGAATCGAGAGTTTAGGTAGATGGGGGCCTGATTGCTTACACATTTGTGTGTGAGGTCAAGGGATTTCAGTGATATCATTTGGGCAACTGAAAGCCAGTGTAGACTCTTCCTTGTTTCAGAGATATGTGCAGATCTGGGGATGTTGAGGGCTGCTCTAATAGCATTATTTTGAGTGACCTGGAGTTTGTTGAGGTTGCGTTGGTTAGTCCCTTGATAAAGTGCATTACAGTAATCAATTTTAGACATAACCACGTCCTGGCCAGAGTAATGCAATTCTGTGTGGAGGGGAAAGGGCGGCAGGCTGTAATGAGCTTGCATGTGTAAGCAGATGCAGATACAACCGCATTAGTTTGTCTATCGAGGGAAAGCATAGAATCGAGATGGATTCCTAAAGTTTTGGTGTCATTAGACACTTTGGGCCTCATTACGACTCAGGCGGTAAGGGTTTTACGGCGGCGTTAACAGCGCCGACCCTTACCGCCTGAGTACGAGGTCCCTTAGCGCCATGGCGGACTTAACACCTGCTTTTAGCAGGTGTTAAAATCCATGGCGCTAAGGGACCATGGAGTTAATTACGCCACCGTAATTTACGGTGGCGTAATTAACGCCTTCCCCACTCCCATTATGCCCTATGGGGCAAAAATGGGAATGGGGAAGGGTAAATGGGGATTGGGGACTTACCGCCCCGCCAAGGTCGGAATGGGGCAGTAAGTCCGCCAACCACCATGGCGTAAACGTAGTTTACGCCATGGTGGTAAAGTCACGGCCCAGGCGGTAACTTACCGCCTGGGTCGTAATGAGGCCCTTTGATGGAGTTGCCATCAATATTGAAGGTTTTGAAAGATGGGTCAAGCTTGTTCAGTCTCTGTTGGGTGCCCAGGATGAGAAGCTCTGTCTTGTCATCGTTGAGACAGAGCTCATGTTGGGCCATCCACGCTTGGATGACTTGATGGATGTCATTCAAGGCTTTGGAATCGGTCATGTAGTCACCAGTGATGGGAATGAGTATCTGAGTGTCATCAGCGTAGTTGGTGTAGTTGACACCCAGATAATCAAGTACATCAAGCAATGGTTTGGTAAATACATTGTAGAGTGTAGGTGAAAAACAAGAACCTTGTGGCACTCCACACGGCACCGGGGTTGGATCTGCTGATAAGGTAGGTGAAAATACTCTCATGCATCTGTTGTCCAGGAAGGAACTGATCCAGTTAATGGCTTTTTCCTAGAAGTGGGCAGCTGGATTTCAAAAGAAGGCAGAGGATTTGGTGAATGACCAAATCAAAAGCTGCTGAGAGGTCAAGGATTAGTAGGAGGGCCAGTTTGCCATTGTCTTTTAAATCCTCAATTTGAGTTTTGAGATCTAATAGGGCTGTTTCTGTCCCATGCTTAGGTCTAAATCCAGATTGTCTAGTACCAAATAAATTGTTGGTTTCTAAGTACTTCTGGATCTGTAAGTAAGTTGCTCTGTCTAGCATTTTTAGAAGAAACAGGACCGTAGTGATGGTTCTATAATTAGAGCGTATAGAAGGGTCAAGGGTGGGTTTTTTCAACAAAGGGATGACCCAGGAGTCCTTGAGATTATCAGGGATGATGCCCGAATGAAATGAGGAGTTAATAAAGGAGGTGATAAAAGGGGCAAGATCATGCGCATATTCCTTAATGATGGGGGCAGGAATCGCCCTGGCAGTTGGAGGGTTTTAACTTGCTGATGATATTTTCTACCTCTAGGAAGGGGAGAGGTACGAAGCTGAATGGAGTATGAGTAAAAGAAGGGGTGGCCATCTTGAATGGCGGGTGTTTGGTTTGGGAGGTGGTTAGTAGGTAGTTTTGTTTAGCATTGATTTTAGACTGTAAAGTGGTTATTTTAGTGAGGAGGGCTTTTTGAATATTGTTGCACCACGTGCTGTCTTTGCTGCAGGTGTCAGGGATGGGCAAAGGGGATTCTACTCCTTTAAGAATTTTGAAAAGCTCCTTTGTGTTGGATTCTGCTTGCAAAATGCGTAGGTTGTATGTCTCTTTTTTAGCTTGTACAATTTCTTCCTTGTAAGGTTGTCTTTGTTAGTCTCGCATGGGAGACTTTTCCAGAGAGCTTCGGCATTACATTTTTCTTTGCGTAGTGCTCTCAGTTGTGGGGTAAACCACGAGTTCAGGTGAGCTCGTTGTTTGGATTTACGTAATTTGAGGGGTGCTATGGTGTTGATGGCTTTGAGCAGGGTTTGGTTAAAGGTGTCCACTAGGACTTTTGGGTCGTTGTGCTATGAGGCACATTTGTTAAGTATCGGCAAGATGAGAGGGAGTAGTTTGTCCCTGGTGATGTTTTTTTGTTTCTTGTGGGAATAGGAGGTGCCAAGTTAGGTTTGGGTCGTGGGTTGTTAGCTGGTGTGTTAAAAATGATGATATGGTGGTCAGACCAAGCGCAGGCAGAGTTGGAGCTTATCGACGTGTTGCAGTTTAAATTAGCAATCCAATCAAGCGTTCTGCCCTTGTTATGAGTGGGTTCGAGAATGCGATGCGAAAAACCTAAGTTAGAGATGTTGCTAGCAACCTCAACGGCCTGGGTTTCCTTGGGGTCTGATAGGCCAAGTTTAAGGTCGCCCAGTAGTAAGACTTGGGAGTTAGGTTTGGTGTTGTCAGTAAGGATGGATAAAATATCATCCGAGAAAGAGGTGAGAGGTCCTGGAGGTCTGTAGATGAGGTGCAGTGATGCAATGTTAGTAGGTGATAGAGAGAGTTTGACTGATAGAGATTCGGCAGAGCTGATTGAGTGTTGGGAATGAGTCTCATGTTAATTTTGTCTCTGTGTATGAACGCGACGCCACCACCTTTGGATAGGTTGGAGTGACGGTCATTTCTGATGATGGAGTATCCGTCTGGGATAGCTAGGGCCAAAAGCAGGCCTGAAGCAGCATGTAACCCGGTGTCCGTGATAGCAATGAAGTCAAGGTTTTGGGAAGTGATGAGGTCTGCAATATCAAGTGCGTGGACCATAAGGGATCTAGCATTGATAAGGGCTCCCTTTAATTCTTTGTTAGGAAGGGCCACAGGGTGGTCAGGTTGAGCCTGCGTAGATGGGAGCGGGTTGGTAGTGTGGTGTTGGTGTGTGTTTCGATGGGCACACGGTATGTGAGACATTCTAGATCTAAGTCTAAGATTCCTGAGTTGGGGTGAACAAGGTTAATTGGGCATGGGTTTGGTGGCGAAGTGTTGAAGCCACAAGGCGGGTGCATTAAGATAAGCATTGGTGGAGTGGTCGATGTGAGAGTTAGTCATGTTGTTATGAATGGGTGTGATGGATGTGGTAAGGTGGTGAACCAGTGGTATGGTGCCGTTGAACATAAAGAGGATGGTGTGCAGAGGTGGTGAGAGAGGGTCTCGAGTGTGGAGATGTGTGGTACACAGTGTGAGCCGGCTAGTGGCATGATTATGACAAGGTGTGCAAGGAGGAGGCAGGCAAGGAGACGCAGCGGCATATCGAGACACAGGAGCACTGTAATTGGGTTAGACAGTGTGTAAACTGATAAAGGTGCGGAATAGGTGCCTGGTCATGGGCAGTGTTGCTATGAGGGTGATACAGGTAGAGGAAGGCAGTCCTCGAGCATGCGTAAAGGTGCTAAGGCAATATGTACTTGACAAGCGATATCACGGCAGTGCAGCAATTCTAACGCAACAGGAAATTAGCGGTGAAATTCACACTATGGGCCTCATCACGAGTTGGGCTATCTGCCCTACCGCCAAACCCAGCGGCGCTACTAGCGCCAGATCACGGGTTTGGCGGATTTGGAAATCCCCATTCCCCATTGAGCTCAATGGGGAAATTTCGTGCTCATACCGCCGGCGGATTTCCCGCCGGCAGTATGTGCGCAAATTTTCAGCGGATTTTCTCCCAGCTCAAAGCTGGGGAGAAATCTGCCAAAGCCCTGATTTAGCGGACCATTAAATCTGGCGTTAACAGCGCTACCGCCGGATTTAAGGGTTACCGCCAAACTCGTGATGAGGCCTTATAGATGTAATACAATATGTGGTTAAGAGTTTTGGTGTTTGAGCATTAACAACAGATGAAGACAGAGGTACAGTAGTGTAACAGTGAGGTGGTAGGCATGCACCTTAGAACACAGCAATAAGTGAGATACGTTTGCGATGTAACCGTTACAAACAATAGATATCATTGATGACTGGTGGGGGGGATGGAGGTAGATACATTACGGCCTAGTATGCTCCGAGGCTTAATTATACAGAGAGCGCTAATTATCTTGGAGTGAGCCAAATTAAAATAGTATACAATAGTCGAAGCTCAATTGGACTCTTACCAGACTAATGGAAGAAGACGAAATGTTCGGCCAGAATGTTACTTGGTAGTAGGTGTTTGTAGTCCCGGCAGCAAGTGCAAGTCTAGGGAGCTTGTATGGAGTGGACTCAGCAGGGGGGATGATGGTTGTTGCTGGAGATCCGCGGAGCAGCGTCCGGCGCCGTGGCGTAGGTGCGGACAGGGGCAGACAGGAAGGGGCCTTCGATGGAGTGGGCCTTAGGGGAGGTGGGCCAGCTTCCGCCTCCGGCTTGCCTTTCTCCCTATGGCTGTGTGGCTGAAGTGGTTGCTAGGCAACCCAAGTAAACAAATGGCACTCGTGAGTGGCGGCGGCCATTTTACAAACAGCTGTGTTGCGGCTTCGGGGGCTCTCCGTGGCGCTGGGAGAATTCAATGGGTGCCATTGGAGATAGGGCGTAGGGGAGCAAGGTCTGCTGCCGTGGTGCAATATGTTGCCAATTGCATCCACGAGTCATCAGGCAGAGGGCGGGCATCGGTGGTGACTCGCGAAGTCTAGCTGCTCCTGCAGCACTGCGGCTTCGCTGGTGAGTCGGATGAGGGCTCAGCTGCTGCTGTAGCAGGGCTCCAGCCCAGGATGAAAGTGGGGCTGAGGGGCAGACAGGAAGGGGCCTTCGATAGAGTGGGCCTTAGGGGTGGGGGGCCAGCTTCCTTGGTGATATTCTCACATATGGCACACTCTCTGATGATTCTTTCTATTTGCAGATCCACTCCCAGCCACCAATAATCTTGCCTAACCAATTGCTTCATTTTGATCCTTTTCTGGTGACCTTCATGTGCAACTTCAAGAATCCTTTTCCTTACTCTTGTTGGAGGAAATACATTGTCGCCCCTCAAAATCATGCCATATTGTATCAGGAGTTCATCAAAGACATTCTTAATGGGATCAGGTATTAGGGATCAGGTATGATTCCTCTGCTAATTTCAGTACCTTTAATCCCTCACTCTAGTCTTTCTACTAGAATAGCTTCATGGCATTCATTCTTTGTCACTACTTCCTGGTTTATATTACACATTTTTCATCTTTGTCCTCATCATCAACTTCATCCTCTACCACATTAGTCAGCCTGGAAAGACAATATGCTGCCTTATTCTTAATCCCTGGCAGATATTCAATTTCCCAGTTGTAGTCTTGTAAAATGGCTACCCATTTCCGGATCCTAGATGAAACTTTATCTAATCTTTTTGTTGTGAGAATCTCTCTCAAAGTTTTATGATCAGATCTAATAGTAAACTTTACACCCCAAAGGAAAGGTTGAAACTTCTCTATCACCCATGTGATCAAAAGGCAAAGGGAAGAGAAGTCGAGTAAAGACACAAGACATCGGGGGTCATTCCAAGGTTGGAGGTAAGGAATTACCGGCGCCTGTAAGGGCACCGATGGCAGTAATCCCTTACCTCCGTATTCCGAGTTCCCTTTGCGGGTCCCTCTTTACCTCCTGCTTTTAGCAGGAGTAAATTACGGGACCCGCAAAGTGACCTTGGAGTAAATTACGGCACTGTAATTTACGGTGCCGTAATTACCTCCTTCCCCATTCCCATTGAGCCCTATGGGGGCAGAAATGGGGATGCGGAAGGGCTATGGTGAATGGGGAATTACCGGTCCATCCAACCTTGGAATGGACCGGAAATTACTCCATTCACCATGCCGGTATTCCATGGAGTAAATAGCTCCATGGTTGCCAACCATGGAGCTATTTACTCCATGGTGTAGTCCTAACTCGGAATGAGGGCCATCATCTAAACACTGAGGAGAATAGTGGTAAAGACCTAACGATTGCTATTTAAGAAGTAATGTGCTCCCTGGTGAGGACAGCACCTAAGCCCCAAAACCAGGAGGGAATCGCACTGGAAGAGCCACAAGCAAACTCTATAGTGAAAGTAGGAGAGGAATGGTCATGGCTATTAAAATCGCTGCCGAATTTCAATACCAAATAATGGTCAACACAATAAAAGGGTTACACCTTTCGACTGGCCACTTGGAATACTAGAGGGTCTGTCCACCTATTTGCAGGAGATAATGAGAGAACTAAAGATTATACAGTCCTATGGAGGAGACATAGTTATTTTCGCCCTCTTTGTGCGATGGATACACTGTACATCTAAACCCAGCTTTGAGAGGCAAGAGTGGGCGTCCTCACTCGGGACTGGTGACCCTGGTTAAAATGACTGTGGGTTAAAAGTGATTAGAGAGGAGAACCCGAACCTCTACACCCAAGTGCTAACTATAGAATGGAGGGATCCAAGAGAAGAAACTTGGAAATTATTAAAGTTCATGAACCAATATTGGAACCAGGTAAAGATCAATGAAGATGCCTTCATTCATCAAATTCTATTTTTTATAGATGAAGCCTACGAACTAACCCATTACTACAGATAATAATATGCAGGGACCTTATCTCGTACTTCAGTGAAAAGGGGCAACTCCTGGTAAATCATTGCCTATTGAAAAGAGCAATGATATGGCGAATAGAATTATCTGCACGAGGAACACTTATGCTCAATGGACAAATAAAAGGCGATATTCCAGTGAAGATGACATGGTCCAGAGGCATACAGAAATTGTGCCTAGACTACATTTTTGTTTCAGCAAATATTCTTGATCAAGTAGGGATTTTGCAGTGAAACAGAGTGAGAAGAGTGATCACCACCTGGTCTCCATCTCCTATGAGACGAATCTAAAGACCCTCAAGGCAACTGTAAAGGAGAAGATGCATATCTCGCAAGGAAGAAACAGGCTGAAAACAGCCCCAATGGAGGTACAGGGGCTAACAAAAAGGTTAAGCGGTTGGTTGGAAGACTCACAGTAGACCCTGGACTACTCATGGGCTCTAGTCGATCTCTGGGAAATGAAGCAGGCAAAACCAAAACATCACATAAAACCAAAACATTGCTATAATCAAGAATTAGTTGTGCTGAGAAACACATTACAAGCAGATCTGAGGAAGCTAGTTAAGTCACCAATGATGCAACGGATAAGGCTGAAAAAAAAACACAGGTATAAAAATGACTTGATGGCAATGAGAGTGCAACATTACCAGGTGGATGCTGAGTGCATGCTAAGAGTAATTAGTGAGAACCTATGGGCTATGCAGAATAATCAGACATTTCAAACAGCACGACATAGCTCTCAACTCACATGCTTTTGGCGGGTGTCACCCTCCTTGTAAAGAGTGGACTCACCCGCCAAGCCTCCTGCAGGCCCATTCATTTCAATGGGCCTCTCACCCGCCAAAAACAAAATCGGGTGTTTTCACCCGCTTTTGCGACTCAAATGGTTGAGAGCTATGGCACGAGTCACATCAGCAGCCCCTGAGAGTGCATGGAGTGACCATTCCTCGGATTTGTTTGCCAAAAATGGTTAGAGGTATGAGGATGTAAATGGAATGGGGTGGGCAATACCATTCAATAGAGCAGAGATCTTGGAGAAAATAAAAAAGCCTAAATAGGTAAAGGGCGGCAGGACCAGGCAGCATTTCCAATGATATGTTAAAGGCCAACCAAGAGATATGGGCAACATGGTATACGCTGCTATTTAAGTGAATTCTGCTGATAAAAAAAGTTCCTCCGTCATGGAAAACAGCTCTAATCATTCCACGTTACTAAAAGGGGAGCAGAACAGACCCACATAACTACATAACATTTGCACTGATAGATTCATTCTCTGGGTAAGGTCTTTGCATTCATCCTCTTGGACCATTTAATGCAATGGGCAGCAACGAATAACAGGATGGACCTGAGACAGACTGGATTTGTCAAAGGGATGGGTACAGGGCTTAATCAGCTTCTACTTAACCTATGCAAAATTAAAGCCATGGAAACTAGGACTAAACTCTATGCAGCATTCATCAACCTTAAACAGGCCTTTGATAGCATAGATAGAGAACATCTATGGCAAAAATTCATCACTTGGGATTGCCCTATGGCCTTGGTAAATGCAGTCTGCTCGCTGTATTCAGACACCTCAATCCAAGTAAGGCTTTCGCTAAAAGGGACTCTCTAAGACAATCAAGACCCATTGTAGTCTAAAACGGTGATGTCCTATGTCTCTGGCATTATACAATATACATATATCTGATATGAGTACATTGCAGAGCGACATACAAGCCTTCCCACCAAAGATTGATGAGCAACCAGGACCATGGGTTATATACACAGACAATTTAGTTGGCCTTGATCGGACTCCAATTGGTCTCCAAAGGAGATTGGCAGCCCAGGAAGCCTATTTGGAAGCCAACTTTCTTTAGATAAACACAGAAAAAAAGTGATGTGCTTCGGATCTTCCTTTGGGAGTCCAGGGGGGAAAAGATTATTTAAATGGCACTTAGCAAACACTATATTAGAGTGGATTCCATCAATTAGATATGTAGGGGCCATAATGAATTTTAGTATCAGAGAAGTGGAATGGCAAGAAGCACTAAGGAAAAAGGTAAAAAGTCTAGCTATGCAAGCAATCTGCATACTTAGGAATGTAGGAAATTCAACATGAATCCATTAATAATTTTCTATAAGCAGAAAGTCGTGCCCATAATAACATATTAAATCATTGGACTCAATGGTATTATTTAAGTCCCTGAGCATGTTCCACAAATGTATATTGGAGGAGGTGGCGATACAATTTAAGATGCTGTTAACCAATGAGACTATTAGGCGAAAGGGGAGCCCTTGCAGAGTGGCAAGAAAGATGTTTAACATGGCTAAAGGAACTGAAAATACCCATTGAGACACTAAAAGGCAATCCTGAGGGGGCAAAGAGGAAAGTGCGCCTTACAGGACTGGTTTGAGACCCTGGAAAAAAGATCAAGATATAAAATGGCTCTTGACCTCCCCCATGAAAGCGGAGCGAATAACCAACTGCCAGCTGATTTGAGAACATACCTATGTCCGAAATTGAGGGACTTATTCATGAGACTTCGTTAGAATACACTTCCGACGTGAGAAATGTTACTCATAAGAAGACAACTCGACCAGACTGAGGCATACTGCAGATTCTGTAGGAATGAGAAACAGGTGGAATCATCCAAACATTTAATTCTGGAATCACCCTCATTGGAACTGCTAAGAACTAAATAAATATATGGGGGATAAAATGAATGCCCTGGCTTCCATATCAAAACACGAATGGTGGAATATGTTCCTTGTAGGAGAACCATATTCATTCATCTTTGCAGTTATGACATTTTTGAGGGATATTTTGGAAATTAATTGATTGAGGGAGGGGGGAGGTATGATTAATTCGATAGAGAAGAAACAGGAGTTAACAATTATTTCATCTTTGGTATTTTCACCACTTCTCCCCTATGGTCAAATATATTGATATGGTAACATTACACCATGGTTTGGCCCAGACTCATCCCTTTATCTCTTTTTAAATCTGACTAAGCTGGAGGACCAGCAGGGACCCAGGACTTATGTTTTGTTTTTAGAAACTGTGTTGGAAATGTTAAGATGAAATGGAAATAATTTGTTTATGAAAGGTTTGTAATAAACTATATGATAATAAATACACATTTAAAAATAAAATGGGGATCATACACGAAGCCGCAAACCCACAAATCCACACATTTTCACTTTAATATATATAGACTGGCTTCTACAAGGATGTCCTTACAAGGCTACAACTATTGTTTACCGATACATTGATAGAAATTAACCTGGTCCACAGCAGTAGGGGTTATTGAATGTTTATTACAATTGACGAATCCATGTAAAACAGTTTAGTAAACAGAATATACTCCTAGGTCTTTATTACAGGGTTACAAAGCTCACAAAAAGGTATGAGTGACGTTTTTGTTTAAAAAAAATATTTACAATTAAAAAAGTATGCATCGATCAATACGTTCAACACAAAATGCTGATTGTCCCCAATGGTTATTACTGGCATTTCTCCTGTACTAATACCATAGGATATATACATGTATGTATAAGGACCTGACCATTTACTTAAAAAAATCGAATTTTGTGGTTTCCAGTTCAAAAACAATAGTGTCATTGTAAGTTTTAGAACATTATCTCAGACCAATTTATGTAAATATTTGATACATTAATCTAACTAGTCCATTCATACTTTAAAAAAGCTAGTTTTGTATACTCTTGCATGTTTCTAAGTATTGTTTTTCAATATTACTTTCTTTTCAGAAAATACATTTCAAAATTCAGTTGGGTCATTTTTATTTGAAGCATACATTGCAGAGAGGGGACCGTGCATGTTTCCACTTCCATGCAAACGTTTCCCTTCTAGCAATTTTAGTAAAAGTGTAAAATAAGCAACCACACCCCTACATGTTCGAAAGTAGTGTTAATGTCTCCAGAAACAAATGATTGTGGGTGGCATTTATAATGAATTCCTCTGGAATCGGCCTACTTTTAACAGGTGTGAAAAATCCGGAGGATTCCACAGGAATCCCTTGGTTTAACGCGAGCATGAAAATGGATGCTGTAGTTATACAGAGTGGTGTTTTTTAGGTAGAGCGGTAACTCCTAATTGACATGGTTATACCTCTCAATATCCCCAATTCGCCTCTGGAGAAATTGCAAGATGACCCCACCCCCCTAAATCGTGTGAATGGAGAGGAATATGTATGAAATATGTATGATATCACATTAAGTAAATGGACAATAACATGTACATGTAATTTG
This sequence comes from Ambystoma mexicanum, assembly GCF_040938575.1. Lineage (NCBI taxonomy): Eukaryota > Metazoa > Chordata > Amphibia > Caudata > Ambystomatidae > Ambystoma > Ambystoma mexicanum. The sequence goes on along the minus strand of NC_090937.1, from coordinate 1,052,031,959 downwards.
CACATGGACATTATTATTTACCTTAAAATTATGGCAGAGGTCGATATCATGAACATGAATCAAACCCATATTGCCTTGATAAATGTTGCAATTAGGAAAGCCTCTGTCAGCAAGGGTAGTATCTTTGATGTTTTATAGAGGAAATACTTATGGGGCTCATTTTCGGGAGGGCCATAACGTAAATGGAAGGTTTTTTTGTGCAAGGCTTTTATGGCTTCCATTCAAGCTACTCCCCATTTTCCATCATTTGTATGGTGTGGGGCAGGGACAGAATGCAATTAGTGTTTGGCCATTCCCTTCCACTCTGCCCTACAAACACTTCCAGCGTTTGCGCTAATGCTGTGAATCCCTATGGGTTTCGCCGGGATCACATAGGAATACATTGTAAACGATGCCTGCAAAGAGTACATGGCAGAGAAGGGTTTACTCAATTTGCAGAGTGGAGTGCAAAAGTGCAGGGCAAAAGTTGACATACACGCCTGTAAGCCGCCTTTTGCCCTGCACTTTTGCACTACGCCATGCAAATGACCAAAATTCAGTGGCAGGACCCCCCTACATGTATGTCTACACGTAACTGGTATCCTCCGACAAATTATGCAGAGCTCGAAAATGAGAAAACACATTTAAACACTTTAATTAAGGGTTAGTAATTGATTAAATAACTTCCTTGTATTTGTACATTTATACATCGCTATCCCTACACGGAGGATCTCAGAGCTCTTTAAAATGTTGAAACCGAGAAGCCAAAAAAGAAGTGGACATTTTTCAAAAAGGTATTTGAAGATAAGAATGGCTAACGCATAGCAGGGGAGGAGATCTGCCTGGATAAGGTGGAGGCAAGAGGTATGTTTTGAAGATTTTGCGGATGTTTATGATGGAAGGAGCGAAACATATGTGAAGTGAGAGGATGTTTTAGGCTCTAGGTGCCCATTTTATGAAGGCCTATATGTGTGCAGGTTAGCTTGCATTGTGGAATGATTAGGAGATTATGGGTCTCATTACGACGCTGGCGGTCCTGTAATGAAGGGTGCCGGTACGGGACCGGCACCCTTCATTATGGGAGCGCCTATTACGAGGTTCCCTTTGCGGGACCCGGAACAGACATCTGGTAAAACCAGACGTCCTTTCCGGGTCCCGCGAGGGGAAGAGGGAGGTAATAACGGGCCATTTGTAATGTGCCCGCTATGACCTCCCTCCCCATTCCCATTGAGCCCTATGGGGGCTCAAATGGGGAAAGGTTCCTTCAAGGAGGAATTACCAGGTCCTCCAATGTTGGAATGACCCGGTATATTCCCCATTGAAGGAACCCGGTATTGGAGCCCGATATGGAGGCAGCCATGGCGCTAATAGCACCATGGCTACCTCCATACTCGTAATGAGGCCCTATGACATTCTTAACATGTGTTTGTGTTGGTGATAGATTTAATTTACATGAAGATAATGTCACTTTGCATTGATTTGAACATGTGTTTACATGAAATATTTTATTTATAACTCCTTGCCTCATTGAACAATTAGAAAAAGAAATTGTGTCCTCTTGTACCTATTAGAAGAGGCTAAACAGGTCAGTGATGAGAACAAGTCTATTTGAATAGGGGTCCCATGGCGGAGGATGAAATGCAAGTTTCTTGAAGCAGGGAGAGCTCTAATTCTTGTTTTGGACAACAAGTGCAGCGCTGGCAAATCCCCTACTCAGGCAGAGATAATCGACAATTTTCAGGAAGCAAACAAAATTGCCATTTGACCAGACAAAGAAATAGGCACGTTACTAGCTAAGCAATGAAGACCTATTTGGTTTTCATATAGTTTAAGAAGAAAAGATAAGGCTTGCTCAAAACTGTTGAAACATGTCCCACTGGGCATTCAAACCTTTCTGGGCAGTTTTCCCACATTGTGAGCTGACCACAGTATTTTCAGTGGGTCAAGATCCACCTCATATTTGGAGGCAGCTTTCGAGTCCTCTTGTTGCAATTGGGAGAAACAAATCTTGAAAAGGGAGTTTGATCAGCCAATTAGAGGACAACAGATATACTTCTGAATGCCTGTTAAAGGACCAACTAACTTGCTTCTTCCTTTGTATGTTAAAATTGGTTGTAGAGAGGAGTAAAAAGGAGTGGAATGACAGGCTCAGACAACTTCTCCCTTTTGGAGGCATGTTTCTGGAGATGTTTGGTGTGCTAGTGGCATTTGTCAGTGCCCTTAATACCAGTGGTATTGGATGAATCCCTACTGAAGCCTCTTTTTTTTCTTTGTTTGTGTTTTAAACCCTCTCTCTATGATGTTAAGATTTTGCTGACAGGTTTCTTTTAAGAAGCAGTGTACTAATGGCTCAGTTGTGTTTGTGTGTGGTGAGTAATTGAGCGTTAGTTATGAAGTTGGGAGTATTCTTGGGTTTTCCGTAGTGTTTTCAAGTTAATGGTCCTGCTGTTATTTGCATTATGGGGAGAAATGTTTGGTTTTCGTGGTTCATGCTTGAAGATGTCCTTTGTTGAGGTTTATATATTTCACATTCAGCCCGTAGAAGCCTTTTTCTTGAAACCCACTTGCCCGGCAACTCAGGTACGTCTTACTAATGTTTTTTGTTGCGTATTATTAGAGTATATCAGTGAAAAACCAAATACTGATAAAACAAATCATTGTGCATATACTCATTAAACGCACGCACCAAAGTTCCATTTTAAAGTTTCATCATTTAATTATCCAATATGCGTGGCCTTCTGATTACACGTGTTTCGTCTAAGTGCCTTTTTCAAATCTGCCCATAATTGGTTGCCTTTGTTAGTGTGAAAGTAAATCACCAATAAGCATACAGTGAAAACATTGCGACAGAGATAATGAGTTGGGAAAGGGGAGGAAATTGAGGGTTTCAAAGAAAAGAAAAAAATATATGACGGTAAATACAATACAAACATTATAAGGTTAAATCCATCCATGTTTGTTATCCAATGAAGTTGCACATATTCCAAACCCTGTGGTTTCACAATATAGTATAGCACAGCATGGTTTATGCTAGGCATGGAGTGTCTACAAATTCCCCTTAGTAGCTTGTTTTTAACACATTTCAAACATTCATCATTTTATTTTAAATACACATAGAATGGTGTCTTTCCATCAATCCTGTGTCCTGGTATGCGGTCTGTCCTGTATTAGTGGGATAAATACCTCTGTAACAGAGCCTGTGATCATCTCATTAATTAATTGCTTCATTTCGTTTATAATGTTACAATTGCCTGATACCGCTTTTAAAACTATGGCCTATGTATATTTAACGTTACCCATTATATTAGGGCTAATCTGTGTTTTCTCCAATGTTTCTGTATATAGCGTTCTATTCGTCAGTGCACCTCCTCCAATTCTCACTACTCAGTCTATTCATATCGGGAAGTAACATATCTATTCAAGTAGTCCCTCATGTGGCGGGGAAATAGTTAAAGTAGCATCCTGTATACTATTATTTACACATTTCTCATATTCCTTGTAAAATCTCTTTGTGCGCATGGTGACTTTCTGTCAGTGCCTGCATTGTAACACTGTGCTTGCATTCAACTTTCCTATCAGCAATGTGCCGATCGTATCCCATAAAATAACTCTGTGTATGCAGTTTACGCACATTGCCTCCTTATCAGAACATACAGTATAAAGTGCTACTCTCATTCACTCCGAGCGCTTACCTACAACATCTGCTCGCTCATGGTTCCTGCAAGTCATCTCTCATGTTTCACCCGAGCAGCTGACACCATCTCTGTAATGTTTAGAATCGTTTGCCTGGCAACGTTGAGTGCTTGCATCATCTTCTCTTTCCACTAGTTCAGCACGCACCATACTTTGGGATCCTGTTTACGGATTCCTGCATTCATATATGAGTTATGCTCAACTCCCTCTGGTACTTGGCTATTCAACCGCTCACGCCCCTCAGACATTTTTCTAACCATCACACATTAAATTGGTGATAAGCTGGTTTTGGATTATTTCATTTGTTACAATTTATATATCTTGGTTGTTCATGAATCGCTATCCTGAATCATTTATCTTGTATCTTTTGGCACAAAGTTTTTACTGATTATTCCGGATTTGAAAATAGTATTAAATTGTTATGCCTGATTAACTTGCTTAATCAGTGCCATTGTGAACAGGATGTATAGATTTGCAATGCTCACGTCCCTCACGCATTTTTCTAACCATTGCATATTAAATTAGTAATAAGCTTGTTTTGGATTATTGCATTTATTGCAATTCATTCACATATATTGGTTGGTCCATATCCTAGCTTGTTTAGCTTGTAACTCTTAATACAATTTTTTTACTAATTTTTCCTGATTTGAAAATAATATGAGGTTGGCATGTCTGATTGACTTGCTTGATCAGTCCCATAGTAAACTAGATGTACATATTTACATTGCCATACAGAACTATTATAGAGGCATTCATAATACTATATAACGTTGGGGGTTAATGGACCCTGGGACTTCACACCTTACATACTTGTTTTGGTCCCCTCAGTATCTTTATTTTTCTTTGATTGTTTTGCTAGGGTGTAGCTCTAAGGTCCTGTTGTCACAAATCAATATTTTGGTTTAAGTACAAAGGTAGATTACGATACTCTGATTTCTTCCCCTTTGCCTATCATATGAATGTCCAGACCAATATGTTGACTCGTTAGTGTATGGTATTTTTATGTAGTGTTTTAATACATCAAGTTTTATGGGACTTCCTACATTCATTCCCTATGTTCAAGGTTTCTGTAGTGTCTATTCTTAGTGGACAGGATTAATATTTCTCCCATGTTGCTATAAGGTAACTAGTTGGTCCATAAGAGCAGGGCATACCCTAATATCCCTCGCATGTCCTAGTTACTAAATTCACTCTAAGTATGAGACCATTTTCTTATCCATATTAAGACCAATTTCTGTAGCCTTAAATTTGAATAAATGTCTAGTTTCTGCTTGTCTAAGCATTTTTTCCTTATTTCTCCCTCTCCTGCCAAGCTTCACCTTCTGTAGGCCTATGTATTTAAAGTCTTTTTTACTGTCCATCCAATGTTCTGCCTGCCAATGCTGGGCTATGGGGAATCTTGGATTCTGGCTCCCTATTGTTGCCAGGTGCTCCCTTATTCTTGTCCTCAATTCTCTGAATTTACTGCCTATGTACATTTTCTAACATTTACATATTATGCTGTATACAACATACTTAGTCTGACAATTTGTGCTACCTCTTATTTTAATTTCTGTTCCATTCATGTCTGTAAAGGTGCTTGTACTCTCATGCGCATATTTGCACATTGTGAACATTCCACATTTCCTAAATTCATCTTTATTGATATGCAGTCATGTTCTGGACGATATTTCTTCTTCCTTGGGTAGTAATGATGAGCTTAGTCTATTTTTCAGTCTTCTCAAAAAAAAATAGTGGCTTCTCTTCTACATGTTCACATACATGTTGATCTAATCTGAGTAATTACCAATGTATTTTAAAAATTCTATTTATCACATAGTAGTTGCAGCTGTACTTGGTTACAAATCCAACTTTGTCATATTTATTATTTTGCCGTTTGCCCTTCTGAATCAGTGTCTGATCCTGTGATAGTTCACATGCTCTCTCATATGCTTCGTTAATGTTTCTGTCTGTGTATCCTCTTTGTTGAAAGCATTCAATCAATAATTCACATTCTTTCTCAAATACCTGTTGGTCCTGACATTTCCGGCGTGCCCATATAAACTCCCATGTTGGGATTTTTGTATTGTAGGCTTGAACTGGCAGCTGGTCGTATAAAGCGTAGAGTTGACCTCTGTTTCCTTCCTGTATGTATAAGTCTCTAGGTGATCTCCAACTGCATGTATTGTCAGATCCAAAAAAAAGACGTTGCTCCCACTACAAGTTCCTGTGAATTGTACCCCAAAAGCATTCCTGTTGATCCTCTGTGTGAAATTGTCAAACTGCTGTGATTTTCCTTTCCATATAAAAAAACGTCATCTATATAACAAATCCATAGTTCCACTTTCTCTAAAAATGCCTCATCCGTGTACAAGACTACATCTTCGAAAAAAGGCCATAAATAAGTTGGCAAAGAGGGTGCATACTTTGTACCCATCGCCACCCCCTTTGCTAAAAAAATGTGTTGTTAAAAATAAATATGTCATAGCCTGGTGTTAATTGTAACATTTCCTTGATCATTTCCACTTGTTGGTAATACAATCCTGATTCTTCTTTGAACGTGTAGTCTATGGTCTTGATTGCTAGGTCATGTTTGATTGACGTATATAGAGCTTTGGCATCCAAGGTGACCATAAGATAGTTATCTTTCAGATAGTATCTCCTACATGACTGCAGGAATCCGTAAACAGGATCCCAAAGTATGACGAGCGCTGAACTAGTGGAAAGAGAAGATGGTGCGAGCACTCAACGTTGCCAGGGAAACAATTGTAAACATTACAGAGATGGCACTGGCTGCTCGGGTGAAACACAATAGCCGACGCACAGGAACCATGAGTGAGCAGATGTAGGTAAGCGCTTAGAATGAATGCGAGTAGAGCTTTATACTGTATGATCTGATGAGGAGGCAATGTGTGTACTGTAAGAGGTTTTGTCTTTGGGCTATTACCAAACCAGGCAGTATTTTAGTATCATGGTAAATTGGTGGTAGTAGATTTGCGGTGAGCATATTCATAACACTGCCCTATATGATAAGGCAAACCTTCCCCTTTTTATAACTACACTCTATTCTGGGTTTGACTGTAGGCATGTACCCCCAGGTTTAGCACATTTAGAAGAAACCAAATATTGCCATAGATTGTGTATAGTTTGGGCAAAGATTGTGGCAATAACTTTTCTACAACATCAACGTATATTATTGAAAGATCCTGTTCAGCTTCCATGCATCGCTGAACACACTCACACAAAACACTGACTTTCTAGCTTGCTTTTATATTTCCCTTTTGTTTCTTACTTTGGCCTAAGCGGTAAATACTTTTTACCACCGTGGTGTAGACACCAGGGTGCTTCCTAGTTACTTTCCCCCACCTAAAGAATGATCACCAGATACATGAAAAGAAAAAACATGGTGACACCAAATCTGTTTTCATTCTTTTATTATTATTTATAACCATGTCACTTATAAAAAGGAAACAAAAACATTACATTTCATAATAATACATCAGTTGACTCTTACCAAAGCATCGACACTGCCATGGTTATCTAAGAGACAAAATATGAACATACATTGCACAACATTTTTCTTTTTCTGTTAGTTTACAGTGTGAGAAAGAACACCAACAATGACTCCGTTGAAATGTATGATCTATTCCTGTCTATCTAGCCACTGAGATAATCCACTTTCATTCAACGCTCTCCTCAAGTTTACCGACATTTAAATGGGATTTTGAAGTTTCTGTGCTTTATCTGTGTGGCCCCTCTCAGCGCTGCTTATCTGCGCTGAAGTGTTATTAACTCCGCACTGCCCTTTTGCTCTCCCGAAAGACAGCCTTGGGTTTCCAGCAGACTTCAATGCCAGGTCAACACAGCCTAAGCACTCCCTCCCTTTCGGCAGCCAGCAGCAAGAAGAAGAGCCCACACCATTCAGCTCACCCCTTTTTATCTACCCTGTCTGTCACTCAAAACTAAAACTGCCCTCTTTCTGACGTATTTTAGCAACTTCTAGACTCCTGATCCCACTGTCCAATCACCTACGGGAGTTTGCATGTATCTCCTCTTGCTTTCTTGTTTCCTGCACAAACAAAGGACTCTCAGAATGCAAAAAGACAGCCCATTAATTTTTATAATGCACATTTCTTTTCCATGGAATGTTGACTGGCATTGCATTGCAATGTTAATCAGGAGGACTGATTAGGGGTTTCATTTAATAAGGGTAGTTAGTTAGTTAATTTCTCCACTGCAACCTTACGCAGATGGCAATTCCTATAACTTTCTATGTGTGCACAGTGCATTTTGAATCTGCAGCCTTTTTGACAATCATTTTGCTTTACCATTGAAAGTCTCGTTCACTGCCATAATGAGATCAATGTGTCATTTTAATTTTCTGCCTTCACCTGCACTAATTTGCATAATGTGCTGTCTCTTTTCTGCATTTACACTAACCCCACTGAAAGTGCTGTCCTGTAATTACACTTGCACCCATGTAACTGGCTGCTTTCATTGAAATCACTGCCCTACTGAAATCACTGTCATACGCTCCTACATTACACTGCTTACACAGAGTTATTGTATGGGATACGGTCGGCACATTGCTGATAGGAAAGGTGAATGCAAGCACAATGTTACAACGCAGGCAATGACAGGACGTCAGTATTTGTACACAGAGATTTTACAAGGAATACGAAACAATTGTAAATAATAGCATACGGGATTCAACTTTAACTAGTTCCTCGCTCACATGAGGGACTACTTGAATAGGTATGTTACTCCATGATATGAATATACTGAGTAGTGAGAATTTGAGGAGGTGCACTGACGAATCGAACGGTATATATAGAAACATCAGGAAAGAACACAGATTAGCCCTAATATAATGAGTAACGTTAAATATACACCGGCCATAGTATTAAAATCAGTATCATGCGATTGTAACATTATAAACTAAATTAGTGGAATAATTAACGAGAGGATGGCATGCTCTGTTACAGAGGGATTTATCCCACTAATACATGACAGACTGCATACCAGGACACAGGATTAAAGGTAAGACACCATTCTGTGTGTATTTAAAATAAAATGATGAATGTTTGATATGTGTTAAAAATGAGCTACTAAGGGGAATTTGTATACACTGACTTCCATGCCTAGCATAAACCAAGCTGTACTATACTATATTTTGAAACCGCAAGGTTTGGAACATGTGCAAATTCATTGGATAACAAACATGGATGGATTTAACCTTATAATGTTTGTATTGTATTTACTGTCATATTTTATTTTCCTTTTCTTTTCTTTGAAACCCTCCATTTCCTCCCCTTTCCCAAACCATTATCTCTGTCACAATGTTTAAAGTATATGCGTATTGGTGATGTAATTTCACACCAACAAAGGGAACCAATTTTGCCCAGATTTGAAAAAGGCACTTAGCCGACACATGTGTAATCAGAAGGGCACACATATTTGATAATTAAATGGTGAAACTTTAAAATTGAACTTTAGCACCTGTCTTTAATGAGTATACACACAAAGATTATATATTACAGAAGATGTCCTCCTGTGTTGAGCTTTTTATATTTCGGAAAACAAGGAAGGTGTTTGGGCGGCACATTGTTGGGATGTCATCTAGTCGAAATAACTTCCGGAGTGTCATTTGTTGTTTTCTAGGTGGACGGTCTGAAGCCGGTATGGCATTCACTTAGGTTGTGTCTGTGTGTGAAATGATGTTATTTCTGCTGCTTCATGAGTGTGGGTTAAACCTTCTGTCAGTTATGCATTGAAGAGCCAGGTTTTAGACTTTTACTGAATTCCAGGTGGTCCTGTGGTTCAATAGGGTGTGAAGCTTCTTTGTTAGCGGGTTCCAGTGCCTGACCACGATAGTGGAAAAGGCTGAATCTGTTTGTCTTTCTCTGCAAAACCTTCTAGTTTCTTTTTTTTAACATCTTTCTTTATTGTTTTGAATCAAATTCATACATGGGGAAATAACAACACCAAAGAATATGAACAATAACATCTTCAAACCTCCCCATATAACCCAACATATCAATCATATTTCAAAAAGATACATGTTAATAGAGGAAACATCATGAACAGTTAATCAAATCAATAAATAAAAAATAAATGCATACATTGAGTCAATAATGTACATTGTGAAATCAATATATATACATCATTTTTACTACTTCCCTTAATGTATAGACAAGAAACAGTACAAAGGACAAAACAACACAAATACACAAAAGAATACCTCATTTAAAAACCTTCTAGTTTCTAATAGTCTGTTGTTTCTTGATCTTAGGTCTTTGATTGGTTGGTGGAGTAAGATTTTGGTTTGGATGATTTCTGCTCATAGACCTTAACTTGCTCTGTTGGTTACGAAGGAGGCATTTAACTGGATCCTTGTTTAGATTGGTAGTCAGTGGAGTGCTCTGAGAGCCGGTGTTATGTGTTCCCCCCTGAATATTCTAGTAGTAGTAGTCAAGCTGCTTTGTTTTGGACCCTTGTAGTTTTGTTGAGGTAGTCCGGCATACCTAGGTAAATGCTGTTTGTATAGTCAATTCCTGAAAGAATTATGGAGATCACGGCCAGTGCTCTGTGTGCCAAGGAGAGTCAAACCACCTTTTGACTATTGTGTTCACTTGAGGTTCCAGTGTAAGCCTGTTTTCCATTAATATGCTTAGGTTTGTAATCATTTACCCATTTACCCAGGATCAGTTGCCCATTTTCAAATGCCATGGAATAGGTGTTTTCATTGCATTTTTCAATGAGACTGTGATTAGTTCTATTTTGTATGGGTTGAATTTTAGGTAGTTTAGCTGATATTCATTCACTTATTCACGTAAATCAATTTATGCGGATGGTGCTGGAGTTTCTGTTGTTGATCACTTCGTGTATGATTGGTTTAATTGTTCATTTTACTGTTTTATATGAATTCTAATACCTTTAGTGTATAATGTCTGTTGTTTATATTCACGTTTATGGCTTTCAGCCGAAATAAAGCATTTTGACTGGCTGTATACGATTTGTGGTTTATCTGCTTTGTTGTAATATTTGAGTCCATACAAGTGTATGATATTTATGAAAGGGGTTATATAGATGTTGAAAAGTAGTGACGAGACGTGATTCCACAGGAACTCCACAGGTAATGGGTTGTGGGTTTGAAAGGGGGGAACAAGGTGATTTCTGTTCTGCCTGTTATGGGATATCTCATCTACTTTAGAGTTCCTTTATAGAGTCAACTTTATTCAAGCCTTCTAATTAGTACACTGGGCAACAGTTAACATTGTCGATGGCCCCTGAGATATCAAGGAGTACTAATGCCGAAGTAATGGTCATCCAATATGGAAACTAACACCAATTTGATGCTGATTCAGTGCATTTGTTATTTGTAAAACCAACTTTGAGTGGAAGTTATTAGACTCTACATGCTCCAGGATTATGCTATACATGTAGCTCTCTATAATTGTGGCTGCTTAATCTATGTTAGAGATTGGACAAAAGTTGGAGACAGCTTCTGGCTCTCCAGCCATGTTTGTAGACATTTTCTGACGTAGGCAGTCTTGAAAACATTTGGTTCTATTCCTGTTTTGAGATAGCAGTTCATTAATTTGTGAAAGCAGAACGATTGTGTGTCCTTGTTAAGAATCTCTTTGTAGACAGCCTGGGGTCAATCATAAACCTGGCTTTGTTGCTAATTTGCCACATTTGTGAAAATCTGATTGGTATATTGGTTTAATATTCTTCATTGATGGTTATCATGCCGCGATGATCCTACATCGGAATGGATCCCTCGTTCAACGGTTAATATATACTTCTATAGCTAAAAAATCTAAAGCAGAACCAATATGAGGGAGAGCAAGTGATAACAATCACAAAACTATTTAACACAAGCAGACCATTTGAATCTTCTATTAGCAAAATTAATATTTATGAATCACAACAAAGCCAAATAATATGCTTTCCTTCCCTCCTGAGGAACTGTCTGACACAACAAGACAGAAACACGCGTCGAGGGTGTGAGGATGTTGCTTTAAATTCTTATAACCACTGAAGACAAGGAGATGTTTTTGTTAATTTCCTACAATTATTGGGGAAAAAAACAAACTTGGAAAAACTAAAACTTCAAAAATAAAAAACAAAAACAAACCTTGTCAAAACAATGTTCTCTTTTTTATCAACAAGAGAAAACTAGCTGAGGGCGCAAGTTATAAGGTTTCTGTCTTTCCAAAGACTATATATTGATTTCTTCATACGTGTGATCAGCCTCAGACTTGGAAACCAAAGTGCAGCCCAGCGGAAATCAACCAATAATACAAATATCACACAAAACAACAAATGTCAACATAAGGCTCACCATAAGGTTGTGTTAAGGCTGCAAAAGGGCACCTGGATCCTTAAATCATACAAGTCATTGACGGGATTGTAGGCTAAAAGTCATTGGCCCTCATTACGACCCTTGCGGAAAGCGACTGACCGGAGCGCCACAGCGTAAATAGCGTTTCCGCCATTGTACGAAGGAGCAAAGTGCAGCCCATTCCGACCCATCGGGCACGAGCACCACGCCACGGCGGAAGTGCAAAGTCCGCGATGGCGGAAATGACCCCAAAACGGCCCACACCGCCGCCGTACGGCGCCCTAGGTGCAATACCGCCACCCCTCTTAGCGGTCACCGCAGTGTGCGCCTACCGGAAAGTACGGTGCCCGGAAATATACGGAAACAGAAGTTAAAACATGGGCCCGGAACGGGAAACATCCCGGCGTACACCTATAAAAACACCAAAACCACACAACCACTAAAATCACTACCCTGAAACACACCCCAACCCGTCAACCACCCTAGCGAAACCACGAAAAATGGGAAAAGTAGCGAAGAAAGCGTGCGACCGCAAGCGGCAGGTCCACTTCTCCCGTGAGGAACTCACCGTGCTAACAGAGACCCTCCAGGAGAATGCAGCCGTCGTCTTCTCCACGCAAATGACCAGGACGGCACTTGCAAACAAGAAGGCCATATGGGCTCTGGTGGCACAGCGGGTAAGTGCGGTGGGGACCGCACCCCGCACCCCACAGCAATGCCGCAAGCGATGGGACGACCTGCGGATACGCGTCCGCAGCATACTCTCTGCCAACCGCAACATTGCCACAGCCACCGGGGGAGGTCCTGAATCACCCATCAAGTTGACCCCCTGGGAAGAAATCTGTGCCTCCACCATCGGAATGGAGAGCATAGAGGGAGTCGGAGGGATGGAGAAAGGAGTGCAGACATCCGAAGATTCAGGTAGGTGGGCCAGATAAAACAATGCCAAATCCACAAAGTCCAACCATGTGAAGTACCATGCGTCCACATAGTGCAACAGAAACACATGTCCAGGAGAACGTCCACACACATCGGCCTGAAAGCGCACGTCAAAACCCACAATAAATACATAAATAATTAAAAACCCCTAATACACGCACTACACGTGCAGCAGGCACACCCTAACTGCAGGCTGCCAAACAACTGCACCCTCACTCCACACACAAATCAAAGCACCTCCAAGACCCCGACCCAAATCACCCTCAGGTACCACCCCAATGCATGTGATACAATGCCATTCCAATTCCCACTGACCCATCAATAACCCTCGCCCTCCTTTACTCCACCACAGGGTCCGATCCAAACGACGAGCTACAGGACACCCCTACCAGCACACCTGCAAAGAGGGCCAAGACCAACGGCCAGAGACCCTCCACCTCAGCTGCACGCATCAAGACACGGCAGCAGCACAAATCAGGTGGCAGCACAGAGGAGGGAACATCAACAGGCACCCCAGCAGCCAGCATGGCCACAACACCACCACCACAGGTCCCCCCAATGGATGCCACAGAAGGCACTGCCTCTGGTGGCAGCAGCACCATAGGTAACACCCCATTGATGGCAGCATGCTCGGACACAGAAGACGGGGATGTCGAGGTCAGATCCATCCATGACCTGTCCCAATCCCCCTGTCTGTCCCATCCCGTACAACATGAGGATACCACGCAGGTGCAGCCACAAGACGACGACTGGCCATCCCCCACAAGCCCTGTGGCAAGGCAACATGAGGACAACAGCCCCTCTGTGACACCACCGCAAATGGCCATGGCCCAGCAGAGGCAACAGTCCCTCGACAAGTTAATCGTCCAACAGCAGCAAATGGCCACACTCCTCAAGGGCCATGCCGATGAATGTGGGGGCACCAAGGCAGACATAGAAACATCAACAGAGACACTTAGGGCAGAAATGGAGAGAGGTACAGAGACGCTAAGGGCACAAATTGAGAGTAGCACCGAGAGCCTGAGGGGGGAACTGCATGCGACGTCCAAAGACGTATGTGCCGAACTTGCCGCAGTGCGCCGTGTGCTCACTGAGCTCTCGCAAACCCTTAGGGACATGCATGGACGTGAGCAGGCAGACACATCATCCGTTGCAAGTTCCGTCCAGGGCAGCCCCCAACGTAGATCTGGAAGGAACCTGCGCTCCACAGGCAGGGGTGCCCCTGATACCCGCAGAGGGGGCATGCAATAGCGACAGCCCACTGACAATGAGCATCTTTGGACACTGGTGTTCGGGTGGGAGGTAGGAGGGTGGAGGGGGTGTGTTGGGCTCACTTGGGTGGCGGGTCGATAGGGTGTTCAACATGATATCACATATGCCATAAAAAGTGCACGATCAACCAATGAGAAGTGTGGACATTGATCTTTGTGTACTAGGCCATCATAGGCGTACAGTCCATATTGTGCATGTCCCAGACACACGCAGTGCCACGAGTCCCGTGTCCATGTATCAGCCACCAGGCGTGAGTGCTAGAAGCATACATCAATGAGATGCTGACGAATGTCACGGCCCTCCGGTGCCTCGCAGACTCCATGAGGTGCTGCCACATCCCCACCCTCATCATGACCATCATCAGGTGCTTGCAGTTCTGCGTCAGGGGGCATGGGCACATTTCTACGTACGCACATGTTGTGGAGCATGACACATGCCATGACCATCTTTGCAACCTTCTCATGGCGGTACAGGAGTGCCCCGCCAGACCTGCTGAGGCAGCGGAAACGGGTCTTCAGTAGGCCGAATGCCTGTTCTATGACTACACGGGTACGTGAGTGGGCATGGTTGTAGTCCTCCTCATGCTGGTCCCGTGGGTTCCGGACTGGTGTGAGGAGCCATCTCTTCAGTGGATATCCAGCATCACCTGTATGTGGACGAGAAACCTATGATGTGGAATGCCATTGATACGTACGCACACCCCCCCCCCCTTCCTGGCAGGTCATTGACAATTCACATACCCCACATCATCATGCATGTAATGAGACTCACCGAGTAGCCAGGATCTGTTCCCTGAGTGTCGTTCCATGTAGCGTGGTATTGTAGAGTTCCTCAAGACCATAGAATCATGGGTTGATCCAGGGAATCGGGCACAACAATGTGTAATGATCCTGTTGGAGTCACACACCATCTGTACATTCAGGGAATGAAATTGTTTTCGGTTGCGGTACTGGGCCTCCATGGCATGTGGGACGACCAATTCAACATGGGTGCAGTCGATGGCACCAATGCAACCCGGTATGCCGGCAAGTGCATGGAATCCCACTTTTGTGTTGGTAATTTCCTGCTCCGAGCGTGGTAGAGAGATGTAGTCGTCTGCGTGCTTCAGGAGGGCATCGAGCACTTGCAATAGTGTCCGTGAGAACAGTGGCTGAGAAATGCCATGCAACTGTCCGACTGTGTGCTGGTAGGTGCCTGTGGCCAGGAAGTGGAGTACAGACACCACCTTCAGTAGGGGTGGGATGGCGGTTGGGCTATCTATCATGCTGACAAGGTCAGCCTGTGTCATGTCCACAATGGCGGCTATGGTGTCCCGGTCCAGACGGTAGAGGGTGTGGATCTGCTCATCAGTGAGGTTGAACGGATGTGCTCGGAGGCGTGGGATTGCGGGCTGCCTGCGTGGTGGTAGTGGCTGTGCTGGCGGCCCTTGCTGGCCCTGCCTTGCCCTCCTCCTCCTCCTGCTTCTCCTTCGTGCGGCCGGTTGCAGTTGGTGTTCGTCTTCTTCTTGGAGTTGGAGTACTTGCAGTGCTATCAGGTCCCCCAGGGCCAACATCGCGAGTCCTGCCGGTAGCATTTCGGTGTGGTTGTGGGAGGAGACTGGCTGTGCAATTTATGTGTTTTCAGGCTGTATGGCCTCCACCTGTGGTGATTGATTCCACCTGTGCAAACTGCTCTCCCCTTTGGCCGAGCACGTCCCGCGCACAACGCTGCAATTCGGGGAATGGTATCTTGCTATTGCAATCATGTATTTGTACCCGATGGCCGTGTAAGATTGGTTGATATGTTCATTCTGCTGTGGTCCCATTGTTTCACATACTATCTGTGCAATCGCGAACAGACTTGTGAGGGGTCAGTGGGACGTAGTACTCGAGTAACGGTGGGCCCTCATGCATCACTGTACCGAGTTGCAACGACGGGCGGGGCGTCCCATTCGTGGGTGAAGGCAGTTGCCATTTTCACACACAGCCGCACTCGATGGGATAATTAGTGATTTCAAACGGCCACAGATGCCTTTTCGACGTGATGTTGCAAATGAGGAATCCGAAGGGCGGCGCTTTCGGTTTCCAGCTAGCGGCGAGGAGATGCCCACAGGTCTGACTGCAAATGTAACGTTCTATTGTTCTATGTCCTTGAGACAGGGCCCATGGCGAGGGAGCAATGATTGATTTGAATAGTTTGGGATGCGCAATAGCTACGTGGGCGATGAGGCCGTCCGTTCCCAAATACATGTTACTTCACAACACTGGAATTACGGGCTGGGGCACTGTGGATTTAGCAGGCTGCATAACGCACAGACTCAATGGATGTTTCTAATGTCATGTGAGTAATTATTCAGGCATTTTGATCCCGGGATGAGGGAATGATGGATGGATGCATGGGCAGGTGATTTGATACAGAGTTTGCCATGTACAGGGCTTCTTGGGATCTATCCGCCTCCCCTACGCTATGTGATGCAGGGCTGCCATAGTGGGACCATCGTCCATCTGGCCTTGTTGAGCCCTCCCTGTCTCGAGGCGCCCTCAGACACTCGTTTGTGATGGTGTTTGCACCTCGATATAGATGGTTATGAGTCGCAAGTGGTTTTGGGGTGGTGATGTTCCTTTGGAGTGGGCTAGCATGCATATGGCTGTGGATTTCGTGTGATCATTGAAGTGAGTTGTTGGTATGTAGTTCTGATGGCCATTCTGTTCTTTTTCTTTTCTTTTGGTTGACAGGTATCTCCTCCCCTTTTGCCACTGCCATCTGTATGCCACTCCTGCAGATGGATTTTACTCCCGACACCTGCTGCTTCGTGTTAATCAGTGGAGCAGCATTACGATCTTATGGGACGATCGCCAATGGGCCACATGCCCTTACGCAGTACTGGTGGCTCGGAGCAACATTTCGGCCTTTCAGCTGGACTAGTGCCTCCCCATTGGGACGGCCCTGCGGTTCTGTGCGCTTCCATGTTGCCTTTTCGTACGTGAATGTGGCTCTGTGTACCATGGGGGAACAGGGCGACACACAGGTAGTGGCTGGTCATTTCTTGCGGAAGCAGCCCACAATGGTGATTGGTGTTTTGGATTTCATGGCCTGATGGCTGTATGTGCTTGGTGATTTTGATGTGCATAAATTTCTATTCTGATTTGGCCCGTGTAGCGTTTTTCTTTGCAAGTGATGTGGCATATGCCTATTTGGGGGGCGATGTATTGTGAGGAGATCTGCATTGGGTTCCAGCTTCGGGGTTTAGTTGCGTGGTACTGTGCTGTGCGCGTTTGCCTACGAAGCCCAGTGAGGTCAGGGATGGGGGCTGCCAATATGCCAGTTTGAATGTTGTCATGCTCAGGGGCGGGGGATTGGGTTTTGTGTAACAGATGCCGGTCAGCCAGGTGGACTGGTTGAATGATGTGGTTTTCGGAATATTGCTGGTCACAGGTGCCTGTGTTTGCGTGCGTTTCTTGGTGGGGGACTGTGGTCATGTCCATTGGGATGGCTTCTGTATTCGTGCCATCTGTGCCCTGCAGCTCCCATTGGCCCCTGTTGTGTTTCTTTTGTTCGTTGGCATGCATGGGTGACTTGTACATTTCAATGGTTGCATTGTGGCTTCATTGCACCTACGGGGAGTTGTACTTTGTGGGCAGGGAGCGGTGTACAGGCACTCAGTGGGGCCGTTTACGGTTGATTCGCGATGCCGTACTTCTCGCCATGGCGGAATGGTACATTCCGCCATGCCTGATGGCGTTAGGTACATGTCCGCTAGGGTCAGAATTGGCGTACCGTTGCACCATGGTGGTGTTTGCGGTTTGGCATGGCGCGCGCGCGCGTGCTTGGTGCAGTTAGCGTTGGCGTTCACTACGGTGTCGCTAATGGCTTCGTACTTTGCGGTGACGGGTCATAGTCGCACCGAGCGCTATTCGATGGCGGTATTGCATTTCCGCCATCGTTTTTCGATTTCCGCCAGGGTCGTAATGAGGGCCATTGACTGAAGTTTGACTGTTGCTTCCATCTCAGTTCCAACTCCTAATCCAACTGCATTGCCTAATGCAGTGTTAATGGCTTGCTCTATCTCTTGACGTTTGCTTCAGAAATGATTGGTGATATAATCAAATAGTTCTGGAGTAGGTGAAGGGACTTTGCTGCAGGAAGCAGGGGTTCTTATCTCATTGATGAATGCATTGGCAAAGCTTTTTACTCTGGATGAGATACATAATTGATTTCTTTACAATAGTAACATTTCTTTGCTTTAAGGATTTCTGCTTTGTAGAGGCCAATCTGTCTTTGGTAGGCAACCCTGTCTTGTGGGCTGCAGTGTTTCTTTGATGTTTTTTCAAGTGTTACATTTATTATTTTCAGTGTTTGTAAGTGGGATATGATCTATGTTGCAAAATTCTTTTTTACATAGAGGGTGATGCACTTTAGTGAGGTGAGATTATCTAGTGCTTTGATTATACAGTTTTTAATACGGTTAATTCTGATAGTAAGAGTTCTGTTTATTTGGGGTTAGTTTTGTCTCTTTCATAACTTTTCCAAGTTCACCCAGATTACAGTTTCTCCTTTTGGTGGTTGTTTGTCCTTTGTGTGTCGGGAGTTGACAATTGGGTGTGTTGATAGTAAAAAGAAACATTAGATTATCACTCCAGTTTATGTTGCGCCTTTCACCATTTGTTTGAGGTAAAAGCTGGCCATGTAGGAGCTCAAGCTTTTGGGTGCTGATTCTGTTTTGTCCTCAAACCAAATGTTGACATCCGCAGGGACTGTTCATTATTTGTGTTGTATTGCTGGGCTAATAATTACACCTGAAACATTTTCTGTAAATATTGAGTGCTTACTAGTAGTCCGTAAATACAAATGAAGGAGAGGATGGTTTAGTGGTTAAGTGTGAGGTGGATCTGGAATCCATCTAAGTCCAGGAAATCCATGTCATTTGAATTCAAGATTTTGAGGTGTTCCCTCTGTGCATCAAACACCGCAGGGTTTGGTTCTGGCATATATTGTTCACACCCCCCTTCCCCCCACGGTGCACCTGAGTCATTGTTGCTTGGTATCTTGGTATTCTATAGCTGAACCAACCAGTGAAGATTGGAAGCTTTCTGTGGTATTGTTGGTACATCTGTATGTTAGCGCCCTTCTGACTTGGTTATCCTTCCGTAGGTGTCCCATTGTTATTGCTCAGTGCCATAGGCTTAGGAAACGTAAAGATGGTGATGCTGCCAACATTTTCTTTTTGTGGGCTATCTCTTATCTGAGGGTGCCTGGGATCATGGAGCGATATCTAGGTGATGGCAAGAGGGGGGCATAGTGTATGCTTGTTTGCATTTACACAGCACTATGACCCCTCAGACATCTGAGCGCTGCTTATTATTACCCATGGTGTGTGGTGCTCATTTGCCGACCTCGGAAGGATGAAAGGCTGAGTTTGGCCCTGCTGGGATTTGAACCTGCGTCAGCAGGCTCTGCAAGGATGTCAAAGAGAGCGTTTAACTCGCTGTGCTAATCGACGGAACACTTTCAAAGGGGCACCATGTTATGAGACACAATGGTATACAAAATAGAACAGCTAATGTTTCCCTCTAAATGATACCTAGGAGTACAATGTAATGTGCTGTCTCATTGCAAAACGAGATATGAAATACCACAGTATTTTAAAAAAAAATATGAAAGTACAATAGTATAGGAAATTAGTTAAGTCAATGTGTAATCTTTGGAACACCTAGGTATGAGTTTAATGCAATACCCTTTCACAGGCAATTCAAAGCATTATTGTCTTTGGGATATCTTTATGTGAGTGAAAAGCAACATATTTTCCCAGTAGCATCTAGAAATGAGAGGCAACATCATATAAAGTGAAAAATTAAATACGGCTTCCTGTTGATGGCCCGGTATGAAACAACACAGTATACAAAATGAACAAATCAACGCACCACCTCAGAAACACCCATATGGGGATTACAACAGACCACAATAAATAGCTATGTAATTTACTTTTTAGACATGCCTACATGTACACTTGAGACATTACAATTTAGAGACAATGCAGCATGCTTTCTTGGGGATAGCTAGATGTAAGACTGTGTGTAAAGCAGTGCAACTCTTTTGTTTGTTACACCAAGATGTGAACATCATGCGTTCGAAATATGGCAGAGCACTTTGACAGGGGCTCCTAGACTTGACTTGACACAAAATATAATGCAAATGAAACTCAATGCACTAACCTAGGGGATATCCAGATGTGAGTATTATCTAGTGCATTTTCTTACTAGTGTCTAGATGAGGGAAAAGAATAGAGCGCAATATGGTGATCAAATATGGATATCTAGGAGCGAATTAACAATGAAGATCACAACATTCATTGTGCTAAAACCAATGTGCACCCAGGGATATTTAAATGTGAGACGGTGTATGAAGTAATGCCAATTCTTATGCTATCTGGTTATGACCAATGAGGAGTGGCAATGCATTCAAGGGCTGCTAAGCTATGCAACACAACAGCAAACTTAATCGGCGATTTCAGGGACACTCAGAAACAAAACACAACAGAGTACATCATAAAGCAATGCAATGTGGTTTTAGGGTATCTATATGTGCGTGTAAAAAGTCCCCATCCGGAGACGATGCTGCATCACTGCCTAGAAATAGTTTGAATTGACACAGCATCCGAAACAGTTAAGGATACCTAAATGTGAACAAAACAAGAGTACAATGTGTTGCAAAGTGCCACCATAACCATCGCAAACACCATTCCTTTTTACAAAACCTGTGAATCTTAAAAAATAGTTTCTAAACCTGGGAATTCTTCCTGTGCATTAGTTTTGTGAGTATCCTGAGAACACTTTCCAATTTTCTCTTTGAGTCTTGGATCTATTTGTTTGGTTTAGACACTTTCCTTTTTTGTGTTTGTCCACAATTATAACTTTAGAGTGAAGTGGAGTGGCAATGAAGAACTTGACTACTGTTCGTCATCCAAGCCAGACCACCCATCAGAGATGATCTTTCTGGAGGAGTGTAAGGTGGAACAGTCAGGCCTGTTAGAGGGGGACATGTCATGGCAGAAAGTCCTCCTTGGGCAGAGGTGGTGGAATGAGCTCCCAATGTGCTGGGAATGTTATGGCTGCCATGGCAATTAGAAGAAGCATATGGAGCTATACATATACTACAAGGGTACCAGAAAAAAAACATTTGGACCAGTGCGTTGACCTTGTAGAGGAGTGATGGAAGAAGGGGGAGGTGGTGGCTCAAGTGCAGTAGGGTGATAGACAGGTGGAAGATGAGGAGGTGAGGCTGTAGATGACTGAAATGCACCAGCAGTTGAGCAAGATATGTTCCCCCATAGGGAGGCCCTGAAGGTGACTGGGCCACTGCATTATTATCTGCCTTTTCAGAAGAGCTAATCCTTACCAACAATATCGCCCATCTGGTCAAGTGTCTAGGACTACTTCAGCTTTCCACAGGAAAGACTCTGCAACTCCTTTTAAAGTTTCCTAAACATTACTCATAGGGAACCTATCATGTATTCACTTTGGTGCAAACTGATAATGTTCATCAATTGCATACCAGCCTGCAAAAGGGAGATGTAAAGTAGAGGCTTAAATCCCTTTACACCTCCTTTTGAACTCTGTCATGCAAATCGAGTGACTAATGCCTGACACTTATAGGGAATCCCCACTCTTTGCTGGTGTACAAAGAAGGCGCATTCCATAAACTCCATGGTGTGCATGTTTACACATACATTTTATGCATTCATGTGACTATGCCATATCGAACATAATCCTCTCTCAAGCAGGAGGCATGTGTATTAATATCCAACCTTTCTTGAAAGACTGTTAATCATGGTCCCCATAATAAGAAATGTGCTTTGGGTACCACAACAATGCTCACGCACCACAAAGTGTGGCACAAGGAGGTGTATAGAGAGCTCACATCACCCGCCTCTCAGCCTGCTAATGCATAAAGCTCCAGCAATAACCAGAGTGTCTGATAAAACACAAGCTCATCGCTCTCCATGCACTCACAAATCTCATCTCCACAGTGCTCTGTGCCAATATAAACAACCTGATCATCTCTTTAGGCATAGGTCAATCCTGAAAATATGTCACTATTCACTATTAGTGCTGTTTTGGCACCACCAGCACACTGCAGCATCCTGATGGTGTGGTAGATTTCAGGGTGGTAGATTTCAGGGTGTGGTGTAATTTTGTCAGTTAAGGCGAGACTTAGTGATGAGGCATGTAGAAACATCCTGGTATCAGTTGCAGGGAGCTAGTTCCAGGAGGATAGCTCAGTGGCAACGTGCACGCCTTAGAAGCAAGATGACACAAAGCAACACAGGTTCGATCCCTCGGTCCGCAATTAGAAACCTCTGGGTATTTAGGCGCGTTATAAATAACGGAACTAAGACACACTAAAAAACAAACAATTCCTGCAACCGCGCCTCAAAGCCCATGGGCTGTGTGAGCGCTTTGAAAATGCAACATAAATAAATAAATAAATCTTATGATTATGCTGGATGCCAAGAAGAGACACATGCTCCAGTACCATCCTTATATTAGTGTTGTGGGTGGGTAATATAGTAGAATAAGGAGAGACATGGACAAGTGGGTTTGTGACAAAAATTCAGGGGTGGCTAAGCTGTTTGACAGATACATAATAATCAAGGCAGAAATTCCAGCTGCTGAGTGCATTTTTAGGAGTTTGAGAATGGCCATGTTGGTTGGTAAAGATGAGAATGTTGAGGAATAATCTGCAGTTTGTGAGTGTGGTACTAAAATGATTGTGAGAGT
Organism: Ambystoma mexicanum; assembly: GCF_040938575.1. Classification (NCBI taxonomy): domain Eukaryota; kingdom Metazoa; phylum Chordata; class Amphibia; order Caudata; family Ambystomatidae; genus Ambystoma; species Ambystoma mexicanum. The sequence goes on along the minus strand of NC_090937.1, from coordinate 1,052,008,994 downwards.
GGTTTTTAGGGAAGATAAAAGCATGAATGGGAGGCTCCACTGGGAGCTGGAGCCAAACAAATGGAGAAAGAACCTTCAGTCTTTGACTGTGGTACCAGCAGTATGAAAGTGGCTCTGCTGGTTGGTAGATTCAAATAAATTGAGGTATAACTTTGTGTTTGTGAGTACACTAGTAAGGAGAATATGAGAATGACTCAATTGGTTGGTAGAGCCAACACAATTGAGGAGGAAATTGAACTTTTGTACGCATCAGCCGCTACTGTTCGAGTCAAAGCCGCCATCACCTTTTTGCTGTGACCACACTTTTTAAGGACTTTAGCTTTCTTGTGCAAAAATCTTCATCATTTCAAAGGGTGGTCTTCAAACTGATCGGCCTGGTGTTTCCCAATTGTCTTTCGCAGTATAATGCTTGCTCATTTTTATGAAAGTAAGATCTGCCACTCAAAGGACCCGTTACCATTCCCAAACATAATGAGGGAACCCTCACCAACTGCCTGCTTTAGTGGGACTTCGTCTGTTTAGATGCCCTCACTGACTGTCACCTCCCCCTAGGGAGAGCTATCATTCACAAAAACCTGCTTTGGTTTCCCCTTGCAGGCAGGATTTCCATCCATCTGTGTCAAATCTCTTCACTTGAAAGAACCCCTGGTTGAGGTGGGCGAGGGAGCCTCAGTGCTAGTGCTAGGCACACTGTAATCAGGAGCTTTGTAATGCCATTGTGAAACACATTTTAGAAGTTAAAAATGCCTTTGTAGTGAAACTAACATTAAGTGCACACTCTTATTTTGGCTGAATACGCTGTAGGTGTAGTCTATTCCAAATTCCAACTGCTGCCTAGGAGTATGAGGAATTAGATTTGTGGGTGTGTAGAGGCTAATATGCCTACTCAACCTTCTCACTTTTATAAAACAAGAGACAACACAATCATAAAGGTAAAACAGATAAAGTTAAGAGATATCCTTCCTTCTCCTTTTATGGTAACGTGGGTCAAAAGAAGGCTGTACTCTCAAGAGGGGTGCGAATGTAGTGATGAAGAGGGCCCAATTTACCACAATAGCATACCAACAATACTCAATAATGGAGTACTCAAAGTGTACGGTAAATCACATCTTTATTCAAAACACAGAAAAAGTGGCCGGGAGAGCATACAGAACGCTTTCATATTATAATAGGTGTGAGCATTTTTTATTTCAAAAATACATTATCCATGAGCTCACACTGCAATATCGATTACAAAATTTAGGAGTGCTTTTGATTCATTAGTATTCCAAGCTACATAAAGAATGCTTAGGGGTATTTCTGTGATTGGTGTAAACATATCTGATGGCTCCACCTGGACTCAGCCACTTACAGATAATAATTCCACTTCATAATTATGTTGACCACTAATCGACTAGCGTCGTACATCATGGGCTGTGTGGCAAGAGGGGATTCCATTGGTTGGCCATTTACTCAGCAACCTTGGACAGCTTGACAAGGCATCAAGATATAATGGAGGCATATGTTGGGAGGCAAGACGTCCTTGGTCTACAATAATTACAATTAAAAGTACTCTCATCATTCCCAGGCAATGTGCCCTATCTGCTTCCTTTGTAGTTGGCCTTGTGTACTGTCTTGTGTCTGTGTGCGGGCTGGGGAGTTCTGCAGGTGTCTTGTCTATACTTGGTTCCTAATATATAGCTTGTGTTCTTCATGTCTGGATCATGTGTTGGGGGACCATGTTGGAAAATAATGTTCATCTTATTTATTGAGTATTAAGCTAATTCTAACTCGCATGTTACATTTCTTGTGGCCTCTTGGGACACCCTTTCATATTCTATATGGAGTTTTGGCACGCTATTCTCATGCAACTGGACATCAATGGCTGTCTGTATTCATATCAATTCGAAAAACTTGGAAAGCTACTGCATCACCTCCTGGGAACTGCTATCTCATCTCTGTGTCCTGCATGCCCACTACTCCCTTCTGTGCTCGATCTTGGCATGTGCTACAACCGCTGCCTGGGGCAGCTTCACAGCTCCTCAAATAAATGTGTTTTCGAAAATTCAGCATCTCATTTTGGCCTTTCTAACTTCTAAATTCTAATCTTACTGCAACTTTTATGGTAGGAAAGTAGCTTTGCTCCTGCACTCCTATTGCCTCCATGTTGGCGACCTAAATTTGCATGTGGTACATTCTTTTGATATGTCTGCTATACTTTTTGCCCCCCGCCTGTGTATTCAGCATCTATCCTACCTATACTTTTATCTGTCCTATCAGTGTAGTGAGTCCCTCTCATCATATTCTGGAATCCTCCTCCCTCTTATATGATATACTGTCAGGTATGCAAGTGGCTGTACTGGCTCCAGGGTCATCACTTAGAGAAATGTCCCCCTCCTCCTCACCTGGGTCTGTGAAAGAAGTCTCTGGTCTTTTTCCTTTCCTCGTTCTGTCCTTATGTTTCTTTTGGTAGAGATAAGGCCTCCCTCGAGTAGAAGCCACTCTGCAGCCTTTCTGGTGAAGGCAAGCAAAGGGCCCCCCTCCGGCAAGCAGAGAGAGGAAAAAGCAGTATGCAGAAAAAAACCTCTCATGGTTTCCGGCAGGCAGATGGCAGATGCTGCATTCAGTGATCTTCGGTCGAGATTGAAATTTTCGAAGTCCAGCAGGTCCAGGAAGGTATATCCGCAACAAATTGGATTGGTAGGGAGCCAAGGCTGTCCAGATAAAGGTAAGAACCGCAGTTCAGGAGGTGTTATGGGAAGGTAGAATATCGAGTAGGAAAAAGAAGAATGTAGAGTTATACTTGAAGGGCATAGACAGAGAAAAGGGACTGAAAACAAGACGTATTAACAGAAGAACACCGAAAGGCAGTACAGAAGTAGGATAGTAGGAAAACAGACATACAATAAAGTCTGCCGATAAGGAGGAAGGATTCTGGAAGAAAGGTAAGGCTTGGGAAGACAGAGTAGACCAGGGCGGGACCCAGCTGAGGAGGTGGAATAAGTCAGAACCGGAACGAAACAAGCTTCGGACCGGCAGAAGGGGAGAAAAACAGGGTGAGAAAAGGGAAAGAGAGAGAGAGAGAGAGAGAGAGAGAGAGAGAGAGAGATAACGGTAGAGGAAGGAAGAAGAGAGTACAATCACAGCAAGCGAACAGGGAAATCAGCGTCTACACCCAGTAGCAGAGCACAAGCAAAGGGGTTGCAACACAATGCAGAGAAAGAGGGGTGGAGCTATAAAGAGGAAGCAATGATAGGACAGAAAGACTAGGCCTACGCTCCCGGAAAAACGGGAGCATAGTGGAACATTTCAATGGCAGATGAATCGCCAAGTAGACCACAAGCGCCAAGGGGTACGGTGTTTGACAGTATACCCCCTCCCCAAGGGAGGTCCACCGGGTTTGTCGGGGTGAAACCAGTGGAATCTCCAGAACAAATCCTGGGCATGCAGATGTGATGATGGTTCCAAGAGTCCTCAGAGTGCGGATAACCCTTTCAATGTACCAGGTACTCAAGTCGTCCTTTCCTGTACCTGGAATCCAACAAACTCACCACCCCGTATTCTTTGGGGGGGTGCCTTCACAGGTATAGGAACCCTTGGATATGGACGGGAATAAGCATCTGTCAGATGTTCTTTGAGCAAGGTTGAATGGAATACAGGATGAATGCGTTTCATATGAACAGGTAGTTTTAGCTTGTAAGCCACAGGGTTGATGTGTTCTAATATTGGGTATGGACCCAAATACCTAGAAGATAACTTGGATTGACGTAACCATCGAGGCAGGAACTTAGTAGAAAGCCAGACCTTGGTCCCTCTTTGCCACTTGGGAGAGGAAAGGTGATGAGGATTAACTTGGGCATTGTATTGACTGCAAGCCTCCTGAATACTCTTGGAGGCGGTCTTATGTTCTTCTGAGAGGTCAGCCAAGAAAGCATCCACAGAAGGGACAGAAGTATCTTGGAGGTCTCCGGGTACAAAAGTCTGAGGATGGAAACCATATGTACAAAAGAAAGGACTAAGTCTGGTAGCGCTATGTCTGGAATTGTTGTAAGAATATTCGGCGGTGGACAATAATGCCATCTAATTGTTCTGCTGATTGTTGACAAAGCAACCGAGGTACTGTTTCAATGAGGCATTTAACCTCTCAGTTTGACCATTAGTCTGAGGATGGAAACCTGATGATAAAGCTCTTTGGACCCCCAGTAGCACAAAGAATATTACAAAAGATTGAAGTATACTGACTCTGCCTGTCAGATATGATCTTTTTAGGGAGGCCGTGGAGACGGAAAATGTCTTTGATAGACAAAGTTGCCATCTCTGCTGCTATTGGTACACCAGACAAAGGCGAAAAATGTGCCATCTTAGTGAAGGTGTCTATGGTCACCATGATGCAGGTACATCCCTCTGATGGCAGCAGTTCCACTATGAAATCCATTTTATTGTTGTCCAAGGTCTTGTAGGGAGAGCGTCATGCTGTACTAAGCCAATCGGTCTTTGGGTGTTGTGTTTGGATTTACAACAGACTGGACAAGTCTGTACATAGTTTGTAACTTCAGTACCGAATCTGGGCCACCAAAATTGTCACTTGAGCAGGTCAACTGTGTTAGAGACAACTCGATGTCCTGCTCCCGGACTGTCGCTGCACCATTCCAAGGCTCTCCGTCTGGAGAAAGAATCTGGGAGGAACAACCGTTGATTGACAAAGATCAGGCCATCATGTCTGCTGATGGTGTCCCGTGAAGTGAGAATCTGAAAAAATGTATAGAGAGCAAAACTGTGTTGATTACAAAAGTGTTTCAAATTTTATTTGCCATGATACAGAAAATATTTTTAAAAAGTCAATTAATGACACATTACTTTAGAAAACATCATTATATCACATAACACGACAGCATGGGTAAACATAACACATGGCTAAAATTAGTCCATCACAACAACCATTCATAGTGCAGCATTCAGACCACACATCATACACAGTGACATTCAACCAACAATAGCTAAATAAATGACATAATTGATTAGCAATTGGGAGTGGGACAAACATTCCTCTCATCCCGTCTGGTTATTTTAATATTTAGAAATTGATTGACATACAGCAATAGAACCAATTAAAAACAATCTATCGCAAGGGTGGATCTGGGAAGAAAAAATGTTAATAGATCACATCCCTGAGGAGCAAACTCAACCGGTTTCGACATAGAATGTATATTGAACAACGTCTTCATCAGGAGATACAAGGCGAAAGGCTGCAAGAGAAGAGCATTACTGAATAAATATGCGGCAGTGCCCCATCTCATAAACTGAACCCAACAATTAAAAATAGTGTATAACCACCATGTGCCACCTGTTACAGACCAATAAAGCTAAAAATGTGTGCTGGGGAAGTAAAGTGAAGTCAAAAAACGACCCCAGTGGCAGAGTTTTATTTGGAAAACCGGAGGCTGGGAAGCCAACCCTGAGAAGTGTACAAAAGAGCAAAAATCAGGAGCACCATGAGAGCCCACAGAGTAAAACATATTTAAAGGCACCATGGGAGCCCACAACCAGCAGAAAGATTAACATGGCCATGAGGGAGCTGAATAAACCCCAAGGAGGAGAGCATGCTTAGTATAGTGAGCAACACTGACCTCATATCCATTGCCATCCTCATGCAGGATGAAAAAGAAGGGTCAATGAGCTGGAATCTGACTGCAAAAGGAACTGCAGCTAGTCAAGAAGGGAGAGGCAATTAAACCACAAATGAGCCCAAAGAGAATACTGCATTAGCCAGGGAATACCTAATAGGAAAGGCCACATATTACCTGCAATTAAATGAACGCTGCTCTTGGTGACCCCCTACAGAGGTAAATATAGTGGGGTTGCCTCCTGGATGGTAGGTGCAGCAGAGTAAGTCGTGTCAGCGGTGGATTGCCTGGTATGCTGTTGAGCAGATAATATTAGCACAAAGCGCATACACATAAATAAGGCAAAAAACATGCTACTATGGCCATGGAAAATTAGAAAGTAAGAAATGCGGAGGAGCTCTTGCAACATGAGGCAAATGCCCCTATTTTGAAATTATTCAAACAGAAAGACATATATCTATATGCTAACCTAATAAATCATTAATGCACGTGAGTGCCGTGGCCGACAAACAGACTGCAGAGGCCATGTGCCCCAAAGCAGAACTACATAAAGAATGTGAGCTGGCTAGCTGCTGACACAAACCAAACAGGGATTATAGAACCCACAGTACACTAGCCTGTGAAACCTGCAGTACTGCAAGCTAAATAAACAATATATAAACAGCTGCTGTGCCGAGTAATGTACATGCGTACTTACATTAAAGTCAATCCATAGCGGCATGGGCGGCTATAAATGGCTTGAGCAACCAGCATGCGAAACGCAGTGTACGTTCTGCGTTGTCGGTGAGATGGCGATCCACTGAATGGGTCTATTCCCGTAACGTGAGTCACGTGATAAGTACAGCACCACACGGCCGTACTTAGTCACGTGAAAAAGTGTTACGTTTGCGTGAAGGGCTGAGAGCAGCCACAAATGGGCAAGGGTAGAGGACTTGATTGCAAATACAGATATTCCAAGGGGGATGGCATAAATCAACCACGGCCCACTTGAAACAGAGGCAAATTACTCAGAGCAGCCACAAATGGGCAAGAAAAGGGACTATGTTGTGAGTGCAGGTATTCCAAGGAGGATGGCATGAATCAACCACAGCCCACTGTAAAACCAGAGGTAAATTACCTCAGGGCAAGTGGAGTATACAATTAAAATTAAATTGGCACCACAAATAGCAATGGAAAAAAGAAAAAAGAAAAAAGAAAGAGCTGTGCAAGAGCAGTAGAGACTAGGATGTCAATTGGGGTGGCATAATGCCTAATATATGCCACCAGTGGAAGAGAATATGGGCCACCTAAATCAACATCAACTGCAACAAATGTACTCATATGGCGCCAGGCATGTGTTATTGGAGACTAATTATCTGGCAATGTTGACATAAGACTGGAACTAGAAACCCAGGTGTCAATGAGCAAGACGTAGTGCCTGAAATGTGCCAGCAATGGAGGAGACTATGATCCAGCTGGACAAATATACGCTATTACAAATATATTCATGTGACATAAGGCGCCTGCAAATAGGGACTATCTAACTGGCATTGTACTCCCATGTTTCCATGGAGTTTAAACCTTTGTGGAAAGTACTTAAGTTAAAGATCCACATTTGTTCTTTGTAGGCCAGTTTGTTGGTGGTTTGCACATGTCCACTTGCTGAGATTTTTTCGAAGCAAAACCATTTTAGTGAGTCTGCAACATGCCCCATCTCTAAAAAATCCGAAACCAATGGGGTAGTGAGAACATGTGCTTGGGAAGATGATCAGATGAGAGATCCTGGCAGGGTATCCGGGAAAGAGCATCAGCCAATATATTTGTGTAACCAGGTATGTAAGTGATGGAGAAAACATATTGGGCAAAGAAATGTGCCCACCTAGCCTGGCAGGAGTTGACACACTCCATCTGTTGTATAACATTGCGGTTCTTGTGATCAGTCCTGAGGATGAAGACATGCTTGGCTCCCTGGAGTAGGTGCCGCCATTCTTCGCAGGCAGTCTTCATGGCAAGAAGTTCCTTCTCAAGCACAGAGTAGTTGATTTGACTGGGTGAAAAGGTCCTGAAAATATAAGCCACTGGATGCTCAGCACCCTGATGTTCCTGTAACAAGACCGCACCAATAGCAGCAGCGGAGGCATCTGATTCGACAATGAAGGGATATTCCTGGTTGGGCTAGTGAAAAATGGGAGCAGAGCAGAATACGTTTTTTAAGAGGGAATAAGCCTCATCTGCCTGCTTGGTCCAGGAAAAAGGAGCAGCAGTCTTCTTTAACAAGGCTGTGTTAGGTAAAACCACTACGGAAAATCCTGCTATGAATTTGCGGTAAAAGTTTGTCAGGCCCACGAAACGCTGAATATCCTTTACTGACTTGGGCACAGGCCAATCGAGGATGGCTGTAACTTTGTGAGGGTCCATCTGAATGCCGGAAGTGGAAAGTATGAAACCCAAATACGGAACAGTGGTAGCTTGGAACACACATTTGTTTGGGTTCACCAAGAGATGATTTTCTCTGAGGCACTGGACTACCTAGCGAAGATGTACAATGACGGATGAGTCGCCAAGTAGACCATAAGCGCCAAGGGGTACGGCGCGTGACATATACAGCACTCTATTTTTGCTTTTGTATTAATTAACTGTGGTTCCTACTTAGTGTTGCACAACTGAAACTAGTTCATTATTGCAGAAGCATACACATTGATTGTTTAAGGCATTGTTTCTTAAGTCTATGTTAGTTTGTCTTGTCTTCCGCCGCTAGAGTCCTGGGGTGGTAAGGCTTACTCGGCTGGTACAATTTCTCACTTGGGCAGTACTGGTAGGGAGCAGGGATAGGAAGCATTGTTTTTGCATTCTGATCTGGCTAGGGGCAGTAGGTGTTACCTGCATAGTTATCTGTCCCATTACACTGATTCATTAGCAATGCAAACAGTGAAGTATAACCATCCAATAATAACTAAATAGAAAAACAGTACACAAAAGCCAGCCCTGAGGAAAGAAAATTGACTAAGCCAAGAGAGCAAGATGCAGCACTCTGAGTAATGAATCATTATTTCTTTTTACGAGAACAGATCAACCTTTCTCAATGCTTCTTTTTGAAATAATAAACTTTTGTCAGGATAGCAAAAATCAGCTTTTCTTAGTGATTCCACTGATTGTCAAACAAAATAACAAAAAAAATGAATTGTCTTAATTCAACAAAGGTTCCTTCAACACATCTTTTACCACAAGAATATTTTATCAAACCAAAATCTTATTTCCTGGTACAGTCAGCTGCCAGGACTACTACTACTACTAATAGCCCTTTCCTGGTGTAATTGCCTGCCAGGAAGAAAAACTCTTACAACTGCTTTCAAACTTAATGGCTCTTGACTCTTGACACCTTTTGTTCCAGTTTTCCCTAAACTGGGAATGCATTACGGAATAATTATACACAAAGGGTCTCTCAATAACTTCGAGACAGCCTCTTAATTGATAGCAGGGAAGAGTTGCACGTTTTTCGTCTTGGTATGGTTTCACAGTACTTGGCTGTTGGCAGTATGAGATATAATCTTTCCCAAAAGTATATCTCTGATAAGGGGATGCATGGCTTGATTGCTTTATTTAGTCTTTTTCACAACTTCTCGGCAGATGGTAATGCTGGTTATCAGCTTTCCCCAGTGGTTGTTTTAATATGTTTTTCTCATAACCTCTTGGCTGTGGGTAGAACTGGTGTGAGGCTTTACCGACAAGCAATTCTCCTAAAGTCTTGTGGCAGCCTCTTAACTGTGGGTAGTACTGGTTAGAGGCCTTTCCCATTTATTTTTATTTGTACATTTGTAAAGCGTGCAAAGCCCAAAGCAACTAGGCGCTGAGACTTAAAAAGATGGTTGCAGGTTCACAGTATTACAAGGAAGTGTCTTTTCACAGTATGAATACTTATACATTACGCCAATTACACATTTATACATTTACAACATTACACATTATGTTACACATTTGTACATTTACAACATTACATATTACATTTCATCAAGTTCATTACATGTTGACTCATTTACACCTTTACACGCTAGCTTGGTAGCAGAGGGTACACACTTTTGCAGTGACTATATCTACTAGGTATTTGTCCTGGTGGCAGCAGAGGAGTCAACCTGTATGCTGAGATCTGAAGGGCTCGGTGTCTGTTGCTAGGGGGGGTCAGATCTAAAAAGTAAGGTTTTTAGTTTTTTTCTAAATGACCAGAAGGATGAGTCATTTCTAAGTTGAGAGGGGAGAGCATTCCATAGTTTGGGTGCTATCACCAGAAAGCTTGAGCCGCCTGCTTTCTGGCTTCTATATCTCGTGGTGATAAGCAGGTTAGTGTAGGGAGATCGGATAGGTCTATTGGATTGGGCTTTGCTGATAAGTTTACTAAGGTATATTGGTGCCTTGTTCGAGATACATTTAGTTTAGTTTAGTTTCTTTATTTATACCACGCGCTGAACCATGAGGTAACTGGGCACCAGAGACTTAGAGCAAGTTTAACAATTTACAAACATTTTCATAGTAAACAGTGACAATGACACAAGAGAAAACGATAAGTGCGGATGACCAGGGTTACATGGTGGTTGCAGGGTTGATACATAATGATCTACAGTACAGTGTGAGATACAGAAGAGACGAGTTAAACAGATGTTAAGCAGTTCTTGTTGGCGAGCCAGGTCTTAACATTGGCTCTGAAGGGCCAGACCGACAAATCCTTTCTGAGGTTGAGGGGTAAAGCATTCCACTGTTTGGCAGCTAATACCGGGAAGGTAGAACCTCTGTTTTTTTAAGTTGAATTTGGGAATGGAGAGGCAGTGCAAGTACCAGGTTCTGGTTGGTCTAGCTGATTGGCGTTTGTTAAATTTGACAGCCAGGTAGTTGGGAGCTGTGTTCGATAGACACTTGTGGATGATGACAAGAGATCTAAGGGTTATTCTATCTCATACTGGGAGCCAATGGGCGTCCTGTTTAAAGCTGGAGATGTGGGGGATCAAGGAATGCTCAGTGCCGCTCATTGTTCTGAAGAACCTGGAGTTTGCTGAGGTTGCGCTCAGAGGTGCCTAGGAAGAGGGTGTTGCAGTAGGCATTTTTTGAGAGCACTAGAGATCTAGCTAATGTAATGCAACTACTGGGCGAGAGGAAAGACTTGCATGCATTGATCAGCTTGTCTGTGTAAGCTGTGGGGGATGCAGTGGCATTCACTTACTTTTTTAGTGAGAGAGTGGAGCCTAAGTATTCCCCTAAAGTTTTGATTTCTTGAGCCACGTTGATTAGATTTCCATCAATGTTGATGGATGCATATCGCAGGTCTAATTTGTTTAGTCGTGGTTGGGAGCCAACAAGCAACAGCTCGGTTTTTTTGTCATTAAGAAATAGGCTGTGGTCTGCCATCCTTGTCTGGATCTCCAGGTATAAGCCATTAATCCGTTTAGAGTCCCCTTCGTAGCATCCTGTTAGCGTGATGGGAACCTGAGTGTCATCAGCATAATTCGTGCATGTAACACTCAGGTTGTCGAGACGGCCAGCAGGAGCTTTGTGTAAATATTATAGAGGGTTGGCAATACGCACATTCCTAGCGGGACACCACAATAGATCGGGTTAGGGTCCGCTGATGCCGAAGGTGAGAAGACCCTAGTAGTGCGATTGGAAAGGAAGGATTGTACCCAAGAGGAGGCCTCAGTAGAGAAGGCCGCTGCTGACGCCAGATGTTCGGTGAGGATCTGTGATCAACAAGGTCGAACACTGCTGAAAGGTCAAGCAGCAGGAGTATGGCTAGCTTGCCGTTTTCCTTCACCTTGTCCATCTGGATTTTAAGTTCCAGAAGGGCTGTTTCTGTTCCGTGCCTTGGCCTAAAGCTAGATTGTCTGAGGCCCAGTAAGTTGTTGTCCTCCAGATGTTTCTGGATTTGTAGATAGGCTGCTCTATCTAAAATCTTTAGGATGTAAGGAACGGTAGTGATAGGCCTATAGTTAGTGGGACTGCAAGGCTCTTATTTTTTTTTAGGTGGGGCGTAACCCATGCCTCTTTAAGGTTATTGGGTAGTGAGTTAGTTTTGAAGGAAGAGTTGATTATGGCTGTTATGAAGGGGGCCAAAACGTTAGCGCCTTCTTGAATGATTGTGGCTGGGCATAAGTCCCCTTGGCATCTGGAGGGCTTGAGGCCTTTGATGATATTTTCTACTTCTGTAGCTATAACCGGAGAGAAGGAGAAGGGGGGGGCAAGTAGGGGTTTTGTGGGGCAGAGGTGGGGAGGTATTGGCTTTTTAGGCCAAGGTGTTATTTTTTTGCTCAATTCTAGATTGCAGCAGGGCACTTTTGTGTGCTAGAGCTTTTTGAATTTTTGCGCACCGGTCTGAGTCTTTCACACATGTATCCACCTGTTTCAAGGGTGACTCAAGTTCCCTAAGGATATTAAAAGCTCTTTTGTTCTGGATTTGACATTGTAAGTGGAAGCAGCTGCAGAGAAGAGCGCTTTGTTAGAGGAGTTAGATGTTTTTCTCCAGGTAGATTGTGCCACTCTTTTGGCGTTCTGAAGTATTTTCACTTCCGGGGTAAACCATTTGTTATGATGGGCTACTGGTTTAGCTTTGGTAAGTTTAATGGGTGCGATGCTATCTACTGCTGGCTCGAGCGTTTTGTTGTAGAGGTCGACAAGTTTATTTCCATACAAGTCTATGTAGTTTGCAGGGGCAAGGATATTGTGAATGAGAGGATGTAGGCTTTGCAGTGTTATATTACGATTGTTCCTGGCAAGTGTTTGCAGAGCTGTGGTTGGAGTGGTGCTAGTCGGATCATTCCCTTGGATGGAAATGGAGATGACATGGTGGTCAGACCAACCAGTTTGTTCGTTTTTGGGGAAAGGTAGTATGACAAATGTGGTGAGTCAACCAATCCAAGGTTCTGCCTTTATTGTGCGTCATTGCTGTGAGGTTGGTGGTTAAAACCAAGTTGGGTGATTGTGTTTTCCAGAGATAGGGCATTAGAGTCATTGGGATCACCAAGGCCTAAGTTAAAGTCGCCAAGCAGGATGATTTGCGATCCTAGTTTGGTGCTGTTAGTGAGGAGGTCAGAGATGTCTTCCTCGAAGGAGGAGATGTGTATTGTGGGCCTGTAGATAAGGTGCATAAGGATTGTTTGGGACGCTGAGAGTGGGATCTTAACTGTTAAAAGTTCCGAGCAGGGGAGGGTGGCAGGTGGGCTGGCTCTAAGGCCTGAAGAAGTTTTAGCTATGAATGCTATTCCGCCTCCTTCACCTGTGTCTCTATCTTTCATTATTATTAAGTAGCCGTCTGCTATGGCTAGGGATAGTGCTGGGCCTGCTGCCTGATGCAGCCAGGTTTCCGTAATGACCAAGAAGTGTAGGTTGTTAGATGAGATAAGGTCTTCAATGTCGAGCGCATCAGCGACTAAAGACCGGGCATTGATGAGAGCGCCTCTGATGGTAGTGCGTTCAGCTATGCTGTGTTTTGCTTTTAAGGTTTTATCTACATTAGGAGTTATGCTAGCTGGTTATAGGGTTGGAGATGAGGATTGGTGGTCCTTTCTTGAGAATGACCTATGGAGAGGGAGTTGGGAGCAGAGTCTCAGGTTTTTGTCTTTCACTGGGCATGGGATCCATGGGGTAGGAGGTGAAGCAAATCGGCAAATCCATTCTATAGGGCTGAGAGGAGAGCTGGATGCGAAGACCTGTTTAAGGTCATCACAAGTCACTGTCGCCACGTGCGTAAGGGGTAGTTGTGGAGATAGTTGTAGTCTAGGAAGGAAGTAGGACGGGGTGATTGAGTTAAATACTGGTAGGAAGGTTGCCATTGTTAGTGTGGTTCTGAAGAAGGCTGCCATGAAAGCAAGGTATAGTATGCAGGTTCTCTTGGGCAGAGTAGGCTAGTTCGCCTTAATACAGTATGCTGTTCACAAGGGCACAATAGGCTAGATCACTTCAGTGAAGTATGCTAGTGCACAATAGGCAGTTCACACTAGGCTAGTTCACTTCAGTGAGGAATGCTAGTACACAATAGGCTAGTTAATTTCAGTGAGGTATGCTAGTAGACAATAGGCAGTTCACACTAGGCGAGTTCACTACAATGAGGAATGCTAGTACACAATAGGCTAGTTCATTTCAGTGAGGTAAGCTAGTACACAATAGGCTACTTCACTTCAGTGAGGTATGCTAGTACACAATAGGTTAGTTCACTTCAGTGAGGTATGCTAGTACACAATAGGCAGTTCACACTAGGCTAGTTCATTTCAGTGAGGTATGCTGGTACACAATAGGCTAGTTCACTTCAGTAGAGTATGCTAGTACATAATAGGCAGTTCACTAGAAACAATGGGCTAGAATCGCTTTATGCAAAGGACTAGAACATATAATGCGCAATCGGTGGTTCATCTGCAGTACCGCCAGCCAACAGAGCTAGATCTGTTATCTGTGGGCCCTATTCTCAATGATGCGATGCAGTAAGCAGGTAGGGTGGGAGGCATGGGCAGTGTGCTGAGTAGCAGGGGGTAGTACAGGTATGTGGTCAGACAATTACACTGGGGTAGTACATGCGGCGAGTAGTGGCGGCAAAGACAGTTGGGTGAGGTTGAAGCTCGGATAGGACTGTGGTTGCAGTGAAGTGGGGTGGACGCTGTGCGCCGGAGATGGTCAGGTGCTTAGAGAGCAGGGGTAAGCGCAGAGATACTTACAGCTGCGCCAGTTCTACAATATGCTTGCAATGAGTGCGTGGCTATTTGTGTGTAAACGTAAGGATTTTAAATTTGATCCTGTCATGGACTGGGAGCCAGTGGATGTTCCTCCTAATAGACAAATGTGTTCATTGCTAGGTATATTTAAGGCCGCTCGGATGGCATTATTTTGTACGACTTGTAATTATTTGATATTTCTTTTGCTAGTTTCTGCAAATAGTGAGTTGCAGTAATCAATCCTGGAGATTATCAGGGCTCTAGCAAGTGTGATGGCGGTCTCCGCCCTGAGGAAGGGTTTGCTAGCTCTTATCAGTTTGGCAGTGTAGGCTGCAGAAGAGACTATGGTGTTGACCTGTCTATTTCAGTTGAGCGATGAGTCGATGTACACCACAAGGGTTTTTATTTTGTTGGCGACCATGATGGTGTTGCCACCAATGTTAAATGATTTGTACATTTGGGGGAAGCTGCTTAGTTGAGTTTTTATTTCTGATAAGAATCAGCTCTGTCTTGCGAGGTACATTTTGTTTAGGTTTTTTTTTTTAGGTTTTTTTGTTCAGCTGGTCTTCTTTGTAGTATGCGGGCTTCCAATGTGAGCACTCTGCAATTCTGCTTCTGCTCAATTTCACCCTTTGTGGTGACTTTTGCTGGCGGGCTTCTCTCTGTGGCTGCTCTTGCCACTCAGATTGCTTCAGCATCCTCAGCTATGCCTCTAGCTCAGCCTTCCAATGTTCCTTCCACTTCTTCCTCCGCTTTACCTTCCTTCCACATCTGTGCCACATCTTGATTTTAAATATCCCACTCAGGTGTTTTGAGTGGCAGCAACTAAACCGCACCTTTGAATATTCACATTCTGAATCCTCATTGTCTCTGACACTTCTTCCGTATCCCAGTACTTTTAGCATTATGGGAACTGAAGTCTGTGCAAAGATGTGTGACATTAGGTTGGTTCCTGTCACTTCCAGTTAATGTATGATGCTCTGTGAACTGAGAGTTGTTAGAATAAGAGGAGGTTCTCGAAAGAGTTTAGAATTCAACATTAGAGTGAGGAATTCTCATTAAAGCAGATTTGTGACAATTCAAGGTTCCCACCTTTAATTCCTGAGCCTTTGAGGCACCAACTTGGTTCTGTTTAAATGACTTTTATGACAGGTTATTTGGGCAGTCATATTAGAGGGACAGATAAACTGGTAGCATACCATTAGGTATTTGGTAATGATTTCACTTTCATCCTCAGAAGATGATGAATATCTTGTCTCTCCCAGCGGAGTCACCATTTCCCCTTGCAGCCATCTCTTTCCATGTGAGACTTCCCCCTGATACCACCCCCAGGATTAGGATCAGGTAGCGGTTGCCTTCTTAGCCACATGGGAGAAGACTTCATGCTGGTGTTCAGTGATGACACTGTAGTATTCATCACAGTACACACTCTGCGTTTGGCATTGAGTTTATGAAAGGGGAATCTGGTCAGCAGATTACTCAATTAAAGATGGAATTACCTGCATCATTTGTTTTCATTATTAATAAAAAGCAAATACAAGCTAGGGTTTCCACACCCTTATGAGATGGCAATTCCTCACAACACCCCTCCACACATTTGGCATGCCAGTTTCTTTATATTGTAGCGATGGACACCTATGAATTCACCCACTACCAAACCATTGCTCTGTTGGAATGTCGAATATACACGTGTTTTACTCAGAAAGAGGACAGGTCCCCACTCCCTCTCCAATGTTATGAATAATAAGTAGCACATCTCCCAGGAGCGACTCTCCTACAACACATTCTTGAAGCCTTAAAATGTTGTTAACATAGGTGATCATGATAAAGGGGGAGTACAGAATACATCTAGTGAGATAAGCCATGCCCAAAGATTATGCATATGGCTGTTTGGCCCAATTACCTCTTCATATGAAACTGTTATTTTGAGACAGTACCATGCTGGCTTTAAAAAAAGTAGAAGCAATTGCATACAGAATCAAAATGGGTTACTCCAAGAGACGCACGTACACTCACATTACCATCAAACAGTGCATAACCATTGCAGTACACAACGTAATTCCATTTCACAAAGGCACAACAAAGCAGAGAGGAAATGCGGCTGCTATTGACATGTGCCAGTAGTGTTATCCCAATTGAAGTGAAGTTAGAAACATATGGCTATTTTTGTAAAGGTGGCTCATTGATGTCAAGGAAAAGAGGGCCATTTGAAAACTGGCCAACTGAGCCAATACGGGCAGTATACATTTTTGTCATCACAGCACTGTGACCGAGCCGGACACTCATTTGTGAACTGGTAAATTACAACAATCTAAAAGAAAAGTACATTTCTCCGAGATGGCAGTTTGGGACACATTTTTTCTTGAGGAGGGGCAGCGCCTGATATAGAGATAGATAATTCATATTTTAGTAATCTGGAGAAAACCCAGTTGTTCAACATTCAAAAGCTGCTTCATTAAAAATTTGATTTTCTTAAAATAATTTTAATTTCAGCATTTACCATGACTTCAAAAGTGTTTATACATTATACTTCTGAAAAGAGCTATAACAGCCACACATACCCTTTAGCATAGTTTAATATTTGGAACTATGTTTTACTGCACATGCGATGCAATTAAGTACACGTATATTTCATTTCAGTGGCAAGTTTGAACATAAGGTCTACTTTGAATGATAGGTTGCTTACTTGCAGTAGCACCGTTCACATTACTTTGATCTAACTAGACATTAGCCATGTAAGTTCATTGCAATTAGGAGATCTCCCGTGGAAACTCTTCATCTACTTCCTACACATCGTTCTGTAACTGAGGACCCAAACAACTTCAGGATTATTGTCAAAGGTCACTTTCGACTCAAAAAGACCCACCTGCAGCTAATGAAATCCTCTGACTACGAAGTTAGCTTCCGCCCACCCCTTGGAGTCAGCATGACACTGATCACCACCTGGTATGACCTCATTAAACATTTGGGAAATTATGGGGTTGTTGCTTTTATCCTCATTGATATTTTAGCCACCATCAAAAAAGTAGCTATGCATCTCTTAGCTCTCTCTCTCTCATGCGCTCTCTCTCTCTCTCTCTCTCTCTGTTTATCTCTCTCTCCTATGATCTCTGTCAAAATCACTTCTTTTTTGACTCCTCAACCTATTCAAGTATCTCTATCTGCTTGTTTTCCAGACATAAAGTTAAGGTTCCTTAATTTGTGGGCCATGAGCAAGGGCATGAAAACAAATTTCAGGAATTATCTACCAAGAAATATGGGAGGTCAAGATGATCGTCTTTCAATTTCATGGCATGTAATTGAGGTGAACGTATTAAATGCTTGCCATTTGGAGGTGGGCAGTGTGCTTGAATATTTGTATTTGTAGTTATGTGTTCCTTTTACTCCCCCAGAAATCATATAAAACATGAACATATAGTATTAGGAAATCTAAAGGTCATTACATAATTTCATTCCAACTGGTAGTGCAGTGGTCCATTCAGTGGTGTATTGTGCTATAAAAATGTGTATATACACAGACCAGTACATGAGTCATTTTGAAATATGCTTGAGCACCCATGCAAAAGAAGGCAAATGTTAACACGTTCTGTAATGACGAAGGTATTGCAGAGATGCAGAGATTGCTTTACTCTTTATTCTGCATTGATAATTCTCTCTCCTTTTCATTGTCATGTCCTTCACCTATGTATTTTGCTGAAGGACTGCATTTGTATGACTTTTGATTCCCGTATTGATTTTGCTTTTATAAGTTACCATACATCAAGAGGCTGAGGGAATCCAAGTCCAAGCGAATACTAAAATAATACTTTAGAATATAGAATCTTTATTTATTTTTTTTAGAAAAAAATAACAATTAATATATCAGGGAACAATGTGGAAGTGGGATGGACATGTGCAATACAATATTTGTCTGTGGGTTGTGGTTCCCTTAGCATTTAATGAACTTGATTCAAAGATGACTGATAGAACAGATGTGGAGAGACAATGCTGCAGATGAATTTGAGTGGATGAAAATATGCAAATGTCTTCTTACACAGACATTTTACAGAGTGATTAGGGGATAGAAAATTGACATATGTGTTAGAAAACAGATTTCAACATTTAAGACATTTTTCAAATGCAGCTTTTTTTTGCGGATGTCGAAAAGCGTACCATGAAGTATAGCAAATCAGGCAAAAAATAGACTGCATCTGAACATAATTTTAGCAAAGGAGTAATGAATGTTCTATCTCACTATGGAGTTTGCAGATGAACAAAATGTAAATACTTGAGATGATCGAATGTGATAGTTTGGCTGCATTAGAGTGAGTACAATGCAAAGTGTGTATAACGTTTCATGGATTTAGCTAAGATATGGGGCCCACATGATCAGACAGAACAGTGAAAAGAGAGAGATATGGAAGAGTTGATATGTCTAATTTATACTGACTAAACCATGGCAGAATTGTTCAGCCAAATTGTAAATTGTCCACATAGTTTCTGATCCTTGCAAGTTAAAATGTCCCAAGGTCTGTGGGACAGCACGTCTGTTTCCCTGACCCTCTGTGATTGACCAAGCACAGCCTGACTCATTGGCACCTTCAGTTAGCAGGCCCTTCTGCTAGTTGTGGTGGAAGTCACAGTGTGGTTCCATTTTGGCAGACATCTGAAAAAATGCATTGAGGAATGCAGGCACAAACTACCTGTATTGTGTGACCTCTTTTAGTCAGTGTGATATGAATGATGAGGTAATGGTGGGTGTCATGGAGAAGGACAGGCTCCTTCACCATCTTACACATTTCTAGATTACAGAGCAATAGGGTACTGAAGGGGAAACATGGTACACTTTGAGAGTGCAGAAAAATAAATTAGTGGTTCTGCTGGATGGTAGAATGTGGTTCTAGTACTTGTAGAGTGGCTCTGATGGTTGGTTGAGACACATCTATTGAGGTGGGACATCCAGTTTGTGCTCATGGTACTAGTACACGATGAGTAGTACCACTAGTTGGAAGAGCAAAATAAGATGTTTTGTACATGGTAGTAGAGATATGAGAGTGCCTTGGCTGGATGGTAGAGTCAAAATAATTTAGACATAACCTGCGGTTTTCTAACATGGTACTAGGACTTGGAGAGTGGCTAGACTACAAAGAGCCAAATAAAGTGAGGATCAACCACCAGTGTTTGAGAGTGGTACTCAGAGAGTGGCTCTGCTGGTTAGTGGAGCCAACTACATTTACGGTGATGGGAAAAGTAAAGATTTACATTTGCAGTGCACTCAATCACTATTGTCTGATTTTAAATATTCACAAGCTTTCCTCTTGCCACAACATCCAAATGATGACAGCTGGCTGGCACAGAAAACTGGCTTGTTATAGGCATTAGAATCCGCACCAAAATTTAACATGCCCACTGCAGACCCCATATTTGATGCCTATGTTCTAAACACATGCCAATTGGGTAGTGATGATGATCTACTGCAATTTGCTTGGCAAATGGTTATTTTGACTGTCTGTAATTTTGAGTTAGCTGTGGAGAGCCTAAAATGCCCTATGGCTAGAGTGCAGTGTTAATGGGTTCCTGGTGATGCTGGGTCTATTGTTTTAGACCACAGGAGATGCCTAAATGACAGACAAGTGAGAAGGGAGTTTACTTTGATAAAAATCGATGAGCATCTTATCACAAAAATTAAGGCAAGAGAACACACCTATCCCATCACTTGGAAGCTCACAAAGCAGATTCCTCAGATAGTTACGATTTGGAGGCCGATTCATGGAATAATTAGCACGGCGCAAGTGGCTAAAAACGTGCGAATCGCAGTGGAATTGCGAAAATCGCAGTGCAAGTGCGAAAATCGCACGAAAAGCAGCGCACATCGATTCATGGAAGGCCGTGCGCGAGAAAACCATCGGATGTGCGATAAAAAAGTGCGCGGGGCATGTTGGCGCACAGGCCATCTAACTGCGTGCGCCAGGTCACAGCGAAAATCGCACAGGCCACAGCGAAAATCGCACATAGCGCGGCGCACGCAACAAAAGTAGGCGGAACACGGGGCGTAACACTCGGAATGGGGAACAACTTGCCAAAATGTGGGCGTCACGGTGGAAGTACAGGGCACAAGTGCGCGGAACGCCCACACGCTCGCCTACAACACGTATTCATGGAATAGAATAGGGCAAAAAAGCGCACGCTCAAACCAGCGCACAGGCACAAACACGACCGCCACAAGAAAGCAGGCGGTAGCGTCTCTGTGCCTGTAAGAAATGTGCGCCAAAAGGTGCGCCAACAAATAGCACCTATATACTGCCATGATGAATGTCCCATACTGTGGCCCTCCAGGACAAATGACGTGCAAAGGGGTACCCACAAACACGGACACCCGCTGACAAAAAATATATGTGCGTGTATACCGGGGTGCGCGGGAAGTCTCACACGCGATTTGTCCGTGTACGTGGATTTCAGGGGTGCGCGGGAAGTTCCACACGCGATTTGGCCGGGTACGTGAATTCCAGGGGTTTGCGGGAAGTTCCACACGCGATTTGTCAGGGTACGCGGATTACAGGGGTGCGCGGGAAGTTCCACACGCGATTTGTCAGGGTACGTGAATTCCAGGGGTTTGCGGGAAGTTCCACACGCGATTTGTCAGGGTACACGGATTACAGGGGTGCGCGGGAAGTTCCACACGCCATTTGGACGTGTACGTGGATTACAGGGGTGCGCGGGATGTTCCACACGCGAATTGGCCGTGTACGTGGATTTCAGGGGTGCGCGGGAAGTTCCACACGCGATTTGGCTGGGCACGTGTATGACAGGGGTACGCGGGAAAATCTACACGCGATTTGGCAGTGTGCTCCCAGGTATTCCCTGTACACCCTCCACGGCCCCTGCAGGCAGCACACACCACAGGGGACTACCCTGCACACCTGCTCATGTCACCCAGCACCCCCACCCCCCAGCCACCAGGGGCAGCCTCCACCAGGCCCCCACTCATGTCTCCCACCCACCCCCACCCCCCAGCCACCATGGGCACCCTCCACCAGGCCCCCACTCATGTCTCCCACCACCCGCACCCCCCAGCAGTGCAGGGGCACCCTCCACCAGGCCCCCACTCATGTCTCCCACCCCCCCCACCCCCCGGCAGTGCAGGGGCAGCACCACCAGGCCCCCACTCATGTCCCTCACCCCCCCCCACCCCCCAGCATCCAGGGGCAGCCCCCACCAGGCTCCCACCCATGTCTCCCACCACCCCCACCCCCCAGCAACCATGGGCAGCCCCCACCAGGCCCCCACTCATGTCGACCACCACCCCCACCCCCCAGCCACCATGGGCAGCCCCCACCAGGCCCCCACTCATGTCTCCCACCACCCCCACCCCCCAGCAGTGCAGGGGCAGCCTCCACCAGGCCCCCACTCATGTCTCCCACCACCCCCACCCCCCAGCAACCATGGGCAGCCCCCACAAGGCTCCCACCCATGTCTCCCACCACCCCCACCACCCAGCAGTGCAGGGGCACCCTCCACCAGGCCCCCACTCATGTCTCCCACCACCCCCACCCCCCAGCAGTGCAGGGGCACCCTCCACCAGGCCCCCACTCATGTCTCCCACACACCCCCACCCCCCAGCCACCATGGGCACCCTCCACCAGGCCCCCACTCATGTCTCCCACCACCCCCACCCCCCAGCAGTGCAGGGGCACCCTCCACCAGGCCCCCACTCATGTCTCCCACCACCCCCACCCCCCAGCAACCATGGGCAGCCCCCACCAGGCTCCCACCCATGTCTCCCACCACCCCCACCCCCCAGCAGTGCAGGGGCACCCTCCACCAGGCCCCCACTCATGTCTCCCACCACCCCCACCCCCCAGCAGTGCAGGGGCACCCTCTACCAGGCCCACACTCATGTCTCCCACCCACCCCCACCCCCCAGCCACCAGGGGCAGCCTCCACCAGGCCCCCACTCATGTCTCCCACCACCCCCACCCCCCAGCCACCAGGGGCAGCCTCCACCAGGCCCCCACTCATGTCCCCTATCACCACCCCCCCCAGCAGTGCAGGGGCACCCTCCACCAGGCCCCCACTCATGTCTCCCACCACCCCCACCCCCCAGCAGTGCAGGGGCACCCTCCACCAGGCCCCCACTCATGTCTCCCACCCACCCCCACCCCCCAGCCACCATGGGCACCCTCCACCAGGCCCCCACTCATGTCTCCCACCACCCCCACCCCCCAGAAGTGCAGGGGCAGCCTCCACCAGGCCCCCACTCATGTCTCACACCACCCCCACCCCCCAGACACCAGGGGCAGCCTCCACCAGGCCCCCACTCATGTCTCCCACCACCCCACCCCCCAGCCACCAGGGGCAGCCTCCACCAGGCCCCCACTCATGTCTCCCACCACCCCCAACCCCCAGCCACCAGGGGCAGCCTCCACCAGGCCCCCACTCATGTCTCCCACCACCCCCACCCCCCAGACACCAGGGGCAGCCTCCACCAGGCCCACACTCATGTCTCCCACCACCCCCACCCCCCAGCAGTGCAGGGGCACCCTCCACCAGGCCCCCACCCATGTCCCCTATCACCACCACCCCCCAGCCACCAGGGGCAGCCTCCACCAGGCCCCCACTCATGTCTACCACCACCCCCACCCCCCAGCCACCAGGGGCAGCCTCCACCAGGCCCCCACTCATGTCGACCACCCACCCTCACCCCCCAGCCACCATGGGCACCCTCCACCAGGCCCCCACTCATGTCTCCCACCACCCCCACCCCCCAGCAGTGCAGGGGCACCCTCCACCAGGCCCCCACTCATGTCTCCCACCACCGCCACCCCCCAGCAGTGCAGGGGCAGCCTCCACCAGGCCCCCACTCATATCTCCCACCACCCCCACCCCCCAGCAGTGCAGGGGCAGCCTCCACCAGGCCCCCACTCATGTCTCCCACCACCCCCACCCCCCAGCCACCAGGGGCAGCCTCCACCAGGCCCCAACTCATGTCTCCCACCACCCCCACCCCCCAGCAACCATGGGCAGCCCCCACCAGGCTCCCACCCATGTCTCCCACCACCCCCACCCCCCAGCATTGCAGGGGCACCCTCCACCAGGCCCCCACTCATGTCTCCCACCACCCCCACCCCCCAGCAGTGCAGGGGCACCCTCCACCAGGCCCCCACTCATGTCTCCCACCCACCCCCACCCCCCAGCCACCATGGGCACCCTCCACCAGGCCCCCACTCATGTTTCCCACCACCCCCACCCCCCAGCAGTGCAGGGGCAGCCTCCACCAGGCCCCCACCCATGTCCCCTATCACCACCACCCCCCAGCAGTGCAGGGGCACCCTCCACCAGGCCCCCACTCATGTCTCCCACCACCCCCACCCCCCAGCATCCAGGGGCAGCCCCCACCAGGCTCCCACCCATGTCTCCCACCACCCCCACCCCCCAGCAACCATGGGCAGCCCCCACCAGGCCCCCACTCATGTCTCCCACCACCCCCACCCCCACCCCCCAGCAACCATGGGCAGCCCCCACCAGGCTCCCACCCATGTCTCCCACCACCCCCACCCCCCAGCAGTGCAGGGGCACCCTCCACCAGGCCCCCACTCATGTCTCCCACCACCCCCACCCCCCAGCCACCAGGGGCAGCCTCCACCAGGCCCCCACTCATGTCCCCTATCACCACCCCCCCCCAGCAGTGCAGGGGCACCCTCCACCAGGCCCCCACTCATGTCTCCCACCACCCCCACCCCCCAGCCACCAGGGGCAGCCTCCACCAGGCCCCCACTCATGTCTCCCACCACCCCCACCCCCCAGCAGTGCAGGGGCACCCTCCACCAGGCCCCCACTCATGTCTCCCACCACCCCCACCCCCCAGCAATGCAGGGGCACCCTCCACCAGGCCCCCACTCATGTCTCCCACCACCCCCACCCCCACCCCCAGCAGTGCAGGGGCACCCTCCACCATGCCCCCACTCATGTCTCCCACCACCCCCATCCCCCAGCCACCAGGGGCAGCCTCCACCAGGCCCCCACTCATGTCTCCCCCCACCCCCAGCCCCCAGCAACCATGGGCAGCCCCCACCAGGCTCCCACCCATGTCTCCCACCACCCCCACCCCCCAGCAGTGCAGGGGCACCCTCCACCAGGCCCCCACTCATGTCTCCCACCACCCCCACCCCCCAGCACTGTGGAGCACCTGCCAGCAGGCCCCCACCCATGTCCAACTCATGTTCCCCACCACCTCCACCCCCCAGCACTGTGGGGCACCTGCCAGCAGGCCCCCACCCATGTCCAACTCATGTTCCCCACCACCCCCACCCCCCAGCACTGTGGGGCACCTGCCAGCAGGCCCCCACCCATGTCCAACTCATGTTCCCCACCAGCCCCACCCCCCAACACTGTGGGGCATCTGCCAGCAGGCCCCCACCCATGTCCAACTCATGTTCCCCACCACCCCCACCCCCCAGCACTGTGGGGCACCTGCCAGCAGGCCCCCACCCATGTCCAACTCATGTACCCCTGCACCCCACCCCCCAGCATTGTGGGGCACCCTCCACCAGGCCCCCACTCATGTCTCCCACCACCCCCACCGCCCAGCCACCATGGGCAGCCTCCACCAGGTCCTCACAATCCCCAATCATGTGCGTTATGGTCAGCCTCCACAGCCAAAAAGCCCGACCAAGTAACCCATTCACCCACATGGAAATAGAAATTGCATGTTACACCCCCAGTGTTCATAAAGCAAATGAACCCATGTCAGTCACACACAATGGTTGCAATTGAATGGGAAAACACCCAACATGAAATGCATGAAACCAATGAGATGATACCACACAGTGAAGTATGGCATTTGGTCCAATAGAATCGCGTATGCGTGCTGACGCGCTTACGCGCCAAGGGCCTTTCCTCGAATTTCATGCTGACGTGCAGACTTTTCACGTGCGAAATCACTCCGTATCAAGCTGGCCACGCGTATGCACACGGAAGACCACGCTCCTGCCCAGAAGGCCGAACTACTGCCCCCCAGAGCCCCGAGCACGCTCACACCTGCCATCTGCTGCTGCCTGACTGCCTGCTGCCCACGTGCACTGCCATTTGCTGCCTGCACATCAGCCAGGGGTGCTGTTGCTGTGACCACCCCTGCTGGAACCGAAGACTCCCGACTGGTATTCCATCGCTCCACAGCCCAGCCCCAGGACCCAGTTGCCCACCCACTCCTGCCTCTGGGGTTGTCATGTCGGGGCAAACACCATCTGTGACCACTGACAACCCCCGGCCAGAGAGGCAGAGGGGCACCAGCTTCAGTGCCACCGAAGTTGGTGTCCTGGTGGAGCAAGTCCTGGGGCAGTATGATGCCCTCTTCGGAAGTTCCCGCGCCGACAAGGAAGGACGGACTCGGATCTGGACTGACATCGTGACTGCCATCAACGGGGAGGGGGTGGCAGTCCGGGACTTCCAACATGTCAGGAAGCGCTGGGAGGACTTCAGGTCCAGGACCCTGAACAAGGCCCGACGTCTCTTGAAGGCAGCGGATGCCAAGGGGCGCCGGGGCCACTTGTCGGAAGAACAGATGAGGGTCCTGGAACGCATATCCCCAGCGCTCCACGTCCAGGTCCTGGAGAAGCAGACCCGTCTGGAGTCGAGCGGTGAGTGTACATGCATCCTGATTGTGAGCAGTGCGTGTGGTGATTATTCGGTAGTGTGCAGGTTGCACATCTGTTTGTATGGGGTCGAGTATGGGTGGGGGTGTCCAGGGCCGTGGGGCTGACACATGCAAGGACTGTAATGTGTGAGACATGGATGGTGCTTGTGTGTGTAGGCTTACATGCCAAATGCAGTTGTGCGTGCACACATGTTTGGATGAATGTGTATTTAAGTAGACATGTCCGTTATGTCACGCATGTATGTTGTTTTCGGCTGCATGTATGAGCACGGTGTACATGTGCATGTGTGTGTATTTGACAAGGGTGCAACAGTGATGCACCATGGATGCATGTGACTGCGGTATGTGTAAGCCTGATTGGCAGATGTGACATGGATGCCCGTCTGAACAGTGCGACACTTGGCAGAGGTGTACACATGCATGCAAGTGTGGTGGTGTGTGTACATGTGTGGTGCACTTCCTGTGTTGCATGTGATGTCTGGGTCACCTTTGGCTGCTCATGCTGTTGTATGTGTATGGATGGTGGTGGCAGTTGCGATATGGCTGTGGTATGGCTCATGTGTGCGAGTTGCAATGACATGTGTGTTGGGGATTGTGATGACATGTCTGAGGTTTGCCAATGCCACTCATGTGCAACTGTCATGTGTGTATGTGTCCATTGTACAGTGCCCTGATGCCTGTGTTTTGTTTCTCCCTGTCTGCAGCGTCAACTGATGAAGAGGGCGGAGAAGGTGCTGTGGAGCACAGCGGCGGGGATCCGACCGCCAGCCGGAGACGCAAGGCCCGGCTCCCCTCCCGTGTTGTCATCTCGTCGGGGAGTGAGGAGTCCGGTGCCGCGTCCCAGGCCGCAGCTGCCGGGGGGAGGTCCAAGAGGCGGAGGTTGGAGTTGGACTCCTCGGCAGCAGAAGGGGCAGCTGGGACCCCACAGGGCCCAACAGGGGAAGATGGCACGGAGTCATCCAGGTTGGTGGGGGGTTTGGTGGAGGAGGAGGCCGTGCAAGCACCAGAGACGGGGTCTGGAGGTGGGGATCCCACTGGTGCTAGTGGTGCAGTGCAGGACCAGGGACAGGAGGCAGCACAGGCCGCCGCGGAGGTGCCTGTGTGCAATCCTGTCCCCGATCCTGTCCCTGCATCATCTTGCACCTGCAGGGATGCCTACGTCCAGACCCGTTTTCAGGCAGGGGATGAGCTGACGTCAACTGGCCTTCCTCTGCCTGCGGACGTGGCCATCCAGGTCCGGGTTGAGCCTGTCCTGGCTGGTGTGGCGTTGCGTCAACGGGCCATGCGAGGTGACCTGCAGTCTTTTCATGGAGAGACTGCACGTCATCTCGAATGGCTCGTTGACCACGTCAGCCTGCTGGGACAGGTCACCCAGGCCGGATTCCTCCGTCTGATGGGGCTTGCTCCGACCCCCTCCTCAACTGGACCCCCTACGCGCCAGTCGTCCTCTGTGCCATCTTCCCACCCATCAGTCACCTGGGTGCCCTGTGGAGCTGCCTCTGACGGTGCGGCCAGGCTGGTGGAGGAGGCATCCCTGCCACAGTCGGGAGTCGGAGGTCCAGCAGGGGTGGCCACATCAACAACTGCACCCCAGCTGGCGGAGGATGTGCAGGCAGCAGGAGGCAGTGCACGGGCAGAGGCAGAGCAGCAGCAGCAACATGGTGGGAGACATGAAGGCTCGGGGCCTTCGACATCGGAGGGGCAGGCATCGGCCGGAGGGCAGGAGGACCCAGGACAGAGAGTGTCTTCCGTGTGGCAGCGGTTGGGCCACGCCATAGGTGTGAAGCTGCGGCGGGCGGAAGAGGCGTGGCTCACAATGGTCAGGGCGGAGAACTCCATGCGGAGGGCCCTGAGGCGGGCCGAGTGCCTCGAGGCAATCCGCAGGGGGTTGGAGGAGGACACGGCGTCGTCCCTGCGGACCCTCGGGGCCATGGAACAGGACCGCCTCCGGGACATCGAACAGGAGTTCGATGATGCCCTGGCCCGGAACACCACGGAGTGAGCCGCTGGACTTGCCCGCCGCCTTTGTATATAGTTCTTTAGTTTTAGGTTTCCTTTGTTTCTTATTATGATTTGGAGTCGACGGACACTGCTCCACTTTTTGTATATAGTTGCATTTTAGTTAGGGTTTTTTGTAGGTTTCCTTTGTTCAGTTGGGCTCATTTGGATTTGTAGTTTTTATTTTTTTAGACGGACATGCAGCTTCTCTTTTTTTCTTTGCCATTGTAGTTTGTTTCATTTCATTTCCATTCTTTTTTTTAAATACAATTTTGTTTTCATACTTCACTGTGTGGTATCATCTCATTG
The DNA here is from genome assembly GCF_040938575.1 of Ambystoma mexicanum. Classification (NCBI taxonomy): domain Eukaryota; kingdom Metazoa; phylum Chordata; class Amphibia; order Caudata; family Ambystomatidae; genus Ambystoma; species Ambystoma mexicanum. Next base: position 1,051,980,789 of record NC_090937.1, on the reverse strand, counting down.
GTTTCATGCATTTCATGTTGGGTGTTTTCCCATTCAATTGCAACCATTGTGTGTGACGGACATGGGTTCATTTGCTTTATGAACATTGGGGGTGTAACATGCAATTTCTATTTCCATGTGGGTGAATGGGTTACTTGGTAGGGCTTTTTGGCTGTGGAGGCTGACCATAACGCACATGATTGGGGATTGTGAGGACCTGGTGGAGGCTGCCCATGGTGGCTGGGGGGTGGGGGTGGTGGGAGACATGAGTGGGGGCCTGGTGGAGGGTGCCCCACAATGCTGGGGGGTGGGGGTGCAGGGGTACATGAGTTGGACCTGGCTGGGGGCCTGCTGGCAGGTGCCCCACAGTGCTGGGGGGTGGGGGTGGTGGGGAACATGAGTTGGACATGGGTGGGGGCCTGCTGGCAGGTGCCCCACAGTGCTGGGGGTGGTGGGGAACATGAGTTGGACATGGGTGGGGGCCTGCTGGCAGGTGCCCCACAGTGCTGGGGGGTGGGGGTGGTGGGGAACATGAGTGGGGGCCTGGTGGAGGCTGCCCCTGGTGGCTGGGGGGTGGGGGTGGTGGGAGACATGAGTGGGGGCCTGGTGGAGGATGCCCCTGCACTGCTGGGGGGTGGGGGTGGTGGGAGACATGAGTGGGGGCCTGGTGGAGGCTGCCCATGCACTGCTGGGGGGTGGGGGTGGTAGGAGACATGAGTGGGGGCCTGGTGGAGGCTGCCCCTGAACTGCTGGGGGGTGGGGGTGGTGGGAGACATGAGTGGGGGCCTGGTGGAGGGTGCCCCTGCACTGCTGGGGGGTGGGGGTGGTGGGAGACATGAGTGGGGGCCTGGTGGAGGGTGCCCATGGTGGCTGGGGGGTGGGGGTGGCTGGGAGACATGAGTGGGGGCCTGGTGGAGGGTGCCCCTGCACTGCTGGGGGTGGGGGTGGTGGGAGACATGAGTGGGGGCCTGGTGGAGGGTGCCCCTGCACTGCTGGGGGGGTGGTGATAGGGGACATGAGTGGGGGCCTGGTGGAGGCTGCCCCTGGTGGCTGGGGGGTGGGGGTGGTGGGAGAAATGAGTGGGAGCCTGGTGGAGGCTGCCCCTGGTGGCTGGGGGGTGGGGGTGGTGGGAGACATGAGTGGGGGCCTGGTGGAGGCTGCCCCTGGTGGCTGGGGGGTGGGGGTGGTGGGAGACATGAGTGAGGGCCTGGTGGAGGCTGCCCCTGCACTGCTGGGGGGTGGGGGTGTTGGGAGACATGAGTGGGGGCCTGGTGGAGGGTGCCCATGGTGGCTGGGGGGTGGGGGTGGGTGGGAGACATGAGTGGGGGCCTGGTGGAGGCTGCCCCTGCACTGCTGGGGGGTGGGGGTGGTGGGAGACATAAGTGGGGGCCTGGTGGAGGGTGCCCCTGCACTGCTGGGGGGGTGGTGATAGAAGAGATGAGTGGGGGTCTGGTGGAGGCTGCCCCTGGTGGCTGGGGGGTGGGGGTGGTGGGAGACATGAGTGGGGGCCTGGTGGAGGCTGCCCCTGCACTGCTGGGGGGTGGGGGTGGTGGGAGACATGAGTGAGGGCCTGGTGGAGCCTGCCCATGCACTGCTGGGGGGTGGGGGTGGTGGGAGACATGAGTGGGGGCCTGGTGGAGGCTGCCCCTGCACTGCTGGGGGGTGGGGGTGGTGGGAGACATGAGTGGGGGCCTGGTGGAGGGTGCCCCTGCACTGCTGGGGGGTTGGGGTGGTGGGAGACATGAGTGGGGGCCTGGTGGAGGGTGCCCATGGTGGCTGGGGGGTGGGGGTGGGTGGGAGACATGAGTGGGGGCCTGGTGGAGGGTGCCCCTGCACTGCTGGGGGGTGGGGGTGGTGGGAGACATGAGTTGGGGCCTGGTGGAGGCTGCCCATGCACTGCTGGGGGGTGGGGGTGGTGGGAGACATGAGTGGGGGCCTGGTGGAGGGTTCCCCTGCACTGCTGGGGGGTGGGGGTGGTGGGAGACATGGGTGGGAGCCTGGTGGGGGCTGCCCATGGTTGCTGGGGGTGGGGGTGGGGGGAGACATGAGTGGGGGCCTGGTGTAGGCTGCCCCTGGTGGCTGGGGGATGGGGGTGGTGGGAGACATGAGTGGGGGCCTGGTGGAGGGTGCCCCTGCACTGCTGGGGGGTGGGGGTGGTGGGAGACATGGGTGGGAGCCTGGTGGGGGCTGCCCATGGTTGCTGGGGGGTGGGGGTCCAGGGGGACATGAGTGGGGGCCTGGTGGAGGCTGCCCCTGGTGGCTGGGTGGTGGGGGTGGTGGGAGACATGAGTGGGGGCCTGGTGGAGGGTGCCCCTGCACTGCTGGGGGGTGGGGGTGGTGGGAGACATGCATTGTTGATCAGTAGTGCAAGGTGACATGTGGGTTGGCTTGGGGGGCATGCCCATGGTGGATGGGCTGCCTGCGGGACATGAGCAGGGGTGCAGGGTAGTCCCCCGTGGTGTGGGCTGCCTGCAGGGGCCGTGGAGGTTGTGGAGCGTTCACCTGGGAGGACCCACACGGCCAATTCACGTGTAGTACTCCCCAGAACCCCTGAAATACACATACCCTGCTGAAATCGCGTGTGCAACTTCCCGCACACCCCTGAAATACACGTACCCTGCTGAATTCGCATGTGGAACTTCCCGCGCACCCCTGGAATACACGTACCCTGCTGAAATCGCGTGTGGAACTTCCCGCGCACCCCTGCAATACACGTACCCTGCTGAAATCGCGTGTGGAACTTCCCGCGCACCCCTGAAATACACGTACCCTGCTTGCACGGGGCCAATCGCGTGTGGAACTTCCCGCGCACCCCAGAAATACACGTACCCTGCTTGCACGGGGCCTATCGCGTGTGGAACTTCCCGCGCACCCCTGAAATACACGTACCCTGCTCGCACTGGGACAATCGCGTGTGGAACTTCCCGCGCACCCCTGAAATACACGTACCCTGATGAAATCGCGTGTGGAACTTCCCGCGCACCCATGGAATACACGTACCCTGCTCGCACTGGCCCATTCGCGTGTGGAACTTCCCGCGCACCCCTGAAATACACGTACCCTGCTGAAATCGCGTGTGGAACTTCCCGCGCACCCCTGAAATACACGTACCCTGCTTGCATGGGGCCAATCGCGTGTGGAACTTCCCGCGCACCCCTGAAATACACGTTCCCCGCTTGGCGTTTGCTGTTTGCCAGCCCGGTGAACTGGTCCAGGGTTACCGCAGCCCTTTGCGATGATTTAGCGATTTTGATGTTTTTCCTTGCGCGAGGGCGTTCTTGGGGGCGTTACTGGTGCTGCTGCAGGGTCGCTGCGATTCTCTGCGCCACGGCTGGTTTGGGAGCCTAAAATCCATGAATACGCTGTGCGCGGAAATCGGTTTTAGCGCACGTGCCTGGCGCAGTCAATCGCACGCTGACACTCTGCGCCAGCCGCTTGCGACACTTTTCTGCGAAATTCTATGAATTACCCTGTTGGTAAATCAAGTGTTCTGTAATTTAATTTGAGGTTTGGGCAATGATCCAGGCAATTTGATGCCAAAACGGTATAAATAGGACATTTAGAGTTTGAATTCATTATCAGTCTTGTAGGCAAAGGCAAATGTTTCCTAGAGCAGGTGAGGGAAAGGTAGTCCATTAAAATATGATTTATTTGAGAGGGACGAACAATCTTAGCATTGGTTTTAATCAAGGGAGGATTTGAACATTAAAATAGGATTTAATTGATAGAAATATCAATATTTTAAATACTCTTCACTTGTGGGAGAGGCAGACAACTGCAATAGAATAGACCGCATTTCTGTGACTGGGGAGGAGAGGATTTCACCTGACAATCCAGACAGGGGGTGAAGGCTGTCTGATGGCCGTTTGTTGTTTTACAATATCTGTAAAGTCACCATGTGGCAGCTTGAACTATTTTCTGTGAGAGTGTACGTCAGAGGAGATACTGCTAAAGAAATCTTCAATCATTCACTATAATCATGCAATATTGATCTAAGATGGTATACATGTTGTGCATACTTGTATCTTAATTTAATCTATTAACTTCAATTAGGGCTTCCAAGGCTGAAACTTAAGTTGGTGTGTTTTGAAGATGTTTTCAGCTGATTCTACCCAATTAAATCAATATGCAGGAGTGTATCTATGACAACATGAGAATATTATTTAATGATAAACAAAAAGATCATAAGCACCTGGTCTGATTTGGTGGGATATGTCAGATCATATTACATCTGCTTACTACGAAATCAATTATTTTGTGTTGCTTCATGTCATTCTGAAAGAATCTCTTTTTTGTAATTCCTTTTTGTTTAATTGATAGCTTAATTCCTTTATGTTTAATTGCTCGTTTATCACACCTAAGTGTATGCAGTGCATTACATACAAATAGTTTTTTTTTATTAGACACTTGTTCAGTTGGCACATTAAAGAATTTTGATTTTTATGTCTACATTTTGTTCAAGGAACTTCTATTGATTATTTTGGGATTATCATAGTTCCTTAAAGGGAACATATCTGTTTTGGGTTTAATCTCTTTTTTGCTATGTAGAATTTCACAGCCAGTGGATGCTGGAGTTTAGATAATTCACCCCTTGACATTTTTGTCAGGTACTAATGAGTGAGGAGAACATCACAAAAATGCTGAGAAGCAGGCATGAGAATGCATTCAATGGCCGTAATGCCATCATTGTGTTATCATACAAAATACATAATTTGAAGAAAGTGTATTAAGATTGTGTTGACACAGAAGATTGGATTTAGTGGTTGATCTCGGTGTGCCAACATTTTGTGCTGCAGGAGAAAAAATATTAGCAGTGAAAATGTCCAATAAGAGATAACACTAATTGTGAAGAACAATTCTTAGGATTATTTTGAGGAAGTTTGTTTGGAGTTAGTAGTAGTAGTAGTTCGTAATTTATATAGCACCTTTATCCCATTAGGATGGCCTCAACGGCTTGTGTGGGTGAATGCCACTGGGGGACCGAAGTCCAATGTATGCGAAATTGTCAGAAATAATAGAATGCATGTGCACATTAGGCTGAGAAAAAGAGTTGGTGGGGTGGCCGTGCCCCAGAAAACTCCCCATGATGGTCAGGCATGTGGATGGGTGCTGGGAGGTGGTCAGGAGAGTGCATAGATGCAAGAGACACGTTATGTGTTGAGCTACAGCAGATTTCTGTCATAGGACATAGCTGTTTTCTGATGCAGGAGAACTTGTTATCTAACCAGCTAGACCATATTTGTTTCATAGGTCGTAGCTGCATTCTTATGGCAGAGATGTTGTGTTTCATGTATTAGCCTGGAGTATGGAGGCAAATGCATATGAGTGGGTGGCCATACCTGTGGCTTGTGTCCACTGAAGTGGTGTTTGACTACGTACCTCGAGGCTCAGTAAGAGCTTTCCCTTTGATGTTGCTGAGTCATCTGATTCGTCCAGTCATATCTAAGAATTGTACATTACCTTGTTCTATACACTATATTATGGAGGCACAGACTGTGCCAAGCCCTAGGTGTCGTGAGGTGAATGTGAGAAAAGGAAGATCTTCAAGTTGCTGGGAATAACCAGGTTTGAAGGGCCTTTCCTAAGGAGATATAGTCGTCATGGCATTGTATGTTCAGTGGAAGGGAATTCCAGAGGGTGGAAGCTTGGACAGATAAGGTGGATCCACCGATTCCGGTGAGTTGAAAAGGGGGGATCAGAAGGAGGAGTTCAGAGTAAGATGTAAGGTTCTTTATGTGTTGGTAGCATGTATGCTTGTCTCGGAGGAATTCTGCACTAGTCTTGTGAAGGGAGCGGTATGTGATGCATATCGACTGATAGGAAGGCAGCATAGTACTCTAAGTGAATGGGTGATGTGTTCTGTGGGTGAGAGGGCAAGGGGGAGTCTAGTTGCAGAGTTGTGGATACACTGAAGTTTTCAGAGCTGATAGGAAGGAGCAACCAGAGAGAGGGAGTTGGTGTAGTCTAAGTGGGAGAAGATGATAGTTAGGATTGCTGAGACTCTGTGAGGGTAGGAGCAATAAGGGAAGATTCACCTGAGGATGCATACAGTATTGATGTGATGAGAGAGTGTTAGATCAGAGTCCAAGGTGCATACCAAGTTCTTTACAGAGGTGGATGCTGCTGTCAGGGCTGATATGGAGGGTGGATAGGGTTTGTATTGGGGAAAGAGATGTTTTACCACAGATTAGGATTTCAGTCTTTCCAGGGTTGAGGAGGAGCTGGTTAACCATCATTCGGTGGTCAATTTTAGAGAGACAGTGGGCTAGATCAGGGTGCGGGGTGGCTGACGACATGTGAATTTTGAAAATGAGCTGGGTGTCATCAGCGTAGTTGTAGCATGTTAGGTTATGGGAGCGGATGAGTGCAGAGAGGGGGCTAAGGTAGAGATTGAAGAGGAGGGGGACAGAGACGCTCCCTGTGGGACCCCTTTGGGACTGGGTGGCAAGAAGAAAAGGGAGGGAGGAACATGATTTGAGAGCAGTTGGAGAGTAATGAGGTGATCCTTCTTAGAGCGGAATCCCTGATGCCTAGGGAGTGGAACCTATCCATGAGGTTGGCTGGCCAATAGTGTCAGAGGAGTAGTGCAGCACACCCTTCTGAGTTGGCTGTTCTTTTCAAGTCATCCCAAATGGAGATGAGGTAGGATTCTGCTCCTTGGTGGGGTCTGAATCCAGATTGGGCAGGGTCGACATGCAGTTGGATTCTGTCTAGAGGCAGAGCTGTGTGTATGCTGTGCGGTCTAAGAGTTTGGTAATGAAGCAGGTGTTTGAGATAGGGTGGATTTTGGAAGGAAGGAGGGGGCCCAAGGGGGAACTTTTAGAAGTGGCTTGTCATGAGAGGTTTTGAAAGCCTCAGAAAACATCCCTGAAGTAATAGAATGGTTAATTATGGACAGGTTGCAGATAGGTGGAAGATTGAAATCCGTGGTTGTACTGAGTGTGGCAACCTTTTGTGGAGAATTAGAGAAAATACTAGTTGCAAAGAAAATGCCTTAGACTCTTTTGGAGAAAGAATATTACATTCAGTGGCTCTAACCAACTGTGTAACACCATATGCCATGGGAGGAGTGTGTCCCACTGTCCACCTTCTGTGACTCACACACACAACATTTTTTGTCAATAGTAACGGATATAACAATTTTGAGTCACACATGTTTGGAGCACATAAACATGCCAGGAGGTGGGGGAAGCATGTGGTTAGTGTATATTTTGAACTGGGATTAGCATCTGATTTGTGCACCAGGGATTACAGAATTATTTGTGGTAATGGCGGCCTTCAATGCCACATTCAGCAGCATCTATTGAACAAGAGATAGAAGTGCATGTTCAATTCTGTAGAGAGAGAGAGAGAGAGAGAGAGAGATGGGAAGGTCCAGTCCATTGTCACGTAGGCAACATGGGGATGGGTTTGGATTGAATCCTCGAATGAGCTGTGAGATTGGCACACACAATGGAGAAGAGAATGTTGTGCCTGGAGAACCAACACAATGTGTAGAGTAGAAGAGAGAGCCAGGAGAAACAGCTGCCATGCCAGTCTTAAGGAACAGGATATGGAGCATTACTAGTCTCCACAATGACCCGGTAAAATTATTCTGAGATTAATAAGAATTTTGATGAGCTTGATAAAAACTATGAACCCCTATGAGTCCAGGCTTTATCTATTTATTAGGAGGGGAGAAGAAGGCGGAGGAGGACAATGCAACTATAACAGAGATGGGAGGAACAGACAAAGCTATTCCTCTGCCTGTATACAGTGGTTTTCAAACAAAAACTATAAGATGTAAAAGTGCAAATGTTCATTGTGTGAAAGCCATAACATTGGAACCCTCACCAGACATATATTTTGTTCAGTCTGAACTGGAAATACATATTTGTCTTAGTACAATTTGAAAATCCTAAGTATGTCCATGCTTTAACCCGGCCAAGATTAACATTTCTCTATTTCCACTCTGTGAAAAATACTGTGCACTGGAGAAGCCTGGAACCAACCTGGGTACCACAAGTGTGCAGTCTAATATTATCTGACACTATGCACATATGCAAGAACTGAGGTGAACACACAAGACCTAAATTAAGCACTCGTCGAAGCACCCAGTCACCATACAACACCGTGCCCATACTATCACCATAGAAATATTGCTGCAGGACACCAAAGTCCTAGCTCAGATTTCCACAATGATACCCCTTTCCGCAAAGGAAGTGTGGAAGGGGTGTTTAAGCAGGGAGATACACATCACAGGTTCCATAGCTGAATGAGCTTGCTTAATGCTAAACTCGAATGGATGTACATTTGTGGACCTCTTGTCATATGTGTTTGTTTAAAATCCTAATTTACATGTGATATGATATGATAGGTTATTTATCACCTGCTTAATACCCAGCAGTTTCTAAGCGCGGACCAAACCTCTGTTGCTCCATGTCGTATTGCTTCCAAGGTGAGCATGTTGCCACTGAGCTATCCTTCCGAGACCCTGAGCTATCCTCCCGGGATATGTGTTCTAGTGTAAAGCCAATGTTGTTACTTTTCACACATGGCTATACCAATGTTTTATGAAGAGGTAATTTTTGCAGTGTGGCAAACATGAAATAATAGCTGGGGATGCCCTGTGACCTGCCCATCCTCTGCCAGCCAAGAAGTGTCGAGATCTAGATTTAATCCATGACAGCAGCATATGCAAGCTTTTGGGCATCAGGATGTTTTGTGTATGCAAGTATATAAATGTAGAGGTCATAGGGGAGTTGACATTTTTGAGATGGTGTAGGTGGTAGTGGCAAAGTGACTAATTCCATGGCACCTACAGTTGTGCTGTATTGCTTCTGCCAATGGGTAATATCACTGCCGGTCTAATAACTAGTCAAACAATGCATGTGCCATGTTTTGAGCACATTCTTTATCTTGTCTGGCAAGCAGACTGTGACACACAGGTTTGCTGTGGTCCAGAATAACAGCTCTCATTTGTGACAGGCATAAAGTGCAAGACATGTGCTGTACCAATTGCTAGTACATCACTAGTTGGCGCAGCACAACGCAAAGCCAACTATTGGGAACACTACTCAATCAATCAGCTTTATTGAGGGCAAAATAAATGCCATACAAGCACAAACAGTTATAATAAAATATACACATTTAGGGACAAACTAAAATTCATAGGAACATCTTACATTCAATTCAATACTAGTCTATGCAAATCAATGTCAGATTACATTCAGATTAGAAAAAGTGCTTTGAGCATACCGTACAAATGATTAGCAGTGCAAATCGTTGGGAGACCCTGTCAAATTCTAAAACATAGCATATCAGTCTGTTATGCACTAACAGAAGCTGCTGAGTGTCTCCTAAATTCATTTTGTGTGTAGAAGTACCAAGTTACTTTAGTGCATTCACTGTAGATACACTCAGATAGAAGACAATAATGGGGGTCATTACAAGTTTGCCGGTCCAGAAACAACGGTACCGGTAAGCTTGTCGATGCTGTTGTTTCTGGACCTGCAAACTACGAGTTCTGCGAGTGGGTGCCCTTCAGCCCAAAAGGTCTGACCTGGTGGGCGGAACAGCACCTGCTGGCAGACGTCGACGGATGCACCGCCACCCTTCAGGAATGGTGCCGGTGCATCCGTCCTCCCCATTCCCATTGAGTCCAATCGGTCTCAAATGGGAATGGGGAGTAATATATTCTGCCACCCGGCAATGGGGAATTACTATGACCCCTGGGGCTGCAATGCCCCGGTAAATCCCCATTGCCGGGTGGCAGAAAAAAATGACTCTAGCGGCAGCTGTGCTGGTACTTACCGGCACGGCTTCCCCCAGATTCATAATGAGGCCCAATAAGTTTCAAAACACAGCAGACGAGTATGATATTAGATATAGAAAACCTGAGATGCCTCATACTGAAATTGCAGATGTTCTCTGTGTTATAAACCCCATTTCCTAATCAAGTAGGAGATTCATAACAAAGAATCTCAAATACACAAGCAGATAATGCCACATCTCTACTTCACTGGAAACAAATCAGGATCTAGTAAATTCGTTAACACTTTCACTACCACTTCACCAAGCATAGGTCAGGTCTACATAAACTGTTGTGGCATCTCAGGAGTGTGGAGGCATCCTTGTTAGGTGTTCCTCAATTTTAGCCATCCTCCCCCTCCATGCTCTGGAAAAATGATTGCATACCGAGTGAACCACCAGGCTGTTGGATGAGTCATGACAAAGTTTCATGGCCTCATCCACCGTTTGAGTCTATCCAAAAGTAATGGCTTCTCAAAAACATTCCATATATCCTGTACAAATTAACATGAAATGTCTAATACTCTCTGGTATCATACCACAAGCTGAGCAAGCCTCCTCTCCTTCACCACTCCAGTTACTGGTCCAATGTCTTACTGCCAAAATATCAAAGCATAATTTAGTGTACAATGCCCTTGGAAATTTCAGCTGCATGGCATCCAGATATGTTCCATAACCAGGGGTTACCTTGCAGTATGAATAGTCCTTGAGTCTGGGGTTTTGGTTCCCTTTGCTCAAGATTTCCGTTTCTACTTTAGCCCTCAAAGTGTGTTCCAATATTGTCCTAGATTTGGAGTTTATCATGTCCTGTTCAGACCAGAGGACATTAAGCCCAAAAGCAACAAGTTCCTTCCGTATGTGCTGGAACCAGAGAATCAAAGTCCCTCCTGGCTGTGTAATGAGATCATTCACTGCCTCCTGTCTCTGTTGACCAAATCCTTACCCAGTAATGTAGAGGTTTGGATCTGCATAACAAATCCAGCCTCTGGAGATCCAGATCCAGGAAGACTTGTACATTTGAGGCACCTTTTGACAAACCTAACACTTGTCTGATAAAGCGGTTTTCAATTATCGAAAGTGGGCATCAGTTTGCATGCCCCCATAGTTCCACCCTATACAAGACTGCCTGCCTGGCCTGCAGCTTGTAGGCCTCAATCGACACCTTAACTGGTTCACACCTGTTGTCTGAAGCAAATCTGGGGATCACACCACTATACCTTTTCAGGGACAGACTTGATTTGTCTATCTGGGCAGCCCATCAGCAGTCATCTTTTGCCCTCAACCCCAAGTGGTCATACATGTCCACTTGCTCTATAGGTTCACAATCCAACTCCAGTTTGATCCTAGCTTTATGCCTGGCCCGGCTCCTCCTAAGCACCAGTGTCTTTGTCTTACTGATATTGATGGACAACCTATTGGCAATACAGAAGTTTACAAATTCAGCCAATTGCAACTTAAGTCCACCGGAGGGAAGAGACCTGAAAACTGCATTGTCAGCGAACAAGAGAATCAGAATTCTCTCACCCGTTAATGATGGGGCACCCATGGGAGAATACAGTAGCCTCTTGCAAGTGCCATCGATAAATAAGCAGATCAACTTAGGGGGAAAAACACAACCTTGCTGAACTGCCATCCCAATCCCTATGGTCTTGGTTGCACTCCTGTCCAGCTTCCTCCTAACCACTGCCTCATTATTATAGTATATACCCTGAATGGCCCTGAGAAGGGATGGGTGCATATTCATATGCTTTAACACCTCCCACAGCCTGGAACTGGGGACTCTATCAAAGGCTGTTTTTAGGTCGATGAAAACTGTGTACAGAGCATTTTTATCAATATCACATGTTTGCTGCACACTAGTTGGAGCCGTAGACTTTGGGCGATTGTGCTAGAGCTAGACAGGAACCTAGCTTACAGATGGTGAATAGCAAGATGTTCCTCGATCCAGGTCTCCAGATGCCCCAGTATAGCATTGGCAAAAATCTTCCCACTCGCATCCAATAAGAATATCGGCCTATAGTTACAGGGTGGATCCTTACCCAACTTCTTGAATATTGGGCCAATCTATACCTTAGTCCACAAGGTTGGTGCACTACTGGATTCTAGGATCACATTGAACAATTTTGATAAGTATGGTACCAAGATCGTTTTTTCTGTCAAATAAAAATCAACTAGGATTTTGTCCGGGCCTGGAGCTTTACTGGACTTTTGCGTCATTAATGCTATTTTAACATCCTTTTGGATAAGGACCAATGATGTTGCATTGACCTCTGCAAGTCCCGGTTCATTGTCAACGACTGCCTGGACCAAGTCTTGCACATATCTAATCCTTGTAATACAAATTTTGAAAATGATCGTATCATGCTTGCTCCAAGATACAGCCAGCAAGTAATGTATGTTCTCTTGGACTGCCTGCTCATACTAATTTCTAAAACCCATGATCATCTTTGTTTTTTATAGAGGACAAATGTTGCTCCACAGTTCGTCATTATAAGTCTTCTTTTTACTCTTCATTTGTTTTCTGTGGGTCATCCTTGCTTCTTGCAGTGGGACTCACCCTAGCGATGCAACCCCTTTTGCTCTGAGGACTAATATATTCTTTGCCTCTCTACCATCCCTCTCATACCAGGGAATAAGGTCAAGACAAGCCTTCTCCACCAGCTTAGCACTTGTAAGGCTTGTCCTTTTTGTATCAATACAAATTAATACAAAGTGCCAAACAATGTGATGCACGACATATGAGAAAAACAAAAATGCATTATAAATGCCAAGTCAAGGAAACATCTACCAGATATTCAATTCAATGAGTGAGAATGGCTGGGTATATAGCAATTACAGAAGGGAAAAGCAACAAATGCTTCAAACATATTCAATGTTCTTTGGCTAATGTCTTTAACAATATAGGTGCTTCCATACATTTTCTAACTTTATTGGCCTATTCTGACCACATAAGAGTGACTTGTTTGCTAGTTAGCTCATGTGCAGTGAGATCATTTTCATTCTCACATGCTTCCATTGGACAGTACCTTCTGGAACACTTATCATTCAGAATTCCTTTACTATTGGTTGCTCCATGAGGAGTAGATGTGGTGTGAATTGATTACGAAGTATTGATGAATCATTATGTTAGATGTGACAGTGTGACACATACAATGTTTAACTCTGTTCCTATTTACCTCAGCAATTGGTACCATCATACTGTTCTCATCTTCTAAACTGTCTTCCATCAGTTTATTTTGCAAATCATTTTTTTAAAGTACTTTTGTGTCCTTCCTGTTCTCATGATTCTGTCTGTGCTGTCTCTGACCTTATGTGCTGGGGTTTAGCTGCTTGCAGACTTTGTTCTTTCACAATGGCACGCATGTTTATGTGTGTATACGAATATTTAAAAGTGTTTGTGCAATGTATATTGTCATAAACATTGTCTTTATTAACTATTACATTCATGTAGTGTGAATTAGATGTGAGCTACTGTGCTGATCATTGGAACCCAATTAGTTCTATTCAATGGACAATGGTGTTCTGCATGACTTCTTCTCTACCAGGGAGCACTCTGTAATTGCAATGTACCCTACAGGGGGCAGTGTGATGCTGTGTATATTCTGTCTCTACAACCATGCTTCTTCATGTCTTGATGCACAATTCCTTCCAACTTGTGACCTTCATTAAGTTATGTTTGGTTGTTCTGCCTAGAGACTTAAGTTGTTATAACTCTAGAATACTGCTATGGGAACTCGGCAGACCTGATGTATTTTGACCAATTAGTGTACAGTGTCTTGTCCTTAAACTCCGAGATCTGCTATGTTTTCTGTTGCTCTTCAATGACTTCACTACTGCAAACTAAATCCTGAGAAAGCATTCACCCCTCTTGCTTTAACCAATCATTGCACTTCATTAAGCCTTTGGCAGTCTGAATTGTTGCAACTTGGAATGGGTGTGCCTTTCTGAAAGGGTCTGGCTAATATTCTCTAACATGGGTTGATGGGGAGGTTTCATGCTTCGAGAAAAGATAACTAAATATTTTGGCCAACATCAATTGTGTATTCAGATAATGCAGAACAGCAGTGATAATTTATTCATCATTATAAACACTTTGTCTATATTTCTCTGATGTATGTTAGACACTGCTGGGTCTGGTTAAGGGAACATTTTTATGAGCATCTACAAAGTTTGCATTATGGCCTTATTAATACATGGCTACTGGTACCTCGTTGGGCCTAAGCAGGAAACCTGTCATTACATGGGGCTGCTCACTTGTTTGCTACGTGCCTTTTCATAGTGACTTTTGCAGCTTGCAGCTGCCTTTTCATAGTGACTTTTGTAGCTTGTATTTTCGTGCACTTTTAGGGCATTGCATGTACTCTCCCATATTTTCATACTTCCCTTTACTCCCCTTTTTCATCCCTTGTGGGATGAATCTTTCTCTAAACTCTCATAGTCTTCTTCATCTAAGGCCACTCATAGAGACTCCTGGGTATCCATATTTTACCTACCTCTCTCAGGTCTCCTGCATATAGGCAATAATCCCATGGGGTGCATTACAGATAGCTGCTTGGCCATTATAAATTGGCGTCAATGTAGCATTCAAGGTAATTAGTGGGGTCAGAGGGTTGTGTCGAGAGGGCATTGTCTGGGCAACAGCGCATGCTCATTGGGTATCAGGTTGCTTTTCCTACCTGTGGTTGCTCATCTGTCTGACAGCTTTCATCTTTTCAACAAGGAGTGGCACTTGCTGTCATAACGGCAAGAAGATTTATTTTATTGTCATGAGACACACAGCAGGTGATAATTAAATGATACATGTACCAAAGTAATACCAGGAGGATCAGGATCAAAAACCAAATTCAACAAAAGTTTAAAAGCCAATGGGGCATCAATGATGAAAACATGCTCAGCCAGTCGCCATCTTTAGTGACCCATCCTTTCTTTTCAATATCAGCCATCAATTTGGCCATATGCTTGATAGTGAGAGCCAGTGTCCCATTGTCCACATTGTTGGGAGGCCCACAGGTGCAGCTGGAGCTCCTGATTTTCCTGCATACCACGCCCTCCATTGCTGTAATTAGGTTGTACACCATTCAGTTCTGAAGTGCCAAAATCATAAGTGCTTGAAGCTCTTCACATACTGCATTCGGTCCATGCTCAGTTGCATTTGAGAATTCCATCAGGTTCCAATGGATGTGCTGTAGTAATTTAGAATTGGTAGCCACTTGTATCCCAGGCACCAGCAATGAGGTAAAGAACATCTCAGTCTTTGTAAAAAGCTGATGTTGGGAAGGCATCTTTTCTGATGCTTCATCAGCTTCCTTTGAGAAGTATCTGGAGCATTTTTTTCTTTGCACCTTTCTTTGCACCCTAGATGAGTCCAACTAGGTAATTCATAGAATTCAGCGCACAAGTGGCGCACGTGGCTGGCGCAGAGTGTGCGCGTGCGGCAGTCTGCGCCAGCCGCGTGCACCAAAACCCATTTCGGCGCACAGCGTATTCATGGATTTTAACATCCCTAAGCAGCCGTGGCGCAGAGTGGTGCAGCGACCCTGCAGCAGCACCAGTTACGCCCCCAAGCCCGCCCGTTGCGCCATGAACAGCGCACAAATCCAGTACATGGTGTATTTCGGGGGTTCGCGGGAAGTTTCACACGTGATAGGCCCTGTGCGAGTGGGGTACGTGCATAACTGAGGTTCGCGGGAATTTTCACACTCGATAGGCCCTGTGCGAGTGGGGTACGTGTATTACTGGGGTTCGTGGGAAGTTTCACACGAGATTGGACCTGTGCGAGTGGGGTACGTGTATAACTGGGGTTCACGGGAAGTTTCACACGTGATTGGCCCTGTGCGAGTGGGTTACGTGTATAACTGGGGTTCGCGGGAAGTTTCACACACGATTTGGACGAGGTACCTGTATTTTGAGGGTTCGTGGGAAGTTTCACATGCGATAGGCCCTGTGTGAGTGGGGTATGTGCATAACTGGGGTTCGCAGGAATTTTCACACACGATAGGCCCTGTGTGAGTGGGGTACATGTATTACTGGGGTTCGCGGGAAGTTTCACACGCGAGTGGCCTTGTGCGAGTGGGGTACGTGTATAACTGGGGTTTGCGGGAAGTTTCACACGCGATTGGCCATGTGCGAGTCGGGTACATGTATAACTGGGGTTCGTGGGAAGTTTCACATGCGATTGGAGTGGGGTACGTGTATTTCGGGAGTTCACAGGAAGTTTCACACGCGATAGGCCCTGTGCGAGTGGGGTATGTGTATTACTGGGGTTCATGGGAAGTTTCACACGCGATTTTGTTGTCAGAGCGGGGTACGTGTATTTCGGGGGTGCGCGGGGAGTCCTACAAGTGAATTGGCAGTGTGGGTCCTCCCAGGTGTGCCCTCTACCCCCTCCATAGCCCCTGCAGGAAGCCCACACCACAGGGGACTACCCTGCACCCCTGGTCATGTCCCGCAGGCAGCCCATCCACCATGGGCATGTCCCCCAGCCAAGCCACATGTCACCTTGCACTAGTGATCACCAACTCATGTCCCCCAGCACTCCCACCCACCCACCATTGACGGGCACCTGCCAGCAGGACCCCACTCATGTCCCCCAGCACCCCCACCCCCCAGCATTGACGGGCACCTGCCAGCAGGACCCCACTCATGTCCCCCAGCACCCCCACCCCCCAGCAGTGAGGGGCACCTACCAGCAGGCCCCCACTCATGTCCCCCAGCACCCCCACCCCCCAGCAGTCAGGGGCACCTGCCAGCAGGCCCCCACTCATGTCCCTCAGCACCCCCACCCCCCAGCAGTGAGGGGCACCTGCCAGCAGGCCCCCACTCATGTCCCACGCATGTCTCCCAGCACCCCCACCCCCCAGCAGTGAGGGGCACCTGCCAGCAGGCCCCCACTCATGTACCACTCATGTCCCCCAGCACCCCCATCCCCCAGCAGTGAGGGGCACCTGCCAGCAGGCCCCCACTCATGTCCCCCAGCACCCCCACCCCCCAGCAGTGAGGGGCACCTGCCAGCAGGCCCCCAATCATGTCCCCCAGCACCCCCACCCCACAGCAGTGAGGGGCACCTGCCAGCAGGCCCCCACTCATGTCTCCCAGCACTCCCACCCCCCAGCAGTGAGGGCATCTGCCAGCAGGCCCCCACTCATGTCCCACTCATGTCCCCCAGCACCCCTACCCCACATCAGTGAGGGGCACCTGCCAGCAGCCCCCCACTCATGTCCCCCAGCACCCCCACCCCCCAGAAGTGAGGGTCACCTGCCAGCAGGCCCACACTCATGTCCCACTCATGTCCCCCAGCACCCCCACCCCCCAGCAGTGAGGGGCACCTGCCAGCAGGCCCCCGCTCATGTCCCCCAGCACCCCCACCCCCAGCAGTGAGGGGCACCTGCCAGCAGGCCCCCACTCATGTCCCACTCATGTCCCCCAGCACCCCCACCCCCCAGCAGTGAGGGGCACCTGCCAGCAGGCCCCCACTCATGTCCCCCAGCACCCCAACCCCCCAGCAGTGAGGGGCACCTGCCAGCAGGCCACCACTCATGCCCCCCCCTATATGAAGTAAAGATGCACAATCATAGCCCACTTCTACACCGAAATACCACAGCACGCCACTCCATTCTTGAGACGCAATGATTTCCCAATCCACCCCACACTGACATGCCTATCTCAAGACACAAACCAAAAGTCAACTATGTACATCAACACATGTCCGTCACACACACACACTGGTTGTCATTGATTGTGTAAACCCACATTTTCACATGCATTAACCCAATGAGCGAATCCCACACATGAAACTAAAATATGAAAATGTATTATGTACAAAAATAAAGCAATGAATTGAAAGCATAACAAAATAGCAAACATGAAAGGAAAACCATGTGCAAAAGATGAGTAAATGAAAAGTATAACCAATCCAAAGTAATCCTAAAGAAAAATAGTCAAAACTCTCCCTCCACCAACACAAATCCAAAGGAAACGTAAAAAGAAAAATCCATTGATCCATGGTGAAATCAAAGAAAAAGTTCAAAATAATCCATTGTCCAACTATGTACAATCCACTGTCGAAAAGAAAAATCCATTAATCCATTTTCAAAATCAAATAAAAAGTTCAAATAAATCCATTGTCCAACTATGTACAATCCATTGTCAAGGGTCCATGAGCCCAACGAAAGAAATGAATCCTACCTAAGAAACTACCTAATAAAAAAACTATATACAAATGTGTGTGACATAGTCCATTCACCACAAATCAAAGGAAAAGGAAAAGGAAACCTAACTCTAAAAACTATTTACAATGGCAGCGGGCTAGTCCAACGGCTCACTTTTGGATATCCCGGGCCAGGGCATCATCGACCTCCCGCTCAATGTCCTGGAGGCGGTCCTCTTCCATGGCCCCGATGGTTCGCAGGGACGACGACATGTTCACCTCCAACTCCCTGCGAATTGCCTCGAGGCACTCGGCCTGCCTCAGGGCCCTCCGCATGGAGTTCTCCGCCCTGATCATTGTGAGCCGTGCCTCTTCCGCCCGCTGCCGCTCCGCATCTATGGCCTGGCCCAACTGCTGCCACACGGAAGACACTTGAAATCCTGGGTCCTCCTGCCCTATGGCCGATGCCTGCCCCTCCGATGTTGAAGGTCCCGAACCATCATTGCTCCCACCATGTTGCTGCTGCTGTGCCTGTGCCTGCTCCATGGCTCTTGCTGCCTGCACGTCTTCCTCCGGCTGGGGTGCAGCTGTCGTGGTGGCCACCCCTGCTGGACGTCCGACTCCCGACTGTGGCAGGGATGTGTCCTCCACCAGCCTGACCGCTGGGTCAGAGGTAGCTCCACAGGGTACCCAGGTGATACATGGGTGGGAAGATGGCATGGAGGACGACTGGCGCATAGGGGGTTCAGGTGAGGAGGGGGTCACAAGAAAGTCCAGTACATGGAGGAATCCAGCACCAGTGACCCGTCCCAGTAGGTCAACGTGGTCAAAGAGGCATGTGAGACGATGTGCAGTCTCTCCACGAAAAGACTGCAGGTCACCTTGCATGCCCCGTTGATGCAAGGCTATCCCAGCCAGGACAGGCTCAACACGGTCCCGGATAGCCACGTCCGTAGGGAGAGGAAGGCCAGTTGTTGTGCGCTCATCCCCTCCCTAAAAACGGGTCTGGACGTAGGCATCCCTGCTGGTGCGATTGTATTCAGTGACAGGATCAGGGACAGGAATACACACAGGCACCTCTGCGTCTGCCTGTGCTGCCTCCTGTCCCTGCCCCTGCACTGCACCACTAGCACCAGTGGAATCCCCACCTCCAGTCCCCATGTGTGTCCCTTCCGCGTCCTCCTCCTTCACCAAACCCCCCACCAACCTGGAGGACTCCGTGCCATCTTCCTCCGTCGGACCCTGTGGGGTCTCAGCTGTCCCTTCTGCTGCCGAGGAGTCCACCTCTGACCTCCGCCTCTTGGACCTACCCTCAGCAGCTGCGGCCTGGGACGCGGCACCAGACTCCTCACTCCCCGACAAGATGACAATCTGGGACGGGAGCTGGGCCTTGCGTCTCCAGCTGGTGGTGCGATCCCTGCCGCTGTGCTCCACAGCACCCTCTCCGCCCTCTTCATCAGTTGACGCTGCAGACAGGGAGAGATAAAACACAGGCATCAGAGCACTGTACAATGGATTGATACACATATGACAGTTGTACATGAGTGGCAGTGTCATACTTCAGACATGGCATCACACTCCCCAACACACATGTCATTTGTACTCACACACATGAGCAATTCCACAGCAACATTGCACCAGCCAGCACCATCCATACACATACAACAGCATGATCATCCAAAGTTGAGCCTGACGTCACATGAAACACGGGGAGTGTACAACACATGCACACATGCCACCACACTTACATGCATGTGTACATGTCCACCAACTGTCACAGTTATGAGATCGCCATCCATGTCATTCAGCCTTCTACATGTCAGTGTCACATGCAACCAAGTTGCATCACAGTTGCACACTTGTCAAATACACACACATGCACATGTACACAGTGCAGATACATGCAGCAGGAACCACCATCCATATGTGACACCACAACCATGCCAACGTACATACACAGAAATTCAAACATGTGTGCTCCCACACCTGCATTTGCCCAGCATGCTTACCAACACATACACCATCGATGTGTCTCACACCTGAGAGGACTCACATGTGGCAGCCTCACGCCCATGTTCATACACATCCCTATGGCCCTACAAAAACACATGTGCAACAATACTGGCACACCATGACACGAACAGCGTCCAATCAGTATGCATGTACACTTACCGCTCAACTCCAGACGGGTCTGCCTCTCAAGGACCTGGATGTGGAGCATTGGGCATATGCGTTCCAGGACCCTCATTTGGTGGTCGGACAGGTAGCCCCGGCGCCCCTTGGCAACCACTGCTTTGAGAGGCGCCGGCCTTGTTGAGGGTCCTGGACCTGAAGTCCTCCCAGCGCTTCTTGACATGTTGTAAGTCGAGGACTGCCACCCCCTCCGCATTGGTGGCAGTCACGATGTCCATCCAGATCCTGGTCCATCCTTCATAGTCAGCGTGCAAACTTCCAAAGAGGGCATCATACTGCCCAGGACTTGCTCCACCAGGACACCAACTTCCTTGGCACTGAAGCTGGTGCCTCTCTGGCAGGGGGTTGCCAGTGGTGCCAGATGGTGTTGTGCCCGACATGGCAACCCCAGAGGCAGGAGTGGGTGGGCAACTGGGTCATGGGGCTGGGCTGTGGAGCAATGGTATCCCAGTCGGGATTCTTCGGTTCCAGCAGGGGTGGTCACAGCAACTGCACCCCTGGCTGACGTTCAGGCAGCAAATAGCAGGGCACGTGGGCAGCAGGCAGTCAGGCAGCAGCAGATGGCAGTTGGGAGCATTCTCAGGGCTCTGGGGGGCAGTAAGTCAGCCTTCTGGGCAGGAGCGTGGTCTTCCGTGGCCAGCTTGATACGGAGTGATTTGGTACGTGAACAAATTGCACGTCAGCGTGTAATTTGAGGAAAGGCCCTTAGCACGTCCGCGTGTGAATGCGTGTAATCCGAGGAAAGGGCCTACGCGCGTAAGTGACGTGACGTGACGCACGCGGGCGTTTCCCTCAGCACGGGTTAAAGGTGAGCGGGGCCAGCAGTTGGCTGTACGTGCCTTTCGTGGAGACTGACGTGTGTTGCTGCTTCGTGTTGTTTCGCGCGCTATCACAACTTCACAGCTATCAAGGACGTATCTCTTCTTTTGGCAGGGGTATTGGCAATGTGTGTTTTTCTGCATCGCGCTAGTCAGACGGTGAGTCGCGCACGCTATTTTTCCCACTGCGGGTGCCCCTGTGTATCGCACCCATTTACGAGGTCATAGTAGCCTGCGTGTCCCACACGTACGTGTTTTTTGTGTTACTGGGTGCCACCGCGTACTGTGGGAGGTTGATTCCACGCACGTAGGCTGCAGGGTTGCGTGCACGGTTTTACTGCAGTTTTGGGGTGCCTGACCATTGCGTGACCCGTCACTACATCACCAGGGTCACATACAGCCTTGCAGGTACAGGGGGGCTGTTAACATCTTGCATCCCACCCCCTTCACCCCAATTGCCCAGGTCAATTGTGGTGTACACCTCCCATTGGCACTACTCCATCTGTGCCGGCACTACTACATCTGTTCCATGGTTGGGAGGCCACCAAAGGAGAGGGGCGCCTCAGCTGGGCATCCTCCTCGTGGCGGGCGTGGTCAGGGACATGGCCGGGGTGACCAGGGAGTAGGGGGACTCCAGGTTGTCCAGGGTGGCTGCAGAGGGGGAAGAGGCAGGGGTGCACCACTTGAGCACGATGCTGTGCCATGTGTCGGTGCAGTCATGCCAACATCTTAATACATTAAAGTTATATTTAACTGTCTAGAACCGCCAATCATACTTTAGGTGGATTCATCGAACCAGGTATTCTATATAGAGAGGTGGTACCCGGTAAAGTAGGGACTCCCCCTGAGTTTAGTATTAAAACACAATTTTTTCATGAGAATGGGTCTTTTTTACTCTGTTCCAGCAACCTGTTAATGAAGTTAGGTGTTTGTATCAGAGTTCCCCCCCCTTTTTTCTTTTTTCTTTTAAAAAAATGTTTCCCTAAGTGTTTTGGGTTCACTGTGCACTTTATTATGTGTATGGATGGTTACCAGATTCTTAATGTGGTTTTAAGCTTCTAGTGATAGTCACTGTTTTTTAACAAACACAGTTTAACATGTCAATTTAATAAAATATTATACTGATTTATATTACTCTATGGTGTTTATAGTTTACTGTTTGCAATTTTCTCCCTTTGGTGAATTCCAATGCCTAGTGGAGGTCCCACATGGATGCTGCGAGATTCTTTATGTTTTGAAACGATCGTAGGCCGAGTCAAGGGGGACGAATCTCACAGCATTATTCAGTAGCCCTTTTGTCTTCCTTTTGTTTAATGGGTGCAGTCATGCCACCACCCCCTCTGGTTCCGGGAGATGCAGCTTCTGCATCTGGCACTGGTGCCCGTGTGACCTGGCAGTCCATTTCATCGACTGCCACGGGCCCAAGGGTAGTGGTAGCTGCAGGTGCAGCTGTGGACACCACCACCCAGGCTCAGGGTCTGCCAGCGCAGGCTGCGTTGGCACTTGAAGAGCCCTTGGAAGATTTCCAACGGCCAGGAGGGAAACCGCAGGGCCACGCAGGATTGCCCTGACCAAGACATGTGTCCCTGGGGCAGTTATGTCATCTGCTGCCCCGAACAGCCGGGTGTTGGCAAGTGCAGGGTCAAATGCCCCCAACAACAGCCTGGTTGTGAGTCTGCCAACCAGGACAGTTGCAGTCAATGACCCTGCCACAGTGGATGTTGCTGCGCAGGGTCCATTAGAGGGTACCCAGCTGCCACTGACACAAGTCAGGCCTTTGGTCGTCCCTCCACCTGCCACTCCCTTGGCTCAATCCACCAAACTTACTGGCCATACTGATCAGGGCGGCATTAGCCAGCCAGGGTCTGCGCCACAATCCAAGAGGAGGAAGGTTTCACCTGCAGCACAGGCTGGGACCCCACACACAGCCATGACCTCCTGCACGTCGAGGAAGAAGCCTTTCTGCAACCAGGAACTGGACTTCCTCGTGGACTATGTGCGGGACCACAGCCGTGACATGCTAATGGGTGCTAATTGTCAGACTACGGATGCCCACCGTGATACCCACTGGAAGCAAGTTGCAGAACATGTGAGTGCATTCAGCTATGAGGTGCGCACGGCGCAAGAGTGCAAAAAGCGTTGGAATTACCTCAAACGCCGAGCTAAGGCTAAGCTAGCCTCAAATAACAATTGACTCTGGTGATTGGCAGTGGGCCTGCACCAGAGGAGGAAGATCTCACTCTGCATGAGTCACTCGTTGTGGAGTTCATACCATCTGAATCGGTTGAAGGAGTGGGAGAGATGCCAGACTTTGATGCCCAGTCCAGTAAGTGTTGATGCGTGTTTGTTGAGGATGTGTGTGTTTTACTTGTGTGATGTGTTGTGCATGACTGCCACTACATGTCACGTGTACATGGTTCTGATGTGCAAGTAATGTAAAGCTTCCCTGATGCATGTCTGCTCTGCTGGATGGTGGACATGTGGAGCAGACGGGGACTGTCCGCATCACCACTATTGCACCCTACTCACATGCTGGTTACCAGTATGCCCCTCCGGTCCATGTTCCAACTCACTGACCCTTCTGCATGTAGAGTGGGGTGACCTTCCTCTCAGCCCAGGGACAATGTCATAGCATGAGTGACATGCATGTGTCCTCTGCCTGCATGCGGGTACTCCATGTAGGCATGCTCCCTTGCCCCTCCACCCCCGACTCTGCACCCAAATTCCACCTTTGCACTGGTCTGCTTCAATATTGCCGTTGGGTACTTCCCTGTTCATGCGTCCTGTGTACATGCTAACTTCCAGCAGCCAATCTGCCAGACATATGCTGTGTGGTACATCCTTAGTACTTGCTGCAGGGTATCTCACTTGTACTGTGCAGAGGTCAGATGCCCCGCAGGGACATGAGTGCCCATTCATGCTCCATGTGCATTCCACGCATGCCCCTATGTGTCCTTGACTGGATGATCACTGTAATACAAGTCCTGGGTGACATACATTGTATGGCATTTCATCAGCCTTCCCATGTCCACTCTGGCTCAGTACTGCGTTGCACACATGTTTAGGGCCTGACCGTCTGTGTGTGTCACAGGCCTCAGCCTGTTTAATGGCCAATGACTCTGTCGAACTGGTGTAGTGTCTTCTTTACACATGGGTGTACTCCAGAGGTTTCATCAGGTGTCCTGCTTACTGTCCCATCATCATTTGCTGTGTTGTCACTTGATTCACATGATGCTGTTGATGCCAGTCAACACTGTCTGTCAATACACAGTTCTATGTTTGGCCTTTTGATACCATGCTAGGCATACCTGCATCTGCACTTGGGTTGAGGGGTGGTTTGCTTGTAGACATGCTACCCATTGAATGCACATTGCACGTGATGCCTGAAGTTAACCTTGCACTGCCTTCACATTTTATGACACACATCATGAAGTTCTTGAACATGTAGATAGTGAGTAACGTACATATTTGCTGCACTGCTTTGACCCACTTCAGTGCAAATTGACACCTTTTGACATGCCTAATCACAGAAGCAATTTCAAGTTGACCCAGCATGCATGGCAGGTTCTATTTTGTGTGTGACATGTCTGCTTGATGTGTTTGGTGTCTGTGTGTGTGTGTTGTGTGCTTCTAACATGTGTAGTGACCTTATTTCTCTCTACTTTTCAGATGATGACGCAATGGAGCCAGAGGATGGTGTTGTCATGCCAGGCACAGGGTTGTTATCACTACAGCAACCAGGCACAAGTAGGGGTTGCGGGGTGTTAGGCCACGAAAACCCACATGTGCTACAGTCCATCTTGTCTCTGGCTGCCAATGAGTCCAGCCCTGATGACCACTCTGACGTCCATATCGAGTTGGACGAGCATCAGGTCCATATGTCAGGGGTGAGTGATTCTGATGTGGACACTCCTCTGTCTGCGACACCTGCACTGAGGGGTCAGACAGTCTTGGAACCTCTGCCTGTGGTGGATCGGGATGCAGGGTCACCCTCCACACTAGTCACTGATGTGCCTGGGCCATCACGTCGACGGGGGCATGTAGTCATGCAGCCGCGGGAGGTGCCAACGCAATGAGGAAACCCAGTCCTTGGGTCCCGCAGGGGTCAAGCCCAGCAACACGGTTGTCGCGCGCACCACAGTATACTGAGTGGGAGCAAGACATGACTGCCAATTTTGAACGGCAGGGGGCAGCAATGGAGAACATCGCTGAGAGCATGGAGCGTGTGGTCTGATCCGTGCTCCCCCTTGTTAGGCAGGTGCTTCTCCAGCAGCAGGTGGCACGGTCCACGGCCCGCTCGCTCAGGCTGGGCATGGCGGCCTCAGACAGGGCACGCCAGGCTGAAATGTCGTCTCTGCGTAAAGCAATTGCTGCTCATGCAGAGGCACACATGGAGGCCCTGAGGCAAGAGTATGCTTCCCTCAGATCCACTCTGGGTGTCTTTATGATGTCCCAGAGGGAGCAGGCAGAAGAGAGGTTTGCGCAGCTTGAGCGTACCATCTCAGCTGAGCTACATGCTTGCTGGGCGGTACAGCAGTTGTCCAGCCAGGGCTTGCAGGAGGAACTCCGTGTTATACGTGCTACCTTGCAAGAGGAAGCACGTGTATCACAGGAGGATCTGCATGCAGACCTACGTGAGATCGCTGCACAGAACCAGGCACACCCGTCCGGCAGACTTGCTGCTGATGAGGGGCAAGCTGCGGCTAGGCGTGGTCAGGCTCCTGTGCCACGTCCTCCTTTCCAGGAAGAGCCAGACTCGGACGACAGTCTATCTCCCACATAGGTCGGGCTGTGCAGTCGTTGAGCCCATGGAGTTTTTTTTTTCCTCAACATCATCGCATGTGGGTATTGAGCAGCACCCTGTACCTCCCCCCCTCCTGGGTGCTTCCCCCCCCTGGGTCGTATGTGGCCATTTTTGATTTTTCTTTTAGTTTAGTTTCAATTTGATAGTTAGTTTAAATAGGTGATGTAGGTTTTTCATAGTTAGTGTAATTAGTAAATATAGTTTAAAATTGTTTGTCTATTGTGCTTTCATGTGACGGTGTGGTGCTTTACGGCTTTTGAGAGCATCCACTGTCTGTTCCAGCTGGGCCCTTGTTTGCAGCTTGGGGTCCTTGACTCACATATGCCACTCCTGCTTCCCTTATCCATGGGCTCGCAAGGATGGTTCGGTGTAACAGCCTATTACACAAGGGCTCTGGACTGTCATATCTGTGGCATGTCTGCTGCTGTGAAACTTGTGTTAACACCCCTAGTGGGGATGATGGGGGTTGTTATTGACCATTTTTCTTCATTCGCTAGATGGGGGGTTTCATGATTGATGTGTACATTCATTGCTATTCATTGTGTAGTATGTTTATTATCTATACTGTACATGTGCTTGTTGCAATTCATGGCGTAGATGGTGTGTTCAACAGTTTGTCTGTGAAAGACGGACTGATGGTGTGATTTGTGATGTACGTCTCTGACATGGTCCAGTCATGTAATGCCTGAAGAGACACACACACAGATGATTTTAAAGCATTAATCATGTGTTTCATGCACTTTCTGCAGGGGGATGAGCCTCCAGACCACCTTTGCCAGCAGACATGGGCCATTGGACGTCTGGAAGTTGGACACATTTGGTGGTACCGACATGCGCATGTGTGCGCAAGCAGAGGCACAGGAATTGCGCTCATGCATCCGAAAACAGCTGACGTGTTTCAAGGGACTCCAGGCAAGGTGAGCAGCACAGGGGGGCCACAACGCAGCAGACCTTCCACCTGGCCAGTTGCACATGCATGCTTAGTAGCAGCACTGACGGTGGGCTTGGACAAATATTAGTGTTGAAGCGCACAATACAGCTGAGATGCGTTGGTGGACTAATGGCTAGTTGATGGGAAAGTTGTCTGGGGCACGTGCAAGGCCAGTGGCACATACCTTCCGGTCCACCATGGTCCATTGAGGCACTTCTATTAGCCTTGTAGCATTGCAAGACATGGAAAGAAGCAGCTCACAGGGACAGACAGCAAGGGACAGACTCGTGTGCAGTGCATTTCATTACCATGGAGAATTTGACACATGCACTACCTACTTTATTTGGGTCATGGTGGAACACGACTTGTTCTGAAGTCATGCCTTGCTATTTGCATCTGGCTGCTTACCCAGGGAACATTTCATGTTGTGTGATACGTGACACATTGGTCTTCCATTTGCAACGCACCCAGCGGCGCATGACTTACTCCATTGACTGTGTATGAACCATCACAGGGGTAATGTTACGTATGGGTACGAAGCATCCACACCATATTGTTTTTTTTTAGAGTATTCTGTTACTTTGGTGCATATATGGTGGTGTGTTTGTGTGTTATGGGCACACACAGATTAGTAACTGTGGCTCTCTTTGCAGCATTAAACTGCTCCTGTTATCGGACCTGAGAGTGCGCAGGCATGAGGCCAGCACTCACCCCAGAGATAAGTTTCTCTTTGTCTTCCATTTGAGTAATTTGTTACTATGTGCATGATGATCAGGTTTGGTGTACTTGTGTATGTGTAAATGTGAGGAGTACATTTTTTGTGCATTTCCTACTTTCCCGTGTGAATCCTACTCCCCTCTCCTGCCCCTCATTCTGGTTATCCAGTATAGCAATGCCTGTCCAGACTGCATATCCCTGTCCCTCCTTCCCCACCAGTGTCTCAGAGGCCTGTGTGAGTTTGACCTTGCAGGCACCCCGACCACGGTGGGGGAGGTTGGTTCGTGCCACTCCTGCACCTGTACACGGGAGCTGTGACAGTACACATCAGTTCGTGGTGCATTATTCTGTGTTATGTACCACACATGGTACACATCCTGTTGTGACATTGTTTTACTGTGCTACCTTGGTTGTTACGTCATTGTGGTAGTACTTGGGCTTTGTTACGTACAGCTACTTCAACTCATCTACTGGAGGTTCTTCTGGTTTGTTTTGCTGCCTGCAGGCTTTTTGCTTGACTTCTGTGTTGGCCTGCTTTCAGTTCTCTTTGATTTGGTGTTTTTGCAAGTCAAGGTGGCCTCTGAGGGTGCTGGACACTTTTTGCACACAAGGTGGGAGATGTTGACAAAGGGGAAGGGTGATCCTGTGGCCAGGTGAACTTCAAGGATGAAGGATACCTAACCGAGGTGCTGTTGTTCAGTGGGTCATGGTGATTTGTGAGGGAGGGGGGGTGTTTTGTTGTTGACAGTTGCCTTGCCCTACAGTGTGATGCGCACCCTGACATTGTAATTGCGGTATCCTATGTACATGATGTATTCTGCTGATCAATGCCTGTTCATGTGTTGTGTTTAGCTTTTAGGTGTGAGGGAATAGTTGTGGCTTGACATGCTGGGGTGTACACATGGCAAATGTGCACATGTGATGTGTAGAGGACACTGATGGTCACTTGATTGCACATGCATATATTGAGTGCATGTCCCTACTGACCCACACACTCGCACTATGATCCACTACATGTACAACCACCCTTCCATGTCCACATGTACACTCTGTTTGCCTTCTGGTGCCCACTGTGTCCCTGCAGCACATGATCTATGGCCAATTGTGGATCCAGTACATGCGTATTTTGCTTTTTGATGTAGTTTGTTGCTTAGATGTGATGCTTAGGGTGTGCGTCACACACAATGGCTGTTCACTATGCTGTGCGCTGAGCAGTGTGTTGCATGAGGTCGACACGGCACACAGAAGGTGCAGTGTTGATTTTGCTATGCACAATGTGCATGTATGCAGGCATTCATTGTTATATTACGGCTACAACTGTTGGAATGCCTTTGGGTATGACTTCTTTTGTGTGGGAGGTTGTTGGTCCGTCATTTCATCTGATTCCTTGTCAGGCATCATTGCATGATGCCACTTTACATTTTTCACATGTCAATGTGTACCTTATTGGTACTGTGTTGGTGTATAGCCATTGCTTGCCATGTCCTGTTGTGGTTTGGGAGGCTTTGGGTGATAGTCATGGCCTGTTTTGCAGGTCTGTGTGATTCACAACTTGCATGTGTGCCTTGTGGTCACACGGGATTGCTTATGTTTAAGTAGCTAGGGATGCACACAATGTGGCACTTCCATGGCAACATTCTCAGGGTGGTAAGGTTGTGACAGTTGACTGTCTCTTTGTCATCATCGATTGTCACCTGGTATGTGCCAGGCCTGTGTGCACTCCGCAGGGGTGGGTGTTTAGGTGAAAAATGTGGCCACAAGCTGGGTCCGGGCTTCCTCGCCATGTGCCCTATCCCCTCCCATGGGCAGCGCCTGTGCCTGTGGTTGGGGATGTGGGGGCACCACCATGTCCACCGGTACGCCCTGTTGTGTTGCAACATTGTGCAGGACACATGCTGCCACAATGATCCTGCACACTACTGGGGGTGCATAGAGTAGAAGGCTGCCAGAGCGGTCAAGGGAGCGGAAGCATGACTTGAGCACTCCGAATGTGCGCTCCACTATGGCCCTGGTTGCAATATGGGCCGCGTTGTATCTTACCTGGGGTGGTGTGGTGGAGTTCCGGATTGGCGTCATCATGTGGTTGCTCAAAGGGTAGGCACTGTCCCCTGGAGAGCTGATGATAGTTGTGATTATTGGGGTTTGTGTATTTGTGTGTGTGTGACATTTGTACTCACCTAGGAGCCATGTGTCGCCATGCTGCAAAGCTTCCAGGGCCCGGCTCAGGGCGGACATTCTGTATATGAAACTGTCATGGGTGGAGCCAGGGTAGTTTGCATAGACAGAGGTGATGATTCCCTTTGCATCGCATACCACCTGCACGTTGATGGAATGCCAGTGCTTGCGGTTTCGGTAGATGTGCTCAGTGGCCCATGGTGGACGTAGGGCCACATGGGTGCAATCTATGGCACTAAGCACTTTGGGGAAGTGTGCGACCCTGTAAAAGTCCTGGACAACGGCCTGCCTTTCTGCGGGTATTGTAGGCATGTATATGTGCCTGCGGACTTAGGGGCGTGCAGTGATGATTGCCAACACCTGGTGTAGGCAGCATGACTGCGTGGCCTGTGAGACCCCCCCCCACTATGGCAGTAGTCCGCTGAAATGACCCAGTGGCCGAAAAATGCAGGACATTGAGCAACTTCTCCAATGGGCTCAATGCTTGGGAGCAGAGGTTGGGGGATGTAAGGTCATCTTCCCACTCCCTGACCAGGTCTAGGATGATACGAGGTGGAAACCTACACCTACCATAGACCTGGTCGTCAGGCATCCCAAAAAGGCTTGTCCGGGGTGAAAAAATGCAGGCCCTGGCTATTCTCCTCCTCCTGTGGTGTCCCACGATCAGTGCTGCAACAAATGGTGCATTCATCGTAGCTGTATATATGTGTTTGTTGTTTGCGCGCACTTTTATACTGAGCGCTTCCGCCTGACTTCGTGTGGCCGACACGTTGATGCCTGTGCACGTCTTTTGACGTGCGCGGGTTTCCCATATTCGAATCCCTGAATACGGGTTGTTCGCGTGCGTGTGGGTGTTCCGTGAAGTTCCCTGCAGTATTTCCCCAGTTACGCCTTCTTTTTCACACATTATTCCCCATTCCGCATGTTCCGCCCACTGTTCCGCCCACTTTTGTTGTGTGCGCCGCACCATGTGCGCTTTCCCTGTGCGTGTAGTGCACGCCGTTTGATGACGTGTGAGCCCGCGTGTGCCATGCACGGATTTGGCGCACAACCAGTGGAAAACACGCGCAGTGCCTTCCTTGAATCGCACCTGTGCTTTCTCATGCTTGCGCCAGCTTGCGCTAGGATTTTTGGCGCACATTTGTTCCATGAATCAGCCCCAGAGTGTCCTACATTCATTGGGGGCAGTTCAGGGGATTAGGATTCCTTTCTGGGAAAATGGACATGCCAGCTAAAAACCACCTATATAATTTAGGCTTTATTATCGAAGTGTCTCACCTTCCCTCTAAAATTCCAATAGCAAATTCATTACTCTCAGTAGTCACTCACGAGAGGAACATTGAAACTAGTGCCATCCAGGGGTCCACAGATGGCTCCGCAAAGATCTGCAATTGTCATATAACTCACAATGTGCATTACCTAGATCAACCTAACCAGCAAACTCGTGTCACTCTAACTAGTTGGAATACGAGAGGGTTTCGTCACTTGTTGAATACTGTTGAGTCAAGCCTTGATAACGTTGGTATAGCCACATTTCAAGAGACATGGCTCACTAGTGTCCCAACTTGGGACAATTATAGTATACATATAAATTTAGCCCAAAAATTAAAGCAAGGGTGACCAACGTCAGGGCTCCTCATAGCTGTTAAGCAAAATCCTTTCTTTGAATCTGAAGATTGGTCATCTCCAAATCCCTTTCAGCAGATGATAAAACTAAAGATTGGCAACTCCACATATGCCTTGATAAACGCATATTGGAACCCTGCTGGTATTTCCGACCACATATTTATGAGAGGCATGAATTCCCTAATGCACCTGGTGGGTCTTGATAACTCCATTAGATATGTCATCGTAACAGGAGATCTAAGTTTGCATTACTTTGATAAAAGCAAATATTGTAATAGATTGTTACTTTGGAACCACTTTATTGAAATGCATAATCTCTAAATGTTAAATGGTTCATTTGCAGATGATATTGCTCCATCGCCAACGTGGCACAGAGGTAATACCTTGGCAATAATTGATTACATTTATGTAAATCAATCTCTCATTTCAGAAGTTTTTAAGTTTCAGATTAATCCATCGACTCTGAGCGATCATAATAGCCTCTCAATGCAGTGGAATATACCTGAATCAATAAGCATCCATGCAGTTACTAACACCTTGGATTTTGTCATTGTAAATCCCGGTGGCAATCGATTATATTGGAATGAAACCTCCTTAAAAAGATTTAATCATTTTTATGCAAGGCTAGCTGGTAAAGTAATCGCACATCCCCAGCTGCAAATTCCATATCATAAATTAGTGCAACTTTTTCAACATAAAACAAATAACATCATGTCATTCAAGACTCATACTTCACATATATTTGACAGGGAAGCGGAAGCTGTAAAAAGAACACTTCGCTCAAAAAAGGCAACAAGCCTCGAAGCTTCCCCCTATTACAAGACACGCTGTCATCTCTCAATTGAGGACAAATTATAAGAATTGGTTAAGATCACACAAAGCAATTTTATTTCAAAATGATAGCTCTAACATGCTAAGCATGCTAGCAGGCAAGAACACATCACAAATTTGGTCAGTAATAAATCAAGTAACTACAGGTCATCAAATAATCCATCAGTCTAATAATGTGTCAGAACAGGCATGGGTCACACATTTTTCAAGTTTATATATGCCATGTTCGAACATAAGCAAACAAAGGTTGACAGAATTAACAGAAATATTTTCCTTAACTTTTGATAAAGAAGACCTTTTATTCTTCATAAATAAGGCAAGTTCATCTCGAGCTCCGGGTCCTGATGGGCTCTCGAACTTCATGCTAAAACGACACCCGGAAATTTGGTCCGAGATATTATACAACATCTTCTCAAATATCATTCAGACGCAATTAATCCCTGACTCATGGAAACGTTCAATCATTCTCCCAATATACAAAAAGGTAATAGGTCGGATCCAGCCAGTTATAGACCCATCGCCTTGTTGGATGCACCGGGGAAGATCTTCAATCGTATTGTACTCAGAGAACTGAACAACTGGGCTTCGAATTTAAGAACGAGGCTTTGTGTCGGGGTTAGGGACAGCACCAAATATCATGACATTGAACATGTTAAAATCACAGTGTGCAGCCCGGAATCGATTATTATATTTGGCATTTATTGATTTTAGGGTTGCTTTTGATTCTATTGATCGTAATCTACGCTGTCAAAAATTAATTTGTTTTGCATGTCCCCCTTATCTTATTACCATTATAAAAGAACTTCATACTAACACCTCGATCCAAGTTTGTCTCACCATTGAAGGCTTGCTCTCCAAATTAATTCTAACTGAGCGAGGTCTTAAGCAAGGTTGCATCTTGGCGTGTTTTTTGTTTAACTTGTTTATTCTTGATCTTGGAGAATCGTTTGCAGACATTATTAGTGATGCACCAAAACTGGGCCAACAACGCATAGCTTGGATGCTGTATGCGGACGACTTAGTCCTCTTGTCACAGACCCCTAAAGGCTACAGAATTTATCGGACAAGCTGAACGCATGCTCAATAGAAAACAATCTCATAATTAACTTAGAGAAAACACAAGTAGTAGTCTGTCAAAATGCCAAAAAAGTTTCCTGTGGGTAAAAATACAAGTGGCACCCTAACAATGTCACATTAATGAATGTTGAAAGCTACAAATACTTAGGCTTAACCATCTTTAACATTCTAAGTGAAAAAGCCTATATTGTTACATTGAACTTGAAATTAGAAACGTTGAAATCACAGGCTAACATACTTGTGTATAAGTATGGGAAGTTTCCATACAGCCACATTATGGCTTTTTATCAAGCAAAAGTAGTCCCAATCTTACTATATGGAGTTGATACCAAACTGCCTATCAGGAGTAACACGTGGGATCTATGTGAAGCACGATTTTGGAGATCTGTTTTAAAACTCCCGAATTGTGCTCCACTCCCCATGATTCGTTTTGAGATGGGTTTGGTGTCGCTATTCTCACAATTATTGTGGAAAATGTGTGCACTATTTAGAAAATGTTTACTGGGATTGGCAAAGAATAACATCTTAAGCACAGTTGCGTTTCATCTTGCAGGTTCACAAGACTTTTTTCCATCTAAATGGCGAACTTGTGTACTGAACACTCTGGCAGATGCAACTATATCCCTTGAAACACTTCTTACAAACCCTGACCGAGCCAAGTTAAAGCTATTCCAGTATGACTGGATATGTAATACTGCTAAATGTTCCACCTACAAAGATTTTAACGAACAGTGGTTTGGGCAAAAAGGCTACGTACAATGGCAGATTATCTGGTTAAATTTCCCGTGCCAGATATTAGATACCAATATCTACGGTTCAGGTTTAATTTACCGCCGACAAGGGAAATAATGGCAAGGAGAGGGATGGTTCCGAAACAATTAAATTACTGTGAAAACATAAACCTCTCTGAAACTCTGAAGCACTTGTTAGTGAGCTGCCCAGCTTTAACTGCACTAAGAAACTCCTTTTTCACTGATCTACTATGTGCTTATGTCCCCATGGATGAAAATGAAATTTGGATCAGACTATTTAGAAGCTCAAAACTGGTTATTAGAATTGCAATAACACAATATTTAAGTGCTATTTTACCCAACGACCACAATGAAATCGAATGATCGTTTCTTATTTTTATTAATACATCAAGTTTGTTGTATAGATCGCGATTCTTGGTTAAACGAGCAATTTTATACTTTGATTGTTGTTTTTAATAATTAATTGATAAGAATGTACATTGTAAGTTTGTATTTTCATGTATTTGAAAGGTTGATTTTATCAGCCAAACCGAAAAAAAACAAAAATGGACATGCTTCTCAGGAATTATCATAACAGGTGCATGTAAGGTGACTAGGGAACAGAGGCTGCTCTATGATGGTGGCAAATGATGGTAGGCTTTGATTCCACACTGCCAGAGGATTTTCATTATTGTGGCTGTTCCTTCGTTCAATGCTGGCATCTGATAGGTCTGGTTGCAGTTGTTATTGCTGCCAATTAGCTGTCAATTAGCACGCTTCCTTTGCCTCTGAAACAAAATGAAGATTGAGTTTCTGTACTTTTACAGGTTGTTCACTCTGATGCCAACGTGTCCACTTATTCACATGTAATGCCCACACACATGTACAGAGTTCATCTTTTTGTTTTACTTCTGCCTCTTTGAATCCCATTAACCCCTCAGCATTGAATACTGATTGCCCCTGACCCAATTCGTGTTTCAAAATGTTGCATCTTCTATGACCATCAGTGTTTTTCTGGACACTGTCTTCCCTCTTGTTTCCCCATCTTTTCACATTCATATTTTGATCTCTTTTCCATTTTTATGTAAACTGTGCATCCCTGAAATTGGCCCTGGACCTTGCAAGTTAATAATTGTGCCAAACACTGTGCCTCTAGGGTCGTCACTCCCTGCGATAAAAACATTCTGGAGTGCCAACTGCATGTGGGATAAGCCCACATATATTGCATGATTCATTTACTTGAGCTCTACTAAATTCTTTCATGAGGTTGTACCACATGTTGGTACCCTCTGAATGATGTTCATCTAACATGCTACATGCTTCTTTATCCACTTTGCCTTCTATGTCTAATCATGAAGTTATTTCTAAGTGCAAATACATTTTATACCTTTATTTCATTATTTGTAGTAACTCCAAGTCCCAATCTTAGCAAATTCATTAAGAGGATGGAGAGAAAGAGAGAAAAAAATATAGCTTTCTGCATATCGATCGTTGTGCTTCTGCTATGCCCGAAGGGCTTCATTTTCATCTTGTACTTTTTTTTACAGTTCACTATTTATACTCAACTGTGGTTGGTTTTTCCTGCAATGGAGGCAATTGTTCCTCAGACTTGAGGTGCTATGCTGGTGTCCCTAGTCACAGCGACCCTTGAGCTTTGCAGCGGTTGGCGTGGAATGCTCCACCACGTAGGGACAGGTGAATTTTGGGTCATTCAATTTTCCAAGGTGCTGCCTTACGTGGACCTATTCACCACATTGTGCTGAAGAGATCACTCTGTTATGGAGCCTTGCTGATCCGTTGAGGCCCTTTTATTTGCTCTGGTGTTTATCTGTAAAGAAATTAACTGTGCACAGGTTGACATATTCTTAAGATAGACATTGAATTCCTTTTCTAACAAATCAGCACTGCAATGTGCATCTGACACTGTTCATGAGGGCACAGCTCGGGAAAACATTCTCCCTCCTGTCACCACCTCATGGGGTGTGAGGTAATGTTCTTTGCAGGCTGATTTCGTAAACTGAATATGGCCAGGGGCAGGCAATATAGCCAGCTCATTTTGAGAGTGTGCAGAGTTTAGTTAGTTTAAGTTTCAGTAGGCAATTCAGCCTCTCTACCACTCTGTTTGCTAGTGGGTGGTAGGCAGTGCAAAGTTTGTTTCATATCCCGTAACAGTCGAGTGACCTCTACTAGGAATTCATTCACAAAGTGGGGACCATTATCTGACCTCAAAGTGTCATAGATACCCCATCTAGGAAACAGCTCCCTCACTAAGAACCTGGCGGTGGATTTAGCATATGCACTGACACAATGATCTGCCTCAATGCACCCGTGAGTTTGGGCACACTACCACTTGTGCATACCTGTATGTGTTGCAACAGTCCACCATATCTATGTAGTCTATATGGAGTTCTTTGAATGGCACTGTGGAGCGGAGCAATGTTCCCTTCAATGTGTTGAACGTATGTCCAGGATGGAATTTATGACATGTAGTGCGATTGGCCATGAATTTGTCAACTTATTCAGCCAAGTTTGGCACAGTCATTTATGTCAGCAGCAGTAAGCTGCTTAGGTTCATGCACAGGGAAATGGAGCTTTTCTAGTGCAATGTGTAATAGCTCTATGGGCATCACTACTTTAGATTACCTCTACAGTTTTGTCTCCAAACAATGTTGGTTGGGGATAATGTGCATCCTATTTTTACCCTGAAATATGTTTCTTCTGCTAGGGCTCTTTCCTGAAATTCAATTTTATGTTCCTTTGATAATGAACTGTATGCTTCTGGTAAGCCTCTCTGCTGGGCTGCGGTAACAGGCATTTTGCTTTCTTCTAGAAAGGGCATATAACCTGCCAGTTTTGCATCTGTGTCTGCAGCTGCATTTCCACGTGAGACTAAGGGCCTGATTCACAGAGCATTTCCCTATGGGATTTTGCCATTATACAACGCTTCTGTGAATCAGGCCATGTGTCCGATCCTTTGAAGTGCGCTGCAGACTTTACTATGTTTACATGTACAGGACCCTACAATGCTTTAATTAGTCTTGCTAATAAAATTGCATGCTGGACTGTGGACTAGTCTGCCCGTCTGTATCTTCTCCTATTTCATCTTGATAAACCTGAGTGTATTGTAGATGTCATATATGCAGAATCAGTAGATATAGTGACATCTTAGTATGCTGATATTTCTAAGGCTTCAATGAGTGCTTTGAGTTCTGCTGCTTGTGCTGAGTAGCGTGAGGGTAATCTCTGCTATATCACTATCTGAAATTCCTCTTCTTGAATTTTCATATATTTATTTATTGGGCATTTGTATGGCTCCTATACATCAAAAAGTGTTTCCATGCACCACAAGACAAGGCGGGGGCACATGGGTGAAAATAAACAGTAACGGTCCCACTTGGCCTTGTGACATTCAGAACGTGCAAGTGCAGTAACAAGAAGTACAGAGAGAGGGGAGAGTGAGAAATATGGGTGGGTGGAGGGGGCGAATGTTGCAAGGGGATGTTCAAGTGGTGAGGGAGGCCCATGAGTGCAGCATCTCAGGCAAGGGGTTAACTAGTGTGAGGGTGGGGAAGTGGTCCAGACTTGAAGGCTAGTTGGGGAAGGGTACTTGAGGGCAAGTGCTGGCAAGGGTAAGGGGAGACTTTTCGAGGGAGGGCCTGTCCCAGTAAGGCTCATGAGGGATACAGGCCATCAGACATAGAGGCAGGTGGAGCTAACATGGTAGGGGTGGGCGAAGGAGAAATGGAAGGTCCTTAGGAGCTTCTGGGAATTTAAGGAGATCCAGCTCAAGATGGAGAGGTGCAGAAAGGCTATTCCAGAGCAAGGCTCCTGCCGAAAAAAGAGATCTATCCCCCACTCTTTGATTAGAGAAGCATCTGACTTGCAGAGAGTTAGAGCTAGACGACCGAATAATTCTAGTAGGGAGATATTTAGGGAGAGAAAGTTCATATTGTGTGGTCCAAGGCCCCAGAAAGCCTTGTGGATGATGCAGAGGGTCTTGAATTTGATTCATGCAACCACAGGAAGCCAGTGGAGAAATGTTAGGCCTGGAGATATGTGGTCCCTGGGCTTGAGGCCAAGAATGAGTCTTGCAGTCCTATTCTTGATTAGTTGAAGAGGGTGATTAAGGAGGAGGCTGTTGCAATAGTCAAGCCTAGAGAGAACCAGAGCTCTGGAGACATTGGGGGTCATTACGAGTTTGGAGGTAAGTAAATGTCCTTACCAGCATGGAGCAAATACCGTGTCCGTGTAGGAAAGAGCCCGCTAATAGAGGGCTATTACGACTTCACGGGCACAAGCTTTGCTGCATGCCGGTAACAACATTACCGGCATGCCGCTAAAGTCCTGTAAATGGCCCTTAGCGGCATCAGTAAAGTGCAGATAGCACTACCGGCATGAATCAAGACGGCATTAGCAGTGACCGCTATT
Organism: Ambystoma mexicanum; assembly: GCF_040938575.1. Lineage (NCBI taxonomy): Eukaryota > Metazoa > Chordata > Amphibia > Caudata > Ambystomatidae > Ambystoma > Ambystoma mexicanum. The sequence continues at coordinate 1,051,942,544 of NC_090937.1, read as the reverse complement.
AGCGGTGACCACTATTAGCGGTGACCGTTAATAACAGCCACTACAAATAAGAGGAACCAGAAGTAGCGTCATCGCACAGGAACGGGAAAGAGCACGGCGGCCATCTTTAAAAACACAATCCATTGCAATCCTCAGCACCCAGGACCTGGAGTATATTGCTGTGTACCCACATCAATCCACAACAGGTATATAATGGCCAAGGCAGTGAAAAAAGGCACGTCTCGCCTGTGCAAGGAGTGCTTTAATGAAGAAGAGCTCACCATGCTGGCCGAGACCCTGGCTGAGAATGCCGACGTTGTATTTGCTCAGAGCATCAAGAGGGAGGCAGTCATTGTAAAGACTGGTAGGGAGTGTCTGTACTTCCGCTCTCTATATGGTAGAGGAGAGGCACAGCAGACCCCAGCCAAGATTCTCTATTACGGTATCAATGGACGAGCAATCAAGGCCTAGCTTCTCAGGAGGTGATGCAGGCTGGTTCTTAAGTACAGTGTAGTCCCAGAACCCCCACAAAGGAATGTCCACACACTGTATTACTGAAAACACAGTCTTTATATAATTAATATTCAAAGGTATGTACACGATCACAATAACGCAATTTGTACTTGGAAGTCAATAATGATAAATATATCCACGTCTAGAGTGGTACCACTAATGTTATCAAATCTCATTAAAGTGCATCAACTGTACGGTTAAAATGTCACACAGATCAATAATGAGTAAACCAGCAATAGAGATAGGCAGGAACGTAAGATGGTTGAAACAATAGGCAGAATGATGACCCCTACCACTAGGCACAGTTCTGTGTGGAGATGCCCCCACCTGGGCAACCTGTAAATAAAGATATATAGCACAAGCCCAGTCCATATATTGTCCGATAGTCTTACGTCTTCCTATTAAGGTTTTACCCCCCCCAATGTACCTGGTGGAGTAGAGTTCTCCGACAATGCACCGACCGATCCTTCTTGAGTGCCTCCCTTTCAGGCGGGAGCCACGGATCGTCGAGAGGTGTCGGGGAACTTGGCGTTCGGTGTCGGGGAATCGACGGCCCTTCTTGAGTGCCCTCCCTTTAAGGCGGAAGTCACGGGTCATCGAACGTCCGACGGTGATCAGGGTGAACTACGGCAGGGAAGTGACGGCTTCGTTCCTAGTGGTGCTCGTCGACGACAGAGCGTTGGCGTCCTGCAAGGAAGAGGCGTGCGGGGCACCTCGGTGACGATAGTTCTGGACCGCAAAGAGATGATGAAGAACTGTGGCCCAGCAAGGGCGTCGAGTCGTCCGCGTCTCTGCGGTCTGTAGGTGGCGGGAAACCCACCGGTGGATGCTCCTCAGCACGTCGACGGTCGGGCCTTCTCCAGCGGGAGACAAGCAGGTGACGATGCAGATGAGAGCGTCCGATGATCAATTGAAGTTCTTAGGCGAACGGGAGCACGGCGGCTCTGGTCGGCGACGGCGGTCGTCGACAGTCGCGGACAACAGTCCGGGTGCTTCTCCTTGGATTTCCGCAGCAGTCCCCGTATCGGGTCAGCAGCCTGTCGAAGGTCTGTCTGCCAGGGAGCATTGGCAAAGATCAGCTGTGCACGATGGTACCTCGTAGCTCGGGAAGAGGGCGCCTTACCAGGTCCTCTCTGGGTCAGTCCTTGGAGGCACAGCAGCTTTCAGATTGTGAAGGAGAGCAACAGCAATTCTTCTTGTCCAGCAGGGCTTCAAGGTCAAGCGTCAGTTAATCCAGTTACTTGTCGTAGTGGACTTCAGCTTCTGAACACGATTCCTAGCAGTGAGAGGTCCCCAGATATACTGTTGATCTCCCATTCATTCCGCTGGGTCACACTCAAGCATCCAATCACGACTACGGGCATTCATGCAGGCAGGCAGCCAATCAGGCACACAAGGTATTCAGGCCATTCACTTCTCTCCAGACACTCACAACAAGTTATGTGTATTGGGACAAGTAACGAGCCATTCAACACTCCAAGCTGCATTTATACCGGTTTCGGGCAGGGTTGTCTCAGTCATTGTGTCAACCACCAGATACTAGACACCCACAACACAGAATGCATATTCGTCACACACTCTATTCACCCAGGTCCCACCCACAGGAGGTACCCACAACATACATCACCGGGAAGGCTCCAGCTAGTCTGACTGGGCCTTCACAACAACACCATATATGGCACTTCCATCCAACAGCCAGTCAGGGGGAAGGGACAGAGTCAGGGCTTCCCAGGACTTTGGGAAAACAAGGTAATGGGTAATAGAAAGCAAGAGGGCACCGGGGCCATCTTGTTTTCCATCAGGGATCAACTGATCCCAATGGCAGGGCTGGGGTATCCCAAAATGGAGGATACTCGGCGCACCTATCAAATTCAGCATGGAGCTGCCACCAGCCCATACCCTGCTCTGTTGGCCACCCACAGGTGCCCAAAAACATACACTAGGGGCACAGGGTTGTACCCCCACCCATGGGTGCCCTAAGGGTATCCCACGGGTCCGTTCACCAAACCAAAAGAAAGAGAGCTGCACCGCCAGGAGTCCCACATGAACTCCTGCACGGAAAACACAACAGAACACACAATAAAAAGCATTAAGGGACAAGGATACAGAGGCCCTGTCCCTCCGATGCATTTCCAGCATCACAGTCATCAGGAAGAAGGAGATTGGGCACTGGTTGCACAAAGAGTCAGCGCAGTTGGCAACACCCCACGCACAACGAAGGATGTCAGGAAGAGGTGGGATGACCTGCGCCTGCGCATCAGGAATATCCTGGCCGCAAACAGGAGCCAGGCCATGGCAACTGGCGGAGGATCAAGCTCCCCAATAAAGCTGTCCCGGTGGGAGGAGATATGTGTCAGCACGATCAGCATGGAGGCCATCGAAGGCATGGATGACATGGAGCATGGCGCAACATCATCGGCGGAAGGAGGTGAGTGTTGTAAGAAAACCCTGTGACGCAGAGTCTGATGATAGTCCACCAATGTGTCTGTCTGAAGAGGCAAGCCATGCCCAATTACACACACATTCCAAGCTTAGTTGCCGTCCGCAGCACAGGCACATGCAGATGCCTGCGGCAAGGCAATGCCATACCTAACACAAACCACACTAAGATGTTAATGGCATAAGTCACACTGCATGCAGGCCACAACAGATATGCATGTCACATAGCATACGTCCGCCCCAACATGAGTGACCCCAACGGATGCCTGCATTACCCACCCATATAGCAAGCAATGTGATCATCCTAACTCCACTGCCTAGTCCCCTCTATTGTGTAGATGAGCAATTATACAAATGTATGCCTGATGCTTCTCAAACCATCACTCATGCCGTCCCTCTCTTCGACCCCCACAGGCTCAGATCTTGACAGCGAGGCCCGGGACTCACCCACACAGCCGAACACACCCCAGAAGAGGGCATGGGATGAAGGCAACCTCCAAAGCCCCACACAAGCCACGGCAGGCACCGAAGAGCAAACTACCTCAGGATGCCACAACACTGGTGCCACCAAGCCCCGTCACCACTGCACCTGACTGATGACGACGTGCGGGCACAGGTGTGTGTGCCTGTGGAGGATGACTACCCCGACCTGCCTGCAACACCAAGTCCGGCACCATCCCCCCAGCTCACATCGGTTGACTCTGACCACGGCACCACCCCGGAGCAGTCTGGGGGGGAGTATATCCAAGGGAGCATGAGTTCCATAGAGGAAACAATTGAATCTGAGCATGACACACAAGCACCCTCCACCTCCACTGGTGTACCGGCAGTGGTGTAACAGGAAGGGTACACTTCGCAGCAGCAGGAGGAGCTAACTGCCCTGGTGAGACAGTTTGTCAATTACAATGCTCAAGCAAGGCAGGAGTGGCGCGAGAACACCGCCTCCCTGGGGAAGATCATTGCGGATAGCACCAGTAGACTGTGCGAGGAGGTGTCTGCCCTGCGGCAGGACCTCAGCCGCATTGTAGATGCAATGGAGGCTAAGCGTCCGGCCCCCCAAATTAAGCAGGCGGTCACTCCATCTCCCTCAAGCTTCACACAGACCAGCCCACTACGCAGGTCGGCGTGCACCCTGCGCCACCCGGACATGCCGCCACTGTGTGCAGGGAGTGGCAGGATGTAGACTTGCCAGCCTGATGAAGGCGATAGACAATTGTTTGGACACCATGTGTGTGGGGAGTTGTGGAGGAGGGGGCGAGGGTGAGGGTGTGTGGGGGAGTTGTGGGGGAAGGTGGAGGGGGGTGAGGGTGTGTGGGGGAGATGTGGGGGAGGAGGAGGGGGTGAGGGTGTGTGTGCTGATTGTGTGCACCTGTGGCACCTGTGGCAGTTGGGAACACTGCACATACCATTTTACGGTTGGTTCACGATGCCAGTATTACCGGCATGCCAGTATCCCCTATTAGCGCCTTCATGATGCCGGTATTTGTATTTGTGATGGCCCCCCATTAGCGGCATACCAGTATTGCCGGCATGATGGGCCGCATGCCTGGGCCCTTGACGCTATTAGAGGCACCGTTTTTAGCGGTGCCTCTAATACCGGGGTCTTGGGTCTGAATAGCCCAGAGCGGTATGCGATGCCGGTAATCCTTTATCGGCATCTTTTTTCCATTACATCCAACCACGTAATGACCCCCATTGAGTTTCTGGGAGAAGGTGAGGAAAGGCAGAATGCCCCTGAGTCGGTGAAGCTGAAAATGAGACTTCTTGACAATGGGGGTCATTACGAGTTTGGAGGTACCCATGGTGCTAATAGCACCATGGCTGCCTCCAAACCCGTGTCTGGGTCTGTGGTGTTGGAATGGGGACTTACCGGGACATTCTGACCTTGGCGGACCCGGTAAGTCCCCATTCTGAATACCATTCCCCATTCCCATTTGAGCCCCCATAGGGCTCAACGGGAATGGGGAAGGAGCTAATAACGGGCCTGCAAATAGTGGGCCCGTTATTAGCTCCTTGGTCCCTTAGCGGCTCCCACTAAGGGACCTTGGAATGTGGCAGTAGGGGGTTAACGGCACCGGCATCCTTACCGGTGCCGTTAACCCCCTACAGTCGTACTCGGAATGAGGCCCAATGTCAGTGATGTGGAGTGAGAAATAGAGAGAGGAGTCGAAGATTACTCACATGTGTTTTGCCTTACAAGAGGGTGATGGGAGGGGGCCCAAGGAGGGCGGCCAGAGAGTAGTAGGGAAGGAGGGGGCAAGAGTTCCAATGAGAAGGATCTCTGTCTTACTGGCATTAAGAGAGAGATCGTTAGAAGCATACCATGTCCGAATAGCAGTCAGACAGTTGGGAATGAGAAAGGAAGGAGAGGAGGAAGAGGAGGGATGTTTAAAGGGGAAATGAGAGTCATCAGCCTTGCATTGAAAATGAGAAGAGGAGGTGTAGATCAGGTGGGCGAGAGGGGCAAGGTAAATGTTGAAGAGCCATGGCGAGAGCATAGAGCCCTGAGGGACACCACAGGTGGAGAGTGAGATAGAGGAGAGGAACAGGCCCAGTTGAACTTGAGAGGGCCTATTCCAGAGGAAGGAGGTCACCCAATCTAAAGCCTGCACAGTGATGTCTAGGGTATCAGAAAGCTGATTTATTAGGTTGGAGTGAGTGAGCGTATCGAAGGCGGAGGATGGTTTGAAGATGATGAGAACAGAAGGAAAGTTGGAATCAAGGTTTGAGAGAAGGTCCTCACCGGTGTACGGGAGAGCAGTTTCCGTGCCTCTGGCTGCTCTGAAGCCAAACTGGTGGTCTTTAGTAGATTCAGTATAAAGGATTAGTTGGGAGATTACTAGCTTCTCCAAGAGTTTGCCCAAGAAAGGGGCAGTGGAGATAAGGTGGTAGTCAGCCAGGAAGGAAGGGTTAGCAGATGGCTTTTTTAGGAGGGTGTACAAAAGTGCTTGATGGGTAATGGAAAGTAGCCAGTGGAAAATGAATGGTTACAGAACTCCACCAAGGTGGGAGCAAGAGAGGCAATGTTGTCCTTGATAGATCTAGAGGAGCAGGGGAACACCAGTTGGGAGGACACTTTCGTAGAGCAGACTGTTTTGGTGACCTCATCCGATGTTATGGGTGTGAAGGAGGAGAGAAAGGCAGAAGGAGAGAGAGGGGCCATGGGAGGCCTGGGTACAGGGGTGGAGTGGGAGGTAGAAGACTTGAGTTTTTGTAGTGAAGTGGGTGTCCAAGGCCGGCAGAGGGCCTGGGAAGGCAGAGGAGAGGTAGAGACAAAAGTAGGATTGGCAAGTTCCTTGCATATTTTGAAGAGTTCCGCGTATTGTTTGTGGCTCTAGAGATGCAGGCTTGGATGTGGGCCCATTTCTTGGAGCAAATGGAGAGTCTGTAGAGCCTTTGGAGCAGTCGACATGCCAGTTTGCCAGAGGATGTGCTAGAAGCCAACCACTTTCATTCAGCTGCTTTGCACTTGTGTTTAAGCAAGGTAGGTCGAAATAGCAGCTATTGCACTTGGAGGCGGGATTCATGGGGATACTCATGGCAGGGGCAAAGATATCAAGAGTTGGAGATGGAAAGGTGAAGGTTAGCAAGGGAAGAGTCTATGTGGTGGAAGTTGATACCATGGGTGGGGGGAGGAATGAAGGAGGCCAATGGTCAAATGATGGAGCAGGAGACTGGCAGTGAAGTCTGAGGCTTAGCTGGGGATCCGGGGAGCCAGGGAGTTCAAGATGAGAAGAGAGCATGGTAAAACCAGGAGAGACAGGTAGTGAGAGGAATAGAGAGAGGGGGATATCAGCAGTGATGAGCTGATCCAGGGTGTGCCCAGCTGAGTGGGTTGGACCAGAGGTAAAAATGGTGAGGGAAAGAGAGTTGTAGAGGTTGCATAAGGGTAGAGGAGTCTAGTTGAATATAGAAGTCTCCAAGGAAGAGATCCTTAGAGGTTAGAAGAGAAGAGGCAAGGTTGGCCCACTCCAAGAGGAAGAGGGAGTTCAGCCCGGGGTCCTGTAGATGGTAGCAAGCATGAGCGAGAGGAAAGGGGAGATGCAGAGTTTACAGACAAGACATTCAAAGGAGGAATACAATTGAGTGGGTGTGACAGATGCGGGGATCCATTCAAGGAAGACACAGAACCAGACCAATTAGGTCTGGGTTTGGAGAGGATCGTGTTGCCCTCAGGAAGGAGAGTGTTAAAAGTAGTAACAGAGTTGGCATTGAACCACGTCTCTGTGAGAGTGAGGACATTGAGGTCAAAGTCTTCAAGGAGCTGACAGATGTCACAAGAGTGTTTGACGGCAGAGCGAGAATTGAGGGAAGCGAGGTGAATCAGGTTGCCACCATTAAAGGTACAGGGATGTGGTACGAACTATTGTTGGGTGTGAGGTTGGGCAGAGGTGGCAAAAAGGGTAGTGGCAGCAGAAAGGAATAAGTTAATGAGAGAGGGAAGACGCCTGTCAATAAGGAGTAGGTTGGGCTCGGAGCCCTCAGCTATGATAGTGTCTTATTTATATACATTAATGATGCATATGGATGATGAGAAGTGTGCTAAGAGCACTTCCCATCTGGTACCAGCATTAATGGGTGAAGTTGAAAAATGGGAAAGGCTAGAGACCATATTGGGAGTCCATAGATCAGGAGATGGGACAGCAAATAGGATGTCAGTTATAGTCTGTCTGGAAGAAGCATTGATGTAGGTGTCAGCAATGGGCAAACCTCAATTCGAGACCAGGAGTGCTTTTTAAAATGTTTTCCTTCCAGACTTTGAGAGAGGGGGTAGGAAAAGTGATATAATAGCAATTAGAGCAAATAGGAGTGATGAAGAGCACCATGGTTGGAGTGGGATTGCAGGGAGTAGGATGGGACTACACAGTGCATGCAAAACTCACCAGGCGACCTAGCAGCAAACAGGCGGAGATGAGTCAATGCAACAAATGAAAAAAACAGTAAATCAAAGGTAAGAGGGGGAGATCATAGGTTACAATAAACAGCACTGAAGCACAACAATTTCACAGTTTAGAGAAGCTGGATCTAATTGTCCAAAAGGTAAAAACCAAATACCAACTTGAGAATGAAGCCCACAGAGCCAATAGTCAAAAGCAACACTGAGATGCAAAAATCAGACCTGTGCATTAAAATGGAATGCTGTGAAAACATCTACATTTAAATCTCGAAATTAAACTAAAATTGCTAACATACAAAATGCAGTTGAAGCAGTGAAAATAACTAGATTTTAATCTCAAAATTAGGCTAAAATTGCTAAAATACAAAATGCAGTTGAAACGGTGAAAACATCTAGATTTGAATCTCAAAATACATGGGCCCTCATTAGGACCCTGGCGGATTTTTTCCGCCGTCGGCGGACTTTTCCGCCATGGCGCAAAGTCCCTTTACGCCATGGCGGATGGCGGACTTACCGCCCCATTCCGAGGTCGGCGGGGCGGTAAGTCCCCATTGACCCATTTACCCTTCCCCATTCCCATTTCGGCCCCATAGGGCTCAATGGGAGTGGGGAAGGCGTTAATTACGCCACCGTAAATTACGGTGGCGTAATTAACACCAAGGTCCCATAGCGCCATGGATTTTTACGCCCGCAAAAAGCGGGCGGAAAAATGACCATGGCGCTATGGGAACTCGTAGTTGGCGGTAAGGGGTCGGCGCAGCTAACGCTGGCGCAAACCCCTTACCGCCAGGGTCCTAATGAGGGCCATGGTAGAAGCATGGTATGTTATGTTCCCATGTTTCCCATGTCTCTTTTCGCCACATTTCCTAAATAGAGTGAAAAAACAATGCAGGGCCTTCATCATGTTTCATTGTGTGTGCCATTATACCACCTACATCAGGTCAAACAGATTACGTCCTTCTCAATGCATCCCATACACGGGCTCAGCAGTTATTAAATGGAGCACCATCATGTGCACCGCTCTCTTATCAGACCCCTGGGTATCCTGCTCGCTCCCATATTGTGTTTGCCTGATCACCTATTGGGCTAGCTAGTATGCTTTTCATGTCCTCAACCACTATGGTAGCCCCTACTGTTTGCTTTTCTATTGCACTAACCAATTTACCCACCCCTCCTGTAAAAGGTTTTTATTGTGAATTCCTACTTGCGAGGAACCTCACAGGAGGCTTGCATCTGGGAACAGATGGATTTAAAACGAGCATAAGATGAGCAAAAAATGACTTGAAAAGGTAGGTTTTTATCTTTTTTGCTAAACAGCAAAAGATAGCCAAATTTTGAATGTGCTTTTGATAGTCGATTTCACAGTTCAGGGCCAAGTACTGAAAACCATCTAGGGCCTTGCGAATGGAAGTATGATTTGGGAACCACCAGTAAGTTCTGATCTTCGGAGCAAAGTGTTCTCGTGGGACAATGCAGAGAAATGTTCATGCAAAAATAGTGCAGAGCTAACACATAGATGCACTATAAGATAAGACAAAGGAGATTGAAATTAGGGGTGTACCGAACTTCGGCTTCGAGTAAATATTCAGCCGAATTCCAGCTGAAAAAAAGCTATTCAGCTCTTGCCGAATACTTTCACATTCTCATTTAAATACAATGCAACATGAACTCAGAAAGGCAAATATAGACTTCAGTTTGCAAAACTGAATAGAATTAAACCAGACAAATTGCTATCACACAGTTGAAAAATATATTGTAATGTGCTCTTTAGGGCATGTTTTGTTACAGATTCTTAGACAAAAAAGGTGCTCATCTTTTATACTTAGTCTGCAACAATACAGGAACCTCTTTTCTTTTGGCAAATGTTTATGTGCAATGTGCACTTTTTCAGTTGGAAAAAACAAACTGAAAGAAATGTGCATCAAAACTTTCAGTTCCTGTCATGTCACTTCCCATTGCATACGTCAAAGTCCCTCCTTTTCTTTTTTTAAGAACTTGAGTCCTTTGTTTAACATTATCTGATATTTTATCAGGAAATTATAAGCTGCATATATTTGTGTATTGGCGAGAAAGAGTGGCTAGGATAAGTGAAAAGTGAGCAGCATTTGTTTGGGTGAGGTGAATCGTTGGTAGATAGAGTTCACGCGTGTCAGATTTCCTCTTGACTTGTGTCCTGCATGAGCTGACATGAACCATTTTATACATATCTATGTGATCTGCAAAGAAGTTTCGAAACTCAACCACATCGACTTTGCAACTGGATAGAGAATGCAATGCATCCGATTCACAAAGGCAGTCCTTTTGCATTTGTGAAGCCTCCTACTTTAATTGGCACTGAATATGCAACAATCTTCTGTACATTTGGTCCCTTCATTTTGGTTAAATCTGCTTTATTTCTGGCTTTTATACTTAAATAAAGATGCTACATTAATTACAATGAAGAGAAATAAAAGTATAGAATGCATTTAAAATGGTGCTTTATTTGTGTTCTTAATAAGTGTTTTTTTGAAGTTTGGAACATGATTTATTAATTAAAGCAACTATTCGGCTTCATATTCAAATACTAAATATGCTATTCTGTACAGCCCTAATTGAAATAATCATTTGCTGAATTGGCAAACAATTAAGTTGTCTACAGTACATATACTCGGAAGCAGAGAAAAAATCAACGCACAGCAGCATTTTGAATCAGTTGAAGTCTATAAAAAAGAGTTTTAGAAATAGTAGCATAAAGAGCATTAGCGTTGTCTAAGTGGGAGTTTATTAATGCACCCACTATGCAAGAGTGGACATTTTTAGCGACACAATGGAGTCTTTCTAAGCAGTCTGAAGTAGAAAAATCTGGAAAGTGAATTGATCTGGGTTGTAAGGGACAAGTCTGCAACCACAAATGAATCCCATATTCTTCACTTAGCTGGGTGACAATCGAGGGGAGCCGGCAGGGGGCGCCAACCCCCTCCAAAGGCCCACTCACAAGGCCTTTGTTTCATGGCTGGTCTATCTGGCTGTGGTACACACCTTCCTTATATTGATGCCGACACTAATTCATAGCCTCATTAACATTACTGATGCAACTAGCTGATCCTCTAAGATGTGCCGCCAGCCCACCACATCCCATAGATGCTCAATGCTCTCCCTATAACGAGTACTGCTGGTAAGAGCAGCTGCCACAATTGTGCATAGTAAACTCCATTTGTATAACCACGCATCACTATCAAAAAAGATGCATTTGGTCCTTATCAAAGTCCTCCCTCTTTGGTCTTCCACCACTCTCTGAATCTGTCTCTGGTGCGGTCGGGGCATCCACACTACCAACTTTGAATGCATTCAGCTGTGTCTGTTTTCAACTGCACCTCAAACATGCTTAGCAACTACAATCTATTCGTGCAAGCTTGGCTGTTAGCTATTGATCACTTCTTTAAGATCACTTCTTTAACTACTGTTAATACATGCCCATCTCTGCCTCACAAACTCCTCTTTCATACCATCATAGCCCCAGCATCATTGTGTGAAGCTTTTCAGAAATGCGCAGCCATGTTCATTGACAACTTACCATTTGTTGCAATTTTGTCCTACATTCCTCACGTAGCCCAGTACATCTGTGTGAGGCTTTACAGGATTGTGCACTTATATAAAGGTAACTTGTTGACTACCTGCATGCCCGTCGTAACCCCCTGCACAATGGGTTGAGGCTCTTCCATAGTTTGCACCTATACTAACGTTGATCCATCACCCACATGAATGTTGTACTTCATGCTTACTTGTACACTTGATGTAGCCCCCGTACCATGAGGTGAGACTTTACTAGATTGTGCACCCACACCAATGTTCTATCATGCTTACTCGTACACCTGATGTAGCCCCTGTACCATGAGGAGAGGCTTTACCAGATTGTGCACCCACACAAATGTTGAATCATGCTTATTTGTACACCTGACGTAGTCCCCTGTACCATGAGGTGTGGCTTTACGAGATTGTGCACCCTCACCAATGTTGTAGCATGCTTACCTGTACAACTGAAGTAGCCCCCATACCATGAGGTGAGGTGTTCCCAGTTGTGCACCCTCACCAATGTTGTATCATGTTCACCTGTACTCCTGACGTAGCCTCCCTACCATGAGGTGAGGCATCACCAGATCATGCACCCGCACCAATGTTGTTTCATGCTTACTTGTACACCTGACCTACCCCGTACCATGAGACAAGGCTTAACCAGAATGTGCACCCACATTAATCTTGTTTCATGCTTATTTGCACATCTGACGTTGCCCCCCCCGTACCATGAGGTGAGGCTTTACTGGAATGTGCTTTTCACAATCATAGTCTTACACCTTCCTGCACTTTGTGGACTGTGCTATCGCACTTGTCACTGTATGACTCATGGATTTGTACGCTGCTATAAATGTAAAAATAAAATAAATACAAATGATGTGCGCATTAGGACTTTAAGCAGATAAACTGGGCCTAGTTGCATGACCATAGTTTTTGAACGGTTCAATCAGAGCCATTCATAGTGATCCATGCTGAACCAAATTAAGGGAATCATCTAGTGTAAAAGCATTTGCAGGGGGGTATGCTGCTTTAACATGGATTTGCTTATAATCTGTATGGGATTAGATTTGAGCTGCAAAGTATGAAGGATGGTCATGAGAGGTTGAAGATGAATGTTAAACAGCAAAAGGAATAAGAGAGAACACAGTGGCACACCATAATTTATATGAGCTGGGTCCAATGCATATGTTCTATCTTTATCAATTGATGTCTCTCAGTGAGAAAGCTTTTGAACCTGTCTAACTTCCATCCAGGGCTAAGCGGGTGACTACAGGCTCCAAACTAAGGTATTCAGCCCCTCCCTGGGCCGTGTGTATTTTTTAACGCTTTGTCTTGCCCCCTCTCCCCTTCCGTGGTTTTGCAGTTTGTCCCCACCATCCCTCCCTCCAGCCTCCCACCCCTCCCAGTCCTCCCCGATTGGTTGGTGGCCTTTCCGGGCCAAGCTAGGTAGCCTAGCAGTTCACTGCGCTCGCCTCTTCCATCCAGAGCTGAGCAGGTGACTGCAGGTCTCCAAACTAAGGTATTCAGCACCTCCGTGAGCTGTGTGTATTTTTTAAATGCTTTGTCTTGTTTTTTCACCCTCGATCTGTGCCCCACTGTCCCCTCTCCCCTTGTGTGGTGTTGCAGGTTGTCCCCTCCGACCCCTCCCAGCCCTCCCTGATTGGTTGGTTCACATCCCCCTCCTTATTACAGGTGCTACCAGGGCAGTCCCTGCCCGTCAGCCCCACGGCTAAGGGCCCCTTGGGCAAAGGGCGGCTCCCACGGTTGCGGCTCCTGTGGTGTCTGCAGGTGTCCACAGGGGACGCCAGTTGCCAGTCAGTCTCCCTGGTCAGTCCCATTAGCCTCCCTGCCTACCCCATCTTCAGACTCTTAAACACAGCTGTGCTGTCTCCTGTGTTGTTATAATACGCACTGTTTCTGTATTTAAAATAAAAATAAATAAAAAATAAAAATTTGTGCTGTGAAAAACTAGGCCTTTTTCTCCCTTTTCAGGATTCTCAGACTTAGGTGGCTTCTCCACATGTTGCTGTAATACGCACTGTTTCTCTATTTAAATAATTTTTGCACTGTGACAATCTAGGCCTCTTTCTCCCCTTTCAGGATTCTCAAACTTAGGTGGCTTCTCCACATGTTGCTGTAATACGCACTGTTTCTGTATTTAAAAAACATGTGCACTGTGAAAAACTAGGGCTTTTTCTCCCCTTTCAGGATTCCCAAACTTAGGTGGCTTTTCACTGGTTCTAAAGTTGAGCATTGTTAGCTCTTTAACCCTGAGAGACTGTCCTATTGAGCAACTTGATTGCCGCTCGCTATCTTGTTTGCCTACTCTCGCCAGTCTCTCCCCCTCTCCCACCCACTCTATGGTGCTCTCTGTCTCTCCTATCTTTTCTAACTGCTTCTCTATTGACTATCCTGCTCTCCTCAGTAAATCTGGTAGGAAGAAGTTCAAAAAGGACATCCTGGTCTCCAACCCAGGCCTTCCTATCGCTGACAACCACACCAGTGTCTCCTCCAAGGAAACTCTCACTGACATCCTCTTTGGCGTTCCTTCACCTGACTTATGGACCCTTCATATGATCTCTGTGCTCTCTCCTTTCTCCTCTTCTCCCATTAATGTTGGCACCTGTTGGGACTCGTAGCCTCCTTCCACTCCTCTAAGGTCATCATTAATATCTACTCTAATGGGACTGTCTTGGTCCGAGGCCCTCAGGCCAACCTTCACCTATTTGATAGACGCTTCCCGCGCCTAATCAACTTCCTTTCTTCGCCTGCTGTCTTCCCTCCCCTTTCCTCAGCTACCTTGCCTTCCCCATCCCTCTCTGCCCCCTCTCGGGCTCCTTCTGCTCCTTCTACACCTCTGCAGGGCATACCTCTGATCTGTACCCCTCCCTGCAAGTCCTTCAAGGATGGCAACCTTCTCAACATTGCCACTCTTAACTCTCGCTCTGCTGTCAAACATATGCCGCCTTCTTGAAGAACTTGACATTTATCTCCTCGGTCTCACTGAGACATGGTTCACGGCCAGCTCTGTCACCAGCTTTGACACGCTCCTACCCGATGGCTACAAGATCCTCTCTGCGCCCAGGCCTACCCGGTCTGGTGGGGGCCTTATCTTCCCTGAGTGGATTCCTGCCTCTGTCACTCCTACGCAGACCTACTCTTCTTTTGAATGCCTCGTCTACCGGCTCTCTCTCTTCCCTAGCCATTCCCTTACTGTGGCTACTATCTATCGCCACCTGGTCAGATTTATTCCTGCCTCTCTGAGTGGGCTGACCTCTCCTCCTCACTCCTGGCTTCAACCACTCAACTCCTCCTTCTTGGAGACTTCAACATCAACCTGGATGCCTCCTGTCCCCCCTCTGGACTCTTTCGCGACCTCTGCGACTCTCACTCACCATTCTCCCCTCTGGCTCGACTCATTCTGCAGGGCACACTCTCGATGTTCTGATCTCCTCTGACCTTCCCCTCTCTGTCCCTCTCTCCACTCCTCTCTCCTGGAGTGATCACTTACTTTCTCCTATCCTCCCACCTTACCCTCCCTACTCCTCAGGCCAAGCCACCTCCATCACTGCCACCCACCTTCTCAGTCATCCGACCCATGAAGCACGTGTTAGTTGAGACTTTTGCCACCACCTTCTCACTCCCTCCTCCCCCTTTGGCTGACTCTCACCCTGACACAGCCCTCTCCATGCTTCACTCATCTATATCTGATACTCTTGATATCCTTGCCCCTGTCATGAGAATCTGCCTGAAGCCCAAAGCCAAGTGTAACTCCTGGTAGGACTCAGATCTCGTCACCCTAAAACACAAGTGCAGGGTGGCCGAGAGGAAATGGCGTGCTTCATGTTCATCCTCTGACAAACTGGTCTGCCGCCTGCTGCAAAGGCAATACCAGCTCTCTATCCTTACCAAGAAGAGAGCTCATATCCAAGGCCGCATCTCTGCGGCATCTAACAACTCGGCTGAACTCTTTAAAATCTGCAAGGAACTAGCCAATCCTTCTGCAGTCTATGCCTCTCCTGTACCTTCCCAGGCCCTCTGCACGGCACTGGCTTCTCACTTCATTTAAAAAACTCAGGACATCCTGTCCTCACTCACCTCCTATCGCCTCCCTCGCTCCATTCCCTGCTCTTCCTCTGCCCCTTCTGCAGCCATCCCCCCTCCTTCTCTGCCTTTCCCCTTTTCTCTGCAGACAAGGTTTCTAGACAAGTCCAATCTATGAAAGTCTCGTCAAAACAGGTTTACCCATGTTCCTCTAAAACTATCAAGGACCACATCGACTCCCTGGCTCCTGCCCAGGCTGATTTCTGCAATCACTCCTTCGCCACTGAAGTCTTCCCATCCCCCCTGAAGCACTCCCTTGTGCACCCTCTTCTTAAGAAACCATCTGCCGACCCCTCCAGCCCGGCTAACTATCGCCCAATCTCTTTCAATCCCTTCCTAGGCAAGCTCCTGGAGAAACTGGCCATCTCCGAGCTCAATCTCCACACTGAATCTGTTGGTTGCCTTCATGACCATCAGTCTGGCTTCAGAGCTGCCAGAAGCACAGAAACTGCTCTCTTGAACATCCGTGAAGACCTGCTCTCTAACCTTGACTCCAACACCCCTTGTGTCCTCATCTTGCTTGATCTCTCTTCTGCCTTTGATAATGTCAACCGTGCCATCCTGCTCAACCGTCTCTGTGATAACCTGGGTATCACTGGTCAGGCTCTGGCGTGGCTGACCTCTTTGCTCTCCAACCTACCCTCCCAGGTCCAACTTGGGTCCTTCCTCTCCGATATCTTTTTCTCTACCTGTGGTGTCCCTCAGGGATCTAACCTCTCTCCCTGGCTGTTCAACCAATACCCGGTGCTCCTTGCTCACTGCATCGCTGCTCTCTGCCCCAATTTTCAGTGCTATGTGGATGATACCCAGCTCATTTTCAGGCTATCCTCGGCCTCCTCCTCCCCTTTCCTCATATCTGACTGTCTGTCTGCTATCCAGGATTGGTGTGCTGCCAATGACCTCTGCCTTAATGCCAGTAAGACTGAGATTTTACTCATTGGCACACCAAATCCCTCCTTCCCTGCAGCTCTCTGGCCGACCTCTCTTGGCCCTCTTCCTGCTCCCACCTGCAAGGCTAAAAACCTTGGGGTCATCTTCGACTCCACAGTTTCCTTCTCTCCTAACATCTCTGACGTCTCTAAGAAGTCACACTACCAGCTACACCTCCTCAGAGGTATTCTTCCTTTCCTCTCCTTCCCCCAGAAGCTCACCGTCTCCAGAGCCCTGGTTCTCTCTAGGCTGGACTATTGTAACAGCCTCTATCTGTATCTGCCTGCCTCTACTCTCCGCCATCTGCAACTTATCCAGAACAGGACTGCGAGACTTGTCCTTGGCCTCAAGCCCAGGGATCGGATCTCTCCGGGACTGAAATCTCTGCATTGGCTCCCAGTGGCTGTGAGGATTAGGTTCAAAACCCTCTGCATTGTCCACAAGGCCTTCTGGGGCCTGGGGCTGCAATACCTTCAACTTCTCTTCCCAAATATCTTCCTTCTCAAAGCTCTTTGCTTATCAGCCTCCAACTCCCTCAGGGTCAGTTGCTTCACCAAGCAACGAGTTGGTGGTAGATCTCTCTCTTCGGTAGGGGCCTCCCTCTGGAACAGCCTTCCTGCCTCCCTGAAACTTGAGGAGAACCATCTCCGTTCCCGGGAAGCACCTCAAAACCTTCCTCTTTGCTTCTGCTTTCTCTCCCCCTCTCCCCTGCTGAATTCCTGGTTGAAACTGCACTGGTTACCTGGGCACCCTTTCTGATCTTGGGCCCAGGCCCCACCAATTGCACACCTGCACTGCCTCCCTGGCAACCTCCGCACGTGGGGACTGTTATTCTGTATCCCTACAGTCCCCCTACCAGCACTTATGTCTGCTCTTATCTTGCACTTGCCAACATCTGGCCATTTTATTTATCTTATTATTCTACTATCCCAGTACTGCACTTTCCCCCCTCCCTTTCCCCATGCACCTTTTCCCTTTCCCCCTTCCCATGTACTTGCGCATCTGAATGACACCTGGCCTAGTAAGATCGTTGTCTGTCTTCCCTCTGTTTCCCCTTCCATGCCTCGTCGCCCCTCAAAATACTTGTGTATAGCGCATCATATCATAACAGAGAGCCAGTGATCCTTGTTAAAGTCATGAGACAAGATATTAAGATAGTTTGATGCACGATGTTGAATGTCGTCGACAGATCAAGCATGACCAGCCAGGGCAAATGCCAGCAGCGGCCAAAGTGTCACCCCACACCACGACCAATGCAGACTCTGAGCTATGTTTAGAGTGAAATTGTATTGAAGTACATCTAAGACCATGTTCTGCTTAACATATTCCTGGAATTGGATCATTACCGATTATCAAGCAGGACAAGTAAGAGCAGAAAGTGGCTTGTGCAGAAGGAAAACAATAGCGGACCAAGACGGTCATCACGAGTTGGGCAGAGCGGGAAAATGCAGTGGTAATGCTATTACCGCCACATTCACCGCTCTGCCCAATCCCGGGTTCTGGGGCATTCTCCTCCAGCTATGAGCTGGAGGTGAATGTGCCAGCTTTAAGGCCATTTTTGGTGCAAATCTCACCAGTGCTATTGCCATAGGTGGTTATAGTGTCCCCAACCCCTTTGGGTCCACTGGATACAATGGGAATGGGGACTTACCGCCCTAACCGCAACTCGGGAGCCAGAGCATATTCGCCTGACTGAGTTGAAGTAACGCTAATTGCATTGGGCGGTGTCCCGGGCACAAATTGCGCCAGGATACCATCAAACCCCTGATGAAGCCCCATGCCTCCATCCTTGGGGGACAGAGTAGAGAATTAGACAAGATGAGGAGATATGTGTAGCCTAAGGCACAGAACAAGTTTGGAGTACAGAGGCAGATAATAGTGAAGCGAGTGAGGAAAGAAGAATAGAATGATTGACCATATCACAATCCACGGATAGGTGAAGGAGCAATGGGCAGAGAGTAGAGCATTCAAAACTCAAAGAAGGGCAATTTCAGTCAAGTGAGAAGGTCAAAGTATAGTATAGAGGAGAAAGTAGTGATTGCAGATTCAGGAAGGACGAGACCTGAGAATAAACAGCACACTCCAGTAGTTTAGAAAGCATGAGAAGGAGAAATATAGGACAGAAGTCAAATCATGGTTGTTGTATGTTTGGAGATAACCATGACATTTTTAAAAGAAGATGGAAAGCATTATGGAGAGAGAGATTTGGATAAGGCAGGTGAGATAGGACATAAATTGAGGATATTAGAGTTCTGAGGATCAAGAGGAAAAGAAGCAGTATCAGAATCAGAGTGAGAAGTAGTATTAGTAGTAGTAGTAGTAGTCGTAGTAGTAGTAGTAGTAGTGATTTATATAACACCTTTTCCCATGTGTATGGCCTCAACACGCTTGTGGTGGGAACACCTACGGGGACCGGAGTCCAGGTATGGGAATATACTCAGACAATGCAATTAGGTAGTCTGACTAGGCTCCAGTAAGCAACCCAAGAGGCCAGGCATGTGTATGGGTGTTGAGGGTGGTCACAAGAGTGTGCTATACAAGAGACTTGTTACAGTTCAAGCAAGACTGCATTTGTCATAGGCTGTCACTGTATTGTAATGATAGAGATGTTGAGGCAAGTCTGGTGTAAGGAGGCGAAGATGTAAATGTCCAGCTATACCAAATTTGACGTAGCCTTAGCTGCATTCTAATGTGTGTGGATGGATAGCCATGTCTGTGGAAGATCTCCACCAAAGTGGTGTGTTACATGTACCTTAAGCTCAAATGGAGCTTATCTTTGATCTCTTCGTATGATCAGATCATCAGATGAGTGCAGCAGTCAAATAAAGGACAGTGGATGTACAGATAGGAAGTGCTCCTCCTCTCTGGCCTTTTACCCACAGAATATAATTGTGCCTCTACTATTCTAAGCTGTACCTCTCCCATGGACCCTATCCTGTTACCTGTGTTCAGGCAAATCATACCCTTGGTCACCCACCCTGTTTACCCAAGCAGTTAATCTTTCCTTCAGCACTGGCCGTGTTCAGGTCAGCCTAAAACATACCCTCGTCATTCTGCTTCTCAAGAAAACCTTCCCTAGATCCCTCTGTGTTGGCTCATTTTTGCCCTAAATCTCTTCTCTCTTTTCTGTCTAAACTGTTAGTCATTTGTGGTTCCCTGTCTTAGTTCTTTCTTGGAAGGCTCCTCTTTCTTCGACTCCTCTCTGTCTGGATTCTGACTTGGTCGTGGCATAGAGGGTGTGCTTGTCTTGGCAGTTGATGATCTGGCACGGTTACAGGACAAGGGTTGCACGGGAGCTCTCATTTTGCTTGATCTCTCCGCTACCTTTGACTCCATCAATCAGGCGATCCTGCTTGAGCGCCTGGCCTCTGCTGGCTTCTCAGGTGCCATCCTTTCCTGGTTTAATTCCTTTCTGTTTGGCCACACTCAGTTGCTCTCTATTCCTCCTTTTTTTTTTTGCTCCATCCCTGCCCCCTCGCCTGTGGTGTCCACAAAGATCTGCCATCTCGTCCATCCTGTTCAGCATCTACGTACAGCCTCTAGCCAGACTCATATCCTTCTACTGCTTTCTACGCTGTTCATAGCCTCATCACGAGTTGGGCGGTAACACTGGCGCTAATAGCGCTGGTGCTATCTGCCCTACCACCAAACCCACCAGCGCTATTAGCGCCGGATCACGGGTTTGGCGGATTTGGAAGTCCCCGTTCCCCATTGAGCCCATTCGGGAATGCCCCATTCCCCATTGGGCACAATGGGGAAATTTCACACTCATACCGCCGGCAGATTTCCTGCTGGCGGTATGAGCACGAATTTTCGGTGGATTTCCCCCCAGCTCAGAGCTGGGGAGAAATCCGCCAAAGCCCTGATTTGGCGGACCTTTAAATCCGGTGGTAACAGCGCTACTGCTGGATTTAAGGGTTACCGCCAAACACGTGATGAGGCCCATACGCTGATGAGACTCAAATCATTGTGCACCTGGACCTCTCCTGGTCCGAACTTCGCCCAGATTCCAGGCCTGTCTGTCGGCTGTGAATAATGGATGAGGAGTATCTGTCTGATGCTGAATGGCGATAAAACCAAGGTCCTAGTGGTTGGACCCCCACTGCAACAGCTATGTGATCCCCCTATTTCTGGCCTCCCTCCTTTGGTCCTTTACCCACCCCTGTTTTGGCTGTAACGGACCTTCGAGCCAAGATCACTGTCAACATGTCTACTGAGTTACAGGTTAGTGCTGTGGAATTCAGTACCTCTGTCATTGCCAAAAACAAGGACTACATGCCCTTCAGGCGACACTGGAAAACATTCCCATTCTAAGCACTTGCTCCTGTTTTCTCTCCCCAGTATTGCTTAGCGTCAAGATGCCTTTGGTCAAAGGATTCGCTCTATAAGTACAATCAATACAAATACAGATACAAATTGGGAGAAGTGAAGGAGGAAATCGTTGAAGTGAAATAATCAGTGAAATCAGCTGAGGATAAAGGGAAAATAAGATGGGTCTGGAGGGCTTGGAGAAGATATTGTTGCGCAGTTGAGAAATATGATGAGGGTGATATAAAAGAGAGATAGTGAGCACAGAGAAATAAAGTATATTCATGGCCAATACAGATGAATTGTAGGATGAAGGAAGGCATTAGAGAACAGGACGATAAAAAGATGAACTTCTTCCAGTGCAGTTTTGCTTTGCAAAGACAGGTCCAAAGGGCGATATGAGCAGAGGAAAGCCAGGGTTGTGTGGTTTTGCATGGGTTGTGAAAAGGGGAGGGCACGGAGCAGGAAGTGAAGTGTGATAAGAAGAGAAATATGAAGTGAAGAGACTGTAGTTTCAAAGTCCTAGCCCCATCGCACCGGAACGTACTACCGCTTGGTATCAAAAATGAGGACTCTCTACCAAGATTAAAAAAAGCACTGAAAACCTGGCTTTTCAATAAATATTAACCCTCACCAGTCCCCTCCAACTTAGTACCAGAATGCTTCAGATTACATCATTTCTTTGAACTAAAACACAAAGGGCCTCATTACACGGATGGCGGTAGGGATTTACCGGTACCGGTAAAATACCGGTACCGGTAAATCCCTACCGCCTCACTACGAGGTCCCTTTGCGGGTTGGGGGATTTAACGCCTGCTTTTTGCAGGCGTTAAAATCCAACCCGCTAAGGGACCTCAGAGCTAATTACGGCATCGCAAAATTGCGGTGCCGTAATTAGCGCCTTCCCCATTCCCATAGAGCCCTATGGGGCAGAAATGGGAATGGGGAAGGGCAATGGCGGAAGGGGGATTTACCGCCCCCCCAACCTTGGAATGGGTTGGTAAATCCCCTTTCCGCCAAGGCGTGGCCGGTATTTTACCTGCATGAGCCATGGCGCTAATAGCGCCATGGCTCACCGCCTACCGGGTAATGAGGCCCATAATGTAATCCAATGGCCTGCATGAACCTCCAGGTGTCATCCCTTGATCTGCAACCAGTGTTCAAACAAAGTGTGACCTACTATTGTGACCGACTGTACCTTAGTATAAGAAAGTTGACCCCATGACTTATTGCAATTCAGGATAAAAATGCTCTTTAGGACTGTAACTGTAACACTGTATAAAAATGCCACAATGTATATGAAACTTCGCAGTGATACTCACGGGTCTGGGCGAGTAACAAATGTAATTAAAAAAAATAAAATAAAAAAAACTGTATGAGCTGAGGGAAATAAAGAAAAGGTGTTACTCACAAGTGAATACCAGAGGGTTGCTGCCTGAGTTGTCCTCACCACTGTGGCCCCTACCACACTTGAACCACACCTGCTCCCCGCTTGTTACACCAAGACCCTCCACCAAACATCATCCAGAACAGTCATGTAACTGAGCCATATGACCTTGAACTAACAGTCCCTAGTTCTGAGTTGTATCCTACACCACTAGTACTCACCAGTCAATATCAGAGGGTTGTCATCTGAGATCTCATCACCACTGTGTTTTTTGCCATACTTAGACCTTCCTTAGCTCTTCCTTTCCCTACAACAAGACCTACTGCCAAACATCATCCAGTGCAGTCAGGTGACTTGGACGAATGACCTGAACTAACAGTCTGAGTCTCCTGAGTTTGATCCTCACATCACCAGTCCTCACCGGTGAATGTCAGAGGGTTGCCACCTGAGCACCCCTCACCACCATGGTTCCTGCAAAACCTAGATCTGCCCTGCTCCACCTCTCGCTTTTCCATGACCCACAGCATAAATCCATTGATTGCAGGGATGTGACTGAGCTATATGCCACATGTTGTCCTTATTTTGCACATCCATTGGGCATTCTCACCTTCAAAGCATGACCCATTTAAGGGCACTTATATTTCCTCTTTATGTCTGTTTGCACCTGGCAATGTACCAAGTACTAATTCATTTTTCATATGTATTCTTTCTCTTCCACATCTTTATAGTATGTCCTCTCCTATTCCTGTGTTCTTCCCTAGATGCTACTCCTAATCATTCTAACACACTAAATATATGTTACCCTCCTATTTCTTCATCCCCAATCTTTCTAGTAAATATTGGTGTTCTTAATGCTGACTCTGCAAGAAATTAAACTATGTTCTTGATATTTTCCTCTGTTCTAACTTTATTTATTTTGTATTTTATTTATTTTATTGAGCATTTGTTTGGCGCTTATACAACAGAATAGTAATTCAAAGTGCCACAATGCTAAAATGGGAAGGGAACTGGGGAAACTAACAATGGCAAAAGTAGTAAAATACAGTCAAGGTCATTCTAGGCCTTGTGGCATTCACACATGAAAGTGCAGTGTGGAGAAGTGCAGGAGATATGGAGGAGGGCAGGCGAGTGGGCAAGTGCTGATGGAGACCCTCGAGGGAAGTGCTAAGGGGAACCACCAGGTGGAGAACCTCAGGCTAAATGCTAGTGCAGGCAACTCCCAAAGGCGGGATGCAGAGTCGCAAGCAGGGGCCCGCAAGGGCAGTGCAGTGCGGGTGGAATGCTGGTATTGACTGAGAAGAAGGGTCTGGGATACTGTAAGATTCATGAGGATCAGGCCACCAGTCACAGTGGCAGTGGGCTGATTAGCAGGTAAGGGAAAGAGGGAAAGAGTTAGAGAACAGCACAGTTTTTAGCAGTTTTCAGAACTTGAGGAGGTCCAGCTCAAGTCTAAGAGGAGCAGGGAGGTTGTTCCAAAGGAAGGAATCAGCCGAGGAGAGAGACCTACCGGCCACTCTTTGCTTGAAGAAGCATTTGACAGTCAAAGACTTGGAGTTAGAGGAACATAGGGCTCTAGCAGGGGAGTATTTATGGAGGTAAAGTTGGAGATAATGTGGTCCAAGGCCCTAGAAGGCCTGGTGGATGACGCAGATGGTCTTAAATGTGATCCTTGCTGCCACTGGGAGTCAGTGGAGAGATTTTAGGGCTGGAGAAATACAGTCCCTGGGTTTAAGGCCAAGGATAAGTCTTTCAGCCATATTATGGATTAGCTGGAGGGGGGATAGGGAGGAAAGAGGGAGATTGAAGAAGAGGCTGTTGCAGTAGTCCAGCCCACTGGCATAGCAGTGGCTTCTGCACATGTCCTGAGAGTAGGGCCCCTCAGACAAAAAAGAACTGAAAAAAAGAAAAAGTTCATTTTTGAAGTCACTCTGCCTTCATAAAGAAATTATTTCGGTTACAGAGAAGGCAGAGCGACTAGAAAAATATACCATTTTTTTATGAAGTCCAAGGGCTCCCCAAACCCATCACATGTAAGCCTACAGACTGGAGGCTTCCATGTCATGGGGCGGGAGGGGGGCCCTATGGCTTCAAAAAGAAATAGTTTCTTTTAGAAGTCACTTTGCCTTCATAAAGAAATTATTAAACAGAAATAATTTTGTTATGAAGGCAGAGTGACAAGAAAAATATACTATTTCTTTATGCAGTCTGAGGGCTCCGCCACCCCATGACATGGAAACCTACAGGCTGGAGTCAAATAATTTCTGTTCCGGTTCGGTCCTTTAACAGTAATCATTTCTTTATGAAGTCAGAGTGACTTAAAAAAGAAACCATTTATTTTTAAAGTAATGGGGTTCCCCTGAAACCCCCATCACACAGAGGCCTCCAGATCCTCTGACGGTAACATTCCTGGCTGCTGCAGGGAGCTGGAGGTCTTGTTCCCTGGACCAACAGATTGAAGGTAAGAACATTTATTTTCTTAAAATGTGTGTGCATGCATGTAAGTGCATGTATATATATATGTATATAATGTAATGTATATTAGTCACTGCATGGTGCAGCCTGGGTATGCCCATGTGAGTGTAAAGTGAAAGGGTGCATACACAAATGTATGAAGGGCTGGTTGTGCGTGTGTGAGTGTATGGTGAAAGGGTGCACACTTAAATATAAGGTTGGATAGCTATGTGTGCCTTTATGGTGAATGGGTACACACCTAAATGTATGGGTGGATGGGGGTGAGTATATGCTTCTAACTCCACTGATTGTCAGTACTTGTATTTGGTCTGACCATTTCTTTGTTTCTTTTGGTTTAGCGATTCCAGTTCTGGTTCTAAAAAAAAAAAACTTTCAAAGTGGCTAGTAGGAACTATAATAAATTAAGTCAAGAGAACTTGGCGACTAGTCTTGTCTGTTTTATGAAGACCACCTCAGTCCTAGACTCACCTGATTTTCTAGTAGCAGAATATGATAAGGTGATAACCAATCTTCTAGATCAGGTTGTTCCTATTAAAACCAGAATTGGTATACAACATCATTGGCCGATCATAAGAAACACAAGTGAAAGGCAAAAGACTTTGGGGTAAAAATCCTTCACAGTCTGATAAAGATCTGTGGAAAACTAGAGAAAAAACGTATCATGCAGACATTTTTCTGGCTAACAATAACTATTTTGATTGCTAAATCACTAGTTCAAAAAAAGAATTCAGACAATTGTTTGAGATTTTAAAAGACTTACAAAAACCTAAAGATGAGATGTATGAAATTATACCCTCTATATGACCTGTTAAAATATCCAGAAAGCCTTTTTGGAGAAGATCAAAAAAGTTCATATCAATGTAGAGGGATACCAGACCCCCTCCCCTCTCAAACTGAGTGCAGATAACATGATAGGTTGATCAATGGTCCCAGCATTGCAAAAATCAAAATGATAGCGATCAGGGCGCTCGATCCGGAGGCAGCAATGGCTACTAGACACCAGGGACATGTTACAGAGGTGGGGGGAGGGGGCAGCTCACTAGGTAAGTGCCTCCTTCCCCCCGTGGCCCCAAAGCATGGGGCCACATGTATGGAAACACCTGTGGGCAGATAGGTGACCATCTGCCCCCAGGGGTGGGGGACAAAATAAACAATTATCATGGCTGGTGTGGGGGGGAGTGCCCCCCCAATGGACCACCAGGGCATTTTTTTTTATGGAAAGGGGTTGTCCCACCCCCACCCAAAATGGACTTGGGGTCATGTCATGCAACCCTCTCTGGGGGCAGTTATCTGCTCTTAGGAAGGGGCATGTAACCCCAGGGAGGGTGCATGAGAACCCCTCCTCTTATCTGCCCACAGGGAGGGCTGAATGAGTTGCCCCCTTCCTGCATTTGGTGTGGGGGGAGAGGGTAAACCCCCAGTACATTAGAAAATTCCCCAGTGGTGTAGGGTGCCCCTCAGCCCCCGCTAAAAGGGCAACCTGCCATTTTGAATGATTTTCTTTGTTTACTAAACTTGCCTTCGCGCAGAGGGGCACATTGGTGTGCCAATCTGGCCCTGGGGTGCCCAAACCTTACTACCCTGCCCACTGGGGGACCTGTCCCACAATTTTTGGTGGCCCTCTCCCCCACCCCAAATGGAGAGGGTGTACCTCATTCAGCCATTTGTAGGAGGCCCAGGGAGGCCTGCATGAGGTGCCCGCGCCACCCATTTGGGGTGAGGGGGGAGAGGGCCCCAATAATTGTGGGACAGGCCCCCCAGTGGGTGGGGCAGTAAGGTTTGGGCACCCCGGGCTAGATTGGCACACCAATGTGTCCCTCTGCGCCAAGGGGAGTTGGGTTACCAAAGGAAAAAAGCGAAAATAGTGGAATGCATTTTAGGGGCACCCCAAAGGGACAGGGAATTTTATAATGGGACAGGGCGTTGACCCCCCCTGCAATGGAGTGGGTGCCATGTCATGCTGCCCTCCCTGGGACCAGATATCTGCTCCTAGGAAGGGACGCCTGAGCCCTGGGAAGACTGCAGGATAGACCCCCCCTTGTCTGCCCCCAGGGAGGGCTACATGGGATGCACCGTCTCTCCAGTTGGGGTGGGGTGGATAGGTGCAACCCCCTTGACATTTCCCCAGCGGTGTAGGGTGCCCCTCAGCCCCCGCTAAATGACAGCCTGCCATTTTTAATTATTTTCTTTGTTTACCAAACTTGCCTTGGTGCAGAGGGGCACATTGATGTGCCAATCTGGTCCCGGGGTGCCCAAACCTTACTGCCCCACCCACTGGGGTGCCTGTCCCACAATTTTTGGGGGCCCTCTCCGCCTCACCCAAAAAAGGTGGCAGGTTTACCTCATGCAGGCCTCCCTGGAGGCAGATATCTCCCCGTAGGAAGGGACAAATGGGTTTTCATTGGGGGGGTGAGGTTCAGTAGACCACCAGGGTTGGCTTGCAAGGGGTGAAAATTAGTTGTTTTGCTAGTGTGACCGTAGTTAACACATGTTTTTTGCTTTGTTTACAGCTTTTTCTCCACGAGCAGCTGCAATGTTATGTGAGTACTGTGTTTTATTATTCTATGGTTAGGACCCTCTGTCAGTGGGGTGGGTGAGACTGGGGCTGGATTGTTGGTGGTGTGATTGGGAATGGGCCGTCTTGGCAGATATGTTGGTGGGCTGGGACACAATTGCAGGGGCAGGCCACAAATTGCCCCCCATGCAGCAGAACATTGGTGTTTCCCTGGGAGCGGATCCCTCCCAAGTGGGTTGTCCGTCTGCAAGCCCAGGCTCCACCTCTGGCTGTGCTACGTTACAGATGTCACCTCCAGGGAGGAATGGGGATCCTGCCTGGGCTCCCTGGAGCTGCTGCTGTGCTTAGGGTATGGTACACCCACATGGTACATGGATATCCAAGGCCAGGGACATCACCTCCAACCATCCTGGGGTTGCGGCTGGGCTGCATTACAGCTTTTCCCTTCGGGCAGGTATTGGAACACTGCCGGGACTCCCTGGTGGGGAGAATCTGTAATGCAGGGCAGCTAGGGCTCCAGCAAAGTCAGCAGTAATAAACCCTGGCCTTGGGCACCCTTCTCCCATGTGGGTCTTTGCCGGGGGTTCTGGATAATAAATTCTGGGCCGATTTGCACAAGTCAGACCTCTGAAGATTCCCACAGGTGTCCTCTTTTCGAAAATACATGGGGTTCCCTGTTTTCCTTGGTGGCTTGGACACCCTAGGCACAAATCTGTAGTTAAAATAAGGAAAACTCATTAAAATGAGTTTTTAAGGCACACACAGACACCAGATTTGTTTTCTCCAACAGAAAGTGAAGGGGATGTCATATATTACATACTTTGAAAGTGAAATTACACAGAGATATGACCACTTTTGTACTGATTGCGCAGTTGGCAGAAAGCCAGCACTGACAGTACATGATGAAGATTGATGTTCAAAATCATGCTGAGGGTAGTTAAAAGCTTTTGTTCAAAGCTAAGAGATAAGAAGATGACAGAGTTAAAAGGTAATTAAAATAGTTGCAGGAATTCAAAGCTAAGCTCAGTTTGAAAAAATATATATTGTTTTCCAAGTCAAAGACATTGTGAGCTAAATTTTACGCACAGAAAGAGCAGTTTGCTGCTTGTGGTGGCTCCACGAATGACAAAATGTATGTGTGTGATTAAAACTGAAAAATTAATGAAGATTTATGGAAATGTGACCAAAATGGGTAGGGTTGAAGCTAATATATGTATAAGTATGCAATAAAAATGTTTACTAATTTATTTGTGCAGCTTTGAAAAATTCTGTGTAAATTGACAAATGAGTAGGCTTTGAGAAACAGCATGTTTTCATAACATTAGTGTATAAGTGTTCAAAACAGGTGTTGAGGGATGCACTGGATTGGATTAATATATTTTGGGGGTAATTAAACCACTGGTTGTTTAGTTAAGCAAGGGTGGACATTTTTTAAGAAATTGTTAATTTTTGATAGGAAAATATATGAGGTTGAATTTTATTTTTTAATATATTGTTTAGAATGGGAGGACTGCTCCACAGTTATTGAATATGTGTGAGCTGGGGAGAACCCATTGAGTCACTGTTGGGGTCATACAGATCACTTTCCATTTTTTAGGGGGTTGGTTTGTCATTTAGTGGGGTTGGTGTTTGACACCGTCTTTGTTGGGCACACACTAGAGTGCCTCATATTTGTGGATTTTATGTTGGGCAAATAGTTTTTTTTGTTGTTGGTGATTGATGGGACATTTTTGAAAGAGTATAGTTCATAAGGCATCCATGGGCCAATTGTATAGATGAGAAAAAGAGGGAACATGTTTTATTAAGCGGTTTTCAGTGTGTTATGAAAAGAAAGACAGATTGCAAATGAAAGCACAGGAGCATGGTGTGGGTGACTAGAGTGATGAGAATATTGGTAAATTGGGGACAGAGAGAAGGCATGGGAGATGCATCATAAATAATGTAGAGTCATGGAAATGTTATACATGCACTAGGTAGGTGCATTAAGGCCAGAGCAGATTAGATAGGCACCAAGGGGGACAGTATAAATATGCACTATAAGGGCATTTGGAAAAGAAAAAGGAAAACATATGTCCAAAATCACACAAATTGTGAAACATGGGCTGAGAGTAAAAATACAATTATGAGTGCAAATTTCAGTAAAAAGTAGGTCAATGTATAGTGAGTGGCATTAAACTAAGCACAGTGAATATTTATGTGGAATAGCAAGAATAAATGAGACACACATTTTTTGTGAAAAATATTGGGTAGACATGTATTAATGCAAAAATTCACATTTAGAATGAGAAAGCAGTGGGAAATGAGGGGAAGTGCTCGCAAAGCACACTGGGACTAAGGTCACGCACAATATGGACAAGGGGCATAATATATTTAAACAGTTGTATTGTGAAAAAACCAGGTTAAAAAGTTTTTTTTATAGAAACACACACCCTTATTGGCTTGACTTCTAAGTATAAGAAGTCCACTATTTCGTTTTTTTTGCAGGGTTTTGTTAAAATCAAAATCTGTTTCTAGATAAGTCCAAACAGGCTGAGCACTGATAAAAAGAAGAATAAGGGAGGCCTCACATGATTATTGAAGCACAGCATGGATTATTATTATATGTGATGAATTGATTTATTGGGGAAAGAAATAGAGATGATTAAGATTAGAATCTCTGTCATGATGTGCTTACAAGAAGAGGGGGAGTGACACAAGCACCCACACAAACACACAAACATGCATCCACACATGCATGCACATGCGCACATGCATACACATATGCATGCACAGACACATGAACACACATGCATGAACACACACACATGCATGTACACACACAAACGTACACACATGCAAGCACAGGCACACACAGGCATGCACATGCATACACACATGCACACACACACCCACTAACCTTCATGCACACACACATGCATGTACATGCATACACACATGCACATGCATTCACGCACACATGCACAGATGCACACACACATGCTTGCACATGCATACACACATGTACATGCATACACACATGCACACACACACAAAACACATGAGAAGGCACACATGCACACATACACACATGATCTTGTGGATGTATAGGCAATCAGTAGATTGCAGGTTCAATGCACACAAAAAACGCACACAGGTAGTCAGAAAAAGGATTTGAACATTGTATTAAGAACACACACATACATAAAGGATGCTTTAGCTTTATATTGGGAACGCCAGTTAGGGATATCATGTTTTGTCAAAATATGATATAAAAGGAATTACATTTTTTGAAGACCACAGATAAAAGAAGATGGAGATCAGCTTTTTTATATTCAGAGCACTTAACTCATGAAGAGCGCGAGAAGAGGTGAAAACAGTGGCAATATTTGACCACATTTTATGTCAGGGATTGCCTGGGCAGGTACAGAGGCACTTGGGAAGCAAGTGGGATTGGAAGCGAAACTGTAGTTTAAGACACAGTACACTATAGTGCATAACTGTCAGCTGTTGCAGGAGAAAAACAGGAAAAAAGACGATGTTAGAAACCTTGAGGAAGTCAAGTTAGTTCAGGTGAAATTGTCAAAGTATGCCGTAAAAGGGGTGGTAGTGTCAAAGCAGAGAAGGGCTGGGAATACAGCAAGCAGTGGGTATATCAGAGGCTAATAATCAATGCCAAATGGATCAAGGAGGGAATGGGTTTGTGCCACAAGGCAGCGGAATGGTAAATAGAGGAAGAGGTTGTTTGCAGAATAACCAAGGCAGTTTGCAAACTATGCAGAATGATAATCAGAATGTGCAAGGACCATTTAACCAAGGGGGACCAGTCAGAGAGGCTCATTCTGTGTATTGGATATGTGGAATGACAGGACACATAGCGCGCACATGTGGGAGCAAAGGATATATACAAGATGGACAATTCTCAAGAGGGGGGACAGCTTATCCACTAGTATATGGCTCACAAGCTAGGGAAGGCTTTGCTCAGGATCAGACATTGTATCAGACGCAAGCACTGAGAATGCAACAGGTGCAGCAGCTAGAGCACGTACAAAATTAATTCACTACAGGGGCAATTGCAGCAAGCCCCCATGCAGATTCAGCAATATGCAAACACAGGACAGGTATCGACACCCAGGATAGGTTGTGCCACTATGGTATGAGAAAATCCTCTCACAGGTACAGGGGTATGCATGCACTCACAGTAGTACAGCTTACAGGACAACTTGATGTGCTCAGAATGATCAATGCCACTAGCCCCAAGAGGAGCAAAGGGTTAATGTGACGGTAGGAGGTGAAACCTTTGCTCTATTGGTAGTCACTGGGACTACATGTTGATGTACACAGGAGGAAAAATATCCAGTGGTGAAAATTGCCATAAATGTTTAAGGGATCTGTGGAGCTACACATTGAATTCACTTTTATTGATGAATTACCAGTCTCTATAGGAGAGTGTGGCATGACTGATCCTTGTTATATTCACAACAGACACTAGGTAAATATTTTGGGAAAGGAATATTTACTGACCAAGGGATAGCCTGTTCCACTCCTGAAATACACATTTAGAACATGGATGAATTTATACTGGCATTTACAGAGCAAATGGCTCTGTAAATTGTTTCAGTGAAGCCGGAGGTTTTTCTCATCATGGGGTGAGCATTCTACTAACATGGCTGCATGGCCAAGTGGAGAGAATGGCGACAATATGTGATGAATTTTTGTTTGGACCACAGATACCTAAGGACAAAGAGGGGGGACAGACTATCCCTATAGAATTAAAAGCAGCCATAACATGAGGGGAAATGGCAATGCTCAAATGAATGGACAATGAGAGTAGACCATGCAGGACAGTGATAGCTCTTGAAGAAGAGTCTAGGTTGATTGAAGCCATTGAGGATGACACATTTAGAAAAGACTAAACAAATGATGAAGTGTTTTTTTAGGATCATCACACACTGAAAGCGAAAAGAGAAGTCTCAAAGCAAATGGCAAAAGGCGCAGTAGCGCTCAGTAAATGTTCAGGAAGTTTTGTAGAGAGTGACAAATGTTCTGTGGACAGACCCTTATGACATGGGTCTATTGAACCAACTAGCGGAACAAAATAAAAAGTATAGACATAAAAGGGACTATAATATGAAAGATATGAGGGTTTCTGTTGTAATTAGACTAATTAATGTAAGATCATCATAAATAGATAAGGATAAAAGCGCAGAAGTAAGAAGTTCAAAATTAAGAGATTGATGACAATTCAAGGGGGTGAAATAAATAAATAAATAAATATAATAATAATGAATGAATGGACATTAAAGCAGTAAAAAGCACAAGTGGATAAGATATCCAGATTTGTAAACAATAAGTACAATGAATGGTGCTGGCTATAGTTGAATAGTGTAGTGTATTTTAATAAAAATTAAATATGATTAATGAAAGACCAAAGGAATGTGAATTGCCAAGATTGATCTAACAAATATGAGAAAAACCTTTAGTAGAACTGCACGAAGGGACATATGAGAGTAAGTAACAAAAACATTGTTTGGATGTATATATGATGATGTAGATTTATGTTTTACAGATGAAAATTATTGTCATTTTTGAGCATGAGAGGAATGTCTACATAGCCTGAGCAGAGTATAGCAATATAATGGGAAGAAACATTATATTATGACAGAGGTAAGTGATAGTGGACAAGTAGAGATAGAAGAGGTAAGTACTGGTTCACACAGTAAGCGTGTGAAACAAACTATCGATCATTATTAGGAGTAAGAGGCATTTTCCCAAGAAAGGTGCAAACAGGTGTGAGCACAGGATAGCATATATATATATATATATATATATATATATATATATATATATATATATATATATATATATATATATATATATATATAGATACTAGATAATACCAGACGAAGCCCGAGTAGGGTGAAACGCGTCGTTTTTTCTGTGCATTCAAGACAACTTTGTCCTCCTTGTCTATGCAGTTTTAATTAATAAAGGACACTTTAATTGCACAATACACTAAGACTGTTTGTGGATCAACTGGAGAAATACAACGTTTTGCTGGAAACACAGCCGGAGTGCCGATGCGACTCGGATTGGCTTCCAATCCACTTCTCTTTGTGTGTATATATATATATATATGCACACACACACACACAAGTATGGTCATATCTAACAACGAGAATGAAGAAGACTTTGGATAGAAGGTGGAGTTTTGTAATTCTGGTTAAAAAAAGTGCCAAATAGGTGCATTTGGCAAATGCATAACTTTTTGAGGATAGGCAAAACGATGTATGCCTATATGTTACACACGCATTCACTTAGTAGACTCAATGCTTGGGTCCCAATAACATGGGTAGGCAAGATTAGAGTAGGTAGGATGATGAAAAATGTCAATTATGTCTCAACAGAACAAACACAGCAAAGAAAGAAGAAGACCGTGGTCCCACACCATCAGCAGGAGGACATCAAAAGTACAGAGAACATTTTCAGCATAGCAGGAAAGGTTAAAACACATGATATGTAAGGAGAGCTCGAGGGAATTTAAATGTGCACCAGCGTGTCTTTGAGGGCAGAAAAGTAGGCCTACATTCCAGTGGGCTGAGAGGGTCAAGAGATGACCACAGTAAACATTTTACATCAAAGCGAACAAGTAAAAGTTTACCCGGAGGAAATAATCAATCTCTTTGTCAACTAAAACATGACAATGCATCTATTTCAGTTTTCTACAGAAAGCAGGAACCCACACCAGCGTCTTCTTCAGCTACGGATGCATCAAGAAGAAAGAAGGGGAGTGATTAAAGAAAACACATTCTTTTTTGAAGATATGTTTTAAATTTGTTATGTTGTCTGTCTTGTTTATTATTTTATCATAAAGAAGGAGACTGCATGACTCTTTGGTTTGAGAATGTCATCCACAGAGGAAATGTTTCCTTTGTGCACTATGCAGTTGTGGAAAAATAAAGAAGCCCATGAAAATGAGGCAATGCAGGTAAATTAAAAAAAATATATCTTTTATGACCTCAGCTCATACCCAAGTCAGTCATATCAGCCAGTATGAGTGAAGTATAAAGTGACACCAAGATGTGCGAAAAAGAGAGAAAGGAACAGCCAATTATTATTATTATTATTATTATTATTATTATTATTATTATTATTATTATTATTATTATTATTATTATTATTATCATCCTGTTATATTAGCAAAAGATCAAATGCAGTAGAAATTGTTAAGGAGCAGGAGTGATGATTAAGAAACACTTATTTTTCAAGAAACTCAGTTTTATATTACAGATGGACAAGAGATACCTACACACCAGGTGATTGACGGCAACCGATCCTGCGAGCAGAGAGAAAAGGTTGAGGGACCCAGTCAGATGCACAGTTTCAACGGCTTTTGTGAAAAGGTTGTACTTACGAGACTCCCCCATCCTTGTGTTCCCCAGAAACAATCGAATGCTCCCACATTTTCTGACTTCGAATCAAAGATTGAGAATTTGAGTACTTTATGAAGTGAACAATAACCTCAAAAGGACTGGCCTGAGAGCTAATAACGTGCTGCAAAGCAGCCCAAAGGACAAATAAAATGGACTGATCAGTAACAAGGTCCGTGAATGCGGAATAAGCTAATAAAAGATGAATCAGGTGGAAGATGTGTCAACGGAAGACAAAGGGCGAAATCAAAATGTGCATGGGGAGATCAGGAAACAAGGAAATGTCATGGGGTGGAAGGTAGGAGAAAGTGTACAGTAAAAGTTGTGCTTGGATGGAACAGAAAAGAAATGGGCTGATGGGTTCCCTCAAGAAATTATTTCTCTCGATTCTTGTGGTGGCAAAAGGGAAATCACCTTATGTGTATGTTATGTTGCATTTAATTGGGTAATGGGATGGGATACATACAAGAAGAAATGTTCTTGAGGATACACGCATGAAAGTTCAAAAAGGCTGAAATGTTGCAATGGTTTTTTAGGACAAGTAGATACATATATATTTTAGATCAAGATAGTACTGTTGATTTCGTAGAAATGTTTTTATGATACCTCCCATGATGAGATAAATCACCACACTGAGGGGGGTGACTGAGGCAGGGATGTCTAGGTACACTGGGTATGGGGGAGGGTGGACACTGGGTGTAGTGGTCATGTATTGAGTAGGTGTCTAAATACAGACCAGAGGGGGGGTATGTAAGAGGTACTAGACCTCTCCACCCTCAAACTAGATATTGATAATATAATAGGCTGATCAATGGTTCTGGTATTGCACAGATCAGAGTTATAGTGCTTTTTGAAGATAAGGAGTGCTCACATATCATGATATGTAAAAATATAATCTGAAAACTGAATAGATAATGAGTTATGCTAAAAAGTAAATTGATTTAAGGTTTGGTAGAAAGGCTGAAACAAGACTGAGATATTTCTAAAATGGATGCCAAAATACAAAATGGCTTTGGGATCAGGTGTCATAAGAGCTGAATCATACTGATGTTGAATATTCTTTGGCAGCAGTTCACTGTAAGATAAAGCAGCCCGGGATGGTATATTTACAAATGTTGGCAAGGAAAGCAGACAATGATTGACAGTAGATCAGATAAAGGCATGAGAAGGTTACCAATTAGACAGAACAGCTGATTACTTGGCAACAAATGAAATGAGCTTGTGGAGTTTTTCACAGTATGAGCTGCCAAGTAAATTTGGCAGGACCTCGAGAAGTAGATAAGAGTTGTTTTTTGCCAGGCGTTAAAGGATGCATAATTATGTTTAGCTGAGTCCAACATAAGCTTATAAGTTTATGTGTCAGTCAGCCGGTGCTTGCCAAAGCGAGCTAATGTGGGCTTTGTGGGTTATGCTATGTTACTTTGCATTTATATAGTGCCTTATGTACCATTGGTATGGTCTGAAGGCGCTTGTAGGCTGAACGCCCTTGGGAACCAAAGTTCAAGTCAGTAGAGAGAGTAGAGAGAGTCAAAGGTGCGTGCGAGCACCGGATATGTGTGCAGCTCGTGTGGCATTCGTGTAATAGCTGCTTCTTAGCGGTAGGTGTGGTGGTTGAGAGATCAAGAGTATGTGTTCGTTCTGGCAGGATTTATCCAGACCGATTGTGGCTGCGTTAGGCTGAGGAGAACGCCTGGCTGGGGGGTGTGTAACCAGCAGTGTTTATTTAGAGTTATGGGGAGTATGAGGCAGATGTTGGTATGAGAACAGCTATACTGAATGGTGTCATAGTATCTCTGTGTTCTAGTTGAATGGTGGTGTAAAGAAGAGAGTAAGTGTGGTGATGTGATATGATATGTGATTATCATTCCATGTAAGTCACGCAATTCTATGCGCTCCAGTCCGCTCCATGCGCTCCAGTCCGCTCCATGCGCTCCAGTCTGCTCAGTGTCCTCCAGTCTGCTCCACGCACTCCAGTCCGTTCCACGCACTCCAGTCCGCTTATAAAATCAAGCTGAATGAACAAGCACTATGTGCCTTCCCGAATGTCCTTTTAAACCTGTATTATTAAAGATGACTGTGAAATAGCATCCAGGTGTCCGTTTCCTGGTTTGTCCCACTCCAGTGCTAGAGTCTACAGATGCAAAGCTGATGGAGGGCAGAGGGTCTTCATTTACAGATGTCAAAAGCTGATGAAGTGCAGAGGGTCACCTTTTACACTAATATTGCTTTCAATAAGGAACAGGTTGATATAGAGGCATGTACAAAGAATAAGAAGAACACGGCTATGTTAGAGCAACCCAAGTTTTCCTTTTCAACCCATCCAGGACGGGAAATTGGCAAAGGCCCTGAAATCCATGAGGCCATCAACCTGTACCGGAGAATCCCTACCCTCAAAAATCATCTTGGAGAATAGAGAATTGTGTATACCCTTTGTGACACTGTTAATTAATGACACGTTTAGAGAAAGTAAGGTTCCTATGGCCCTTAAAAAAGCAGTTGTGACTCCGCTGTTAAACAAACCTGGGCTGGATCCTAAGAACTACTTGAATTATAGGCTAATTTCTAATGCCCCCTCCTTCTGAAAATAATTGACAGGATAGCCATGATTCAACTACAGGAACAGCTGGAAAGTGCACAGGTGTTGCACTGGAGGCAATCTGGCTTTAGAGCGCACCATGGCACTGAAAGTGCTTTGGTGGACATACAGACAGAAATGCTCCTGCTCATGGATAAAAGCAAGGCAGGGCTGCTGATGTTATTAGATCTGTCGGCAGCCTTTGGCCTTGTGGATCATACAAAGCTTGTGAGCAGGATGAGGATGGTAGGAGGATGCTGCTCCAATGAAGCATCTGCCTGGATTGCCTCATTTCTATGTGATAGATCATCCAGGATTGTATGGGGTGATGCCTGCTCGACCCCTTATGTGCTTTTTGTGGCGCCCCTCAGGAGGTGTGTTTTTTGCCATTACTGTTTAATGTTTTTGTCAACCATTGTGTACCCTCTTGGAAGATTTAGGTGCCCGCTTTACTAATTATGCAGACAAGACATAGCTCATTCTTGAGCAGTGTGGAGTTCATAAGGAAGATGCAGAGAGAGATTTGCTGGTTTACAATGACATCCAGAACTGAATGGCATGTAATGGCATGTGTTTGAATGCTGCAAAGACTGAGCTGTTGCTCTTTGGTTCATCTCCGGCCAAAGGGAAGCTAGAAGACTCCTATACGGGCTTCACCTTTGACGAACACTTCATCCCTATAGTTTCTAAAGTGAAGACTCTTGGTGTCACTCCAGAAGTGTCCCTTAGCTCAGAAGCCCACACTCAAATTGTGGTTAACAAAACTGAGTACCATCATAGGTTACTGAGGTTGGTGAAACACTATGTTTCAGAATCTAACTGTGTGATCCTATACTGAGCATTCATTTTGCCTAGGATTGATTACTGCAATGCCCTATATATTGTTGCCAGTAAAGGTAGCCTCGGCCGCTTACAGGTCCTGCAAAATGATGCTGTGTGCCTGGTCAAATCGTCGGCAGGCACAGGACTATCTCAGAGCACGGGAGGAACCTCTGCTGGCTCCTGGTGGAGGCCAGGTTCCTGTTTAAGGCACTAACTATTGTGCATACATGTTGCTATGGGCAAGCCCATGGACACCTAAATAAAACTCATGAAGGCACGTATTGCCAAAAGAGCCACTAGATCTAGTGACAAAATATGTATTATGGTTCCTAACAATAAACGGGTCAGAGGAAATGGTAGATTCTTTCCTGAGCAGGCAGCTATGGCCTGGAATAAACTACCAAAAGACCTGCATAACTTCCTAAACTTCAGGAATCATCTGAAAACTCTCCTTTTTGAATGACTCTAGACCTTTGTGTGACCTAACCAAGCTTTGGAAATTCTCCTTTTTCCTTTTCTCTTCTGTGCCCTGATGCCTGCGGGCTTGGGCACTATATAAACAGACAAATAAATAAATAAATGGTGAAAGGGTGCACAATTAAATGTATGGGTGGCTGCCTGGGTGTGCCTGTATGGTGAAAGGGTGCACACTTAAATGTATGGGCGGATGCCTGGGTGCCTGTATGGTGAAAGGGTATACACTTAAATGTATGGATGGCTGGGTGTGCATGTGTCTGCATGTATGTGTATGGTGAGTGGTGTGTGCTGGTGTACAGGGGCTCAACGAAACCTAAATTTCGGGGGGCGGGTGGCATCTGGGCTAACCCTTCACATGTTGGGAGAGGCGTTAACATAATTGGTGTTGGGGGAGGGGAAGAGTTATTTGTGTGGGGGCATCTAACTTCTTTACACATTCTAATGAGACTATTCTAGTGCAGCTTCAATGTTACAAGCAAGTAACTCTCTCCTGTAAGTCTGAAAGCACTCACTTACGGAGTACTGTGAGAATTAGTGGTCTCCTGTCCCCTCTCTACTCTTCCAAACACTCAAATGGCATTCAAGTACTGACCCCACATCGCAATGTCAACTGCCTAATAACTAACAGTGAAATGCTTTACATTAGTAATTGCCAGGCCTTTGTTAATGGCAAAACCTAGGTACCGTTAAACATCTCTGTCCTGTTCTGTCCGACTTTGGCTTTGTAGGTCAGACAGGTTCAGTCAACACAGCCCAAAATCTCAGGGGGTGGGGGAGTGCATTGAAGCCCAGTTAGATCAATGGTATTGTGCCACTGCGTGTGTTTAATGACATAGCCCATTCTTCCTCATCCCAGTACTAGTGTATGAGGCACTTTGCCTCATACACTAGTACTGGGATGAGGTAGTGGGACATGGAGATAATTGCTGGCTTAGCTACCTGTAATCGTCATTTACTCCTAGCCTGACTCTTCCTTGTCATAGTACTTACCTATGAGGCAAGGTGCCTTATACCTAAGCACTGGGACAATGAAGAGGGACGTTGAGGTAATTCTGGGCTTGGGTGCTGATTTTGGGGGTTGGGGTACTGGCTTGGAGGGACGGGGGCTGTGTGAGGGGGAGCAGGAATTGTGCGATAAATCCTACTGGTGATCCATCTCCAGTCTAACCAGCGATGATATGTGGTATTACTGGCTAGAGAGGCATTTTGCTGCAGCCACTCTAGTCATTTCTTAGTTTGGCTTTACTTTTTAAAACAGAGAATCTCTGGTAAATAATTCATGCTAAGTGTAATTACCTGGCTAGAGTGGCATTTGGTTGCTGCCACTCTAGCCATTTCTTACTGTGGCATTGTATATTTTTCTGGGCATCTGTGATAAAACAAACGTGATAAGTGTTATTGCTTCGACTAACATTTTGGTGCAACTCATCTAGGTATAGGTGTCTGAAGGTTTCCTGGCATTATATGATAGGTTATTCATTTATTTATAAAGCACTTAATACCCAGAGGTTTCTAAGCGCGGACCCGGAGATCGGACCTGTGTTGCTCTGTGTCGTCTTGCTTCCATGGCGAGCACGTTGCCCCTGAGCTATCCTCACGAGACATGCTTTATTGTAATATGTCATTACCTCATTACCTGTCTCGACTGGTCTGTAATGTGAAGCCAGTTGGACATGTTTTCATTGTGGCATGACAATTTTAATAGCAAAGCATTACATTAATTAAAGCATTAATGTTCCTGTGCACTGTTGGTGACATGCATGTAATGGAGCTTTGGACTGTTGTCACCCTACAAAACAATTGCAAACACCCTGTTTTGTTCTCCCAAAGTGTGCTGTATAATGCATTTAAACATATATCTAGATATATATAATTCTCCTAGTACAGTGTGCGACATACCCCTGCAGCAGCACATTTGTGCGTATTGCGCAAGCGTTGTAATCTAGGCTGGCCCAGAGTGTGGCATGACCCGTGATTTGTTTCTGAGCTGGCGGGGGAGGGGCCCATAGTTTGTGTTATGCCACTGGTCCAGCCTGGATAGGACCAGAGCTCTGGAGACATTGAGCTTCTGGAGGAAGACCAGGAAAGGAAAAATGCCTCTGTGGAGGTGGAGCTGAAGTGGGACTTCTTAGTAAGGTTCATGATGTGAGGGATGAAGGAGAGAGTGGAATCGAGGATGATACCGATGTTTCTGGCCTAAAAAGATGGTGGAGTAGAGGTCCCAAGGAGGGTGGCCAGAGGTTAGCAGTAAAAGAGGGCGCAGGTATTGTAATAAGAAGGATCTCAGTCTTACTGGCATTCTGTAATACTACCATCACTGCTTTTATCTCTTCTTCCTACACAAACTACTCTCACTGTTGTTATATTGGGAGATGGGACAGTACTAGTAATCTTTACCACTCCACCTGGTCCCTCTTCTTTCCCCCTCTAACCTCACTAACTTCTCCTTATTTTAATATATGGTGTCCTGCTTTCTAATGCCCTCTCAGTGAATTTTCTGACTTATCGACTTCAATGATAATATAGATTCTCTTCTTATTAGTATTAGATGGTGAAACAAAATATGACCACGGCATCCTATGGTTGGCTCTAGTGTGTTTTTGATTATTGCGTGATTGCTTCATTGTTTCATGTTTTGTTTCACCATCTAATACTGCTCAGGTGACTGACGGTTCCCCCCTTGAGTGATCTCCTTCACTCACCCGGGGTCCTCGACATTGCACTTGCGAATCAGTGATTAGGACCAACTAGATGGTCTTTCTCCATTTTTTTTTTGCTTTTCCTTTCTAAATAAGCACTTTACATTATGCACTTTACCTTTCATATATAGGTGTACATTAAATATGATAACATTTAAATAAATACAGTTTTTTATAATGATCTTTTGTTTCATGTAGGGTTGATCTGTGGTGTGGATCTGGGGGTCCTTCTCTTCCTTTTTCCTGTCGGATTATCTCCTTTTGATTGAACATAGTTACATTCCGCTGGCATGACCTCTCTTGAAATATTGTTTGTTGCTTCCCCTCTGCCAGCAAAGAAGGGGTAACCCATCCATTGTCTTGTTAAGCATTTCATTGCCAGGGCAGTTACTTAAGAGAGTGTGCTACAATTTGCTCCGGGCTTTCAATAAGAAGGATTGTGTATCTATTACAAAACGTTTTACCAATTTAAAACAATGCACACTTCATGTGAATCTAGATTAATGCACAACATTACTAATTTATGGAGAAATGCTGAGAGTATTACGTGAAAAAAATCACTGGTGAGGGGAGACAGTTTGTGAACACTCACTTGTAACTGCTTTCGAGAACAGTTGGCAATTGCATCCAATGATGCAAGTCTTAGAGGCACTTAATGAACACTTGTAATAAAACAGATCATCCAGGACACATTGGTAGGGGGATCCTTTGCAGGTTAGCACAGCTCCATGCTTGCGAACTGCTTAAAAGAGACGTGATGTATTGCTGCCTTTCATCTGTAACATCCAATGCATCACTTGGGCAAACAATCAGAATTGGAGGGGTAGGGCAGACATGTATTTCTCACCAATTCTGCGTAGCATCCCATGTGCATATGCTTTCTTGGCTGTATTACATATACTTTTTAGAAGGTATATATTAAATACGTGTTTGTTAAAGAATAACAGAGTGAAAGCCTGACTGCTCGGTTGGAGTCATTTTACAGTTTTGCCAATTGCCCTCACTTGTGCCAAGGGTAGACCAGAATGCCAGTTTCATTCAGTCTTGTATATATTTCGAGGCTGACATCAAAATATGCTAATCTGTGAATAATGTAATTATCACTCCTTTGTCTGCAGACAAATGCCGCATATTAGAGGTTGCAGGAGGAACACAAGAATATTTCCCACATTAAAGAGACCTGGCCTACGGAAACCTAACAGGAACAATAGTTAAATCACAATGGTGTGAGGCCTGTGCTGTGACATGATGAGCAGAATAAATGTACACAGTATTAATATGCAAAGTCTCATCTTCCTGTAAAAGTCTTTAAGCTAATCTACTTAATATCAATTAGAATTTTTCAGTGTGTCTTCTTTAATTCCTGGTGTCCTGTTTAACCAATGAAATCATGTGCATATTGCCAAACGTGGGAGGATGAAAAGATGAGTGCTGGTAATAGCATATGTCACTTGACAATTGTACACAAACTTCAGAAGCAGGGTCTGAATCCACTGACCAATGTCTCTGATTAGCTTTGTGAGGGTGTGCTTGAAACTGCATTTGGTTGGTTCTTCACTTTTTCTATGTAAAGGTCTTTTTATAAGTTTTGTAGGGCCATTTTAATTTGCATTAGTATACAACTCATCTGCTGTTGATATGGTATTGAAGTGCTTCAGGCTTTTATGTATTGATGCACATTTCAGTGAGTGTGTGTGTGTGTGTGCGCAAGTTTTGAGTTTGGAGTATGTACAGAGGTGGTGGATATTGGTAGGTTTTGTGTGTTAGGAAGAGAGAGGTCCTCAGTTTGTTTATGCAAATTATGTTTGCTCAGGTACTGGTAGACCGTGGCAGTCACCCATACTATGATGCACTGTTCAAGTCACTCATGCATTGTACGTCTGACAGCAGCATGAAGGAGATTTATGGAAAATGCATACAGTCAGTAATTGTGCTTACCCCAACATCTACCATTTTGCACTATTGGGTCTTGGTTGACGTTTTCTCTGCATAGATATATCCTTTGCTAAAGTATGTTCATGGAGTTTTTGGGCCTTGGGGGTTATCTAAAAAAATTATGGAAAAGCAAACTTGAAAACAAATTTCTGTCTTCTTCATTTGGCTTTTCAGGTAGACATTTTGGTTTGTTGGCTTTATTACTATATTTTCCAAGGTTATTTAAACTATAGTAATATGCTTTTATGCTATACCAAAATTCACCATAGTCCTCAGTGATATCCAGACCTTGATCTTCTGGAAAAAAAGAAAAATGAGCAAGTGAAATAAGGGAGGATTGGAAAGCGGGATTTAGATGCAGTGGAAATAGATTGTGACAGCATGTGTGCATGTCAGCGTCAGCCGTGGTGGTGGACGTTAGTTCTGATAAAGGGAGGATGAGGATATTGATAAACATCCAGGTTAAACAAATATAATATTGTGCAATGTGTGCGTCTGTCTGTGTGTGTGTGGGTGTCGTTGTGCGTGTGTGTCTGTCTGTGTGTCTGTCCATTGGTGCAGGTATCTTGGCTCATAATAGAAATGGTGGACACAGGAGACTCAGTGAACTACAGAAGAGGTTGTAACCAGTATTAACCCTGCTGTAGACTGAGCCGACTCAAGACACCTGCCGCTGATAGG
Organism: Ambystoma mexicanum; assembly: GCF_040938575.1. Taxonomy (NCBI): domain Eukaryota; kingdom Metazoa; phylum Chordata; class Amphibia; order Caudata; family Ambystomatidae; genus Ambystoma; species Ambystoma mexicanum. The sequence continues at coordinate 1,051,898,853 of NC_090937.1, read as the reverse complement.
AGCTAGCTATTTCCAATGGTCACGGCAATCTGAGGATCATGAATTCAAGTTAAATATAATGTTCAAATACACTAACTTAGAAAAAACAAGGCATCAAAAGACGCTAATGTAGGGGTGCTCATGATAAGGAAGGTACAAAGCGTAAAGGTACATCTTAGTAGTCTAGAAAAAGTATTCTCTGTAGATGCATATATTCAAATGTGTTTTTTTGTGCTCCTTGTTTTATCTTAAATTGCGCTGAATATGTGCATTCCATTTGTGTTTACTTCATGTTTTCCTTTGCAAGTATTTTTGCATTTTAAATGTACAATCTGGATGGTGGTTCGGCTCACTTGCCACCGCGGGTTGGCGCCGCTGAAATATGGGCCGCTACGTTGTACTTTCCCCAAACGTTGCCAGTCCTTCCCTGTCGATGGCCATGTTTCATGGTGTGTAAGGTGTAGCCAGGCTTACATGTATTCGTTAATAGGCAATCTAAAAGATTCATTGAAAGAGATACAATTAAAATGACCACTCTTAGTAACATCCGGCCCAGACCTATGAGGCGAGGATGTTATGGATCATCACGTGGTGCTTTAACTGCCTGGCTAAACATCATTTTCTGAAATACATGATGATAACTGAAATCAGCCTAGTGGTGTGAACCGCCATGCTTCAGCAAACTGTGGAAGCCTGTTGAATGCTGAGTACTCATATACACACCCTTGGAAAACGTATGTACTTTCGGATGCAAGGATTGCCTTTAAAAAATGTAAAAACACTGGTAAATATAACTTCTTCATGCGAAATACGACAGCTCGACAAATTCTGCTTATTGATCTTTTTCACGAACAGACAGATGAGGAAGGAGATATTCTTTAATTAAAAGGGGGCTTCTATCGAACACTGCCAAAGACTGTAGAGTCACTTTTCTCTTCCTGAAATAATAAAATAAGGATCTGCATAATGAGAAACTTTTTTGAGCAACCAGGTCGTTTTGTTTAGTTGGACTTTAGAATTCCTGATCTCTTTTTTTGCTACAAAAGCTTCGCAGAGGCTCTTAAAGTTGGAGGAAACTTTGTGAAAAGCCGCTGAAGCGAAAACGAGTTATAGCGCATCTCCCATTGTGAAGACTTCAAGAAGCACTTCCAGTGTTCGGCTCTGCAGTCTCATCAAAGGCCTGCGCCAAGCCAATCTGCCGAGGACTACACGCTGCTCTCTGCTCACATTCCTGCGTAGTGTAAGGCTACCTATTAATATTCATAGCCTATGCTTTCAGGGGGATGATAAGGGAAAACTCCCATGTTTCCTACAAGAAGGCACATTGCACTGAAGCAGAAGGGAGAGGGGAATGAGACAGGATGAAAGAGAAAGATTTCATAAGAAATATTATTCTGAATCTCAAATTCTGGATGTACAGCCGCTGCTGTGAGGGAAACATCAGTCTTCATTTGAAGTTAATGGAGAGGTAAAAGAAGATCAAACACAAAATGGTTATTAGTAGATGGGAGGAAATGAGCATTCAACCTGAAAATCTACTCCCTTATGGTGGGATTTTGCACTAGAATCAAATACAGGAAAAGTCTTTGGATATTCTAAATATCTCTTGGAGGCAAACGGATTTCATCAGCATATATATGCAATATGATTCATACGTTGGGCGATAATTGTAAGGGTGAGAATACTGGTTTGTGTAAAACCCGAAACACCGGAATTGTAGATGCTTAAAATCCCACAACTGTTTTAACATCCACGAAGGTTCATCCAGAGGAGTTCAAAGACCCTCAGGCCGAAGAAATGAGGGCCTTGCAAGGCCTGCCATACCCACAGGACCTTCTAACATGCTCCATGCCTTACCGAGCATGATGCATGGCTTTGGGCATGTTACCATGTTTTCGATTTCCTGCTTTTATTGTGTAGAAACAAAGTGTAAAGCATTATTTGGCTACTGCGAAGCATGGCAGAGAGAACGAAAGGCCATGGGGGGGCAGAATGGAGTTAGAAAAGGCTGGTGACCCATGGCGTCTTGGAAGTCTCTTTTGAGGGTGTTTGACCAAGCCTTGATAATTGTGTATATTGAAATAGAGAACCTCACAATGTATAACAATTACTGAATACAAATGGAACGGGGAACTAGACTTTTTGTATGCATTCTTTATTCTTCTTGTTTCCCTCTAAGATTCACTGAATAGTTTATGAAATGTTAAACAGAAAGAGCCGAACAGTTGGAAGACCAAACCATTGGGACCACTGAGTCCTTGTTTACCTTCAATGAAACAAAAAAATAAAGATTGGGCAATCCACATTCTTTTCTAGCTAAGACACATTGGCAACGCTATGTTCATGTCCTTTTATCTAAAATATAGTAGTTTAAGGGTTCAGAGAATATATTCATGTCCCTATACCTAAACGACAATAGGCCTGATTTACAAAAGTGTAATACAATGGCGTGAATCCCATTAAGAAACGTTGTTTTAAATAAGGCCCGCTGACTGAAAGGAGCGTCTCATTTCTCCCACGAACGCTCGTGCTCGCAAGGTCCATTCCTCACAGCTGCACTGCGAGCAGAGCTCTTGCAGCCCATTCTGTTTCCTGGAGGGGGCGGAACCCTTCCTGACCACGTGACACAGCACGTGACTGCCAGCCTGCACAAGTTGCCGGCACTGCCGCCCGCGCGGCGTATTACCCGCTGACTGAAAGGAGCGTCTCATTTCTCCCACGAACGCTCGTGCTCGCAAGGTCCATTCCTCACAGCTGCACTGCGAGCAGAGCTCTTGCAGCCCATTCTGTTTCCTGGAGGGGGCGGAACCCTTCCTGACCACGTGACACAGCACGTGACTGCCAGCCTGCACAAGTTGCCGGCACTGCCGCCCGCGCGGCGTATTACCCGCTGACTGAAAGGAGCGTCTCATTTCTCCCACGAACGCTCGTGCTCGCAAGGTCCATTCCTCACAGCTGCACTGCGAGCAGAGCTCTTGCAGCCCATTCTGTTTCCTGGAGGGGGCGGAACCCTTCCTGACCACGTGACACAGCACGTGACTGCCAGCCTGCACAAGTTGCCGGCACTGTCGCCCTTGCGGCGTTAAGCCCTGGAGACTGTAAGGGCTGGAGATACTGTTTGGCTGTGATCTGTGAGTACACTGTCCTGGGCCTTCCTAAGCCAACCCAATTGAAGTTGTATTCCTATTACGAGGGTTTGGGGTGGAGAGTCGGACTCTGGCAGCTCCACAAGCCGTCGGGCGTTCCCTTCCCAAAAAATGACTACTACGCTGACACAACTCATTTACTAAAACTTTTATTTTATTGAGTGTGTAACATTGCTTTTTATTTTAATTCGCTCTTAATACTAGGTTACATATATACTTCATAGGGTTTTTTGACAATGTACTGGTTTTTCAGAGCTTGATTTTTGCTATTTGTGCCATACTCTAACATTTGCATTTTTAAAATTTAAAAATTGCCTAGTATTTTTTGCTGTGTGTCTCTATGTCTAACTTCCCCTGACATCTAGGCTTATTTCCAGTGTATTTTTGGGTACCTTCTCTGGCATAATTCTTATTTTTCTTTCTCTTTCTGCCTACTGTTGGGCTGAGGTTTTATCTGAATGACACGTAAGGGACTTAGAAGTCAGACTGCTATGGAGGTCTCACTTCCTTTGGCCCCTTCGCCCATTGTCAGTATGCCTTTCATGCCATCTACAGTTATTGTGCCAGAAACCCCCATTTCTATTGCTATGGGGAGTTCTGATGATGCTTCACTTCAGGCCCATTATAACCCTCTCCTTTTAAGGGACATAGCCCAGGCCCAAATTCATTTGAGAGAGAGGTCTGAGGTCTGCAATGCTATGGGTATTACTCCACGTAATACAGCTTATAATAACTGTATTTTCAATGGAATACATGACATTTCTATAGATACTCAGGAAGAACGTCTAGCTGCTACTCTTGCCTCCAATCTTTTGGTTGGGGTCAGTTTCTCAAAGATTAAAAGCAACATGGGCTATGACAACAACCCTCTGGCTAATATCTCTCTTCCAACGATTGCCTCACTGAATCCTAGTACGCCCATACCCCCAGTCATGGTGGGTGAATCAGAAGTTATTGTATCACAACTATTAGAGAAGAAGGACAGTGGGAGCGTTGCTATCTCCCACACTCAACCCTCTTTAGGACCCAAAGCATTACCCAGTGATATTAAGCACACATCTTCTTTCCACGTTAACCTTTCTACTAGTGTGGTGGGAACTTCCTTCTCCCCTAATAGGATCTCTTTGCCGTTCAAAACCCCTCTTAACAAGCCCCGTAACTCAATATCAAAAATAAAAATTAATCTAGGTACCCAGGGTAACTCAATCCAGGGGAAAAACATCTCACATTTTTTTGGTAAGAAATCTGTTTCTAGCACTCTGGCTAAATCTCCTCACCCTCTTCCTTCAGTATATACCCCGGCCCATAATAACTTAATTAACGTAGCTAAGAAACTGGATATTGAAGATCCCTCAGTCCAGGATATTGATGATATCAGTATTATAGAATGTGCAGATAAGGCAATTGCTGATAGCCACTTGGACTCCCATCTTAACAAAACAAATAATGTAACACAACAAATTTGTGATGAATCATTGGCAGGTTCCCCTTCAGATCTCACCAACTTTATTGATGAGTATACTGAAAAACAAAACTGGTTAAAAGAAAGAGGTCTTCTTCCGGACTTCAAAACTGATCCGCCCAGTGAGTCTATTCTACATCATACCCTTAAAGATGTTGATGATAGAATTAAACTCTCCCATCCAACTATCTCTGCGTTGAATATGGTTCTGAGTTCCTTTGTGAGTCTCTATGATAACATCTGGTCAGAGGTTAGATCCCATTCACGTATACTTTCCGAAATATATTCTAGGCTGGAGGGCCTAGATAGATTTGAAGATTTAGTAAAAATTATAAAAGAAGAAAACCAATTTTTGACCACTCAAGGCCTTGACCCTACCTCTTTTAATCTACCTTTGGCCCCTACACACGATTTTCATCAGGGGCCTACGGGGACCACGGTAACTACTTTAGGGGTGGTCCCCAATGCGGCCCTGGGTCTTCTGGTTCTCCAACCTCCAGATCTTGATTCCCGGGGCTCTTCCTCTATGACTCCCCGAGCTGCCTTTGATGGTTTACGAGAGGTTGACGGCCCTACAGATATACTTCCTAGTGTCCCGACTGTATTCTCTATGGAAAGAGGAGAGGACAAAGTACAGGAGGATCTGCCAGGGGTATCCCTCAAACCCTCTATACAAGACCGTTCATGTGCAGGTGGGACTGCAGAGTTGGCCGTCCGTTCCAAAGGTGACCATATCGCATCCTCAGGAGAAAACATGACTATCCTTACTCCAGAGATCGCAGCAATTTCTTCTGAGCCCCCAGAGGAAACTTCCTGTCCAAAAGTCCTCCCCTGTCTAGGAAAGAAAAGGAAAATTAGCCAACAAATGAAGAAAACAAAAAATCAGAAGAATGTCAAAAAGATTACTTCGTATACTAATCAATTTTTCAAAAACCTCTTTATGGCAAACTCTTTAGTCCCTTCAACCACTGTTTTAGTTCCACAGGGGACTGGTAACTCTGTTGAACCAATCCCCTCTCCCATCTATGTGACCACTCCGGATACCGCCAATGCTCCACCTATTTTACCACCTGCATCTGTTTCATCGGATGCGGTGGGTATGCTGATTAACACCTCTGCCTCTATAGATGTGGGGCCAAGGACTGGTGGTATTGGTGAAATTGCAGCTTCTAGCATTCGGATAACACCTCTTACCGTACCAGCATCCACTAGTACTAACCCTGTAGCACTGCCAACCGATACTGTTGCAGCGGAGGCTAAGGACTCTGCCCCAGAAGCAATTCTCCCTTCTACTTCTCTGGAGTCTATTTCTGGAAAAAGCCTGAATCATCCGGACACTTCTCTAACTACGCCGACTGTTAATATGGTTAACATTGATATGGTTAAACATTTATTTCAGTCGCTACTTGTTCCCAAGATCAGCAAGGTGACAGTGTCTAATTCAAATGTAAGCTTGTCACAGGACGAGGTTCCTACTACTCGGCTCTCTTCTTCTGATCCGGCATTCTTGTCTGCTCCTGAGGAGCCCCTTGTTAATATGGACTGCATTAAGAGGGATGGAGATATGACAGATCGATCAGACAGTGTCTTATCGACTCTCCCCCCTTTTAACCATGCTTCTCTTAGCATCCCAAATATGCGCATGTCTGCGGTTCGAGAAGCGGTCCCCTCTGGGTTTGACTTTGCCCATAATAAGAACGTTTCCAAATCTTGGGAAAGATTTCCACTGGGGCCAAATGTCAACCATAATAGGACTATACTAAGAGGGGCGAGGGGTTGTGATCTGGCGGCTGACCCCCTTGGTCACTTTACCAAAAAAATTATTGAGTCCTTACATGTCTCTGCAACAACAAAAGTTTCTGGTGATGTTTTACAGCTTTCCAGTCTTTGGGGCGAAGATATGCCAATCTGTTTAAATCGTGGTAACATACTTAAAATCTTTCACCAACTTCCTTCGCTTTCGCTTATTTCTAGCTATGACATAGATGGCATTTTATTCCCTTTCCATGATCGGGTAGATGTTAGTAACATTATTCTTAGATCGAAGGTAGTTTTAGACTTGATCATGGGGCATATGGAAGGGTTGAAGCAACTAGGATTTGAAGCAAAAATAGTGGACTCTTCTCAACTTGCCAAAAATAAAGGAGAGGGCGCTGAATATAGAGGTAATCTTACAATGGTCTACCATCCAGAAAGAACTCCCCCACCCCAACGGAGGCATTTCTTGCCCAAATCTAATGGAGACTTCGCGAGCTGGGCACATGTCACCGCAGGCTTATGGAAATGATTTAATTCCCGCTAAATCAGAATTCTCTTCGAAGGCTCGCCCTCTATATAGCTTCGGTTTTTTTTCTTGGAACTCCAGAGGTAATTCTCATTTGTTCACGAACCTAGAAACGGTTGCCGTGATTAAGGCTTCGCATTGTTTTTTTCTCCAAGAAACCTGGCTACTTTCAACTCCAGTTCTTGATGGATTCGATATTTTCTCTCAATGTGCCAAACCTAGCCTGGGAGGCCGCGCATCGGGGGGACTCATTATAGGGGTAAGAACCTCCTTTGGTTTTGTTGCCAAGGAGCTTTCGGATACACCTTTTGGCTTTATGGCCTTAGAGGTGTTTTTTCCGGATTCTAATTGTTACTTTCTCTTGGTCAATGTTTACTGGCATATGGGAATCTCTCCTCTCGAATTGTTTCTGGAGAAGCTAACTGATACAATCCTTGCCTGGAGATATCTGCATCCCATGGGCAAACTCATTCTGGCGGGCGATCTAAATTCAGACTGTACTCTCTGTCTGGAATCCAATTATGATGACCTGGGCTTGGTTATGGAAGACGATCCACGTACAGGACTAAAACTTACATGGGGCCGATCTTGGAATCTGGCTTTGGATTCAACTGGCCTAACTTGTCTTAACAGCCATTATGATGCTACTAATCCTTCCTGCCCAACTTGGCGTAGATCGTCCTCATCTTCCACCTTAGACTACGTCTTTGTCGACCATTCCCTGATTCCATTTTCTTCTAATGTCGAGGTGTCCTTCAACTCATGGAGTGACCATGGTATTCTCCGGGTTCAATTTCTATGCCCCTTTTTTACCAAGCTTCTGCCGGAGGGTGGACCCACTCAGCTTTATACTGTTAGTCAAGGGACAGGGATAAGGTGGTCTCCTTTTAACATCAGTGTTCTTAATAACAAACTGATCTCTTCCCTTAACCACACCTCGCTCTGCTGGAAAATAGCAGTCTTTAACACCTCTTTTTTTGATAGTTTTCTCAATGTCTTACAGAGTAGTATTTATGGCCAGCTCAGGAAAGGAGTCTTCAAAAAACTTCTCAACCATAGTTTCGACCAACAATTGGCCGATGTAAAGGCCCTTACTAAGAAACTTATTAGGGATGTTCAAGCCCTAGATACGGATTGGGCAGATAAAACAACAAAAATTAAAACCATTCGCCAAAAATACAAAAACTACTGTAAGCATAGAAAAATTACTATGATTCAAAATGACGCACAGTATATGCTTGCAGTACTAATAAAACGAGATGTGAGGGCTTTCTGGGCTTCGGTCTCCAGCCTAGATAACGCATTGATGGCTGATCAGCTTAATGCAATCCCAGAGGCCAAATGGTTTGACTATTACTCTAAACTTTTTGATATTGGGGAGGAAGACTTGGCTTCGGATGTATTGATGATTTACCCATCGAAAGACGCATGGAAACCAGTTTTTGATCTTGAGACAGTGTTCTGTCTTATTTCTAAGGCTAAGAAATCTAGGGCACCAGGCCCAAATGGCCTTACGAACAATACATTCAAAGCCGAGCCCGAGATTTGGGCCAATCTACTCTTCCTGCTTTTTCAGGACGTAGTAAATTCCGGGAAGGTCCCTATGAGTTGGCATACGGCCCATATTGTCCCAATCTTTAAGAGAGGCTTACGCTCGGAGGTAAAGAATTATAGACCGATCTCTCTTATAGACGCGGACTGTAAGCTTTTTGCTTCTCTGCTCCTCTCCCATCTTAACATATGGATTAGGGACAATCATATTCTCCCCAAATACCAAACTGGCTTCAGGGTCGGCCACTCTACCAATCTCAATGGTCTTATTATAACTGCCCTTCAGACCTCCTCTTGGGGAAAATCTGATGGTCCTCTGTATGTCGCCTCTATTGATTTATCTAATGCATTTGATCTGGTCATTAGATCCAGATTATGGGAAAAATTAACTAAATGGGGCATCCCGGCGGGCCTCCTTTCTCTCATTATGGCCCTCTATGAAAACTCGGGGGTACACATCAGGCTCGATTTGGCTGGTACTCTCTCTAGGAGGATTAGGACGCGTATTGGGGTGAGACAGGGTTGCTCGTTAGCTCCCTGTCTATTTATCCTCTATTTGGCTGATGTGGATAACTTCCTGAAAAATGCAGGCATGGTGAGTGCTAAACTTGGGGACCTGAGATTCTCATGGTTGGCATATGCCGATGACTTTCTCTTGTTCGACCAGACCAAAGTGGGCCTGCAGAGGCTCCTGTGTAAATTTGAACAGTACGCACTGCTAAATGGGCTGAAGATCAATCCTGGTAAAACACGTATCATGGAATTCTCAAAGGGGAGAACCCGAAACAACAAAGTATGGAAAATGGGGGGAGCAAACATTTCTCGAGTTAACAAAATCGTCTATTTGGGCTTTTTGATCTTGGCCCAACCATCGGTGACAGAACTGAGACGATTCCTTAGACAGAAACTGCTCCCTCTCATCTCCCAATCACGTACTTTGGAGAATAAATATTGTATGTTCTCCCTCAAACCCGTGGTAGACTTTTTCAAGGGTAAGGTGATTCCAAAGTTACTGTATGGTATGGAACTCCATTACTTTACACTTTTGCCCTTCTGGGACTCTCTTGAAGGTATTTACTGGAGGAAAGTTTTAAAACTGCCCAATTCAATTCCTACTGTTGCCATTAGATATGAGTTAGGTCTGGTTTCTCTACGAGCTAGGATTCTTTGGAGGGTTCTCTCATTGTTCTCAGCCTTGCTCTCCCCTAGACCTGATACTTTATATGTTGATGTGGGCCACATGATTTTCTCCCAGACACACTCGGGCCATAACATATATCTCCAGCTTTTCTCCACTCTCTGCGATAAGACCCTGATGGACATATCCTCCGACAGGGATACATTACTTACAAACCCTAATAAGGTAAAGGAGTCTCTCTTCAGCCATGATTGGAGCAACACTATCGAAAAACTTCATGGTTATTCCTCACTGAGTGATCTTCAATTTGATCATAAGAAGAGAGGTGTGATGTCTTTTATTTTGATCCAATTTCCTAATAGACATTACCGCTCTCTTCTTATTAAACTCAGATGGAACCTTCTTCCCACTCGGGAAGTCCTACGCAAAAGGAAGAAGCTCTCTGATTTGGATCCCACCTGTCGTTTCTGCAAACTTTTGGGGGTCACTGAAACTTCTCGGCATCTCATTCTTGACTGCAAGGCCTTGACCTCTTTAAGGGACAAATATCTAGGCATTTTTAATGTTATGGGGCGACTGGGGGTAGACAATTTGATTTGGTCACAATGTCTCTCAATCTCGAACATCAAGGTTGGTCTGGCTGTGGCGGGCTTTATCAGAGCCCTTGACCTATATGCCCCTTTGGTCTGATTTTTGCTCCTATTCTTGGAACTATGAATTTTTTACTATATGAGCACAGTGTTTTTAATATGAGCAATGTATTTCATATTTTATACCTTGCATTTATTCTATCTGTTATTCTCTGTAACTAGTACTTTGTATTGACTTGACTAATCTTAGACAATCAAATTTTAAATCTGAAACCGGTTGATTATCTATTGTCTGTCCCTTTTTGTAAAATTTGCTAACTTTTGCAACTTATGTAAATCTGTAATTTCGTATTTCTTTAGCGGGCATTTTCTTTTTCTTTTTTTTTTTTAAATGCAAATGCAATGCAATGAATGTTTATCTTTTCTTTTACTATTTTGTTTTTAATTATAAAGTTTGTTTTATTTGTAAAGGTTTTTTGTAAACCATATACAATAAAAAAAAAAAAAATAAATAAAAAAAAATAAGGCCCAATATGTTAAGTGTACCCAGAACTATAAATATGCTTGGTGTGCGTTTTGCCTTGGCTAAATAAAAAGTGCCTTATTACATGTCGAAGCTTTACAGAGCTCTATATATTCAAAAGATCTTGCAACCACTGACATGTTAAATATATATCAATGCGTCCACCTGATCCCCAATTCGTCGCGCTCATATATATATTTAACATGTCAGTTGTTGCACATAAGTTAGACTATAGATGCCATGAGTGAAGGTAAGTCTTTTTCGCTCGTAAGATCTTTTGTCTATATAGAGCTCAGTGAAGATTCAACATGTAATAAGGCACTTTTTATTTATTTATCCCCTAGTAAGATGGCCGACATGCGTTGACATGGATTCTCGTGCACATGCGCACGGGGACCATAGCAACGGAGTGTTTATATTGGGGCATTGCGAGATAGGGCAGTTTCGGCTGCCCGCCTCTACATGCAGCAGTTGTTTTTCACATCTTGAATACTAGGAGAGTGAATTGTTACGTACCAATTCATATTTAGGCGTTCCACACGTGCGTGCCGTTTTTATGCTAACCAACGTACGTGTTAAGGGATTAAGGCCATATCAGTAAACATGAATGAATTGACTGAGTGCTAACTGAGCACTTGAGTCATGCCATGGTGACGTGACACAGAGCAACAGGGATTTATACAGATTCTGTTAAACTTTCAGATCACAGACATGATGAATTGTGACAAAGTATTGAGTGGAATCGGCATTATAAGCAGTTTAAACACTCATATCAATAGTAATAATATCTCACTTCGCTATACTAGCTTTGTGCATGAAAGCCTATGGGTGATTGAATTTGTTAAATCAGGTTTAATCGAAAAATTGGTGACATCACACTATCTTTATAGGTGATACCTATACCGTGTGATAAAGGCTTGAGACGGTTTACACCGGAATTAGGAACTAATGAAACGAATACCAGTGGAGGATTCTGCCAACATCGCTTTGAAGGTAGCCCAAGCTTTAAACCTTCCTTATGCTTACTTTAATAGAATGTGTTGAGGTTTTTCGGTTTGGTACATGATGGTTGTTATTGTCCTATGTAGGTGACTACAGAACTTTATTGGAGAAGAATTTTTCGAAACAAAATGCACAGTATTTGATGTTACATGGCTGCTGACTTTTGAAGCACCAGAAGGTTAGTGATAGACGAATTACTCTAAAGCATTAAGATTTGAATGGGGCAAGAAATGTTCTATATTAATAGCGATTGTTGTCCTTGTTTACAGACATGCAGAGAACATTGAATCATGTTAGCAACTAGAGGTCAGTGTTGAACAGGCCCTGATGAAGTATTTATATCCGAAACGTGTAGGCCAAGTCTTGAATATTTAAACGCTGACTTGGACCAGGATTGGTCCGTTTATTGTATGAAGAGGAAAGAAGCCTATTATCTGTTATTGTGCAAACTGACACATTGAATGAGAAAATTGTGTTATTGAATTTCTTGTTTTTGTTTTTCAAAGTGAATTAACTGTCATTTGAAGTGAATTGTATTGCAAGTGCATTTGATGACACTTCTCGAGTAGAAGTAAACATTATTTTTTATGAACATATGTGCATTGTAATTTCAATTCATGGCGCTTTCATGTTTTGAGATTCTTTCAAGCAAGGAGGCACTTTATGCAAATTCAATTTAATGAACATTCTTAATTTATAAAATTGAACTTTTACCTTTGTGGTACGAATCATGTGATAAACATTTATTGGAGGTTGTAATAACCCCACAAGAGTGCATAGGGTGTGCCTGTTAGAAATAACGGGTCATTTATGTTTAGACCTTTTGATTTCATGCAATGGTGTTCTTTGTCCTCTTTCCTCTTCTCAGAAGCATTTTATTTTGAAAGAGTACAACAGGACCATACCAGACTGTCCACTTTGGAATCTTTCATTTTTATCAGAAAATAATGTATATGGCTGTTTAGGTTCTGATAATGTGCTGTTCTCAGTAAGACTTAGCATTGCCATTATGGCTGAAATATATTCTGGAAGTGATCAGTGAAATTTAACATTGTACAATTTTTAAAAGAGCCAGTGTGATAAAATGACTACTGCTCTGCAGGAGTACAGCCTGAGAAGTGGCAGAACTGCCTCATGGCACCACACTAATACTAAACCAGTGATCCCAATCATAAAAGTAAGACAGGCACGGCCTGATGGGTATACCTTATTCACTCTTTGCAACAACATGGGCTGCGGGCAGGCTAGTCTCTCGGTAGAAATGTGAGGTGATACAAGTAGCAACACAAACAACACTAGTACAAGGCCTCCAATATAATAAAATGTTCAATCAAGGGTCTATAAAATGTATACATTAATTAAACAATGTAAAGGCACGCAACTAAATAAAAGACTTAGTAAAAATCCACCCCATTAAGGAGAACACACAAAAGGCAGAATGTTTTACAATCAGGCAAGGAATTGTATCAATGTCACTGTTCAAAAGGATATGCTTGAAAAATAAGGTGGAAAAGGGGACTTACAAGTCTCTAGGGTTCTACAAATTGGACCTAGGGCCTCTCAACAGTACCTTGTAATTGCTTTTAGAAGACTGAGTAGTATTGAGTTGCCCTTCCTGGACCTTTTGGTGCAAGCCCACTGGCAGTTGCCATCAGCTCGGTTTAAAGGTGCAGGCTTCCTATGAGTCGTGGCAGTGTTGGAGATGGTGAAACAAAGTTTTCCAACAGTTCGAATAGTTGTCCATCAGCAAGAAAATGGGTACTGCTAGGTCAGGTTGATGTTCGTGATGGAGAGCTTGATATCTTCCAGCAAATCGGGTCAATGATAAAAATGGTTGCTCTCTCAAAGATGGAGATTGCAGTGTCGGTCATTTGTGACAGTCCACAGCAATAGGTCCTGCACGCACTGTGTGGCTTAAAATGCAATAATCAATTTGAAGTTGCCTTAGAATGCCAAAAGCAGCACTGTGGATCCTATGGCAGTTCAAAGGTGTTACGAGCAGTTGAGGGAGCTCAAAGAAGGCAAAGCAAGATTGCAGCTGCTTTTGGACATCCAATCTAGGGGTTCTAGGACAGGGTAAGTCCTTTAATCTCGGTTTTCTCAGTCCAGGGTGCTTGACTGGAACCTATAGGGGTTCCTTCACCTCCAGTGAGGAACCTGGTTCAAGTGCGGTTGGCAGAGTGGCATGCCTTGGTCCACTGCCGTTCATCCCCAATGTGCCCACTGGATGTTTAAGGTGCAGAGCTTTTCTCTGCCTTGGATGCCTTCTATCTTTACATCCATGGCAGTGGAATCCTGACGGGACTGCATCCCAACAGATTTCAAGGGGGCTATTCTTCAAAATATCATAGGGGGTTGGTCCACGGCAAAGCGTCTTTGAGGAATCAATTCCCTCCTGGCGTAACAAGTGACCCTTTCCTTCTAATATCATACTCAGAGTGATTTGTCCTGCAGGAGATGGAAGGGATAGAAAAAGAGAGAGCCCTGACATAAAACCTTCCCAGGCCCTCCTTCACTTTCTGGCTGCTCTAACTCTGTCCATTTACTGCGCCTGCTGACTTCAAAGGTCCTCTGGTGTGCAGTACCCTCGTGGGAGACTTGTGTTGTTATGTCAGTGTCGCATTTGAAGTAGCGATTCCAAGAAGATCTCCTGAAGAGTGGTCTTGAGCCTTGATGCGAGGTGTTACCCTTCCTCCAGTGGGCTCATTTGAGGCTGCTACCATGCTATTGTCTTACTGGTTTGAGTGGACAGAGCAAGGCGAGCCATGGATATACATTGCCCTGACCTAGCTTAGGAGGGTTGACACTTACATGATATCAAATTGGTGTGGCTCCCATAATTTTGTGTTCTCTATCAGTCAGCACACAACAACCAGTCGAGGATTATTTTTAGACATTACCCTGTCACTTTCTGATTAAGGCAGGTAATTATTTTAATGCAGTTCAGATGTGCAGAAGATCAAATGTTACCTTTGACTGCAGTTGTATTGGGTCCCAGCAACTGTCCAGGATGCACCTGTGACCTTTGAACTTTCCCAGTGCAGCCACTGGAGAGCAGAAGCTGCAGATGTCAGGGTACTGTAGCAGCAAAGCACATACAAGCACTATGCTTTTGACATGGAGCCTTTAAGAAAGGGGGACAGTTAAGCAAGCCTCCATTTCAGAAACAGAATTTCCCATTATCGGTTTAGTTCAATATTCATCTTTTTAGTGGCTGCTTTTGAACAAAAAAAACACCGCCCTCTTCACAGGATATCTTTCATGCAGTTGTCAGCAATAGCTGTGTGACTCTAGCAAATAAACACCTGAACATGTGAATCTTACCGATATAGATAGAGGCAGAGGGACAGAGAGGGTGCTAGATCACCGTATGATACACTGAGAACAACTAATTCTACTAATTACATGTCTCCACATTACCTAACATATGGTAAATGTCCTTAAACATATTTAACAACATGAGTTTGCTGGTGGGAGGTAGAGCACAGAAAACCGTTGCCAAAAGCTGTCTTTGTGGTATTCTGCTGGCCAGAATGTATGGTGCAATTATGGAATGTATTGCATGGGTGGAGAGTAGGGGTCCTAGTGCTGAGTGTTCCACTTTTGAGTTGTAAAGGATCTGGTTGGGTTGCTCGATGCCGAGTGATATTCTGTACTATACTACTCTTAAGGATATATTCCTGTGTACTGGAATAAAGGCACTGGCCTTACTCTGTATTGTCCTGGTACTTACTTGCTGAAAGAACGTGCATACAACAGCCTGCACCTCCTTATTCCAGCCAAAAAGAATTAGTATTTGTCAAATCGCTGGTAAGTTAGCAACAGCCTGTCAGTAGACTATTTTATGTGACAAACACTATTTTATTTATATCATGTGAGTGCATATATTTGGGCGACATGGATGAGGTTGATTCAGAGTGCTCTAGGAGAGGTGGAGAAGAGAAGGGGTGCACAATGACGAAAGAGACTCTTCATATCATGCGTACATCTGTAGTGTATGAGTAATGGGGAAGAGATATAACATTCAAACACAACCTAAGTACCTAAGTTGTTTTCCAGTATTTTCCAAAAAGGCATAATAAATATAGCAGAGATCAGGTTTCAAAACAATCAAATATCATTGTCTAAGTCTGAAGGCTTGTCCGAACAGTAGTGGGGACCTCAGCAGGTTCTTTTCAGCTCTCAGGTGTAAAGGGAGGCTATTCCAAAGTTTGAGAAAAACAAATATGGCTGCCCCCTTGGCGTTGTCGTTTGATGACTTTCCAAATATGTAATTTCCCTGCGGTCACATATAGCCTGTAAAGGGCATACAGGTGAAGCATGAAGCGTCCTCAAGATAGCAGGAGATATCAGATCATATAGTTCAGCCCAGCCTTGCACTTCTTGGCTCAGTAGTCCAACCTATTTACTCTGTGCATTTGTGTGCGTTAATATTAGCCGCAGACATCTGTTTAGCATCACATTTGTGTACACGTATCATGCTTCCCTGTGATGTGCCTTGGCATACTATGCAATGTGACATCAGCTATTAATCTGCAACTGCCATTACTGGCCATGCATTCTTTTTTTTAAACCGCTGCATTTGCAACGTGGGGTTCTTAGATGCCAATTGTGTTTGACGATTAAAAACATGCTGTGTGTAGAATGAGATTTCTTTAAGGAGTTACAACCTGCACTTACAATGTCTAACCTAGAGATGGAATATGTGTGACTTGTTACACCAATATTACTGTATTCTCGGGTATTTAAGGGCTGGTGGGTCTAAGGGTAGGGGCGGTTGAAGACACCTTCCTGACTAAGATAGGGATGAATCAGAGTGTTTATGGACCAGAGCATTGGGTTAAGGCGGGCGATATGCCTGGAATTACACAGGCATATGCAGGGCCCAATCTGAGTATATCTCAGAATGCCTTAAACTATGCAGCATTAACATGGGAAACATCGATGCCCTCAAGTACATATGTGAATAAGAGAAACATCATCTGACCATTGAGGTTAGTGAGCTGGAATACACGGGGGTATAGACACCTGGTGAATACTTCAGGCTCACTCCCCTGGCTAGCAACCTCAGATGTGTTTATGCTACAGGAAACATGGTTAGATTGTCCTTTGGTGATCGATGGCTTTCATATCCATCAGGTATTGGCCAACAAGGGGGTACGAGGTAGACCCTTTGGGGAGCTAATTGTAGCAGTAAGGAACAGTTTTTGCTCTATGCAAATACTATTGGCTACAGCAGGCAGTAAAGTAATGGCAGTGGTTGTATACCAGGAGGGAATTCCAGACTGGGAACTGTTGATAATTAATGGCCATGCCCCGCCAGGCCCAGAAGGGGTGGATGAGATCCATAATAGCTTGGAGGACATTCTCACTAAGGTGGAGGAGGATGAGAAGTTCTTAATAGTTGTAGGAGGGGATTTGAATGCCCGGTGTATTGACAACACACCTAGACCTACGTATTGAAATGTCCAGGCTAAAAGCAATATGCATCAAATTTTAGCAAATAGTAAAGGTAGGAAATTGATTTCTTTTTTGGGCCTATACGATATATGGATGTTGAATGGTAGAACAACAGGGGATATACCAGGGGCATATACCTGGAGAGGTAATAATGGAGTGGCAACTCTTGATTACCTCTTTGGGAACAACACATGCCTACAACGGGTACAATCTTTTACAGTATATGGTATGGAACATAGTGATCATGATCCGGTAATGCTGGATATGGACATTTCTATACAAGAGAGGGATAGGTGTGGAGTCAAAAATTTGGAAGTAAACCACGCAGGTAATACAATAAGGTGGACTGATAATACTTTAAGTAAACTTGATGGTATTCTTGGTAATTCCGCAAGTGCATTGATAAGCAATATAGATTGCATGAATGGGTGTGAGATTGAAAAAAGGATCCAACATCTCACTAGTACAGTGGGTAAGGTGGCATTACGGGGTGTGGCGGTGTGTAATAAATATACCAATTGCTACAATAAAAACATTTGGGATAAAAAAAGATCCATGCATCGACAAATCCGTCTGGCATTAAAGGGAGGTAAATGTGTAGAGACGGCGAACCATTGTAAAGCGCTTCGTAGATCCTACCAGGGTTAGCTTAGATGATGGAAATATTCCATCCAGAATGCTGAATGGCAACATATGATTAAATTATTAAGGGGAAAGTGTACCCGTTCAATATGGTCGGTACTGTCGAAAGCCAAGGGGGATGTTAGAAAACACACAGTAAACCCTATACAAGGGCAAACTTGGGTAACCTATTTAAAAAATCGAGGGGGGGTCCCAATACAAAATATACTGCCTGCTACTGTGGAGGGGGGGGTGGCCACTCTCCTTCACCACAGAGTCCTTGAAAGAAGTAATTCTTAAGTTGAATAATTCGAGAGGCCCCGGTCCTAATGGGTTGGCTAACATGGTTCTTAAGAGGAGCCCGGACCAATGGGCCCTTGTTTTCCGAGCTCTATTTGAAAAGGTATGCTAAAATCAGCATATACCAGACACATGGCATAATGCGGTTCTCTTACCGGTATACAAAAAGGGCGACAGGATGCTCCCCGAGAATTATAGATTATTGTCATTATTAGATGTAACAGGGAAGATCTTTGCGTCATTTATATTGGTTGCTTTGAATCAGTGGGTTGAGGAATCTAAGATCCTGCATTTTACTCAAACTGGCTTTCGGGCTGGTTCAGGTACAAGTCATAACCTCAGGGTATTGGATTTACTCAGACGTGGTACCCTCGAATCCGGTACCCAGACTTTATACATAATTATTGTTGATTTTAAAGCCGCGTTCGACACGGTTGATCGGCCCAGACTCTGGAAAAAACGTATTAAAGCGGTTGTCCTGCGTGGCTTGTTAGTGTACTAAAGGGATTGCATTTATCTACCAAGGCATCGGTCCGACTTACGGACGACAGGGTCATTACCGAGATGGTTGAAAATTGGAAAGGAGTTAAACAGGGTTGTACCCTGGCTCCGACCCTGTATAACTTGTATATGGCGGATATCCCAGACTGGCTCCACACAGAGGTGGGTTGTTGTCCCAGGTTAGGGGGTAGTCCCCTGCCCTGCCTATTTTATGCAGACGATTTGGTTCTTTTAAATTACACCTTCTTGGGTATCAAGGCAATGTTCATGGCACTCTGTAAATATGCAGATGTAAACAATTTGACTATAAATATGGATAAGACCAAAATTTTGGCTGTCTCAGCTAAGAAGGTGAAGAGACCTATACTTAAGTGTGACCTGAGAATAATTGATTACGTTGAGGTGCATACATATCTGCGGTTAGATATCGATAGCACAACATCTTATAAGAGAATCAAGGTAAGAAAAAAGGTTACAGCCCATAGGATGATCCACTCTATTTCGAAATTTGTAAGGAATACAGCAGGGTATTCATTTGAGGGAATCATTGCCTTGTACAAACAAAGTTTTAGCCCAACAATACTCTATGGATTGGAAGCCCTGGCCATGGCTGATTTATCATGGCTAGACATCTTAGAAGGCAGTTTCTGGAAGCAAATGTTGAGACTCAGGCCATCTGCAACAATTCAGTATATAAGACTTGAATTTGGTTTGACTTCTCTTAAAGGAAAAATTGTTGAGAAGACATGGGCTGTTATACATCAACACCCATACAAATCCTCGTTGTCAACTGCTCAGTCTCCTGGCTGCCCCGGTACATGGTAGGGACAGTTTTGGACTGGTGGTCCATGACCTGTTCAAAGACATAGGATGGTTCCCTGATTTTACCAGGGGCACACCCTATGCTACACTGAAGAGGGTTTTTTTCAAAAAAGTTAAGACAGTGGGATTGGGTGGCAAATTACAGGCATGTAGAGTCTCTACAGAGTTACGCATGTATGTCAAATATTGTGCATAGTTATCTGCAGCCTCAAGCCTACCTTAGACAATGCCCAAATAGGGGTATGCGGGCATTTAGGCTAAGGCTGAGGATAAATCAGCTACATATACTAACAGTAATGGGTCCACAGATGGGCCTTCTTAAAAAAGACAGATACTGTTGTTTGTGTCAAAATGTACTTAGCCCAGAGACTGCCAAACATATTTTCACTGAATGTAGGTCATTGGGCCCAGAATATATGAAGTGGCTGGGGCCATTTGTTCACAATTTGGAATACATAAAGGGTGATCATTTTTGGGCCTATTGTCTCAACACGGACAGCCAAAAAGTCCATATCGCTATGTATTATTTGTGGTTAACTATTAAAAAACGTTTACATAGTGTAAAGTGCACTAATGGGTTGTCTGAACGAAATGGTTGGTAATTGCTGGTAAATGGCTGGTAAATGCTCGGTTTTATTAGTGTATGATAGATTGTACTTGTTTTAGTGTTTTACTGTTTTATTGTCATAATGGATTTGATTTGACTTGATCTGACTCGGATTTGATTTACAGTGTTTGCTATACTGTGTTTTGATATACTGTGTTTTTTATTGTATTGTGATTTTAGTGTAATTTTGTAAAGTTTCTTCGAAACTAAACAAATAAATTAAATAAATAAATAAATTATCATTTAACAACAAGCATCCACAGCTATATTATAATAAATTGATCCACAGAAAATCAAATTTAATGGATCCACATGTTTCTTTTTGTAGTTGAAAATAATGTGGATTGATCTGTTTGCTTGTTCTCATACAAAACATATTAGAAAACACCAATAAAAAAATATTTTAAAAAAATACATTTTTCATTTGAGTAACACATGTTAATCGCTGTTTCAAATAGAGAAAGGGAGGTCACATGATGGGCGGTGGCTGAGAGGGAAGCGGAGGAACAAGCCCCCTTCCAGGCAGCACATATTTAGGTAGACAAAGTTATTCTACCAATGTGTACATAATCAAGCAGAGTCCAACCTCAGCAGAACCGGAAGACAACAAACTCGGCGTTGTCGAGCATGGCAAACAGCCCAATGAGAGCTCCCAAGTAGGCTGTGGGGCTGCTCGATAATGGTGCAGAAGGCAGAAAGGAGCGCTACAACTGACTTGTGATGAGGACAAGAGTTGTGGTGGATGAGGAAGAGCGCAGTAAGGAAAAGCCAAAACGGGAGAATGTCTCAACGGGTAGGGGGAGCAAGTGCGGTGACTGTGCCTGCTAAAGTCTGCACCGCTGACCAATCCACAAGTGGGTCTGCGCCGACTTGGGGGCTGGAGGAACACACTTCATCACAGAGCCACTACTGTGCTCTGAGGTGCCAATACTGTGGATCCCATGTAGCACACAACGACCTAACCTTTTCTAACCCTTGCTAGGAAACTTTTTATCAGTGGTTTTCATTTGTAAACTATATGACCTACAACCTGTTGTGGTGCATCTCTCTTTCTTAATATACAGGCGATCTGATCTAACAGTCCCTCAGAAGTTGTAACAACCTCTGAACCTACAACAGGCTTTTTCAAGGGGTCCTTAGAAAGGAATCCCTTAGCTCTAGAGGGGCCTCCACCTCACCACCTCTCTCACAAGAGCAGGTTGGGTATCGGGTATCTTGGTTGGAGGGGCTGGGGTCAGGCAAGGTACATGATGCCACTTCCTCTGAGATCTGATCTTACCTATTTTAGAAGTTTCCCTCCTAACATTAGGATTTACCTGGGAGTCTTCAGTAGAAGCTCCAACAGTCTTAAGGTTTTAAGCCTTAGACCTATTTTCCTGGTTTTCCACCAGCTTTGAGAATTACCAGTTCTCACAGGCCTAGAGAGGGGTCCAATGTGTCTATCCACCTCTTCCTCAGAAGCAGTGGGATCAAAGACTCTACAATTGGATGGGCAATGATGGAGCTTGGTTGGGGCTCCCATGTCCCTACCATACTAGCCTCAGATTTGCCTGGTTTAGAGGTCAACTTACTAACACCAGTGCTTGCACAGGCTCAGAGTGGTCTCTTAAGGTTGCCTCTCTAGCCAATTTGGTTTGGTTCTGTTTTCCTATACTGGGAGGTCTGGGGGTAGTGGATACTACTCCTAGAGTTTTTAAATCATTCCCCAACATGACTCTCCCAGGCACCTCATTCTGGACACTGACAGGAATCCTCACTGTCATATTATTACACTGAATGAGAGCTGGTAGAATTGGAACCAACTGGACAGGGCCTCCAGAGAATTTAGTGGGATCTTTCGGTGCCTTAGCAACATCCTCAGGCTTGAAAAAGCTTTCATCCACTACTGTTCTGCTGGCCCCAGTGTCTCTCCTGGCAGGAGTATTCTGGCCATTGACAAGAACACTGTCCATATAATACCCTCTAGAGTTCTCTGGAATGGAGTTGTACACATCCATATTCTGTTTCTGACTCAGACCCATGGACTCTAAGGATACAGTGGCCTGAAGACTCAAGGGTGTTTCAGCAAATGGTTGAAAGTGGGCACTAACCATTTGTACTTCTTCCTCTGGGGGGAAGGCTAAGGATGCAGTGCTGATCCCTGCAGGTTTACCCTTGCACCTGGGATATCCTTTCACATGGTCAGTTGACCCACAAACATAGCATTTACCAAATGCTCTCTGGAATGGGGTTTCTACTAACCTCCCTCTGGTTGGGCACCAGAGGATGCACTAGCCCTATTTGGCTTCCCATGTGGCTTACACTGGTTATGTTTGGGGGCCGCTTCTGGATTGGAGGTATTAGAATTGTCCTTGTTATCTTTCTTTGGCTGCTTTCCCTCATCCTTCTTCGGAGATGCCCCAGAATCCTTGTGAGCTGCCCTTTTGGAAACCCACAAGTCAGCAGCCCTAGCTAACATCTTTGGATCTATTTCCTTAGAATCAGCCAAGTGCTCTCTGAGCTCAGTAGAGCAGGCATCATATATTGACTCCAACATAACAAGATTTCTCATACCTTCATAAGTGTTCACTCTGTAACCCTTAATAAAACCCTCTAACTTCTTCAAACATTCACACCCCAGGTAGCCCAAGGGGTACCATCATGCTTTTTGAGGGTCCTAAAATTCTTAAGGTACTGGGGAGGGGGGTCTTCCCAAATCTAGCAATTAAAGCTATCTTCGCACACTCATAATCCATCCTACCTACCTCCCCAACTCCATCACAACATCAGATGCAACAATGGGTAGACTAGAGAAGAGCCAAGGAGGCAACTGATTCCCTGTAATGTCTTGAATCCCATGGTTATACTCAAACATTGGCAACCAATCCAAAATGTCAAGCTTAGCCTCATACCTACCCACAATTTCTTTAGGCATACATGGTCTCTTAGGACTGGAAGACCTAGAAGACTCTGGGAGAGAAGCATTCTCAATAGACAATTTCTTCATTTCTAGTGCATGGTTCAACTCCATTACTCTGAGCTTAAGTTCTTGATGCTTTTGTTCAGTTTGAACATTAATACGTTTGAATTCCAATTGAAGCCTCATCTTTTCTAGAGCAATGAATTCAGGACTGAGTGTAGGACCTGTAGGGGTCCCAGTGGACAAAGGTTGAGGTAGCTAAGCAATCAGAGGAGCAATAGGGCCTACATTGTGAGACTCATCTGCCTCATCTAACTAATCAATAATATTTGATACATTATCTTCCTCATCATTTTCCACCTTTGCTGGAGGGGCAGGTGTTTCAGACCCACTACCCAGACTTTGGTTCTCCAACAACTTTTCAATTATCTCTGCTTTTTGCCTTTAACAGAGAGATTCCTATTTCTACAAAGATTTTTTAAATGATCAACAGTGTAAGTAAGGAGGGTCCTCACCACTGTACACCAGTGTTAGGCAGAATCATGCGCAGTACACTTGGGAACACCACACACAATTAAGATTACACGTGTAAGTACAATTTCACCTTTGGTACAAGCCTGTACTACACAGTAAAGTGGTAGCGATGGCTGAGCAGCCAGACTTATCTGAAGAGTAAAGTGAGCAGTATCAGAAGTTACATAAAGAACAGCAATTACTATGGTTCAAACAAACACTCATTCAAGGTTTCTGAGTAAAAGAATATACATTTATTTACACCATCAGTTATAAAACAGTTCACTATTATAAAGCAGCAGGACATCACAATCTTAATACACCACAATAACCCCTAATCAATTCTGGAAGAGTTAAGCTCAAAATGAAGTGTGAGCAAAATGCCACTCCAGCAATTTAAAAGGGAGGAAAAGTCAAGGTTATGAAAAATCAACAACACCAACAAGTTAGAGGCAGGGAAATCTAGAAAAGGCTTACTACAACTAGGATTCAAGTCAATAGGCCTGGGCCAATGTTAATAGTTCAGAGTTTTTGCAGAGGATCACACAGTTCAGAGTAGTTCACGGTTAAGTCTTTGCCAAGAGTTCAAAACGAAGTTGGTTGGAAGAAAAGTTATTCAAAGGAGAAGAGAAGGACAAGCCTTCAGAGAGGCGAAAGATTTCACCGCGGCTGGATGGAATGAACGACCGGATTTGCACAGTACCTTAAATGAAGAAGAATGCTGTAGCTGAGGTGATTGTTCCTGGCAGTTCCTGCAGGCTCACGGATCCTGAAGCAACTGTCATGGTGACAAGAAGGAGGAAGACTGGAGGGTCCTGCACTGCCCAGGGAAGAAGCCAGCAGCAGAGCAAAGCGTAGAATAAAAGGTGTGCTCCTTAACACCCAAACAGGTTCCGTTCCTCCTGGCTATCCGGTTCACTGCAGCGATGCACAGCAAATTTGACCAGGAGAGGGAGGCCGGCATTTGGTGTTTGGTGAGCTGGTTGGTCCCACCAAGCTGAAGGGGAGAATATTCCTTGCAGATCTTCTCTTTCGTTGGAGTTTCGGGTGATTTGGACCTGCAGCAGGCTTCAACGGGATGTCCAGTAGTTTCAGCAGTCTTCCTTCAGCTCCTCGTTGGTTCTCTCGTTCCAATGGTGACTCTGCCTTCCAAGTCGCAGAGACCTGCTTTTAAGCAGTTTACCCCCATTCACACAGCCTGGTTGTCAATCACACAGCAGGCTGTCTGAGCAGGACAGCCAGGACAGCCACCTACCCAATCAAACCAGAGTGTGACTTAGGTCTCCAAGGAGACCCTGTGCAGGGGGCCTCAAAACCCTCCCTCACATCCTGTCCACCCAGACACTCAGGCACCTAAGAAGGGCTTCTGTGCAGAAACCCGCCAAAGGACGGCGAACAAAGGAACCTGGTTTGGCGCACAGAGTAAAACACGAGAAAGATCTTTACAAAAAGAAATGGTGAATAAACCCGACTGGTTCGAAATAAAAATAAAAGGGGTCCAGAGGATTAGAGTTTGAGGCTACCACCATAGCCTCCAATTTTACCGAGGAGCTTGCGGTAGAATAGAAATGGTAGATACTACTGCCACCAGCCAATTCTTAGAGAAAGGGGAATGAAATAATGTTCCATGAGAATCAGACAATAAGGGATAACTATTAACCCTTCCAGTACTCTATGGGAAGATAGGGTGTACTCGGTCTGTAGTTTTAAAAAGACTAGTAAAGTCAATTGCAACTTTACATGTTCTGGGAGACAGTAGTCAGTCCCAGAAAATGGAGTTTAACAGTGCAAAGTCTAAAAAGACAACCCTGTGTCACTGCACTAATGGTGCTGTGTGACACACAGTAAAAAGAAGATGCCTATGGAGTGGGTGAAACTCCATAGTCCATGAGCACAAAAAAGTGGGGAAAAAAGGCGTACACTCTTACCAGGTGAAAAAAAAAATCCTAGAAATCCAGCAAAGCTGCTGAGGGACTCAACAGGTAAGGGAAATTAGCCATTCTGGAGAATTCTCCCTAGCACTTCTATATTTAGAGGTCCCTTTTGTTCAACAGGGATGCTTGATGACACCTTGCTCGACATATATAATCCGTATCCACTCCTTTCCGAAACTGCAGATATTCCAGCTTCCTCTTCCATATCTCCTACTCTCGACTCTCTGTCTGTGTCTTCTTGTGCTCCTTTACGAGAACGTCTAAAAGCTGACTCACACTTGGAAATGAGTGAGTTGATGCAGGGGTAGGTGCAGGATCAGGCTCTGACTGAGGTTTTCTGGCTATTCCATAATCTTGGGAATCTGTCCAAACAGATCAGTAATCTTGAGCTTCAGGGAAGACTGCAGGGGGGACTTGGCTTCTGAAAATATGTCAACTTGGCCGTGCTACACATGTTAAATGTGTTATCCCTCTCTGTACCAGGGATATTTGTAAATGCAGGTATCAGATTTAATTGTTAGGATCTTATGGAACTTGTGATAGGCATTTCTTTTGAATAATAGAAATATAATCAAAGGTAATCAAAATGCTTCTCAGGATATACAGAGATTGTAATTACATTTCCAAGGTTCTAATGAATTTGTATATATAACAAACGAATCAGGAAGGCTGCACATCACACTCAGCACTTTCTCTCACAGATTGCAAGCTGCGCCGGTATCTAAACATAGGAATGTGAGGTGCATAAAGGCCTGATCATTTAGATACCTTGTTTAGACTTTCTTTTTGGTCTCTCTGCCTTCAAATCCCTTGTACCCATCTCTGGGCTGCCAAAGAGACACAGAAAGGCAATCCATGATGGCCATAAGCAAGGGAAATGAACAGGCCCTCATAGGACAAACTCGGGCATGCTTACTAAACTCTCCGGCCCTCTGAGAGGCCTTCAAGGTAATTGAAACTGAGCCGACAAGCCACACTGTCGGAATGCCTGCCACAGCTAAGCTCACATTCTTGCCACCACCGCCTTCTCCTCTGCCAACGCTCTACAACCCAGCCTGATGAGGAGTGATTAAAAATGCCCCAAAATCCTGATTCACAAACTTAACCATAGGATTTACTCAAAAAATGCCCTTCAAAATGTGCTCCTATCACAATGCAGCCAGGAAATGAGTCAAACTGAGTCATCTAACCAAAGGATTGCACAGTGCACTTCAATCACAACCAAAGAACTGTACGAAGCCCAGCACAGAGAGACAGATATACATCCACAAAATGCCTGATCCATGAGGCATCATTCTGCTGAGCTGACTGATGATGAGGATGAGAATAAGAAGAGAAAGGATAAATAGGAGAAGGATCACCTTTTTGCAACTGACTGAGGATGAGGTCACCCAGAGTTGCCGCTTCTCACTGCATGTCCTACTCGAGATGGTGAGTCAGTGGGCTGGGGCCCTTACCACACCTACAATGAAAGCCCATGCCATATTGCCACTAGTCATGGTACTGACAGTGTTGCATTTCTATGTCAAAAGCTCCTTTTAGAGGACCAGTGGCATCACCTTGGTGAACACCCAGTCCTCAAAGTCAAAGGCAATACAGCAGCAGGGGCGCAGATTCACCGAAATGCCTGGGATAGCAGAAGTGACATCACAGGAAGTGATGCCACTTGACCTTTGACCCGGGTGGCTTCAGTTCCTCTTTTACCATGGTGACATTACCCTAAGTGGCTTGCGGGCCTAAAATGAAATACATGAAAATACACAATTTAAAAAATCAAATACATACTGAAGCAGCAATAATATTTTAGATACCAACCAGATTTTAACAAAGGTGTTGCCTTCATATGCCATGGAAGGGATCATTATATGATAGGACTGGTCCCAATTGTGCAACATAGGCCGAGGCAATATTGGTTCCACCATCTGGTTTGCTATTTGAAGATTTTAGCAATAATTGTGACAAAACAAGAAGCAATTTTGGGAAGTACTTTGACCCAATTCTTGCTGAAAGGATCTCAGACAAAATTACATTGATGGAAGGAAACCTGGTGGCGATGTACAGCAAAATGAAAATTGTAAAGGGAGCTAACCACACACCTGAGGAAATATAAGGAGATACAATCCTTCGTGATGAGATTCCCAGGTATTACCTGAATTGTTCGAGTGCAATTGCTCGAATGACACAATTGATCGTTTTACAGTGGTCCAAATTGGCCTTCTGCACAATTGACCGTATGGTCATTTATATATATATATAATTGGTTGGGATGTGGTAATAATAATATAAGGGGATTGGGTGTGGAGGTTTAGGGGGGTGGATTGGGTGGGGAGTTGCGGGGGGTTTTCCCCCTGCATATATACCCTAATTGACCATTTTTATTCGGCCAATTGTGCAGAAGGTCAATTGTCATTCAGACAATTGTAATACGAACGATTCGTATACAACCGATTCCCAGGGCCGAAATATCATTACATTTATATGCGCTTTCCTCTTAACTTACTAGGCTCCCTACAAAGGTGGGGTCCCATTACAGGGTCCTTTGGCTAGAAAGAAATTGTTGGCTCTGTAAAAATCCGGGGGAACGTGCATCTGTTAAAGGATTAGATCAAAACAGAATAATTCTGAGTCCAAATAACCAGACAAACTCAAGAAGATGGCAAGTTGCTGTTTTATTAGCAATTATCTAAAACAGGGAATTTACAGCGAACATCAATGGACGTATGCTCATTCTCTCAATGAGTTCCACAGAAAATACAATGGTATACTTCTTTATGCATCAGAATGACGTCATGCTATGTGGCAATAGTAAAAAACCTATCAACGGTTGGGATTGCTTAAGGGACACATCTAGATATACAATCATATAGGAGCTAGGTTGTTATTGGCTGTCACATATCAAGTGGACAAATTATGCCTATCTCTTCATACGTATCATTTAAGAAGAATCTGTTGCACAGTGTTCCTTTGGTTTCCCAAGCTATACAGTCCTTCGTTATACACAGTAATACAATTGGTTTGGCTCTCGTGTGCCATGTCTGGAACATTTGGTTCAATTAGCAGTACGTAAGCCAAGACCTACGTGCAAGTAGATTTCACATGACGTTGCCCTACCATCCAATTAGCCCAACATCTCTCATCATCCAGGCCTTCTGCCATGAAATTCTCTTTGTATTTGATCTTGCAGATTATTCTACTCCTAGGAATACAACAAGAGTGAGGGCACTCACTATCGTGTTTGGACCTCCATGTTCAAGCCCTATTTTCAGCCTCGACTCACGTGACAAGAGATCACAATTCTTTTAATTCTGCAAGCTTTTAAATGTTTTAATGATTCAAGACTTGGCATCCTCTGTGTTCCGTTCTGTACCTTAAAGTGAGAGGATTCATCCTCCACAAACATATTCCTCTTCAGCGTAGATAGATGACTTCGACTTCACGATTCTTGGCTTCAGGCCAGACAGCCTCTCAACGCAGCTCCAACAACCTGTTATACTACTGCAACACAGTCTTTCATTTTCTCTTGATGGTTCTTTTGCTTATGTATTTCATGATACCAATGTCCAGCTTCTGTACAATGGCGGCTGCACTTGCATTCTTTTCATTACTTATAGCAAGCCTATTCAATGACTTGATCTATCTTGCGTTTCAGCATATGTACATTCAATATACTGCTGATTTCAGCAGCATCTTTTTGCAATGCAATATTCTTCTTTTACACTTTTAAGATTCACTCAAGTCTGCACTGCATTTTTCCTCCAGTGCACATTGTCTTCATTCAGTATGTCAGGACTTTTTGAACACTTTCTTATGACATCATCAGTCCATTTTCTTAGCCCATTCGCATATTCCTTCAGGGAGTTCCACCTGCAGGCTGTCATAAACTCGAGCGTACATTCAATAGGGTTGTCTCAATGGATACTGTCTTCCAACTTCTCGCTGCGGTATTCGTACAACAGCTGGTGTTAGACAGGGAACGTTCTCATGCCTGAAAAACAGGGGAGGTAGGGGAGTAGGATCTCCTGTGGATGTATACGTCTGCTCCTCTACACATTTGGTAATTGGCTGTAGCACAACACTAGGGCCAAGGGAAATGTGCTTGGCAAAGTTCATAAGGAGATTAGAGCATTTGAACAGTGGAGTCATGCGGGCTAAGCTCTTTTATGGATACTCTAATGACCATTGCTTTATTGAATATTTTAATAGTGATACACAAAAATGTTGGGGGAAAATGTTTTTTCCGATTAGTGCACCATAATGAAGAAGGGAAGGGAGTACTTTACTAAATGTAATCTGGTATTGCATTGTATTGTGTTGAATGAATTAATGTGGCGTTCATCCTCCATTCCAGGTACTGAAATGGGGGATAAAGGCCCGGCAGCTCAAGTTATCTGCCCTCGCTTCACTCGGGCAGGTAATGAGGACTCTGGGCCATTATCCCCCATTCCGGCAGCTGGAACAGGAGATGAAGGCCATTAGCACCCTGGGTTACCAAAGAGGTAAACTGGGTTGATTAAAAAAAGGATTTTTCTTCCTACGACGGGACTCACGCAGTGTCCTGCTGTAGGAAGAAAATTCCTTTTCCAAGATGGCCACCAAGGAAAGGGAAGGCAGGGCTCAGTACAGAGCCCCTCTTCTCTTTCCATGGTTACCGGGGGAAGCTAAGAGGAAGGTGCGGCTGCTGCGACGAGCGTCGCGCATCTGAAATGAAGTAAGCAAGAGCATGGGGGTTCGTAAAGAAAAGAAAAGAAAAATGGTGCTATTAAAAATGCACTGCCACCATAAGAAAGCATATCAAAACTGGCTGCACAATGTAGGCCAGACACATAATACCACTTGTCATGTTTGCTATAGCCTTGATCATGCAAAGTAAAAAATGCCTTCCCACAGAAAGACATACCAAGACTGGAAGCACCAAAATGCCACTCTAACCACATAATAACACTTATCATGCTTACTTTATCATAGCTGCCCAGACAAATATAAAGGACATAGTAAGGACTGGCTGCACCCAAATGCCAATCTAGCCAGGTGATTACACTTATCATGATTGCTTAATCAGAGATGCCCAGTCCAAAATGTCAAGCCACAGTGAGAAATGGCTAGTCTAGCTGCAGCAAAAGGCTAGTCTAGATTCGTAATTATGATGCTTACTTCATTACAGATACCCAGACAAATATGGTGCAAGGCATGCAGGGAGTGAGGACCTCATGCTGAGTGCGAGTACAGGGGTGGACCAGGCTGCAAACCCTGCCACGTTAGTCAAGGGAAGGGGGCCTAGGAAGGCAAGTGCGGGTAAGGGAGGAGGCCAGGGATACCGGGGCGCTGGGGTAGACGGGGCGAGGAGGGACTGGAGCCATGTAGGCCTCAGAAAGGACCAGCAATTTGTATTCTTTTGCCCATGGGGCATACTTTGGTCATTCCATTGGAATATGTGTGTCTCAATGAGATGTGCAATTAAGCACGCACATCTTTGCGCCACTGTGCATCTTATTGAGACATGCTAGTTTTTCTACACAGGGTCTTTAACTCAGCATTTTGCTTTCTTTACTTAATCACTGAGGCCAGATTCTGAAAAGAATAAAGAGCACAAATCAAAGATGTGCAGCAAATGCAAACAGAAATGATTTGAACAATTGTTAGCAGGAACCATGACAGAGATCTACATGCGCACAAATGCTGCACAAAAGTTGAGCACAAAATTACCTATACAGGCGTAAATTATGGACATCTAGCAAATTCTTCATGCAAGAGGGACATGTCAGGAAAAGGTGGGCAGAAATACCCCAAAAAGCAAATTCACAAAAAAGAAGCCCAAGATTTGTTCCCAATAATGGCCATCTTTATTTGCTCCAATCACAATCAGAAGCCAGTGACATCAAAGGGTTAGCAAATGATTCACCCGCAAAAACAAGTGACCCAGCACACACAAAAAAGCAATGCAATATGTAAGGCTAACACCTGGTAACAACTACACATAATGCTGGTAAAGCAGAGACATTGGGAGATGTGTCTCACATCTATGAGTGAGTATGCTGTAGCACCATTATTGAAGCTCATAGCCGCCCTGTATTTCTTTTCCACTGGCTTATTCTAGAGGACAAGTGGAATAACAGTGGCAATCTCCAAGTCCTCACAGTTAAAGGTCCCACGACATTGTTAGGTTAGAACTCTTAGGCAGGTCGAGGGGTGCTAGGAGTTCGCGGACACAGAACTCATGCAAGGCCTAACTCCTTCCCTTCGAAAAAGGAACGCAGGTCCAGACAGATAGCAAGTTCAACTGTCGTGTTATTACAGCCAAACCAAGAGCGATCTGTACAAGGAAAACGCTCCTGGAACGTCTCAATGATCTCTGGTGTGCAGGCCCCTTTTTAGGCAAATCCACGTCACAGTGATGTGACAACCTGGGACTCTCTCCAGCAAACCTATCACATCCTGTGATTGGATGTTGAGTGGTCGTTCCCGTATAGAAGTTGCTATATCAGTTAGTTAACTGGACCTTCCATATCAGATGTCAGGCCTGGACCTTCCCTGAAAAGCACTATGTCTACAAAGTTGCAGTATGTGAACCTGATGATTGGTCTGTGCCCATGGCTAGCCACCCCTAGGGTCCTGAACTGTGATTGGGTACAGCTGCTGCCCCCGGGCCTTGGACCCAAGTTGGTTCTTAGATTGGAGTGTACCTGCTCAAGTTAATAAGAGCAACTATGGGTCTGCGTTATAACTATGTGTGACCACCATAGACCATGGGAGTGCTCGCTCTTACTGCGCAATGTTGAGGTTCTTTTTTTATCAACTTTGTTGCAATTCATTGTCTGCTCGTGAGACCCTTCCCAGCTGCTAGTTCCGGTTCATCGTCTACTCGGCCAGTAACATATCCAGAGGCTGTGTTTCTGCGCTCTGCTGCTCTGAATTAGTCCGAGTTTGTGGGGAATTATTTGTATTTCTTCGGATGGTGCTACTCGAGTTCAGGGAAAGGAATGTTGCTTGCCTTGGTGGCCTTGGTGGTGGCCTAAACCTGCATACTTGCTTCCTTCTGTTTGCTCTGAATTTCAGCCTTGTATGCTTTTACTGAGACGGTTGTGGCCTACTGTAATTTCCTAAGTCATGGCATGACTTCTACTGCTCCATACTGTGATATTGTCCATAGGTTAGTGTTGTATGGTCCTGTCAGGTCCTTCTGGTAATCCTTCAGTTCCATAGAATGAGATGCATCTAAGTATCTGCAAGCCTATACAGGATCTTTTGTTTCCTTATGCTTCCTTGCGGTATGTATATGTCTCTATCCTCTAACTCATTGAACAGTATGCAGATGTTCCTTGCATAGCCGGGTGTGTGATTGTGTCCGATGTGCGGATGGCACGTGTGCTTCATGTCTAACGCTCCTATGTCGTGGTGTCTAGCGACTTGGCGCACGTCTTCTCAGCACTTTAGTCGAGGCTGTCAATTGAAGTGTCCCTGCGAGGTCTGGAGACTCCTCATCCACTCTAGGCAGTGTCGGTCCTGGTCTTGGGCTGTATGGTTGACAGAGTGGGTACCTTTCAGTGTATTTGTCAAGCAGGGGAGCAGTGGGAGTTGGTGTAAGCCCATATGAACGGCCATATTGGCATTGGTTCTTCTTCCTGTTTGAGTATAATGCGGGTGGGGGAGCAGGGGCCAATTTCGAACATCCCACTTCAACAGTTTTAAACGTAATCTTTGCTTCTCCCAGTCAATTAAGTAGAGGCAAATGGTCACCAGATTGGTTTAATTTCAAGTCTCATAAAGGCAAACATTTGAACTAAAGCTAGTTTCTACATTTCTGTTTCCGAGTTCTAAAGTATCAGCGTATGGTTTCCTTTGAAATGACCTCACAGGGTGATACAGAAGCATGTACAGCGTGAGAAGTCCTATTGGGAATGCAATAAAGTGTGGGCGATTAGTTTAATTTATAGGGTAGGTCGTGCAGCATGGGCTGAAGGTATCTAAAGTATCAGCGTATGGTTTCCTTTGAAATGACCTCTCTGCCATTGTTGACTTAATTGAAGTCCTATTTCACATGTCGGTATTGACAGGAGGATGAGGGCCGTCTTTGGTCTGATACCAATGGCTGATGTTGTCAGTTGGATAAAGGCTGCAAGTAGGAGGTGTGATTGATGCCTTTCATCCTGCTGTTATTAAACCCCAGGTGCAATGCTGCAAAGGGTGGTGCAGGTATCAGTTGATCAAGTAACGTGGTAACGTTGAGAATGACGTGGTGGGTGACATCAGGATTAGGGGCATCATTGAATGAGGTGCGGCTTGCACAGGGTGATACAGAAGCATGTGCAGCATGAGAAGTCCTATTGGGAATGTAATAAAGTGTGGGCAATTAGTTTAATTTATAGGGTAGGCCATGCAGCATGGGCTGAAGGTGGGGGTGCAGGGTGATGGGGGATTTTGAGCAATATGTGAACAGTAGAGAAGTACTTTTCTTATAGACCTACATTAGGAAAGCATGTTCACATACACTGTATGAAAAAGGGCTGCAAACTGTGGTTACAGAGGGTGCTTTTTGAATACTTAGAAGAAACAGTGCGCATTAATGTTGCAAGACTAATGTTTCCCAGGAAAATGCAGTCCCAACAAACTCACTCTAAGATATACTTTTGGGGCCCATGAGCTAGGTGCCTGGGTGCATGAGATGAATTGGCAGAGAAATAGAAATCAAATACAGTAAATTCAAATCCAGCCATAGTGTGGTATTATTTTTTCAGACTACTGTTACGACGGCCCAATAACATCCCTAATAGCCCTGAGGACCTGGAGTCAATACACCAGACTGAACGATGAAGGGGACACAGTGCAAGGCAAAATCCAGCTTTATTATCAATCGAATACAGCAGGGACAGCATACAAGCATTACAAATCTCACGGCTCTCAGCGCATCAATTACAGTGATTTAACTAGTATAAATTCGTCATAAATGACGTCATCACATTTTATCAGTTTACAAAAACCTATGGGGAATGGGAATTGGTTAGTGGTGGTGGCTACATACAAACCCTATAGGGTTCAAACATCTAACTGGGCTATACTTGTCTGATGGCTCCTCCTGAGACCACCCTTAAATTGATAAAAGGTTAAACTGCAATTTCTATGACAAGAGGTTGGTTGACACATAACCTGATGGGCAGGATAAAACCAGGGTATCTGATAGGCTGGCTTTCCGATAACTAACTTTGAGCAATTGGCATGCCATCAAGACATGAGCCAAACAGGGAGTTGTTAGCATCCATACTACAGCTCTTGAGTGGTTACTCTGACTCCTCTTCTCTTGTATTACATCTCTCTTCTTCCATAAAGGAAGTCATTTCTGATCTGGCCTCATTGAATCTTAAAATCATCAAACATTATACACATCAGACAGAATACATGGTTCTCTGAGGATGTTATTTCTGCCAGACAGGCCAAGAGAGCGCATGCGAAAGCATGGGGAAAGAATCTGGATGAAACAACTCTTAAAACATATAAACAATCTATGAATCTGGATGAAACAACTCTTAAAACATATAAACAATCTATCAAGGAATTTAAGGCCTTGATTATGTCTTCAAAAATGCATATTACAATAAGAGAATCTCCAATGATGGGTCGATCTCTTCAAGATCCTAGCAGGCTTCCAGGTCTCCCCACCCACTAATGGTGATACTGTAAAGAATTTGACCAGATGTCAAGACATCCATAATGGCTTCATGGCCAAAATTACCTCCAATAAGGTTACCATCAGGAACATCCAAACTTCATCTCATGGATTTGATTCCCAGCTCGTGCAGCAAAAGATTGTCCTTAGGATTCCTAGCAATACAGCTGGACCTCTAGGGAATGATGTCAAGGTGACATGAGAGTGTTGTGTTGCTTGTAAACGAATTAAATTATTCTGTCACCTCACATCTGTGGTTCGTTTATATTTAAACTGAGCAAACTGAATCCACTTCCTCCAAACGGATAGGTTGTCTGTTGTATTTTGCGCTTGACATAGCGTGAAATCCTTGTTGTAAACGTTTTACACATGCATCTAATTACGCTCCATATTTTCTTTCATTTGGATGCTGGATAGGAGGGATGGATTGTAAGTTACGATTCTGCCTCCTCCTTCCTCCCCACCATAGAATTACTCCACACCTTTGCACCAGCATGCGCTTTCATGCTGGTGCAAATGCAGTAGATTGCTATGTGGTCCATTTGCATTTCACCCCAGCAAAGAGCAGGCGGACTTCATGTGAATCCTTGTACACACTGCCTGCTAGCATGCATGGGAGGCAGCGTTTACTCAGTTTGCCCATGGAGTGCCAAAGGGCAGTGAACAAGCGTGTGCAGCTCATGTTACACCCCCCTTTTGCACTATACCTTTCAACAGGGGCGTTGCTAGGGGGGGGCTAAGGGGGCTAAGGCCCTGATCTTTTGGTTATAGCCCCGGATAGAATCTCAGGAGCTACAGCCAAAAGACTAGCTAGCCCCCAGTCTCAACAGTTCCGACATCAGCTTAGCCCCGGGTCTTTTCCAGACCTAGCAACTCCCCTGCCTTTCAAATAAGGAAAATGTCATGATGGCGACGTGTATAAAGACATGTTTAAACGTAACAGGTCCCCGCCACAAAATTACACAGGAACTCCAAAAGGAGCTCCAGAAATGTTTGTTCTGAATGTTAAAAAAAAAGGATTACACATTACACTGTGAGTGCTATGGACCTCTTCTCATATTCTGAGGGTGGGAGCAACACTGTCTTTCTTTAAATGAGTTCATTATAATACTAAAAGTGCATCGATGTGTATCACATATGAGTGATAATAGAAAGAAGAAACATTGTCCTTTTTAAAAACATCCATAACTATTGTTTTGTAATCAACCAGGCGTGAGCGAAAACTTTATGAAACGGTCTGTGTTGTACTCTACTGACGCATGGTACAAGAGCAGTCCCTTCAATGGGAATAAGTCATCGACTGTATCTCTGATGATGTGCAGCACACATACTGCACATAAACTACTTTCATTTTAGAGCACAGAGGCAAAACAGAATATGTTAATTCTGCACTCAATTAAGGCATACTCACAGGCCATAATATGAGATTCATGTTAGACAAATATTCTTTTTTCATAGTGAAAATCCATGTTTTCTTCAATCGAGCAGGACGTGTTGACACGTCGGTGATGGGAATTTGACAAGGCCCATGAAAATGAGTAGTGAAGTGCAATCGAGCGATGCAGTGCTTCAATACAATTGGATGAATTTAGAAAATAAATAAGTACAGTACGTTGAAGACAAGTGGTTGTCAGCATCTCTCAAAAACACTAAGTTCAGGAAAGGTGTGTTGAAATGATTATCATCTTCATTCCTCAAATAAGTAAAAATTGGGATGTCAGCTGAATGCATTTTTGCTTGTCAAATTATGTCTGAATATGCGGTTCTATATTAGGACAGGCAGAAAATTGAAAAAGGGATCTCTTAAAAATGATCTAAGTGAATCAAATTTTGCAGAAACCAACAGACACCAGGTTGCATTTACAAAAGGGAATTGTAGCCTGGCGCTAGTCAAAATAATAATCAATGTGATAGTTTCATGATTTTAGCCAAATCACTATGCACTAATGTGATATTTTCACTATCATTATAGTATATGACATCTTGCAATATCCCAATAAAATCCTTACTTCTGGCTATTTTTCTGACATCACGGCTCACTCAAGAAAATGACAGCAGTACGCAACAGTATTAATTTATTACGACTAGGCTGTGACGTCCAGTGAGTGCAGCTTGAGCCAGCAAAGAGCAGAATTATTTCTGTCACTGAAGCACTTAATGAAGGTAATGACTAACTATTCAAATGCCTTTCTACAAAAATATGTCTCTGCCACACTTTACATCTGTTAATTGATAAGGAACTGTTTATGGTAGCATGATTATTTTGTGTACTGCTAAAATTGATCACAATAGAGTAAGAATTCATCTTCAAGCTTTATTTATTTTAGGCAACAAAACGGTATTTAGATGAGTTTTATGAACATGCTTATAATGTTTTCCTGCAACAGATCACACACATCACATTATTTGTTTAAAATCCAGAGATTTCATATTGACTATATATACCAGAAACAGGAATATCTCTTACGTTACATTAAGCCTATGGCATGACAGTGTATGTCTTTGTCTTATAAGGAATGACATATCCCCTACCATGTGTAAAAACGATATTGTAAGTCATCTTGAAGATCTTTGACCTTATAAACGAATTTGCTACTGGATTGTGTTCCTCTAATTTACTGGGTGACTTGCGATATCATTTTAAAACATGTATCAGTGGGTATGATGTCCCAAAGATGATTATTATTATTATTATTGTTATTATTATCATTATTATGATAGTATTTTTCATGTGCTCAGGATTTGGTGAATTAATTCAACATGTACACTCTCTAACACACAACCGATGTGAGCAGCCAGATAGATGCTCACCAGCCGGGTCCTGTATGTTGCTGTAATTGTTCACCAACCAGGAAAAGGAAGCAGAATACAAACCGTTCTAGACTCTATTAGCACCCTGTGGGTGGGACCCAGCCAATGAGGAAGCTAGAAATACAGGCTGATACTCCTGATCTAGCCCACATTCCAAGCCGCTGGATTACCGGCTCTCCATCCCACCACATTCCCCCACCAACGGCGCAGTCCTTGACCCCCGACCCCCACTCCCCTCTTACCTGTTTGCTGCTGCCGCCACTGCAGCTCCTGAGGGTACTCTGCATGCTCTGTTCAGCTGCCATGGAAACAGAAGGAGAGGGGCTTCTTACAGAGCCCTACCTTCCAATTCATTGGTGGCTATCTTTGTATAGTGTTTACTTTCCCTGAACGGGACGCCGCAACGTTCACAGATAGAAAATAATTTCCTACCAGCTCTGACACAGCCGCTTCGCCCTCGCCTGTTAATCGGGCTGCCTGACCATTAAGATCTGTTCTAGACCCTGGAACGGGTGCTTAACGCCATATTAGTTGGCTGATGTTTTAGTATGTGGTAATTACTGAATGTTCCCACCTCTTTGCCCGTTCTCTAAGTTTCTGACATTTGTATCAGGCAAATTCAGTGTGCCTGATAACGTTATTTCAAAACATAGGAATCCTCCTTGTCAGAGGGTAAAGCAGTAGGGAATCTGAATGTTAAGTAGAATGCAGCAACAGGGATGAAGCTGGTGGATGTCATCAATGAAAATCTGAAAGAGAATGGGCCTGATCACGACTTTGGCGGTAAAGCCGGTGGTACTACCGCCGGCGGTATTAGCCCTACCGCCAAACTCCCCGGCGCTAATAGCGCCGGATCATGAGTTCAGCGGTAATGTTAATCCCCATTCCCCATTGAGCCCATTCGGGAAGGCCCCATTCCCCATTGGGCTCAATGGGGAATTTTCACGCTCTTAGCGCCAGCGGATTTCCCGCCGGCGGTAATAGCGCAAATTTTCGGCTCAGAGCTGGGGTGAAATCCACCGAAGTCCTGATTTGACGGACCCTTAAATCCGCCGGATTTAAGGGTTACCGCCAAAGTTGTGATCAGGCCCAATATGTGCAAACACAGTTGCTGCTTTGCTATGTAATATTGTATATTTGTTTTCATTTGTTCCTTTTTCCATGTAGAGAGCGGATTGATACTGTCTAAACAAAAATGTATGAGGTAATTAATTAATTAACTGAACCCTTTTGGCCCATCTGGTGCTTTCATATAGACAGACAACGGTATTCCTCACTTTGATCCATTAACAAGGTGGCCCAATGGCATTTTGCCACATTTGTTTATGTTTTTGCGGCAAAGATTAATAGATTGATTGTGGCTTATATATAGACAAGGGGGAAGGGGGCAAAGACAGGGAGTTCATTTCATGGTAATAACGAATAACTTACTCATATAATGAATATAAATAATGAAGGGAGGAAGAGACCATAAAAAGGGAAAACAAAGCAAAATGTTAATTTCTCATCTGGTTTGGATAGCCACAAGATGCATCATGAAGTGACTTGTGTATGGAGATGTGTGCACAATCATAGCTGAAGACTTAACAATGCCTGGGAGACAGCAATTGAGGAAGACTAAAGAGACTGGGATCTTTGCAAGAACAACAAAATAGAAGAATGCATGCTTGTGGCTATCCATTACTGCACTGCCTGACCAGATCCATGTGTTCCCCAAGAGACAGTCCTGGAATGCTGATGTCTTTCCTGAGCACCAAACCCAGAAATCCAATGGAAGTAGTTTGTCCAACAAAACCAAGTGGCGGGATGTGTTTGATGTAATACCTTGCCCTGAGTTAATGGGTCGGAGTATGGAAGCAGACCCTTAGTATATTCTGATAAACAATAACTCAATAAAC
The DNA here is from genome assembly GCF_040938575.1 of Ambystoma mexicanum. Classification (NCBI taxonomy): domain Eukaryota; kingdom Metazoa; phylum Chordata; class Amphibia; order Caudata; family Ambystomatidae; genus Ambystoma; species Ambystoma mexicanum. The sequence continues at coordinate 1,051,859,154 of NC_090937.1, read as the reverse complement.
TCCACTATAGCCAAACGACACAGGGTGAATTTGGCAATATTCAAAATTTACAAACTCTCTCGCAGTGTCAATAAAACCTTTACAGGGTAATTCATAGAATTTCGCAGAAAAGTGTCGCAAGCGGCTGGCGCAGAGTGTCCGCGTGCGATTGTCTGCGCCAGGCACATGCGCTAAAACCGATTTCCGCGCACAGCGTATTCATGGATTTTAGGCTCCCAAACCAGCCGTGGCGCAGAGTATCGCAGCGACCCTGCTGCAGCGCCAGTAACGCCCCCAAGAACGCCCTCGTGCAAGGAAAAGCCATCAAAATCGCTAAATCATCGCAAAGGGCTGCGCTAACCCTGGACCAGTCTACAGGGCTGCCAAACAAGGAACGCAAAGCGGGTAACGTGCATATCAGGGGTACGCGTGAAGTTATACACGCGATTAGCCAGGGTACGTGTATTACAGGGGTACGCGTGAAGATTTACACGCGATTAGCCAGGGCACGTGTATCACAGGGGTACGCAGGAATTATCACACGCGATTTGGCTGGGTACGTGTATTACAGGGGTACACGGGAAGTTCTACACGCGATTCGGCTGGGTACGTGTATTACAGGGGTGCGCGGGAATTCTCACATGCGATTTGGCCAGGTACGTGTATTACAGGGGTGCGCGGGAATTATCACACGCGATTTGGCTTGGTACGTGTATTACAGGGGTGCGTGGGAAGTTCTACACACGATTGGCCAGGGCACGTGTATTACAGGGGTACGTGGGAATTATCACACGCGATTTGGCTGGGTACGTGTATTACAGGGGTACACGGGAAGTTCAACACGCGATTCGGCTGGGTACGTGTATTACAGGGGTGCGCGGGAATTCTCACATGCGATTTGGCCAGGTACATGTATTACAGGGGTGTGCGGGAATTATCACACGCAATTAGCCTGGGTGGGTCCTCACAGGTGTTCCCTGTACACCCTCCACGGCCCCTGCAGGCAGCCCACAAAACAGGGGACTACCCTGCACACCTGCTCATGTCCCCCTGCACCCCCACCCCCCAGCAGTGCAGGGGCAGCCTCCACCTGGCCCCCACCCATGTCTCCCAACACCCCGACCCCCCAGCAGTGCAGGGGCAGCCTCCACCAGGCCTCCACTCATGTCTCCCACCACCCCCACCCCCCATCATCCAGGGGCACCCTCCACCAGGCCCCCACCCATGTCTCCCACCACCCCCAACCCCCAGCCACCAGGGGCACCCTCCACCAGGCCCCCACTCATGTCTCCCACCACCCCCACCCCCAGCATCCAGGGGCACCCTCCACCAGGCCCCCACCCATGTCTCCCACCACCCCCAACCCCCAGCCACCAGGGGCACCCTCCACCAGGACCCCACTCATGTCCCCTATCACCCCCACCCCCCCGCCACCATTGGCACCCTCCACCAGGCCCCCATCCATGTCTCCCACCACCCCCACCCCCCAGCAGTGCAGGGGCAGCCTCCACCAGGCCCCCACTCATGTCCCCTATCACCCCCACCCCCCCGCCACCAGGGGCACCCTCCACCAGGCCCCCATCCATGTCTCCCACCACCCCCACCCCCCAGCAGTGCAGGGGCACCCTCCACCAGGACCCCACTCATGTCCCCTATCACCCCCACCCCCCGCCACCAGGGGCACCCTCCACCAGGCCCCCATCCATGTCTCCCACCACCCCCACCCCCCAGCAGTGCAGGGGCACCCTCCACCAGGCCCCCACTCATGTCCCCTATCACCCCCACCCCCCCGCCACCAGGGGCACCCTCCACCAAGCCCCCATCCATGTCTCCCACCACCCCCAGCCCCCAGCAGTGCAGGGGCACCCTCCACCGGGCCCCCACTCATGTCCCCTATCACCCCCACCCCCCCGCCACTAGGGGCACCCTTCACAAGGCCCCCATGCATGTCTCCCACCACCCCCACCCCCCCGCCACCAGGGGCACCCTCCACCAGGCCCCCACCCATGTCCCCTATCACCCCCACCCCCCAGCTGTGCAGGGGCACCCTCCACCAGGCCCCCACTCATGTCTCCCACCACCCCCACCCCCCAGCATCCAGGGGCACCCTCCACCAGGCCCCCACCCATGTCTCCCACCACCCCCACCTCCCAGCCACCAGGGGTACCCTCCACCAGGCCCCCACTCATGTCTCCCACCACCCCCACCCCCCAGCAGTGCAGGGGCAGCCTCCACCAGTCCCCCACTCATGTCCCCTATCACCCCCACCCCCCCGCCACCAGGGGCACCCTCCACCAGGCCCCCACTCATGTCTCCCACCACCCCCACCCCCCAGCAGTGCAGGGGCAGCCTCCACCAGGCCCCCACTCATGTCCCCTATCACCCCCACCCCCCGCCACCAGGGGCACCCTCCACCAGGCCCCCATCCATGTCTCCCACCACCCCCACCCCCCAGCAGTGCAGGGGCACCCTCCACCAGGCCCCCACTCATGTCCCCTATCACCCCCACCACCCCCCCACCAGGGGCACCCTCCACCAGGCCCCCACTCATGTCTCCCACCACCCCCACCCCCCAGCATCCAGGGGCACTCTCCACCAGGCCCCCACCCATGTCTCCCACCACCCCCACACCCCAGCCACCAGGGGCACCCTCCACCAGGCCCCCACTCATGTCTCCCACCACCCCCACCCCCCAGCAGTGCAGGGGCAGCCTCCACCAGGACCCCACTCATGTCCCCTATCACCCCCACCCCCCCGCCACCAGGGGCACCCTCCACCAGGCCCCCATCCATGTCTCCCACCACCCCCACCCCCAAGCAGTGCAGGGGCACCCTCCACCAGGCCCCCACTCATGTCCCCTATCACCCCCACCCCCCGCCACCAGGGGCACCCTCCACCAGGCCCCCACTCATGTCTCCCACCACCCCCACCCCGCAGCATCCAGGGGCACCCTCCACCAGGCCCCCACCCATGTCCCCTATCACCCCCACCCCCCAGCTGTGCAGGGGCACCCTCCACCAGGCCCCCACTCATGTCTCCCACCACCCCCACCCCCCAGCATCCAGGGGAACCCTCCACCAGGCCCCCACCCATGTCTCCCACCACCCCCACCCCCAGCCACCAGGGGAACCCTCCACCAGGCCCCCACTCATGTCTCCCACCACCCCCACCCCCCAGCAGTGCAGGGGCAGCCTCCACCAGGCCCCCACTCATGTCCCCTATCACCCCCACCCCCCCGCCACCAGGGGCACCCTCCACCAGGCCCCCATCCATGTCTCCCACCACCCCCACCCCCCAGCAGTGCAGGGGCATCCTCCACCAGGCCCCCACTCATGTCCCCTATCACCCCCACCCCCCCGCCACCAGGGGCACCCTCCACCAGGCCCCCATCCATGTCTCCCACCACCCCCACCCCCCAGCAGTGCAGGGGCAGCCTCCACCAGGACCCCACTCATGTCCCCTATCACCCCCACCCCCCCGCCACCAGGGGCACCCTCCACCAGGCCCCCACTCATGTCTCCCACCACCACCACCCCCCAGCATCCAGGGGCACCCTCCACCAGGCCCCCATCCGTGTCTCCCACCAACCCCACCCCCCAGCAGTGCAGGGACAGCCTCCACCAGGACCCCACTCATGTCCCCTATCACCCCCACCCCCCCGCCACCAGGGGCAGCCTCCACCAAGCCCCCACCCATGTCTCCTGCCACCCCCACCCCCCAGCGCTGTGGGGCACCTGCCAGCAGGCCCCCACCCATGTCCAACCCATGTCTCCCACCACCCCCACCCCCAGCCACCAGGGGCATCCTCCACCAGGACACCAACTTCCCTGGCACTGAAGCTGGTGACCCTCTGCCTCCTTGGCCGGGGGTTGCCACTGGTGCCAGATGTTGTAGTGCCCGACATGGCAACCCCAGAGGCAGGAGTGGGTGGGCAACTGGGTCCTGGGGCTGGGCTGGGGGCGACGGAAAAGCAGTCGGGAGCCTTTGGTTCCAGCAGGGGTGGTCACAGCAACAGCACCCCTGGCTGATGTGCAGGCAGCAAATGGCAGGGCACGTGGGCAGCAGGCAGTCAGGCAGCAGCAGATGGCAGGTGGGAGCGTGCTCAGGGCTCTGGGGGGCAGTAATTTGGCCTCCTGGGCAGGAGCGTGGTCTTTCGTGTGTGAACGTGTGGACAGCTTGATACGTAGTGAGTGATTTTGCACGTGAAAATCCCACACGTCTGCGTGTAAATCGATGAAAGGCCCTTAGCGCGTAAACGCGTATGCGCGTCTATGAAGTCATGTGCACGCGTAGGAAAAAGTTGCGTGACACATCAGAGTGTCAAAGCGTGTTATTGGTGGAAATAGCCTTACACGCAGAAGTGTCAAAGCGTGTAATTGGTGCAAATGGACCTACACGCAGAAGTGTCAAAGCGTGTAATTGGTGCAAATGGACATACACGCAGAAGTGACAAAGCGTGTAATTGGTGCAAATGGACCTACACGCAGAAGTGTCAAAGCGTGTAATTGGTGCAAATGGACATACACGCAGAAGTGACAAAGCGTGTAATTGGTGCAAATGGACCTACACGCAGAAGTGACAAAGCGTGTAATTGGTGGGAATGGGCCTAGCACGTACATGCCGCGTAAGTGACGCTGTACATGTGGGCCTGCATATAAGGTATGCGTAGAACACCAATTCCTTGTACTGCTTTTCGTGGAGAGCGAGTGGGTGAATTCTGTACTTCTTGTCGTTTCACACGCGATTTACTTCACGGCGTTTCAAGTTCGTACTCCCTGTTACCTCTGACAGCTTTTTCTATTTTTTATCTTGTACTGGTTTACCTGGGCCTGTTCCCTCAAACAGTGTTCCCTTCTACTGTTGTCCTGTCTCCTCAGACAGCGTACATATCTTCTTTTGGCGGGGGTGTTGCCAACCAAACGCGCTCATTTTTCACGCTCTTTTACCTGGCAGACGGTGAGTCACGCACGTATCTAACATCTGTGCTTGCCCCGTGTTTAGCCTACCCCTTCAGAGGTCATTCTAGGCTGCGTGTGACACGCATACGTTCATTCTTGTGTTACTGGGTGCCACAGCGTAGTGCAGGTTTTTCTTTCTGCACACGTGGTCTAGGAGGGGTTGCGTGCACGTCATCTCCCTTTTTTGGGCCTCCTGTGCGTTGCGTGACCCGTCATCTTTCCCCAGGGGTTACATTCAGCCTTGCTAGAGCACTAGGGTACATTTACCATCTGGTACCCAACCCCTTTGACCACCAATTGCCCAGGACAATAGTCTACATCCACTTCCATACGCACATTAACATCAGTGCCATGGCTGGGAGGCGAGGATTCCGTAAGGGTGGCAAAGGTGGAAGAGCCACAAGTGGTGGCCGTGGTGGATCCGGTAGGGGACGTGGTCGTAACTTGCAGGGTGAGCCTGTCCCCCCATGTGTGGAGGACCAGTCACGGGCACCCATAATCCCCCCCTCCCCCCTCCCGTTGAGGCTGATGTGGCTGACACCATCCATGCTCAGCCCTTGTTGGACCAGCCCATTGTGGCACCAGACCTGGCTGACTCCATGGCTGACTTCCAGGTCAGCAGGGCTACGACACGTGCGCTGGTGCACGTTGATGCCATCATGCCACGTGGATCTGGGGCAGCAAGGTCATCTGCTGCACCAAGGAGGCAGGGCGGAGAGGCTGCAGGGGCAGCTGCGGCTCCATCCACCCCAGCCCTCACACACCCAGCCAGGACAGTGTCGGTCCTAGTCCATGCTGCTGACATTCCCCCTGACACCATTACACTAGAGCTAATGCCTGCACCAACTCCCATGCTGAGTGTGCAATCCCACACTCCTGATACAGAGTCCACCAGGGCTCCTGCCCCTAGTGTCCAGAGCAGCGCAGGACACTCAGGATCACCACCACCTTCCAAGCGGAAGAGGAAGAGTGCTCGTCCGGCACAGGCTGATGCCCCAGACACGGCTACACAGTCCGGCCCGTCCAGGAAGCCCAGCTTCACGGATGACGAACTGAATGCACTTGTCGAGTATGTGTCCGGACATGACAACGAGATGGTCATTGTTGCAGGATCCAAGACCACACCTGCACAACGCCAGGCACACTGGCAGACAGTTGCGGACATCGTAAGTGCCCTTGGAATCGTGAGGCGCACAGCCAATGATTGCTATAAGCGCTGGAATGACCTAAAGCGCAGGGCAAAGAGTAAGCTGGCCTCAAGTCATGCCGCAACTCTAGTGACTGGAGGTGGGTCTCCAGTAGTAGACATGGAACTCACTCCACATACGCCATAGCAGTATCCCTTCTGCCAACAGTAGACATCTAGCCCAACTGCACGCCAGTTGCCCTTGAAGTGTCACCTTGCCACAACATAGTTGCTTATTTTTCACTGTTCATTCAGTCAGATTGTTTGCATTCCCCCACTTTTACTAGCCATGTCGCTGTCCACTAGTCACATGTCTGACATGGCTATGGTTAAGTGGAGTGACTTTGTTACCTGGATATCATTTGTACACACATGTCCCTGTGCAATTGGACCATTTCAGACTGGCAGCTCCAGGTGAAAAATCTGACCTGTTAGAATTAGAAAAGCAATTACATGCGGGAACTGGACTGAATGAATAGGTGCTGCCCTCCTCTCCATCTTCACTCAATAGCAATGGTACATGCCATCTGTGTGATGGCATGTGTGTTTCACCTGGCAATCACAGGCCAATGTGTGATGCCACTGCCAGGCAGCATGCAGAAAATGTGTTCATCTTCCATCTTGGTGTCATCAGTGTGTGCCATTTGCCTGCACTTCATACGCAGTGAGGGTGCATGCATGGGAGGGTTTTAGTCATGTGGGACATGTGTCAATCAAGTACTGGTTCTCTTGCTTCTCAGCCCTCATTGTGTGCCATGGTGCTAATGCCTGTTTCCATTTCTTTGTTTTCATGTCTTTGCACGGGAAGACGCACCTGATACTGCTGGGGTTGTGGAGATGGTGCAGACCCAGGAGGGGTCCGAGGGTCGACCAACCACCAGTGAGGGACGTGGTGTGGTGGTGGGGGAGAACCCACAAGTGCTGCAGGTCGTGCTCTCAAGGGGTGTCTCTGGCTGCACCTCCCCCGAGCTGTACTCAGGTGTTGATTCGGATGAGACCTACGTGCCGTCGCAGGTGAGTGTTCCAGGGAGGGATTCTGTTCTGTCTCACCCACCTGCACCAGGGTCAGAACCCTCCATGGGGATGTCAGTGTTGGCAGCTAAGCCTTTGGTGGTTACGGATGCAGGGTCACACTCCGCGACATCTGATCCTGTTCCTGGGCCAGCAGATCAGAGGGGGAATGCAGTCCTGCAGCCTCAGGCAGTGCCGGCACAGCAAGGCGCAGTTCGCCTTGCCCCAGACAGGTGTGGTGCCCGCCGACGTGGTGGCCGTACGCCACCTGGCAATACCGCATGGGAGCAATCCATTTACGGTATGGCAACCCAACAGGCTGCATCATCCGAGATGATGGCTCAGGCCATGGATATAGTGGCCACTTCCATTGTCCCCCCAGAAAGGCTGATGGAGCGACTAGAGCAGGCAACCGACTCCATCTGCCAGTCACACAGGGAGGACATGTTGGGGTCCAACAGGGACAGGCGGGCGGCACTGGCGACTCTGCAGGAGGCCATCTCCATTGAGTCCCAGGGCCACAGGGAAGCCCTGAGGCAGGAGCTCCTTCACCTCAGGACGACTCTTGTTGAGCTTGAGGCTTCAACACACCAAAGGACAGAACAGCAGCTGGAGCATCTCACCCGTACGCTCTAAGCTGAGATGCAGGCAACGAGGGCGGAGGTCCGGGCATCCCGTGAGTTGTTGCATGGGGACCTCCGCACACTCATCCTCCAGAACCAGACCTACCACACCCGCATGCTTGCAGCCATGGAGGAGCAGACTAGGGCCTTGCGTGGGCTGCCTCCCATAGTGCAACCACCTCCGGATGCAGCTGCACAGGGTGATAATAGCGACAGCAGTGATACTCCCACAATAGGGTAGCCGTGTGGGCCATGAGCCCATGGAGGTGTTTTATTTTCCCAGGATCCACGCAGGTGGGTTCTGGTGTGCATCCTGTCCTCGGACCTCCTGGGTGGCCTCCCCAAACCCCCCGGGCCCATCAATGGCCATTTTTGATTGTTTCTTATTTTTATTTTTATTTTTATTTATTTTATTCCCTATTTTTTTGGGACGATTTGTTGGCTTCCGTGGTTCCTGTGGGCATACGCTGCATTGTGGCTGGGCACATGCAGGCTTGTAATGTATTTGGTTCAGATGCTTGGGTTTGAGTCACACACACCCCTCCTGCTTCCCGTTTCCATGGGCTTGCAAAGGGTGTGCCCAAGTGACAGTGAATTACACAGTGACGTTGGACTCCCATGAGCTGTGTGGGCAGTCTGTAGTCAAAACTGTGTATACATTCCTAGTGCATATTGCTGTTGTGTTGTACACTGCATGTTGCATTGATGTGTAACTCATCTTCTGTGTCTACCTCCCAATTTGCAGGTCCCTTCCTCATGTCTACACAAGGACCTCTAGTCTGGAGATGGGGTCCATGTTGGCAGCAGTGCACCTACAACTCTACATGGCGCCAACACTGCACAGTTGGTAGTGGTGGGAGTGCAGGCATTTCCAGGTGGTGAGACTACTAATATGTAACATTTGTGATGTCATGTTAATGGTAGTACGTGCTCAAGTATGTTGTTGGTCCGGCATTGCTGTGAGCATTTCAGGTGTTGCAGGTTTCTAATAGGGACACTGTACATAGTGACACTAGTGTCATGTTGTGGGGATTACTTTGTTTACCTGCAAATAGCATGACATGGCACGGTGTGTCGTGTGGCGGTGCTGGGGTTGGGTTGGCTGACATGGCACTGTCCTCTTGTTGCATTTTGCAAGTGGGTATTCTTTTTAGCTGCTTGAATGTGTAACTCCACAAAACTGCATTGGTGGTGTCTGTGTGGGTAGGGATGCACACATTGTGACACTTCCAGGTGAACAATCTCAGGCTGATATGGTATTCACGGTTCATTCTCCAGACATTCAGGATCAGTGTCAGGTTGAGTCATCATTGATTGTCAGATGGAATGTGCCAGGGCAGTGTGCACTCCACAGGGGTGTGATTTCTATGTGTAGTAATTAGCCACTAGCTGTGTACGGGCTGCCTCCCCCCGTGCCCTTTCCCCTCCCATGCGCAGCGGCTGTGCATGTGGTTGGGGATGCGGGGCCACCACCATGTCCACGGCCAGGCCCCGGCGTGTTGCAACGTTGTGCAGGACACATGCTGCCACTATGATCCTGCACACTACTGGGGGAGCGTATAACAGCTGGCCGCCAGAACGGTCAAGGGAGCGAAAGCGTGACTTTAGCACTCCGAATGTGCGCTCCACTATGCCCCGGGTCGTAATGTGGGCTGTGTTATATCTTACCTCGGGTGGCGTGGTGGGGTTCCGAATTGGCGTCATCATGTGGGGGCTGAGAGGGTAGGCACTGCCCCTGTGGAGGTGGTGATTGGTATCATTGGTGGGGTTGTGACCTTGCTCATTATCCAACATGCATGCATGTGCAGTGGCATACATACTCACCAAGCAGCCATGTATCGCCATGCCGCCCAGCTTCTAGGTCCCGGCTTAGGGTGGACATTCGGTAAATGAAGCTGTCGTGGGTGGACCCGGGATAGTTGGCATATACTGAGGTGATGATTCCATTGGCATTACATGCTACCTGCACGTTGATGGAATGCCAGTGCTTGCGGTTCCTATAGATGTGCTCAGATGCCCTGGGGGGACGTAGAGCCACATGGGTGCAGTCGATGGCACCTAGCTCTTTGGGGAATCGTGCCACACCGTAAAAATCCAGGGCGGCAGCATGCCTTTCTTCAGGTGTTATGGGCAGGTATATGTGCCTGCGGACTGATGGGCGTGCAGTGATGATGTTCAAGACCTGGTGTAGGCAGCGTGACTGGGTGGCCTGTGACACCCCACCCACTATGGCACTTGTCCGCTGAAATGATCCAGTGGCTAAGAAGTGCAGTACATTGAGGACTTTCTCCAGGGGGCTGAGTGCTTGGGAGCACAGGGTGGGTGATGTGAGGTCATCCTCCCACTCACTCACCAGGTCCAGTATTATGTGTGGTGGAAACCTGTACCTCCCATACACCTGGTCATCAGGCATCCCAAAAAGGCTGGTTCTGGTTGTGAATATTCTGGCCCTGACTATCCTCCTCCTCCTCCTTTGGTAGGCCACTGCCAATGCTGCTAGGAACGGTATGTTCATCCTGGCGTCTGAGCTTGTTATTGTTAAAGTGCGCAAATTTATGCTTTGCGCGTGTTCTAGGCGAGCGTGTGACCCGCGCACCACTGGAATCCAGTTCCCAGTCCAATAGCGTGTGGAAATTCCCACGCACCACGGGATACAGGTGCGCTGACGTACTTGCGTGTGTAAGTGCCCGCGCACCCATGAAATACACGTACATAGGCCAATCGCGTGTACACGCACTTTCGTCCAATTACACGCTGACATGCAGTATTTCCACGTGTGCTCCGTCATCACGTGCTGAGTGGGGAACACCCGTGCGGGTCACGTCACAGACGCGCTTACGCGCTGAGGGACTCTGGTCCAATAGAATCGCGTAAGCGTGCTGACGCGCTTACGCGCTAAGGGCCTTTCCTCGGATTTCACGCTGACGTGCAGGATTTTCACGTGCGAAATCACTCCGTATCAAGCTGGCCACGCGAAAACACACGGAAGACCACGCTCCTGCCCAGAAGGCCGAGTTACTGCCCCCCAGTGCCCCGAGCAGCCTCCCACGTGCCATCTGCTGCTGCCTGCCTGCCTGCCTGCCTGCTGCCACCGTGCCCTGCCATTTGGTGCCTGCACATCAGCCATCTGCAGGGGTCCAGTTGCTGTGTCCACCCCTGCTGGAACTGAAGACTCCCGACTGGGATTACATCGCTCCACAGCCCAGCCCCAGGACCCAGTTGCCCACCCACACCTGCCTCTGGGGTTGCCATGTCGGGCACTTCCACATCTGGCACCAGTGGCAACCCCAGGCCAGAGGGGCACCAGCTTCACTGCCACCGAAGTTGGTGTCCTGGTGGAGCATGTCCTGGGGCAGTATGATGCCCTCTTTGGATCGTCCCACGCCAGCAAGGAAGGACGGGAGAGGATCTGGGCCGACTGTGTGGTTGCCATCAACGCGGAGGGGGTGGCAACCCGCAATGTCCTGAAGATCAAGAAGCGCTGGGAGGACTTGAGGTCCAGGACCCTTGTGAAGGCCCGGCGCCATGTGGAGGGGGGCCGGGGCCGCATGAGTTCCATCCAGATGAGGGTCCTGGAACGCGTATGCCCAGCGCTCCACGCCCAGATCCTTGAGAGGGAGGCCCGTCTGGAGTTGAGCGGTAAGTGTCCAAGCATTACTGTGTGAGACAGGGCATGTTGCGGTGTGCTGGTTCTATGATACTTGCCTGTATGTGTGCCATAGGCCATGTATGCATGTATGTGTGCAGGGACATCATAGTAATGCATGTGCGACCAGTGATGTGTGACCCACATGGTTGTTGCATGTGTTCAAATGCTGCATGGGGAGCCCTATGCAGATTTTGAACATGAGAGCATGCCAGTCTCTGTACCTGGACATGGGTGGGGGTGAGGGATGGGTGCTGATGCCAGGTACATATATGGTAGCCATGTCTGTGTGCCTGACCTGCGTGTCAGTGACTTGTGCATGCCATGGATGCATGACACATGTGTGTGACAATGCACAGATTCAGTGAAGCAGCCAAATTACACTTGTATCCGCTGTGTTTGGTGTGTTTGGGGCCAGATGGATGTGACTGAGGTGAAGTGTGTGCATGTGATAGGCATGAGCCATGATGCATGTGAGTTACATATCATTGAATGTTTCAAGAGTCCATTGGACATGCATGGAAATGTCCATGGCATGCACCATGCCTGTTACTGTGTGTGTTTTGCCTGGACTGACCCATGTGTTGTGGAGGGACATGATGGAAGTGTACTTTGACAGTGGTGCTCATCTGCTATTGCTTCCTGTCTAGGGGACCATTGTACAGTACCCTGATGCTTGTGTTCTTTGACTCCCTCTACGCAGCGGCTAGTGAAGAAGAGGGCGGAGACGGCGCTGTGGAGCAAGGCGGCGGGGATGCCCCCACGGCTGCAGCGGAAGGGGTGGGTGAGCCCCCACAGGGGCCTGCTACGGTGGGAGACGGTGAGGAGCCATCCAGGTTGGTGGTTTGCACAGAGGAGGAGGAGGCCGCCACTGGGGCACACATGGGGCCTGGTGGGGGCATCCCTGCTGGTGCAAGTGGTGCAGTCCAGGGCCAGGGGCAGGAGGCAGCACAGGTCACCGTGGAGGGGCCTGTGCATGTCGCTGTCCCTGACCCTGTGAGTGCACCACCATGCACCAGCAGGGATGCCCCGTCCCAGGCCCGTCCGCAGGTAGAGGGGATGTCCATGTCACCTGACTCCCCTCCACCTGCGGACGTGGGAACCCCTGGCCGTGTGGAGAAGGTCCTGATTGGGGTCGCGATGCGCACGGCTGTGATTCGTGATGCCGTGCATGCTTCCCGGGAGGAGCACGCACGTCATCACGAAGTGCACCGTGCCGACGTGGCCCAATTGGGATCGGCCATGTTCGGGGGTTTGCTGCATGTGTTGGCCAATCTGGCGGCCCTCTCCTCCTCTGTGCAGGCTATACACCAGTCGTTCTCCTTGCCGTCTTCCGGCCCAGATGTCACCAGGGCCCCCTGTGGACCTGCCCCGACCAATGCAGCCAGCTCGGTGGGGATCCCATCCCTGCCACAGTTGGGAGTCGGAGGTCCAGCAGGGGTGGACAACACAGCAACTGGACCCCAGCAGATGGAAGATGTGACAGCATCATCGGCAGGGCACGTGCACGACGGCGTCGGTGGTTTCCATCAGCCTGGATGCCGTCGTGCTGGCTGAGGCAGTGGCGTCGGATGCAGCAGCAGGCTCGACGTGGAAGGCATCATGGCTTGGGGCCATCAAGATCAGAGGGGCAGGCATCGGCCGGAGGGCAGGGCAACCCTGGGATGGTGGTGTCTTCCGTGTGGGAGCAGTTGGTCCAGCGGATAGGTGCGGAGCGGCAGCGGGCGGAAGAGGAGCGGCTCAGCATGGTCAGGGCGGTGTTCTCTATGCGTCGGGCGTTGAGGCGGGCTGAGTGCCTCGAGGAAGCTCGCAGGGAGTTTGAGCTGAACTGGGGTTATCCCTGCGAGACCTCGGGGCCAGGACAGAGTCCCGCCTCCAGGACATCGACATGGAGTTCGATGATGCCCTGGCCAGCAACATAACCGAGTGAGCCACAGGACTTGCCCGCTGCCTTTGTATATAGTTATTTAGTTAGTTAATGTTATGTTTCCTTTATTCATTTTTATTTTTTTGGACCGCTCGGACAATGGCCACTTTTTTGTAGATATTTTTTTCATTAGGTAGTAGTAGGTTTCATTTATGGTGTTGGGCTCATGGACCCTGGAATATTTGTGTATATAGTTTGCTTTTTGAAGAAACATTTTTTCTATTGATTATTGTGTTCACCATGAGGAAATGGTTTTTCATTATTTTCCTTCCACATGACATTGCTTTGCATAACATTTGTTTTTGGATTACTTTGTTTTTTTTATTTTTACATTTGTTCTCGGACATGGACCATTTATTTTGTTATCCCCATTGTTGTATGTTTGATTTGTTTACTTATTTTTCATCTTTAATACATGTTTTTTTAACTTTCACTTGTGGTATTTTCTCATTGGTTTCATACATGTCATGATATGGGTTTTGACATTCACTTGCACCCGTTGTGTATGTGTGTGTGACGGACATGTGTTCATTTACATACTTGCCATTGGGGTTGTATCATGTATTTGCATTCACTATGTGGGTGGATGCAATCCTTGCCTGGGTTTTTGTGCTGGGTATGCTGCCCATTACTGCCATGATTGAGTATCGTCAGGACCTGGGGGCAGGGGGACATGTGTGGGTGCCTGGTGGAGGATGCCCCTGCACTGCTGGGGGGTGGGGGTGGTGGGAGACATGAGTGGGGGCCTGGTGGAGGGTGCCCCTCGTGGCGGGGGGGTGGGGGTGATAGGGGACATGAGTGGGGGCCTGGTGGAGGCTGCCCCTGCACTGCTGGGGGGTGGGGGTGGTGGGAGACATGAGTGGGGGCCTGGTGGAGGCTGCCCATGGTAGCAGGGGGGTGGGGGTGGTGGGAGACATGAGTGGGGGCCTGGTGGAGGCTGCCCCTGGATGGTGGGGGGTGGGGGTGGTGGGAGACATGAGTGGGGGCCTGGTGGAGGCTGCCCCTGGTGACTGGGGGGTTGGGGGTGGTGGGAGACATGGGTGGGGGCCTGGTGGAGGCTGCCCCTGCACTGCTGGGGGATGGGGGTGGTGGGAGACATGAGTGGGGGCCTGGTGGAGGCTGCCCCTGCACTGCTGGGGGGTGGGGGTGGTGGGAGACATGGGTGGGGTCCTGGTGGAGGCTGCCCCTGCACTGCTGGGGGGTGGGGTTGTGGGAGACATGAGTGGGGGCCTGGTGGAGGGTGCCCATGGTGGCAGGGGGGTGGGGGTGGTGGGAGACATGAGTGGGAGCCTGGTGGAGGCTGCCCCTGGATGGTGGGGGGTGGGGTGGTGGGAGACATGAGTGGGGGCCTGGTGGAGGCTGCCCCTGCACTGCAGGGGGGTGGGGGTGGTGGGAGACATGAGTGGGGGCCTGGTGGAGGCTGCCCCTGCACTGCTGGGGGGTGGGGGTGGTGGGAGACATGGGTGGGGGCCTGGTGGAGGCTGCCCCTGCACTGCTGTGGGGTGGGGTGGTGGGAGACATGAGTGGGGGCCTGGTGGAGGGTGCCCATGGTGGCAGGGGGGTGGGGGTGGTGGGAGACATGAGTGGGGGCCTGGTAGAGGCTGCCCCTGGATGGTGGGGGGTGAGGGTGGTGGGAGACATGAGTGGGGGCCTGGTGGAGGCTGCCCCTGGTGACTGGGGGGGTGGGGGTGGTGGGAGACATGAGTGGGGGCCTGGTGGAGGGTGCCCCTGGTGGCGGGGGCGTGGGGGTGATAGGGGACATGAGTGGGGGCCTGGTGGGGGCTGCCCCGGCACTGCTGGGGGGTGGGGGTGGTGGGAGACATGGGTGGGGGCCTGGTGGAGGATGCCCCTGCACTGCTGGGGGGTGGGGGTGGTGGGAGACATGAGTGGGGGCCTGGTGGAGGGTGCCCATGGTGGCAGGGGGGTGGGGGTGGTGGGAGACATGAGTGGGGGCCTGGTGGAGGCTGCCCCTGCACTGCTGAGGGGTGGGGGTGGTGGGAGACATGAGTGGGGGCCTGGTGGAGGCTGCCCCTGCACTGCTGGTGGGTGGGGGTGGTGGGAGACATGGGTGGGGGCCTGGTGGAGGCTGCCCCTGCACTGCTGGGGGGTGGGGGTGGTGGGAGACATGAGTGGGGGCCTGGTGGAGGCTGCCCCTGCACTGCTGGGGGGTGGGGGTGGTGGGAGACATGAGTGGGGGCCTGGTGGAGGGTGCCCATGGTGGCAGGGGGGTGGGGGTGGTGGGAGACATGAGTGGGGGCCTGGTGGAGGCTGCCCCTGGATGGTGGGGGGTGGGGGTGGTGGGAGACATGGGTGGGGGCCTGGTGGAGGCTGCCCCTGCACTGCTGGGGGGTGGGGGTGGTGGGAGACATGAGCAGGTGTGCAGGGTAGTCCCCTGTTTTGTGGGCTGCCTGCAGGGGCCGTCGAGGGTGTACAGGGAACACCTGTGAGGACCCACCCAGCCTAATCGCGTGTGTAGCTTCCTACGCACCCCTGTAATACACGTACCAAGCCAAATCGCGTGTGATAATTCCCGCGCACCCCTGAAATGCATGCGCCCAGGCTATTCGCGTGTGGTAATTCCCGCGCACCCCTGAAATACACGTACCCTGCTGAAATCGCGTGTTAAACTTCCCGCGCACCCCTGAAATACACGCGCCCAGGCTATTCGCGTGTGGAACTTCCCGCGCACCCCTGAAATACACGCGCCCAGGCTATTCGCGTGTGGAACTTCCCGCGCACCCCTGAAATACACGCGCCCAGGCTAGTCGCGTGTGGAACTTCCCGCGCACCCCTGAAATACACGTACCCTGCTGTAATCGCGTGTGTGACTTCCCGGGCACCCCTGAAATACACGCGCCCAGGCTATTCGCGTGTGGAACTTCCCGCGCACCCCTGAAATACACGCGCCCAGGCTATTCGCGTGTGGAACTTCCCGCGCACCCCTGAAATACACGCGCCCAGGCTATTCGCGTGTGGAACTTCCCGCGCACCCCTGAAATACACGCGCTCAGGCTATTCGCGTGTGGAACTTCCCGTGCACCCCTGAAATACACGCGCCCAGGCTATTCGCGTGTGGAACTTCCCGCGCACCCCTGAAATACACGTACCCTGCTGTAATCGCGTGTGTGACTTCCCGCGCACCCCTGAAATACACGCGCCCAGGCTATTCGCGTGTGGAACTTCCCGCGCACCCCTGAAATACACATACCCTGCTGTAATCGCGTGTGGGACTTCCCGCGCACCCCTGAAATACACGCGCCCAGGCTATTCGCGTGTGGAACTTCCCGCGCACCCCTGAAATACACGCGCCCAGGCTATTCGTGTGTGGAACTTTCCGCGCACCACTGAAATACACGCGCCCAGGCTATTCGTGTGTGGAACTTCCCGCGCACCCCTGAAATACACGTACCCTGATGGAATTGCGTGTGGAACTTCCAGCGCACCCCTGAAATACACCTACCCTGATGGAATCGCGTGTGGAACTTCCCGCGCACCCCTGAAATCCACGTACCCGGCCAAATCGCGTGTGAGACTTCCCGCGCACCCCGGTATACACGCACACGTATTTTTTGTCAGCGTGTCAGTGTTTGTGGGTACCCCTTTGCACGTCATTTGTCCTGGAGGGCCACAGTATAGGACATTCACCATGGCAGTATATGGGTGCTATTTGTTGGCGCACCTTTTGGCGCACATTTCTTACAGCCGCAGAGACGCTACCGCCTGCTTTCTTGTGGCGGTTGTGTTTGTGCCTGTGCGCTAGTTTGAGCGTGCGCTTTTTTGCCCTATTCTATTCCATGAATACGTTTTGTAGGCGAGCGTGTGGGCGTTCCGCGCACTTGTGCCCTGTACTTCCCCCGTGACGCCCACGTTTTTGCAAGTTGTTCCCCATTCCGAGTGTTACGCCCGTGTTCCGCCTACTTTTGTTGCGTGCGCCGCGCTATGTGCGAATTTCGCTGTGGCCTGTGCGATTTTCGCTGTGACCTGGCGCACGCTGTTAGATGGCCTGTGCGCCAACGTGCGCGGCACACTTTTTATCGCACATCCGCTGGTTTTCTCGCGCACGGACTTCCATGAATCGACGTGCGCTGCTTTTCGTGCGATTTTCGTACTTGCACTGCGATTTTCGCTATTCCACTGCGATTCGCACGTTTTTGCCCACTTGCGCCGCGCTAATTATTCCATGAATCAGCCTGTTAGTCTGTTAATGTAAATGGGTATTTATTTTATTTACTTATTGGAT
Organism: Ambystoma mexicanum; assembly: GCF_040938575.1. Classification (NCBI taxonomy): domain Eukaryota; kingdom Metazoa; phylum Chordata; class Amphibia; order Caudata; family Ambystomatidae; genus Ambystoma; species Ambystoma mexicanum. The sequence continues at coordinate 1,051,841,584 of NC_090937.1, read as the reverse complement.
ATCTGTAAGGAGCCTATGCATAAAATGGTGTTTCAAGGTGGCACAGGATAAACAAAGGGGGAGGGGAATAAGGGAGAAAGATAATAATAACAGTCCTACTAGGCCTTGTGACATGCAGATCATGCAAGTGCAGTAACAAGAAGTGTGAGGGGGAGAGTGGCGGTCTGCATGATATGCAAAGTGTTAGGGTGAGCAGGGAAGTGCAGGGTAAAGACGAGAGAGTGCAAGTGAAAGTGCTTTGAGTAGGCCTGGAGGGCAAGATCCAGGGATTGCATGGGTTGCAGGGGGTGGGGGTCTACATGCTAAGTGCGAGGAAGGAGGTGGTCTAGGTGGGGGGCCTGGTTCACTGTAGAACTCGGAGGGAACCAGGCAGCCAGTCACTGTAATAGACAGGGTTTTTTGCTTGGGAGTGGGAGAGAGAAGGAAGAAGATAAACAGAGGGTCTTGGGGAGCTTCCGGAGCTTAAAGAGATCTGACTTAAGCCTGAGAGGGGCAGGGATAGCATTCCAGAGGGAGGCTCCTGCAGATGAAAGAGATCTACCGCCCACACTCTGCTTAGAAAGGCATCTGATCTGAAGAGAGTTGGAGCTAGAAGACCGAAGGGCTCTAGCAGGGAGGTTTTTAGGGAGAGAGAGTTTGATGTAGTGGGGTCCCAGGCTCCAGAAAGCCATGTGGAAGAATCAGAGGGTCTTGAACTTGATCCTAGTAGCAACCTACTGTCAGTGGAGAGACTATAGTGCAGGAAAAATGTGGTCCCTGGGCCTTAGACCAAGGATAAGTTGTACAGTCCTATTCTGGATTAGTTGAAAGGAAAGGAAGATTGAGGAAGAAGCCATTGCAGTAGTCCAGCCTAGAAAGTACCAGATCTCTGGAGACAGTGCGTTTCTGGGAGAAGGTGAGGAAAGGAAGAAGGACTCTGAGGAGTTGCAGCTGATAGTGTGTCTTCTGGGTAAGGTCTTTGATGTGATAGAGTAGTAGAGAGAGGAGTCAACGATGACACCAAGATTTTTTGTCCTCACAAGACGGTGAGGGGAGGGGACCCTATAAAGGGCAGCCAGAAAGTAGGAGGGTAGGATGGAAGGAGGGAGCTGTGGTACCAATGAGAAATATCTCAGTCTTACTGGCATTAAGGCAGAGATCATTGGCAGCACAGCATGCCTGAATTGCAGTCAGACAGTCAGGGATGAGAGAGGAGGAAGAGGCGGCAGTAGAGGGCAGCTTTAAGGAGAGCAGTGTGTCTTCTGCATAACACTGAAAGTGAGGAGAGAATGAGGAGATCAGGTGGGCTAGAAGTGCAAGGTAGATATTGAAGAGCTGCAGGAAGAGGATAGAGTTGCAAAGGAGAGTTTAATAGGGGAGAAAAAAGGGCCCAGTTGAACCTGGAAAGGTCAGTCAGAGAGGAATGAGGTCAACCAGTCCAGTGCCAGACCTGTGATGCCAATGGTGTCACAGAGCCGATTTGTCAGGGTGGCATGATTGGCAATGTCAAAGACAGTGGAAAGATCCAGAAGAATAAGAATGGATGGGGAGTTGGAATCGAGATTTGAGAGCAAGATTTGAGAGTAAGACGTCACAGGTATTAAGTCGAGACATTTTTGTGCATCTGGCTGCTCTGAAGCCAGACTGGTGGTTGTGGATTTAATGTGTTGGATGAGTTGGGAGATGACCAGCTTCTCCAGGAGTTCGCCCAGGAAGGGAGTAATGGAGATAGGGTGGTAGTTAGCCTGGCAGGAGGGGATGGCAGAGGGCTTTTGTGGAGAGAGGATGCACAAGGGAGTGCTTGAAAGGTAGTGGGAAGGAGCCAGTGCAATACAGTGATGACAGAAATCGCCCATGGCTGGCACAAGGGAGGCAATGTTGTCCTTGATAGTTCTGGAAGAGCAAGGGAGCACCTGTTTGGAATAGACTTTCATAGATAGGACTAGTCTAGAGACCTCATCCGATGCTTTGGGTGAGAAGGAGGAGAGTAGGAGGGAAGGGTCGAGAGGGGCCAATGGCGGCCTGACAGCTGGGGCAGGAGGAGAGCGGGGAGTAGAGGAGAGTGAGGACAGGATGTCCTGAGTTTTGGTTAAGAAGGGAGAGGCTAGTGAAGTACAGAGTGTCAGGGATGGCAGGGGAGAAGAAGAGACGGAGGTGGGACTGGCGAGTTCTTTGCATATATTTAACAGTTCATGTTGTTAGTGGCCCCAGAGATGCAGGCTTGGATAGGGCTCTCTTCTTTGAGCGGATGGAGAGTCTGTATTGCCTTTGGAGCAGGCAGAAGGCCAGTCTGTCATAGGATGTGGCTGATGCCTGCCACTTCCGCTCAGCAACTCTGCACTTGCCTTTCAGAGAGGCTAGGTCGGTGTCATACCAGGTGTTGCGCTTGGAGGCAGGCTTCATGCGGATCCTCATGACAGGGGCAAAGATGTCCAGGGTGTCGGAGAACCACAAAATTCCCTAAAGGGAAATGGTGTACTTGTCTAAAAATGACTAAAATGTCTAATGTCTAATGTCTAAATTTGTCAGACGTGGGCTCCTTAACACAAGGCTCAGGTGGCAGCCCTATTAACATGAGAAGTCTAAATCCCAAATGTACAGCCGGACAAAGATTACATCAGGCGGTGAAGACCAGGCCTAGAATCCACGAATCAACGGTTGATAGAAACCCACGAATTGCAATCACGAACATCCACAAAGATGATCCAGATGTGAACTTGAACAGAAGGAACGTTATGCGCCTCTTACACTCGGTACCGGCTCTGAGAACTGTGACGTCTAATGACATTGCTATTATCGAATATGTGTCTGAGAAATACACTGACAAAGTATATCTTCACATATCTTCCAAAGCAGTACGCAATACAATTCTGGCAGCAAAGGATGAAATTCTGCAGTTTGGCTTTGAGACAAGAGAAGTATCGTCTGACTTGGTAAGTCATAGACCAGTCAATTTAAAGAATCAGTTAAACAGCTTCGGACATAAAGTGCCCTCTCAAGATCACCGGAGGAGTGAACTAAGAAAACAACTAAGACCTGAACCGCCTTTGCTCCACTCTGGGAAAATCAACAAATACGGGGCAGGCTCAAACTAGCTAGTCTCGGACAAAGAGATGAAATTGACTTCCCTGATCTCCTGGAATACAAGAGGCTTCCGTCATCTCTATGAAAGTTTTCCGATTGAGCTGAACGATAATCTCATAATTTGTCTACAGGAAACATGGTTAAGATGTCCTCCTGTGAAAGAAGGCTATGTCACTATGCTGAATGCTGCAGGAAAAAATTCTCATGGACGCCCTTTCTCTGGCCTGATAACCATGATGAAAATCGGATGTGATTGGAAGGTGCTAAGAAGTGAAAACCCAAATCTGTTTGTGCAATGTACGCTGATGCAACAAAAAAGTCACGATGAGAGCAACCCACAACAACTCCTCGTATTAAATGTATACTGGAATCCGGCGATGATCACCACCACACGATTTATAGGCACGGTAACAAATATGTTGGACAAGCACATGCACAAGAAGAACAATATTGTATTATTAATATGTGGTGACATGAACTTGTCCTGGTTTTCTGAGAAGGGTGTGCGAATATCCAATGACCGTGCCAATAACCCCTCAAATCAGGAGAGAAGGATCATCTGGGATAATATCATGGAGGCGTATGATTGTGATATGGTCAACGGTCAAATTGATGGCGACAGGCCCCCTAAAATTACGTGGCAGAACTTGGACACTGCAAAGGTTCTGGACTATATATGGGTCTCAAAACATGCCTGGAACTTACTTCATGAATTGAATGTAACCCCCACAAAAATCAGTGACCATGACCCGTTAGTATTACATCTGAGGATACATCCAGGAACAAATAAGTCAACAGCGACTCAAGCTCTGGAAGTAAACAACGGAAAAAACAGGCTACGATTATCTACTACTCAGATAACCAGTCTAATGGCGAAACTGGATGAAGCAGACCGTCTGTCTCTGTGTAACGTGGATTATGTATCACTCTTACCGCTGAAAAGTTTACCGACCTTGTGGAAGAAAAATTCTGAGAAAAAACATATCCATGAATGGAGCTCAAGAGTCAACGAAGAAAAAAAGCGTTTAAAGAGTGATATACGCAAGCTGAAAGCGCAAGGTGGTGTTAACAGCGCCATCCTAGTAAAAAAAAAGTCTCAAACATACCGTAATTGGTCTAAGGCATTTAAATTCCAACGCGACCAAGAAAGAGGCGAACTCATGCTGACCATGATAAGATCACACAAATGCAGAGACATCTGGCACACTCTAAACAACTCTACAGCCGACCATTCGACCAAAATGGCAAACGTGGTCACGGAGGCGGAGTGGAATAAACATTTTCTTAAGGTTTTCTCAGGAGATAATGAAACAGATATCAAACAAAGAAACCTAAGATCTGTAAACTGGGACTGCACCGAAACCAGGGATGACATATTATCTGCCATTGAAAAACTGAACAACTCGCGAGCCGCTGGGCCAGACGGCATTTCTAACGTTATGCTCAAACAACACAAATCGGAATGGGCAAAATTGATCGAAATTCTATTTGTCAATATCAAAAAGCTTAGAGAGATACCGGCATCGTGGACATCTGCAATTATAGTCCCTATATTTAAGAAAGGCGATCGAGCTGTTCCGGCAAACTATCGCCCTATCGCCTTACTGGACACCATCGGCAAAGTGTTTGCGAACTTCCTGCAAAAAAAACTAACGAAGTGGGCTAACACGAGAGGAATTACTGATCCCAGACAAACGGGCTTTACGAAAGGCGTTGGAACTGAAAACAACCTGACCCTGTTAAACCTACTCAAGTTGAATGCTTTGGAAAAAAAAACACAGTTATTTATAGCATTCATTGATCTTCATCAAGCCTTTGACTGCATAGATCGGGAAACCTTGTGGGCTAAATTAATCAACTGGAATTGTCCAGAGGAGATTCTGTTCCCCATCATTGCATTGCATACAGCTACGACCATTCAGATAAGGCTAAATGAAGCAGGGACTCTATCGGATAAAATGAAGACCCAGAGAGGTGTAAAACAGGGATGCCCTATTGCAGCATGCTTGTTTAAACTATTCATCGCGGATATTCCATCAGCATTGAAAGAGGTGCGTTGCTTTCCACCGAAACTGAATGGATTCCACCTAAACTGCTTAATATACGCAGACGACATAATCTTAATAGACACCACGCCGATCGGTCTACAACGTTTACTACATAAATTATACCAATACATGAACATAAACCATCTGAAGATAAATACGTCAAAAACAAAAATTATGAAAATTGGAACGCTGAAAGGAACAAAGAAAAAATGTTTCAAGTGGCAAATTGGAAATTCGAGTCTTGAGGAAGTAAATGAATTCAGATACCTAGGTATAATGATATCCTCCTCGATATGTGAGAAGAGCTGGTCAAGACATCTACTATGTCGTATGAATACCTTGGCCATCCAAGGAACCAGAATTCATAACCTTTTCGGTAAATTTTCCCTGACCCAAATTCGGCTATTCTACTTGCAAAAAGTAATTCCATGTGTCACCTATGGATCCGAAGCCGGTTGGAATCTTGATTACAATCTCTGGGCAAAACTGGAAGGATATTTCTGGCGACGTGTCTTAAAGCTACCAAAATGCTTCTCAACATCAATAATAAGGCATGAACTTGCCTTGGATGCTTTACACACAACAGTTATTTGGAAATCAATAGCTCTACTGAGAAAGATGACAATAACAGAGAAAGAACCCGCCTATGAAATCCTAGCAACCGACGACGTGTGCCCTTCAAAGACGATCCTAAACATCTGGGCCACAAGAATTTATGACATCATGAGAGCAGCCAATATAAGTAAGGAAATGCTGGTAAAATGGCCTCAACTCGCAAAGAAAAAACTAAAAGAATGGGCTTGGGTACAAAACATCGAGCGTCTGGAGAAAATGGCATCGGCGCCTAAATTGGGACCTACCATCAACAAGATAAATAAGATGCCGAAATATCTTACTCAGTTTCCTTCAAGACATCACCGTGACCGCTTTCTTCATCTGCGAATGAATGCACTACGTACAAAAGAAGTTTTACTAAGACGGAAAGCCCCAATGATCTGTGACAGCTGGTGCAGATTTTGTCTAAAGGAAACCGAAACCATAAAACATTTGGTGATTGGCTGCACTAAACTGAATTCAATTAGATCGATACATCTGAGCAAATATGCACCAACAAATGGAAATATGGAGGATTGGTGGTTTAGAATACTGAGTGGGAGCTCCGTATTTCTAACTTGTTCGGTGATAAACTTCATCGACATGCTCGATGTATAAGATTGTAGGCCGGATATGAGAACTGTAATCCTTGAGCTTCCTTAATAGAATGGGGAAATGATTAAGAAATAGTTTTTCAAAAAGTTTATTATTAAACTAAGTAAATAAAAAAAAAAAAAAAAAAATGTCTAATGTCACCATTCCTCAGACCTGGCCTTTAAGCAGAAGGGTGCTGAATGTAATTGAATGTCTGGGTTTTTGGTGCTGGATAGAGAAGTGCTTTGCTAAATGAAACAAAGTGTAGTTCCTGATTGAAAAATGCACACTCTCTCCTGAGAGTGAGAAAGTGACCCTCTTAGAAAAGAGATTTTGTATTGCTTAAGGGTCAAGAAGGAAAAGGTTGTGACAATGTGCTGTTTTTCAATGTTCAATGTGCTTTGACATTGTTAGTTTTGACATGCGCGCACAGAAATTATAAGTCAAGCGCATTGCATGAGAGAAATTGTTTTACACAAATGAACAATGGCACTGCGATTTAAATCCAACTTCAGAAAAGGATTAACAAGTTCATGATTTTGTAATGTTCCATGGTATTGTTTAATTTTGACATTCACTGGGTTTTTGTGGGACAGGAGGTTTGAACTGTTTATTTGGCCTGTCTTCCATGTACAAGAGACCCAAAAGTGAAGCCCCAAAAAGTCAAATTTATTTGGAAGACTTTTTTTTTTGTAAATCCAATTTCAGAAAATGATTATCAAGTTCACAAATTTGTAATGTTCCATGGTAATGTTTAATTTTGACATTCAGGGGGTTTTGTGGGACAGGAGGTTTGAATTGTTTATTTCACATGGGCTTCATGTACATGATACCCAGAAGTGAAGTCCCAAAAAGTGAGTTTTGTTTTGCAGCTCTGTTTTGTGCCACAGAGAAGGTGGTGTGTCTAATCATTTGGTGCAAATATTTATTGGAAATATTATTCAATACATATATATTCTGTCTGTACCCCGACATGATAATTGGCTTATTGGTGGCACAGGCGACGGGATCTATGGGGTTCTATATGAATCATAGAAAGGGCTAGACTGAATCAGACAAATAATATGTTAGGGTAATCTCGAAATATGTTGTTACAGACTTTCCTCCATGTTTGGTGGAGTTGCCCCCAGATCACAGGGTTCTGGAAAGATGTTTTGGTGCACATTACAAAGGTGCTGGGTTGCACATTACCCTTTGACACAGTATTGGTGCTGGTGGGTATACCATTAAATGAGTTATGCCCTATGTTCACGAGGGAGGGAGAGGCGATAACTGTGCTTCTTTTGGTGGCAAAGATAGTCATCACCTCAAAATGGAGGCAACATGAGGTGCCACAAAAAACCTGTGGTGGGACAAATTGTCATCGGTGCTGGCATTGGAAAAGCTGATGGCAGACTTGATGGATGGGAGAGGGGGCTTTGCCTGCAAATGGGGACTGGCAATGACATTTTTATCCTCTGAATTTGTATACACCACATGCCCCTATAAACTTGGAGAAACATAGCAGAACCTATTTAGAGAACAAACAAAAACACTAAGTGGGATAAGCAGAGGTAAAGAGGTAAGCAATATTTGTTGACATGCTCTTTCTCAGAATTTTAATATGATGCTAGACCAGTTTTTGAAAAGGAGAGTGGGACCTTGTTCTCTGTCTTGATGGGATAAAATAAACTTTATAGAAGGTTCAATGTTTGTGAAAACTGTGATACTCAACTGTTCTAAGGTTGAAACCAAATGCATTACTTTGAGAGAAAGACAGAGGTGCAGATTATCATGGTTGTATGGACGGTTGTTAGGGTCAATTGAAGACTACTTCATTAGGGCGCTGATCCAGTCTGTCTTCAGTGTCTCAGGAAGATGTATTTGTTTTTGTAGGGGATTATTGGGTGATTGTGTGAAGTAAGCAAAGTGAGTGCATTCCCCGAAATTATGTTTGATTGAATCAGGGAGGATGTTGTCTTTGAAGGCTGTGGAATTAGTGGTTTTGGGATTGCCAGTGATATATTCATCTGCTGTCGTCCTGAATATGGGGGCATACATTTCCACCGGTAAACTGAAATTGGCCAATGTCACTTCTGCTATTTTGCAGCAAAGAGGCTGTTCTGTGTGGCAAATTTTACCTGTGAATCTTGAAATTGTCAATATCCCATGGTCGAAATTGTCACGGTTGCCCAATTTCACAGTCTTTTCTTCCAGCCAATTGAACATTTCACAATATATACAACAATAGGGGAATTTCACTCATGAATTTTGCCTTTGTCCTGAACTCTGGTGTTTTTTGTGAATATCCTGAGGGTTTGGGAGACAGCAGGATCTGTACCAAGTAGGGAGGTAATTATGTTCTATCTTGTCTATGATTTTTGAATGAAGAACCTTCTAATAGCTATGCACTTGTCTGAGGCATAGTTTGAGGCATACTATGCCCATCCATGTGTTTATCACTTTGTTTAATGGTGTTTCACTTATTGAAGGAATCTGAAGTTGTGAAAATCTATAAGTAGAGTTTGGCTGACGCTCCTCTAAGTTTAACATAAATAGTTGAAGTGCTGATTGGTGTTGATGTGAATTTGATGACTGAAGAAAGTAATTTGACACATGTAGAAGAGGCAAAATATTTTGGAGAAAATATAAAAAAGATAAAAAAACAACAGGAAAAATCAATATTACAGTTGCTAGCAGTCTAAAGCATATTCTGCATGGCCCATATGTTTCCAGTGATTTGGTGATGTACATTATGGAGTCTGTCTTCTTTCAAAAAACAATTACTTGATATCCATGCTTAAGGACAGTATGTACTCGTTTTGACTTAAAGATTGTAAAATAAAGTAGAGGAGCAAATGTGTGTGTCATTGCAGAAGAAAATGTTACATGACTAAAGCAGCCGTTAGAAAAAGACGGACGCAGGACTCTTGTTGAAACCAATCAAGCTACCCCAGTGACAGACCAGGGCTGCAGAGACAGGAGACGCTGGAAAAACTCCATTCTATGAGGAAGAAAGAGGACTCTATTGACCTGGCATCAAGGATGCCATGACAAGGAATAATTGCAAGGCACAACGCGAGTCAAGAGGATAAACATTGTATGTAAGACATATGTCTTTTAGATTAAGTAAAGAAGAAAACATCTGCAAGTGCCAAGCATTGGACAATCAAAGACACAGAAAGCTTATGTGAGGTAGAACATCCAAGTCTCCAGAGACCAAGAGGAGTAATGACACCCTGACTAATTGAATTAAATAGTACTAAATAAAAAGTCGAAATGGACAAAATCATGGTCTCTTCACATGTGATTCAGAGGTCGAAAACAAGGACTATTCATTAAGCTGAAGATAATGGTGTACCTACACTCCCTTGAAAGTCCCAGAGCAGATAACATGCTGCAAGCTCAACTACAAAGAAGAAGCCTTGGCTTAGGGCCTGAGCCATGAGAGATGATGGACTAATTGGGCAGGGGGTAGTAGTCTGACGTTGTTTCCTGCACCTGGGTTTTGTTTAGCTTTGTAAGAGGATTCAATTCAACACTACAGCTAAGTCAACGCCTAGTCTATAATACTGAATGAAAACCCTTATTGATATATCTTTAGGTCCAGTTCATGCGTTCTGGATGACTACCCCTATATAACACCCCTCTCTTGGAATCCCCCTGACCCCACTGAGCCAAGAAGTAGTTCTGTTTTGCAAGTTAAAAGGTTTATTTGATAATTTAAACAATAGGTATATATATCCCACTTTATAATAAATTAATAATTGAATAGCACACTTAATCTGATATGATAAAGATTGACAACAGAGAATCTGGCACTAGCACACTTCTTTATAATTACTAAGGAGTTGAGATGAAATGGATAAGGTAGCACACTGGTAATTAGGAACAAAAGTATAATGTGGTAGAGGATGCTTTATGTAAGCTCAGGTGGATGCAATATTCAATGAATGCAGTACAGAAAATACTCAATATGATTTCAACCAAACAATGTAATCACTTTTCTCTGGCTATTCACTCCCCCCCTCTTTATGCAATGCAAGGAAATGGGAGGAAAGCACACAGTTCTCAGAAATGCAATCAATGTAATCAGTTCAATCCAGCAAGCTTAGACAACAGAAAACAGATAGGAGTTTTGAAATCACAGGCCCAAATTGCTTTGATATGTGCTGGCAATGAATGAGAAATATGCTGGAAACACTTTTAATTCCCTTTCAGAGGTTCAGGGTGAGTGGTATCTAGTTAATATTAGTCCAGGCTCACACTAGCAATGATGCAGGGATAGTTAGCAGGTTAAAACGAATTTCTGGCAAATGGAAGGCAAGCAGCAGCAGTTTTTACATGTGAAGAAATTTGCAAATCGCGGTAAAATTCGCGGATGCGTGTTCCGCGATTGCGGTAAAACTATAAGGGGTAGGAATGCGGTTCTTGGTGCGATTCAAAGCTACGATTCTAAGCTATCAGAGGAAAGTTACTGCAAGTCTCTAGCCCAAACGGTCGCGGAGATATGAGCGATTTAATAAAGGTCGTTTTTGGGTTTGCAAATTTCAAAAGCTCAAAATGACAAGTGCAGCTTGCAACTAGCAAATCACAGGTGACAGCTTTACAAGTGACAGGTGACAGTTAGGAGACAGTTCTACTTAGATTAAAATAGGATTGAATTATATTATTTTAACTAAGAGATTGGTTCTGCACAGTTTTCTAGGTACTCACACTATATTCTTGAGTGAAATGGGCCTCGCCACGGATCTTTTCAGGGTTTTAGACTGGACTCTGGTCTGGTCTGGTCTGGCCTCTGCACTTCACAGTGATCTGGGTCAGCTCTCTCTGCTGGTCTGGGTCTCTCTGGGTACAGCACTGCTTTCTCTCTGGTTCTCTTAGTTCTGGATAGATTGAAGTCTCTAGTTTGGCTTTCTGGAGGTTGATGGAGGTAAGTATGGATTTTTCCGGCAGAGCGTCCCGCTGCAGATGGATTTGGAAAGGGTCCCTATCTGTCCTGTCTGTCTGCTTTTATGTGTTTAGAATGTGGGTGTGTTCTAGCATCACTGACCCTACCTCTCTCTCAGCTTCTAATTGGTCAAACTTCCATTTATCATTTGATTGGGGGAGCTAGGTTGGGTCAGAGTGATGTCATTTTACAGCCTGCAGAAAGTCCACTCCTCCTGTCAACTTACACACAAATCTAGATTTGAAACAAATACATATTTGCAGAGGTACATATTGTTTTAAAATCATATGCACCCATCATGCATTACAGGAGGTATCCCCTGTTCAAACTCTGCTCTTCCTGGGAGCTTGCATTCAGAAATGGCACATATTTCACTTTTTAACTGATTTTGCAATTTCTGACATTGACCCAACTTTACATACATGTGTGCAGGGAGTACGGACATTAACTGATGAAGTTTCAGATTTTTAACATGCATACATCTAGAGTTATCCCCACTTTTCCGCTGACACCCCCCTGAACATACCACCGGTTCTAAAAACCTCTTAAACTGTGGGCAGAAAAATCACAAGAATTATGGTATCATTTATAAAATTTTCACATGTCTGCTCTATGAGTTATTCATCTTTTTAAAGTTATGTTCTGGCTCCAAAGGGGTGTGGTTTACCCTCAGCACAAGGTTGAATTTCTGGTTCTTTCCAGTTCTGCCAAGCCAGCTTGCTCTCACAGGCAGTGCCCCTCCCAGCTCCTGCCAAGAGGAAGCTACATTTTACGACTGCGGTAATAAAAACCTTTGCCTGAGTGAAGAGGGCTTTGTTCACTCTCCTGCAGAGCACCAGTAATTCAATTATCAGATAGATGGCATATCCTTAGCTTGGGCAGCAAAAGGAAGGTTGGCCTGGGAACACAGTTGTGACTCAAATTTCACTCCTGATGGGGGTAGTGGCCAGGCAGAATTAAGTTCCTTAAGCCAGACTTTCAGCTACTGTCATGTTATTTGTTGCTTTTTAAATTAACTTGCAATTTTACACATGCAGCTAGAATGCTGATTCTAAGTGCAAAACTATGACATTTAAACAATTGCAACCTATGTGACACTCAAAAGTAGGTCACTCAGTCAATTTAAACATTTAGATTTTAGTGTCTTTAAATCCAGTGCAACTTAAACTGCTGACTCCATAGCTCAGCTAGTTTTGTTATAAGCATTGTTCTGGGCTCTTCATTTCCCAGATTTTGTAGGCACACAAAACTCCATTCTACCAAATGTCTGCTGGTGTTCAGTGAATATTTTGCACATATTGCAATGTTTGAAAATAGGCATTTTGACTTGCCTTCAGGGAAACAGAGTGGTTTTAAAACGCCGGCTTTTGGATAGTGGTGAGTACTGGTACTGCACCCATTTTTGGGATTTAAGAAATGAATTCCCCACAATTCTAGGTTGCATTTGGCAATCAGCATTGCCATTCCCAATGGTTTCAGACTACTGTGCGGGTAGTCCAATGGTGGTTTTAGGCAGTGTCCTTCTGTGCCCATAACATCGGCAAAAATGAATGGCAGCCTATTCTTCATGCATTTCCCCGTGCATTTTCTGGGAAGCTCTGGCCATCATGATGTTTTCCATGTCAGTACTGCACAGTTTTGAGGTAGGGCTAGGATGCATGGGTAAATACATCCCACAGCTTACACGCTGCTAATGAGCCGAAAGTACAATGTTGGGAGTGAAAGCCAACGAATCAGAGGGGTCTATCTTGTAACATGCTATATAATGTTGCTCATGCCAGTCCACTGTTCTTATTCTGTTATAATCTGTATTATACGTATTTAGAGGTGGTTCAAAGATATGGAGCATCCAGTAACGTCACTAATACTTATATGACATACAGGTATACATGTTCCTTTAACCAATCCCTCCCTTCAATAGGTTTTACAGTTTGCCACGTAGGATGACATCAGAGCTGACATACATCGGAGTATAAATCCTTTGCATAATCAGATTGTTATTGTGAGTGCGTGGACTACATTTCGTTGTTCGCCAGATTTATTGAGTTGATAATAAAGTAGTACTTTGCCGTATTCTTTGAGTCTGTCCAGTTATTTGGGTCTGAGATCATTATTGGTAATTCCATTGAACACATGAGACGCTTCAAGGTGCTACTGCACAATATTAATGTTGCCTGAACCCTTTCTCATCATTGATTTTAGATTGAGGTGTAGACCACTAGAAAAGAAAGAAACCCCTGTAATGTCTGACATGTGTGTATATAGCCCCTACCGGTATGCAGGACGCATTACTTCCCAAAGTTATGTTCACATTTAATATATACCGAAAATTATATGATTTGAAATAACATGACATGCTTGCAAATGTGAGCAAATCAATATTGATGTGCCCATTTATTTGCACTGGTCTTTTCACAAGATTAGCGTTTAATCATATCCTATGTGTGTTTCATGCTGCCATTAGTTTTGCTTTGCATCTTTAAATTGTTATATTTTATACTGTGTTATCTTTTCTAATTTCTGTATAGGGTTCAGGAGTCACTAATAGCAGGCAAACATGTCAAAAAAGTTCCAAAAAGATTGCTTTGTAGTATTGAGCCTAGAAATGCGTCCTATTCTTTTTTTCTCTCTGGGGTATGCGGAGAATCAACGTTAAGGCAATTTACTATGCTGTGGCTGTGCTATCTACCGTCTAAATGTTGGCCTTTATTTAACGCAGTGTCCATTCTTGCACCCGTTCGTTGGAAGTCATCCATGAGAATGTGCAGGGACTGGCAATGCTTTGCGACGTGTAATGAGAATACTAGGTCATTATTCTGAATCATGAAAGCTGCTGATAGGATGTGTATTACTATGTATTCGAGACAGCCACTCCACAGATGGTAGTGTCTACAGACGTTGCTATTACACACCTGAAAAAGCCGGTAAAAGCTTCCGAGTGCAGTGATTTCGCCAAAGATGTAATCAGAAGGATCATGTAATTGCTAAATGTCAAGTACATAAAGTTAGACACAGTCTGTTACGTGAGGGAAATTGTTTATAAACTCTTCCATAGGAGACAGCAAGTGGCCGGGGAGGCTGTGAATTGCCGTCTGGAAGGCCCCCAGGCTGAAGTGTGGAGATGAATATCAATAAAGAAAGAGGAACAAACACTGGAGAATCTTCTTATGAACTTAACTGCGTGTCTTAGTGTCTCCATAGGTGCTCATTGTAACATGAATATATAAGGAAAAAAGAATGTGTGTGTTGAAAATAAATGGAAACGTACGTTTTGGTTTTGATAATTCGTTGCTGTTCTTAAATGATCTATAATATCATTGATGTTTGAAACATAATTATATGAACAAAAAGCATAATAGATTTTATTAGTTTGGCAAAATCAGCATAGAATGACTTTAAATGTTATAAAATGTTCAATATTTTGTAATACAAGTTTTTTCATAGGATGATATGTTATGTTATCTTGCATTTCTATAGCGCCTCTTGCTGTGGTTTATGGCTTCAAAGCACTTTTACCTGTTGGAGAGAACGTTCAGTAGTGCAAGGGAGGATCAAAGTCGAGTAGATAGTTGGGAGGAGGGCGATGGATACATCTCTATGGAGAAGTGTTCCCTGCCCCGGGGTATAACTGGAATGCACTCACTGCATAGTGAGCCTGGGCATGTTGAAGCCATGCCCAAGAAAACACATATGGCAAAACACTTCTACTTACTTTCCTAGGAGCTAACAACATTTGGGGAGTTGGAGGTTGTACGTCATGAATCCAAATTTGCCCAGTTTGCAATGATCTCTGAAAAGTGAGTCCAATACAACTCTACTCTTTTGGTTTCCTAATTTATGTCATTGATACCTGAACCCTAGGTTTGTGGTTTTGTGCAAAGTGCTTAAGGGCAAAAAGCATGTCTATTGCTTTCCCATCAGACTTCTGAGCCTTTCTCAGTGTCATGGTGAGCAAAGGCATGTAGAAACCATGTCCAAGAAAACACAGCATGCAAAGCCCCTCTACCTTCTCCCCTGGGCCCAAGAGGACCAAAAACAGCCAGGTTCTTTAGATGGGAAAGTTGGAAGGAAATGTGGGCACATTTAACTGACGGTGGGATTTCTACCACTGGTTCCCTGGGATCAGAATCCCAGTCTGGCCTTCCAGGGGGATCCTGAGTCCTGCTAGGGCCTTTGAGGTAATGATTATATCAGTTTGTGAGGCAGGAATCCTCTTAGGCTGAGGCTGGGTGCTTATGGGAGTTAATTTAAATAATCCATCCTTTAATTAGCTTTCTCACCCTGGGTGCAGTAACTGTGTCCACTAGGGGTCCAGTGCATGTTTCAAACACAGTATATTGTTAGAACAATCCCTTCTCCTGCAGCTAGCAAGGTGAACTACCGCCCAGCTCATCACTGTTCAATATGAAATGTTGTTATCTGGAATAAAACCTCAGTAAAATATTTGCATGGACCATCAAATCGCAATCCTCTTAGAAACCTGAATATCTCTCTAGGCTACCATTCATGGGATTCCCAACACATACATGGGCAGCAACTGCGTGATACTGAACTACAGAGGTATATTTCAACAAAATCTACAAGAGCCAGAAAATGACAATACCTCACGCATCTCCCTCCAACCGCGCCATCATCCCTCAACTAATCCCTCTTTTTTCTATTTTTTTTTAATCTTGAAATTGTACTTGTTTTATTCACGGTAGAAATTCAAGCAATTAGAGCTAGGGCATCCTCTTTTTTAGGGGGCTGTGTGGCTGAGGACCAAATGCAAGTATATATATATAAGAATGCCACTAAAAAACAGCTACCCACCTACACACGCGCTAGGTGTGTCAAGTTGCAACAAGTGCTATCAATCATGTCAGTCACTAGATCAAGTCAG
Organism: Ambystoma mexicanum; assembly: GCF_040938575.1. NCBI lineage: Eukaryota > Metazoa > Chordata > Amphibia > Caudata > Ambystomatidae > Ambystoma > Ambystoma mexicanum. Next base: position 1,051,825,473 of record NC_090937.1, on the reverse strand, counting down.
AAAGAATATAGATGAACATATTTTAATCAATAAGTATAAAAACACTTGAAGAAATGTTTCCGTATAAAAAAGACAACAGTACATTTTGTTTACACAAAATATCTCATAAAAAACACATTTTGTGAAAGTCACTGTTTTCAATGAATCAAAGCAACCACAATCCCCATATTTTAACAAGTTTGTGAGGTTAGTAAGGGTGTGTGGTGGACATAGTGCTATTTCGTATGTCCTTAATTTTTATTAACTTGTCCTTGGCTCTATCGACACAGAGAAATGTGTTTCTGGGTACTAGCAGCAATTTTTGGAAAACAAAACACTCTATAGCTGACTTAAACTGCTATTGGATGTGCGCTGAACCCGTCGTTCAATAGTAACACCAGGAATTTGATGTCGAAAAAAGGTTCATTAATTGACCCTTCACATTATGGCAATCTAAAAATCAAAACAAAAAGAGCGTATTGGTAACATAATAAAAACCCAGAGGGGATCATATCTCTATAAGTATGCACATGCAACTATTGACACTAACCTTCTGATTACTTCATTGGCGTGTGTGGCATCGAATTGGGTAGGCATGTAGACCAAATTCGAATGTTAAGGCTGTGGATTTTCACAGTCTTTAGAACTGAAGGGCAAATGTGAGATGGACCTTACATACTCATATTTACAAGTTACTTTTGTTTTTTCTTTTTCTTTTTGCACCGCTTGGTGCGTGTTGTATGATAAATACACAGCAATCCTTATCTGATATAAAGAGAGCACAAAGAGGACTCATACAATTCGTGTTTGCATAAAATGATAGATGTTTCCCTGAAATTACATTGCTGACTACAGCTTTTGTTTTCATTTTTTTTATTGTTGGCCTGCTTTGCTTTTTTCTGTCGCATGCAGAATGAAGTACTGAAATAGCAAGTTTATCTTCAACAGCAATAAAGATGCTGTTATAGAATACGTGTTATGTGATAAATACACATCAGTTTTTGTTTGATGTAAAAAGGGAGCCTAAAGTGGACTCATGCAAATTTTATATACATACAGTAATGGGTGTTAACATTGTTGACTGTATAGCTTTAATTTTCGTTTTTATTTTCAGCCTACTTTGCTTGTTTCTATCGCGTGCAAAATGGAGTGCTGAAATAACAGATTTACCTTCAACAACAATTGAGATTGTTCCTCCAAAGGCCTCAGTGACCACGGTTTGCACGTATTATGCCCAACACTTGGAAGGGCTGCCATGATTTTGATTTCTAGGAAAAAATGCTCGTAGTTAATAACTCGAAGCATTACAATCTATTTAAGTGTTGTTTAACAGCACAGACATTCATCCGCTTACCTCTTTTTGTATATCCTTGCTAATCACTTTCTGGGTGCCACACTGTCGACTCCGCGCAGTGGTTCCTGATTGAAATTACCAGATATAGCTGCGCGGATGTATCAAACAACTAGACTGTGACTGAATAGATCATGTGATACAATCTGTGCGCCATCTTGGAATAAAAAATGGCAGATGTAACTGATGGATATTGTATTGAAATCGTATGAAAGCCCAATTTGGCTAGATTTTTAAAGCCATTGTGTTCTTTGCTATTATATTTTTGGGCATGTGCCTGTCTTAAATGTTGATATATACATATCAATAATGGTGACAACCTAGATGATTTTTGAGCTGTTTCTACTAAAAAAAGAGAAACAAATTAATTGAACAAGTGTGATACATCCGCGCAGCTATATCCGGCAATTTCAATCAAGAACCACTGCGCGAGTCGACAGTGTGGCACCCAGAAAGTGATTAGCAAGGATATACAAAAAGAGGTAAGCGCATGAATGTCCGCTCTGTTAAACAACACTTAAATAGATTTTAATGCTTCGAGTTATTAACTCCGAGCATTTTTTCCTAGAAATCAAACTCACAGCAGCCCTTCCAAGTGTTGGGCATAATACGTGCAAACCGTGGTCACTGAGGCCTTTGGAGGAACAATCTCCATTGTTGCTGAAGGTAAATCTGTTATTTCAGCACTCCATTTTGCACGCGATAGAAACAAGCAAAGCAGGCTGAAAATAAAAACGAAAATTAAAGCTATACATCCAACAATGTTAACACCTATTACTGTATGTATATACGATTTGCATGAGTCCACTTTAGGCTCCCTTTTTACATCAAACAAAGACTGCTGTGTATTTATCACATAACACATATTGTATAATGGTAAACTTGCCATTTCAGTACTTCATTCTGCATGCGACAGAAAAAAGCAAAGCACGCTGACAATAAAAATTAAAACAAAAGCTATATAGTCAGCAATGTAATTTCAGGGAAACATCTATCATTCTATGCAAACACAAATTGTATGAGTCCACTTTGGGCTCTCTTTATATCAGATAAGGATTGCTGTGTATTTTTCACACAACACGCACCAAGCTGTGCAAAAATAAAAATAAAAAACAAAAGTAACTTGTAAATATGAGTATGTAAGGTCCATCGCACAGTTGCCTTTCAGTTCTAAAGACTGTGAGAATCCGCAGCCTTAACATTCGAATTCGGTCTACATGCCTACCCAATTCGATGCCACACACGCCAATGAAGTAATCAGAAGGTTAGTGTCAATAGTTGCATGTGCATACTTATAGAGATATGATCCCCTCTGGGTTTTAATTATGTTACCAATACGCTCTTTTTGTTTTGGTTTTTAGATTGCCATAATGTGAAGGGTCAATTAATGAATCTTTTTTCAACATCAAATTCCTGGTGTTACTATTGAACGTCCTGAAGACGGGTTCAGCGCACATCCAATAGCAGTTTAAGTCAGCTATAGAGTGTTTTGTTTTCCAAAAATTGCTGCTAGTACCCAGAAACACATTTCTCTGTGTCGACAAAGCCAAGGACATGTTAATAAAAATTAAGGACATACGAAATAGCACTATGTCCACCACACACTCTTACTAACCTTACAAACTTGTTAAAATATGGGGATTGTGTTTGCTTTGATTAATTGAAATCAGTGAATTTCACAAAATGTGTTTTGTATGTGATATTTTGTGTAAACAAAATGTACTGTTGTCTTTTTTATACGGAAAAATGTCTTCAAGTGTTTTTATACTTATTGATTAAAATATGTTCATCTCTATTCTTTCTGTCTTGATATAGTGACTGACATGATTGATAGCACTTGTTGCAACTAGACACACCTAGCGCGTTTGTAGGTGGGTAGCTGTTTTTCAGTGGCATTCTTCTATGTATATACTTGTTTTATTCACTTCATATTACCCACCAGTTCTAGTGTGCTTAACAGACTCCTACCCTACCTATACTCAACTAACAGCTACTCTCGAAATCAATGCTTCTCGACCTAGGGGCTGCCATTACAGCTAACCTGCACCCATCCATAACCATCAAAAACAAAACAGAGTTCTCATATTACCCACAGGTAATGGGTACTTAATTCCTGATTCCATAAACCCTATAGATTTGTGCATCTACCTATCCCACTTTGTGCTGTAACACCCCCCACACCCCCACTTATAGATCCATGAGAAATGATGCCAGCATTATTGGCAGAAGGGTATTATATAAGACCACTTACCTTACTTTTCTTTACTGTGTTAATCTTTGTACCATCAACTTGGAATCTAGTCAACTTAATCATTGCACATTCTTTACACTCCACATTTTGAATAAAAGATTGAATGGAAGAAACACAATCAGAACAGATCATGTTCTGTTGAGCATCGGCCATTAGATCTGAAAACTGTAGAGTTTCTTGTCCGGCCCCTAAAGGTAAGGACATCTTTCTATAAACAATTTGAAGAAACAAAATAAGCAATCATCAATACACTCACAAGACAGTCCTATGCAAGAATCCACATGTATGTTTAATTTTTCTAAAACCTCCAGAATACTGCAAATGAATTCTGTTTGGTGTTGGGTGCTACTAAATTATGAATCCTTGATGCACTATGTATTTTACCTTATTTGTGGCCTTAGTGGTCTGTCCTCCTTAAAGTTTGTTGTGAGAATGAAGTTACGGACTGAATGAGACTTTGATTAAATTTGAAAAGAACAAACATGAGGTTAAATTTAAATAGCATTCAAGCTCTGTTTTTATTACTGAAAGCATACTGTGTGTTTATGGGCACTTTCAGCAATTTTTCCCGTGCCAGGAATACTAGTTTATTAGTAGGTAATGCTCTTTCCTTTGCTTCATTACAGTCAGCACATGTTTTGTTTATTTTTCTGTTCAGGAACCTTGCAGGTTTAGGCAAAAAGCCAATGTGAGGATTATAAAGCATGCAAAGCCGACTGTACTCTTCCAAACATGCAAAGTCTGCTGCCACTTTAAACTTATCAAAAGGTACTAAATATAATGCTGATGTATTTTTAAATGAGACAGATGGCATGCCTTCTTAAAGCCAGAGTTGCCTATATACGGCAGTAAAGCTTACAAAGTAAATCCTTGCGATTTATAGACAAGGGTGTCATAGGAAGAACACAACAGAAGTTGTGCTCTTTTCACAAACGTCTTTGAAAATCATAAAAAGGCACTGACGCTCTACCTATTAGAAGAGGCCCACGTATCCAATTACATTTGACAAAAATATATTCAATTACTTCGTGAAAAAGTGACACACGCCCGAGCTCTTCCAATTGCTCCATTCATCAGGCCAATTTCCACTTCCAAGTTATGTTTTAACATAACTCGAAATTGAATGCAAAGCCTCAAAATACATTCCACTCCAGCTGCTTGAGAGGGAGATTTTTCTGTTTGAATTATAATTGCCTTTGTTTTCTTTTTTAATTCGTATGTGTCCATTTAAAACATCAACACATTTTAATTCCACAAGTTTTATTTTCGAAGCTCATCATCACAGAATTACATTTTTCACATTCTGCAATACATTATATCAATTTTGTATGTGCTTACCTTGTGCAACAATAAAAATTTGAAAAAAGAATGAAAAAAAAGATACATGCTTTTCTACTAAAATTCAGCATAACTTGAGAACCAGTGGATCCTTCATGATATAAGTTTGAAAAGAGCCTTCTCTTTAAAGCTTGTTTAATACCATCATCAAGTACTCTAATGTAAACACTTCTGAGCATTTCGGTGTATTTAAATTCTTAAGATTGCCTCTTATTGACAAAAAGTTATTTTTAAATGAAGTCATTCCAAGATTTAAAATTGCCCAAACTTCAGGGTGAGTGAAATTTCTGCCCGCAAAAAGTGCAGAATTTGCGCTGGAATCCTCTGGGTCTATTGGAAATAATTGAAGAAAGCATAGTTTTGATACCGGGTTAAGGAAAAGAAAAAAGATTTGAGAGGAAAAATTGCAAGCACTTAGCTATTACCTGGGAAATTGGCATAAAACAAAGGCACTTAAGAAGGCCTTTATAAAATTGCTGAAGGACTACAAATCAAGACTTTCCCAATTGGACGGGGAAACAATGCTAAAGGTTCTCATAACACATGACCCTCAAGTCTTTTGGAAACTTATGAAAGAGGACCCTAGTTATCAAGAAGTGAAAAAAAACGAAATCCCATCCCATGGCACACCTGGGCAAATTACCTACTGGGCATCTATGGTGTACTGAACGGTAAACAGCGGGCCGCCTTACAGTCTATTTGTGTGTCATGAATATTTCATTTGAAAGGCCAACCATCGAGGCAGCGGGTCCTGATAGTCTCTCGAATTATGTCCTCGAGGCAGAAACTAATCTTTTTGCAGGTATACTTTCACCCTATTTCAGATTATATTTAGAACAAAGTGAATACCGGAATCCTGGCAAACATCCTTTTTGATCCCAATCTTCAAGAAGGGCGACAGGATGTTATCACCAAATTACCATCCAATAGCAGTCCTTGGTTTGGGAATAAAAACATTTTCCACAGTAATTTTGGGGGCACTTAATTCATGGTGCACTGACACGATTAGACTGGAATTAATTAAATCTGGATTCCGACAGGGGTTGGGAAGTCAATTCAATAGATGCCTTCTCTCACTATTGTTGAGGTCCAAGTGGGTCGAGAAGAGCTTGCTATACGTAGCATTTATCGCTCTCTCTGCGGCCTTTGAAAGGGTGAACCAAGAAATCCTTTGGAGGAAAGGGAAGGAATGAAAAGCCCTGACAGCATTCTGGGAATTCTAATCTCAATCCACATGGACACTAATATATCAGACCCTTACTTTTCTCATAGCATATTAAAATTCCTTCTTGGCAAACTCAACCTAATTTTCTACCAGAGGGTCCTCAAGAGAGTTCTGATACCTTTTTGAAACTCTTGACTCCCGTATGGAGTATCCATTGCTGTTTCTGCTGCCACCATATTCTCTTTACGATTTTTCTCTTGCAACATTTTGGGATACTGATTGAGTAAACAATATTTACTTAATTTTCTTCAAAGGCTGCCTTCAAAGAGTCAGAACCTCCAAGAAGCTTTTCCTTCATACGGAACGGTAAGAACAAAATCAAAATTTAACATTAGAATAATTCCTTTTTTACAGCAGTTTGACAAGAAAGTTTCATATGATTAATCAAAGATGGAAGATGTTTTTTCTTATGTGACCAGGCAACCAGTCATTTAATTCAAAATGTCCAGATTTATAAAGATTTTCCATGGTACTAACTTTGTTTGGCACCCTTTCTACCATTTCTTTAGTTGACTTCAGCACTCATTTTCTGCTAGTATAACAACCAAGGCTTAATCAAACAATATTGATTATTCACCAATGCAGAGATAAGCGAATATGTGTGATGAATTGACTTCTGCCCTGCAGGAATAAAAGGATTAGTAGTGGATAAAGCACCCACTCAGCCATGACATTTCAACAAACCAAGAGCTAACACAATCATAAAGGTAAAACAGGCAAAGTCGAGAGATATACTCCTGTGTCTTTTGTGGCAATGTGGGCTGATGGAAGGCTATACTCTCAAGAGTATAGCTTACTTTTATAAAAAATGCTTACTTTTATTTTCACATTTTATTTTTTCAAAGTTCCAAAACATATGGTATTAATTCTCATTAGCATGCACATCCTTATGTTTATGTTATGACTCTTAAAAGAGCCTTTGGTTTTTTGTGAATTTCTTGATAAAATATTTCCTTCTCGTATTCTGAAAAATAATCTCCTGACATTCTCTTTACCTTCTAAACTTCATCAGAATCTATACATGTTCCAATATTCTGAGACCCTGCAGGGGTTGTGATGTTTTTGCCTAAGTGCCAGAGCTTGAAAATGTAAAAACATCTCTCAGTGTTCTCTTATGAGAAGAGGGGGTGTAATAAAAACCATGGCCACCATCATTCAATTCATCATCATCCCCTTCACCACCATTGCCATCATCTATCATAGGCCAACGAAGAGGAAGGGGTTGGAGAGGCAGTGCTTTGCTAGGCTGAGAAACATCCTTTTCTTCTGACATGGATTATTGGATATGGCCATGCTGCCCCTGCCCTATTGCTGAGAGCTGCAAATCTGAATGCCCCTCAAGAATATCTGCTACAGTCTGTGGCAGTCTCTTCAGCTGGCAGGTCAAAGGACCCCTGCAAAACGTGCCTGTGTACACTGGTCTGTTGCAAAAAATGAGCATGTAATACATCCCCACTTGTGCCAGACTAGGATCGTCGGGATCCAGGGTTTTGGGCTGTTAGGCAGAATCATATGCAGTACCCTTTGGGAACACTACACACAATTAAGACTATAAGTGACAGTACAAATTCACCTTTGGTACTAGCCTGTATTACACAGTAAAGTGGTAGCGATGGCTGAGGAGCCAGATTTATCTCAAGAGTAAAGTGAGCAGTATCAATAGTTACACAAAGGACAGCAATTACTATGGTTCAAACAATCACTGACTCAAGGTTTCTGAGTAAAAGAATATACATTTCTTTACACATCAGTTATAAAACATTTCACTATTATCAAGCAGTTGAAAAATCACAATCTTAATACACTACACCACACCCAATGCATTCTGGACAAGTTAAGCTCAAAAATGAAGTGTGAGCAAAATGGCACTCCAGCAATTAAAAAGGGAGGGAAAGACAAAGTTAAAGAAAAGTTGAGCAGCACCAAAAATTATGTAAGCAGGGCAATCTAGAAAAAGTAACTCCAAAGTCTTTGCAGACGATCACACAGTTCAGAGTAGTTTGCGGTTAAGTCTTTGTCCAGAGTTCAGAATGAAGTTGACCAGACGAAAAGTTACTTTAAAAAATAGAGAAGGACAAGCCCTCAGATTGGCAAAAGGTTTCAAACACTTTTACCACGGTGGGACGGAACGAACAACCGGATTTTAACAGAACCTTAAATGGAGAAGAAGGCTGTAGCTGAGGCAGACGTTCCTGGCAGGTCCTGCAGGCTCACGGTTCCTGAAGCAACTGTCGGACTGACACGAAGTAGGAAGACTAGAGCGTCCTGCACTGTCCAGGGAAGAAACCAGCAGCAGAGCAAAGCAACAAATAAAAGGTGCGCTCCCCAAGCAGGGTCCGTTCCTCCTGGCTATCCGGTTGACTGTAGCTGTGCACAGCAAATTCGACCAGAGGGGGAGGCCTGGCTTGCAGTTTGGCGAACTGGTTCCCACCAGCTCAAGGGGAGAAGATTCCTTGCAGATCTTCCCTTTCATTGAAGTTTGGAGATTCAGACCCGCAGGAGGGCTTCACCGGGAGGTTCAGTCATGATAGAGGTCCTCTTCTGTTAGCTTCTCTTCGGTTCTCTTGATCATGTGGCGACTGAAAAAGGCAACCCTGTGTCACTGCACTGAAGGTGCTGTCTAACACACAGTAAAAAGATGATGCCTAAAAGATGATGTCTGTGGAGTAGGTGAGGCTCTACAGTAACACAAAAATATTAAACACACACATCAAAACACATGTAAGAGTGGGAAAAAAGGCTCACGCTCTTACCAGGTGAAAACAATAAATCCTAGAAATCCAGTAAAGCTGCTGAGGGACTCAGTAGGTAAGGGAAATTAGCCATTCTGGAAAACTCTCCCTAACATGGGCTAGCTGCTCTGATATGAAAGAAACTGCTAAGCCAGATGACATTGGAAGCACCATTTTGAATCCCCACATCCAGAGTGTGAATGCTTGTAGGAGTGCTAGTTGTACAGCTTGTGGGTATTGACTGATGTACTATTCTGCTAAAGAGGTGTTCATCCACAGCAATTTCCACAGCTACTCTTTTAGCATTGAACCGTACAACTTTGTCACTTAGGGCATCTTAATTGGTAGTGCCTTATGCCCGAAAACTGTCTTCAAAAGACAATAGTTATTGAAGACGAACTACATATTTTGGGCCTCATTATGAGTATGGTGGTGCAGTAAAAATGAGTAAAGAGTGCAGTAATGCACCAGTAGTTCCATTACCACTGTTCTATCACTGCATAAGTACACTGTTGATAAATCCTCCACCTTAACCTAAAACAATCAGTGAAATTACAGCTGATGGTAATTTTGCCGATATCCAAATACAGTCCTACATACTCCAAAAAAGGGGACTTACACAACCCTACCACCACTTGTGTATACCTAATAATAAATGAAAACAAATAATATTAGTCCTGAAGATTACTATGTGAATGTACAATACAGTTTAAACATCATTTGTTTGACATCATTTGTGTTCACTAATACCATACTGAACGATTGCATACCACATAGAGTTTAAAATATAATGCTTGGTTCATGGGTAAAAAGACATCCATTTGGGATTTGAAAATAAACAAAAACATACAAGCTAAATGAGTGTATGTGAGCTGTGAGGAGGCAGAAATGTGAGTTGGAGCACTTTGTGAAGTTTTCTCAACAGATGCCATTTTATTATAGTATAAGGTTGGATGAACACCTCACTATCCCTACCCTGATGAGGATTTCCCTGCCTAAAATAAACTAAAGCAAACACCCTAACAAAGGATATCTGTCCCTCACACTTACACATATACCAAATGAATAAGGAAATACATGGCAGCTCAAAACAATAATGATTGAATTCACAATGTAACCACTTTCTCTCTTCATAACCTGGGCAAACTCCCCTTTCCCGGGTTTAAACCTGATTCTGCTTCACAGTTCAAGAAAACAATACAAGGAAATCCTAGTTTGTTACAAAATTCCAACACAGTGTGATGCTACTTCAGCATGTGAACAGAAAATTCCAGTACAGGAGATATAAGGCTCTTCTTTTCCTTAAACAGGTTCTCAGTTCCTCAATAGTAACACTAGTTGGCTTGGTCAGGATGATTTGCCACACTGACAACTTAACGTAATACAACATCTCTGTAACATCCTTGCACAACTCTTCCTTTGGCCCCACAGAAAACATAACATTCTCTGTCAGGACCACCTTTTAGCACTTCTTCAACTTCCACCTGTCCTACTTCCATGCCAGGCCTACAATCTCAGAAGGTTTGCCATCTGGGTTTACTCCCTGCCGAAACAGCATTTCACAACAAGTGCTTTTGTGCTCAAGATCAACTGACAAGAGTTTTACACCAGCTTCACAGCATTCAACAGATTGCAGCTTCAAAACGTTCAACAACTTTTCAGAGAAAACAAGATTCATGTTGGTCCTCTTTAACACTCTTCTGCAAATGATGCTCCTCTCCTTCTGGATGTCTTTTCCCGAAAGGGCAGGCTATCTTTGCCACTCTTGTTTCTTCACCACACAAGTAACCAAAGACTGATAGCGATATGGTCTCTTCTTGTTTCTCCCTTGGGTTTGGCAGTGTCAGTTTATCCCACCCTGTACCATATGTTGTACACAGTATGGGAAAAACATTTCTGAGCGTATAGACCTTGTATTAGCTCCCTTCTGTTGGTGGCAATAATGGCCAGATTGTATTTGACTTGACTTCAGTCTATCTTGGCTTGGGTAATGCTTATTAACCTTAACTCTTGACAAAGTTGACCCCTCGGGTTGTTGGGTTTTCCGCAGACTCACACTTTTAAGGTTATAGTTATTTTGTTTTGATATAATAGTTTTTTTTCTGCTTTTCCCTAGTTTGGTATTCAAAATTAATTTGGGATGATTCACTTTCACTCACACACGAGTGCTGCTTTGCAACCGTTCAGTATTCATAACCATTCTCAGCACTACTTTTACTTCCACGCGAGCAATGCACACTCACCGATCGCCTACTTTCAACACGCGAGCTGCGACAAAGTGCTCCGAGGTCACTGACAACTCACCGGGTAAGACATGTGCCTCCATTCCCCTTGCCACTTACAGGACTTCTGCTGCAGTGGCTCCTCGTGACCTGGCAAATAGTTTCTGTTCGCCAACCTTCGCCCATGCCACCTACAATGGGAGCTCCTCTTGGGAAGGGAGCAAACTCTAAGGAGGTTTTGCGAGAAGACAGAGGATATAGATACAATGCAAGGGCCAATGTCTTGTAGCTGATTGAGTTCCCCAAACTGTTCTTTCATACATCCTGACTCTTTGCTACTTAATGATTTCCAAGAGTTGAACAGCCTATTAGTTTTAGATACACCACTAGTTCACATAGTCCATCAACTGGCTATCCACTAAAGACAAAATATTCCTCAAATCAGTTTCCCTAATTCACAAATGCCTCCACCAAGCAGCCCCCCAATACCTTATCACTAGATTCACCAGACCAACCTCCTCTCGCCCCTCTAGAATGGCCAACTCCAATCTCCTCCTGGTGCCTAGGTTTAAACGTACAATGTCTGGAGGGAACAGCTTTCCGGTAAAAGCAGCACAATTCTGGAACTCCCTTCCTCCTACTTGCAGGGAGGACCTTCCCTACCGCCAATTCAGATCTAAGACCATCCATTGGCTCAAGGCTCACGACACATAATGACCGCCTGCTCCCTTGCTGCCCTGATGTCCCACACCACTATGTTTGTAAATATGTACATTTAGGCTGTCAACTGTTCGGCGTAAATACCTTTCATGAGACAACCGGCATCGTGTATATAATATTGCTTATACTGTTTTTCGCTGTAACTTATGCCTTTTCAGCGTGCATTGGCTCTTTTTGACGCGTCCAACACTGTTACCATAGTTGGGCCTCACACCTCTGTATGTAACCAAGCTTTGCAATCCTCTTGATGCCTCTGCGCCTTGCTACCTCTGGGTTAGGTGCGCAATATAAATAAATACATACTAAAATACTAAATACTAACTCCAATCCTTTTTTCAAAAATAAAACCTTCGATATGTGTACCTGTTTCAAATGTATTAAATATTCGCAACAAATGCCAACAGTAGGGGCACTGTCAAAAAAAATAAAACTGCACTTATTTCTTCACAAGCAGACAACGAGACCTGCAGCAGGGCCTACGCAAGAGGCCCACCAGCCGTCTTACTTGCGGCAGCCACCAAACATGCCTCTGCATGGTGTGCCCATCCAGGACACTGAATAAGAGTAATAAACAGAGACAGCGACATAGAACCAGAAAACAAGAGTCAGCAACACATCTCAAGAAAACAAGAGGAAGAGCAGCATGATTTTTTGTTGCAACTAGTCTGGCCTCTGGGCTGCTTTTTCAAAGTGTGCTTTTTGTGTTTTTTTTCTCCCACACTCGCAGTTACCAGTCAGCTTCTGCTAGCATTTGTATGGAGGTGGTTGCGTTCTCTCTGTTTCCACTTATAGGGGAGGTGAATATGTCATTAGCAAAGTTACTGTAATCCGTAGTTCCCTTAGCTGAGCTTGCTCATGAAACGTTGCTCCCAGTGCTTTCTCCAGAGTGATCTGTCCGATTACCTTGTGATCCAGTTCAGTCACACTTGACACATTTAGAACATTGGTGGGTAGTTTAGAATCCACTGACTATAAACCAGGGCCAACGTATGTTGGCTACGTCTCACCTTTCACTGTAGCATCCTAAAATCGCCAAATAGCACAGTTGGGAAACAAACTTTGTTTTCTGAGTTTTCCAAGTTTCAGTGATGTCAAAGTTATAATTGTGTTATCATTCCATTTACCTAGCAAATAAAGACTTCTTGAAATATAATTTAAATCTCACAATAAAAACTGTAGTCTAATTTCTTGCAACATTGACGCATATGATGATTTCAGGATAGCCCATTGCCCCAAAAGTTGTAAACTATTGCCATATCTTAAAATCCAATCAACCCAATTATTTAATTTCCTCTGTGGTCTGTCATTGTCATGAAGTGTATTCCGTGTTATATGTAAATGTTATGATGGAAACAACATGGGCCAGATACCAAAACATTGTACGCTTTTGTATATATCAAGTGTGGACCCTGGTAAGGCAAACACTGACATTCTGTGGGTGGCAGTATTGTCAAAAGTGTATCTCTCAAGTGCAAATGCATTTGAAGGCCGATTCCTGACACCACTTGGATTTGCTGTCAAGGGCCATTTTCTGCCTGAAAGACGTATTCATGGAGTGCCACCCTTATTTATGAAAGGATGCATTTTCTAAGCCGTAGCATTGCCATTCAACAGCCTATTTAGAAGGGAAGTGCTAGAGAATGATACATTCAGAGAGGGTTCTTTTCAGACCCATTCATGCATTTCTTTTCCGAAAGAGACAACAGCATGCATTGCATAAGCATTCTAACAGTTTGTACACCTCCAGTTGTAAACAGGGTTTGTGCTGTAGTGGAACCCAGGAGTTTTCACTTCTAGCCCAGGATCCACATTCTTTGCTGTTGATTAGCTGAGCAGCTGGGTGGCCGTGATCCGCTGCAATGAAATAAACGTACAGTTTCCTTACCTTCACTTCTGCCTGAGCCTCCTCACTTCACTGGCGACGAGGATGATGAGTTGAAGCAAACCAAGGGAACCCACACACGTGCATTTTTGGCAACTTCACACAATCATAGTGCATCCCCCGCAGCAGCCTGCAGCCGTGCCTGCACCTCTCTGTTCAAGGCGCATCAATGGGAAGTCCTGCTCCCCATCCACATTTGTGGAGGCACAAAGGAGTCTCTCTTCTTCTACACGGGCACAACTGCGGCATGACTGCGCGTGCTCACACCTGACTCAGTGGTCAAAGTGTACGAAAAGAAGTAGGGAACTATGTTCCCTGCTGATCTGCCCCTGCTCCCCACAAACCTCATCCCTGCGTCCCCTCCCATTCACAATCCAAACCCCCAAACAAACACACCTGCTATTTATGAGAATGTGCAGTGCAGTGAAGTACAAGCTTCAACTTCTTTCTACACCTTTATTTCAAAACGAAACCGTTCCGGAATAGTTTCTTTTTAGAATAAAAGTATAGAAACAGTGAAATTTAAAAATAAAAAGTATGGGAGCACCACTCCCGACCGCTCCCACCCACTTCGACCTCTAACCTGACTGAGCCTGTCCACTTATTTTCAAGGACTCAAGGAGTGGGTGAGTCAATCAACTTGTATGTCACAGCATTACGTGCTCTCACTTTGACCTACAAATCCACTGGTGTAAATATCAAATACATAAGAGACCAGGTGATGATGAAAACAAGTAATGGGAGAGAGACTATGAATTGATAGTGACCCTACTCTAGACAAAGTGATTGAAATAGCCAGAGGCATTGAAGAGGCTCGGGTGAGTGTGCAGGCAGTCACAGAGAAGATTGACAGGATGGGCCAAGGGCAGCCGGTACAAGCCTTCCTATCATCAAAGAAAAACAGTGGAGAGACAAAAGGCAGAATTGACAACCACTAGAGACAACCACTCGAACAAGAGTAACTGAGGACGATCTGGTCCTGTTGGCAGACAATCTTGCAGAAAATGTGGATGGACGGGTCACTCCACTGGAGCCAAGGAGAGTGTGGAGTGTAGAAGATGTAACACAAGAGGACATTATGCCAGGATGTGCACAACAAGTGGTGAGGGTAGACAAGCGTTTAGGATGATGGAAGCAGAAGGAGGTGTGGATGGAGTGGTGGGGTACGTGAGCAAACTGGCACATGAAGGTGTGTTGTTGCATGTGGGAGGTGTGCCCACGAAAGGGCAGTGGGATGTGTTGACCATAAATGGAGAGTAGGTAGAAATGATAGTAGATTCCAGATTACTGTACATAATGATATCTCAGGAATTATACACAAAGAGTTACGGGAAGGCATATCAGCACTCAAACCTGCTGACATCAACCCTTGCGTGTATGGGTACAATGAGTGGGCACAAATACAATTCAAGGGGTGCGCTACCGAAGCAAAGCTATGAATAGCGTACAAGGGTGAGATTGTCTTAGGTTGGGATGAGCAAGCTGCCCTGGATATAGAAATACACCCTGGTAAGGTAATTCCAGTGTTGTGTGTGTAAGAGGGAGAGCGAGAGCAGACTCAGGGTGGTGTAACAGCCGAGTATTTAAAGAATACCTTACCAACTGTTTTTTCAGATAAACTAGGCTCATAAGGTCAGGAGGGTCATAAGGTCAGGAGGGTACCGGTGTTGGCCAGAGAAGGACTGAAGAGTGTAGTAACAAAATTTATGAAGGGAGGAACAATAGAAGTGATAGAGTCCTCCGAATGGTTTTCACCTGTGTTTTTGGCGCGCAAGCCCACGAGCATCCGCAGGATGTATGTCGATCTCAAAGGCTAAATACTAGTATCTGGGTAGACCGCTATCCTTTGCCCAATATTAATGAACTCTTGGCTACCGTAGGACAAGCGGCATGATTTTCCACATTTGACTTATGTTCTGCTTACCACCATATACATTTGCAGGAGGAATCTCAACCCCTTACTTCCTTTGTCACGCCATTTGGGGCATACAGATTTTGCTGTATATTTTTCGTTCTGGCCTTTGCTGTGTTTCAGCGATTAATGCAGACACTGTTCACGGAGGTACAAGGTGTAAACTACTTCCAAGATTACATTTTAGTATGGGGTAGGGATCGCAAGGAGCTCGATGAGAGGGTACTGATAACTTTTCAGAAGAGTGGTTTGACTGCCAAACCGGCAAAGTGTCAAGTAGGTGTTTCCAGCGTCACATATCTAGGACATATAATGTATGTACATAGCATAAGGTCTAGAGAAGGAATGGTCATGGTGATGAGGGTTGTAACCTCCCCTGTGGATAAAGAGCAACTGGGGTCATTTCTGGGCATGATGGAATATTGCGGGAGAAGAGTGTATGCATGCGTGCATGGCTGAAAAAGAATGTCAGGTTTGAGTGGACGGAGCGTTGCCAAGAGGAGTTTGTCAAATTGAAGGAGGATGTGGATAATGCTCCATGATTGGGTTTGTTTCACCCAAGGAGCAAAACTGTGCTTACTGTGGACGCGAGCGATGTACGAATGGGGGCAGTGTTGGAGCAGTGGCAAGATGGCAGGTTCATACCCATTGCGTTTGCATCCAGAGTGCTCAGGGATGCTAAAAGGCACAATGCAGTGATTGAGAGATAATATTTGGCGGCCTCTTGGCCATTAAGGCATTAAGGCATTATAGGACATTTTTATGGGGCATTCCATATGTGATTTGAACAGATCACAAGCCCCTCATGCATGTATTAACCACTAAAGGCATGGGATGTGTGTCTCTGAGGAAATCGACATGGATGTCAGATTTACAGGAGTTTAATTTCAGAGTCAAACACATTGCCATGTCGAGAAATACTGTGGCAGATTGTTTGTCCCGTTTGCGGGGGATTGTTGAGAGGTAGAGGAGGAGTGCAAGAGCAGCACCCAAGTTGTGTTCTTCCAGCGGTAGGCAGGCGTGAGTGGGATAAGAAGTGTGCAGAGAATGCAGAGTTAGCATGGATTAAGGAAGGTTTGCTGGTCGGCTGGAGGAACGTAAACATTAATGAGTAAGGGAAAGGCTATGTATGTATTTTGAATGAGTTATCTGAGGGACCATGGGGCATTGTGAGAGGTGATAGGTTGATTCCTCCTCTCAGTTTAAATCCCAAGCTTGTGGAGTTAATGCATGAAGGACATTTGGGCAGGTCCTTGACAAAAAGAAGATTATGGGAATCATGTTGATGGCTGGGAAAGGATGTGGAGGTGGAACAAGTGGTAAAGGAGTGTGTGGTGTGTCCTCTAAGTGATAAGCAAATTAACAAGGGGGGTCTTGGGAGTCCCTCTGCCAGACATTAGTCCTGGTTACAAGAGACTTACCCAGAGTCTTTAGCTCACTATCTTTCACACAGAAGAAATATCCCAAACATATCAGTCTTTGTCCTGCCCTGGGGCAGGCCAGCACCGAAATGCTAGGCAATTCTCCTCTGGACAAGAGTACCAACAGAAACCCCAGACACTGTTTCGGTCTGGTGGGACCTCATCAGTAGGGTGGATCTGTGCCTCGCTAAGAATAGTGAGCAAGGGGTCCACGTCTGGATTCCCCTAGTAACTTAGGGTGAGACCCAAAGTTACTTAAATATGCAAATTAACAAGGGGGTCCTGGGAGTCCCTCTGCCAGACATTAGTCCTGGTTACAAGAGACTTACCCAGAGTCTTTGGCTCACTATCTTTCACAGAGAAGAAATATCGCAAACATATTAGTCTTTGTCCTGCCCTGGGGCAGTCCAGCACCGAAATGCTAGGCAATTCTCCTCTGGACAAGAGTACCAACAGAAACCCCAGACACGTGTTTCGGTCTGGTTGGACCTCATCAGTAGGGTGGATCTGTGCCTCTCTAATAATAGTGAGCAAGGGGTCCACGTCTGGATTCCCCTAGTAACTTATGGTGAGACCCAAAGTTACTTAAATATGCAAATTAACAGGGGGGTCCTGGGAGTCCCTCTGCCAGACATTAGTCCTGGTCACAAGAGACTTACCCAGAGTCTTTAGCTCACTGTCTTTCACAGAGAAGAAATATCCCAAACATATCAGTCTTTGTCCTGCCCTGGGGCAGTCCAGCACCGAAATGCTAGGCAATTCTCCTCTGGACAAGAGTACCAACAGAAACCCCAGACACGTGTTTCTGTCTGGTTGGACCTCATCAGTAGGGTGGATCTGTGCCTCTCTAAGAATAGTGAGCAAGGGGTCCACGTCTGGATTCCCCTAGTAACTTAGGGTGAGACCCAAAGTTACTTAAATAAGCAAATTAACAATGGGGGTCCTGGGAGTCCTTCTGCCAGACATTAGTCCTGGTTACAAGAGACTTACCCAGAGTCTTTAGCTCACTATCTTTCACAGAGAAGAAATATCCCAAACATATCAGTCTTTATCCTGCCCTGGGGCAGGCCAGCACCGAAATGCTAGGCAATTCTCCTCTGGACAAGAGTACCCCAGACACGTGTTTCGGTCTGGTTGGACCTCATCAGTAGGGTGGATCTGTGCCACTCTAAGAATAGTGAGCAAGGGGTCCACGTCTGGATTCCCCTAGTAACTTAGGGTGAGACCCAAAGTTACTTAAATAAGCAAATTAACAATGGGGGTCCTGGGAGTCCTTCTGCCAGACATTAGTCCTGGTTACAAGAGACTTACCCAGAGTCTTTAGCTCACTATCTTTCACAGAGAAGAAATATCCCAAACATATCAGTCTTTATCCTGCCCTGGGGCAGGCCAGCACCTAAATGCTAGGCAATTCTCCTCTGGACAAGAGTACCCCAGACACGTGTTTCGGTCTGGTTGGACCTCATCAGTAGGGTGGATCTGTGCCACTCTAAGAATAGTGAGCAAGGGGTCCACGTCTGGATTCCCCTAGTAACTTAGGGTGAGACCCAAAGTTACTTAAATATGCAGATTAACAAGGGGGGTCCTGGGAGTCCCTCTGCCAGACATTAGTCCCGGTTACAAGAGACTTACCCAGAGTCTTTAGCTCACTTTCTTTCACAGAGAGGAAATATCCCAAACATATCAGTCTTTGTCCTGCCCTGGGGCAGTCCAGCACCAAAATGCTAGGCAATTCTCCTCTGGACAAGAGTACCAACAGAAACCCCAGACACTTGTTTCGTTCTGGTTGGACCTCATCAGTAGGGTGGATCTGTGCCTCTCTAAGAATAGTGAGGAAGGGGTCTACGTCTGGATTCCCCTAGTAACTTAGGGTGAGAACCAAAGTTACTTAAATATACAAATTAACAAGGGGGGTCCTGGGAGTCCCTCTGCCAGACATTAGTCCTGCTTACAAGAGACTTACCCAGAGTCTTTAGCTCACTATCTTTCACAGAGAAGAAACATACCAAACATATCAGTTGTTGTCCTGCAATGGGGCAGTCCAGCACCGAAATGTTAGGCAATTCTCCTCTGGACAAGAGTACCAACAGAAACCCCAGACACTTGTCTGGGTCTGGTTGGACCTCATCAGTAGGGTGGATCTGTGCCTCTCTAAGAATAGTGAGCAAGGGGTCCATGTCTGGATTCCCCTAATAACTTAGGGTGAGACCCAAAGTTACTTAAATATGCAAATTAACAAGGGGGTCCTGGGAGTCCCTCTGCCAGACATTAGCCTTACCCAGGACCCCCTTGTTAATTTACTCTAAGTGATAAGAGCAGTGTGTTGTGTCTGCAGCCAGTCTTCCCTGTAGAGGTTCCTAGCAAGGGGTGGTGGAAGCTGGTCTTAGACATAGTGGGCCCCATGAAAAGGTCTTGGTGGAGAGTTGAAGTTTGTGGTGGTTTTGATGGATTACACGTCACATGGGTTTTGGAGACAGAAACTGCAGAACATTTTTTAGGTTTTCTGTGCAGGGTGTTTGATAGGGAAGGGATTCTGGCTAGCATTCTTAGGGACAATGGAGTTCATCTGGTGTATCTCTGCATGCAGGAGTTTTGAAGAATTTGGGGTATAAGGCATCACTGGACCTCCTTGGGTAACCCCTCTGCCAAAGGCTTTATGAAGAGGTTTAACAGATTTGTCAAGGGGGTGATTCAGTTGGCTGTTTCCAATTGGCTCATTTAGACTGAGGTTTTGTCAGAAGCATTGGTTACAGATAGACATACGCCGTCATCCGTCACTGGACGCACGCCCTTTGAATTCATGAGGGGAAGGAAAGCGGGTTTGAAATTGATGAGGGCTGCTCTTGGAAGCAGTGTTTGTCCTGGGGCGAATTTGTTAGAGGTCTTTGAGAGGGTTTGTATCTGTTATAGAGGGTAGGGGTGCAGCAAGTAAACAGGAAGCCACTTGAGGTGTTGGTGGGTGATTGCGTTTGTGTGTGGAACCCACGGTTTGTGCCCAAGGGAGGCAGTGTTTACATGTCCCCGCAGTCCATGGTGAAGGTGGGTACAGGATATACAGTCCTGTCCTGAATGATGGCTCAAGGTGGAGCAAGCGTGGTTAGTGGTGGAGAGAGGTATACCTGTTATGCCAATTCCGAAAGAGGATGCTGATTGCATTCGGAAACCTGATAGGGATTCTAGTTGTAATGGTTCTATGAGTGAGCAGGAAATTGTGGCTGTACAGGGAGGAAGTGGTATGAGTGAAAAAGTGTAATGGAAAGTGTGACTGCCATGGCTGTGGATGAAGGGATGGTCCAGAGGTCATTGGTACAGGGTTCCAGGGCTGGAGCAGCACAGGAGCAAGTTGACACTAGTCGTATTCCACCGACGAGGCTGCCTCCGATCAAACTGAGATACTATGTGGGCTGGGAAGGTGAACGTGCAGTGTGGGGAGTGATGTTTGGGGTGCTCCTGTTTGTTCATTCATTAGTCTTATGTCTGTCCATCTTTCCCCTCTTTCCTTGTCATCTGCTCTTCTTCCACTATTTCTTTTTCTGTTTGCTCAGCTGTATGAGGGGGAGAAGTGTTGTAATTGGACCTTCGGGTGTTTACTTGCAGCCAGAGTTGCATGTTCTTTACTGTTGATATAGCTGGGGCGCTGGGTGACAGTGGCCCGCTTCTATGAAATAAGCGTAAAGTTTCCTGACCTTCACTTCTGCCTGAGCCTCCTCACTACAGTTTGCAATGTCAAAACAGCATTGGCAGCAGCAGGCCATCTATTGCCAATGCGCACCCAGTAAACCAGTGGTCGAAGTTTGTGGGAACGGTCAGGAGCCGCGTTCCACCACTTTTATTTTTTACTCTTAACTGTTCGCTACTTTTTTCACATTTCTCCACTTTAACACCCACTAGCAGTTTCAGTTAAAATTAGTTCTGTTTCAACTCAATTGGCTGACAAGCAGCATTGCTGCTATCCTTGAAACATATGCTGCACGTTGCTCTATTCCTGCCTACTCTGTCCCCTGCCAGGATCACAACACCACTACTTTTTTATACACGTCTACCACTGCAGTAAACATATGGTTGAAGGGCCATTTTCTCGCTCTCCACCCACCTAGGGACTGGCAGCCAACACATTGTGCCTCATTACGACTATGGCGTTAGCCGTGCCGGTAATTACAGCACTGCTGCCGCCAAAGTCATTTTTTTTCCAGCACCCGGCAAAGGGCAATTACCGGGGCATTCCGCCCCCCGCCAGACCTGGTAATTACCCATTGCTGGGTGTTAGGGAGAATTCTCATAAATGGTTGATTTCCCTTACCTAATGAGTCCCTCAGCAGCTTTGCTGGATTTCTAGGATTTTTTTTTCACCTGGTTAGAGTGTGAGCCTTTTTCCCACTCTTACATGTGTTTTGCCTTGTATGTTTTTACCTTTTTGTGTGCATTATGTGTGTGTGTTACACAGCACCTTCAGTGCAGTGACACAGGGTTGTCTTTGAAACTTCCCACTGACTCCATTTTTCTGGGTCTGACTACTGTCCCCCAGAAAACAGGTAAAGTTGCCATTAACCATTAACTGTATAGAGTCACTTTAAACTACAGACCCATTACACCCCATCTTACATGGAGTACTGGAAAGGGTTAAGTCCTATTC
Source organism: Ambystoma mexicanum (assembly GCF_040938575.1). NCBI lineage: Eukaryota > Metazoa > Chordata > Amphibia > Caudata > Ambystomatidae > Ambystoma > Ambystoma mexicanum. Next base: position 1,051,803,807 of record NC_090937.1, on the reverse strand, counting down.
CTTTTTGTCTGTGCCTCTCGGAGCCTTGTTTCGCTCCCTTAACTTTAAGACTTGGCTGGTTGCACTGGTATCTACCCTAACTTTTCTACCACGATTATATTATATAAACGTGGTATTGTTTTAGGCTATTATGTTAGCCTCGAACACAAACCCGCTTGACCAAATACATTTTATTTTGGCCCCGGCCGGGTTTATTAGCCATTTCTTTTTGTTAAAGTCTTTCTCATGTCCTTCTCTGCATGCCAAACCGGGTATAATTCCTTTGTTCGCTGTCTTTTCGCTGGCTTCTGCACAGAAGCCCTCCTTAAGGTGCCTGATAGTCTAGCTAGGCAGGATGTGAGGAAGGGATCTGTGGACTCCAGCCATGGGTTCCCTTGGTAACCCACGTCGCACTCCTGTCTAATTGCCTAAGGGGACCGGCCTTGCCAGGCCAGCCACCCCCCTGTGTGATTGACAGCCAGGTTGTTTGAATGGGGGAAAACTGCATAAAAAGCAGGTTTCTGGGACTGGAAGAGCATAGTCGCCACTGGAACGACAGAACCAATGAGGAACTTGAAGAAGAGGACCCCTACGATGACTGAACCGCCCAGTGAAGCCCTGCTGCAGGTCTGAATCTCCAAATCCGATGACAGAGAAGATCCTCCAGGAAACTTCTTCCCTTGAGCTGGTGGGAACAACCAGTTCGCCCAAACTACAAGCCAGGACCCCTCCTCTGGTCGAATTCGCTGTACAGAGCTACAGTGGGCCAGATAGCCAGGAAGGTCAGACCCTGCTTGGGTTTTAAGGAGCGCACCTTTTATCCGTTGTTTTGCTCTGCTGCTGGTTTCTTCCCTGGGTGGCGCAGGACCCTCCAGTCTTCCTACTCCGTGTCAGTCCGACAGGCGCTTCAGGAACTGTGAGCCTGCAGAAACCACCAGGAACGTCCGCCTCAGCTACAGCTCCCTCTCCATTTCGAGGTACTGTGCAAATCCGGTTGTCTGTTTCTTTCAACCACAGTAAAAGTGTTTCAAATCTTTCTCCAATCCGAGGGCTTGTCCTTCTCTTTTCTTTGAACTAACTTTTCTATCAACCAACCTCGTCCGGAATCTGGGCCACAAACTCTGCCGCAAACTACACTGAATGGTATTATCTTGAGCAAAAGACTTTTGAACCATTGACTTTGGCCCTAAGACTTTTCTATCTGATTTTAACTTTGTAATCTCTCTTGTTCAATTGACCTAAGTACTTACCTGTTGTTGTTGCCTAATTTCTAATAACTTTGTCTTTCCCTCCCTTTTAAATTGCTGGAGTGCCAATTTGCTCCCACTTCATTTTGTGAGCTTAACTTGTCTGGAATTTAAGGGAAGTGGTGTGGTGTATTTAGGATTGTGATTTTTAAAGTTGCTTATAATAGGGAAATATTATACAACTGTTGAGTAAATAGATATATAGTCTTTTACTTAGAAACCTTGAGTCAGTGTTTGCCTGAATCATAGTTATTGCTGTCCTTTGTGTAACTATTTATACTGCTCACTTATTCTTGAGATAAGTCTGGCTGCTCTGCTACTGCTACCACTATAACTGTGTAGTACAGGCTTGTACCAAAGGTGAATTTGTACTGTCACTTGTAGTCTTAATTGTGTGTAGTGTTCCCAAAGGGTACTGCATATAATTCTGCCTAACACTGGGTGCCGGTAATTGCCAGTCCCCATTCCCATTGAGCCCCATAGGGTCATAACGGTGCCGGCCCTACCGTCAAGTTCTGCTCGCGGGTGCCAGTACGGCCGCCAGGACAGACCTAGCGGCCGTAATGGCACCCACAAGCAGAACTCGTAGTTCGCTTGTCCGGGAACTACGGTACCGGCAAGCTTACCGGTACCGTAGTCCCCGGACCGGCAAACGTGTAATGACCCCTATTATGTGAGTGATGGAGCCACATTTGCATTAAAGCAAATAGGGATTGCCACTTTACCACTTGTTTTCTGCGCTTGGAACGTTTTCATTAATTGGTCTCTTTTTGTAAGATGGTGGTTAGATAACACATGTTTTACCTTCTCACGAGTTAAAATTGTGCACGAGCTGTGATCTGGATAGTCAGTCTGTACAAGTGACAGATTTTTCAGTATGTTTTTCTTTGATAATACATTTTATAAAAGCTTGCAAGGACTGAAGCGTGTGTTGAAAAATAACTTTCTTTTTTTGTTTGAAATTTATGATGTGCACTACTTCTAGTTTAAGAGTTAAACCATACATCCTTGTCTGTGTTGCCATCTTAACTACCATTTACAAAATATAAAGGCACATTTAATATTGTATTTTAAGCACAGTAAAATATTGTAAATCTGATGAAAAAATTAATGAATACATGTTTAAGAACACATTTGAAAGGACGAAAATAGAAATAACTTCTCAACCAGCTGAACAGTGTCATGACATTGTAGAGGCACCGAAGGAGCAATGCAATTTTTTATTGGATTATAACAAACCTCCCCTCTGGGTGTCAGACCTTGGATGTCAAAATAAGACCGGAGAAGGCTTTATTTTTTGCCAGAATTGCAAGCAAGTGAAAATGGCTTTGTTTGATGACAAGGGGAAAGCAAAGCTGTCCAGAAATGCGTTTTTCCCCAGGCAACTGAAACAGCATGGAAGCAATGCCTGAGATTTCGTAGCTAAGCTTTCCACGTTCCGAGAGGTGTTCTTGACTGACGAGTCGGCCGGGGACCACAGATGTGCACGAGGGCTAAACGATGCACGCCACTGAGAGTGCTCAGTGGGTCCCGATTCCCTGATGTGTGCGCATGTTTCTTTTCCTTCAAATATACTAGATACGAATCGCATTGTCATTGTTTTATGAAATCTCTACAATAAGCAGACACAACAAAAGTAGAAACATATTTATAGAAAATTATGTGAATTCTTTCTGTATTTATACAAGGAAAAAACAGAGTGTTTTGATGGGGGCAGTGATACCTGTGCTTCCCTAGAATAAAACTAAAACCAACATTCACATTCTCCTCCGACTCCTTACTCAGTAATGTATCAATCATATTAACGTTCAATATTTTAAGATGCATATGGTTTCCTCTAAAATGATCACATTCTTTGCTCTGGCTTGAAGAACAATAGCATTATATCGTAAGGATTTCAAATTACATAATTCTTTGATAGCCTTTGCTGCCAACCATAAGTGGGTCGGAAAGGAAGCGTTGGAGAGAATGTCTCCTGCTTTAGAGGTACACCCATTTCAATGAATGACAGATATAGAGAAAAACATCTCCTGTTATACAGGGTATATGTCCAGGAGCAAAATCAAAAAGAGCAGAGCATCATGTAAGTTGTCCATGAAAAGGGACATATACATAGGCTTGTTTTCAACATTCACAAATCATGGTTAGCATGTAGCAGAAGACGAGAGCTTGCATTTAAGGAGGTTATCAGGCCCTGGAACATTTATTTCTCAGCTTCCTCTAAGTTTGATGAATGCAATCATAAACAACAAAGGAAACATTACTGAGTGGTTCAAATTTGTAGCACTGTGACGTTTGTGGAGAATAGGCCCACCCATCGAAATTGCAGCACCAGCCACTCGCCAAAACAAATCTGCAGATATATTTGGACATTCATCCAAAATATTGATTTGAACAATAAAGAAGGTCTGACTGTGAGACCAGGACTTGTAACCCTGGGAAACCTTCTACAAAAGCTGATTGCACCTTTGAACATTTCGTATGAATATGGTCCGCACTACCCAAACCGCACACCAGATCCCAGATCATCGTAGCGGGACATTTTGCAAAGTGTCATGTTACGGCAGCCGATGGAGTGACGTAGATTGTCTGGTGTTCTGCAGGATGTGGCCTAGATAGCTCCTGACTGGCAACTTACATTTTTTTCCTGTGCGTGGACATTGCGAGCCAGGTTTCTCCTGCATTGATTGCTTTCCCTCTCTGGCTCCCTGGCTCTGCTGTTCCCACCGCAGCACGCACGGCAGTCAGCAGTGCGAGGTGGAGTGTCTGGTGTCCGGTGGATCGAGGTGAGAGGGACTAATCTCCCATGCTTTCTATTTTCTCCTCCATTGAACACACAGTTTCTCTATGAAGCCCTGTTCATTAAAGAGATATGGACTCTGCAGCAGGACAAATAGAGCTGGTAAGAGATCAATGAGTCCTATCCTAGAACAGTGTGCTCGTAAAGAAATATCACATCTTAAGAAGCCTAGAGTGGAGGAACGCCCTGGTCCCTGAAGTGAACCGATACTTGTTCCAGAAATCAGACAGCTGGAGACTATTTCTCTAAGGGGAATAGGGACTGAAATTGTAATAAATGTATGTTTAACAACGAACTGAGCTATTTGCCGTTTTCTAAAACGTCAGTGGAGCATTGAACTCCAATGTATACATGGTCAAAGGGCCAGTATTCCACCCATATCGATTATGTTTGCTCAGATGCAGCCCTGTTTGAAGATTGTTTCCCAGTGATGATAAATTCCAAGGAAGCCAGAGTTCATGCCCTGATGAGTTGGTCAGTCAGAAATGTCACCTTGGGAAACTGCTGCTTCCCTTTGATCTTGGTCAGCTGAGCGTTCCTCGTCCAACGAACGCCTCCTTGCTCCCCATTTTGGACGCAAACCAGCAGGAGACTACAGCACTGCTCTCCAGTTCAGCAATTCCTGAACTCTGACAACCCAGTTTGTGTTGTGAATTACGGTCCTGAAGAAGATGGCTCCACTTACCTACGCCATTGGAACCGGTCGACCCCTTTCGGTCATGAGGGCTCTCATGACCCACTTTTGATCTCTCCCACATCAACAGAGAGACTTTGTTTTCTGAAAATTGCTTACTGCAGCACACTCATTACCATCAAGTGAGCTTTTTTTACAAGTGCTAATCTTTTACCCCCCCCCAGCCCTCCGGCTGTTTTTATTGCTTGAACCCGCCAGTGGGTTCTCCAGCTGTACTGTTTTGTACTGTTTTGCACCCCAACCATAGTGACCTACGGGCTGTATTAAAAGTGTACATTTTGGATGGAATACAAACAGTTGACCTGCTCCTCAGGTTGTACCCTTAACCACAGCAGTCACAGAATCTAATCCATAGCTCTGTGAACCACTGCAATACCACTCTGGAGAACACCATTTTTAGAATATTTATTTTCTGCTCATTGGACTATTTTGTCTGCCTTCAGACACTGCCACTAGTATAGAAGGTTGAGGGAAAGCTCTCTCCTCTATATCTGTTAGATAGGCGATACATCACGCGCCACCCAGGGTTAGGCACCCCTGCCAGGGACAGGGTGTTCTTCTCTAGGGTGAGATACGCCAAGCCGGGTGGCCCTCTTTTGTTGCATTAGAACGTTAGCATATGCTTTACCTTCTTTTCACTTTTTCCATGTTTGACATGTCTTCTGAATAACTACCTTCCTTGAAAACCGTTGTTTATTGTGCTACTAGACTGTGAGGCAGCCAATCATGCCAGAGTGCATTCAGGTCTCCTAGGAGACTAAGCACAGGGAGTTTCGGGCACCTCACTCACATCCTGTCCACCCCAGACACTCAGGTGCCAGAGGGGGGGGGCTTCAGTACTGAATCCCGCCAAAGGCAAACAAACAAAGGGACCAAACCTGGTTTGGCGCGCAGAGAAAAACACTAGAAGGACCTTTCCAAAAAGAAATGGCGAAAAAAGTCAATCAGAACCTGTTTTTACAGAGGGGGCTCAGACGCCATAATGAAAAACATGCCTCTGGTGGATTTTAGCTACCGGAGCGTTTAAATGGGTTGCGGTCAGGAAAATCATGCTAATACCACTGCCAATAGTCATTCTGAGGGGAAAGGGTAGCTTTTGAGGGGTACATGAGTTTTATAGTCATAGGGAATACTAGGTATTCCCTCCAGCACTCTGCTGTAAGGCAGTGGGCCTCATTACGACCCTGGCGGTAAGTAACAGCCATTACCTGCATGGCGCAATTAACGTGTCCGTGCTGGCCAGAGACCGCTAAAAGCGGCACATTACGACTTATCGGGCACGAGCATTGCACCATGACGGTAATATAATCACTGCCATGCCACTAAAGGCCGTAAAACCCAACTTACCGGCATCGTATGCCATGCAAATAGCACCTCCGCCACCCTAGCCATCGACATTAGCGGTCACCACTAATAGCGGTAACCGAAATTAGCGGGAACCACTATTAGCGGCGACCGTAAATAAGCGGATCCGGAAGTTGCGTCACCGCACAGGAACGGGAAAGAGCATGGCGGCCATCTTTAAAAAGACAATCCGTTACCATCCTCTTCAACCAGTGGACACCTGACCCCCACAACCTCCACAAACCTTCTACAACACCCATTCCACATCACAATGCCAAACGTTTTGAAAAAGACCGGAGATCGCCTGCGGCAGAAGCGTTTTTCAAGGGAGGAGTTAAATATGTTGGTCGAAACCCTCCAAGAGCATGCCGATGTTGTCTTTTCCACGGAGATGACCAGACCGGCGCTGATGAGAAAGAAGGCCATATGGGCCATGGTAGCCCATAGGGTCAGTGCCGTCGGCACAACACAGCGCAATGCCAGACAATGCAGAAAAAGATGGGACGATCTACGTCTCCGCGTCAGGAGTATACTGGCGGCCAATAGGAATCTGGGCATGGCGACTGGCGGAGGAGCTGAGTCGCCCATCAAACTGCAGCCGTGGGAGGAGATATGTGCCGCAACCATAGACACGGAGAGCATTGAGGGGGTCGGAGATATGGAGAGAGGATCAGGCGACGTGGTAGGTGTCTTAAGTCCAGCTATGCCAAACTCAACACAATGATGTCCAGATGTTTGGGAAGTGCAATGATGCCCAACAGGGTCCACACGACACATTAGCAAAAGACTGCCTACAGGCAATGCTGACCTCCACCTTGTACACATGCATTATGCACCCCCTTTCTGTAGCCACCCACATGCCTCCATGCTTCTACCACCTAAGAGGAAGACAACCTGTATGTCACTGCCTCCAATGTGCACCATCTAGTAATCAAAATGAATGCACCCATCACAATGCCTGCTCAATGTCCGTAGACCCATCACTAACCCTCTCCCTCCTTTGGTCCACCACAGGCTCTCATTCGGGCAGTGCCGATGAAGACACAGGCACAACACCTGCCAAGAAGCCCAGGCCCGAAGAGCCACAACACCGTCCCTCCACCTCAGGTGGAAAAAGCAAACCCCCACAACAGAAAAATCCCACAGCACATCACAGGCCACTGCACCGATGTGCAGCAAGTCAAGCACTACGGCACCACCGACTTCAACAATCCGCCCAGTGGTGTCCACTGAAGGCACTGGGTCAGCAGGAAGCAGCACCATCGGTGAGACTGCTGCCACCGCAGCTAGCTCAGACAACGAGGATGTAGATGTGGTCATGGGTCCCCCCACTGGCCCTCTGCATTCCCTCTACCTGTCCCCGTACAGGCAGCATTACAATGGCATACAGGGGCAACCTCCTGAAAACTCTTGGCCGGCCACTCCATGCCCAGTAGCAGATGTGCAGGAGGGGAGCAGCATAATGGACACCCCAGAACCATCAGCAACAGGCCAGAAAACCCAGGAGTCGATGCAGGAAATAATCACGCAGCAACAGCAACTATCATGCCACAGCATGTCGCAGAATGCGCCAGCGCAAGGAGGGAAATGCGCAAATGTGCTGATACTGTAAAGGCTGCCATCGAGTCCACTTCTAAGGACATTTGTGCCGAACTGGCCGTGGTGCGGCACATACTTTCCGAGCTAGTCCAAACAATGAGGGACATGCGTCAATGTGAGCAGCCCAGTTCCTCCTCGGCTGCCAGTTCTACCTGAAACAGCCCCATCCGCAGATCGGGCAGGAACCATGCGGCGTACAGACAGGGGTGCACTGGGTGCCGGGAGAGGGGGGTGCCAATAGACGCGGCCTTGTGTACTGATGCCACATGATGCATGAATACAGTCATCCATACCATGTTATGGGGAGATGAGGGGGAGTTTGGAGTGGGTGTGTTGGGGAGTTCAGGGGGGCGGGGGGAGTGAGTGTGTTCACTTAGAATTACTATTTCACTACACTTTAGTTATGCACAAATCACTTGTGTGGACATTGCTCATTGTGTACGTGTATTTTATTGGTGAACAGTCTACAGTGTGCATGTCCCAGACACACCCAGTGCCCCAAGTGACATCTCCATGTGACACCGCTCATCCATGTGTGCTAGTAGATTTTGTTGATCAGAGTCCGACGCATGTCACGTCACTCCTGTGCATCACGTCCTCCGTGGGGTGCTGCCCCATCCCCACCCTCCTCATCTTTTTCGTCAGGTGGTTGCCGTTCTTGCGTCAGGGGGCAGGGGTACATTCCGTCTGATGCACATATTGTGTAGCATCACACATGCCATGACAATCTTTGCCACCTTCTCATGGCGGTACAGGAGTGACCCACCAGACCTGCTGAGGCAGCGAAACCGTGCCTTCAAGAGGCCAAATGTCTGCTCAATCACCACACGGGTTTGTGTATGGGCACGATTGTAGTCCTCCTCTTGCTTGTTCTGTGGGTTCCGGACTGGGGTAAGGAGCCACCACTTCAAAGGATAGCCTGCATCACCTGCATGTGGACAACAATGTATGTGTATGTTAACTCATCATGTTTGACCTAATTGAGTGATACCATGGCATGCATTTGTTTCTTCAACTCAAGCCCATTTCCATGCATGGATGGAGTCACACGATGTGAGTGCTATGTGTGTATTCCTCTAATGGACTGTTTTGCATGCCATCAACTAGTGTGCGCTGGGGGGTCCAGTTCCTTGTGCGTGCATGCACTGTGTTAGTCCACGACGGTTGTTTCTGTGATCTTGCAGATGTCCAGTAATTTTTATGCTTTCCTCCTGGCAACGTTGATGTCAGCCTCATGATGCTCTCACTACGCACAACAATATAGTTGGGCATCTGTGTCAGTGTAGTGGTGAATTGATGTATTTTACCCTCATGTGACTCCTTTATACGCAGTGATGGGGGACTGGCCTTTCAGTTCATGGTGATTTGTGGTGTGTATTGGCTATAGTCATTGCTTGTAGCTGCATTTTGTTGAGGGGGATGCAGTCTGATTTGGTACAGTGCACATGCAGAAGTCTGTGGGATGGTTGGGACACCGCTTCATTGGCATGGTAGGGCTGCTTACATCTTGCATTATGTGGTCAAGTGTCAGGTCCAGTATGGGCTGCTTTTGGGTATGTGCTTGCCCCATTCCCTCTGGCACTCGCAGCTATGTGAAGTATGCATCTCCACCCCAATCTCAGCAAGGTGAAGTATGCATGTATGCCTCAATCACCTACCCACATCATATTTCCATGAGCCTGACATGCGACTCAACGAGTAGCCAGGATCTCTGCCCTGCATGTCGCTCCATGTAGCGTGGAATCATGGAGTCCGCAGGACCATTGAATCATGGGTTGATCTGGGGAATAGGGCACAACATTGTGTGATGATCTTGTTCGAGTCACATACCATTTGCATGTTGATTGAGTGGTATAGCTGACGGTTGCGGTCCATGGCATGTGGGACCACCAATTCCACATGGGTGCAGTCGATGGCGCCAATGCAACCAGGTATGCCGGCCAGTGAATGGAAACCCACTTTGGTGTTTGAGATCTCCTGGGCAGACCGTGGCAAGGAAATGTGTTTGTCTGTGTGCTTGAGGAGGGCATCAGGCACTTGGTTCAGCGTACGTGAGGATAATGGTTGTGAAATGCCATGCAGTTGCCCCACTGTGTGTTGGTAGGTGCCTGTGGCCAGGAAGTGGAGCACAGACACTACCTTCAGTAGGGGTGGGATGGCGGTGCGTGTTTCAATGAGGCTGACTATGTCGTCATGTATCATTTCCACAATGGTGGTGATGGTGTCCTGGTCCAGGCGGTACAGGGTGTGGATCTGGTCAGCGGTTAGGTTGAATGGACTGGCTCAGATTTGTGGAATTGGGGGCTGCCTGCGTGGTGGCACTGGCACTGCTGGTGGGGCATGCTGGCCCTGCCTTGCCCTCTTTCTCCTCCAGCGTCTCCTCTGTGCTGCCTGTTGTTGTACGTCTTGTAGCTGTTGTTGTAGCACTTCCACTGCAATCAGGTCCTGCAGCCCCAGCATTGCTAGTAGTGTTGGATTCATAGTGTAACTGTGTGTGGGAACGGGTGGAGTGTGCTCCTTTTGTGCTTGCCCAGTCTGTATTGACTCAACCTGTGCTGATTGTGTGCACCTGTTGCAGCTGGGAACACTGCACATGGCCATTTACGGTTGGTCCCCGATGGCGGTATTAACGCCATGGCAGTAAGGTACTTTACGGCCTTAACAAAGGCGTTATTTCCATGTCCGTGTGACTCGTAATGTTCACAATTTAGCACCATGGTGGTATTTCCGGCATAGGAGTCGCGTGCCTGCGCCCTTGGTGCTTTTAACGGCACCGTTGATTGCGGTGTCGCTAATAGCGCGATCTCGGGTCATAATCGGCCCTAGTGGTAAGCGATGCCGGTAATCCTTTACCGGCATCGTTTTTCACTTACCACCAGGGTCGTAATGAGGGCCAGTGTGTGCTGGGTCTAGCAATTTAAAAAAGACTAGCAAAGTCAATTTCACTTTACATGCTGAGACAGTAGTACGTCCCAGAGAAGGTATTTAAACCTTGGGAAGTCTGAAAGACATCCCTGTGCCACTGCACTGAGGGTGCTGTGTGACACACAAGAAAAAGATGATGCCTATGTAGTTGTCTAAAACTCCATATCCAAAGAACACAAAAGTAAAACACACATCAAAATATATGAAAGAGTGGACAAAAAAGCTTACACTCTTTCCAGATAAAAATTGAAGTCCACGAAATCCAGCAAAGTTGCTGGGGGTCTCAAAAGGTAAGGGAAATTAGCACATTTATGAGAATTCTCCCTAATAATCGGAAATGTTGGATGATATATTTTGATATCAATTCCTGTGAGCAATTGTTACAGAGCTTGCCAGTGCTCTGCACAGATGAAATTTGATATGCATTGCTGGGTTTTAACCGAATATTGGAAATGTTGGTTGTATGTTATTGAAATTCATTAATTGTTTATCATTGGTTGTTTTCTTTTCTTCTCCCCTTTTTTGTATCGTGTATAATAGTTAATTGCAAATAAAAAATAAATATTTTTTTTAATAATTGACTACAGGTGAGAATGTGGCCTTTGGGAGGACCGTCATGATTGTCACCATGACTCACATGCTAAAACCTAACCTCCACTCTCCAAAGTGGTGTAAAGGCCCATCTGGGGCTGTGGCAGGATCTGTGGAAGAGAATTATGTTATACCGGTTTCAAGGCTCTGGAGAGTGATGGGCCTCTTTACAACCACAACCCATGAGCACCTGCCAGGCTTACAGTTGGACAGTAATATTGTCAAGGGTCTCCCTCTAAAGTATCTAGGAGCCAATTCTAATCACCCTTGTGTGTGTGATTTATCAATATCTTCCCTGCAAGATGTATCACTACACCAGCAAGTATACACAAGTCCAATATAGTGTCTTATCTACTCATGAATAGAATCAATTTAAGAAAACTCACACTGTCTTTCTTTTAGCATGCATGTATATTTGGTTTGTGTAGAGATAACATATGAGCATTAAATTAGTAGAGTCCTATTATATGCAGTTCCCAATGTTAGCAATAAAGTAGTTGAATAGCGTCCCATTATCCTCCTGTTCTATTCACTTCTAAAATATTAAAACAACCTAGGATCAACCATGAATGTGGCTGTAGTCAATGTGGTACAGTGAAACTTAATTTATATTCACAATATTGGTGCTGCCAGGAAAAGCAAACCAGGGTAGAGGTGAGAGCATACATACGAACCCTGGTAAAACCAATTGAAACAAAGTATTTCATAACTGTCAAAAATCCATGGTTTTTAAGGGCATTGAGCTATGAACTATCTAAAACAATTGCAACTCTGGATCAAAAAAATACATACATGTTGGTCAAGGAAATACACGGGACAGCAGACACTGATGTTATGTGCTGTGAGGAAAATCAATAAATTGATAAACTCAGTGGGCTCCCTGTGAGATTGTAAGTATTTGACAGTAGATTTGCCAAATGATCACCAATATTTTTTATCACTACTGCTACTCAATCCCGTGGATTTACCATGTGATTACAAGTGGTGTAAGGGTGGTGTAAAACACCTTTGTTGGAGTACATTGGACTCAATGTGGATTTTGGAGGAATTACCATGCGTGGTAACACTGCTGCAGTAATTCTGCTGTTGTTTCTCTTTATAGTGGATTTATCTTATCTTGAGCAACATCCTGGAGGCAAAACCCCCACTTCAAGGTAAATCTCATAATGTGTTGGTTTAATAACAACAGAGGCAATTCTGTTACTGCCAAAAAATGTGGCAGTAATGGAATTAGCGAAAAAAAAGAAAGGATCCACAGTAGGAATCCTCCCGTCCCTCGCACACTATCAAAATCCACCAAAAAGCTGGTTAGTAATTCATGGAAGGCAATCACAAGTTTCTAAGTATAGTATCATGAGAGAATGGTTACATATGATCATTCAATTAGAAAATTGTCCACCAAGTCTATCTAAAACAAGGGTTTTTTAATAACAAGAAAAACATAATTTAGCAATGAGCAAAAACACATCCCAATAGTCAGTATGAATGGCTTTACGCATTTTGAGGTTCTCCCTCTTCATCAGAAGCCTGCATGGACTGTTGGTCAATAACATTCATAGGCGGGAAAGAAAGAAAACAAAAAGCTGTCTGTTATATGTCACCCAAACAGGTAAACTCATTTACACAGAGAGTACTAGCTCCACAACGTTCTTATTGTGATTTATTCCATAGATGTATGACAAGAGGGAAAGACCCCATGCTATTTATGTATATCCACTATTGTTGCCCAAGCTATTGAGCAATATCTAGGTAGAAACAGGTGTTAAACTTTAGCGAACTAACATGCTCATAATTCTACCATATTGTACAAGGTCACCAATCTCAGTCTCAATCTATTACACTCTTAAGATATCAAACTCAATTGTTTAGATTGTTCTGCCCAAGACCTGTTGAACATATAGCATACTTGTAGATAGAGAATGTCACAACTAAATGTGTAGAAAAACGATGTAGATACAAAGTAAGGCTACGTCGAGCACTCACCAATAGGGTTTCATGTATAAGCACACATATAGCGCCAATATCAAGATGTAGTTACAGTGTCACGGGGACTCAAGGTTAATCCTTATATTGAGGTGCTCGTTCCCTGGGCTGCAGGATATATTCAAAAAAGGGAGAACATGACAGAAACTGATGTAAGTGTAAGGAAATCACTATAATAGTTGTATAAAAAAAAGAAACTGAAAAGCCACTGGGCCTCATTATAATGTTTGCAGTTAGGGTATGAACGGTGCCAGTAAGGCTCCGGCACCATTCATACCCTATTGCCAAATTACGAGTTCTGCTCGCAGGGGCCTGACAGCCCGCCAGGTCTGACCTGACGGGCTAAGCGGCACCCGCGACCAGAACTTGTGATTGCACGGGCACCGTTATCAATGGTGTCAGTGCAACCATGCTCCCCACCCCCATTCTACCCTCTTGGGCAGAATGGGGATCAGGAGCCCGGCAATACCGCCACCCGCGAATGGGCAATTACTGGCCCATTCAACTCGTAATGGGCCAGTTATTTCCCAATTGTGGGTGGCAGTGCCGGTAGCGAGTTTGGCATAGCCGTGCCTGTAAAACAGGCACAGCTACCACCAAACTCCTAATGAGGCAAACTGTCAATATAAAATTCTATCAAATGAGGGCGCACTCACCCTAGATAGAAAACAATGTCAGCAGTCTGTGCTGGATACGGGAGTTACCAATAATGGTGTAAGGTAATTCACCCTTAACTGGTGGGCAATTGCAGCTACACTCTTGAGTTCCTAAAGTAAATGAGACACAAAGTAAAAAATGTCGATAGGACTAACAAACAAAGGCCCTCTATAAAGTAGAAGAACCTGTTCACTGTTGGAATAGCCGTACATCAAGAATCAGAGTCAATGGGGAATGTGTTCATGTTCTGTCAACCAGTACCCAAAATACTATCTATTGCAGAGCTTACAATCTGCATACTTAACACTAGATCTTTGAATAAGCATGCTCTTTGTATTCATGATAGGATTGTGGAGGAGGATATTGACCTATTCTGTATTACAGAAACATGATTAAGAGAACCAATAGGCCCTACATGTGATATTGCAGTCCCTGTTGGATATGCAATATATTTCATTCATAGAGAATCAGGCCAAGGAGGAGGAGTGGCAGTCATTGCCAGGGAGTTGCTTCCCCTGTTTCCAGGTAAATTCATATGTAAGGGTAGCGAAATCTTACACCTTAAATACTTGCCGACCGGAAACAGCTGTCTCAACCTAATAGTCGTACCTAGACCTCCCTCTAACACCCTCGTCTTTAATGAAGAGTTCTCCCACCAGGCTCTAATTGTGCCACGTTAGTAGTGGGTTATCTCAATAGATGGTACGGTGACCCAGCAGATAAAGATGCCATCAGCCTAGAGAGACTAATAAACAATCTTGACTTTCATGTCACCAACAAATAACCCACATTGAAAAATGGACATCAATTAGACTGGGTAGTGACTAACAACTTAAAGACACACGACTATAAAACAGAACCATGTATTTGGTCAGATCACTTTAGTGTCACTTTTCAAATTACCCCTCCATCCTCCGGAGATAAAATCCAAAACCCACACTGTAAAATAGCCCAAAGGGATTTTAAAAACATCAGTAGGGAACAGTTACAATCTTGCATAAAAGAGGTTAATAATAACATCAAAGAGGAAGACTTCTGCAAAGGCATGATGACTAACCTACTAGAACACCTCAAGCAGTTGGTCGACCAGAATGCTCCCCTACAGTCTAAAACTTGCAGATCAATTGCTAAACCCCTTACTTGGTTTACCAAAGATTTGCTAGAACAAAAAAGGGAAAAAAGAAAGTTAGAAAATGTATGGAAAAAAAGCCCTACAGTAAAGAACAAGGAAAAATGGAAGAATATAGAGCAAAAATATAAGAAAGAGATAATTGAGGCAAAAAAACAGTAATAAAATAACCAAATTACCTCCGCGGGTAATGCCATAGACAAACTATTCAGTATCCTGAAGTCTATTTAAAAGTCTAAGGCCATATCACCCCCCTTCATCCCGTCCCAACTAGATTGTGAGAATACACAACAAGCATTTTTCATGAAAATTGAAGCTGCTAGCGTGTTAATTACTAAATTCCAATTAGATAAACCTAAAAAACTCAAATCTACCTAGGGAAGAGATCATTGACAAAGTTAACATTCTCAACTTCTCTAATATGATGCCAGGGGAGATGAAAAAAACACTTGCTACCACAAAGCCAGCTTCTTGTGCTGAAAATATTCTTCCAGCAAAAATGATCTTGGACAACTCTGATCTCTTCTCACCTATACTATCCAAAATTATTAATGCTTCTTTTAGGGACCAAATAGTCCCTTCAGGCAGAAAAAGGGTTACTGTTACTCCACTGGTTAAAAAACCAGGTCTGGATCCCAGAAACCATAGTAATCTCAGGCCAATTACTAACTGTAATTTTCTTTTGAAAACTATGGATAGGATAGCCACTCAACAATTACAGGTGCATGTAGAAGCATCTGAATCTCTTCATCCCCAACATTCAGGCTTTAGGCCGGCCCATAGTACTGAGATGGTTATGTTAGACAAAGATGCTCAGTATTATGGACAATGGGAAAGCAGGCCTCCTGGTCGTATTGGATCTCAGTGTGGCCTTCGATCTTCTAGACCATCTCAGAGTGGCGCTGAGTAAAATAGCCAACTGCTCTAAGGCAGCTAAGGGGTGGATAATGTAATTTCTAAAGAAGAGGACATCTCGGGTTCACAGAGGTCACAAAGTTTTGTCAGAAAGAAAAATCCTCTGTGGAGTTCCCCAGGGAGCCAGCATGTCTCCCCTGTTGTTTAACTTGTATCTTAGATTTCTCTGCCTTGTATTGGAGCAGTTAAATGTCTACTTTACGAACTACGCAGAGCATACTCAGTTAGTGATTGAATTTTGTGGAGATCATAAGAAGGATAAGGAAAATCTACTTAACATCTACTCCAGCATTGAGCAGTGGATGGATCTGAATTGGATGTGTTTAAACGGAAAGAAAACTGAGTTGATGGTCTTCAGTTCCCAGCAGGTCAGAAACTCCCTTTCCCCAGAATACAATCTTTTCAGCTAGATAACACACCGATCAAGGTCCTTGATAAAGTTAAAACCCTCGGCATAATGATGGAAGCATCATTAGGAGCCGAAGCACAGGTGCAATACACAAATAAAACTTGCGGATACTATCTTAGACTCCTTAAAATCATCAGGCCCTATCTCTCAGAGGATAATTGCGCCACAGTGGCTAGGGCAACCATCCTATCTCGGCTGGATTACGGAAATGCCATGTTGGGAGGAGCAAACAATAAATGCACTAAAGCCTTCCAGATTATACAAAACAACGCAGTCAGGATTATTAAGCGCATATCCAAACGCGATCATATTAGCAATTTCAGGAGAGAATTGCATTGGCTTAGAATAGAGCCTAGAATTCAATTCAAAGCCCTTACCATCGCACATCGCTGCATTTACGGCAAAGCTCCTGTGTACTTGAAAGCAAAAATTCACACCTACGTACCCACTCGCTCTCTTGGATCGGCCGACCAAAACAAAGTGGTCTTAGAGAAGCAGAATCGTAAACTAGGCCTAGGCAAATCCTTCCCGACAGTTACTGAAGGTCTTTGGAACAACCTACCCATTAATATAAGAAAATAAGTTAATTACTTAAGCTTTAGGAAGCACGTGAAGACTCATATTCTTAGCTAATTGACTTTCATTTTACATTTAGCTGCATTCTTTGTTTTGTCTCGTGTCTTATGATGGTATTAGGTGTGTTCATGTTTCTACGCCCCGAGACTCACAAGTTAACGGCGCAATATAAATGAAATACAAATAGAATAGAGTGCCTTGCGCGTTATCAAGGTGACCGCCTGCAGCGTTCTCCACGTGATTCGTGCTGGGCGTCTCGTATTGGCAAAATAACAAAACTATGGAGAGGAACGTGTATACATGATGAGTGTCTTAAATTGTGCTGCTCAACTAAACGCGTTGGTGATTGTAAAAAAGATGTTGTGCTCAAGCGAACAGACACAGCGTACCTGTTAGTTCAAGTCCTGCTGAAGTGGAAAGGAGTCTGAGCGGTGCGCGTCCATGGACACCGTAACTAAGGTCTCTGTTGGTGCCTTACACAGCTCCATGTAGAGTGAAGGAGTGTAAAAAATCAAGAAAGGACTAGCAACTAAGGGCAGAAAGGGATCGGCCATCTTGTAGTGTATTACTTTGTTTGGTATTTAATGAAAAGAGAGGCAATATTGACCTTATGGGAAACTATGTGAAGGTCTAACCTATGTTTGAGTTGTGGCAACAAATCTGCCCTTCAAATGTAAAAATTCAAACATATTCAAATGACATGCTTCTCTCTAGTCGGTATGCTATAAATGTTGGTACTCTCCTAGGGTAACTGGTCTATGACTTACGACCCCAAGAATTAAGTGTACAGAAACAACATTCAACGGTTAGTTTCACCGTATATTGTCTCTCTTTTTATTAAATACCAAATGAATTAATACACTCCAAGATGGCCGATCCCTTTCTGCCCTTCTAGTCCTTTCTTGATTTTTTACACTCCTTCACTCTACATGGGGTTGTGTACGGCACCAACAGAGACCTTAGTTACAGTGTCCACGGACGCGCGTTGCTCAGACTCCATTCCACTTCAGCAGGACTTGAACTAACAGGTACGCTGTGTCCGCTTGAGCACAACATCTTTTTTACAATCACCACCTTGTTTAGTTGAGCAGCACATTTTAAGACAATAATCATGTATACACATTCCTCTCCATAATTTCGTTATTTTGCCAACACGAGACGCCCAGCACGAACCTCGTGGAGAACGCTGGAGGTGGTCACCTTGGTAACGCGGAAGGCACTCTATTCGGATGAACACATTCCCAATTGACTCTGATTATTGAGGTACCGCTATAACGACAGTGAACAGGTTCTTCTACTTTAAAGAGGGCCTTTGTTTGTTAGTCTTATCGACATTTTTTAATTTGTGTCTCATTTTCATTTAGGAACTCAAGAGTGTAGCTGCAATTACCCACCAATTAAAGGTGAATTACCTTACACCATTATTGGCACTCCCATATCCTGCACAGACTGCCGACATCTTTTTCTATCTAGGGTGTGTGCGCCCTCATTTGATACACTTTTTCATTGACAGTGGGCCTCATTATAAATGTTGCGGTAAGGCACCAATGGCGCGGTAGTGCTACTGGCGCCGTTGTTACCTCATCGCAACATTACGAGTTTGCTTGCGGGTGCCGCTCTGGATGCCTGGTCAGACCAGCTGTGCAGAGCGGCACCCGCTAGCAGAACAGGATGGTAGCAACGGTCCCGTTATTAACAGGACCGTTGTTACCATCCTCCCCATTCCCATTGAGCCCTATGGGGGCTCAAAATGGGAATGGGGACGTACCGGGTCCAGGTCCTGTGAATGGGAATTACCAGGCCCGCAAAGGTCGGAATGGCCCGGCAATTCCCATTTTTCGGAACCCAGACACGAGTTTGCGGGTAGCCATTCCGGTAAAAACAGCATGGCTACCTCCAAACTCGTAATGAAGCCTTTTCAGGTTTTTTCTTTTTTAACTACAACTACAACTATTATACTGATTTCCTTACACTTACATAAGTTTCTGTCATGTTCTCCCTTTTTGGCTATATCCTACAGCCCAGGGAATGGGCACTTGAAGATACAGTATTAAGTGGAGTCCCTCATGACACTGTAACTACATATTGATATTGGCACTATATGTGCACTTATACATGAAACCGGACCCCTATAGGTGAGTGCTCGACGTAGCCTTACTATGTATCTAGACAGTTTTTCTACACATTTACAGGGTAATTCATAGAAATTCGCACAAAAATGGCACACGCGGCTGGCGCACAGTGTCCCCGTGCGATACACTGCGCAAGCCGCGTGTGAAAAAATCCTTTTCATCGCACAGCGTATTCATGGATTTTAGCCTCCGAAACCAGCCGTGGCGCAGAGTGGCGCAGCGACACTGCAGCAGCGCCAGTTACGCCCCCAAGAACGCCCTCGCGCAAGGAAAAGCCCCAAATCATCACAAAGGGCTGCGCTTACCCTGGACCAGTTCACAGGGCTGGCAAACAGCAAACGCCAAGCGGGGAATGTGTATTTCAGTGGTTCGCGGGAAGTTCCACATGCGATTGTCCTGTGTACGTGTGCATCAGGGGTGTGTGGGAAGTAACACACGCAAAAGCAGCAAGGTACGTGTATTTCAGGGGTGCGCGGGAAATATCACACGCAAAAGCAGCAGGGTATGTGTATCTCAGGGGTGCACGGGAAGTATCACACGCGATTCCATCAGGATACGTGTATTCCAGGGGTGCGCGGGAAGTATCACACGCAAAAACAGCAGGGTACGTGTATTCCAGGGGTGCACGCGAAGTATCACATGCAAAAGCAGCAGGGTATGTGTATTTCAGGGGTGCGCGGGAAGTATCACACGCAAAATCAGCAGGGTACATGTATTTCAGGGGTGCGCGGGAAGTATCACACACGATTCCATCAGGGTACGTGTATTCCAGGGGTGCGCGGGAAGAATCACACGCAAAAGCAGCAGGGTATGTGTATTTCAGGGGTGCGCAGGAAGTATCACACGCAATTCCATCAGAGTACGTGTATTACAGGGGTGCGCGGGGAGCACCACACGTGAATTGCACGTGTGGGTCCTCCCAGGTGTTCCCTCTACACTCTCCACGGCCCCTGCAGGTGGCCCACACCACAGGGGCCTACCCTGCACATGTCCTGCAGGCACCCCATCCACCATGGCCATGCCCCCCAGCCAACCCACATGTCACCTTGAACTACTGCCCACCAACGCGTGTCCCCCTGCACCCCCAGCCACAAGGGGAAGCCTCCACCAGGCCCCCACCCATGTCTCCCATCACCCCCACCCCCCAGCAGTGCAGGGGCAGCCTCCACCAGGCCCCCACTCATGTCTCCCACCACCCCCACACCCAGCCACCAGGGGCAGCCTCCACCAGGCCCCCACTCATGTCCCCTATCACCCCCAACCCCCAGCAGTGGAGGGGCAGCCTCCACCAGGCCCACACTCATGTCTCCCTGCACCCCCACCCCCGAGCCACCAGGGGCAACTTCCACCAGGCCCCCACTCATGTCTCCCATCACCCCCATCCCCCAGCAGTGCAGGGGCAGCCTCCACCAGGCCCCCACTCATGTCCCCTATCACCCTCACCCCCCAGCCACCAGGGGCAACCTCCACCAGGCCCCACTCATGTCTCCCACCACCCCCACCCCCCAGCAGTGCAGGGGCACCCTCCACCAGGACCCCACACATGTCCCCCTGCACTCCCACCCCCCAGCAGTGCAGGGGCAGCCTCCACCAGGCCCCCACTCATGTCTCCCACCACGCCTCCCCCCAGCAGTGCAGGGGCAGCCTCCACCAGGCCCCCACTCATGTCCACCACCACCCCCACCCCCAGCAGTGCAGAGGCAGCCTCCACCAGGCCCCCACTCATGTCTACCACCACCCTCACCCCGCAGTCACCAGGGGCAGCCTCCACCAGGCCCCCACACATGTCCCCTATCACCCCCACCCCCCAGCAGTGCAGGGGCAGCCTCCACCAGGCCCCCACTCATGTCTCCCTGCACCCCCACCACCCAGCCACCAGGGGCAGCCTCCACCAGGCCCCCACTCATGTCTCCCATCACCCCCACCCCGCAGCAGTGCAGGGGCAGCCTCCACCAGGCCCCCACCCATGTCCCCTATCACCCCCACCCCCCAGCAGTGCAGGGGCAGGGTCCACCAGGCCCCCACTCATGTCTCCCAGCACCCCCACCCCCCAGCAGTGCAGCGACAGCCTCCACCTGGCCCCCACTCATGTCTCCCATCACCCCCATCCCCCAGCAGTGCAGGAGCAGCCTCCACCAGGCCCCCACCCATGTCTCCCATCACCCCACCCCCCAGCACTGCACGGTCAGCCTCCACCAGGCCTCCACTCATGTCTCCCATCACCCCCACCCCCCAGCAGTGCAGGGGCAACCTCCACCAGGCCACCAGTCATGTCTCCCATCACCCCCATCCCCCAGCAGTGCAGGAGCAGCCTCCACCAGGCCCCCACCCATGTCTCCCATCACCCCACCCCCCAGCAGTGCAGGGGCAGCCTCCAACAGGCCCCCACTCATGTCTCCCATCACCCCCACCCCCAGCAGTGCAGGGGCAACCTCCACCAGGCCCCCACTCATGTCTCCCTGCACCCCCAGCCACCAGCAGTGCAGGGGCAGTCTCCACCAGGCCCCCACTCATGTCTCCCATCACCCCCACCCCCCAGCAGCGCCGGGGCAGCCTCCACCAGGCCCCCACCTATGTCTCCCATCACCCCCACCCCCCAGCAGTGCAGGGGCAGCCTCCACCAGGCCCCCACTCATGTCTCCCATCACCCCCACCCCCCAGCCACCAGGGGCACCCTCCACCAGGCCCCCACTCATGTCTCCCACCACCCCTACCCCCCAGCCACCAGGGGCACCCTCCACCAGGCCCCCACCCATGTCTCCCATTACCCCCACCCCCCAGCAGTGCAGGGGCAGCCTCCACCAGGCCCCCACTCATGTCTCCCACCACCCCCACCCCCCAGCAACCAGGGGCACCCGCCACCAGGCCCCCACTCATGTCTCCCACCACCCCCACCCCCCTGCCACCAGGGGCACCCTCCACCAGCCCCCCACACATGTCCCCTATCACCCCCACCCCCCAGCCACCAGGGGCAGCCTCCACCAGGCCCCCACTCATGTCTCCCACCACCTCCACCCCCCAGCAGTGCAGGGGCAGCCTCCACCAGACCCCCACTCATGTCTCCCACCACTCCCACCCCCCAGCCACCAGGGGCAGCCTCCACCAGGCCCCCACTCATGTCTCCCATCACCCCCACCCCCCAGCCACCAGGGGCAGCCTCCACCAGGCCCCCACTCATGTCCCCTATCACCCCACCCCCCAGCAGTGCAGGGGCAGCCTCCACCAGGCCCCCACTCATGTCCAACTCATGCCTCCCTGCACCCCCACCGCCCCAGCCACCAGGGGCAGCCTCCAGCAGCCCCCCACTCATGTCCCCTATCACCCCCACCCCCCAGCAGTGCAGGGGCAGCCTCCACCAGGCTCCCACTCATGTCTCCCTGCACCCCCACCCCCCAGCCACCAGGGGCAGCCTTCACCAGGCCCCCACTCATGTCTCCCACCACCCCCACCCCCCAGCCACCAGGGGCAGCCTCCACCAGGCCCCCACTCATGTCTCCCATCACCCCCACCCCCCAGCCACCAGGGGCAGCCTCCACCAGGCCCCCACTCATGTCCCCAATCGGCCCCACCCCCCAGCAGTGCAGGGGCAGCCTCCACCAGGCCCCCACTCATGTCTCCCTGCACCCCCACCTCCCAGCCACCAGGGGCAGCCTCCACCAGGCCCCCACTCATGTCTCCCATCACCCCCACCCCCAGCAGTGCAGGGGCAGCCTCCACCAGGCCCCCACTCATGTCCCCTATCACCCCCACCCCCCAGCCACCAGGGGCAGCCTCCACCAGGCCCCCTCTCATGTCTCCCACCACCCCCCAGCAGTGCTGGGGCACCCTCCACCAGGACCCCAAACATGTCCCCCTGCACCCCCACCCCCCAGCAGTGCAGGGGCAGCCTCCACCAGGCCCCTACTCATGTCTCCCACCACCCCCACCCCCAGCCAGCAGGGGCAGCCTCCACCAGGCCCCCACTCATGTCCCCTATCACCCCCACCCCCCAGTAGTGCAGGGGCAGCCTCCACCAGGCCCCCACTCATGTCTCTGTGCACCCCCACACCCCAGCCACCAGGGGCAGCCTCCACCAGGCCCCCACTCATGTCTCCCATCACCCCCACCCCCCAGCAGTGCACGGGCAGCCTCCACCAGGCCCAAACTCATGTCCCCCAGCCAACATGTCAACACAATCTAGATCCCTGGCCCTTATGGTCAGCCTCCAAATGCCAAACACCCACCTGAGTATTGCATCCACCCACTTAGAAATGGCAAAAACATGATATAACCACAATTGCAAGTTTGGAAATGAACACATGTCCCTCACATACACCCAATGGGTGTCAGTGAATGTCAAAACACATATCATGATATGCATGAAACCAATGAGATGATATTACATATTGAAGTTTGAAGAAAGATATGTATTAAACGCTACATAAACTGAACCAAAATAAAAAAACAATAATGGAAATTATTTTAAAAAAAACAAGCAGGTACGTGAAATAATGCAAAACCACAAATCATAATGCAAACGAAAGGTGTCCAAAGTCACAGTCCACAAAAGTAAATCCAATGGAAAATTAAAATCGAAAACCATTGCTCCATGGGGAAATCATAAAAAAAAATGAAAATCCAAAAGTCAACTATATACAGATAAACAATCCAGGGTCCATGATAACAACAGAAGAAATGAAACCTATCTAATAACACTACCTAAAAAAAAAAGAATATATACAAAAATCTGGCCCATTGTCCAAAAGGTCCAAAAAAATGCTAAACCAAAGGAAACCTAACACTAACTACAGAACTATTTACAAGGGCAGCGGGCTAGTCCGACGGCTCACTTCGGGATGTTCCAGGCCGGGCATCATTGAACTCCCGCTCAATGTCCCAGAGGCGCTCCTCCTCCTCCATGGCCCCGAGGGTCCGCAGGGCCGTCCACATGTTCCCATCAATCTCCATGCGGATTGCCTCGAGGCACTCGGCCCGCCTCAGGGCCCTCCGCATGGAGTTCTCCGCCCTGACCATCGTGAGCCATGCCTCTTCCGACCCGCTGACGCTCCGCATCTATGGCGTGGCCCAACCGCTGCCACACGGAAGACACTTCCCGTCCTGGGTCCTCCTGCCCTCCGGCCGATGCCTTCCCCTCCAATGTCGAAGGCCCCGAGCCATCATGGCTCCCACCACGTTGCTGCTGCTGCTGTGCCTCTGCCCGTGCACTGCCTCCTGCTGCCTGCACATCCTCCGCTGGCTGGGGTGCAGTCGTTGATGTGGCCACCCCTGCTGGATGTCCGACTCCCGGCTGTGGCAGGGATGCCTCCTCCACCAGCCTGGCCGCACCGTCAGAGGCAGCTCCACAGGGCACCCAGGTGACTGATGGGTGGGAAAATGGCACGGAGGACAACTGGCGCATAGGGGGTTCAGTTGAGGAGTGGGGTCTGAGCAAGCCCCATCAAACGGAGGAATCCGGACTGGGTGACCTGTCCCAGTAGGCCGACGCGGTCAACGAGCCATTCGAGATGACGTGCAGTCTCCTCATGAAAAGACTGCAGGTCACCTCGCATGGCCCGTTGACGTAACACCACACCTGTCAGGACAGGCTCAACCCGGACCTGGATAGCCACGTCCGCAGGCAGAGGAAGGCCAGTTGTCGTGAGCTCATCCCCTGACTGAAAACAGGTCTGGACGTAGGCATCCCTGCTGGTGCAAGATGATGCAGTGACAGGATCAGGGACAGGATTGCACACAGGCACCTCCGCGGCGACCTGTGCTGCCTCCTGTCCCTGGTCCTGCACTGCACCACTAGCACCAGTGGAATCCCCATCTCCAGACCCCGTCTCTGTTGCTTGCATGGCCTCCTCCTCCACCAAACCCCCCACCAACCTGGATGACTCCGTGCCATCTTCCCCCGTTGGGCCCTGTGGGGTCCCAGCTGCCCCTTCTGCTGCCGAGGAGTCCAACTCCGACCCCCGCCTCTTGGACCACCCCCCGGCAGCTGCGGCCTGGGACGCGGACTCCTCACTCCCCGACGAGATCACAACCTGGGAGGGGAGCCGGGCCTTGCGTCTCTGGCTGGCGGTGCGATCCCCGCCGCTGTGCTCCACAGCACCTTCTCCGCCCTCTTCATCAGTTGACGCTGCAGACAGGGAGAAATAAAACACAGGCATCAGGGCACTGTACAATGGACACATACACACATGACAGTTGCACATAAGTGGCTTTGGCAAACCTCAGACATGGCATCACAATTGGCAACACACATGTCATTTCTACATGCACACATGAGCCATACCACAGCCACATTGCAACTGCCAGCACCATCCATACACATACAACAGCATGAGCAGGCAAATGTGAGCCAGACATCACATGCAACACAGGGAGTGCACTACACATGCACGCACACCACCACACTTGCATGCATGTGTACACCTCAGCCAACTGTCGCAGTGTTCCGATGGGCATCCATGTCACATTTGCCAATCAGGCTTCCACATCCCGCTGTCACATGCATCCATGTTGCATCACTGTTGCACCCTTGTCAAATACCCACACATGCACATGTACACAGTGATGATACATGCAGCTGAAAACAACATACATGTGTGACATCACGAAAATGCCTACTTACATACACATTCATACAAACATGTGTGCCCACACAACTGCATTTGGCATGCAAGCCTACACACACAAGCACCATCCATGTCTCACACATGACAGCGCTCGCATGTGTTAGCCTCACGGTCCTGTACACTGTTAGGCGGAAACCTCTGCAGTTCCCTCTGGGACCACTGCAAAAGATTTAGGACTACAGGCGTTTGGCGGTGAACCCACTTGGTAGCAGTCTGTACCACACAGATTCACTTGGTAGCTGTGGCTGAGCAGTCAGACTTCTCTCAAGAAAAGTTGAGCAGTATGTGGAGTATACAAAATAGGGCAATTCTTCACAGCAAGACAAGCAAACACGCAACGAGGCTTAGTGTACAGATATTAAGGCATTTATTTATAACAGAACATCTATGTAAAACACTAAGGCAAATCACGGCAAACAAATCAAACACAATTACTCTACGAAGTAGAAAACGATCAATCCCCCTAGCAATATCGACAACTCTAGGTTCTACCGGTACCACTTATTTTCAGACAGAGGTGTATACCTCAACCTAGATGACACTCGAATATTAGTTAGGACGGGAGAGAAAAAGATAGGCAGGTTATGATATCAACACAGTTCAATCCTTTGCGGATAAAATGCAAGGCAGGAAGGCAATAATCACAATAGATCATTCATAAAGTTCAGAGGCCAGGCCCACTCGGAGAGAGGCAAGGCACGATGTCCCAAAAAGTCTCTAGTGGAGATGCATTCAAGTCTTTGTAGCAAATTGTTATCGGCAGATTGAACTAGTTCAGAACAAAGAATGAGAAAAGCTTGGAGGTGACCCAACGGAACGGAGAGGATTAAGACACCTCACTCGAACCGATCGAAAGGGAAGCCAGGCGGACACGGTACCTTGTTGTGGAGGGCAGCTCCGGCGGGGGCAGTTGTTCCTGGTGGTGGATGCACGTCAGGTCTTTGCCAAGAGTAGAGAGGTTCTCGTCGTCGAAGAAAAGGGAAATCCGGTGCACCACCAGGGAAAAGACCAGCCGCGGAGTGCTCCGTCACAAGGCACCACCTTTTGGTCGCGGTACAGGGGTAGTGGCTATCCGGTTGCCGAGGTGCTCTGCACGGGCAATTCGACCACTGCGTCCTGAGGCGAATAAAAAGCAAAGGGGGCTGGTTGTTCCCACCAGCCAGGGGAAGAGAATCTCCGGCAGGGAGATCTCTTCTGTCGTCGGGAAGTGGTGAGTCGGCTCAGCAGGGCTCCACCGGAGGTGTCGTCGTTGCAGGTCAGCTCAGCGTTACCCTCGTCGGATTCTTTAGGCCCTGTGGCGACTTCTGAAGATCCAGTCCCAAAAGCCCTGCTTTTATGCAGAAAACCCCCATTCATTCAGCCTAGCTGTCAATAAACACATGCTAAGTGGTGAGCGGGAAGGCTCACCACTTGGGCCAATCACTCCAGAGTGCGACCGGAGTTGGCAAGGCAACTCGGTCCAGGGTGCCTAAACCCCCTCCCACACCCCTGTGGTAACCCAGACAGAATGGCACCACTTTGGAGGGTCTCTGTACAGAGCCCGCCAAAAGTGGAACAAAGGGCTCGACCTTTGGTTTAGGAGTCACAGAGACGAACACAGACGCCATTTTACAAACTGAGTTCTGGCAGAAAATACCATCCGATAAACCTATTTAAGATAAGTAGATCGGTGGTACGTTAGAGATTAACGAGAAAAAGTATCAATCTCCAACAATGGGACGAATCCCATAGGGTTATGTCCAGGGTCGAACATAACAAGTAGTTTCCACTGCCACCAGCCAAAACTCGACGAGGAGGGACGGGACAGTGCCCCCTCGAGTAACAGGTCCAGGAGTAATCGAATTACCCCTACTAGTACGTCCACAATAAGAGGGTTTGTACCAGCCCTGTTAGTAAATTTAGGTCTAGTAAAGCCAATGGTGACTTTACATGCCTGGGGAGACAGTAGTCAGTCCCTGGGTATGGAGTCTATGGAGGAGGTCCGCTAGGACGCCCCAGTGTTACGGCACGTAGGGTGCGGTGTAACACACATAGAAAAACATATGAGACCCTATGGAGTAAAAGACCCCATAGCCCATAGAACACATTGACATTCAAGGAATTACACACACATACATGTCCAAGAATGGGAGAAAAAGAGTCTCACTCTTGGCAGGATGAAAAAAAACAAACTCCAGAAATCCAGCAAAGCTGCTGGGGGACTCACTAGGTTAGGAAATTCAGCCTAAACAGAGAATTCTCCCTAACATACACCCCCACCCATACTCGGCCCCATACAAACAGATGTGCAACCGGCACACTACTGGCACATCACCACACGGCCAGCTTACAATCATGATGCATGTACACTTACCGCTCGACTCAAGACGGGTCTGCCTCTCAAGGACCTGGACGTGGAGCGCTGGGGATATGCATTCCAGGACCCTCATCTGATCTTCCGACAAGTGGCCCCGGCGCCCCTTAGCATCCGCTGCCGTCAAGAGGCGCCGGGCCTTGTTCAGGGTCCTGGACCTGAAGTCCTCCCAGCGCTTCTTGACATGTTGGAAGTCGCGGACTGCCAACCCCTCCGCGTTGATGGCAGTCATGATGTCCGTCCAGATCCGAGTCCGTCCTTCCTTCTCGGCGTGCACACTTCAGTAGAGGGCATCATACTGCCCCAGGACTTGCTCCACCAGGACACCAACTTCCCTGGCACTGAAGCTGGTGTCCCTCTGCCTCTCTGGCCGGGGGTTGTCAGTGGTGCCAGATGTTGCAGTGCCCAACATGACAACCCCAGAGGCAGGAGTGGGTGGGCAACTGGGTCCTGGGGCTGGGCTGTGGAGCGATAGAATCCCAGTCGGGAGTCTTCGGTTCCAGCAGGGGTGGTCACAGCAACAGCACCCCTGGCTGATGTGCAGGCAGCAAATGGCAGGGCACGTGGGCAGCAGGCAGTCAGGCAGCAGCAGATGGCAGGTGGGAGCGTGCTCAGGGCTCTGGGGGGTAGTAAATCGGCTTTCTGGGCAGGAGCGTGGTCTTCCGTGTGCTTACACGTGGCCAGCTTGATACGGAGTGATTTGGCACGTGAAAAGTCCTGCACGTCTGCGTGTAATTCGAGGAAAAGCCCTTAGCGCGTAAGCGCGTCTGCACGCATACGCGATTTCATTGGCCCAAAGGCCCCCATGCACTGCTGTGACGTCACGCGCATGGCCGTAGAGAATGGCGCGTGTAAAAAAAAGAGATACACGTCCGAGTGTCAAAGCGCGTAATTGGTGGAAATGGCCTCATCGCATATGCGCGTCTGTGACGTGTGTATAAAAGGTATGTGTAGAACGCCATTTCCTTGTACGTGCTTTTCGTGGAGAGCGAGTGGGTGAAATCTGTACTTCTTGTCGGTTCACACGCGATTTACTTCACGGCGTTTCCAGTTCGTACTCCCTTTTACCTCTGACAGCTTTTTCTCTTTTCCTCTTTTTCCTGGGCCTGTTTCCTCAAACAGCGTTCCCTTCTACTGTTGTCCTGTCTCTTCAGACAACGTACAATTCTTCTTTTGGCGGGGGTGTTGCCAACACGCACACGCGCATATTTTTCACGCTTTTGTTCCTGGCAGACGGTGAGTCGCGCATGTATTTAACATCTGTGCTTGCCCCGTGTGTCGCGTACCCCTTCAGAGGTCATTCTAGGCTGCGTGTGACACGCATACGTTCATTCTTGTGTTTCTGGGTGCCACAGCGTAGTGCAGGTTTATTTTTCCACGCACGTGGTCTAGGAGGGGTTGCGTGCACCTTACTTCCCTTTTTTGGGGTGCCTGTGCATTGCGTGACCCATCATCTTTCCCCAGGGGTGACATACAGCCTTGCTAGAGCACTAGGGTACGATTACCATCTGGTACCCAAACCCTTTGACCCCCAATTGCCCAGGACAATAGTTCACATCGACTCCCATATGCACAATAACATCAGTGCCATGGCTGGGAGGCGAACAAGCCGTAAGGGTGGCAAAGGTGGCCGAGCCCCAAGTGGTGGCCGTGGTGGATCCGGTAGGGGACGTGGCCATGACTTGCAGGGTGCCCCTAGCCCCCCATGTGTGGAGGAGCAGTCAGGGACACCCATGCCCCCCCCCTGGTTGAGGGTAACGTGTCTGACACCATCATCTGCTGCCCCGCATAGGCAGGCTGGGGAGGCTGCAGGGGCAGCTGCGTCTCTACCCACCCCACCTCTCACACACCCAGCCAGGACAGTGTCGGTCCAAGTCCATCATGCTGACATTCCCCCTGACACCATCACACTTGAGCTAATGCCTGCACCAACTCCCATGCTGAGTGTGCAATCCCACACTCCTAGTACAGTGTCCACCGGGGCTCCTGCCCCTAGTGTCCAGAGCGGCGTAGGACACTCAGTATCCCCACCACCTTCCAAGCGGAAGAGGAAGAGTGCTCCTCCAGTAGAGGCTGATGCCCCAGACACGGCTACACAGTCCGGCCTGTCAAGGAAACCCAGCTTCAATGAGGCCGAACTGAATGCACTTGTAGAGTATGTGTCCGCACATGACCGCGAAATGGTGATTGTTGCAGGATCCAAGACCACACCTGCACAACGTCAGGCACACTGGCAGACCATTGCGGACATCATAAGTGCCCTTGGAATCGTGAGGCGCACAGCTACTGAATGCTACAAGCGCTGCAATGACCTAAAGGGCAGGGCAAAGAATAAGCTGGCCTCAAGTCATGCCGCAACTCTAGCTACTGGAGGTGGGTCTCCAGCAGACGACATAGAACTCACTCCACATGAGCAGGTTGCTGAGACCTACGTCACGGAGGAACAGATCCAAGGCATGGGAGAACTGGCAGATTACGAGGCATTGTCCGGTGAGTGCACATGCATGTGTGTGTCATCCATGTGCATGGTGTGTGTGGGAGGGCTTCTGTTTGGGTGCCAGGTGAGGGTGTTTGTGCCTGAGTGGTTTGGGTCACCCATGTGCCTCTTCCTATACATTCTGCGCACCAGCATTTGGGTATAGCAGCATCCCTTCTGCCAACATTAGACATCCAGCCCAACACCACGCCAGTTGCCCTTGGAGTGTCATCTTGCCACAACATTGTTGCTTATTTACCTCTGTTTATTCAGGTAGATTGTTTGCATACCACAACTTTTACTCGGGATTTCTCAGTCATATTGTTACATGTCTGACATGGCTATGGTACAGTGAACTGGCTTTGTTTCCTGGACATGATTTGTTTAGACATGTCCCTGTGCTATAGGACCATTTTGAACTGGCAGCTGCAGGTTAAACATTTGAACCATTTCAATGAAAAAATCAATTTCATTAGCAAACTGGACTGAATGAACAATTGGTGACCTCCTCTCCCTCTTCACTTCATGGCTAGGGTACATGCCATCTGTGTGATGGGATGTGTATTTGACCTGCCAATCACTGGCCAATGTGTGATGCCACTGCTAGGCAGCATGCAGCAAATGTGTTCATCTTTCATCTTGGTGTCATCAATGTGTGCCATCTGCCTACCCTTCACACGCAGTGACGGTGCATGCATGGGAGGGTTTTAGTCATGTGGGACATGTGTCAATCAAGTACTGTTTCTGTAGCCTCTCAGCCCTAATTGTGTGCCAAAGTGCTAATGCCTGTTTCCATTTGTTTTCTTTTATGTCTTTGCAGGGGATGACGCACTTGATACTGGTGGGGTTGTGGAGATAGTGCAGACCCAGGAGGGGTCTGAGGGCCGACCGACCGCCAGTGAGGGACATGGTGTGGTGGTGGGTGAGAACCCAAAACTGCTGCAGGTCGAGCTCTCAAGGGGTGTCTCTGGGGCTGCACATCCCCCAAGCTGTATTCAGGTGTCGATTCGGATGATGAGACCTATGTGCCGTCGCAGGTGAGTGTTCCTGGGAGGGATTCTGTTCTGTCCGTCCCACCTGCACCAGGGTTAGAACCCTCAATGGGGATGTCAGTGTTGGCAGGTACGCCTTTGGTGGTTACGGATGCAGGGTCACACTCCGCGACATCTGATCCTGTTCCTGGGCCAGCAGATCAGAGGGGGAATGCAGTCCTGCAGCCTCAGGCAGTGCCGGCACAGCAAGGCGCAGTTCGCCTTGCCCCAGACAGGTATGGTGCCCGCCGACGTGGTGGCCGTCAGCCACCTGGCAATACCACATGGGAGCAATCCATATACGGTATGGCAACCCAACAGGCAGCATCATCAGAGATGATGGCTCAGGCCATGGATAGGGTGGCCACTTCCATTGTCCCCCCCGAAAGGCTGATGGAGCGACTACAGCAGGCAACCGACTCCATCTGCCAGTCACACAGGGAGGACATGTTGGTGTCCGACAGGGACAGGCGGGCGGCACTGGCGACTCTGCAGGAAGCCATTTCCATAGAGTCCCAGGGCCACAGGGAAGCCCTGAGGGTGGATCTCCTTCACCTCAGGACGACTCTTGTTGAGCTTGAGGCTTCAACAAACAGAAGGACAGAACAGCAGCTGGAGCGTCTCACACGTATGCTCTCAGCTGAGATGCAGGTAACTAGGGCGGAGGTCCGGGCATCCCGTGAGTTGTTGCATGGGGACCTCCGCACACTTATCTTCCAGAACCAGACCTACCACACCCGCATGCTTGCAGCCATGGAGGAACAGACTAGGGCTTTGCGTGGGCTACCTCCCATAGTGCCACCACCTCAGCTGCAGAGGGTGAGGAGAGCGACAGCAGTGATACTCCCACAATAGGGTAGCCTTGTAGGCCATGAGCCCATGGAGGTGTTTTTTTTTCGCAAGCTCCACACAGGTGGGTTTTGGTGTGCACCCTGTCCTCGGACCTCCTGTGTGGCCTTCCCCACCCCCCTGGGCCCATTAATGGCCATTTTTTTTTTTTTGGGACAGTGTGTTGCCTTGTGTGGCTCCCGTGGGCATACGCTGCATTGTGGCTGGGCACATGCAGGCTTGTCATGAATTTGGTTCAGATGCATGGGTTTTTGTGACACACACCCCTCCTGCTTCCCGTATCCATGGGCTTGCAAAGGGTGTGCCAAAGTGACATTGACATACATGGTGACATTAGACTCCCATTCGATGTGTGGGCAGTCTGTAGTCAATACTGTGTATACATTCATAGTGCATATTGTTGTTGTATTGTACACTGCATGGTGTATTGATATGTACGTCTGCATCCATCTCATCCTCCTAATTTGCAGGTCCATTCCTCATGTCTTCACAATGCGGTCCACCTTGGAACTGGTGTCCAAGTTGTAAGCAGTGCACCTACACTCTTGCGTGGCGCTAACACTGTATACTTGGAAGTGTTCGGAGGGCTGGCATCATCAGGTAGTGAGGCTAGCAAATTTTTTAAGTCTGTAATGTCATGTTTAAGGTAGGTTGGAGGTTGTGTAGGTGATTGGTATTCTTGGTAAGTATTTGGTAATGTGTGTTGTAGGTCCTGCATTACTGTGAGCATTTCATGTGTGGCCATGTTTCCATTAGGGACACTGTAGCTGGTGACACTTGGGGCATGTTGTGTGGATTAATTTGTTTCCTCTCACATTGCATGACATGCCATGGTGTGTTGTGTGGCCGTGCCAGGGAGGGGTTGGGTGACATGGCACTGTTCTCATGTAGTATTTTGCAAGTGGGTATTCATTTCTGCAGCATGGAAGTGTGTCTTTTGATGACACTGCATTGGTGGTGTTTGTGTAGGTAGGGATGCACACATTGTGACACTTCCACATGAACAATCTCAGGCTGCTATGGTTCTGACAGTTGACTGTCCCTTTGTTCGTCTTAATTGTCAGGTCAAGTCATCATTGCTTATCAGATGGTATGTGCCAGGGCTGTGTGCCCTCCACTGGGGTGTGATTTCTATGTTAAGTAATTAGCCACCAGCTGCGTATGGGCTGCCTCACCCCGTGCCCTCTCCCCTCCCATGCGCAGCGGGCGTGCATGTGGTTGGGGATGTGTGGGCACCACCATGTCCACAGCCAGGCCCCGGCGTGTTGCAACATTGTGCAGGACACATGCTGCCACTATGATCCTGCACACTACTGGGGGCGCATATAACAGCTGCCCGCCAGAACGGTCAAGGGAGCGAAAGCGTGACTTGAGCACTCCGAATGTGCGCTCCACTATGCCCCGGGTTGCAATATGGGCTGTGTTGTATCTTACCTCTGGAGGCGTGATGGGGTTCCGAATTGGCGTCATCATGTGGGTGCTCAGAGGGTAGGCACTGTCCTCTGGTGAGGAGGTGATGGGTATTATTAGTGGGGTAGTGACATAACTCTGCATCTGATATGCATGCATGTGCAGTGGCATTCATACTCACCAAGCAGCCATGTATCGCCATGCCGCCCAGCTTCTAGGTCCCGGCTTAGGGTAGACATTCGGTAAATGAAGCTGTCGTGGGTGGACCGTGGATAGTTGGCATATACTGAGGTGATGATTCCCTTGGCATTACATACTACCTGCACGTTGATGGAATGCCAGTGCTTCCGGTTCCTATAGATGTGCTCAGATGCCTTGGGGGGACGTAGTGCCACATGGGTGCAGTCAATGGCACCTAGCACTTTTGGGAATTGTGCCACACCGTAGAAATCGAGGGCGGCAGCCTGCCTTTCTGCAGGTGTCCTGGGCAGGTATATGTGCCTACGGACTGACAGGCGTGCAGTGATGATGTTCAAGACCTGGTGTAGGCAGCGTGACTGCGTGGCCTGTGACACCCCACCCACTATGGCACTTGTCCGCTGAAATGATCCTGTGGTCAAGAAGTGCAGTACATTGAGGACCTTCTCCAGGGGGCTTAGTGCTTGGGAGCACAGGGTGGGTGATGTGAAGTCATCCTCCCACTCACTGACCAGGTCCAGTATTATGTGTGGTGGAAACCTGTACCTCCCATACACCTGGTCATCAGGCATCCCAAAAAGGCTGGTTCTGGGAGTGAAAATTCGGGCCCTCACTATCCTCCTCCTCCTCCTTTGGTAACCCACGGCCACTGCTGCTAGGAACGGTATATTCATCCTGGCGTCTGAGCTTGTTTGTTGTTTGCGCGCACTTTTATGCTGCGTGGGTCGAAGTACGCCTGCTTCATGCTGGCGTACGTGTTTCAGGATTGGACCATTTATTTTTCGGCGTGTCATAGGCGAACGTGTGAATCTTCCCGCCCACCCCAGGAATACACGTAGCACGCTCTCCCAGGCCCAGTCGCGAGTAAATATTCCCGCCCACCCCTGGAATACACGTACCCCACTCTCACAGGCCCAGTCACGTGTGGAAGTTCACGCGCACCCCGAAATACACATACCCAGGCCAATCGCGTGTGGAACTTCGCGCACACCTCGAAACACACGTAGCCAGGCTAATCGTGTGTGGAACTTCCCGTGCACCCCGTAGTACACTTACCCAGGCCAATCACGTGTGTAACTTCCCGTGCACCCCGTAGTACACGTACCCAGGCCAATCGCATGTGGAACTTCCCGCGCACCCCGTAGTACACGTACCCAGGCCAATCGCGTGTGGACCTTCCCGCGCACCCCGAAGTACACGTACCCAGGCCAATCGCGTGTGGAACTTCACGCGCACCACGTAGTACACATACCCAGGCCAATCGCATGTGGAACTTCCCGCACACCATGTAGTACACGTACAAAGGCTAATCGCGTGTGGAACTTCCCGCGCACCCCGAAGTACACGTACCCAGGCAAATCGCGTGTGGAACTTCCCGCGCACCCCGAAACACCCATAGCCAGGCTAATCGCGTGTGGTACTTCCCGCGCACCCTGTAGTACACGTACCCAGGCAAATCGCACGGCTGGGGGGTGGGGGTGCAGGGGGACATGTGTGGGGGCCTGGTGGAGGGTGCCCCTGCACTGCTGGGGGGTGGGGGTGCAGGGGGACATGAGTGGGGGCCTGGTGTAGGCTGCCCCTGCACTGCTGGGGGGTGGGGGTGCAGGGGGATATGAGTGGGGGCCTGGCGTAGGCTGTCCCTGCACTGCTGGGGGGTGGGGGTGCAGGGGGACATGAGTGGGGGCCTGGTGGAGGCTGCCCCTGCACTGCTGGGAGGTGGGGGTGGTGGTGGACATGAGTGGGGGCCTGGTGGAGGCTGCCCCTGCACTGCTGGGGGGTGGGGGTGGTGGGAGACATGAGTTGGGTCCTTGTGGAGGTAGCCCCTGGTGGCTGGGGGGTGGGGGTGGTGGTGGACATGAGTGCGGGCCTGGTGGAGGGTGCCCCTGCACTGCTGGGGGGTGGGGGTGGTGGGAGACATGAGTGGGGGCCTGGTGGAGGGTGCCCCTGCACTGCTGGGGGGTGGGGGGCAGGGGGACATGAGTGGGGGCCTGGTGGAGGCTGCCCCTGCACTGCTGGGGGGTGGGGGTGCAGGGGGACATGAGTGGGAGCCTGGCGGAGGCTGCCCCTGCACTGCTGGGGGGTGGGGGTGCAGGGGGACATGAGTGGGGGCCTGGTGGAGGCTGCCCCTGGTGGCTGGGGGGTGGGGGTGGTGGGAGACATGAGTGGGGGCCTGGTGGAGGGTGCCCCTGGTGGCTAGGGGGTGGGGGTGGTGGGAGACATGAGTGGGGGCCTGGTGGAGGCTGCCCCTGGTGGCTGGGGGGTGAGGGTAGTGGGAGACATGAGTGGGGGCCTGGTGGAGGGTGCCCCTGGTGGCTGGGGGGTGGGGGTGGTGGGAGACATGAGTGGGGGCCTGGTGGAGGCTGCCCCTGCACTGCTGGGGGGTGGGGGTGGTGGGAGACATGTGTGGGGGCCTGGTGGAGGGTGCCCCTGCACTGCTGGGGGGTGGGGGTGCAGGGGGACATGAGTGGGGGCCTGGTGTAGGCTGCCCCTGGACTGCTGGGCGGTGGGGGTGCAGGGAGACATGAGTGGGGGCCTGTTGGAGGCTGCCCCTGCATTGCTGGGGGGTGGGGGTGGTGGTGGACATGAGTGGGGGCCTGGTGGAGGCTGCCCCTGCACTGCTGGGGGGTGGGGGTGGTGGGAGACATGAGTGGGGGCCTGGTGGAGGGTGCCCCTGCACTGCTGGGGGGTGGGGGTGCAGGGGGAATGAGTGGGGGCCTGGTGGAGGCTGCCCCTGCACTGCTGGGGGTGGGGGTGCAGGGGGACATGAGTGGGGGCCTGTTGGAGGCTGCCTCTGGTGGCTGGGGGGTGGGGGTGGTGGGAGACCTGAGTGGGGGCCTGGTGGAGGGTGCCCCTGGTGGCTAGGGGGTGGGGGTGGTGGGAGACATGAGTGGGGGCCTGGTGGAGTCTTCCCCTGGTGGCTGGGGGTTGGGGGTGGTGGGAGACATGAGTGGGGGCCTGGTGGAGGGTGCCCCTGGTGGCTGGGGGGTGGGGGTGGTGGGAGACATGAGTGGGGGCCTGGTGGAGGCTGCCCCTGCACTGCTGCGGGGCGGGGGTGGTGGGAGACATGAGTGGGGCCCTGGTGGAGGGTGCCCCTGCACTGCTGGGGGGTGGGGGTGGTGGGAGACATGAGTGGGGGCCTGGTGGAGGCTGCCCCTGCACTGCTGGGGGGTGGCGGTGGTGGGAGACATGAGTGGGGCCTGGTGGAGGCTGCCCCTGCACGGCTGGGGGGTGGGTGTGGTGGGAGACATGAGTGGGGGCCTGGTGGAGGCTGCCCCTGCACTGCTGGGGGGTGGCGGTGGTGGGAGACATGAGTGGGGCCTGGTGGAGGCTGCCCCTGGTGGCTGGGGGGTGGGCGTGCAGAGAGACATGAGTTGGACTTGTTTGGGGGCCTGGTGGAGGGTGCCCCTGCACTGCTGGGGGGTGGGGGTGCAGGGGGACATGAGTGGGGGCCTGGTGTAGGCTGCCGCTGCACTGCTGGGGGGTGGGGGTGCAGGGAGACATGAGTGGGGGCCTGGTGGAGGCTGCCCCTGGTGGCTGGGGGATGGGGGTGGTGGGAGACATGAGTGTGGGCCTGGTGGAGGCTGCCCCTGGTGGCTGGGGGGTGGGGGTGGTGGGAGACATGCGTGGGGGCCTGGTGGAGGGTGCCCCTGGTGGCTGGGGGGTGGGGGTGGTGGGAGACATGAGTGGGGGCCTGGTGGAGGCTGCCCCTGCACTGCTGGGGGGTCGGGGTGGTGGGAGACATGAGTGGGGGCCTGGTGGAGGCTGTCCCTGCACTGCTGGGGGGGGTGGGGGTGGTGGGAGACATGAGTGGGGGCCTGGTGGAGGCTGCCCCTGCACTGCTGGGGGGTAGGGGTGGTGGGAGACATGGGTGGGGGCCTGGTGGAGGCTGACCCTGGTGGCTGGGGGGTGGGGGTGCAGGGAGGCATGAGTTGGACATGTTTGGGGGCCTGGTGGAGGGTGCCCCTTCACTGCTGGGGGGTGGGGGTGCAGGGGGACATGAGTGGGGGCCTGGTGTAGGCTGGGTGGGGGTGCAGAGAGACATGAGTGGGGGCCTGGAGGAGTCTGCCCCTGGTGGCTGGGGGGTGGGGGTGGTGGGTGACATGAGTGGGGGCCTGGTGGAGACTGCCCCTGGTGGCTGGGGTGTGGGGGTAGTGGGAGACATGAGTGGGGGCCTGGTGGAGGGTGCCCCTGGTGGCTGGGGGGTGGGGGTGGAGGGAGACATGAGTGGGGGCCTGGTGGAGGGTGCCCCTGCACTGCTGGGGGGTGGGGGTGGTGGGAGACATGAGTGGGGGCCTGGTGGAGGCTGCCCCTGGTGGCTGGGGTGGTGGAGGTGGTGGGAGACATGAGTGGGGGCCTGGTGGAGGCTTCCCCTGGTGGCTGGGGGGTGGGGGTGGTGGGAGACATGAGTGGGGGCATGGTGGAGGGTGCCCCTGGTGGCTGGGGGGTGGGGGTGGTGGTGGACATGAGTGGGGGCCTGGTGGAGGCTGCCCCTGCACTGCTGGGGTGTGGGGTGGTTGGAGACATGAGTGGGGGCCTGGTGGAGGGTGCCCCTGGTGGCTGGGGGGTGAGGGTTGTGGTGGACATGAGTGGGGGCCTGGTGGAGGGTGCCCCTGCACTGCTGGGGGGTGGGGGTGGTGGTAGACATGGGTGGAGGCCTGGTGGAGGCTGCCCCTGGTGGCTGGGGGGTGGGGGTGGTGGGAGACATGAGTGGGGGCCTGGCGGAGGGTGCCCCTGGTGGCTGGGGGGTGGGGGTGGTGGGAGACATGAGTGGGGGCCTGGTGGAGGCTGCCCCTGCAATGCAGGGGGTGGGGGTGGTGGGAGACATGAGTTGGGGCCTGGTGAAGGCTGCCCCTGCACTGCTGGGTGGTGGGGGTGGTGGGAGACATGAGTGGGGGCCTGGTGGAGGCTGCCCCTGCACTGCTGGGGGGTGGGGGTGCAGGGGGACATGAGTGGGGGCCTGGTGGAGGCTGCCCCTGCACTGCTGGGGGGTGGGGGTACAGGGGGACATGAGTGGGGGCCTGGTGGAGGCTGCCCCTGGTGGCTGGGGGGGTGGAGGTGGTGGGAGACATGAGTGGGGGCCTGGTGGAGGCTTCCCCTGGTGGCTGGGGGGTGGGGGTGGTGGGAGACATGAGTGGGGGCATGGTGGAGGGTGCCCCTGGTGGCTGGGGGGTGGGGGTGGTGGTGGACATGAGTGGGGGCCTGGTGGAGGCTGCCCCTGCACTGCTGGGGTGTGGGGTGGTTGGAGACATGAGTGGGGGCCTGGTGGAGGGTGCCCCTGGTGGCTGGGGGGTGAGGGTTGTGGTGGACATGAGTGGGGGCCTGGTGGAGGGTGCCCCTGCACTGCTGGGGGGGTGGGGGTGGTGGTAGACATGGGTGGAGGCCTGGTGGAGGCTGCCCCTGGTGGCTGGGGGGTGGGGGTGGTGGGAGACATGAGTGGGGGCCTGGCGGAGGGTGCCCCTGGTGGCTGGGGGGTGGGGGTGGTGGGAGACATGAGTTGGGGCCTGGTGGAGGCTGCCCCTGCACTGCTGGGTGGTGGGGGTGGTGGGAGACATGAGTGGGGGCCTGGTGGAGGCTGCCCCTGCACTGCTGGGGGGTGGGGGTGCAGGGGGACATGAGTGGGGGCCTGGTGGAGGCTGACCCTGCACTGCTGGGGGGTGGGGGTGCAGGGGGACATGAGTGGGGGCCTGGTGGAGGCTGCCCCTGGTGGCTGGGGGTGGGGGTCGTGGGAGACATGAGTGGGGGCCTGGTGGAGGGTGCCCCTGGTGGCTAGGGGGTGGGGGTGGTGGGAGACATGAGTGGGGGCCTGGTGGAGGCTGCCCCTGATGGCTGGCGGGTGGGGGTGGTGGGAGACATGAGTGGGGGCCTGGTGGAGGGTGCCCCTGGTGGCTGGGTGGTGGTGGTGGTGGCAGACATGAGTGGGGGCCTGGTGGAGGCTGCCCCTGAACTTCTGGGGGGTGGGGGTGGTGGGAGACATGAGTGGGGCCCTGGTGGAGGGTGCCCCTGCATTGCTGGGGGGTGGGGGTGGTGGGAGACATGAGTGGGGGCCTGGTGGAGGCTGCCCCTGCACTGCTGGGGGGTGGGGGTGGTGGGAGACATGAGTGGGGCCTGGTGGAGGCTGCCCCTGCACTGCTGGGGGTGGGGGTGGTGGGAGACATGAGTGGGGGCCTGGTGGAGGCTGCCCTGCACTGCTGGGGGGTGGGGGTGGTGGGAGACATGGGTGAGGGCCTGGTGGAGGCTGCCCCTGGTGGCTGGGGGTGGGCATGCAGGGAGACATGAGTTGGACATGTTTGGGGGCCTGGTGGAGGGTGCCCCTGTACTGCTGGGGGTGGGGGTGCAGGGGGACATGAGTGGGGGCCTGGTGTAGGCTGCCCCTGCACTGCTGGGGGATGGGGTGCAGGGAGACATGAGTGGGGGCCTGGTGGAGGCTGCCCCTGGTGGCTGGGGGGTGGGGGTGGTGGGAGACATGAGTGTGGGCCTGGTGGAGGCTGCCCCTGGTGGCTGGGGGGTGGGGGTGGTGGGAGACATGCGTGGGGCCCTGGTGGAGGGTGCCCCTGGTGGCTTGGGGGTGGGTGTGGTGGGAGACATGAGTGGGGGCCTGGTGGAGGCTGCCCCTGCACTGCTGGGGGGTGGGGGTGGTGGGATACATGAGTGGGGGCCTGGTGGAGGCTGCCCCTGCACTGCTGGGGGGTGGGGGTGGTGGGAGACATGAGTGGGGGCCTGGCAGAGGCTGCCCCTGCACTGCTGGGGGGTGGGGGTGGTGGGAGACATGGGTGGGGGCCTGGTGGAGGCTGACCCTGGTGGCTGGGGGGTGGGGGTGCAGGGAGGCATGAGTTGGACATGTTTGGGGGCCTGGTGGAGGGTGCCCCTTCACTGCTGGGGGGTGGGGGTGCAGGGGGACATGAGTGCGGGCCTGGTGTAGGCTGGGTGGGGGTGCAGGGAGACATGAGTGGGGGCCTGGTGGAGTCTGCCCCTGGTGGCTGGGGGGTGGGGGTGGTGGGAGACATGAGTGGGGGCCTGGTGGAGACTGCCCCTGGTGGCTGGGGTGTGGGGGTAGTGGGAGACATGAGTGGGGGCCTGGTGGAGGGTGCCCCTGCACTGCTGGGGGGTGGGGTGGTGGGAGACATGAGTGGGGGCCTGGTGGAGGCTGCCCCTGGTGGCTGGGGGATGGGGGTGGTGGGAGACATGAGTGGGGGCCTGGTGGAGGCTGCCCCTGGTGGCTGGGGGGTGGGGGTGGTGGGAGACATGAGTGGGGGCATGGTGGAGGGTGCCCCTGGTGGCTGGGGGTGGGGGTGGTGGTGGACATGAGTGGGGGCCTGGTGGAGGCTGCCCCTGCACTGCTGGGGTGTGGGGGTGGTGGGAGACATGAGTGGGGGCCTGGTGGAGGGTGCCCCTGGTGGCACGGGGGTGGGGGTGGTGGTGGACATGAGTGGGGGCCTGGTGGAGGGTGCCCCTGCACTGCTGGGGGGGTGGGGTGGTGGTAGACATGGGTGGAGGCCTGGTAGAGGCTGCCCCTGGTGGCTGGGGGGTGGGGGTGGT
The DNA here is from genome assembly GCF_040938575.1 of Ambystoma mexicanum. NCBI lineage: Eukaryota > Metazoa > Chordata > Amphibia > Caudata > Ambystomatidae > Ambystoma > Ambystoma mexicanum. The sequence continues at coordinate 1,051,762,354 of NC_090937.1, read as the reverse complement.
GGGAGACATGAGTGGGGGCCTGGCAGAGGGTACCCCTGGTGGCTGGGGGGTGGGGGTGGTGGGAGACATGAGTGGGGGCCTGGTGGAGGCTGCCCCTGCACTGCAGGGGGGTGGGGGTGGTGGGAGACATGAGTTGGGGCCTGGTGGAGGCTGCCCCTGCACTGCTGGGGGGTGGGGGTGGTGGGAGACATGGGTGGGGGCCTGGTGGAGGCTGCCCCTGGTGGCTGGGGGGTGGGGGTACAGGGAGACATGAGTTGGACATGTTTGGGGGCCTGGTGGAGGGTGCCCCTGCACTGCTGGGGGGTGGGGGTGCTGGGAGACATGTGTTGGTGATCAGTAGTGCAAGGTGACATGTGGGTTGGCTGTTGGACATGGCCATGGTGGATGGGTTGCCTGTGGAACATGAGCAGGGGTGCAGGGTAGTCCCCTGTGGTTTGGGCTGCCTGCAGGAGCCGTGGAGGGTGTAGAGGGAACACCTGGGAGGACCCACATGGCCAAATCACGTGTAGCATTCCCCGGCACCACCGAAATACACGTACCCTGCTGAAATCGCGTGTGAATCTTCCCGCGCACCTCGGAATACACGTACCCAGGCCAATCGCGTGTGGAACTTCCTGCGCACCCGAAGTACACGTACCCAGGACAATTGAGTGTGGAACTTCACGCGTATCCCGAAGTACACGTACCCAGGACAATCGCGTGTGGAACTTCCCACGCACCCCGGAGTACACGTACCCAGGCCAATCGCGTGTGGAACTTCCCACGCACCCCGTAGTACATGTACCCAGGCTAATCGCGTGTGGAACTTCCCGCGCACCCTGAAGTACACGTACCCAGTCCTATCGCGTGTGGAACTTCCCGCGCACCCAGGAACACACGCACATGCTATTTTTCACACAGCGGGTGTCCGTGTTTGTCGGTACCCCTTTGCACCTCATTTGTCCTAGAGGGCCACTGTATGGCCCATTCATCATGGCTGTATATGGGTGCTTTTTGTTAGCGCACATTTTGGCGCACATTTTTTTCAGTCGCAGGGGCGCTACCGCCTGCTTTCTTGTGGCGTACTTGTTTGGACCTGTGCGCCTCTTTGACCGTGCGCTGGTTTGCCCTATTCGATTCCATGAATACGGGTTGTAGGCGAGCGTGTGGGCGTTCCGCGTACTTGCCTCTGTACTTCCCCCGTGACGCCCATATTTTCACGCGTTGTTCCCCAATCCGAGAGTTACGCCCCGTGTTCCGCCTATTTTTGTGATGTGCGTTGCGCTATGTACGATTTCGCAGTGGCCGTGGCGCACGCTGTTGGATGACCTGTGTGCCGGCGTGCGTGGCGCACATTTTTAGTGCACATCCAATGTTTTTATCGCGCACGGACTTCCATGAATCGATGTGCGCTGGTTTCCCTGCAATTTTCGCACTTGCACTGCGATTTTCGCACTTTTACTGCGATTCGCACGTTTTGGCACCTCTGCGCGGGAATTTTCGGCGCACATTAATTCCATGAATCGACCCCCTAGTCATGACGTTCTCTATCTACAAGTATACTATATGTTCAACGGGTCTTGGGCAGAACAATGTAAACTATTGAGTTTGATATCTTGAGAGTGTAATAGTTAGATTGAGACTGAGATTGGTGACCTTGCACAATGTAGTGGAATTATGAGCATGTTAGTTCGCTAATAGCTTACCTAGATATTGCTCAATAGCTTGGGCAACAACAGTGGATATACATAAATAGGATGCAGTCTTTCCCCCTTGTCATACATCTATGGAAGACATCACAATAAGAACGTTGTGGAGCTAGTACTCTCTGTGTAAATGAGTTTACCTGTTTGGGTGACATACAACAGACCGCTTTTTGTTTTCCCTCTTTCCCGCCTTTGAATGTTATCGACTAACAGTCCATGCAGGTTTCTGATGAAGAGGGAGAACCTCAAAACGCGTAAAGCCATTAATACTGGACCATTGGATGTGTTTTTGCTCATTGCTAAATTATGTAATTATTCATCTGTATACAGAAACATCAATTAGAGTCAGGCTGAATAATAAAGGAAGTCTGACTTATATTATTCCTACTGTGAATGGGCTTAAACAAGGCTGAAGATTAGCTGCAACTCTCTTCAATCTGTATGTGTCTAATGCAGGCAGGTCCCTGGATTGTAGCAGTCTAATTGGAGGCTCAATTGTTAGGTGGGTGTCATATGCTGACGATTTTGTTATTAATGGACTGCACAAAAATCGGCCTGCAAAAGTTGATAAATGATTTTGGTTTGTTTATTGATGAAAGAAAACTGAAAATTAACCCGAACGAAACCCTAATTTTTCATGTGGGCTGTAAAAGTCCTACACCGTTTTTTTCATATTGGACCTGTAATGGTGCTAAAATTAAAAGCCAAACAGTCCTAACCTGGTTGGGGTATGTTTTTTCCAGTAACTCTAGTAAAGTGATAAAAACCAGCCTGATACAAAAAGCAAAAGTGGCTCTTAATCAAATAAGAGCCATTGAAAGAACATATGGTAAATTTACTTTTGATCCCTGCATTTTGTTCTATAGGTTTAAGGTGTTGCCAAGACTGTCCTATGGGTGTGATTTTTTTTCTAAAACTATGTGGCCTTTTTTACATCAACTAGTGTCTATGATATGGGGAAAAATATTATACTATGTTCCAAAATGTATTCCTCAAGAGCTAATAAGATATGAACTTAGTTTACACTCACTCAATAGCATCATGTTCAATAGAAAACTGGCTCTATTAAGAAAATGTCTGGTTGCTGAAAATGGTACAATTTATGCTTATCTGAAACATGGCGACAAATGGAAACTTTATGTATAATTTAAAAGAGGACTGTGAGAAGAAACTGTTTGATTTGGGTTTATCAGTAAATACACTTAAGTTTCCAGTTAAAGTGAAGGAGGTTGTTAATGCATTTGATTGGTTGGAGAACAATGTACTTTTGCTATATTCAAAGCTATATTCTGAAAGTGTGTCATATTGGAAATTCTGTCCTTACCCTGAAGCATATCTGAAAAAATATCCTTCAAGAGAATTTCGAAAATCATACATGCGCTTCAGGTTTAACGACCTAAGTACAAATGAGATCCTCTTCATTCGGGGGTTGAGCTCTTGTGGGACAGAAGTTTGTCGGTTCTGTAAATTAAAAGGTGTAGTTGAATTCCTAAAACATTTATTACTGGAATGTCCAAATCTTCGAGAGAAGAGATTGGAAAGCTTTGCACAATTTGTATTTAATACAGCCTGGGTGGATAGAAATAAACTCTGGTGTGAAATGCTTCAGGGCTCCTCTTTCGCATTGAAAAAAAAAAAAACGAATTCCTGAAAAACATTGACAATAATTGTGAAGATACTGCTGGTCCCTAAAAGGATAATATAGAATGTGTTATTGTTTAAAAAGGTTTTAAAATTAAAAGTCTGTTGAGTTTGTAAGGTGGTTATATCCTTGGTTGTGGTATGTAATTTTCCTCATTTGTTCATGTGTGTTTCTTTGTATTTTGGATCTTAATGAATTTGCAAATGTATAAGTAATTTATTGTGAAATCATTGTTTTAATGAAATCTGTTTTCTGTATATACCTCTTTGTAAAGGTTTGAATAAACCAAAACAAATAAAGGAAAAAAATAAAAAATAAATAATGTTTTTCTTGTTATTAAAAAACCCTTGTTTTAGATAGACTTGTTGGACAGTGTTCTCATTGAATGATCATATGTAACCATTCTTTGGTGATAGTATTTAGAAACTTGTGATTGCCTTCCATGAATAACTAACCAGCTTTTTTGGTGAAGTTCGATAGTGTGCGAGGGACGGGAGGCTTTCTACAGTGGATCCTTTCTTCTTTTTCGTGTGTATAGCGGGGTCTTGTGCCAAGGCCTTATTTCCTCCCTTGAACCTTAACATTATTTGAAACCAATATTTCTGGATCTTGAAACTTAGATGTATTGTTACAATTTTTTGGTGTGCACCAGCTAACCTATTTGCTGTCCAGCACCACTTTATTGCTACAATGCCAAACCTCTAATGAGGCCCAGTATGTCACCAGTACTGGGATAGTTGATAGGCTACCAAACATAAAGACATCATGCTGTCTGTTAATGTTGTAACAATGGGAAATATGTTACAAACATTGTTTATTTCACCCTCCAAAATGTTGAAACATTCAAAATATTCAAAGTGGGAAAAGGTGACAAAGTGCGAAGTTTTAGAACCTTGAGTAGATTTACTGTATCTTGAGCCAGGCAGTTTAAAGTTGTTTGCATCTTTGAATCAAAGCAATTCACTAAGTGAAGCAACCATACAAATTAGAATTAGAAACATTGTCAAAGTACCAAATATTGACCTATACACAGAACTACTGTCAATGCTGATGCGTTGAATTAGCTGCTTGCTTTCTGTTATCCAGGTAATCCAGATTCTGAATCAGTGATGTCCTCCAGCCCTACCCCATCTGGCATCTTTAGGAAACTAGCCTTTGACTGACTCTGTGATTTTTGTGTCCCTGCTGACCTCAGACATCTATTTAAAAGCCCATCACAGACTTGTCTGAAACACATTTACTTCTTTGCTAGCCAATCCTGACTAGCAAAGGTGATTAATTTAACCAATAGATTTGATAAACTGCCCTTAGTCTTAAATTCTTTCTTCCATAGGAGTAACTATGTTTTTGCAATACACATTACATTTCAAATGTTTTCCACCTTGGTAACTCCAACTAGGAAAGGTGTTGTAAATCTACAGACTATTATCAGCTGTTCTTGATCATTTGTACTTCACTGCACAGCTCTGTGTCCTACTGAATTACTTTAGAAATTCAGATGAAAGCTTATACACCCCACTCATTATAGATACAGCCAGATCGTTTTTTAGTTGTACGAATAACTCGTATAACCAAGCACTTTTTTTACATGCCGTCAGATTTTATTGTTAAACAAAAGTGTGTGTGCATCAAATCTCTTCAAAATAATACATTTGTCAACAAATAGCTGCACTACGTTTCCAAATCTGGGCTTTTCTCAATGTGTTCACAATACATTGAAAATAGCAGATAACTCTTGTTGAGCACACTCTCATTTTGCCTTGTTTATACAGACTAATGCGTAAATGAGCAATACATGATAACAAATTAAACCTTTTGTAGGACTGCATGCTCTGAGCAGCCTGCATAGAGATTTATTTTTGTATATTGTATGTATCAGAGCTTTAATGGTTAGGTGAACACTTGCCTGTGTCATTTGCAGTGGGCATGTGTTTGCTCCACCAGCATCAAATCCAACAAACCATGTTGAATTTGGTATCTTGTATTCAGTGAAATGGCACTACAAGCTGTAGGTCCATAACAACCTAGAACCCTGTCAGAACGCTAGAACACTACCAGGCCAGAACGAGCAACAGAGCATGTGACCAGCAATAAGAAGCTTCAACAACTAGGTGATTTAGAAAAGGGATAAACACGATGTGAGCATGTTACCTGTGTTTGCAAGAAAGACAGGTCAAACTGAATGGTCCTGAATTATGTTGGATATTTTGTGGATATTACCTCCAAAATACCTTTAGCAATAATCACTCTCTGTATTCATATTGGGTAACACATGACAGTAATACATTGCATTATTTCAGAATTCAGACCTATTTAGATGGTATGCGCGGTAGTTTGCGTGGTTGGTTGGTATAGTGGTTGGTTTATTTGTGGCCCCAATATCCAACATCCCATGTTTTTTATCTAGATTGTTCTTGATCACTAGAGAGACCTCAGGCCTACATTTTAGGGATACCACATTTTCAGTGTTAGAGTTGTGTGCCACCATGGGCTATTGTGGTATTTTTGTGGTAATTTCCACTACCTTATATACGGTAGGGAACTATGTCCAGAGACTCTCTCTTCCCGTTGGCTCATGTACCTCCAACAGGCTATGCTACAAATAGTTACTCACAACTGTCTATACTGAATAAAATCATGCACACATCTGTTTTAAAATGACAATTGCACTGTTTAAAAATCTACCCACGTTTAAACCTTTTTCCCATGCAAAATGAAGGAGAGAAATAATACACACTAGCTATCTGTTTTCAAATATTTTTGTATTATAGAAATTTCTTTTAAACACAGTTTAACTTTTTTTACAGAAATAAATGAAATGGTAGAACATTATTTGTGATAAAATGAACAGAGAGCTGCAAGAATATATTCAATTGGTAACATTAAATATGCTGATAAGAGACTGAGACTCCCTTTAATACACTGACTGAACAGTTTCACACACTTTCGCACAGCGCCCACTCGCTTCTATAATTACCTTATCTGTTCAGCATGAGTTTTCTTCGGCTATTCTCTTTCTGAATTTGGCTCCCTTGAAAATCAACCCCAGTGAGAACAAGCTTCTGCCGTTCTCAAACCAGGGTTATTGCCTGGAACTCTCAGCTTTTGCAGCAGGAATGCCTCAGCCAGGAAAGAGATCCTTCTCCCAGCTCTGCAAGATCTCGATTGTTCTCCCCCTCCCCTCAAGCTTCTCCAGCAAAGTTCTAATCACAGCCTCTAGCATGATACTTGCTATGACGCTGCTCCAATCAGAATCAATCATGTCATCTTCTCCCTCACTACACAATGGCTCACTTCTACAGTAAAAATTGTAACAAACTGATTTCCTGTTCCTTCGAGCTCTTTGCTTCCTGTAGTTATTTATGTGGACAGAGCAGCAGAGAAAAAAAATGAATGTGCGTTTAAATGTTCACTTTCAGAGTAGGCCTAATTCTGCAGTGGAGACACATTTTTATTAGTGGGTTATGTTAAATGAAGTTTTATTAGTCAGGTTAGTTATTAATAAGGTTAGTTATTAATTTTCAAATGTGCCTCTTGCAACATAGGCATTTCAGGTGAAAAATAGTGTGCATTTTGAATGTGCACATGTGTGCTTTTAACTGTAAAAATAGATTTGCATCTTATATGTAAAAATCGTTTTTGACTGAATAGCCTGTTTTTACTTATATGTCCATGTTACTCTGGCAACACATATAGCAATGCACCACACCCATGTGGTGGTGCTGCATCAGCAAAAAAAATATGCTACCTGTGCAGTATTGCTGTACTCTGTGCTGTAACACGCCAAATATCCTTACATACCCTCCTTTTGTTTTTAGAACATGGCTACGATCCAAGCCAATTCCTAAAAACAACTTGTTCTTTTTTTTCTTTTAAAATGCATGTGTATTGGGATATCTTTCTCTTCCTGACGTAGCTACTAAAATCAGTAACATTTTCATTTTTATTGATAGCACAATCAACCATCCACCCATGATTAGCACCAGGACAGCCAAACCCACTATTGAGCTTTCCCCCCAGGCTCCCCAATTAAATCTTTCCACTTCTATTATCCACAGATTACTAATTGTAATATTGTTTTTTCTCAAATTCATTTTTATAACATGTCTTTCTTTGTGATTCAATAAATATTCCACATCCGGATCTATTGGAAAAGTATCCCTTTGAAAAAAATCGATATTTTCCACTTGGCCTTCCCAAACATCATTTGTTACATGAAACAATGTTAACCCCCAATTGACACAATTGTATCCTTTGGAACCTGTAAATAAAAAACATTATATTTCACCTGTTTAACCACGTATATTCCATGGTTTAAATGTACTACCGTCATGTTCTTTAAACAGGTGCTGACCAACCATTTACCTCTGACCATCTTAGCCTGTGCCAGTTCTTCACTCCCCATATTGCTAATAATCACTTCACATCCTTCTGATATACTTGGGTCAGATTTCAAACCACAAATAGCATCTGTGGCATCAGGAACAAACGGTTTACCTGGACACATAACATTTTGTTCTTTAAATTTGACACATGTTTCCAGGTTTGGTATTAAATAAACTTCAGGTTCCCATGACTGAAATGCCACCACTTCTGGAGTCTTAATCTTAATAAATTTGTCCTCTTGCCAAAATCCCACGTTGTGTACCCACTTTGTTTGATAAATAAGTTCAGGAGCTACATATGGGATGCATAGCAAAAATCTGATCTCTAGTCTTTCCAAATCCACGTATAACGGCATTGCATTACCCATTTCAAATGCAGTTTTTACCTGTATTATATCAATTCCCTCCTGGTCAATCTTTCTATCATTTGACGAATAATATCCTGCGAAACAAAATACAAGGGGATATGTCCTTGAATCAATTGTGAAACTGCAGTTTGAACTTCTCTCATATAATTCGTTAATAGTCTATCAACAGGACTCATTATGTTCAATATTTCATTTAAAGTTCTGTCATGCTTAAGTATTATTTTAGTCGCCCGATGCATCACATCTGCTTGTTCATTTAGAATGATTGCAGTTTCATTTATGAATCTTACTTGTTCATTCAGTCCCCCTCTAATCCCATCTAATGTTTTTTGTATTATTTCTAGGTCAATACTTAGTTGTTGCGCTTTAGTACTGGCTGTTTTGATATTGTGGTACCTATTATGGCTCCAAATATAGACATTACCAATGATATCGCGAGCATCACCGCACCTCTCTTTCCTCTCCTCTTCTTAATGTCTGCTGAATTCACAAATGTTTTCTCCAACTGCATTAATATATCTCTTATTGACTGCTTAGTGTCCTCTTTTCTTATTTCCAGCCACTCTTTAGTCTGTTCAATCTTAATTCCGGTATTGTTCAAATATTTTTCAATCAAAATCTCGGGATTCAATGGTATCCCTATACTGGGGACGCCTTCACATTTCAACCAGACATTTCCTATTCCTGCCACTAATTGTTTATTACTGTCATTTTCAATGTGAAAAGCACAACCATCCACATATACAGTTGGCAAATCCTTGCATGTTTTTTCATCAAAAGCATTGTGTGGTGATTGTTCAAATTCCTGCAAACTAGTTTCCACTTCCATTTCATTTGGTATTTGTTCAGCTGCGCAGTCATGTAAGTCAGCTAACCCTTGAGCAATTGGGTTCTTTTTATTTTGTCCATATCTCACTTCTACAGGAAAACCTTGTAATGCCAGCATCCATGAAGTGATTCTGGACTGCGCTAGATTACCTGATCTAATTCTTTTACTCTCTAAAAATTGCAAAGGTTGATTATTTGTTTCAATAATCACCTTTTCTCCCTGAACAATGGGGCGGAAATGTTGTAGCACCCACACAGTGGTTAATAGGGCCTTTTCACATTCATTAAATTTCATTTCAACTTGGGAAAATGCCTTACTTGCATAGGCAATGGTTTTGTGATTCAAATCGTGTTTTTGTGATAACACTGCTGACACACAATGTTCAGAAAAACCTATTTCTATAAAGAAATCCCTGTCCTTTATGGGGTATGCTAAACATGGTGCCTTTACAAGACATTCCTTTAATTTAGCCACTGCATCAGACTGCTCTTTTTCCCATTTCCAGGGAGTATTCAGTTTAAGCAGTTTAGCCAATGGTTGAGTGATTTCTGCATAATTTTCAATGAACTTTCTGTTATAGCCTGTCATCCCTAATAAACTTTTTACACCTTTCACATTTTTAGGATCTTTTAATCTTTGTATGGCCTCTATTTTCTTCTTTTGTGGATTTAGCCCATGTTCAGTCACTTCATGCCCTAGAAAGTTCACTTTTTTCTTGCACCATTGTGCTTTTTGCAAAGATACTTTGGCGCCTGCTTTCTGCAATTGGCCAAGCACATGTCTTATTTCATCAAAATGGCTTTTCAGGCTTTCATTTTTTATCAGGACATCGTCCATGTAAACTATTGTTCCTCTTTCCGCTGCATCCGGCATGGCCTTTCTCAAAAATATGCCAAATTCACTCCCACTATTGATGTACCAGAACGGAGCTCTAAGCCAGGCGTATTGAGTCCTGTCAGATGTAAAGGAAAATAAATGTTGTATCTCCTCTGCCAATGGCACGCACCAATATCCAGAGGTGAGATCTAATGTGGTAAATACTTTTGAACCATGTACCTGAGCTAGGCCCTGATCAATGAATGTCAGTGGCCATCTAGATACTGGTTCTCTTTTATTTAACTCTCTCAAGTCTGCACATAGCCGCCATTGACCATTTGGCTTTAACACACCTAAAATAGGTGTATTGGATGTGCTATGAATGGGCCTGATAATTCCCAGCGATTCCAAATTTTTAATAATCTCTGCCAATGATTCTAAACATGCCAGCGGTAGTCTATATTGGCGTACAAACACTGGACCTCTGTCACACCCTTCTGGTAGTGTGGCCACATGTAAATCAGTTAAACCACAATCATAAGCATCATTTGCAAATACATCCTTAAACTCCATAAATATCTCCCTCAGATTGTCCCTATCCTCATTGCTTTCACACGCATCCGCTAAGGAGATCTGCTCTTCTACCATTTTGGAAAATTCTGGAAAATCTTCTGGTAAGGGAATCTCGGCTCTTTCCTCTAACTGTGTGGCTGTGTCTTTTTGTAAAGCTGCCACTTTTAAATATTTTGGCATATCAGCTTCCACTTCAATGGGCTGATTTTCTGTTTCATTTTCATTTAAATTAAATATTATGCAATCCTCTTGATGGCAGCACACTGTCTCATTTGAATCATAAGGATACACAGAATGAATTTTAAATATTCCTTTGGACTGAGAGTCCAGGTGTTCTGGCAACTCACCCTTGGCATCTACATATTTTTCAGGGATATTTCCAATCACCATGTTATTTAAATCTGACGTATAATGTGATTTTTGTATGGCCATTCCTAATGGGGAGTTTTCCTCTAAATGAATATCCTGACAACCTTTATTATTTACCATAATTTTTACAGATCCTTCACCAATGTCTACCAATGGAATGTATTCATAATACAGGCCTTGCTGTTTTATGGATTCATTCAGGCATACAAATGCATCAGATCCTTTCATCTGCTGTCCATTTTTGCATTTCAGTGTTATTGCAAACTGTTTTGTAAATGCAGGAATAATAGTATCTTTCCTCATTTGTAATTTGATTGCATAAGGAACCAGTTGTGCACAATGATAAGCCCTTCTTTTGTCTTCAAATTCAGGTGCCGGACCACCTAGGCGTGACCATATTTTTTGATTAAGGAAATCTAACACCATGCACATTCTGTGCATGATGTCATTGCCCATGTAAAATTCATTTTGTGCTCCACTCACTATCCATACATTATGGTAAATTGTTTGCTGCCCAATGCTAATTTTAAGCATGTATCTGCCTGCAATTCGGTTTTCAAAGTCTGGACTGTCCAACCCAGAAACATATTGGTTTTTAATCCTAAATTTCGGGATTTCTTCCCTCTCCATTATTTTTTGCAACAATTTATCATTAATGAAACTCCTTTCATGTCCAAGCGCTAAAGTGGCTTTTATTGTTTTAAAATAGTCATTTATACCAACATGAACCCATGGTTGCTCATCTTCCATGTGTATTTCTGCCAGAGTGGTAATGTGTTTTTCTGAATCTGTTTTAGTAGCAATATTCTGTTTGCATGTTTTCTGTTTTAAATAAAAACGTAATGTGTGCTCATCTATGGCAGTCTGCCAATTTTTCCTTGGGTCCAAGTATATTTGTACAGGTAGTTTTTCATTGTCGCTCTGCATTTTGTCTTGACACATTAATATAACAGTGACACTAGGTATGCAACTATTCTGGAGATATACCTCCACAGCATCATTTGTTTTGGCAACGGTGTGACATTCATTTATGTTGCTGTTTTGTGATTTTAGTTTCTTAGGCCTCAATGGTTTTTTGGTTAAGGACCACAGCACTCCATTCACCCCATCTATGAGAGGAGACAATCTTTTCAGGCAATCTGTCCCCATCAGAAATGGAATTTCACAAATAGATGTGATCAATACCTCTTGTTTCATTCTGTGCTTTCCTATTTTTATGTCAACCTCAGTTACACCTATTATGGGCACCTCCTCCCCATTAAAGTTATGCACTGGACCTTGATTTTCCTTCACTGTGATCTGACTCTGTGGGGTTCTCCTTTCATTGATACTCTTTACCAGCTCCTTGGACATAATTGTGGCCTGTGCGCCAGTGTCAATCATAGCAAAGGTGTGGCATTTTTCTTCTACAGTGATGGGTGCATAATATCTGTCCTCAACTTCCTCTAATATACATAAGTGTGAATTCTTACTGATTTCAGGGCTCACCTTTCTCAGGCCTTTTTCACTTTTGGCTAAGCACATTGGTAAATGGAAAGACATTTTTCCCTCCTTTTTACCCATTTCTGCGCGAGAGACTTTATTCATTTCTCCATGATCAGAGGTTTTTTGGAGTGTGGCCACTGTTCGCCCATCCATCTGGGTAACATCAGAGACCACATTACAACCTTCCAACTGAGCATGTGTAACAACATCATTCAGCAATTTGTCATTTTTTAATTCTGTGCATTTGTGATCATTTAGTGTGATACCAGCCCTTTCACCCTCTTCAAAAATATGTGGCTCAAAGAATTATTCAGGTGATTGACTTGTACCCTCCTTTTGAGTATTTCCTTTTTCTGCCTGTGTTTGGTCATTGTTTTGCTTGCCCAGGGAAGGAGCTATAGCATCCCCACTTACTCCCTGTTCACTGGTATTCGCCATGCATCAGTCATTTTTCTTAAATCTGTCCCTTTGTCCTTTTGGAATTCCTAATGTTTCTTTTTCATTTGTGCAAATGTTTACTGTTTTATTTAGCTCTAGGTTAAACCGTACCTCTTTTTTAGAAGTATTTGCACTTTCTGTCACATGTTCATTTACTGGCACTTTCATTTTTAATTCATTAGGCATCTCAGAGTCGTTATGCAAAATTATATCAGTGCAATCTGTCATTTTGGCACTGCAGTTATCATGAGTACTTAGTCACTTTTCGGAAGCCCCCCGGTCATTGCTATGGCCATCAGCCCCCTCTTTGGAAGGTTGTTTTTGCGCTGTATAGAGCTTTCCTATTTGCTCAGCTAATATTTTCACTTGGGCCTCAAGGCACTGGAACCTTTCGATCTCTCTAGAATCCTCTTTCTGTGGCCTAGGTCGATATTGGTTGTTTTCCCCCTGATTGGATCTATTCTGATACCTCTCAGGTGATTGAAGTCGGTTGGGATGGTTTCTGAACCGATGATTCATTTGTGGAGGGGAGCGGGGTGCACCCATCCTTTGATTATAGTCCCCTGGTGGGGAATCATTGTACTGATGTGGATTGTAGTTCATGTTTTGCCTCATGTCCTGTCTCTCCAATTGTGGGTACTGGCCCCTATGTTGAATTCCATTATCAGTAAATCGATCCACATATCGGGGTCTATCCTGATTACCATATATCATGGTGTTGGGTTAAAATCTGCTCTGTGTCCCCAATGACTGGTAGGGACCATAATTTTTTTGATCTTGATTTTGTCTCTGGTTATTGTCCGTACCTGCCATATCAGGCCGATATCCTACCCGGGGCTGTCCCCTAAATACCTAGGGCTGATGTAGCTCTCCCTATTACTAGGATCATGTGATTGGAACATTGGTACAGGGAATGGCGATCTTTGTTGATTACCTCTTTGTTCAGGTGTCACATTATTTTTACCTTGGCTTTGAGCAGACTCAAGGGACATTTTGGCTGACCTGATTTCCATTACTGTGGCTGAGGGTTCTTTAGATTTAGGTCTAGTATCTTTCATTTTATCACTTTCTCTACCCTGACAATAGAGTACCTCATATAGTTTTGTGCTTTGATGTACAATCCATTCAAGGGACTTGTCACGGTCAAATTCACGGACCAATTGGGATATGATGTCTTTCTGTAGCCCATAGAAGTATGCAGTTTTAAACTCATTGGAATTTGGGTCAAAAGATACATCAAAGCGAGAAAATGCTCTTTTTAAGTCTTGTAAAAATTGGCGAGGAGATGTATTAGGTCCAGCAGTAATTGTGTAAGCAACTTTCTTTGCCTCCTGCAATGACTGAAAAGGAGAAAAATGACGCCTAATTTCTTTTTCAAACTCCACTCAGGTCATATTCTGCTGTTCATTTAATCCCCTTATGATGCAGGCCGTCTGGGCATCTAAAGTTAAATGAAAATATTGCCTGTACTGTTCCTTAGGTATCTGGAGTGCTTTAAAAATGTCATGCACCGCTTCTAAATGATCCTCAATGCAGCATTCACCTCCCTTTTTAAATGGTTTGATCAGAGCTTTAATGGATTTCATTATTTTTATGGGGCTACTTGTTGCAATGCATGGAATTGCACAACTTTGTGATTCAATCCTGTTTTCAGGTGTATGAGATTGGTGGCTTCCCACAATGGGAGTATCAAATCTCCCAAGGGCGCTGCAACCAAGTTCAGTCACCAGCCCAGTCACTGGAGCACTAGCTCTTTTGGCAGAACTAGAATTCACCTCCACTCCATTGAATGTGGTACCCTGCCGCCTCTCCTGGGACCTGGGAATGCACATTTGCTGTTCTAAGTCCTTACACTTTTTAAGCAGTCTGTTTGCTTCATTTTGCAAATAGTTGTTTTCATCACTCATCTTATTAATCACCTCCTGCATGTCGCACATTTGCATTTGGCATTCATTGAACTCTTTATTTCTCTTGTCTCTTTCTTGAATCATTTTAATCATTTCTTGTTCTGCACTCTGGAGATCACATTCTTTTTCACAATGTTCTTTTTGTAAAATCTGCATTTCTGAAACAACCTCATCTTTATCCTGTCTAATGTGGTCCACTAAGGCTTTTAAGTGTACCAATTCTTGCTCACTATCCTCAAATTGTTTCTTGCTTTTGGATAACTGAGCATCAAAGTCTCTGCATTTTAATTGCATGTCTTTTTGGCATACATCCAATTCTGCTCTTAACATTTCCTGATTTTTACTTGCCCCATCTAATTCAGTCTTTAACGTGTTAATTAGCTGGGTATCATTTTCCTGAATTCGCAGGGACGTATTCAAAATAAACCATGTTTTGCCGCATAGCCGTATTAAACAGTCTTTCTCTGCGCTTTTATCGGCTGCATTCAATAATCTTGTAAGGCAGACCTGAATTATGCTGCCTTCTGCAAAAATATTGTCTAGTTTTTCTTTCTGCACCTCACCCTGAATGCGGTCACGCCATTCTAAGGTGCTGTTCGACGACCACGTCCCATGTGCAAACAACTTTGCCTCTAAATATTGCACTAGGTCTGAAAATGTGGTTTCCCTTTGTGACATTCTGAAATTCGTTTTTAGTGGCACACTGCTATTATAAAATGGGTTCCCTTTAATGTGCAAATGGCAGTGTGAGACACGCTTGCCACGCCCAGTAGGTACTCTATGATCACTTTCCCGGCCTGCAACGCACCAAAAATATGTTGGGTATTTTGTGGATATTTGGGGCTTTGCAGTATTTTCTTACCGCCAAAATACCTTTAGCAATAATCACTCTCTGTATTCATATTGGGTCACACATGACAATAATACATTGCATTATTTCATAATTCAGACCTATTTAGATGGTATGCATGGTAGTTTGCGTGGTTGGTTGGTATAGTGGTTGGTTTATTTGTGGCCCCAATACCCAACATCCCTTGTTTTTTATCTAGATTGTTCTTGATCACTAGAGAGACCTCAGGCCTACATTTTAGGGATACCACATTTTCAGTGTTAGTGTTGTGTGCCACCATGGGCTATTGTGGTATTTTTGTGGTAATTTCCACTACCTTATATACAGTAAGGAACTATGTCCAGAGAGTCTCTCTTCCCGTTGGCTCATGTACCTCCAACAGGCTATGCTACAAATAGTCACTCACAACTGTCTATACTGAATAGAATCATGCACACATCTGTTTTAAAATGACAATTGCACTGTTTAAAAATCTACCCACGTTTAAACCTTTTCCCATGCAAAATGAAGGAGAGAAATAATACACACTAGCTATCTGCTTTCAAATATTTTTGTATTATAGAAATTTCTTTTAAACACAGTTTAACTTTTTTTACAGAAATAAATGAAATGGTACAACATTATTTGTGATAAAATGAACAGAGAGCTGCGAGAATATATTCAATTGGTAACATTAAATATGCTGATAAGAGACTGAGACTCCTTTAATACACTGAACAGTTTCACACACTTTCGCACAGCTCCCACTCGCTTCTATAATTACCTTATCTGTTCAGCATGAGTTTTCTTCGGCTATTCTCTTTCTGAATTTGGCTCCCTTGAAAATCAACCCCAATGAGAACAAGCGTCTGCCGTTCTCAAACCGGGGTTATTGCCTGGAACTCTCGGCTTTTGCAGCAGGAATGCCTCAGCCAGGAAACAGATCCTTCTCCCAGCTCTGCAAGATCTCGATTGTTCTCCCCCTCCCCTCAAGCTTCTCCAGCAAAGTTCTAATCACAGCCTCTAGCATGATACTTGCTATGACGCTGCTCCAATCAGAATCAATTATGTCATCTCCTCCCTCACTACACAATGGCTCACTTCTACAGTAAAAATTGTAACAAACTGATTTCCTGTTCCTTCGAGCTCTTTGCTTCCTGTAGTTATGTGGACAGAGCAGCAGGGAAAAAAAATGAATGTGCGTTTAAATGTTCACTTTCAGAGTAGGCCTAATTCTGCAGTGGAGACACATTTTTATTAGTGGGTTATGTTAAATGAAGTTGTATTAGTCAGGTTAGTTATTAATAAGGTTAGTTATTAATTTTCAAATGTGTCTCTTGCAATATAGGCATTTCAGTTGAAAAATAGTGTGCATTTTGAATGTGCACATGTGTGCTTTTAACTGTAAAAATAGATTTGCATCTTATATGTAAAAATCGTTTTTTTACTGAATAGCCTGTTTTTACTTATATGTCCATGCTACTCTGGCAACACATATAGCAATGCACCACACCCATGTGGTGGTGCTGCATCAAAAAAAATGCTGCCTGTGCAGTAGTGCTGTACTCTGTGCTGTAACACGCCAAATATCCTTACAATTCATATGTGTATATGCATCTATGTGTGTTTGGTAAAACGAGTCAAAGTCAATCTGCATTTACTGCATTTAGAGTACAGGTTCATAGCTTGCCTTGGATTGCTAAACTGTTCAATCAATTGCACATGGCTGTCAGAAGGATTGTGCCTTGCCTGAGTGATCACTGCTTCCCAGGTGAGTGAAGGAAACCCAGGGAAGTCAAAGCTGGCTTAAATTGGCAGAACCCCCATTCGTCAATAGCCCCAGTAGACAGTCCTTGGCTTTTCTGTGACAGTTTACTGAGTGTTGGGCTGATGTTCATCAACTAAACTCTGCTAGCCAAGTCAAGAACTGAGTGCATTTCTGAGATCATTAATATGCAACTTGTAGCCAATTACTTTTTGCTAATGTTTCGTGATTGACTGCTCAATTTTGTTTTGCACCATACACATTCCCATGTTCATGTGCTGCGCAATTGTCACTGACTATAAATGTAAAGCAAAAAGAGAATATCGAGGCTAAGTACCACAAAAGGAAATACACCAAATACGGGATTACAAAGATACACAGATCTTTATTCTACCACTGAACAGTTTTCAAAGGAACAAAGTATCAGATAGCTATCTGGCCCTCAGTACATCACAGCGAATACCAGCCCATTCAGTGTGAGAAGTGAGTGGGGCTGTACATCAGAAGACTCATTCTTTTTATACAATTCTCTAACATGATGTCCAGCCCATCTACGGATTAATCATTTCTCGGGCTAGGGGTTCGTGCCGCGTTCACTTCTAATTTATTCACCTATATGCATATGGATTATTCCTAGTTTATGCACAAATAAGTCACAATGGCAACCGTGTACCTTTGGATTTAACATTAAGCCTTTGTACATGTTTCATACAATGCAGTTTTACAAGTGTTCACATTCAGTATTTAAAGAACATTGTGCTTAATATATGCTTGTGGATCACTTTCGTTGGCACAGGTAATCCTTGATCTACAGGTCAACGAAGAACAAGGTCTCCTTACATGACCCTAACATTTGGCCTCCGGGCAGTTTAGACATTAACTTTACATGTAGAGGTCAAGACGGCAAAGTTACAAACAGAAGAACACTGTTCACCATTTTAGAACACAGGGTGACTTTGGAGTGAGAATCAAAATGGTGGATGACCCTAATATGGCAGCTAAATCAATCTAAGATCGGAACTTTGCAACGCGGATTTCTTCGCAGAGTGACTGGGCATAGACCAATATATACAATAAAGGAGGCACGATATAATATCCCATTTAACATAAACAAACAAGATAGCTATTTTTGTTGTGACCCGATATGCACTATGTGTTCTCCAAAAGTATAATCTGTTGGCAACACTGAACATTGGTCATGGCTTGCAGATGTGTATTATATCTTTCATTTATGTACACACTTCTCCACGTCCTCTGATGGAGCAGCAGGCAACATGAGACTGTATTTCTGTGGTTGAAAGGGATGTATTTCACACAATGAATAGGCCAAGAGTTTATTGTGGATTGGTTGGAAGTATGGGCAATAACAAAACAAAGATGAACACTTACTTCTTGCTTAAGGATTGTAGTCCATCAAGCTTGCCTTTATGCCATTAGACTCCACTTCTTGCTGATCAAAGGAGAGTCTATCACTGTCTATGAGGGGTTAAGTGATCCCTGCTCTTTTTTTCTTGCCTTGATTAAGTGGTCGCGCCCCTGCTCAGTATGTTTAATTCAATGGTGGTCCCTTCCACTTGTAAGGGATCAGATGGGCCCTGGTTTACTGATTAAAGTCCCATGCATGGGTAAGGCTGCAAGATACCTACATTGGCTTGGATAGGGTACAGCATAGTCACCTGACAGCTTGTGAATTACTTCACCATCATTTCTACCAGATCTTTATTAATGGGCACACTATGCGCATGGCACTACTGGAGACGACCCATACTATGTTATGGCTTCATCTCATGTATCCTCCTATCCTCTCTTCTTTTTCCTCCTCATCATCCCACAGTGAAGCAGACCTCTTCACCTCCCCTTTTAGCTTTAAACACTCTGCTGTTTCTTCTATTCGCTCTCCACCCTTCCACCTTTCTCCCTTCCAGTTGTATCTACCACAGATTGTAATGTAATTATATTCTCTTTTCTGCCTTCTCTCCTTTTCCTCTGTTACTAGTTTTGCTGTAGTGATTTTCTCCCTACCACCGCCTCCGCAGGTGCCCTTTACAGCTCATCCTCATCCAGTAATATATCTCTTTAATTCTTTTCCTTATGCAGCTCCAATGCTTTTCTCTGCACCTGCTATTTTTCAACTCTTTTGTGCTTTTCACCCTAATCTGCTCCTGTCTCTCCTTTTTCTCCCACCTTATCTGTTAAATGTACCCACCTTCCTTCCTCATCCCTTCCATGTTTTGTGTAGCTCTCTCACTGGGGCTTGCTGTTCACCCCCTTCTAGTCTACTTTCTCTTTGTCTTCCCCATCCAGCTTGTACTTTCTCTTCTCCTCCTTGCTTTATCAGTCCTCCACCTTTTGTCTCTGCTCCTGCTCTTCTAACTCACCTCTACTCTAGCTAGCTGCATGCAGGTGTATCTTCTTTCCTGTACTCGCCAGAAACTGCAGCCAGTTACATACTACATAGGTAGAGTGCAGGGACTGGAATTATACATTTAAATAGTTATTCCCCCTGCTGCTAATTGGTCCCCATGGTCCAAATCTTGAAGAAGCACCTTATGCCATTTTGATTGCCACATCCTCATTAGTCCTGACATTTCCAGGTATATACTAAGGGGTTGATTTGCACTGTTGCCCCATGTCCATAAGCATTTTACTTCTCCGCTTGCAGACTCGCATAAGAGAGACAATGATTGCCCCCAGCGCTTTCCATGACTTAAACAACTGTTGGATTCATGATTGTATAAGGCAGTGGGTCCCACATTTTCTTGGAGCCACATGTCTCTATACTCTGTTGACAACCATTAAACCATCTTTCCACATGCTGAACATTCAGAGGCCGATTCATGGAATAATTGTGCGCCGAAATCGGTGGCGCAAGCGAGAAAAATCCAGTGCACGTGTGCGAATCGCACGCAAGTGATTCATGGAAGTCTGTGCGTGTGTTTTTCCAGGGAGCTGCGCCAAAACTGTGCATGATACACACAGGCGCACACGTCACTGTGACATCCCGAACGACATGCGTGACGCGCACAGCGAAAGTGCACAACGTGCAGCACACACACCAAAAAGGGGGTGGAACACGCAGAATGGGAAACAACGCATGGAAATGAGGGCGTAACAGGGGAAGTACTGCTGGGAAATACACATAAGCCACACGAAGGCAGGCAGAAGCGTCCCAGGGCAGTATAAAAGTGCACGCAAACAACAAACACGTATATACAGCTACGATGAATGTCTCATTTCTCTCAGCAGTGACAGAGAATAGTAAGGCCTCACATTTCTTTGCCCAGGACCAGCCTTTTTGGGATGCCTGATGACGAGGTCTATGGCAGGTATAGGTTTCCACCTCATATCATCCTAGTCCTGGTCACTGAGTGGGAGGATGACCTCACATCACCCACCTTGTGCTCCCAAGCACTGAGCCCCTTGGAAAAGGTGCTCAATGTCCTGCATTTTTTGGCCACTGGGTCATTTCAGCGAACAACTGCCATAGTTGGGGGTGTCTCACAGGCCACGCAGTCACGCTGCCTACACCAGGTGTTGGCAAGCATGACTGCACGCCCCTCAGTCAGCAGGCACATATACATACCCAGAACACCCGCAGAAAGGCAGGCCGTGGTCCAGGACTTTTACAGAGTGGGACACTTCCCCCAAGTGCTTGGTGCCATAGATTGCACTCATGTGGCCCTACATCCACCTTGGGCCACTGAGAACATCTACCGCAACCGCAAGCACTGGCATTCCATCAACATTCAGGTTGTATGCGATGCCCATGGAATCATCACCTCTGTCTATGCAAACTATCCTGGGTCTACCCATGACAGTTTCATATACAGAATGTCCGCCCTGAGCCGGGACCTGGATGCTGGGAAGCATGGTGATACATGGCTCATTGGTGAGTACAAATGCCTGTGCACATGCATGCATGTCACACACAGACAAATACACAAACCCAACCATCCTCACTTCCCCAGGGGACAGTGCCTACCCTCTGAGCACCCACATGATGACGCCAATAAGGAACCCCACCACACCACCCCAGTTAAGATACAACGCAGCACATATTGCAACCAGGGGCATAGTGGAGTGCATATTTGGAGTGCTCAAGTCACGCTTCCGCTCCCTTGACTGCTCTGATGGGCACAGACGCTGCTCATTGGAGAGGAAAGGGCACGTGGCGAGGCAGCCCGGACCCAGCTTGTGGCCACATTTTTCACCTAAACTCCCACCCCGGAGGTGTGCACACAGGCCTGGCACATACCAGATGACAATCGATGATGACAAAGAGACAGTCAACTGTCACAACCTTACCACCCAGAGAATATTTCCACGGAAGTGCTACATTGTGTGCATCCCTAGCTACTTAACCATAACCAATCCAGTGTGAACAAAAGGAACACATGCAAGGTGCATATCACACCACCCCTGCAAAACAGGCCATGAAAATCACTGGTATGTCACCCCATCACCCTCGTCGGCCACACCATGACATGGCATGCAACAGCAAAAGAGCAAACCAAAAGCACAACACATGACAAATTAGATTCGAAGTGCCACATGATAAATGGAAAGAGGCCTGACATGGAGTCAGATGACATGACTGACCAACAACCTCCCACACATACACAGTCATACACAAATGCATCCCACCAGCAGTACCACCAACGTAAAACAGAATGCCTGTTGGCATGCACATTGGCCAATCCAAATCCAGAAATTCCAAACCTGTGTGCTTTGTGTGTCCCCTGCAACACACCGCTCAGCACACAGCACAGTGAGCGGCCATTGTGTTGGGGATACACCTTGAGCATCATATAAAAAGGACAAGCAACAAGAATTACCCAGTGACGCATGTACACAATCCCCAAATGGTAAGTGATCATGCGCTGCAGGGACACAGCATGGCAGAGAAGTCAATCTGTGTGCACGTGTGGGCATGGAAGGGTGGATGTATGTGTGGTGGTGCATTGTGTAAGTGTGTTTGTCAGTAGAGACATGCACTCAATACATGCATGTGAAATTAAGTGACCCTCAGTGTCTTGTACACATCACATGTGCACATTGCCCATGTGGACACCCCATTGTGTCAAACCACACCAATCCCCTGACACCTGAAAAGTACACCCAACACAGGAATAGCCATTGACCAGCAGAACACATCATGTACATAGTACCCCACATTGACAATGTCAGAGAGTGCCCAATCACTGTAGCCCAAGCGTACTGTCTGACAACAAAAGCCCCTCCCTCACCATGACCTTCAGAAGAACTTTCTCTGGGGTCCGTCGGATTTTTCCTTCTAGTCTCCCGGGCTTCAGGATCCCCTTTCCCCTTGGTTTACTTGTTCTTCCGTTCGTGTAAATAGGGTCTAGCCCCCTCAGAGGCCACCTTGACCGGTAAAAATACCAAATCGCAGAGAACTCCAAGGAGCCAAAACCCGAAACCAGGGAAAAAGCCTCCAGGAACCAAAAAACCCTAGAAGAGTCCCCAGTAGATGACTTGAAGTCGTAGAATATAACCAAGTACATGTCCAAGCTGAAAGATAGAATAACTTCCAAGTTGCACAGTTGTACAATGGTTCAACAGGATGGGTAGGAATTTGAGTACACAATAATTAACGAGGATGCCACAACTGATGGGTATAGCTGAAACATGAGTAGAAAATAACCAAGCTGAAACCCAATCAATCCTTGGTAGCATGAACAAAGAAAGGCAGAGACAGCACAAGTCTGGAAAGGCACAGTGAATGCGAGATAGCCGAAAAAAGCTGACAGCAAGTTAAGAGCCAGAACAGTTGAATAGCATTGGTAAAAGGCCAAAGTGAACATGAAGGTATGGATGTAATAGAAGAAAGACAGGAGGAGCGAGAGAGAGATGCTGTGGTACAGAAGTGTACCAAGGCAAACCGAAGCAGTGTAAGAGTATGGGGAAATAACTGCCAGAGAGACGGGTGGACAGATCTGCAGCAAGGACAGTAGCAGGAACAAACACAGGGACTCAAGGCACCAGAGTGTGAACAACGAGTAAAAGAGCTGTAGTATAGTAGGAAAACTGCACCATCAGGATGCAGCGAAGTCCAAGAGGGAAGACAGATACAACGTGCCGTCCAAATGGAATAAAGCAGAGAAGTAGTTTAGGCGGACATCTCAGGTGAGTACTGGACCATGAGTTGTGCTTCTTGGGTACATTCCTAATGCTTCCCCCTTTGCCATAATGCCCAGCAGCTGAACTCAACACGTATCAACTTCACATTGTCACCACCTGGCCACCTCCCACCATCAATGTAGCTTTGACAGCTAAAGGGTGCAGGCTACCATCTACAGCATGAAGTGCATCAAGCACGTATACAGGCTATAAATGAAAAACATCACACTCACCTTCAACAAATGGACAGTTCAAAAATGTACTCCCCAAAATTGATTGCAGACATGCCGTGGAGAAAACATCCATAATCCCCACTAGGGGTGTAAACATACGTAGTAAAGCAGCAGACTCTCCACAGATATGACAAAAGTCCAATGCCCTTGTGTAAATTGTTGTCACACCAAACCATCCTTGCAAGCCTATGGAAAGGGGAAGCAGGAGTGGCATATGTGTCTTGACCCCAAGCAACAAACACATACACGAGACAAGCTTGAATGGGCCCAGGTGGAACAGACAGTGGATGCTTTCAAAAGCCACAAAGCTCCACACCGTCACATGAATGCCCAATAGACAAACAATACTATTTAAAAAGAAAAATGACCACATACCACCCAGGGGTGGGGGGGTTTCAGCCAGGAGGGGGGAGGAATAGGGTGCACCTCAACACCCACATGCGATGATGTTGAGATAAAAAAACTCCATGGGCTCAACGCCTGCACTGTGCGACCTGTGTGGGAGATAAGTTGTCCTGCTCACTCTCTGGATGGAAATAAGAAGGTGGACATGGCACAGTTCCCTGACCACGCCTATGCGCAGCTTGCCCCTCGATGGCAGAAATCCTGCGGGTCTGTGTGGTGATGCCACATAGGTCAGCATGCAGCACCTCATGTGATACGCGTGCTTCCTCTTGCAAGGTAGCACTTGTAACACAGAGTTCTGCATGCATGGCCTCGCTGACATCTGGAGCACCTCCCAGCATGCATGTAGCTCAGCAGAGATGGTATTCTCAAGCTGCTCCAACCTCTCCTCTGACCTCTGCCTCTGGGACATGTTGACACTAACAGACTGATGGTCATCCCTCAGGGACTCCATGTGTGCCTCTGTGTGAGCAGCAAGTGCTTGATGCAGAGACACCATTTCAGCCTGGCGTGCCCTGTCTGAGGCTGCCATGCCCAGCCTGAATGAGCGGGCTGTGGACTGCGCTGCCCGCTGCTGGAGCTCCACCTGCCTAGCAGGGGGGAGCATGGATTGGGCCACACATTCCATACTCTGAGCAATCTTATCAATAGCTGCCCCCTGTTGCTCTGAATTGGCATACATTGGCTGATCCCACTCAGTATACACCAGAGGTGCACAGCCACTTCGTTGCCGGACATGACACCCGTGGGGCCCAAGGAGCCATGGTCCTCACTGGATTGGCATCGCCCGCGGCTGCAGGACTACATCCCTGCGTTGACATGATGTTCCAGGCACATCAGCAACTGGTTTGGAGTGTTACCTTGCGTCCCGAATCACCACAGGCAGAGGTTCCAACACTGTCTGGCCCCTCAGTGCATGTGGCGCAGACAGAAGATCGTCCACATCAGGATCACTCACCGGCAATGAATGGACATGACTCGCATCCAACTCAACATTGCCTGCCCTGGACACGATGGTCTGGAGCACAAGTGGGTTCTCGGAGTCTACCACCCCACGACCCCCACTTGTGCCGGGTTGCTGATGTAATAGCAAACCTGTGTCTGGAATGACATTACCATCCTCTGGCTCCATTGCGTCATCACCTGTAACGTGAAAAAACAAACATGAGTACACATGTCAGAAGCACATAACCCACACACACATAGACATCACATCGACAGCCAACATGTGAAGCAGACATGTCACGCACGACTGAAATTCTGGCATGCATCCAGTGGCATTGATATGCAATGGCATCCCAAAAGCAGAAATGGATGCGTGTAAAATCCGAAACCTACACATATACTGAATGTAGTATATCACCTCCATCACACACCACCTCTGTCAGGCACATATCACAGGCAGAAATGACAGATGGCAACAAAGAGATGGCACATACCATAAGCATGTCTGAACAGCCAAATGGCCACAGCTGCAAGTGAATCAAAACACACCATGACACATGTAATATGCATATACACATGCATCACTAAATCAGCATCACCAATATAGCTTCATCCATCTGCAGCTCGGCCCGTACCGGGCGTCATGGGCCATGTAGACATAGTGAATGTCCCAAGCAAAGCGGGGGCCTGCAACGAGGCACGAGGGACCATAACGCCCAGTACGGTCTGATCTGCCAGCCCATGAAGCCTCCTGAACACCCCTCAGGGCCTGATACAGCACACTGTGCATTGAATGTGTCAAAAAGCATTATTCAGTGTGTCAAATCATCACGCCCAGGCTCCACCAGATTAGGTAAGTGGGCCTGGCCGTACATGTACTGCACGACAGAACATCTTCAGGATTGTGCCAGTTGAACATAACGGGAGCAATGCTGAAATCTCAGCAGCATTTACATTAAATAACAACATATTAGTCATTCAACAACAAAGCTGCAGAGAACACATGTGTAAATAAACACTTTCACACACACATAAGTGAGTAGCTGCAATGTTGCACTACACAACCCTTAAGCTCCTTGCATATGTATATGTGAAAGTGTTCAAATACACCCAAGTTCATATACACCCGTATGGTGAATATGAACAGCATCCTATACAGCAAAGCAAGCAGCTACAACGCTGCTTACTTTGATGTGTGTGAAAGTGTACACATAAACACGTGCAGGCAGCTCCACAGTCATTACAACCCGTTATGGCAGGCTATAATCAATCTGCGGCCTATACCAGTTACTATAGGCTGCAGATTGACCAATCAACTTTGCTAAACACCCGATAGGGTGTTCCAATACTGAGTACATGTGTCACAGGATGCACCTGTGCCCATGCGTTTCCTGACAGTGAAGGGATGACAATCTGAACATACATGCCAGGTCACTTTGACATTGCAGCAGTGTGTAGGCATGTAGAACGGTATAACATGGCTCAGAAGCGGGTGGGTGTAGTGCTGAACATGTGCATGTTACCAACTATCTACATCAACAAGTACGTTTTGATGTCAAACAATAAACATGAAGGCAGTGTAAGGGCAAGTTCAGCCATCATGTGCAACGTGCATGCAATGGGTTGCATGGTCAGAGGCAAACCCCCCCAGTGGAAATGCAGGGAGGCATTGCATGGCAATGAAAGGTTGACCAAAGAACTGTGTATTGGCAGACAGTGTTGAGTAGCGTCAATTGCATCATCTGAGTCAACGGACACCACACATCTGCACTTTCCCCTCTCCCGTCCCCCTTGCACTTTTCCCGTCCCCCTTACCCATGCACTTGCGCGATCTGAATGACACCTGGCCTAGTAGGATCATTGTCTGTCTCCCCTTGTTCCCCCCTCCCTGCCTCGTCGCGCCTTGAAACACTTGTGAATAGGCGCGTTACAAATGCCATATCATATCATATCATATCATGAGAATGGGACAGTAAGCAGGACACATGATGAACCCTCAGTAGTACACCCATTTGTGCAGAAGGCACTACACCAGTTGAACAGAGTCAGGGGGCCTGAAACAGGGGGAGGCCTGTGCCCCACACCTACTATGAAACCCTAAACATGTGCGTGATACAGGTCTGAGCCAGAGTCAGCATGGAATTTATGACCAAATGCCATGATACGTATGTCATCCTGGACACATACTACGATTATCATCCTGCCAAGGACACATAGGGGCATGCATGGAATGCACATGGAGCATGAATGGGCACTCATGTCCCTGGGGAGCATCTGCCATCTGCACAGTCCGAGTGAGACACTCTGCATCAAGGACAAAGGATGTACCCCACAGTATGTGTCTGGCAGGTTGGCAGGGGGAAGTGTGCATGCACACAGGAGCTTGGAAAAGGCCATTGCAGTAGTCCAACATGTTACCCACCAGTGCCACGCTGAAATTGAGGTGCAGGGGAGAGGGGCAAGGGAGCATGCCCGTGTGGAGTACCCGCATGCAGGATGAACACACATGCACGTCAGTCATGCGATGACATAGTCTGAGTGCTGAGAGTAAAGACACCCCAGGCTACATGCAGAAGGGTCAGTGAGCTGGAACATGGACCAGAGGGGCAGCAGGGTGACTAGCATGTGAGTGGGGTGCATGTGTGGTGATGAGGACAGTTCCCGTCTGCTCTACATGTCCAGCATGCAGCACAGCAGGACACATTAGTGAAGCATTGTATGATTCACACATGAGAACCATGTACACATAGTATGTAGTGGCAGTCAAGCACAACACATCACACAAGCAAACCACACATGGGCTGGACAAACACGCAACAACACTCACCGGACGTGCCATCATAATCCAGCATCTCTCCCACTCCTTTGACCAATTCTGCCGGGATTAACTCCGCAGCGATCAACTCGTGCGGAATGAGTTCATCCTCCTCAGGTGCTGGCCCACTGCCAGTCACCAGAGTCATGGCATAATTGGAGGCACGCTTTAGCTGAGCACAGCGTCGGAGGTCATCCCAATGCTTTTTGCAGTCCTGAGCTGTGCGCACCTCATGTCCGAATGCACCAACACCCTCCGCAACATGCTTCCAGTGGTCCCAATGCTGGGCAAGCATAGTGTGACAATTCTGGCCCACTAGCATCTCACGTTCATGTCCCGACACGTAGCCCACAAGGAAGTCCAGTTCCTGCTTACCAAAAGGTTGCCAGAGCCGTGTCTGGGGTCCCAGCCTCTTCTGCAGGACCAACCTTCCTCCTCTTGGACAGTGATCCGGACCCTGACTTGCAAATTCCACCCTGATCAGTAGGGGCAGTGGCGCTGGTGGACTGGACCACGGGAGTGGCAGATGGAACTAGGACAGAAGGCCTGAGTTTTGTCAGTGGCTGCTCGATGCTCTTGACTGGACCCAGTGCAGCAACAGCCGCTGTGCCAAGGTCTTTGACTGAGACTGTCCTGGCTGGCAGACTCACAGCCGGGGTGGTGTTGGCTGCATCTGCCCATGCAATTGCCAACACCCGGCTGCTCTGGGCAGCAGATGGCAACACTGCCCCAGGGACATGTGCCTCAGTCAGAGCAGCCCTGCATGCACTTTGCTTGTGCCTCCTGACCACCTGGAATTCTGCCTGGGAATCCTCAGGTGCCAACGCTTCATGCGCTGGCCGACTCTGAGCCTGGGTGGTGTTCGCCACAGCTGCAACTGCAGCTACCACTACCATTGGGCCCGTGGCAGTAGATGAAACTGACTGCCGGGTCACATGGGTGCCAGTGTCAGATGCAAGAGCTGCATCTCTTGGAGCCGCAGTGGGTGGTGGCATGACTGCACCAACACGTGGCAGACCATCCTGTCGAAGTGGCACACCCCTGTCTCTTCCCCCACTGCAGCCACCCTGGGCACCCTGGACCCCCCTACTCCCTGGTCACCCCAGCCACGTCCCTGAACAATCCCACCATGTGGAGGACACACAACTGAGGTACCCTTGACCTTTCGTAGCCTCCCAACCATGGCACAGGTGTAGTAGTGCCAATGGGAGGTGTACACAACAATTGTCCTGGGCAATTGGGGTGAAGGGGGTGGGGTACTAGATGTAAACAGCACCCCTGTGTGCCTGCAAGGCTGTATGTGACCCAAGTGAGAAAATGATGCGTCACACAACTCTCAGGCACCCCAAAACTGCAGTAAAACCGTGCATGCAACCCCAGTAGCCCACGTGTGTGGAATTAACCTCCTGCAGTACACGGTGGCACCCAGGGACACAAAAAACGCATACGCCTGGGACACACAGGCTACTATGACCTCAAAAACGGGTAAGCGATACACAAGGGGACCCGCAGTGGGAAAAATAGCATGCACGACTCACCGTCTGACTAGCGTGGGAAAGAAAAACATGCATAGACAAGACCCCCGCCAAAAGAAGTGATGGCGCGTGTAACAACATGAAGTAGCAACACACGCATCTGTCTCCATGAAAAGCACGTACAGCGAACTGCTGGGTCGCGCTCATCTTTAACCCGTGCTGAGGGAAATGCCTGTGCACGTCACGTAACTTAAGCACTTATGGCCTTTCCTCGAATTACACGCATTGACACGCGGATGTGTTGTTTTTGCACATGCAGATTCACTATGCACCTGTGCCGAGGGACACGCCCGCCCACGTAATGTCACTGGCGTGCTTACGCGCTAAGGCCTTTTCCTCGAATTACACACTGACGTGCTGTTTTTTCACGTGTGGATTCACTCTGCAGCAAGCTGGCCACGTGATAACACACGGAAGACCATGCTCCTGCCCAGAAGGCCATTTTCCTGCCCCCCAGAGCCCTGAGCAGCCTTCTATACGCCATTTGCTGTTGCCTGCTTGCCTGCTGCCAATGTGCCCTGCTATTTGGTGCCTGCACAGAAGCCATAGCCAGGGATCCTGTACCTGAGACCACCTATGCTGACCCAGAGGACTCCTGAGTAGTGTACCATCACTCCACAACCCAGCCCCAGGACCAGGTTACCCACCCACACCTGCCTCTGGGGTTGCCATGTCCGACTCAACACCATCTGGGGCCAGTGGCAACCCCCATGCAGAGAGACAGAGGGCTGCCAGCTTCATAGAAAATGAAGTTGGCATCCTGGTGGAGTGAGTCCTGGGGAATTGTGATGCCCTCTTCTCAAGTTCGCGCCTCGTCAGGGATGGGCGGAGGAGGATCTGGAAGGACATTGTGGGTGCCGTCAACGCAGAGGGGGTGGCATCCCATGACTATGACTGTGTCCTGAAGTGCTGGGAGGACTTCAGTTCCAGGGCCCTCAGGAAGGCCCGGCACCTTGTTGATGCTGGTGGAGAAGTGGGGCGCCGGGACCAGCTGACCAACAACCAGATGAGGGTCCTGGAGGGCATTACCCAGCTCTTCAACAGCAGGTCCTCCAGATGCAGACCCATCTGGAGTCGAGTGGTAAGTGTCCATGTGTTCATCTCCAGCGTAGTGCATGTTGAGGTGTGTGCACCGTGGACGTATATCTGGCATGCACCATGTATGGACGTCTGTGTTCACGGCATGACAGTGAAGCATGTGAGTCCGGTCAAGCGTGTGCAACGACAATGGTGTGTGTTGCTATGCATGATGTGCACCTGCATGTGACGACGCACACATGTTTGCATGCCTATGTCTGTACCTGGCCATGTCTGTTGTGTGAATCATGGATGCTGATGTCACCCTCATGGACATGCATGGTGTACATGTGCATGTTACAGAGAGGTGAGTGTGTGACTGGGAAACGCCATGGTTGCATGACACATGCACACCTCGATGCGTGCATTGACTGTTGTGGACTAGCTGTCCATGATTGCACTGTGATGGGAGGTGGACACGGACGGATGCATGATTGTGCAGTGGTGTTTGTGCATGTGTGTTGATTGCAAGGACCCGTGTGTCGTGGAAGGTGATGATGGCTATGACATACGACAGTGTCACTCATGTGCATTTGCTTTGTGTCTGGCGGACTTACTTTCAATCACCTGATGCTTGTCTTCAATGTCTCCCTTTGCACAGCGGCGTATGAAGAAGAGGGTGGAGACGGCGCTATGGAGCAGAGCGACGGGGATGCCTCCACCACCCTGAGACGCAAGGCCCAGTCACCCTCCCAGGTAATGGCATCTTCCGGGAGCGAGGGGACTGGTGCTGCGTCCGCCACTACGGACGCAGCTGCTGAGGGAAGGCCCAAGAAGCCAAGGTTGGAAGTGGGCTCCTCGCAGCGGAAGGGGCAGGTGAGCCCCCACAGGGGCAGGACAATGCGGAAGACGGTGCAGAGGCATCCAGGTTGGTGATGGGTGAGGAGGAGGAGGAGGCTGCTTTAGACCCACCCGTGGGGCCTGGTGGGGATTATTCCACTGGTGCAAGTGTTGCAGTCCAGGGACAGGGGCAGGAGGCAGCACAGGTTGCCGCAGAGGTGCTTGTGCGCAATCCTGTCCCTGATTCTTCGACTGCATCTCTCTGCACCTGCAGGGATGCCTCTTTCCAGGCCCGTCCGCAGGTAGCAGATGTGTCCACATCAACTGACCTTCCTCTATCTGCGGTTGAGGCAATCCGTGACAGGGTTGAGCCTGTCCTAGTCGGTGTCTCGATGCGCACACGCGTGATTCGTGATGAAGGAAGGACACGCATATCATCATGAGCAGCTGTGTGCCATTTTGAACTGGCTAGGAAGGCTCATTGTTGCAGGGTTCCTCCATGTGCCGCCATTCTTGCGACCCTCTCCTCCTCTGCACCCACTATGTGCCAGTCATCCTCCATGCCGGCTTCCGGCCCAGATGCCACCAGGGCAACCTTTGGACTTGCCTCATCCACCATGGTGTGATGTCCCAGTGTAGCATGGCGCATGCGCGAGCCTCGGTTGGGCCCGCGCATGCGCAGTTGAATAAACGGCGTCCATGAGGGCAGTTGCCGCCGGGATGCGTAACAGGCAGCCTTGTGCACTGTGCCTCTCTGAGTGAGTGCGTGTGTGAATGCATGCGTGTGAGCTGCCTGAGGCACGGGTGGCCACATAACAACTGGCGACGAGGATGGGATGCCACCGGAGCGTTCGCTCGATGCACACGGCATGTTGACCATCAGCAACGTTACGACGTAGTGAGTCATGGACCCGGCGGGAGCATTCCTTTGATGTTCTAGCAGCTGGTATACAGCAGTAGCGGCCTGAAAAGGTGCTTGTGCGCTGCTTTTACCACCTCATAAACAATTTTTGGGAACTTTTGACTGTCCTCAACACCCAGAGGACGGCCCACTTATGACAGACACGAAGCGCCAGAAAGGGAGCAAGGACACGCTGTTTGCCACCAGACAGTAATTAGAGGTACGTGCACTGCCCACCCAAGTCAGGTTTGTGGAGTCCAAGCCACAAGGAGGTGCCTGTGCGACCTGTAAACATGGCAGGAAGTGACGGAGAGGCGGAAGCTGCGGCAGTGGTGGTGAAAACACAACAGGGGTCTTTAATGCAGATGCAAGAGTTTGATGTGTCAGGTCCCCGTTCGAAATTGGGCCCGAGATGGTTGCTATGGATGAAAAAACTTGATATGTACTTCACAGCAACCAGGATAACAATGTTAACAGCAACCAGGATAACCGATGATGATGCGAAGAGGGCCATCCTGTTGTATTTGGCGGGTTTGGAGGTCATACGCATATATGAGTCCCTTAACCTGCAGGTAGTCACCTATGCTGCAGTCAAGACTGCTTTGGAAAACTACTTTATACCGCTCTCCAACGTGGATTACGAGAGATTTCTCTTCTGTGGGGAGAAACAGCGGGAAGACGAGTCACTTGATCAGTTTTGTGCTCGACTGCGATTGATGGCCACCACTTGTAGATGGGACAATGATGAATCTATGATAAGGAATCAAATTCTCCAAGGGTGTACATCTGGCAAGTTACGGAGGCAAGTGTTGAGGGAACCGGGCTGGACCCTGCAGCAAATCCTGGACAGTGGCAGAACGTACGAACTGGCGGAGTCGAGAGGTGCTAAGATGGACGCAGCAGTGCGTCCGGGGACATCTGAGGATGCGTTTGCTGTCGGGAAACGGGCTACGTCGAAAGACAAGTGGGGGCAGAGAAGGCAAGAGACTCGCCCTCCAATGGGGCCTGACTCTATCTGCCAATACTGCGGATATGACTTGCCCCACTCCGAGGAGTGTCCGGCCAAGTCGAGGTCATGTGGCCGATGTAATGGACCCGGACGCTATGCCCGGATGTGTCGCGCCCCTGCTCTGCTGTCGGTGCAGAGGGGCCCAGCCAGGGCACGGGGGGGTGGTTCGAGGAGGCAGAGGAGCATCGCGGCCATGGAGCAAGAAATGCAGAGACTGCAGTTAGCTGAAGAGGAAGAGGAGGAGGAGGAAGAAGTTTTCTTCATCCCGAGCATCGCCTCAGGGGCAAGGAGTAAGAGGCAGCCCAAATGTGTTGTGGACATTCAGGGGGTGCTGACACAAGTACTCATCGACACAGGGGCCTCAGTCTGTGTGCTTGCCTTGGATCATTACCAGCGGATCCCGGGGCCTCCTGCGCTAGACGTTTCAACTGCAAAGATCTTCACGTTTGGCGGGGACACTCCGCTTCCTATCAGGGGCGTGTTCATAGCGCCTGTGTCCAGGGGCGGGAGAACCATAAAGGCCCGATTCTTCGTCACATATGTGAGTCCCCATTCTCTACTCAGCTGCGCGGCATCCGAAGCCCTGAGCCTGGTTCACTTTGCAATGGGGGTCTATCAAGTGGACATTGAAACGCTGCTGGACAGGTTTGCAGGTATTTTTGAAGGGGTCGGGAAGCTGAAGGCACCCCCGGTGCGTCTACACATTGACGACACGATCAGGCCAACGGCCCTCAAGCATAGGCGGATCCCGTTCCATCTTCGTGAAAAGGTGGAGGAGGAGCTTCGCTCGCTTGTCAGCATGGATATTATCGAGAGGGTGGAAGGGACGACGCCCTGGGTTACACCCATAGTGGTCGCACCCAAGCAGAAACAGCCGGGGGCGGTGAGAATTTGTGTAGACATGCGCCTCCCTAATGCCGCGATTAAGAGGCAGAGACACCTAACGCCGACCCTCGATGATATCATAGGGGAGTTGCAGGGGGCAAAAGTCTTCTCTAAATTGGATCTACGAGCGGGCTATCACCAGCTGGAGCTCCACCCTGACTCTAGATTCATCACGACTTTCACGACACACGAAGGTCTTTACCAATTTAAGCGCCTGAGTTTTGGCATTTCATCAGCTGCCAAAGTATTCCAGAACACCATAAGAGGGGCGCTCACAGGACTAAAAGGCGTTTTGAACATGAGTGATGACATTTTGGTATTCGCCGACTCGGAAGCAGAGCAATGAAGAGGCTCGAGAACACGCTGAAAAGGCTGAACGATCTGGGTCTTACCCTGCACCGTCAAAAGTGTGAATTCTTTAAAGACTGGATTGGGTTTTTCGGATTCATTTTTCACGTAGCGGGTGTGTCACCTGACCCGGCAAAGATCAGAGACATTCGTGAAGCAGCGGCACCATCATCCCCCACGGAGGTAAGGAGCTTCCTTCGGATGCTGAATTACTGTGGGCGCTTCATCAAGGATTTGGCTTCCTTATCTGAGCCCCTAAGGGCATTGGCCAGGAATGATGCCGTGTGGAAGTGGGAAAGCAGAGAACAGGAGGCGTTCCAGGCCCTCAAGAATGCCCTGTCGGATGGGAACACTATGGCGTACTTTAACCCTGACGTGGAATCGGAGATTGTGGTCGATGCCAGTCCCGTGGGTGTTGGGGCAGTACTCTTGCAGCCAGATGAAAGAGGGGACATGCGGCCCATCGCGTATGCGTGCAAGGCTCTCTCCAACACCGAGAGGCGATATTCACAAATCGAGAGGGAGGCACTGGCCATCCTGTGGAGCTGTCACCATTTTCGCCTCTACATCCTGGGCAAGCCCGTTGTAGTGGTGACAGACCACAAGCTGCTGCTGCCCATCCTGGCGGGTGTGTCTTCGAAGCCATTACCCAGGATTGAGAGATGGATGCTGGTCCTGATGGAGTATGGGGTTCGACTGATATATAGACTGGGCACCAAAAACCCGGCGGACTATCTCTCACGTCACCCGAATTCAGAGAACATCGACAAAGACAGCGGTGTGTCAGACTGCCAAGGGCTGCTCTGTCATGTGATAGATGGGGTGCTACCAGTGGCGCTGACGAGGCTAGCTATTGTGACTGAGTCCTCCAAGGATGAGGTCTTCGGCATAATCAAAGCAGCAGTAAGGAGTGGAGATTGGAGAGAGGTGCTGCACAACAACTCCCAACATCAGCCGGAGGCCCAAAGGGATCTTCAGGCACTCTGGAGGGTCAGGGATGAGCTCTCTATTTCAGATGATGGACTGATCCTCAGAGGGCGGCAAATCGTGATCCCACAGGCCTTAAGGATGCGAGTGTTGGAGCTGGTGCACATCGGGCATCAAGGGGTTGTCAAGACCAAAGCGAGACTGCGGCCCAAGGTGTGGTTTCCGGATTTGGAGGGGATGGTCGAGAGTTTCGTGAGAAGTTGCCTGGCATGTCAGGCGGTGACCCCAGGACACAAAGCCCCGCCGATAAGCTCGATGGAGCGAAGTGAGAAGCCGTGGGGAACTGTCCACGTGGATTTTGGCTCAACTGGTCGTGGCATGTATTTCCTGGTGGCAGTGGATCAATGGTCTAGGTACCCGGAGGTGGATGTGGTGGAGTCGACGGCGACTGAGTTTACCACGAGAGCCCTGGACAAGATGTTCGCAACACATGGCTTTCCGGAGATACTTTGCTCTGATAATGGACCGCCATTCACCGGCAGCCAGTTTGCCCAATATCTCCGGGAAAGGGGGATACATCACCGCAAGGTATCCCCGCTATGGCCCCGCGCCAACGGAGAGGCTGAAAGGCTGATGCATACTTTAAACAAAGTACTCAGGATTTCCGCCAATGGGGGTGACGACCTTCCGACGAAGCTCGTGGAATTTTTGCAAGAGTACCGGACCACGCCCCACCAGTCCACGGGGGTTGCCCCTGCGGGGGCGCTGTTTGGGCGCTGCCCTCGGGGAATGATACCGGAAATTGAGGGGAGGAGTCCAGGTGTCATAGACAATGAGAAGGTTTGAGAAGAGCGCGCCACGCGCAATCAGAAGGAAAGCGAGAGACGAGGTCTGCAAGACAAGGAAGTGTGCGTGGGTGACTCCGTGCTCGTTCGGAACCGATACCCTGTGGGCAAGCTATCTTTACCATATGAACCCCGCCCGTGGAAAGTCACCCATGTGAAAGGGACCATGGTGATGGCGGCCTGTGAAAGCGGCACGGTCACCCGCAACAGATCCTTTTTCAAAAATGTGGACACAGTAACAGGGACCGTGGGTCAGTAGGATGGACCTAGCCAGGAGGCAGTCCCGGAGGGTCCAACTGATGATCCCACTAGTGCCGTCGCCCCTTCTGGGGACAGGGCCCCTGGAACACCAACGGTCACTGCAAGGTATCCCATGCGCAGTGGCCGGAGACTGCCTGCTCATCTCAAGGACTATGTCCTGGACTCAGGAGACTGAGCCGAGATCGCAATGGACCGTCAACAGTGACGGGTGGAATCCTGTTAATTTTTTACCAGTTATTTTTGGTGCTACACCATAATGTTATGCTGTTTTGTTGTTAAAAAAAAGAAGGGATGTGATGTCCCAGTTTAGCATGGCGCATGCGCGAGCCTCGGTTGGGCCCGCGCATGCGCAGTTGAATAAACGGCGTCCGTGCGGGCAGTTGCCGCCGGGACGCATAACAGGCAGCCTCGCGTCCTGTGCCTCTCTGAGTGAGTGCGTGTGTGCATGCATGCGTGTGAGCTGCCCGAGGCACGGGTGGCCCCATAACACATGGCCAGGCTATTGGAGATCCCATCCCTGCCACAGTCGGGAGTCGGAGGTTCAGCACAGGTGGTCACCCAAGCAACATGATCCCGGGCAATGGAGGATGTGCAGGCAACTTCCAACAGGGCACATCCACGACAGCCCCGGGGGTCATCAGCATCCCAGAGCCAGTCGTGGTGGCACAGGCAGATGACCTCAAGGCAGCAGCACCAGGCTTGATGTAGGAGGCGTCTGGACTCAGGGCATTCAACATCACAGGGGCAGGCATCGGCCGAAGGGCAGGAGGACCCTGGACTGTGTGTGTCTTCCGTGTGGTAGCGGATGGGCCAGCAAATGAATGCAGAGCGGTGTCAGACAGAGAGGGCGCGGCTCACCATGATCAGGGTACAGTTTCTCGAGGAGACTCGCAGGGAGTTGGAGGAGACCATGTCGGCGTCCCTGCAAGCCCTCGAGGACAGAGCCCAGTCCTGGCTCCAGGACATAGACTCGGAGTTTGATGATGCCCTGGCCAAGACTCTTGGTAAGAACAGTGAGCCGTAGGACTAGCCGCCGCCATTGTTTACAGTTAATTAGGCTTAGGTTTCCTTTCATTTTATTTTAGTTTGGAGTCCATGGACATTGCTCCACATTTTTATACATAGTTGTATTTTTGCAGGATTTTTTTTATAGTTTTCATTTGGTTGTAGGATCATGGGCCCTAAGAACTTTCATTGTAAATATTTCTGGAACGGTGGACTTTATTATTTTGAACTTTTGACACACCTGATGGAATGTTTCTTTTTATTTACCCTTTGGAATCTGCATTTTGTTTTCTCGACATGGACCACTGGGAGCTTTTCCTTTTATTTTGATGACATTTATTTTTTCATTTTTCATTTCAGTTCAGTTCCCATCATTTATTTTTCCTTGTCAAGGTTGTTTTTTGTTTGGGAGATTTCTGTTTTTTAATACATTTTCATCAATTCACATATTTGTGTTGTGTGCTCTCATTGGTTTGGTCCATGTGTCAGTCGTCATTGCCTCAGTCATGTGTCGCTGCTGTGCGGCCATGTTGGGCATGTCTTTGGGTGCATTCATGTGTGCTTCTGTGCATGACATGCCATGGGGCCTGTACTGGGAAGTGGGGACAATAGATGGGTGTGGAGTTGCACTGTGGGGGGCAGCATGGGGTGGGATTTTGGTGGACATTTGCTACATGCATGTATGTTGTGAAAATGTGTTGGTTGGGTGGACATGAGTCGGGGCTGCTGGCAGGTTGCCATCACTGGAGGTGGAGGGGGACATGAGTTGGGGCCTGCTGGCAGGTTGCCGTCACCGGAGGTGGTGGGGGACATGTGTTGGGGCACCCAAGTGTATGGTGCCATGTGGCCTGCCTGCAGGGCATGGACAGGAGTTGTAGGGGTGTCCCCGGTGGTGTGGGCTGCCTGCAGGGCATGGGGAGGGGGAGGCTACACCCGGGAGGGCCTACTCTGGCAAATCGCGTGTGAAAGTCCTTGCCCCCCCCGGAAGGCACGTAACCCGCTCGCGCCAGCCCATTTGCCTGTGAAACTCCTCGAGCATACCCAGAATATGTGTACCCCGCTCGTGCCAGCCAATCGCGTGTGAAACTCCTCACGCACCCTCGGAATGCACGTACCCCGCTTGCGCCAGCCCATTCGCGTGTGAAACTCCTTGCACACCCCCAGAATACATGTACCCCACTCGCGCAAGCCCATTCGCATGGGAAACTCCTCGTGCACCCCCAGAATACACGTAACCCGCTCGTGCCAGCCCATTCATGTGTGAAACTCCTCACGGACAACCAGAATACTCATACTCCACTCGCGCCAGCCCATTCATGTGTGAAACTCTTGGCGCACCCCAGAATACACATACCCTGCTCGTGCCAGCCCATTTGCGTGTGAAACTCCTCACGCACCCTCGGAATACACGTACCCCGCTCGTGCCAGCCCATTCGTGTGTGAAACTCCTTGTGCACCCCCATAATACACGTACCCCGCTCGCACCAGCCCATTCGTGTGGGAAACTCCTCGCGCACACCCAGAATACAGGTACCCAGCTCGCGCAAGCCCATTCGATTTTGTGAAACTCCTTACTCACCCCTGGAATACACGTACCCCACTCATGCCAACGGAATCATGTGAAAAGCGCACTTGCGTACTCCCATATTCACGCACCCATGTGGTGAGGGGCCACATTCACCCTCTGCAGGCAGCCCACACCACAGGAGAGCCCCCTACAACCCATGACATGTCCCACGGGCAGCCCGTCCACCCTCCCCATGCCCCGCAGCGCAGGCAGCCCATCCACCCTCCCCATGCCCCGCAGGCAAATGCCAAATATTAACTTGACCTCAGATGACCCACGTGGTGCACTTTTAGACTCTTTTTTAAATGATACTGCTTTGGTTGAGTTAAAAGGGAGGGCCCAGGCTAACGTCCCCCCGAGAAACACCTACGGCCGAGCTGCCAGTTATTCTTTAATTGACTACTGCCCGGTCGACTGCTCCTCTTTCTGCAGGGTCAGGCGTTTTGAGGTCATCCCACTACCAGAGAGTGACCATGATCCGCTATTTATTAGATGGAATATGGGGCCCTCACTCACTGGCCCAGAATCTTCTGTAAGTAGCAGTAATCTGATTCTGGCCCATAAATCAAGAAAACTGGGGGCAGTTGGTGGCATTACAGGACAAGGTTCACTCGTTGAGAGATAGCTTTCTGTTGCAGTCTTCTATAGAGGAGCCAGCTGCTATTATAAAGCTGTTACTCAGGAATATAAACTGGAAGAAATGGGAATCACTTGTTTGGAAGACAGTTTTATGTCTACCATCTAGTACACCATCCTGGAATTTGAGATTTGAACTGGGCCTGAACTTCCTAGACTTTTTGGCAAGCTGGAAGTTGACATCACTTTACCGCCAGATAATAACAACAGACCGTAACTCATTGTAGGGGGACTTTAAAATTCATCTGGAATGCTCAAGATCTGAACATTTTCTCAACCTGGAAAAAAGAATGTGAGCATTTCTGGAAGAATACAACTCCAAACTCGAGACCTTGATTAGCATACCCCAGAAAGTTAAAGCCATTGGTGAAAGAGGAGATTGGATCAAAACAATTGTAAAGGTTAGAAATGCAAATATACCAAATGATTTCCAATCTGTGGACAAAATGTTGGCGTTCCTGGCGCAATACCTGATAACATATCCTCATAGGCAGGCGAGAAATAACTTTCTCGGGGTAAGGCTAAATCTTTTACCAGTTGGGGACGTGCTAGTACAGTGAAGACAAGCGGACGATTCAAAGAAACTTTGTAAAGTGTGTGAGAACCCTTCAAGCCGGTCTCTGAGGCACCTGTTAATGGAATGTGAGGGCACCTGGAACCTGAGATATGTGCTACTAAGGAAATACGTAAGGAACGATGAAGGGCTGATCTCCGATTTCTTCTGGAACAGAATCATCTCCGGTCTCTGTTCTCTGTAGTTGAACTGCTAAAACACTTTGGATTCGTATACTAGGCCCTTTGAGCTACATGGCAAAGGACCTCAAATTACGATTGCAAGTAACCACTGGAAAGGCAGGTCACTTAACAACCAAAAATAGCTTAAGGTCTGATTAAAGTTTCCAAAAGTGTTTATGGAACCATTGACTACATTTTTGTTGCCTTGATGTTGATGTATAGATCAGTAGAACTGTTTTATTGATACAAATTGTTTTAGTGATACGATTGGAATTTTCTTTTTATCTCTATTTTTATCTTCATTGTTTCTGTGCTTATTTTGTAAAGGTTTTGAAAAACCAACACAAATAAAAAAATAAAAATAAAAACCAGCAAACATTAATGACTGTTATTTCTGACTTATCTGGGGAGCCTGGTACCTCTTTGTCAGAGGAATGTCCCGGGATCCATGAGGGATCGCGGAATGACATCCTGTGGTTTGATGCAGAGTGCCATAGAGTCAGGTTTGTGCCACGGTTTGTGCCATAATGAAGCTGGCACTTTTTCCATATCTTCATCGAAAAACTCGGGACGTTTCAATGCTAGCATAATTTTTCGAGGAACCTTGTGTTTAATTGCTCTTACCCAATAAGTAATACTACTTCGTCATTTGATGGATGGTCTCTAAATATATCTTCGTCAGTGACGTCAGTCAATCTATAACCTTCCCCAATGGCAATCACTGTGCACCATCGTCTTCCTTCATAATCAGTTCCATCAAGCAAAGCCATTTCTCCCTGCATTACGGCTATGCTTGTAATTCTGTAAGTGAAAAAATGTGTCCTCTCTCTTCATACATAGGTATCTTTGTACTGAATCAAAACTCATCAGGTATCCTCACAGTTTTACCCACTAAACCCGATACCCATGTTAACAGAATGCATACCCCATAATGAAAAACCTCTGGTTCAAGCGTTACTCCTCATATGGCCATTTGTCCTGTGAAAGCCATAATACATTAATTCACATTTAAATAATGCATTCCTGGCGTTGAACATACTATGCCTTTGTCAGTAAATGAAATCATCATGTTCAATTTGTCAGTAAATCTTGATCTAAAATATTAACAGGTGTCTGTCTTTATAATAATGGTACAGACATGTCACATTCTCCTATAGAGAGTTGCAGTTTTTCAGTAAAAGGAACTCTACTTGTAGCTCCTGTGAAACCTTGAGCATTCATGGCATTCCCACATAATGTAAATGTTCCCTCTCATATACATGAGTATGCTGCCCCCGTGTCTACTAAAAGAGATAAAGATGTGCCTCCTATATTGACGTCAACCCTCGGTTCCTGTTGAGGATTGGGCGTCACTGATAGTATCAAACACAACAAGTCTCCCAGTGAGCTGTCCTATTGTGGGTATATGCGTATTCCCGTACCTGTAAAAGGATTTCCTCCTTTGACAGTGACACCCCCTATCCTAGGAGTCATTAACTGTACTGTGCTTGTGACCTGCTGTATCTGTATGGGAGAATGTTGTGACTGCCCTTACGGTGGATTCATTGCTGTCTACTGTGTTTGTAAACCTTGCAGCATTCTCAGCTCTTGTGTTTGCTGCACCGTTTGATTTTGGGCGAACCCCTCTCCATTCTGTTGAGTGTATGCAGACGGGTATATATCC
The DNA here is from genome assembly GCF_040938575.1 of Ambystoma mexicanum. Taxonomy (NCBI): domain Eukaryota; kingdom Metazoa; phylum Chordata; class Amphibia; order Caudata; family Ambystomatidae; genus Ambystoma; species Ambystoma mexicanum. Next base: position 1,051,720,553 of record NC_090937.1, on the reverse strand, counting down.
TCCCTCTTGAGAATTGCCCGTTTTGCACGAACCCTTGGCTTCTACACATGCATGCAAGGTGTCCTGACATACTGCATGTCCAACATACAGGAGTCTCCTAATTTGCCCTTCCAGCATGCCTTGACTATAATTTTGCGTGTTTTGAAAACCACCCTGATTATTCTTGAAATGTTTCTGATTATTCTGGAAGCCTCTAACTCGGAAGCCTCCCCTTCCCTATGTCATAAATCCATTATTACCTTGATCAAACTGCCTTTAGTTATTCACCTGTGGCATGCCTGCCGTTTGCTGTGAGCTCAGCCCTTGTCCGCTAGTCAACATTGCCCCTTTAACTTCCTCAATGCTCTTACCATCAAGTTTGAGCAAAATCTGGTCACCCATCCATTCATTCTGTAGGAGCGCTACCTCCCTTCCATCTCTTTATTTCCCTTCCTATAACTATGCATGCACTCAGTCGGTCACTTCTCTCCTTGTCCTTTCTCTCTTTGTCCCTCCGGACTTTAGAGATCACATCGCTTTCAGGAATTTTCTCGGCACCCTCATCGCTGCTATGCGCAGGAAACTCATAGGTGGGTTGCTGTACCCTGCCACTGCCTTGAGTTCTCTTAATCGGTACACTCCATCATCTTTGAAACTATCGTCTTTTACTTCAGGCGCAGCAGGGGGAGAAGAAGGCTCCTCACACCCCTCTTTGCATATGTTAAGTATCTAGTCTTCTGGAGATGGCTTTTCCCATTCCTCCTGGTACATTTTCCAGAGCACTAAGCTCGCTAGACTTTTCTCTAACTTTTTTCCCGTGTTTGCTGCGTGCAAATATGTCATCATGTGTTGCAAAACTGTCTTTGGAAGTGATCTCCTTGTAGCCATGGCATGAAAATCTTGTCTGCCGTGCCCTTAACCCATTCCGCACTGTACTGTTTAAGCTTAGTTGCATGCTTTGGCAACTGCTTGCATAGATGTGTAAGTGGAGTAACATCCATCATTTTGACTCTTCACACTTGACTGTCAATACCTTCATACTTTTTCAAATATACGTTATCTGAAGAATGATACAATATGAGCGTGTACCAATCATTGCGGCTCCAAACCCTTTACATCACGTTTTACTCTAATCTATTTATTCACTAAACACCATCAATTCGATTTCAAAAAATAAATAATGAATTCTTAAATGTTGTGTTTTCCTTTTCACGTCTCTTAATTCGTCTAATATTTTCTAACCACATCTATGAAGCACATAAAACACACAAACAAACTGACATACTCGACCGGTCACATATATCTCAGTTTGCGATCCTCAAGATGTATTCCTGCCCCTAAAACCCTGATCGGGATGTGAATTGTTCTCTTTAGACAAGTCTTTAAACGAGTCCGTGGCCTACGTCATCCGCTAATGGGACTCTAGATGCAACTCCTTCTGTTACATGCTATGACGCAGGACACTGGGCTTACTCTACTGTGATGTTCCTCGTCTCACAGTTTCTCAATTGCTTTTGGCTCCACTCCTCAAAACAATTACTTAATAACTCGACACTCTTCATCTCGAGTTGTGTACCCCAACCTTCCTCCGTTACTTGTTTCCCCTTATCACTTTCTCCACTCACTGCCCATTCATAATTTTGCCACATCACTCAGTTTTGCTCACCATTCGCTTTTTCTACTTCCAGGTCTCGGGATCGAGGACTCTTTATCAGCCGCTTCAACCATCCGTCTGTTCAGCTTCCTGAAGAAGTCGGGAGGGGATTTTGTACAAATCGAGGGACCCGTCTCATCTACGCTTGCAAGCCTTAGTTTAAAAACTATTTCTGCTATCTACAGGGAGCTTCATGTCCTTTCAGCCGAATGGCAGAGGACATTCGATATTGCCAGGACACCAAAGCTTACTTAGGTCGATGGCTCTTTGACCATCATCTCTGCTACCAGGTGAACTGGGAGCTTACCTGTCCCATTAAGGATGACTTTAGCAAAATAAAAATGTGATGGCTGTAAGGTTTTGAATTAATCATAACCCTGGCAGGCGAAGAACGATTGTCTGGAGGGTTGCCCAGAGTAATGCCAGAGGTTAAGGTTCATTCTAAACCTTCCAGCCACCACCTCTTTGTTTTTGCTATGTCCCCCCGAGTGGGACCGGTATGCCCAGACGTGGGTCCCGTGCCTGCTGGGCCAAGAGACCCAAGCTACTCCTTACTGATGAGGCCCAACAAGGCCGAAACATGTTTGGGGATGCTTGTGGTCTTGTGTAGAATGGATGTGACCTAGCAGTTCGGGCTGGACTTCCTCTTTTGGGGTGGGGCCAACCCTGATTTCCATATGGTCTTTCCCCTTCTGTAATGGCTTAGCAGGCAAAGAACAATGGTCTGTAGGGTTGCCCAGATCAAAGCCAGAGGTTAAGATTCATTCTAAACCTTTCAGCCATCACCTCTTTGTTTTTGCTATGTCACCCCGAGTGTGACGGGTATGCCCAGACGTGGGTCCCATACCTGCTTGACCTAGAGACCCAAGTAACTCCTCACTGATGAAGCCCAGCAAGGCTGAGACATGTTTGGGGATGCTTGTGGTCTCGTGCAGAAGGGATGTGACCTAGAAGTTCGAGCTGGACTGCCCCTTTTGGGGTGGGGCCAAGCCTGATTTGCATATGGTCTTTCCCCTTCTGTAATGGCTTGGCAGGCAAAGAACGTTGGTCTGGAGGGTTGCCCAGAGCAATGCCAGAGGTTAAGATTCATTCTAAACATTCCAGCCATCACCTCTTTATTTTTGCTTTGCTCTGGAGAATGCAGGGGAGTAGATGCAGCCTCTGCCTCTCTGTGTGGGTGTGGTTCGTCATGTTTTTCCGAGTTCATCCCTTCACGTGACTGAAGACCACAAATTTGAGCTCTAGTGCATTTAAAATACGACTACTTAATGAAACTCTGACGTCTTCCTTGTTTTCTCCATGCCTTCTGAACAGGAGTGTCATTCTTTCACATGATTATAACTTATGTCTGTTCATCCCAGTCCAATAAGACTTTGGCTTCTTGGGACTAATCCTGCCTTGCCTTTCTGAGATTCACTTCTGTAAGTGCGTTGTTTTTCAACTGCGACACACTGGAAAAGGTCTTCCTTCTCTTGTCCAGCTCTGCTATAACATGTCGTGGAAACATTCATTCTTTACTTACTCCTATATATGTATACCTTGGTGCATGCTGCAATTCACTACATAGCTAGCCTCAAGAATACATTGTCTGCTTGTGTTTCTTTGCATCTGTACATGTATAAAATGACTTGATATCTTCATCGTTTCTGTAGCATAAGTTTCTTCATCTTGAGCCTGAGATGTTACTTATCTTTGATACTTTCTTGATACCTTATAGAATATCTTCACTCTCTCGTCCCTGCATCTCTTCCATGTACATCAGTCTGGCTTTGTGTGACATCCCAATCTGTTCTTTCATTTATTGGCCCTGCTTCTTCTGGGATTTCATTAAAATGAACCTCATACTGTCTTGTATGCAAGTATGGCTTTCTTAATGGGAATATTGCCTCCAGGGTTCTCCTTGGTATCAGTATTTTCACTGGTGCTGCACGTATCTCAAACTCTAGTTCCCAACATATGGGCAGGATGGTTGAGGTGGGGCCACTTGGCTCCTTCTCTACACTGGGGCATGATTACAAGTTTGATGGTAGTGGTAAAATATCTGATATCTTAAAATGCCAGATGCTTTACTGCTCACCTTCACTTTCAATTTCAGTACTGAAACTAATCTGTTAGGCCAGTTTATGCGTCAACGTAATCACCTCCACACAAAAGCGTTAACACATGAGGCAAATACCAGATTGGGGGCTAAATCCTGGATACAAAAGACTGACTTTGTGGAAGACAGCCTAGCCCACAAAGTCCGTCTTTAGCACCCCTTCATTTCCCTGATACTTTTGGTGGTGCCCTGCCTCACCACATGTACCTCCTGCTGCATGGCTCTGCTGCCACACTACTTCCGCACCACCCACTTACCTGTACTTGCACTTGAAATCTTCCAGCTTCTCTGTAGGACTGCCGCCCCTACAGGCCTACGTACAGGAGGTGGACTTCTGTATGGTGTGGCCAAACACAATTACCACATGCATGCAGTAATATACCAGATTCTTTGGGTCTTCAAAATCAGGAATGACTTGGAATCATGCAGACCTTTCATTTTACCACCCATGGTAAATCTGTTTGGTGGTTACTCTGAGGGAAATACCATCACATTCGTAATCAGCCATGGGGTTTTATTGGGACAGTCTCCCCCTTTGCATGTTGTTTCATTCTCTCAGAGGAGACTGCTCTTGTGAAGCACTGCACACGGTGTATTAAAATAAATAAAATAAAGGTGTGCACATACAAACCAAATCGATCTGAGTTGAACTGCAATTCATAGATACAAAATAGTGCAATCCGAGCATTCCTTAAGCAACTTTTCCCTTTTTCATTATTCTTCTCTCTAAATGTTATGTCTTTGATGTGGTACACAACGAGAATAGCACGTAACAACAGTAGACACCCAGATAACTACAATAAAAAAAGAAGTAAGAATAAATAACAAGCACACCCGCTAAATTCCCCGTGTGTCTCAGAAGAGAGGACTTTAGTTCTCTGGGAAGGCTTGCAGCGTAGCTCTATTACTCTGCCAATCCCTGGTAGACCAGCATTGATTTTAGTTTCCAATTATTAGGAATGGGTTGTTTTATCTTTCAGTCTCTGAAGTTACGGGTGCTTTGAAAAATACCGTAAAAGCAGAAGAAATGACCTTACTTTAAAGTCATAAGTGTCTGTAACTTCTGTGTGCCTCGGCACCATGGTTATACCATATTTCACGGAGAAGATGAGGTGAGACGTTTCCTTCGGTGGCTTTGATGTCAGGCCCTTGTGTTCTGAGCGCGCTTGCCTCAGCATCCATGTTTTTTTTTTTTTACTTTTGTACAACATATTTTCAAAAACAAAGCACAGTTGACCATGTGTTTTAATGTAACTGTTTATATATATATACATATCAAACATTTTAAGAACACCAGCCAGATAGCATTTTGATGCATCTGTTTGAATCCCACTTTAAAATAGTGAAACTATGCAATGTGTTTTTGAACATTCAACTACAGCACCTTAGCAAATAATAATGACAAAAAAGTGTCTTTTTTAAAGATTTGTAATGTTAACGAGAGGTCCATGGCAGCATTTCATCTTATGTGTTTTTTTAAATAAAACATGTAAACTATTTGGATTTCTTTTAAATATCATTTAATTCAGAAATCCAGTTATTTTATAGACGTGCTCTTTAGGTAGCAGTAAAATAAAAGATTGATGGCTGGAAGGCTTTGAATAAATCATAACATCTGGCATTACTCGGAGCAACACTGCAGACCATCGTTTGTCAGCCTGCCTTGCCGTTATAAAATCGGGTGTGACTATATGCGTATCCAGCTTGGTCCCACCACACCAGCCTGAACTCCTAGGTGGCACGTGAACACAAGCATCCCCAGAAATTCTTCAGCCTCATTGCATGTTACGAATGTGTTCCAAAAATAACAGCAATTTTGATTTTCTTTTACAAATTCTTTAATTCAGACATGTGTTTATTCACTTTTTTTAACAGATGTCTTTATCAAGCAGCTGGCCCTTTCAGGACGGGAAGCTCTGTATATTAAGTGTCAGGAGATGGGCAGAAACACAGCTATAGGATGCGTCAGTGGGAAACTGTATCAGTATAACGAGACAATATGAATAAATATAATAAGGTAAAGAAGTGGCTAACACAGCGAATGGGCCATGTGATTTAAATGCTTTACATGTTAGTACCGGTGTGAGATATGGTGAAGATTAGCGCAATGAAAACATTACTAAACAAGCAGTGGCAATGCCAATAGTTTGGGCGTTTACTGATGTTATTTGCATATTGCATTTATAGGCACCAGGGTTCAAGAAGGAGGGTGCAACATTTTAAAGGAGGATGAGATAAGGGGAGCGGGTGTGTAATAGAATGAGAAGCAAAGAGAATAGAGCAAGTGAGGAAGTGTTTAAGCGAGGGTGATATCTATGATGAATAAGAGGAACTATGAGTGGGAAAGGTTAAGAAATAAAGCATGTGTGTGAGAGGAAGGATGAGAGGTGGTAGAGAGTGGTGGTGATGTGGGCAAGTGGGTTGTAGAGTTGGGTGAGAGAGAGTGGAGGAGGTTGGGTGGGGTAGAGAGAGTGGAGGAGGTTGGGTTTGGGTAGAGAGTGTGGATTTGGTGGGGGTAGTGAGAGTGGGGGTAGAGAGAGTGGAGGTAGCGAGTGGGGGAAGAGAAAGTGGAGGTAGGATATGTGAAGGGGGAAAAGAGAGAGTGGGGGTAGGGTTGTGTGGGCAAGAGAGAGTGGGGGTTGGGTGGGTTTATGGTGTAGGGGTAGGGTGGGCGTAGGGTGGCTGATTGGGGAAGGGAGAGTGGTGGTATGGTGGGTGTGTGGGGGTAGAGAGTGGGGTATCTGTGGTTAGAGTAGGAGTCATGTGGGTGGGTGGGTTTAGAGAGAGTGGATGTAGGGTGGGTGGCTGCAGGTAGAAAGTGAAGATAGGGTGGGTGGGGGTAGAGAAGGCAGAGAAGTGGAAGGACAAGTGGTCTTTCGTGGTGACCGTGAGCAGAGAGTATGTTTTTCGTATCCATTGTCAAGAGGAGGAGTCAGCGTTCTACAGCGCGTGGCATTTTGATAAAATCCCATTCCCAGCGCAGAGCGAACAAGGACAAGTGGGAGGACATGTGGTCTTTCATGGTGACCGTGAGCAGAGAGTCTGTTTTTCATATCCATTGTCAAGAGGAGGAGTCAACGTTCTACAGCGTGTGGAATTTTGATAAAATCCCTTTCCCAGCACGGAGCAAGCGCGGACAAGTGGGAGGACAAGTGGTCTTTCTCGTGGTCCATCGTTGGCAGGAGCTAGGGAGCTCTTCCCATATTGTCATAGTTCATTGACTATTTACTCAACTGCTTGGACTGCGGAAGACTGCTGATTAAAGCAATCATGTAAGCGGGAACCGGAGGGCTGGGAGACTGTAGGGGCAAGTTCCCCTTTGATCCCATTAATACTGTTAGCAACAAATGAGTATATGCCCCAATCCAGTGAAGGTCCCATTGGTTAGACATACCATGAGTGATGGGCAATTCCCGGCCCAAGACTCTATATATACACTATAGTCATTTCATATTGGGAAGTAAAAGTCAAAGATCGAAGTTTCGAAGCATGACAACCCGATACACCTTGCGGAGCTGATTACTCATTGACGATCCTAGGGTCCTGGAATGGGACGGCTCATATATGGAAAAATCCACACATCCTCAGTCATTGAGAGGCGTTATTCCCATGGGTGGAGAAGTTAAAGTTCCCGCACAAGTCCATTATGTGACCGCTGTGCAATTGGAAACTACGGATGGAGATGGAAAGACATTGACCCCTCTATACACAAGAGGAAATTAATTTACACTTACAACCTCCAATATCAAAGGGACAATCAATCAGTTTTTCCAGAAAAGAAGACACAGGAGTACGACTGCTATTAAAACACATGTGCAAGGGGCAGAACATAAAACTCCAAAAAATACCCCAGAGATCAGCCCATTGGGATCAACAACCTCGGGCTTGGACATATCAAGGATACCTGACCTCTCTCCTATCTCTGTGAATAATCCTCTGAACCCAAGAAACAGGATGAATTCAACTGAAGAGATTAGGAGGGAGCTAGTGGCCTCAGTGGAGCCACCTCAGAGTCATCATGAAAACATTAATAACTTAGCGCTGCAGCGTCCGATACAAGAAACAAGAGGGTGTGACTCAACACTCCCAGCACTAAACTTTGTCCTCAACTCATTAGTTAAGGTTTTTGAATTGATCAAGGGCAATGTGCAAACACATACGGGAATTCTTATGGAGATGGCTAAGGTTATTGAGCGTAGTACAGAAGGGGTTGTCCTGATCACTGTATTTGCGTGGTCTACTTTCTAATTGCTGTAAACCCAAAAATTGTTCTGTCATATAACACACGATTACATTTTTTAGTATGCAGTAATACTCAACCAATCAATTGATAATACAGACAAAGTTTGAAACTAGGTACAGCTTTCATATATTTAGCTGTTCATGCATTTCGTAGTCATGCATTTAAACGTTTTTTTTTAAAAGATAGATTTTTTTGTATATAAAAGTTCAGTTTACCACATGTAGTTTGTTTTTGACATTTACAAATCCTTTTGTGGTAACTGAATAATGTAACACAATTTCATTTGTACATAACTATAGCAGAGTTGTGCTTTAGAATTTTGTGGGCATAACCACCACCTTAAGTGACAAGTGATAGCTAAAGGTACATAGTACAACCAAATCAAAGAAACAAAGTCACAACTGGTTGTTTTTTAGCCAGGCTAGAGGGTGACCTAACACTTGGTCGACGTCTGGATATAAATCAGGTAGTTGGACGGGCCAGGTATCGCACACTGGGATGCTGGTCCTCAGAAGTTTCGGCAAGGTGCCTTCATCTAGGGCCTGGAATAGGTCTCCCGAAAAAGAAAAAGTGCAGATGACCTTCAAAGCCATTTAAAAAGTCTCACCTTGTATAGCATAGCTGTGAGGGGCTGGTAGTACTGAGGGTCCCCCCAATAACGAAGCTGGAGAATGTGTCCGGTAGGATGGGAGCTTTAGTATCCCAAAGATGCACGCTGTCCTGAGCGATGGAGACAGAAAAAGAGCAAAGAGCAGGCTTGACTATAGGGTCTGTAGTGACTGCAGGAGCTAGTAAAATGGTGCCTGAAGTTACTAGGAGCTGTACCTGCTAAGGGCCGGAGGTCTGCATCCAATCGAGGCCATGGTGCAATGGGGCCGCTAGGGAGCTGTCTATATTGAACACTGAGCTGTACAAGTCCGTACGCATTGCGCATGCGGCTGGGGAGCAGTGTTTGGTAGAACCCAGTGCGCATGTGCAGTGCCGGGCTAGGCTAGTCCTCGCATGGTGCGCATGCGCCTTGGGAGCAGTGCAGTGCGCGTCCCTCGTGCGCATGCGTGAGGGGAGCATGTAGAGCGTCCCGTAATCAGGGAGACGCGGATCACTATTTGTGAAGAGATATGCTTGCAATAGTTATGCAAACATGTCACAGAGGAGCCGAGCAAAGTGAGTCAGTCCAGCAAAGTGAGTTGTAATATGGCCGAACTCACGGTGTGCGAGTGCAAGTAATGGATGTATGAGGAGTGTCAAGCGAGTGGGCGTAAAATGAAATCACCTTAAAAACACGAAAGCTGCATCCGCTCACGACTATGGTTAACATCAGCTTCGGAGATGCATAAATAAAGAGCTATCTAAGTGAGCCCTTGGGTCAAGTGAATACATTCATAGAGGCTAAGTACATACCAATCACGGGGAAGGGATTAACACAATGAATGTACATAATTAAAGAACTGACTTAGTGGGGTCTGTGGACATCGTGAAGGCCACAGGTAGCCTACTGCGGTGTTGCGGGGATGTAATCACAGCAAATCAATGGCTGTCAGGTGCCTAAGTGGAGGACTCCCATAAAGTTGTACTGTAGAACTGTAGACCACTGGGCTGTGTTAATCAGAAGGGGGCCCAAGGATCTTGGAACATACCCTGGGTGGTGCCGGGTGGAGGGGGCCAATTAGCCTTGGAAGCCAGTAGGTTCAGCCTCGTTGAGCCCTTTGGTAATGCTTTTAAGTTTGAAAATCCACCAGGCCTCTTTGTGATTTAAAGAGTTACTGGCCCCACTGGTGTTAGGAACTGAATCTGTAATCCACCAAAAGATGTCAAAAGATGTTCTATATAATGTTGGACTAAAGGAGATGTTAAGGATTTACATCTGATGCGAGATCGATGTTCTCCTATTCTTTTGTAATTTGGCCAGTGGTTTTACCTACATAGTGAAGCCCACAGGGGCACTCAATTATGTAAATTACATTAGCCGTATTGCAGTTCGTGAATTGTCTGAGTTGCCAGTCCTTTTCACAGATCTTAAATGAATTAATTTCTTCGTGAAGCGGCATACTGCGCATGTGCCACATGGGTGGTGGCCTCTTATCTCAAATGGTTTGAATTAGCTCTCTACCTTGTAGCAGAAAACAAATACGAAATAACTGACCCCTTAATACTTTGCAGTTACTGCACTACAAAACTTGACAACAACCAAACTCCTTCACGTGCTATCACAAATAATTTGGAATTATACCCAGTACCAAAACCCCTACAACAACTTAATTTATATGAGAGCATCATAATTCAAACAGTACACCCATTTCAAGCAATAATAAACCTTCAACCAAAAACAGCAAAATTACCTCCCTCTGAATTGGTAAAAGTCATTTGTGGAAAAGTAATTTATTTACCATTAGATCTAAATGAAAATGTGCATACTCTAGGAGTGCAACGTCCAATGCAGCAATCTTTAATTATCTTAGTAAATGGAGTACCTACAAAAGACAAAAAAAATGTTAACAGCTGGTAGATTTACATAAAGTTAGACAAGCCTTCCAATATCTTAAAGAGAATAATGAATATTACAAAGAAATTAATATTGAAGAAAATTTGATAGATACAACTGAAATAAATCAAGAAACACAAGAAGCTGGTCAATTTGAGCTACTAGATCCTGCTACAATATCAAATACTTTAGACCATTATACAATTCATTGTTTGCACTCTAATGACACCATAGAAGATGTACTGGAAACATACCAAATGCATCAAACAAAAGGATCACCAATCAGCATATGGGAAAACAGTATAGAAGCACGTGCTTTTCCTCTACTCTTTCCTACTGGCAAAGGAGGAAGGTATGATGATAGACCTATTCAAATATCAGCTTCAGAATATCGCTCATTACGGGTGTATTTTGAAGATCCCAGATTTAGACAAAATGTGGGATACATATTCCACCTACTCTTTGAAAGTGAACTAGCAACTTTATGTTACGGAGTTGCACACATATTAAAATCAGGATCACACTTTCAAAATATGACAGCTACACAATTATTAGAAAAAGTGCAACAAAAGGATGAGGTTTTACAATCAAATATTACAAATCTATTAGCAAATATGCGTGGTACTAAAGAGTACTGGTTTGAACGTCATGGAGATGTACGTGGTATGATCAGAAACCTTGGCCCACCCACTTGGTTTGTTACATTAAGTTGTGCAGAATATGCATGGGAAGATTTACATGATTTCCTAAGCATATTAAATAAAACCAAAACCAAAACATAGATATACTAACACCTGGAGAACTTTGTTCTTTGGATCCTGTTAATGTTTCAAGATATTTTCACCATCGCTTCATTGCTATGCTACATTTTATTTGTAATAAAACTGTTCCTCCCCTTGGAGAAGTGCAACACTTCTTTTGGAGAAAAGAATATCAAGCCAGAGGAGCACCACATATCCACATTCTTGTATGGATTAAAGATGCTCCTAAATTTGGTCAAGACAGTGGTGCCACTGTTTTACAGTTTATTGAACAATATGTCACTTGTGAAATTCCATCAGAAGCCACAAATAGTGATCTTCATGCACAAATTTTACAATTTCAAAGACACAAAAGTGGAAAATATTGTCGTCGCAAATACCAAAACAAAGGGAAATACTACACCAAATGCCGATTTGGTTTCCCTAGACCAGTTACAAATACAGGTCAAGTGAACAACCTCATGTCTTCAGTTAGACATAGTGTTAAAGGTAAGTCACCTAACAATACATATTACATAAAAAGAACAGAAGAAGAAAAATATATCAATGATTATAATGCAATCATTGCCCGCTTATGGAATGCAAACATAGATGTGCAGTACATTGCAGACAATTCTACTGCAGTTGCACGATATGTCACAGCATACTTAACTAAAGCAGAAAAGACAGAGCTCCAAGACCTCTGGAATGACCTCTCATCAGATAAAACAGTGTCTCAGAAACTATACAGCTTGGGCATAAAAATGCTCATCCATAGAGAATGTGCATCATATGAAGCAGCTGATCGTTTATCTGGTACTGCATTGTATGGTAAATCTGAAAATATAGTATGGCTAAGTCTTGGTCCAGCTAAATCTAGAAAAAGAGTTCTAAAATCATATGACGATATAGAAACAATAGCCAAACGTGATCCCAACAGCCAAGACATTTTAAAAAACAATTTATTAGACACATACTACCCAAACAGAAGTAATACTTTGGAAAACATGTGTCTATACCACATAGCCCAAAACTACACATACAAAAATAATATGAAACCTGATGAAAAAAAAGTTAAATATAGAGTGACAAACTGTGAAGGCAGCTTAGTTAACTCACTAAACCAAATTTAATTAATCATATCACATTGTCATTAAAGACTCCTCAACATAAAGAAGTATATTACATGTCCCTGCTACAACTCTTCAAACCATGGAGAAAAGAAGAACAAATACTAGATAACTATGACTCATATGAGGATGATTTCAAAGCAAATGAAAGCACTATAACTGATGTAAACTTTACACAGTACAAAACAATGTTGCACAATGAACAGCAACACGAAGAAGAACTCCAAGCCCAACTAGATAACGACACTCCTGGCAGTAGTCAACCTTCTGTAACAGGAAGCCAAGAACCACTGGGAGAACCACTAATAACAAATGAGTCAGAATTAGCTCTGATAGAAGTAGAAAACTCCATGTGTCAGTATGAAGATAAAGAAGGCTTAACTATACTACAATCAAAACTAAACAATGAGCAACATAGCATTTTTCAAGAAGTAACAAAACAAATTGCACATGGTGTAAAACATGAAAATAAAGAATGTTCCTGCCATAATTATAAACCTATACTACTGTACGTCAGTGGTGAAGCTGGTTCTGGCAAAACATTCCTAATCAAAATCATTAGTAAGTTCCTTCAACAATTGACAAACTGTCAGCTGTTGTCACTGCCCCCACAGGTTTAGCTGCCTACAACATAGGTGGTGTTACATTACACTGATTACTACTATTACCAGTAGAACACCAGAACAAATTAGACTATTACAAACTTTCTGCAGAAGCTGCAATGGAACTACACAGAGTATTGAAACAAATGAAAATGCTACTAATAGATGAAGTGAGCATGGTCTCCAACCTGATGTTAGCTTTGATTCACCTCAGATTACAAGAAGTACTCAAAGCAGACTATGAAGAGCTCTTTGCAGGAAAACACATTATTGTTTTTGGAGATCTGCTTCAATTAACACCAGTAAAAGGTGAGCCTATTTTTAAAACATTAGGACACAAACTCTGCCGTAAGACTGTTGGCAGCATTGGAAATGTCAACCTTTGGCAACATTTCCAATACAGAGAATTAACAGAAAACATGCGGCAATCTGCAGATCTCACTTATGCCAACATTTTAAAAAGTATCAGAGTTGGTATACTTTCTAAAGAAGCAGAAGCAATATTGAAATCCCGGCACATTAATGCACTTTATGGCGATAATGCATGTGCTACAGATGTTCTGGAACAATTAGCCCACACAAATGTCAATTGTATGGCCTTAATGCCAACTCTTGCAAGCTGATTCAAATTCAATGAAATCATGCTAAGTAAAGAAATGCAACCAATCATGGAAATTAGCGCCACAGACAAACTAGATGTACATGGTATGACACTACCCATGTGTGACCAAGCCACAACAAGACTAAATAGTTTACAAAAATCAATCTCAAACAAAGTAGGCTTAGAAAAGATATTAAAATTATCCTTAACTTGCAGAGTAATGCTTAATCGTAACCTTGACGTGGACTAAGGACTAGTTAATGGAGCACTGGGTACAGTTGTTGGCTTTCAAACATTCCCACGCAACAACAAAATTCAGTTTGTCAATATACTCTTTGACAAACTTTCAGAAGTAAAAAGGATAGGATGCTCAACAGCTAGATTCCTTCTCTTCAAAGATATGTATGTACGTAGAGAACAATTTTCTCTAACTCTTGCATACGCAGTCACGATTCATAAATCACAAGGTCTTACCCTAGACAAAGCAATGATAGATATTGGTAACACAGTCTTTAAAGAAGGCATACGTAGCACGTAGCACTATCACGCTTACGTACACTTGACGGTCTATTTCTAATCAACTTTGATGCAAATAAAATAAACGCTGATATTCCATGCATTTTAGAATACATCAGACTTCGCTCACTATACACCCCCCACCTAAACACATATTCTGTTCCACAAAAAGTAAAACGTTATAAAAGAAAAATAAATCAAACAGAAATGCAACAGGATGTCACTGCAAATCCTCCAAAGAGAGTAAAAGAAACAAATACTTCATCACATACCACAAGCAAAAAAGAAACAATTAGGGAAAGTAAACCAGGTACTTCTTTAAAGAAGGAAGACAAACTCCAAAAAAAGCAGTTAGATACAGAACTACCTGGACCATTTAAATTCTCAAATATTGTTGGCGTAAATTGCTACGCAAATGTAGCAATGAATATTCTATTTCAATTACCACCAATTGTTGACAACATTTACTTACACAGTACAGACCCATTGTGTATGCAAATGTTAGTACTTCACAGAAATGCAGCAAACAATCCTGATAACACATATAGGGCCTCATTACGACCCTGGCGGTAAGGGGTTAACGCCAGCGTTAGCTGCGCCGACCCCTTACTGCCAATTACGAGGTCCCCTAGCGCCATGGTGCTTTTAACACCTGCTTTTAGCAGGTGTTAAAATCCATGGCGCTAAGGGACCATGGAGTTAATTACGCCACCGTAATTTACGGTGGCGTAATTAACGCCTTCCCCACTCCCATTATGCCCTATGGGGCAAAAATGGGAATGGGGAAGGGTAAATGGGGATTGGGGACTTACCGCCCCGCCGACCTCGGAATGGGGCGGTAAGTCCGCCAACCACCATGGCGTAAACGTAGTTTACGCCATGGTGGTAAAGTCACGGCCCAGGCGGTAACTTACCGCCTGGGTCGTAATGAGGCCCATAGTGTTTATGGAATAAGACAAAAATTGGACTACTGTGCTGGAATGGTGAAATTCACTATAAACTCACAGGAAGATCCACAAGAATGTTTAATGTACTCACTACAAGTACTGGAAAACAAAAACAAACCTATAAATGGAATCTTCCTGATTTCATACATGTGGAAACATACATGCACTCTCTGCAACAATGTGACACAAGAAGAAATCCCCAATGAACGCTTCATATATATATATATCAATACCAAATTGTGAATCCATTCCATTTCAGCGACTTGTACAAAATGCAAACCAAGGCAGATTATGCTCTACCTGCAATTCAGATAATCGCTCCACGTTAGTAATACAAACACATGGTAAATACATAATACTAATGCTTCTACTTTACAATGCAGGTGGTACCAAAAACAACTGCAAACTGACTGGATTCACACATGGTCAAATATCACTTGGTAAGAAAACCTTCACAACAATAGGCATAATCTACCACGCAGGAGCCACAACCAATTCAGGGCTTAACACTGCATATATAAAAAAGAAATGTGGATGGTTGGAATGTAATGATAGTACCATTACTCTAAAGCAGAGATTACCAGCAAATCTTGCAAACGCTTATTTGATGTTCTTAAAAGCAAAATTTGATAACTAAACTGTATTTAAACCCTAAGTAAACTTGTGTTAAAGAAATACACACTGTTAGAATACTCCAAAAGCTATCTAACTGCTCAAAGATTCTACAACAACTAATCAGATAAATGAATACCACTATATTAGACCAAAAAATACGCAGTTAGAATATGCCAATTGGTATCTAACTGCCCAAAATTTAACAATATCCGAATAGATAAATCAATACCACTAAAATATATCAAAAGAATAGACAGTTAGAATACGCCAATTGGTATCTAACTGCTCCAAAATTTTATAATATCCAAACAAATAAATAATATGTTACAGTTCCAAAGAAATGCAACAAGCCAAAGTATAAAGCATTAGCCAGAAACAACAAGTGAACACTGAAAACAAACAAACAAATAAACTGTAGCATAACAGAAAAAGTTTTTTTTTTTAATCCAACATTGATTTTTTTTCTCCCACAGACCCAATGATTTTAGCAACAAACACACAAACTGAGCAAATTGCACAGTACTCTCATTTGTAATCTACTAAGAATGAGGGTCCAAAAAAAAAAGTATGTTGATTATACAATGTAGTACGTCATTACAAAATACTAATACTAACATGCTATTTTCTTTTATCACAGAAATTAACAAGAAATACATGTAATCCGGTTACTAGACCAAACAGTAAGTATACAATAATAAGGAGAACCATCGCAGCATATCACATCCATAGTATCTAATACCTTTGTTCCTTATACATTTGTTTTTCACCCAAAGTTATAAGCAAATATGAATGTGATATACTGCGGTGCTTGTGGCCAGGGCATAGAGTCTTGGGTGCATGCACCCAAGAATCTGTGCCATGGCCACAACCACTGCAGCATATCACATCCATAGAGTCAAACATTTCAACTATGGTCTATGGAAACTTTTAATGTCCGCGGACATTATGAGTGTTCTTAGAACACTTTCAACTTGCCAGCGAACAATACGGACAGCGTTTTCAGGACACCCCCTGCGAACATTTCAGAACAACGCGATAGTTCTTAGAACACTTTCAACTTGACAACCAACAATACGCACAGTGTCCTTAGAACACCCCCTTTTTGTTTATTTGCCAACATTTCAGCACACCGCAAGTGTTCTAAGAACACATTCAACTTGCCATCGAACAATACGAACAGCATCTTCAGGACACCCCCTACAAACATTTCAGAACAACGCGAGAGTTCTTAGAACACATTCAACTTGACAGAGAACAATACGGACAGCGTCCTCAGGACACCCCTATTTTGTTTATTTGCGAACATTTCAATACACCGCAAGTGTTCTTAGAACACATTCAACTTGCCAGCCACAACCCCATTTCATATTTGCGAACATTTCAGGACACCGCAAGTGTTCTTAGAACACATTCAACTTGCCAGCCACAACCACCCATTCATATTTGCAAACATTTCAGGACACAACGAGTGTTCGACAACGTCTTCAGAACACCCCCATTTTGTGTATTTGCGAACATTTCAGGACACCGCGAGTGTTCTCAGAACACATTCAACTTGACAGAGAACAATACGGACAGCGTGCTCAGGACACCCCCATTTTGTTTATTTGCAAACATTTCAGGACATCGCAAGTGTTCTTAGAACATATTCAACTTGCCAGCGAACAATACGGACTACGCCTTCAGGACACCACCTACGAACATTCCAGAACACCGCGAGTGTTCTTAGACCACATTCAACTTGACAGAGAACAATACGGACAGCGTCCTCAGGACACCCCTATTTTGTTTATTTGCGAACATTTCAGGACACCACGAGTGTTCTTAGAAGCGTCTTCAGAACACCACCATCTTGTTTATTTGCAAACATTTCAGGACACCGCGAGTGTTCTTAGAACACATTCAACTTGACAGAGAACAATACGGACAGCGTCCTCAGGACACCCCCATTTTGTTTATTTACGAACATTTCAGGACACCGCAAGTGTTCTTAGAACACATTCAACTTGCCAGCCACAACCCCCCATTCATATTTGCGAACATTTCAGGACACAGCGTGTGTTCGACAATGTCTTCAGAACACCCCCATTTTGTGTATTTGCAAACATTTCAGGACACTGCAAGTGTTCTTAGAACACATTCAACTTGACAGAGAACAATACGGACAGCGTCCTCAGGACACCCCCTACAAACATTCCCCGGACACCGCAAGTGTTCTTAGAAACGTCTTCAGAACACCCCCATTTTGTTTATTTGCGAACATTTCAGGACACCGCAGTGTTCTTAGAACACATTCAACGTGACAGAGAACAATACGGACAGCGTCCTCAGAACACCCCCATTTTGTTTATTTGCGAACCTTTCAGGTCACCTCGAGTGTTCTTAGAACCGACTTCAGAACTCCACAATCTTGTTTATTTGCAAACATTTCAGGACACCGCGAGTGTTCTTAGAACACATTCAACTTGACAGAGAACAATACAGACAGCGTCCTCAGGACACCCCCATTTTGTTTATTTGCGAACATTTCAGGACACCGTGAGTGTTCTTAGAAGCATCTTCAGAACACCACTATCTTGTTTATTTGCGAACATTTCAGGACACCGCGAGTGTTCGTAGAACACATTCAACTTGACAGAGAACAATGCGGACAGCGTCCTCAGGACACCCCCATTTTTTTTATTTGCGAACATTTCAGGACACCGCGAGTGTTCTTAGAACACATTCAACTTGCCAGCCACAACCCCGATTTCATATTTGCGAACATTTCAGGACACAGCGAGTGTTCGACAACGTCTTCAGAACACCCCCATTTTGTGTATTTGCGAACATTTCAGGACACCGCGAGTGTTCTTAGATCACATTCAACTTGACAGAGAACAATACAGAGAGCGTCCTCAGGACACCCCCTACGAACATTCCCCAGACACCGCGAGTGTTCTTAGAAACGTCTTCAGAACACACCCATTTTGTTTATTTTGCAAACATTTCAGGACACTGCGAGTGTTCTTAGAAGCGTCTTCAGAACACCACCATCTTGTTTATTTGCGAACATTTCAGGACACCGCAAGTGTTCTTAGAACACATTCAACTTGACAGAGAACAATACGGACAGCGTCCTCAGGACACCCCCATTTTGTTTATTTGCAAACATTTCAGGACACTGCGAGTGTTCTTAGAACACATTCAACTTGCCAGCCACAACCCCCCATTCATATTTGCAAACATTTCAGGACACAGCGAGTGTTCGACAACGTCTTCAGAACACCCCCATTTTGTGTATTTGCGAACATTTCAGGACACCGCGAGTGTTCTTAGAACACATTCAACTTGACAACAAACAATACGGGCAGTGTCTTCAGGACACCCCCATTTTGTTTATTTGTGAACATTTCAGGACACAGAGAGTGTTCTTAGAACAGTTTCAGCTTGCTTTCCGAACAAAACAGACACATATTGAGTCCTCAGAACACCCCCCATTCAGTTTATTTAGAACATTTCAGAACACCCGTGATGTCCGCAGACAAATCGAACACAAAAAGAACGTCTAACACAAAAAAACACAACTTTCATCCTATCTCATACACTCCCACCCTCCCCAAACACTCCTACACACCAACACACTCTACTAAATACAAATTTTGAACAAAGTTTCACCGCGCTGTCCGCGGACGTCTGCGAATCCAAGATGGCGGGCGCTACTGAAAATCTGACGCGCTTCACGCTCCACGCCGTCCAATCAGCGAACACGTTGCATGTCCGCGGACATCATGCAAGTCAATGGACTAATCAGGACACTGTCCGCGGACTAAACAGGGAAGTGTGTGCGCGAAGCGGACACAGATATCACTAATTTTTTTTAACCTAATTTTTGGTCATTTTTAAAAAAAATTACTGGACGGATTGTCACCAAATTTTGCAAAAGCACGCTTTCGGGACCAAGCCGCTGCTCCTGGTCCAAATTTGGTGAAAATCCGTCCAGCGGTTTGGGCTGTAGACGCGAGCAAAATTCTTTTCCCATTCAGTCTATGGGAAAAAAAAAAGTTTGGGAGAGCGGAGTTATAAACCACCCAAAAAGTGCTCTTCCTATGGAAACACCAACTTAACCATAACTACATGGCCACTACCGTAGTGGTACAAAGCGGATTTTCGAGTGGCCGTACACTGGGCCTTAGAACATGAAGGTGTCTCGGGGGAGGGCAGGGGTCACCTTGCTTTAGTATGAGTGACTTGCATTATGCGTTTTAACACTTTTTAACACACCTCCCTTAGCAGCATGGATAAGGCTGAGAGACTCAAGAGTTTAGCATATATGGTTAATATATGGTTAACACTTCATCTGGGAGAACAGAGCTGTGGGTCATGAGCACCATATATCACAAGTGCAGGGGGTTAGACGCAGGGTCGGAGTATACTTGATGGGCACGACTTTCCCTGACCTCAACAGCAAGTCTGGTCACTTCTAGGGCAATGATGTACTGCGGAAGGTAAATGATACAGTGTTTGTTCTGTTACTTGTGCGCGTCTAGTTGCTTGTGAGAACGGGCCTTCAGTGGATCTGCCATGGAGGGAGGAAGGGGGGGAGTGCAGGACTCTCTGTGCGCGGTCAAGTGGGCTGTTCTACTGAGGCCTGGGTTCAGTGTGCTCAAAATGGAGTCTTGATGTGTTACAAAATGGTATCATGTGTCGATCCGCAGCCACCCTGCATCTTGGGCCCAGGTGCATGGGGGGCTACCGAGTCATGAGCCTCACGTAGGTGGGCAATGTGGGAGAGAGGGGTCCTAATGACCTGTCCTCCCATACATTGTACAGACAAATCATGTGGTTTGCCATAGATGACCAAGGAGGGAGCAGAGTATTTTGTGAAGCTCTAACATTATTTTTCCGTGCCGAGCCATGACGTTCTGAGGATTACCTCTCTTTAACTCTGAGGAGGTATGGCTTGCCTTCTGCCGCTGTTGCTGAGATCACTCATAAGGCTCACTTCCGCGGAGCAAGCGGAGTGAGAAGAGTGTTTTGCATAGTACAGTTTATGGACTAGATTTCTTACAGTTGAATGATGTGTTGATATCATTTTGATATGATGGAAGGTGCTTTTGCAATTAGGTCCTGAAATGCAGGCTAATGAATATCCTTGTAGTCCAGTGTATTTGCACATTGGACAGGTATCCATATTTTGTAGTAGTTTCATTTTGAATTTGTCTTTGCCTTTCACATACTGCTTGAGGAACTGCCATAAAGATTTGAAAGATTTTTTGTCAATGTTACACATTGACATGCACAGCTATTTGTACACTGGATGTTTTGGTTCAGTCTGATGGAGAGGTGATACTGAGTTTTCTGGGGTTATTTCTGTAAGCAGCATTTCTTGTTCCACTATGGTACTATTAAGTTTTTCATACTCTCGTCCACTGCTATGTATAGCAATTGTGTTTGTTTGCTTTTGTTTGTATGCTTCTTCATTGAAATATGGTTCTGTGCTTGTGGTGCGACTCCATTCATCTCCACAGATATTTAAGAAGTTATTTTTGTTGACATTCCATTTATTGAGAAGTCTTTTTTGTAGTGTAGTAGTTAGTTTTGTGAGTGGTTTCATTCTGTTTAACACCAAAATAAATAATTTCCTTTTGAGAAGGATTGCATTGTCTATGAGAGCTTCTAAGATTAATTTTCTACGGTAGGTTTTAAGATTTGTGCATGATTTCTCTCCTGTTTTTATAAGATTCTGAAGGACTCTGTGGCGGAACATTTTTTGTAAAACACATTTATTTTTTGGTATGGTTACTTGCTACTACATACAGATTTATAGGACAAGTGGTAGCATTAGTGGTAGCTGCATTCTGGTTAATCACTTTCTGTTTCGTTTTAAATTTTGAAAGAGGAGGCAATGATTTTGTACTGCTTGTTTTGTTTTACTTAATGACTCTATTAGATCTTTTGTTTGAACTTTTTGTACAAATTCTGCTAGAGATGGATGCTTATTTTGGACACTTTTATTTTCATTTGCTTTACTTCTGCGTTGCTTTCAACGGACTTGCTTTTTAGTAGGCATTCTTTGGGGTCTGTTGGAAAAAAAGAAGGTATGGGTTGGGCTGTTCTGCAATGTAGGTGTGCTGTGTGCATGAGTGTATGAATATGATGGTAAGGATGTATGTGGAGGTTATACCCTGGAGCAAGGGCCAGAAAGAAATCATAGTTGTTAATTTATATTTGGAACTCAGTTCGAGACAAACTGGGGGATTTTTCTAGAGTCAGTAACATCTGTCCTAACTGAAATTCAGCTATCCCAAACTGAGGCACTGATAGTGTTAGCAGATTAAATTCCAAGTGCATCAAAATAAATCTAAGTGGAGCGGAAACAGAGGGAAAATTGATAACATCAAATGGTAAAAGGTGGTTGAACTTTTTCGATGAAAGTGACCACAAACACCTCGAACTGATAATAAGTTGGGGCATTAGCAAAGAAATTGAACTATGGTGTGATACTCTTACTGTTAATACTCAAAGAAATTGTGTAGCGAAATATCAGCAACACAAAGTATGGTTGAATTGTGAATTGGATCAGCTTTGTAAAGAGATGACAAATAAAGATTTCGAAAATAGATGTAAACTGCATATATTCCGTGAATTCTTGTGGTCATTAGATCAACCACAACATACGAAGTATGGTTGACCACAAGAAAACAAACATGTGTTCGATGAAGTCACATGGTATACAAAAAGGGAAAAATACTGCTTCTTAAAAGCTGCTAGGAAAGAGAAATTAAGTAAAATTAATTTGGCTGATAAAATCAAGGGCATTAAGAACAACTGTAAAAGCTGGTCCAAGCACCATGAAGCAACCCGTCTACAGAATGATGGAGAAGCAATGTTGAAGACATTAAGTAACAACTCCACCCGCAACTTCTGGACACTGATGAACACCTTAACCATCAATCAAAAGGGTGTTCAGATGAATAATGTTGCAGAACCAGACTGGGTCCATTACCTAGGGGAAAAATATTTAGGGCCACAAGGAACCTCTACCTTCCAGGGCAATTGGTCACTAAACATCAGTGAAGTAGAAATTCATGCATTAATTAGGAAATCTTCGACTTCAAGGTCAGCTGGACCCAGTGGCTTGGCATATCAGGTGATCAAGGGTAATGTAGAAATGTGGGTGCACATTTTCAGTCTACTCTTTAGAGAAATTATAAGGAAACAAGCCATTCCTCAATCATGGAAGATAGCAATTATAGTCCCCATCTTTAAGAAGGGGGACCGTAAACACCCGGCCAACTACAGACCATATACTCTTCTAGATGTTGAGAGTAAACTATTTACCAGTTTAATAGTAACACAGCTGGAAAAGTGGGCAAAAGAGAGTAACATACTGCCAAAGCAACCAATAGGGTTTAGGCGTGGCCACTCGACATCATTAAATGGCATAGTATTGGGATCTCTAATGGGAAACAGGGAGGGAAAGCACACAGATAAACTATACAGGGCCTTTATTGATCTCTCAAGTGTGTTTGACCTTGTAAACCGAGATTGTCTCTGGTCTAAGTTGGTGAAGCGGGGGGCATCAAGATCTTTGATCAACATTTTGGCTAGTCTACATGAGGGAAACACAGTAAGAGTAAGTCTCAACTCAGAAGGCCACTTGTCACAATACATAAAGGTCAGCAGAGGAGTGAGACAGGGCTGCATGGCTGCCCCATTCCGCTTCAATATTTACCTCTCAGATTTTTGACAAGAGGTGGAAGCATCATCACTGGTTAGTGCCAACTTAGGTATCATGGCAATTAAATGGCTTATGTATGCAGACAACATTGTCCTGTTAGACAGGACACCAGTGGGTCTGCAAAGACTTTTGAAAGCCTTAGATATCTATATGAAGAGAAACAATCTGGTAGAAAACCTGAAATGTCAAAGACAAAGGTTCATCAAGAGGTATGTTTCCATGGACATTGAGAGGAAAGCTTATCCGAGTGGTCAAAGAAATAGTATACCTTGGTTACACCCTGTATGCCATACCAAAGATAGGGAGAGTGCAAGCAGAGATAATAGCTAAGCGTAACCAATTCACATCACAGATGAAAAAGATTCAGGGTATGTACTGCACATTTTCTATCCTCCCTTTAATACAGTTCTACTCGCAAAGGTGGTACCAGTCCTCCTCTATGGATTAGAGGCAAAACCATTGACATGGGCAATGGA
Organism: Ambystoma mexicanum; assembly: GCF_040938575.1. Taxonomy (NCBI): domain Eukaryota; kingdom Metazoa; phylum Chordata; class Amphibia; order Caudata; family Ambystomatidae; genus Ambystoma; species Ambystoma mexicanum. The sequence continues at coordinate 1,051,696,747 of NC_090937.1, read as the reverse complement.
CTGGCAGAAAATAGAGGGAGGAATATGGAAGAAGGTCTTAGGCTTGCTGAAAAGTTCACACATGGTAAGCCTGAGATTTAAACTGGGTTTAAAATCTCTGGCATTCCAAAAAGACTGGAAATTACTTTCACTATACAGATTAATAGTGGATCCAATGGGGAATACATTATTTGAGGATCTCTTGGCCCATGCAGATTTAGATTTTTCCTGGCCTCTTAGAAAACTTAAAAGACTGGTCAAGAAAACCCTTGTTTACTGTGACAGTCATGAAATCCAATCTTGTCACCAATCCATGGAAGGTCAAAAAAGCCTTGGCGATCTCAGATTGGATCACAACAATCGATCTGATGAGAGAATCGTCAAGTGTGCGTCACTCTCTAAATACAATAAAAAACAAGGATACCTCCCAAAGTACCTGACGAGGTTCCCGATGCAAAATTTAGACAGAACCTCCTTAGAGTATGTCTAAATCTGATTAAGACAGTCTCTGTTTTGTGTCGATGGGGTCAAGGAGAAAAGTCACAAACCCTATGTTCGATATGTAGTGACCCGAAATTTCAGACACTAGAACATGTACTAAGGTTTTGTCAGGGGATGTGGGAAGTTAGGGTTAAATATTTTGGAAACTCTGTTGTGAACCAGGATTGTCTCTTATCCAATACATTTTGGGAAAGAATGATTGCAGGACATGAAACTAAACTGTCATTGAATTGTATAAGAGCACTGCAAGAGACGGGATTCAAGTTACAGAAGTTTACTTAACCCATCTCCTCTAAGATATGGCATGTGTTGCTGATTCTGGTAATAAGTACTTCTCCTGAAATTGATATGCTTGAAGCTTGGAAATGGTGGGGCAGGTCGGCTGGGGCACTCCTATATGGGCATGTTAGGCAGAAACCTGTGCAGTTCCCTTAGGGACCACTGCAAAAGACTTAAGACTACAGGTGTTTGGCAGTAAACCCACTTGGTAGCAGTCTGTACCACACAGATTCACTTGGTAGCTGTGGCTGAGCAGTCAGACTTCTCTCAAGACGAGTTAGGCAGTATATAGAGTATACAAGATAGGGCAATTTACACAGTAGAACAAGCAGACACGGATCAGAGCTTAGGTGTAAAGATATATAATTATTTATTTAAAAACACATCTAAGAAAAGCACACTGGCACTAATATGGCAAACAACTTCAATCACAGTTACTATAAGTATATATCAATCCCATAACAATATTTCGACAAGTCTAGGTTCAAAGACACCACTTATTTGCAGACAGAGATGAGTGCTTAACCTAGATGGCACTCTAGTATTCGTTTGAAAGGGAGAGAAAAAGGCAGGGTATGAAACCAACTCAGTACCAACACTTTTACGAAGCAAATACAAGGCAAGCAAGGCAGGGTCTACTATAGATCACAAAGTTTAGAAGCCAGGCCCACTCGGAGAGAGGCAAGGCGGTATGTCCCAAAAATACCACAGTGGAAATGCACCTCAAGTCTTTGTAGCAAAATGTCACAGAAAGGTTGAACCAGTTTTAGAACAAAAGTTAAGAAGGTCTGGAGGCGACCCAGTGGAAAGGTAAAGATTTAAGACACCTCACGCTAACCGTTTCAAGGGAAGCCAGGCTGACACAGTACCTTGAGAGACAGCTCCGGCGGGGGCAGTTGTTCCTGGTGGTAAATGCAAGTCGGGGCTTTGCCAGAAGAAGAGATGATCTCGTTGTAGAGGAAAGTTTAAGATCGTTGCACCACCAGGGAAGAGACCAACCGCGGAGAGCTCTGTCACAAGGCACCACCTTTTGGTCGCGGTACAGTAGTTAGTGGCTATCCGGTTGCCGGGGTGCTCAGCACGGGAAATTCGACCACGAGACGTCCTGGAAGCGAAGAAAAAGCAAGGGACTGGTTGTTCCCACCAGTCAAAGGGAAGAAGACTCTCCGGCAGGGAGATCTCCTCTGTCGTTGGGAAGTGGTGAGTCGGTTCAGCAGGGCTCCACCGGTGGTGTCGTCATTGCAGGTCGGCTCAGCTTCTCCCTCATCGGATTCTTAGGTCCTGTGGCGACTTCCCAAGTTCCAGTCCCCAAAGCCCTGCTTTTATGCAGAAAACCCCCATTCATTCAGCCTAGCTGTCAATCAAACATGCTAAGTGGTGAGCGGGTCGGCTCACCACTTGGGCCAATCACACCAGAGTGCGACTTGAGTTGGCAAGGCCACTCAGTCCAGGGTGCCTTAACCCCCTCCCACACCCCCTGTGGTACCCAGACAGAATGGCACCACTCTGGAGGGCTTCTGTGCAGAAGCCCGCCAAAAGTGGAACAAAGGGCTCAACCTTTGGTTTGGAGTTACAGAGGCGAACACATATGCCATTTTAAAAACCGAGTTCTGGCAGAAAATACTAACCGGTAAATTTATTTTAATTTAATAAACCGGCGGTATGACCGAGGCTACATAGAAAAAGTATGAGCCTCGAACAATGGGAAAATCCAATAGGAATATATTTGCGGTCGAATATAAAAGTAGTATCCACTGCCACCAGCCAAAACTCGATGAGGGGGGAACAGGACAGTGCCCCCTCGAACAACAGACCCAGGGGTAATCAAATTACCCCTGCCAGTACGTCCACAATAGGATGGTTTGTACTGGTTCTGTTAGTAAATTTAGGTCTAATAAAGCCAATGGTGACTTTACATGCCCTGGGAGACAGAAGTCAGTCCCAGGGTATGGAGTCTATGGTGGGGGTCACCTAGGACACCCCAGTGTTACGGCACAGAGGGTGCTGTGTAACACACACAGCAAAACACATGAGACCCTATGGCGTAAAAGACCCCATAGCCCATAGAACACATTAACATTCAAATAAATACCATTAATCATGTCCAAGAGTGGGAAAAAAGAGTCTCACTCTTGGCAAGATGAAAAAAAAAACTCCAGAAATCCAGCAAAGCTGCTGGGGGACTCACTAGGTTAGGAAATTCAGCCTAAACATAGAATTCTCCCTAACAATGGACACTGTGCACTGTAAACCAATAAAGCACACATATACAATAAGCAATGTCCAGTCATGTTATTTTTTTGTACACAACGGTTGTATTGAACAGGTAATATAAACAAAGTGCTTTCACCCTCCACCTCACACACACCCCCTCCCCCCACAACTCCTCCACACACCCCCTTCTCCCTCTCCCTCCTCCTACAACTCCCCCACACACCCTCTCCCTCCATCCGCTACCCCCACAGCTCCCCCTCACATGGTGAGCAATAGTCATTGTATGCAACACGAGACTAAATAAGTCCGCACATGCAGGCTGCCCCTGCTACTTGTGTCCCCTGTCGGCCTCCGGGGCTGCATGTTCGAGCACCGCATGGTACGTGCAGACCGACACAGGGGGCTCGTCTGGGTGAAGCTGGCCGATGATGCCGTGGCCGCATGCTACACTGTCGGGGCAGGACGCTGAGCCTCCAAGGCATTGGCAATCCTGGCCAGGACCTGCCTCACCGCTGACAGCTCTTCACAAATGCGTCTGGTGCTTGCCTCAATGGCCCCTGTCATGGCCACAGTGTTCTCACGGGCTTCCTGCCTTGTCAGGGCACCATCAGGAACATATTGTTTCACGAGCCCTGTATGCTCCTGCTGACGCCCCTCCATTTGTGCCATGTGCCACTCTCCATCCCGGATGCCTGTTGAGGTGGATGGAACATTTGCTGAGGGGCTCAATGCTGGTGTGTCCTCGGTGGGGCTCCAGGCCTCCGGTATTGCCTCTCATCGTGACTGGTCGAGTGTGGTGCTGTTTGGGGTGCTCTGTGGAGTGTGCTGGGGTTTTTGACCGGGGCTGGGTGTGCCTGCCACATCCATGGACAGGTTGTCCTCCTTGGGGACACATACCTCAGCCTGGCACTGTCCTTCATCTCCACTCTGGGGGGCTGTGGAAGCTGCCCCCCCTACAGAGCTGTTTGCAGCAGACAGGATCCCATCTGCCACAGCCTCCTGATCAGTGGATTCCACCACTCTAGCCACTGTTGGTTTTGCAGCAGTACTTTGCCGCCCCTGTGCTTGGGGATCCAGTGTTGGCTTTGCCTTGGGTGGCTTTTGTTGCTTGCTTAGGCCCTTAGATGTGGATGATCTGTTGCTGTCATCCCTAAACCTGGCCATTTTGGTTGGTGTTGTGGCCTGTGCAGATGTGTCCTAGGCATCGCTGTCAGAATCTGAGCCTGTGGGGGACTGAGAGAGGGACAGCATCAGTGATGGTTGTACATGCATCATGCATACATTGGTATTGTTAGTGCAATTGTATGCATGTGATGATTTGCTTTCTTGGAGTTGTGACATACAGGTTGCTTGCTATATCGGGGGATTATTCAGGCATACGCCTGGTTCACACATGTGTAAGGTAGTGTATGCTGTGTGACATGTCTTTGTGTTGTGGACTGCGTTTGAGTGGGGTGTCTCAGGTATGGCATTGGCATGCTGCATGCATGTTGATGTGACGGTGCTGGGGACAGCATCTAGGCAGGGATGTGTCCATGTGTGTGTGTGATGGCCCATGCATTGGCTTTTGTCACTGTCACATTTGTGGCCCATCATCAGCCGATGACGAGACTCTGCGCTCCATGTCTCCCACTCCCTCTATCGCCTCCATGCTAATCGTGCTGGCACATGTTACCTCCCACCTGGTGAGATTTATGAGTGAGTTTGACCTGCCGCCTGTAGCCGGACCCTGGCTCCGATTTGACAATAGGATATTACGCACACGGAGGCACAGGTCAACCCACCTTTTTTTAACATCCTTGATGGTGTGGGGGGTGGTGCCGACCGCACTGACCTTTTGGGCCACTTCCTCCCATATTTCTTTTTTTTTTTTTTTAGCAGGGCAGGCCGCCTGAGGTCTGAGGCAAAGACCACATCTCCATCCTGGGCCAGATTGTCTGCCAGCATATTTAACTCGTCCTCCGAGAAGCGCACCTTTCGCTGGTGGTATGCACCTTTTTTGATGGCCTTAGGCATAGTGCTGGAGATGTAGCTGAAGATGTAGCTGGTGGTGTGTGGATCCAGGTCCTGTGTCTCGAGGATTGCAATGGATTGTGTTTTTCAAGATCGCCGCCGCTGCATTTCCCGTTCCGGTGCGATGACGTTACTTCCAGTTCCGGTATTTGCTGGGCCCGGTATTGCCGGGCCTGGTATTGACGGTGCCCGTTATTTAGGGATGGACAAAGGTGGAGGAGGTGTCAGCGCTTTGCATGATGTCGCTAACGGGGTTTTAGGGTAATTTACGGCATGCCGTTACAGACGATGCTGGCACGCTGCTACACGTGTGCACGCATTCTCGTAATTGGCCACTGTTAGTGGCGTCAGTGCTACCTGGATGTGGTATTGCCTCCATGCCGGTAAGGTTTAGTTTTTAACGCAAATCTCGTAATGAGGCCCACTGTCATGAATGCGAGCGACATGTCCATGTTTTATTATCAATTTCATTAAAGCTAGCATCTGACAATGTATTTATTTGTATTGCGCCGGCACCCCGCAGGGATCGAGGCGCACACATAAAAACAATTAGTACGGAACATTAAGAGACGCGATAGAGAAGCCTGGGATACTAATCAGACAGAAGGCAATCAGTTGTAAAGAAAGGTTTTTAAAGCCTTACTAGACGATGGAAAGTCGGGGATGAGTTTAAGAGACAGGGGCAGGTCATTCCAGATGCTTGCTGCTGTGACTGGGAAGGATCTACCAAGACCCCTGGTGCATTTCATTGTAGGACCCTGAATCAACCCTAAGCCTGAGGAGCGAAGGGATCTGGTGGGCCGATACGGGAGGGCCAAGGATTTAAGATAGTCAGGAATGTGGTCAAAAACGTAACAGTGGACAAGAAAGCCCATTTTAAAAGCAATCCGTTCCTTGATGGGTAACCAGTGCAATCTCCTAATGTGGTCCGAGATATGAGATCTTCTGTAAACATTAGTAACAATTCTGACTGCTTTATTCTGGATTACCTGGCATCTCGATATACTAGAGGAGGAAGCGCCAATGAGAAGAGAATTGCAGTAGTCTAGTCTAGTCAATATGGTGGCTCTAGCGAGTGTACCATAGTTGCTCTCAGATAAACAGGGGCGAATGTTCTTTAGGAGGCACAGGTGGTAATTGTATGAGCATCTTCACTTAGAGAAGCTTCCATATGCAGCCCTAAGGTGTTGCCTTTTTGTTGGATCTTAATTTTGTTGTCTTTTAGCAGGAAGCTGCTGTAGTCTGTGCACAGCTTTACCCTAGCCTGATTGGAGACAAAAATCATAAGCTCTGTTTTTGTTCCTTTCAGGCACAGCCAGTTCTCAGACATCCAGTTATCAACGTGATTGTAAATGTTGGATAGAGTTTTAGCGTCAGTGGCACAATTCCCTGTGAGTTCCAAGAAAATCTAAGGAGAGCACAAAGAGAACTACTATAGAGATTGAATAACCAGGAGAGATGGATGCCCCTTGAGGCACACCACATCAAATTGACACCTAAGGTGAAAAAGCAGTTTCCCACTAAATTCTAGATTCACGATTGGAGAGGAAGGATTGGAGCCAGTTTGCAGCCTTATTGGAGCAGAGGTCTGTGTCTTTTAGGCAGCAAAGGAGGTGGCCATGATCGATAAGATCAAATGCCGTGGAGAGATCTAATGAAACCAACATCCCAGCCTTTCCTCTGTCCATAATCCCCAGTATTTGAGTCTGCAGGTCAATCAAAGCCGTCTCAGCATTGAAAGCACTGTGGGAGCCGGATTGTCGATTATGTAAGGTTCTGTTAGTCTCCACAAAAGATTGTAGCTGGGTAATGGCAAATTATGTGACAATTTTTAAGAGGAATTGTCAATTCATGATGGGTCTCAAGTTGCTTGGTTCCCTAGGATTGATTTGGGGGGTTTTTGGGACAGGGGGGATAATGTGACTTTTTTAATGGCATCTGGTACACGGTTGTGCCTAAAGGAAGCAGTGACTTACTAAGTCAAGAAGGGAGCAAACAGCCCTTGTGTTCCAAGATTAGTTTAGGTGGTAACAAATTATGCAGGCAGGAGGTTGTCAGAACTACCACTGCCTCAGCTGTGATCAGCGTGGGGTTTGGGTCTTGTAGGAGTCACTATAAGCATAAACTATTGTATTTTAGGACACTGTTATGTCCACATTGCGGAAAACTGGCTACAGATAGCAGAAAGCGCCATCCGGTAACTGGAACTACAAATCCCAGCAAACTCGCGTGCTCGCGAGCAGAAGAACTACACGGGACAACACCCGATGGTCTGCGCATGCGCACGGTGCGCGCACGGATCCCCGCTTGCGCTAACAGACATGGACCGGAGCGGACGCATCGGCTGTGGGCTCCTGTGGGCTGCGACCGCGGGGCCATTCCCCGCCTGTGATCTCTGCAGGCCCCGCACCTCGGGCAAGATAAGTACATTTTCCTTCATATACTGTTACGAGCAAGAGAATAGACAAGTGGAAACCATTAGTTTTACCGAGCTAGGTTGTTGTGTATGCAACGTTGCGGGAACAGCCTCCACAACTTTCTAAGCTAACGTGAGCGCCGGACTGAGGGAAGTCCCGGAGATATTTGTTGTTTTGACAAGGCCAAGTGGCCGACTCGTAACTCAGGTTTAACTATTTCGTTGCTGTGTGAGGCAACACGGCCCTTGTTGATACTTGGGGCAAATCATCAGCTTGTGTGTGCAATGTGATGGGCGCAGTCCGTGACCCGAGCTCATTCTTGTTTTTGGTTCCCTTGTAGCGGCATACCACTGTATCAGCAGCCTGAACCCCCTGCGCCGCCGTAGCCTTACGGCAAGAACTCTGGCAGTCGCCTGGCATGCAACCCGGCATCACCTAACGAAGCTAAGTGCTCATTTGGTTATTCCTTATTGAGTTTGGTGCAAAAGTAAACGCTAACCTTGTGGGTTGGTGGTGATGAGAACAACCAAGTCAATGTCTGAAGCAAGAGCGTGACTAAAACGCTTCTTATGGTGTAAAGTCCTAAATGCTATTGGTGAACCTTGCATTGATGTCACAGTGTTTTGGGGCAATAGTTAGCTAAGAGTGTTGAAGCGTGCATGGGCGGAGTACCATCGATCTCAGGACCCCCAGGCAGAACACATCAAGTCGGACCTTTCCTGAAACCCTTTCCTTATCCATTACCCTCTCCTACCCTACCTCCCCTTTTACCCGGTTACCCTAACTCCCCCCTACCTACCCAATCCAACGGATCCTAACCCTCTTTCCCCAACGGGTCACGGTGGCCTGTGTTGTTTACCAAGCCAGGTGCCAAGACCCAACAGGGAGGTAGGTGTACGTGCTACCCCTGCGCAAGATTGAGAACCTGACAGAGGTAGACCGCATAGGAGACAACATGTTGGACATGGCTTGAATGAAAATGTGAGAAAACGAGTATTGTTGTGAATTCCAAGCCTTGAGTTTGGGGTAGTCCTGTTTCTTTGGGAGGGCATTAAGAGCTTGCGCCTCAGTTATTTTAAATTGGGCTTTTAGAATTCTTACTTCAAGTGCAGCCTGTATATTTGAACAGCCCTGGTTGGTTGGTGTAAAGGGGTACTGAGAGGCCTTTGGTTTTTCCAAGGACTTCAATATTTCGAAAAGCTCCCCAGTGTGATTGGAAGAGGATTTAATTTGTGCATTAAGACTTAATCTGGTGTGATTCTATTGGTGATTGAGCCAGCGTAATTCAAAGGCTCTTTTCTCTTTTTTTAGTTCTGGGGTGAACCAGGTTTGACGGTTTGGATTTTCCCTGACCTGTTTAGATTTAATGGAAGCTGATAGATCTAGCTGTTCAGTGAATAGCTTAGAATATGCGGAGACATGCGATCGGCTGAGCCGTCCACCTTATTTTGGACATAATATTACCTAAACAAGACAAGAATGTAGGTCTTGGTATGTAATTCTTTGAAATTTCGGCCAGTGGCTAATTTTGTGGGATTGCTATTCTTAGGAGAGGGATGGGGGATTGTAATGGTAAGGTAATAGAAAAATGGTTGGACCATATGCAGGGGGTGGAGGAAGTAATTTTAGCTGGGAGATTCCTTGTCAAAATCCAATCAAGAATGTTACCATGTGCTGTGGTAGGGTCTTTATTTAGGACTTCAAGTCCAATTCCCACTCCATCTGTTCAGATCTCCTAAAAAGAGAGTGGTCGACATGGGACTGGACAAATTATTTAGGATGTTGGTGATGTTGTTGTTTGTTGCATAGGATTGGGAGGTCTATAGATAAGGACAAAATTGATGCAATCATTGTTGGTTGGAGTCATTTTTACGTGCAAGATTTTGCAGCCTGTACAGGAAATAGGGGTTGGAAAAAGTCCTAGGTCGATTTTTGCAATGATGGCCACTCCACTGCCGTGACCAGAACTGCGTTTGCCCCAAAGATGGAGACACACATAGGGACTGCTAGGTTGATAGGGGCTCCACTAGAATCACAAATCCAAGTTTACGTAATACAGAGAATATCTAGATTGTTACTCAGCTGCCTAAAAAGGGATTTAAATAAAATATCCCCCAGGACTTTGTAGACGAGGGATCAAAACTGACCCTCATACCCCCCTGCACGACTCTTGACATGAAGACAAAGAAATTATAGATGTGCCTCACTCTTAGGCCCATCACTGCAATCACTGATGTATCGAAGGTGTGAGAAACAATATTCCCTTAGACACCCCTTCAGACCATACCCAATCAACGATGTGGATGACATGGAATTAACACAAATGGATCAGGTCGACTGACTGGGAAATCAGAAACCAATGACATCATCACTGACATCCCAATGTAGCCATGTTATACATGAAGTACATATTCATCCATTCATGAAACTACACGATCCTGCACTAGTTTATTGTATATAGGCACAAAACACATGCTTATGACCCACTTAGGTAGAGGACGGACACACACACGTATTGCTATATTCATATTCCCCAAAGCTGAAACTGCAATATGTACAGAATCCATATGTTTCGCTTGCATATGTTTGACTGCGATTAACATAGCAAAGCCATAAGGAATTCTATAGAAGTTATAGGCCATAGACCTAGCAAGAAAGAAGACAGAGTGGAGGAACACAGACAAGCTGACATGATTGCCACAGCTCAAGGCAAGGAGAAACAGGACACCCAGCCAAGGACAAAGGGGAAGCAGGAAAATTCCAGCTACCAAGATAGTGAGCCAACTGCAGAAATTCAGGCTAAAATCTTAAAACTTAATTTCGTGTTCTCAACACACGTGACCCGGGTAGAAGACTGTTTCCAGAGAACCAGATAAAACAAGATAAGTGTTGCCTACAAATCGTCAACTGACTGCACTCTCACAGGCTTCAGTGATCAAAGAATAGTAACATTAGAGATCCCTTCTCACCTCCATGTTCTTTCTCATTACCTTGAAGAGGTAAATTCAGTCTGAGAACTAGCTGGGCTCCCAGGATTGGGGGACACACACTTTGTCCAATCCAAATTACCCTTTAGCGTGGGGATATAATTTGTTGCAAGGGCCAATGATCTTTCAGTGACCCTGAAACATTGTAGATGGGTGTTCTTAGAGGTGGTTCTAGGAGGGGCCACTGGACATGGCAAGCCAATCTTCAAACTAACCTACACATTCTTTATATATATCTTGCCGAAACTGACCAATACAAATGCTCGGTAGTTTTCCAGGAGGGAACCTGGATTTGTGATGTCACATCGGAATAAAATCGGGTGACACGTGCTTAGAAGCTGAGGTCTCTGGATGAACTTGGTTTTTCTGTTTTCTGGTGTAATCCCTGTTTGTTTGCTAATAAACAACATTAACTCTATGCTCTATGACTGAGACTTCTGTTCTTGTGGCTGGGAGTTTCTGATGGGACTAAGTGTACTATGCTTTTATCTGGGGTGACTGCTAGAGGAGACTGGCCACGCTATACAACTTTGTGTGAAGGGCTGCTTTTCATGGAGTTGCAATGCTGTTTGATTTGAACTTCAGCACTTAGAAATGAAGGGGTGCCTTTAAAGAAGCCAGCTTCACACAAGTCATTGCAGCAAGCTGGTTGCTATCTGGACTCGAGGAGAAGTGACGAACGGATTATATCAGAACCACAAGATTTATTCAAACTATCTACAAGAAGGTATCTACAAGTAATATTAATGAATACAGTTGTGCATCGGTCGTTCTTCAACACCAATGCCAGTGGAGCTGTGCCCTGGTTTTTCCCGGGCTATGGCAGTGAATGTTTGCCGGCTCCATGATCGGTGTTTGAAGGGAAAGGTATGCATGCACTATCCACAGGTGGCAATAGCTACAGAAGCACCCTGTTTGTCCCTGGGCTGCAATGGCGAGTGTCATATACTTCGCGATCAGAGCTTTTATAAAATAATTAAGGAAGGGGAAGGATGGTGCACGGCTGCCCGCATTCCATACGGCATGTCAGCAGCAGTACATTAAATTGGATACTATGCTATTTTCACTGCTGCACCCAGACCGGTCTGATCCCGACATAATATGATAGAGTCCAGGGAATATTACAGATTGTTAGCTGATTACCAGGCTTACCAGGCATCATTTTATTATGAGCAAGGGGCGTGGACAACAGTTCATAGAGCCCTGCTCTGCTGCATGATTCAGTGAAACAAAATGGCTACTGTGGAAAATAAAATACATGGACATTTTGCAACAAAACCTATTTTAAAAATAAAATAAATATAGTACATAACTTAAAAGATCTATTACATATTTTTCAAAGCATTAAACAAGTCAAATAACTTTATAGAAACATTAACATGTGGTAAAAGACAGTTTTCTCCTGGTTATCTTGCTTCAGTAGTTCAATGAATAGTTCTAACACAGTGGTTATTGCGATACAGTTTTTGCTTTTATTTGTGCTGGTGCTTAGTTGTTTTTAACATTCAGTTGGTATGCATTCAATACATTTAGGGGCAACTGTGTCCCTTGTTTGTCAGCCGACACGTGTTTCGATCTGTGGGTCTTTATCAAGGCTATTATCCTGGTCCGATTTGTGCAGATCCGTTCGCGGACATGTGGTGGCTGCCATTTTGGAAATAAAAATGGATGACCAATTGAGCACACAATTCAAATGCAGGTAAAGAGTGCAAATGGGGTCTGGTTTTAGCTGGAAATGGGTGGAAATGGAAGGAAAATCATATAGATTTGAATGCAAGACAGGTGTTGGGTGGGACACTAGCCAAACAACAGAAAGCCATCCTCATGTCACCTGCATTGAAAAGCATTAGATATCCCATGCAAAGCACATATTTGAAGCTCATATGTTAAAGCTCTTATTTTAATGAAAATAGTTTTGTCTTAAAGCTAGTGATTTCATTGCCACCTAATTCCCAAAACTAAAAAGTGAGGTTTCAGATATCTCCAAGAGTGTGTGAAGCACAGGAAGTGCCTGAGTGCAGAGACTACATCAAGGAAAATATGCACTCCAAAAACCAAAAAGTATTGGGAAAGTCAACAGTTTTACCAGATTATCAGTTACTGCTGTTCTTTTCCAGAAACCCAAAGCCTGCAGCAGGTATAGACATAATTTGCCAGGTACTCACTTCATATGACATGTATTCCCTCAGAAAAAACAGCTACTCACAATAATTCAATTGAGTGTAGTTCAGTTCAATAGCAGATGCAAAAAAGGTATATTAAAACACATACAAACAAACACACATATTGTAGTGATTGCATTCAATACTGAGGTACTCCCATTACATATCAGGTTTTCCCACATTCCAGGACTTTGCATTGTATGAATATGACACAAACAACTTCCTCTACAACATTTGACTATCCATATGTTTTAGGCTAAATCTCTCATCAACCCCACACAGTATAGTAATTTGTGAGGGGTCATGGGTGTTGCAGTGCAAAACATCTGGAAAGCCAAGGATTCTACCTTGCTGTCCTGTGCCTGGGTGAGTTGCACTTGCGTGTCTCTGAGCATTTTCTAACTTTAATTTCATCCCTGTGCCGCAGCGCACTGTTAACCCGCTCCCAACCTCTCCTCTTCCCCACTTCCTGGCTGTGCTTTTTCCCCTTCTCCCTCCCTCCCACATCACTCTCCTTGTCCAACGGGCCTGTTGTACACAGACCCTGGGTGTATGAGCCTGCCGCATGGCCCTTCACGCCATTTTGCCTTGCTGTCCTGTGCCTGGGTGAGTTGCACATGTGTGTCTCTGAGGCACGTTAGCATTTTCTAACTTTAATTTAATTCCTGTGCCGCAGTACACTGTTCACCCGCTCCCTAACTCTCGCCTTCTCTGCTTCGTGGATGTGCCTTTTCCCCCTCTTTGCTTTCTCCCACAGTGCTCCTATTGGCCAGCGGGCCCATTGTACACAGACCAATGGTCTATGAGCCTGCTGCAAGGCCATTCGTGCCATTCTGCCTTGCTGTCCTGTACCTCGGTGAGTTGCACCTGCATGTCTCTGAGGCATGTTATTCTTTTCAAACTTTAATGTCATTCCTGCAGCGCACTGTTAACCTGCTTCCTCCCTCTCCCATTCCCTGCACCTGTGTGTCTCTGAGGCACGTTAGCATTTTCTAACTTTAATTTAATTCCTGCGCCGCAGCACACTGTTCACCCGCTCCCTAACTCTCCCATTCCTTGCTTCCTGGTTCTACCCTTTCCTCCTCCTTACTCCCTCCCACAGCGCTCCCATTGGCCAGCGGGCCCATTCTACACAGACCCACAGTCTGTGTGCCTGCTGCAAGGCCCGTCACACCATTCTGCCTTGCTCATGTTTCACAGGCATGTTAGCAATTTCTAACTTTAATTTCATTCCTGTGCTGCAGCGCACTGTTAACCCTCTCCCCTTGGCTGCTTCCTGGTTGTGCCTTTTTCCACTTCTTCCTCCCTGCCACATCTATCCGTTGGCTAGTGGGCAAATTGTACATTGATCCAGGGTCTACAAGCCTGCTGCAAGGCCTTTTGCGCCATTCTGCCTTGCTGTTCTGTCCCTAGGTGAGTTGCACTGGCATGTCTCTGAGGCACATTAGCATTTTCTAACTTTAATTTCATCCCTGCGCTGCAGAGCACTGTTAACCTGCTCCCTCCCGCTCCCTTTCCCTGATTCCTGGTTGTGCCTTTCCCCTCCTCCCTCCCACAGCGCTACCATTGGTCCGCTAGCCCATTGTATACGGACCCAAGGTCTACAAGCCTGCGCAAAGCACTTTGTGCCATTCTGGCTCGCTGTCTTGTGCCTGGGTGAGTTGCACCTGCATCTCTCCAAGGTGTGTTAGCATTTTCTAACTTTAATTTCATTCCTGTGCCGCACTGTTAACCCAGTCCCACTCTCTCCCCTTCCCTGCTTCCTGATTGAGCCTTTTTTCCTTTCGTCCTCTCTCCCACAGCATTTCCATTGCCCAGCAGGCCCTTATTAGACCCATCCACTGGCAGCCTCTGCCTTCGCAGCCCCCTCGGCTAAGTGGCCTGAGGCAAAGTGCAACTCCCACAGTAGCAGCTCCAAATTGTGTTCACCAGGGTTCGCTGTGGGAGCATGCAGTGCAGCCATCAACCAGCAGTGACTGACAAGGTAAGAAAGGTGCAGCCAGGGGGAGTAGCCATTACCGCTCCCTATGTATCTGCCCCTTCTCTCTTATTACTTGTACTACTTCTATTATCTAATTCTGTAGTCTGTTGCACTTGGCAATTGCATGCTATCCATATCAGACATTGTGAACTGTCATACTTAGCCTGTGGGGATCTTTCCCCCTTCTAGTGTAGTTGAATCTGTGTGTTTTTGCATTTTCTGCTGTGTTTAAAAATGTGTCTTTTTCCCTCTTCTCTAGGAATGTTGAATCTGTGCATTCTTTGCATTTGCTGGTGTGGTTAAAAAGTAGGCTTGTTCCCTCTTCTTGAGGAAAATTGAATCTGTGTGTTCTTGTATTTGCTGCTCTGTATAAAAAAACACCCGAGCGAGTCCTGTGGTGTCCCGCTTTGCCGTGACTCTCTGTTCCTTCTGCTGGAGACTGCTGCAAGTTTTACAAGTTTTACAAGATTGGAACCTCAAATATCATAAGGTGATTTACCAACTAAGGAAAGTGCATTCTTTCTCACCCACCCAAAGTTGGCACTTATATATATTCTACCTTTACATTTGTTTAGGCTTTGTGGCTTTACTGTTGGAGGCGGGTTTTTAAAAGGAAGGAGGCGCGTGCACTGCGCGCGCACACCCGAGCGAGTCCCGTGGAGTCCCGCTTTGCCGCTTCGCTGCGGCGTCCGGGGCTCCGCGGGACTCTGCTTAGTTCCTAATTACTTGTCTTTGTCTTCCTTCACACTTTGAAATAGCTCTGTTATGACCCGCATTGTCGAATAACGCGGCTGTTTAAAATGCATATTTGAGAATATGGCTGCGAGATTTAACGGACCTTATCGACTCACAACAGCTATGCCCGATAATATGAGGCAACGCATTATGTCTGAGTCTCAGTCTCGCCATGAAGAATGCCCAACAGATGCGGCAGCCATTAATATGTGCTCGATGCCGATTCAGCAAACTTCTTGCTCTAAACTTAAAGCGCTGAATAAGAAGAAAATGCCCACTCTGAACAATGCTGACATTCGTAAACATGGATTTGGAACAGTTGGATATCCTGACTCGGCGGACGTGCCTATTACAAATGCGCCTTCAGCAATTACAACAAAATGCGCTGCAGATCTTCACTCTGGTGTGAGGACATGTGATCTCGCTCCGCATGTTTCGGTTGATATTTCTCAGATGGAAGAAAATTCCAAAATGTCTAAAATACCCACTTCCATGTAAGATAGCATGCTTTTGAGAAATGCCTTATCTGGAGCTCCGGGCCCAGTGATTCCAGTTTCAACTAAAACCTCTAAAGAGGCTGTAATTGATTTGAACTCGACTAACTCCTGTTTCTCAGCTAGTACAGAGGGTTCTAATTTGTCACAATCACCTGATATGTTTCGGCGATCTAGCTGCAACATATCAGCTGTAGATGTATCATTTATTGCTCCGACCACTCGTAGGGCCAATGATGTTCCAGAGGTTCCTCCAAAAACTCCCAATACCCCTAAAACATCACTTTTAACTCTTGAGGATATGAATATTGCGCTCATGTCCCTTGCTAAATGATTTGAGTCTATTGATGGCACACTCAAAAGTCTCATAGACAACTTTGACTTACTAAAATTTGACCAATTGAAATTGACTACTGGTGTCGATTGTTTGCAAGGTGAGTTTAATGAAAAACTCAACAAAGCTTTTGATCTGCAAAAAAATATAGCCCAGTCTCTGGCCGAGAAACAGTTTGACACTCCTTGCTCCTTGCTCCCAGTGTACCCGACTGGCACATACGATTAACCATGTCCATTAGCAACACCAAACGCTGCATTTATCATCCCCTCTAACATAGCTCTCAACTCACACGCTTTTGGCGGGTGTCACCCGCCTTGTAAAGGGGTGACTCACCCTCCAAGCCTCCTGCACGCCCATTCATTCCAATGGGCGTCTCACCGGCCAAAAACAAAATCGGGTGATTTCACCCGCCTTTGTAACACAAATGGTTGAGAGCTATGCCTCTAATCCATGTAAAATACCAATGATCGGACATACTCCAGGCACAGATAGTTAGTTGTCGGGCTGCCGTGTTAACCCCAGCATGCACGTACTATTGTTGAGGCGGGCATCCAGCTAATGATGAAAACACCTCATTTTAAATGCAGTCCAGCATGTCAAACCACTTGCCGCACTAAGTAACATTGACAACAGCAGTCCACTGGCCAGCCGTTAGCCTTCCCTCCGGTTCTAGGACCGACATGCGACTCTAATGGGGCCTCTGCTTCCCTCTGCTCCCTTTTTCCATTCCAATTGGCGTTAGGCACAGCACGTTAACACTCAATGCTGCGTCCCCAAACTATGGAGCCTTGGGTGATGGGACTTACTTTCAGATGGGAGGCAGTATTTCCTCTGGTTTCCTGCTGCTCCCCCCTCAGCAGCTTCCTTGCTTCTCGCTTTCTTTAGTTCTGTGGTTTTGGCTTCTTTATGTCCTTGCGCACGCCCGCTGGTTCTTGAGGCTCGTCGCCAATGACATTAAAGGATCCAATACTGTTTCTTGGTTAGGTATTGAAGCTTTATTGAAGTTACATAAGAGGATAAAAACACTGGGTCCCATCTCCCAGGCTGGAGGTCCCAACTGACACAAATGATCCTTTAATGGAACTTACATACACAATATTCCAGCAATGACACACACATTCCAACAACTCATCCATCAACAGAAGCATGATAGAACAGGGTCCCTGCTACTATTATACCCACTCAGGCCTACTCCTCTTTTGAATGCCTTTTCTGCAGGCTGGGTGTCTCTCCTGGCCTCTCTCTGACTCTGTCCACCATCTACAGGCGCCCTGGCCAGGTCGCCCACTTCAACTCAGAATGGGCTGATCTCACCTCTTCTCCCCTGTCCTCCTCCTCTAAGCTTCTCCTCCTCAGAGACTTTAATATTCACCTCGGCTCACCTGATCCAGCCTCTAGGCTTTACCACAACCTCTGTGACTCACTTTCCCTCTCCATTATTCCCTTCGGTCCAGCACACTCAGCTGGACACAATTTGGATGCTCTCATCTCTTCAGACATACCCATCTCCAACCCTCTCATTACTCCTCTCTCCTGGTGTGATCTTACTCTCCTGCTCTATCACCTGGACCTCCTGGGTTCTCTGGTGAAGAGACCCCTCCCACACTGACAGCCTCCTTATCCGTCATTTCGACCTATGAAGCAAGTATCAGTTACCATGTTTTGCCACCACCTGCACCCCCCCCCCTTCTCCTGCCACTGATTATCCCTCGGACACAGCCCTTATTAACCTTCTCAAACACTCTGGACATCCTTGCTCCTGTCATGAGGTTCCACATGAAACCTTCCTCCAAGCGTAATTACTCCTACCTGACAGCTCTGAAAAGCAAGTGTAGAGCGACTGAGCGGAAGTGGCCGGCTTCAAGCACATCCTCTGACAAACTAGCCTGCCCCCTGCTCCTAAGGCAATACAGACTCTCCATCTGCTTGAATAAGAGGGCCTATATCCAAGCCTGCATATCTGTGGCCACTAACATCACAGCTAAACTTTTCAATATCTGCAAGGAACTCGCCAACCCTACTGCAGTTCACACTTCTCCTCTGCCTTCCATGGCTCTTTGCATTTCTCTAGCCTCTCACTTAATTTCTAAAATTCAGGACATCTTGGCCTTACTCTACTCTACCCCACTCTCTTCTCACTCACTGACTCTCAGTCCTTCCTTTGCCCCCCTCTTCCCTCTCCTCCTACTCTCCTCTTTTTTCTCCCATAACACCTGATGAGGTTTCTAGAAAAGTCAGCTCTATGAAAGTCTCCCTGCTCCTCCAAAATGATCAAGGACAATATTGTCTCCTTTGCTCCAGCCTTCACTGATTTCTGCAATCACTCCGTTGCCACTGGTTCTTTCCTGCATGCCCCTTAAGCACTCCCTTGTTCACCCTCTCCTCAAAAAACATCCTGCTGACCACTCCTGCTCGGCTAACTACCGCCCTATCTCCATGACTCCCTTCCTGGGCAAGTTGCCACTTTTGAAGGTCTTCCTAGGAGGGTACAGGAGTGTGGCACACCCGTCGGAGGTGGCAGAGGGGTGAAAGGGTTGGCCTTGAAAAGGTGCACAGAGCGCTGAGAACAGAGCTGGGTCCCAGGCCTGGGGAGATCAGTTCCAGCCAATCAGGGGACAGAAATCCAGTGGTGGATGGCAGGGGGCAAGGGCTAATGGTAATCCTGCGACCCAGCAACAATATAATAGTTTCTTGTGGAAGGGGCAGGCCAGCCACCCAACATGAGTGGGCCAATTTACTAAGATCCATAGGGACAATCTATATGGTATACCACTTTGATCACCCAACCAGAAAGTGAGATACGTTTTTCATGGGAAGGGCCCATGTTGTGAGGTTGTTTTGCAGACTTCAAAAATGAAATGCACAAGACCCTGCACTATTTATTTGTCACTTCTATTTTTAAACTATGAAAGGCAGCTCTGAAAAGAGCCTTATTTTTTGATTTTTGTTGTTTTATTATTTTTTTACTTTTAAACACACAAGGAAAGGAGGGGAAAGGAGGGTAAGCAAGGGACACCAACCACGGGGATAAGAAAGGTCAAGTGGAGAGAGGAAGATGTAGGGTGGGCCTTATTCAGGTAGTGGGCAGACCTTCTTCTGCTCCTTGACCGCAGTCTCGAAAGCACTCTGAAGATTCTCCCCCCTGCAGAGTACTGCGTCGCAGTACATACACAATATTGTGACCCTCGAAAGGTAAGCGCCCACAGCATCATGAATGGCCTGTGAGGCAGCTGGAGCGATGCGCTGTCCCAACGAGTGTCTGTTGTGAGCAATGGTGAACATGGTCAATGGTGAATTTTTACTATAAAACTCTTTGGATTGTCCAAAAAAGTACTTTGAAAATGTTCGGGGACCCGGACAGTGTCCGCAGATCAGGACACACGCTCAGCGTGGCTGCGGTCACATGATGACGTCATGGACACTTTTGCGAATGGGACGGCTGTCTGCAGGACACCAAATGTGCAGGGATGGTTGGGCGCATGCACACGGGTGTTCTATGGACAGTGTTTGGGTCCTCAAACTAATTAAAAGAGCGACAAACGCGCGTGATAGTTACAGACAGGCGCAATGTTCGTAGAACTATGGGTGTGGTGCGCATGTGCGTAGATGTTCTACGGACAGTGCGGACACTCCCATTTTAATTACGAACAGTACGGACAGGTATTGTGTCCTTAGGACACCTCCATTTTGGTTAATTACAGACATTCCAGACACCGAGTGTGTTGTAAGAACAGTTTCATCTTGATTGCTGACAGTACGAACAGGTATAGTGTCCTTAGGACACCTCCATTTTGGTTACTTGTGGACATAATGGACACCAAGTGTGTTCTAAGAACAGTTTCATCTTGATTGCGGACAGTACGGACAGGTATAGTGTCCTTAGGACACCTCCATTTTGGTTACTTGCGGACATCCTGGACACCGAGTGTGTTCTAAGAACAGTTCCATCTTCATTGCGGACAGTACGGACAGGTATAGTGTCCTTAGGAAACCTCCATTTTGGTTAATTGCGGACATTCTGGACACCAGGTGTGTCCTAAGAGCAGTTCCATTTTGATTGCGGACAGTTCAGACAGGTATAGTGTCCTTAGGACACCACCATTTTGGTTAATTGCGGACATTCTGGACACCCGCGCTCTCTGCGGACATCCTAACTGCCTTTAAAAAAAAAAGACACGAAGGACTGAACAACACACATAATTTATTTTTTATTATATACAAATATAACATTTATGAAAGAGAGGGGGAAGCAGAAACTGACACAAATACAGGGGAATTAGGGGTTTGGAGAGGATGGATGGGAGGGGGTGAAGGGATGGAAATCTCATCATAACGTTTTTCTAGGTACTGAGGATTTGGGGATAGTTGACTGGGACATGGAGAGGGGGAACAGGTACATGTGGGACAATGATATTTAATTTTTTCTTTTATGTGGTCCTCCACAAAATGTTTTAAAAGATTGAAAATTTCCATAAGCATATCCATGTTTTGTTCCATGTGCTGCTGAGCATTTTCTAATGTCTCTTTTGTTATATTATTTTCAGTTTGTATGGTCTGTTAAAAAAGAATGTGTTAAGTACACATAAAGTAATGATTATTAATTTGCTTATATTGAAAAATGTCTACCATTAGTATCACTGTCTTCACTCATTTCATCACATGGGAAATTGTCTTCAAGCCATTCCAAAGTACTGGAGATTTCTGTGTAAAAAACAAATATATTACTTTTAGTGTACCTAATACAGAAAGTTTAGAAATATAAAAATGAAGTTTAATTACTAGTTTCTGGTAAGTTTTGTTCTTACTGTTGTGTAGGTCTGCTGTTGCTTCTTGCTGTGCATTTTTTGTGAGGTAATTATGTTGGAGGCATATCTTTTTTGTTTTGGTATATTCCATTTTAGTACATATGCTGTTTAAATGGACGGTTGATGTGTTACATATATACGTTCCACTTCTTATTTATTATTACATATAATGTCCATCCACGACATACGCACAGTCTGCGGACATCAAAATCAATAGCAGGGGGTTCAGTATATTCTATGTTACATGTATATAAAATCAGGGAATCCTAGTAAACATCCATCAAATTCACACTATGTATATGTATATTCAGTAAAAAAAAATTTGATAAAGGTAAGTTATCGAAGTTATAGTTAAATTGCGCTACTAAAAACCTATGAAATTCAGTAGAAAAAACTTTGTTAAAGGGAAGTTATGGTTCCAAGTAAAACCGAAAAACCCCTGAAATTCGCCAGTTATGGTAAACTAAGCAACCATAACTCACGCCACCACCGTGCATTGCTAAGTCTAACACCCAGGGCATCAAAGATGACATCACAAATGTCATTGATGACATCACTGATGACATCACATGTCTGACTCGCTCTTTTTTTCTTTATTGATATATCTTGGCCAGTAATAATTAGGAACAAAAAAATCAAAAAGTACTATATTTGTAGACTTATAGTTCAAATATGTTCTTAAACTATTTCACATGGGGTCCACTCACACCATATGAAACATATACACTTGAAAGATAGCAATGCTTTCTGTGTATGAAGACAATCAGTAAGGTTATCAACACTTTCTATTGTTCTGCTGTTTTTTTATTACTGTACTTTCTCTGGATATGGTCATATTTGTATTCACATTATTTTCTTTAGGGTGCAGTCACATCATGTGATAGTTATACATAGGGAAGTAGTAGGTTTGAAGCAGAGCAATCATTTCTGTGCATAAAGATAATCATTTAGGTTATGAACACTTTCTGGTTCTGCTGCTGCTTTTTTGCGTACTTCACTTTCCCTGTATATACTCATATTTGTATGTGTTATTGTGTCTTTGTGTTTTGTATGCAATAATGAAATTATGTAGTAAGTGGGTTTTATTAGCTACTTATTACATGTTGCACAAAACTCTAATAAGAAAGCATTTATCATTTCACTATTCAACATGGGAAGATTATGAATATTGCACCTCCATCATGTATGCTGCACACAATGCTTATGTTTATACATGAGTAGCTTAGTATACTGTAAAGAACTTCATAATAGAATTGTATTTATATCAATGCATGCATTGCTGTCATGGCCACTAGTCAAGGGGCCAGTCATTCCTCATCCCCAGGGTCCCATTGGACCCAGTCCTGGTGCCTCTGACGCCAGGCTCATGTAAAAGTGTGCTCTGCACAATCTATGCCAAGGGCGTGTGCAGCTGGGCCGGGCGTGGCCATAGAACAGAACTGGAAGGCACGTGCTACAGTCCCAAAGAAGGGCAAGGTGGAGCCAGTAGGTGGGGCTAAAGGTAGGGGCCTGAGCCAGCCTATATAAGGCAAGCCCATCCACATGCCTTCGCTTCGCGTTATTCTGCTTTCAGCAGCGTAATGCTCTCCGCTGTACTTACCTGCGCATCACTGGATTCCTGCAGCCCCATCCTGAAGATATTCCTGAGAGCACTCCGTACCTGCAGTCTACCGCTACATCGCCGTGTGCGCATTCCACCCTAAGTACTCCATTGCTGAAGGCGCTCCTTACCTGTTGCCAGCCGCTACAACGCTGGGCACGCATTTTACCTGCTGCCAGCCATTACATCTCTGGGCACGCATCTTACCTACTGCTAGCCACTACATCACAGGGCGCGCATCATACCTGCTGCCAGCCGCTACATAGCTGAGAGCGCTTCTTACCTGGAACTCATCGCGGCCGGAGTTGAACACTTCCTCTTACCTGCATACCATCACAGTCGGAGCCAAAGTCTTCTCTCATAGGAATTCCATCATGGTCAAAGTCGGAGTCTTCATCCTGCAACCGTGAATCTTCATCGCGAATCCAGACGCCATTCTTCATAGTCGGCCTGCACCTTTGAGGAAATAAGAACACAACAGGTTAGAACTCATATGCATATTGAACGCACGGCCACATCATACAAAAGACTAGAGTTCCCTTATAAGACCAATTTACCTGTCACTGTTGAAACTCCATCAGCCTCTAAGGTCTTCCGGACTCTGTCCGGTCCCGATTTACTTCTCCTTACCTATGGAAATGGAATGAGACATTGCAAGAATAATTATTAGACGAAATACAGACAGTCTAATCGAACAATAGTTATAACAAAAGACTTGCCTTCAATGTGGATTGCTCATAGCTGGTCTGGATCAACACTCCCACGGACCAGTGAAGCAACTTGGTCCATTCTACGCGTCCCTGCGCGGATAAGCAGGACGGATAGCTGAACATTACAAATCTACAGAGGCAACACCCACCTCCCGAGCCGCAGGTCCAAGCACTATCTGGAGCGTAAGGCGATTCCGCGGAGTCAAGTCAAGGGAGGGCTCCAACCATGCCCCAACGCCCCCACGGAGGCCAGGTGAGCATAACAATTGCTTAATGCACTACATAGCTCATGATATCTATTCCAATGATCCTTGACATTTTTTTTGTCAACATTATAATAAGAATTCCTTGTACAGACTGTTCATGAAAATTAAATGCACATGTGATGTCATCAGTGTTGCCATCAATGACATTTGTGATGTCATCTTTGATGTCCTGGGTGTTAGTCTTAGCAATGCACCATGGTGGCGTGAGTTATGGTTGCTTAGCTTACCATAACTGGCAAATTTCAGGGGGTTTTCAGTTTTACTTGGAACCATAACGTCCCTTTAACAAAGTTTTTTTTACTGAATTTCATAGGTTTTTAGTAGCACAACTTAACCATAACGTCCATTTAACAAAGTTTTTTTTACTGAATATATACATATATATTGAATTCAGAAACTCTGTGGAAAGCATAGCACGGGAATGGGTCTCTCGATGTAACAAGACCTACAAAATGAATGCCGTTGTTTAGACAGCCCGGAGCTACAACGTGTTTGATGGTTTAAATTGCAGCCGCTGTGTTCTTGCCTCCTGCAAAGTGCCTGGCTGGCACTGGGCGACAAGCCTGCTTGTGTGTATAAAGGGACGTATGAAAAAGATCAGCTCTGCTAACATTCTGCTCCATGAGAATTAAGTACATAAGCAGCAAATGCCGTTGTTTTTATTGCCAGCCAACACTATATTTTGCAGATATGCCTACTTTATGCGCAGATAGCTAATTAACTACAACAGAATGACACTCTAAATTATAATTGCATTATTTATTTTAAAATTACAACATGATGAACTATGAAACAATAATTAGCAAATGCAATATTTACTGGTGCAGCTATGCATATTTTATGCTGTATTAATAACTGTTATGAATGTGTGCATAAAAGGATTGCTAATGAAGTAATTAACTTGATCCGTCCCCCAAATTTAGAAAATCTGTCAACTGAAATGAAGTTGTGGCTTTTACCATAATAATGTGAGCGACAAAGCACAGGAATGTGTTCCTTTCTCAAAGGAAAATGTCATATCGTGGTTTATTCCAGAGAAAACTCATAAACTTGGAAGCAACACTTTGCACACATATGAATATGTCTGATGTATATTTGTGAGACCTTTATAGGAATATTGGCAGTACGTTTTCAGCCCTTCTTTGGGATCATTTGAGGCTGAGCTGGTGGATGGTAGTTGTTCTGTAAGAATGAGAAGGGACAGGATATTGGGAGAATATATGAAGTGTGCCAATTCGGTCCCACTGAATGGCTGTTACATGTATGTGGCTGTCCCTTCTTCTGAGTGTTGACTTAGGCAAACTGACATGTTGGAATGCACGGGTTTGTGAAGACAGCGATTGCCTGAGATTTACAGTTTGGGTTCTGCACAGGCACGGACTGGCCTATAGGACAATAGGGAAATGACCGAACCAACAACACAAAATGCTAGTGTGGGCCAATTTATTGGGGCAAAGTGGACCGCACACATAGGAATGGGGAAACGAATGCATATGTGCTAAGTTTAGAAACATGATTGGGAGGGCGAGAAAGTGTGTGTACCTTACCTGTTCGATGTTTAGTGCTCCTTCTATAGCAGGAATTCTGCGGCTAAAACAATAAAAAGCTATAAACGAAATATTAGCCATGACCTTTATGACCTTTATTTGCTAGGATAATGTATGTCCAGTTAAAAACTCCTTTCGTAAAAAACTTAAAACCGCGCTCCTCAAATAAGCCACACTGATAAGATTCCATGACTTCTAAATGTCCTAACTCTATCAGCACTTGATCTGTCCTGCCTTACGTTCTGTCACTTTCCGTTTGTCCATGTCTCAATGTATGCGCCCCGATGCTTGCGGGCAGTCGGTGCTATATAAATAAATAAATAAATAAATAAATAAATAAATAAATAAAAATGATGTTGTCTAACAAGGAAATACTAGTAGTCTAATTCCACATTGATCCCTAAAAGTAAAGCGATTGGACTGGTAAGAAAAAGGGTTTGGAAAAAGATATACTAGGTAACTGTGTAAGCACAGTACTCTGCAAAATAATTATCCTATTCCTGGCAGAGAGTACAATGACAAAAATGTAGGGCGAATTTGAATAACCTTATAGAATTATTTGTAAAAAATCTACACAACAGCAAAAATGTTACAGACCTTAGTGGCAGGGCACTGCTTCTTCATGGGTTTGAGTGCAGAAAATCAGCAAAGACATTATGGTGGCCACACTCGTGATGATGTGGCAGTGTGACATCATCACGCAGTTGAATCGTTAGAAAGCAAATATATTCATTGTCAGTAACAGGTTAAACAACGTAAACACTCAGTATGACAATCGCGTTTGCGATAAAAGTAATGCAACACAACAGTAATCATAAGCCGATCCGTGCACATAATCCTTATACGAAACCATTTATAAGGAGAGTGCTGATATTGTATGTTCCATAAAACAACCCCAATCCAGCATAGGGTGGCACAACTTAATTAAAAGTACAATGGAGAGTTGAATGCTATTGATAGCTGAAACCATGGGTCTCCCTGGTGGTCAGATGAGTATGCACTTTAGGTGGAAGATGAAACATTTAAATACTGGGCTTCACAGTGTATTGAGAAGTGATCGATTTATCACTAATACAGCATTGTTTTTCAGAAGTCTTCAAAAGCTGTTGCAAACTAGATGCCATCAATCTGTTTGTCAGAGGTCTTGTAGATAAATAAATGAGAACCCTTCAGAACGGGCTTAATTGTGTGAATACACATAGTTCTACATTATTTGAGAATAAGGTAGCTCTTTACAGATTAGCGCACAAGATAGAATATGTAGTGGCTAAACAGCCTACTCAGCCCTCAAACCTCTACAAAACAAGAGTGAACCCAATAATAAAGTTGGTATGGTGGGCAGGCTATACTCTTAAGAGGGGTGTGAATATGAAACAATAACAGCCCAAACAATAATAGGGCAAAATAAAGCAATGTCCCATCAAGGACCTAGAAAAATATATATCATTTTATTAAATGCATCAATATACATCTAAATATTAAAAACACTATAAAAAACCCACCCATATAAAGAAATGCAGACTGTAAAGAAGAAGCACTCTGGATATGGGGCGAAGACAAAAATGCAGGGGCTCAAGGCACTTGTTCAAGATGTGGCTGTGTTATTTCTTCCATGGTGGCGAGCTTCTGCTTTGTGCCCAAGCAGTGATGTTCTCTGCATAAAACTGGCTTCAGGATGCAGCACAGTGGATCAAAGAGTTTAAAGAAAGGGCACAGGATTCGACACAGGTTCTGTTTGATTTGAATGAGTTTAAACGCAATCATCAAAGTTTGATGTGGTTGGATATGTGTCTTGTGCCGTCTTGATAAATGGCGCCTGTGGCCCCGCGTATGCTTACACTCTTCCTGACTTCCGTTACATTCAGGACCTTATGTACATCCAGCGGTCTAGTGTTTCTCGGCGTGGATGTTTCTAGCCCTATTTCAACCACGCCCCCTCTTTCACTCATTGCTTTGCAACCGCTACGGTCAGCTGTTCCCTCGCTGGTGCGCTGCGCTGTTCTTGTGCTTAGCCTCCGCGCTTTGCCTACCTCTTTACGCTCTTTCTCTTACCTTCCTCTCTTTCTTCCTCTGCCGTTCGAACTTTGGTCCGTTCGGTGCCCTTTCCCTTCTCTCCCTCTGTGCTTGCGCTCTTGCCTCCTGCTTTTTTTTTTCTTCGCGCTAGTCCCTGGCGTTTCTTCTGATTTTCTTGGTTGCTCTATTTACTTATATTGTGCTCTACATTCCTCACATATTCCTCGGATTCCGGATCGCTTTTCCTGTACTCTGGGTCGAATCCATCACAAGCCCAAGTTCCACAAGGATTCCTACTGTGACCTTACCATCCAAAGGGTTTTTTCTGCAACGTTTGGCTTTTTGCCCTTTATTTTGGTCCCTCCCGGGAAAAAAGTCACAAGGGAGTGCTTTCTAACGGCCTTTACTGTGGCTTCCTCCCGTTTGAGACCCAAGCAGCAAACAAAAAAGGAAAAGGACTACAGAGCTCGCCGATTCCTCAGCCCACTAGAAGAAGACACTGGCAACACAGGGGAGGAGGAGGAGGCGGGGAAAGGGGATGTTTCAAGTAAACAGGAGAAGGAGGTTGACAGTTTGCAATGCCCCAACCCAACAATGGCTACTCCGGAGCAAGTACAGGAGTTAGTAGCCGCAGTTCAGAACCTCTCGCTGGAGATGCAAAATATGAAGGTTGAGAACAACTTACTGAAACAGATGGTAGCAGCTCGTGAACCACCCTCTACCGATCTACCTCCAATGACATTGTCCTCGGCAAGTACGACGGGTCACCCAAGAAACTAAAAGAATCCCTATATGCTTGTAGGGTGTACTTTACGTTTAGAGCCCGCACCTATGCCTCGGATCATGCTAAAGTGGGTTTTCTTATCTCCAACATGTCTGGTAATGCCCTAGCCTAGGCCATCCCTTTGGTTACGAAGAATGATCCGGTACTCCAAGATTATGGTGCATTTGTGGATCTCCTAAAGCGCACTTTTGAGAGACCCGAATTATCTATGGCAGCAGGAGAAGAGTTGCTAGATGTCCGGCAGGAGCAGTCTGATGTGTTGTCATACATCTCGTCGTTTAAAATATTGGCTATGGATACCGGATGGTCCGAACAATCTCAATTCATTTTGTTCCGCCGTGGGCTCTGACAACTAAAAGACGAGCTTGCACACTTTCCATGACCTGCTTCCTTACCGGAATTGATGACTGCTGCACTCCAAATGGAGTTTAGGATGCAAGAGAGACGTCATGAGAAATGTTTAAACACGTACCCCTTTCACACGGACCCCTTCTCCTCCCTCATCAACCAGCAAGCGTTTCGAGGAACCCATGCAGAATGGAGCAACCCGCCGTTCTCTAACTCCAGAAGAAAGGAAGAGAAGGAGAGAACAAGGATTATGCGCTTATTGTGGCTCCGATCAACACTCAGTACGAACTTGCACTGAATTGCCCAACAAATCGACGGAAAACGAACATCCTTGATCCTAGAAGGGACGGGCTATCGAGGGCCATCTTGTAGTCCCTATGTGTCAATGTCTTTTGATTCCTCTGACACCTCAGAGGTCTCTCGCCTCATGGAATTGACAGTCAAAGTTACTGTGAACGGCAATCAAGTGGAGACCCTGGCATTGCCTGATTGCGGAGCTGCAGGGAATTTTTTCAGACACACTCTGGGTGGACAAGGTTGGAGCTAAGTGTATTGACCATAGACATGGGCAAAAAGTAGAGGGCGTGGACGGAAAGCCCTTAAGCTCTGGACCGATTCATCAGACGACTGAATCATTACCACTCACCATACACCAACATTCAGAGGTCATCACCTTTGACATCATCCATGCTGCACACTTCCCGCTGATATTAGGAATTACCTGGTTATGTCAACACAATCCTAGTGTAGACTGGAAGTCCAACTGCTTGAATTTCAGTTCAACCTATTGCCATACAAACTGTTTTCAGGGAGTACACTACCAAAATGTAAGGACCATTCCCAGTGCTCTTCTCACAACTGTTGGTGTTCATTCTCTTACTCATGTATTAGAAGAATATAGTGCAGTATTTGCTGAAACTTCTCCTTTGGAATTACCTCCCCATAGACCAGAGGATTGTGGCATAGATCTGGTGCCAAACGCCTTAGTACCCTTTGGCAGAATGTTTGCATTGTCAAAAATGGAAAAAGAAAAGCTGTGGAAATACCTCGATGAGCATCTACACAACGGCCTCATTAGGCCTTCAAAATCCCCTGTGGGTGCTCGTTTGTTCTTTATACCCAAGCAGGACTCTACAGACCTTTGACCATGCATCGACTACAGAGGGCTCAACAAAGTAACCGAAAAGGACAGGTACCCTATGCCACTTATCCCCGACATCTTAGAAGCCGTCCAGAGTGCCTCTGTATTTACCAAGCTAGATCTACATAGTGCCTATCATCTTCTCATAATACGCTGCAGAGATGAATGGAAGACCGCGTTCCGGATACCCTTTGGTCTATACGAATACCACGTAATGCCAATTGGACTTGTGAACACACCTGCCATATTCCAGAGATTCATGGATCAGATTTTTTCAGACCTTCTGTTTGTATCAGTTGTCATATACCTTGACGACATTTTGGTTTACTCTCGGAATATACAAGAACACCTGGTGCGTCTTACAGAAGTGTTGAAATGACTCAAAGCACATCACCTTCTGGTAAAGAAAGAGAAGTGCATTTTTGGAGCTGCTTCAGTACCTTATTTGGGCTTTATCCTTTCGCCTCAAGGCATTCAGATGGATAAAAGAAAGGTAGACGCCATTCTCCAATGGCAAGCTCCCTCTTCTGTTAAAAAGGTCCAAAGATTTCTGGGCATGGTGAACTTCTACAGGCGTTTTATATCGGGTTTTTCTGAGATTGTCCTGCCAATCACAAATCTACTCAAGAAATCCTCTATGCCATTTACTTGGAATGCTAAGGCTGAAGACAGCTTCAATTTTTGAAGAAACCGTTTTGTAGTGCTCCTATACTACGTCAGCCAGATCAAAGCAAATGTTTCATACTGGAGACAGATGCCTCAGCAGCAGCTATAGGAGCAGTCCTGCTACAGGAACATGACAACGAAGAACACCCTATAGCATACTGGTCGAAAACCCTCACTTCAAGCCAACAAAACTATTCTGTCATCGAAAGAGATTTACTAGCCATGAAAAAGGTGTGTGAGGTATGGAGACACTTGTTGCAAGGGAGTAGTCATCCTTTCATCATAAGAACGGATCACAAAAATTTGCAAGCTCTACAGTCCATTGATTGTATTAATTCCCGTCAAGCCCGATGGGCACATTTTTTTTCCCAATATGATTTCCGTATCACGTACATCCCTGGAAATCAGAACACCTTGGCTGATGCTCTTTTCAGGAAGACATGTACCTCAAGTGTCGCATCCAGTACATCAGAAAGCCTGTTCCCTAGGAACCGGATCATTGCAACCCTCTCCACATTTTTGCAGCAAATCAGAGAGGCAGCTGCAATCCACCCAGAACCAAGAAGTTTAACAAAGTCTGATGGCCTATTTTTCAGGAAGAGGCCGGGGTTTTCCAAGGATGTTAAACAATACGTCAAAACCTGTGATGTGTGCAATCAGAATAAATACAGCACACAAAAACCTATAGGTTTAGTTTATTGCAACAAGATGCCAGCCATATCAACTACCGATTTCATCGTGGATCTGCCATTATCCCAGGTTGTTCCTGTATTATGGTGTCCATGGATTCTCTTACTAAAATGGCTAATGTTTCCCCCCTTCCGGGTTTGTCCACTGCGCATGGTATGGCAGTGGTGTTCATAAAGGATGTCTTTAGGCTCCATGGTCTCCCAGACAAGATTGTCTTGGATCGTGGTAGTCAATATGTTTCTAAGTTCTGGAAATCACTCTGTGCAGCTCTGGGTATCGAACAAGCATTATAGACTGGTGACCACCCCCAAACTAATGGACAGACAGAACGAGTTAATGCTACATTAGAACAGTATCTGCAGAGTTACACCAACTTGGAACAAGACAATTGAGTAGACTTACTAACCACAGCCGAATTCGCCTATAACAACGCCAGCCATTCTGCAAGCGGGATGTCTCCTTTCTACTGCTCATATGGTACCATCCCTGGGCCATCATTCCTCTTTCTCCCATGCCGTCTTCCATTCCCATGGTGGAAGAGGTGTTGTCCCGCCTCAAAGATACCCAAGAAAAGGCTAAAGTCAACTTAATGGAAAGCCTCAGAACTTACAAGAGGCAGGCTGATAGGCATCGGCAGGATGTCCCTGATTGGAAAGTGGGCTCGAAAGTATGGCTTTCTACTAAATATCTGCCATGGTGGTCTCATCCGTCCAAACTCTCACTGTGGTTCATTGGGCCCTATCCTATCATTGCCAAGATTAATCCTGTGGCATTCCGTCTAAAACTACCTTCTGCTCTAAAATAAGTGCATCCTGTTTTTCATGCCTCTCTTTTAAGAAGTGCGGATCAGTCTCGGAATTCTCGACCCTTTTCTCTTCCAAACCATCCTCGCAGCGAGCCTGAATATGAGGTTTCGCAATTGAGAGATTCCTGATACCGCAAGGGTCGGTTGGCATACCTCATTCATTGGAAAGGGTTTTCCCATGCGGAGGATTCCTGGGAACCAATTTTGCATATACATGCCCCTATTCTTCATAGAAAATTTCATAGGGCACATACAGGCAAGGCGGGGGGCTTGCGCCTGGGAAGAGGGCATACTGTCATGCACTGTCTTCATAACTGGCACCTGTGGCCCTGCGTATGCTTAAACTCTTCCTGACTTCTGTTACGTTCAGGACGTTACGACTACAGAGCACGCTGATCCCTCAGCCCACTAGAAGAAGACACTGACAACACAGATGAGGAGGAGGAGGAGGAGGAGGGGAAAGGGTACGTTTCAAGTAAACAGGACAAGGAGGTTGACAATATGATAGAAATCCAATCCAGGGGCTCAGGGACAATATGAGTCCTTGTTCTCTTTCTTCCTATGGAGGGAGGCTGGCTAACACGTGCAGGAGAGACAAATGATATCCAGAAATCGGATACACCTGTCCCATGCACACCTATGTACTGGTGAAGGACAGGAAGTCAAAATTCATAATACAATTGATTGAACAAAAATAATCACAACTACCTTCGTAAATGCTAAGTTTCTCAAAAATCTTCTTTTTTCATGCATTTGTGGCTCAACGCGTTCTGGGAAACAAAATCCCTCCTTCAGGAGCAAAAGTAATATCTGGTGAGTAATGTAAATGATGTAGTATTACTATTTAAAGAACAATGTAATATAAAGAGTAATAACAATTCCAGCTACAAATGAGCATGTGTTATACACACATTTAAATTGATCTTTCAAAAACGAGTAATGTGAAGCATCTAGAATCACTAAGGCATAGTTGAAAGATGTGCCATCCATTAACATAATTATATATATAACACATTATGCTAATACCCAAGGGTTCACGCAAAGAAATACCTTGTGTGGGTCATAGACATTCATTCAAATCTTAAACACACATGTTGTACCTGAGTCTAATATTTCTAAGTTAAATACAATACCTGAGCAGAGTAAATCATCTTTCTAGAACTAGTCAAAATAAGCCAAGAGATCAATTCTTGTCATGGGTATCAGGCAGGTAGTTGGGTCAAGCTGGGTGGAGGCTTGGCAGGCCTGGCATAGGCACACAAAGCACCCATAACAAATCCCTCCTTTCATTCCTTCATAGTGTTTGTAGTAACTTCCTGGTTACCACTTCCTGTGGCCAAACAGGAAGTGCATGATAATTCATGAGCTCTCTGGTGTTTGTGTGTGGCTGGCTATATAAGCCACACCCAAGATTCTTCCAGTGCTTCGTGTTGCTTACTGTGAGCTGTATCAGCAATGCACTTGCCGTGCTCTGGATCAGCCAGCATCTGCTTACCTGCTCCGGATCATCCTGCTTCTGCTCACCTACTCCGGATCATCCTGCTTCTGCTTACCTGTTCCGGAAGAACTCTTATTCCACGCCGCAGCTGTCTCCAGTCAAGAGGGGACTTCTACACCGGCACCTGTAAGAACAAAGAAGAACTGCGTTAACATGCGCACATCAGTAACGCTGCGCATACTCACCGAATCTTCCCGCGACGCTGGAATCCAGGTCAGTTGTACGAGTGCACAAACCCCTGTAAAAGAAGAAAGAGACATTATTCATTGCACTCACCCCAATAACACAGACACTTATTTCACTGCGCTCTCTCTCTCTCTCTCTATGCGGTGCATACTTACCAAAAGCCTCCGTGCAAACTTACCTAACCACCAAGTCTCCAGTAGCGCTGAACCCGGACCCGAGGCACAAATACCACATAATTTCTCCTGCAAGGAAAGGGAGAGACATTACCAGGCGCACTCGAATTGAAGGCGCTGTGCAAACCTACCAGCAGCTAGCTTATACACGCAGTGCTACTCATCCACAAAAATACCAGCAAACTAAGACAATACGGACAATTTTGGACACTCAACATTCTCCGTGCAACATTCACTTGTGGGAAGGACTTTCTAGCCAGTGAAGAAACGGGCGCCTTGAACACTTGGCCTTGCTGTGATGGCATAAAACAGCGTTTGGCATCTGAACTCAGCCTACAGACATTGGCACTAATCACAAGAGTGAACTGCGACCCTGCGAATGCCGGATGGAGTGCACACCCTACTAAAGATCAAGGTAAGCCCATAGGGGGACATCACAGCACACAGTAAAGAGAAGGGAAGGGCCCATGGGAATCGGGTGAATTCAGGTCTGAGTGTACACCTTTTATTTGACAGGTAATCCTCCGGGTGAAACAGGGGAAGTGAATACTGGGAGTCAAGGGAGGCTCGTCCATCGCTCCTGCAGAGACACAGGTTAGTGTGACAATTCTGAAATGCAAAGCTAAGAAAAACAGGTTAAACAAATGTTCTGTGCTTGAAAATGTATGTATATACATCAAATGGTATTAAGAAAAAATAATAACCTTGCAAAAACTGTGTAGGAATGGGTGAAGAAACAAGCACCCATGGAGTATGGGGGAATACAAAATAGTGGTAATAATGTTAAAATGTTATAACGCCATTGCACCGATGATGCAGAAACATCATTATGAGTACTCGGAAGATTGTAAACTGGTAAGGGAAAATAAATGTAACTACGGATTGGTACAAAGAAAAAAGTAGAAAGAGAACTATCCTTGTAAAACTGTGTAGGCATTGTAAGTTTGCGAGCAAGCAAGCCCAATTGGGGAAGGAGGAACAAATATACAAAATTGTGGTAATGGCATAGAAACGTCATGATATCATCATGCAGATGATGCGGCAGCGTCATAACAAGTACTCTTAAAACAGGGTAAGGTAAAAAAAGTAAAACATGAAGATCTAGTTTTAGAGATACATACAAACAAATATATAAAAAAGTAAATACAGTACAAAGACTGTAATGTTAAGAAGTGGAATGAAAGCACTCTAACAGTGTAGCGTGATTGCTCAGAAAATGCGTTCACCTAATGGTGGTCTCCTGAAAAGCAGGGTGCAAGTAAGCGAAGATAAGAAAAAGGAATCAAATGAGCATGGAGTTAGTCAAGAAAACGCAGCAGAAAAGCATAGTGACAGATGGGTCACTATGCTTTTGGCATAGAGCTTGATTGAAGAGGAGCTGGGTTGGCACAATGATTTGTGTTGCTAGCAGTGTAGGGAAGCACCAGATCAGGACACAGGGTTCTAATGAGGGCTCTATGGGGGAAGTTCTAATTTAGGCGGTTGAGCCGGTTGGCACACCAGCTGGGGTGAAAAAATAAACATTTCAGGCTTCAAATAAGTTGGTGTGGAGATGAGGGGTGTGTCTTGCTTTTTGGGTTGTTTTCTGGTGGATTTTCCACCCAGAAAAAACATGTGGTTTACCTGTGTGAAACGTACATTGCATGTGGTTACTGAACTCTGATTTGCATTGAAAATTATGAAAATCGACAGGAAAGTCACCTTCCTGAGGGCAGTAGTGGATGTGCAATTTTGAGCAGATTTTCGACCTGGATAAACATTAGGCAAAGTATGATTGTCTTGAGTATGGGTAGTGAGTAATGTGATTGAATGGCCTGTTATGTGGAAGGTGCCCGCTGGATGGCCTACAATCACCCACTGTGCCGTACAATGCTTTGTGTCTCCCTTTGTGTGTTTACATGCATGACATCTCTGTGCATGTGGATCTCCAACTATGCATTGCTAGTTTTCATGGCCTTAATATCTATTGTTGTGCTATTTTGGTGGCAGCATATATTGGCCATCATCACAACATGAAAAAGTCTTTAATGGCAGGACATTGTTTATTTCTTCACAGTCACTAGCGTGTGGTATAGCTAGAATTTGATCACCAAATTTCTTGCCAAAGCCCGAAATTGTATGTATTAGTCTTTACTTATTTAAAATGGAAGGTGATTTACAGGAAGCACTGGAAGCACTGAATCACATCAGTGGGTGATTTATATATAAAGAAGTTAATACATTACATTAACCCGGGTCGTGGTGCAAACGGACATGGAAACAGCAAGGAGGGATTCTCCAAGCCAGACATTACATGCATTTGCAGTAATGCAGAACATTTTTGGAACAAATACAGTACACTCCCATGTTCCAAGTAGTCTTTTCTTTAGATGCATGAAAGAAACCATGCATGCTTGTACTCCACTACCATAACATTTCTAAAAGCGGCGTGGCACATTTTAATAGGAAAGTCTGCCGTGAGCCCCCACCTACTAAACAAAAGTAAGCAGTTCAATATCATTGCAAGTCAAGGCTGTTCATTTTATTTTATTTGTTATAGTTGTAAATAAAACCACTTTTCAAATGCTAATCATGTAAATTTAAGATGACACCGAGAACACTTTTACAAATATCGAGTACAATTAGCCAACATATAAAACACTGACATATGAATTTTAAGACAACAGAGAGAACAATTTTACAAATATCGAATACAATTATCCCACATTTAAAAACATTAACATTTAAAATCATACTATCCAACATTTAAAATAGTAACATATAAAATCACACAATTCAACAATATATTTATCAATCATGATAATTTCACAAAATACTTCATAGAAGTTAATCATTGTGTCAGGCGCCAAACTATTTAATGGGATACGTAATTCAATTTTAGGCCATCAGTCTTAAAAACAGTTTCATCACCACTAAGCCACATTCTACACCTGACTCAATGAGGGTCGGTGAACCATCCCTCAATGCTTGTTCCAGCAT
Organism: Ambystoma mexicanum; assembly: GCF_040938575.1. NCBI lineage: Eukaryota > Metazoa > Chordata > Amphibia > Caudata > Ambystomatidae > Ambystoma > Ambystoma mexicanum. The sequence goes on along the minus strand of NC_090937.1, from coordinate 1,051,660,437 downwards.
CGCTGAATCACTAATCTCTTCAGGGGACAGCGGGACTGCCATAGTTAGCACCATTCGCAGTGTACCCTTCACAGTTGTGAAAACAAGGGGGGCAGAGAAGATGTCTTCATACATCCTCGGCCCCTGTAGTTTCGCAATCCGTGTACGTGGACGCAGATCTGAATACATGTAACCTAAATGCTCAAGGGTTAAGACTAGGCTAGCCGTAGCAGCAAAATTCTAGATCTTATCCATATATCTCTACACAGTTATTAAGGGCAACTCAATGCAGATCACTACAGTCTGAATTTCCATATTCAACACATTTCAAAATATGACAACTGATGTTAGAGTGTCCTCCAATCTTACCCGAGACAGGCTGAACCATGCAAGACAATGCCGTTATACTCCTACACCTTAAAGGCTGCCGGTAGTGGCATACCCCAAAGACTCAGAAGAGTAACAGCGCCGCCAAGGCACCGAGAGAAAATCAAGCTTGAACAAGTACAAAATTGAAACAATATGACTCGAAGAACAGTTTCAGTAATACAAGCCACTATTCAATAGTCACGTAAAAGCATCAGGAGAGGCACGTCAATAAATGACTCTCAAACGCGCTCACTGAACCAGAGTAAACAACCCCTAGAGTCAGACAATAGATAGTACACAGCAAGTGTGACCCAGAACATTTATCAGGTTGCTTAAGGCAAGATTCACATCGACATTAAGCAACAGCACAAGATTTACATAATCAGTAGTGTTAGGGAGAATTTTCCAAAATGTCTAATTTCCCTTACCTACTGAGTCCCTCAGTAGCTTTGCTGGATTTCTAAGATTTATTTTTTTCACGTTGTAAGAGTGTGAGCCTTTTTTCCCCACTCTTACATGTGTTTTGCTGTGTGTGTTTAACATTTTTGTGTTCATAGGCCTCACCTACTCCATAGGCATCATATTTTTACTGTGTGTTACACAGCACCTTCAGTGCAATAACACAGGGTTGTCTTTTTCAGACTTCTCAACGAAACTCCATTTTCTGGGACTGACTAATGTCTTCCAGAAACATGTAAAGTTGCCAGTGACTTTATTGTTTTTTTTTTTAAATCACAGACCAAGTTCATAGAGTTCTGGAAAGGGTTAACAGCTATCCCTTTTTGTCTGTTTCTCATGGAACATTGTTTCATTCCCTTTTCATCAAGATTTGGCTGGTGGCAGTAGTAACTACCCTATTTTTCCTACTGCAGTTATTTTAAATACCCTCGGTATTGTTTTAGGCTATCTTAGTAGCCTCGAACTTAAACCCGCTGGACCAAATATGTTTTTATACGGTTCCGGCTGGGTTTATTCACCATTTCGTTTTGTAAAAGTCTTTCTCGTATTTTACTCTGCGCGCCAAACCAGGCTTGATTCCTTTGTTCGCCGACCTTTGGCGGACTTCTGCACAGAAGCCCTCCTTAGGCGCCTGAATGTCTAAGGGGACAGGATGTAAAGGAGGGGTTTGAGACTTCCTGCACAGGGTCTCCTTGGAGACCCATGTCACACTCTGGTATGATTGGCTGTGGTGACTGTCCTGGCGGGACAGCCACTCTGCTGTGTGATTGACAGCCAGACTGTGTGAATGGGGGAAAACTGCATAAAAAGCAGGTCTCTGGGACTGAGAAGGCAGAGTCACCACTGGATCGAGAGAACCTGACAGAAGAGGACCTCTACCATGACTGAACCTAACGGTGAAGTCCTGCTGCAGGTCTGAATCTCCAAACTTCAACAACAGGGAAGATCTGCAGGGAATCTTCTCCCCTTGAGCTGGTGGGAACAGCCAGTTTGCCAAACTGCAAGCCAAGCCTCCCTCCTCTGGTCGAATTTGCTGTGCACAGATATAGTGAACTGGATAGCCAGGAGGAACGGACCCTGCTTGGGTTTTAAGGAGCACACCTTTTATATGTTGCTTTGCTCTACTGATAGTTTCTTCCCTTGGCAGTGCAGGACCCACCAGTCTTCCTCCTTTTTGTCAGTCCGACAGTCACTTCAGGAACCGTGAGCCTGCAGGACCTGCCAGGAACGTCTGCCTCAGCTACAGCATTCTTCTGCTCTAAAGGTACTGTGCTAACCCGGTTGTTCGTTTCGTCCGACCGCAGTGAAAGTGTGTGAAATCTATCGCCAATACGAGGGCTTGTCCATCTCTATTCTTTAAAGTAACTTTACGTCCGACCAACTTCGTTCTGAACTCTTGGCAAAGACTTAACTGTGAACTACCCTGAACTGTGTGATCCTCTGCAAAGACTTTGGTCCATTGACTTTGGCTCTGGCCTCTTGATTTGATTTCCTCACTGTAGTTCCTTTTTCTAGATTGCCATGCTTGCTTACTTGTTGGTGCTGCTCAACTTTTGTCTAACTTTGTCTTTCCCTACCTTTTTATTACTGGAGTGCCATTTTGCTCGTCATTGTGAGCCTAACTTTCCCAGAATCTATTGGGTGTGATGTAGTGTATTAGAATTGTGATTGTGCAACTGCTTGATAATAGTGAAATGTTTAATAACTGATGTGTAAATAAATGTATATTATTTTAGTCAGAAACCTTGAGTCAGTGTTTGTTTGAATCATATTAATTGCTGTACTTTTATGTAACTATTGATACAGCTCACTTTACTCTTGAGATAAGTCTGGCTGCTCAGCCATCGCTACCAATTTACTGTGTAGTACAGGCTTGTACCAAAGGTGAATTTGTACTGTCTCTTGTAGTCCTAATTGTTTGTGGTGTTCCCAATGGGTACTACATATAATTCTGCCTAACGATCAGATACGACCAATCAAAACGTGAAACAAACAAGAGTGAATTTCAGTATTCAATAGCATGTAAAAAAAAAAAAGAAGGTATGCCGACCCGCGCCACCACCCCGCCAAGCAGCCCAACAGCAGCACACTTGCAGCTCACTTCGGTGCGCATGTGTGGTGCGCGGGCACAATGCTGTATATGGGATGCTGGGAGGTGAGGGGCAGGACCAATAGATGGGGCTGTAATCAGAGGAAAAACAGGGAGAGTTTAGTAGGGCAAAACAAGTAACACAAGTCCAACACAAGTCCCACTATGTAAGTCTAAGGCAAAGGGAGAGGGTAGTTACTTTGAATGAGGCAATGAGTTGTATTAGAAGTGTTTCCACGCAGCAAACGGCTTCTCCTTGCAGACAGCACCCAGGGTACCAGGATAGCAGCAGGACACAGCCGAACAGCGGCACACTAGCAGCTCCCTTCCAGTGCGTCAAGTCAAGGCTTTTGAACTCACAGATGCTCCACCAAAATAGGGCACCATTGGTGTTAGCACATCAGTACAATTGATGCCCAACTATTCTATGAGAGGGGCCTTTGTGTTGGTAAAGCAAATGTCGGACTGTAAACTAACCAGTCATCCTACATTTTTGTCAGAAATACCAAAACAAAAGTGAACATTGATGAATCATGTGCAGATGTAGAACGAGGTAAAGCATTTGCTCAAAGTGGAAGCAATGTAGCTATGCTTTCAGCAAGAGCAATACTGGCCAATTATTAGTTTTACTTTAATATTATATGGTAGACACGGGTTCATTTTTCAGAATTTCTCATTTGGTATGTTATGGCTATCAGTCTTACCATGTATAAGGCCAGTGGGAGAACATCCAATTATCTGCTTTCTAGGAATACTGCATATCTATCTCAAGAAGCTTCTTGGAATTGTAGCTATCGGAGGGGAGAATTTAGGTTAATTATCTGGCATTGAATTAATAGACATACTGCGCAAGGGATTTAATTCTCCTGTTTTGCAAAAAGCTAAAACATAATTAGTTTTGAGAGAAAGCTAAAAAAAACAAAATCGGTTGAGTTTTGTCACATACACTTGAAGGCATTGGGCGTGAAATGTTATATTTTGGCATGCCCAGGCTGGATTATTCCAGGATGCCCCAGATGTGTGGTAAAAAGACAGTCTAGGATACATCCTGATTGTAAATCACATAGGGGTTCTGATGAATTTGGGCACTTGTGCGTTTGCCAAAGATGATTTTGAGTTAAAGCTTTGTTATTTTCTCTTGTGACAGCAGTATTGACTGGCTATGTCGATGGTAACTCTAAAGTCTGTGTGATGTATGTGAGAGAGATATTGATAAATCATCTTTGCAGAAGCTGCGACAGCCGGTGTTTGCAGTTGGTGACCAATATAAGGTGACCATGGAATTGTGCATTGGTGATATTTGTTTAGGGTTTTTGAGGAGTGGGATTCCTCAAATGGATACGGTATGAGGCAATGGGGAGTGTTTCATATGGTAACCTGTGTCAAAGCTTCCCACATGTCTCAAGAGTGTTTTCTGCAATAGTGCTTGGTCTGCTCACTATTTGCAGGACAAAAGACAACAATTACTAATCTGGACCAATGTATGACTTTAATGGACTCGAACTGTACATCACTAGAACCTCTCTCTTACTCACTGCACTGCTCAAAAAACATATCCCAACCATCCGCACACTGTATTTAAAAGGAGCACTTGGACACTTCCCACTTTAAATTCTAACATTTGATCATTTTAAAACACTAGGAACTACACATGTCCAACCTGCAAATATATCGTTTTGCTGCAAGATGCCTGCTATATTTGAACGAAAAACCGAGCACTTTTTCCTCCAGCCTCTCCTTTCTTAACATTCATTAGGAGCATCCCCCATAAACGCTCCTAACACATGTGGCTAAGATCTGACTGAGCTTAAGGTGCTTTACATTTGTGTTATACCTACTCTCCAGAAGCCCTAGACAAAACTCATTAAAACAGACAAGCAGGTCAGGCCCCTCAAATTGCCTGGTAGGGCTCAGACCATACTGCGAGTGTAGGGTGGATTTTTCGCCTGGGTTGAACTCATGGCTGCCATTCGGGCGTGTTGTGGTGGCTCGAATCTTGTGATGAATCTGGTTTATTTGTTGGGTTTGTTCAGTCAGAGCTCCTTTTGGCTCTACAATCTCCCAAGGATTGTGTAAAGTCAAAGGCAGGACAAGAAGAACATTCTAGGTAGGTTTATTCAACGGGCCCACCAGCTCTTTATAATCAAACAACCTTCGTCCGTATTCCATCCTCACAAGCTCATTATAACTTATAGCTGGCTCGTGAGGATGAAACGAGGACATGTGAATAGAAACAAGGAAAACATTGCAAAAAACAACATTTATGGTACATAAATAGCAGTAATGGTTTATACATTAAAATCACAGATCACTACAAATCTCCCTCCCTAAAACCTTATTTAACTGCAATATAGAAAGAAAACATTACAGATCATTTTCATTCTACAAAATCCTTTAACCAACCTGGTTTGTGAATAGACCTCTTAGGATTAATTGAATCACCGATTCTATCATTTTCACGAGCAATAGAACCCTCCTTAGAAACTTCATTTTTTGTTTAGTTCTTCACCATTTTCATTTTTGTTTAGTTCTTTACTATTTTCATCATTTTCCTCCTTTTCATCATTTACTTTCCTTGTTTTTACACTTGCTAACTTGCCCTGAGACCACACCTCCCCACCTTCCAACACTACTGCATTCCCTCGTACTTCAACAATTTTCTTAGGACCAATGTATTTGCTTTCCACACACTTCTGAGAATACCTGGGGTTTCTCACTAATACCCAATCCCATCCTCGTCGCCAATGTAAAGTCAAAGGCAGGACAAGCGGAAGATTTTAGGTAGGGCCCACCGGCTCTTTATAAACAAACAACCGTTCGTCCGTATTCCATCCTCACGAGCTCATTATAACTTAAAGCTGGCCCGTGAGGATGAAACGAAGACATGTGAATAGAAACAAGGAAAACATTGCAAATAACAACATTTATGGTACATAAATAGCAGTAATGGTTCATATATTAAAATCACAGATCACCACAAATTGCTCATCTCTTTATAATGGGACCAGCTCCCATTCTGTTCGTTTGTGGGGCATGCTACACTTCTAAGGAATGAAAACATATGACAAGTTCAATTTGACGGTGTTTGAAGGAGGTTTTCAATGTTTTTAAGAGAATGTTGAGGAATTTTGGAGAGGTTTAGGAGTTAGGTGTTGGCTATTGTGTAGTTTGTTTGTCACTTGTGTGCATGTGTTGCATGTTTTGATGACCTTTTGGTTGTTTTTTAGTATTGTTTTATATGGTGTTGGTTTTACCCATATAAAAAAAGAAAAAAAAAGTTACCATTTTCTCTTGTTCCATTTCCCCTTTGTTTCCCTTAATGAAGCTTAAAAACTCCAAAATAACTCTTTTGCCATGATCCTTTACACAAAAATCCACATTGTTTACCTTTTTTCAGTTCCCCATGTGTGTTTTTTGTTGTTGGAATTTGCCATTTCTTCTTCATTCTTCCAGTTGTGTTGTGTAGTGCAATTTGTAAGGACTAGGAACTGGTATATCAATTGTTCTCAGAGTTATGGGGTATTCATAGTTCTCGGGCGTCATATCAGTTTTGGGTTCTCATTGAGTTTTGGATTCTGCTGTTCTCTCAGTTGGTGTCTGCAAAGCTGGCGGGGGAAGAACATGATGCAGAGGAGCAGTTAGGTGCATCATTTATCCTTGCAGAATGAGATGAATCCTCTTATGATAAATGTGGACCCTTGAGCTGTTCATTGCTGTTGGTTCAGGCGCCCAGTGACATACATATGGGTTCCACAGTACAGCTACCCACCTTTATGCGCATACAGGCGTGCATCTCCACACTACGCAGGGAGGTAAAGACCTGTCTTAATTCATTTAGACAGAGGTACAGAGTCTTACAAAACAATACATATTTTAATAGTTATGTACATAATTTTTCAAAAAAACGTACTAAAACATACACAAACAGCATACACATGTTTGTTGTCAACCAGAGAAATTAGTCACAAACATATTACTACCTCAGAATAAATTATCATATTGTTATACAAAATAAAATAAAAAGTGACGTTAGTATTAGAAGAACGAACGGTATAATGATGACAATATCTTGACCCTCTCTGTTTATTGTTGATCTTGTCTGTAAACTCTTAGTGGTGTTTCTGGAACCAAAGGAAAGGCACGTTCTCGAGTAAATTTAATTAACATGCTCCTTGGATATGTCTTCTGGACACCTCTTGTGGTATAACATGATCAAAAATGACATGCTGTATGACAGATATTCTCATTTATCGGACGTGCTGTGAAAAACTAAAAATAAAATGGGCTCATTAAAAATGCTATGTACTAATGTCTAATCTCCATACACTGCATTGTGGGTATATATCACTGATCTTTAATTTCTTGATTCTGCATGAGGTACCATTTCCGGGTAAAATATCATTGTAGTTATCCAAGGAGTGGCATTTATTGCGCACAGAAAAAGTAATACTGATATATATTTACTTGTTACACTTCAACGTTATGTTACGGGGCTCACTAAGTAGGTCAATTTATAAATATCTTATTCCCACTATGGCCACAATGTTATTAAATTACAAAACAGACTTTTACTTCTTAGCCTTGCATTTATTTTTCAATGTTAAGGCTCAATTCATCAAAATATAAAAATTACCTTCAACACGTTTGATAAATCTTTAACAGCTATTCACTATCTTCTTAATAGCTTTTTTGTTTTTTTAACAAATCTTTATGGAACTTTGTACTCTGGGGGGGCAAGAGTTCTTAATCATTTTCAAAATTGTTATTAACAATAGAATTTTGAGGGGTTCCTATGGGAGTCCGACTCATCTTCACTGTAGAGTGGCTATTGCCACCCTATTATATTACATGGCCTGCAGTAGCCGCCCTGTAGTTATGGTTAAGTTGCACAACCCATAGGAAGAGTACTTTTTGGGTGGCTAATAACTTTGACCCACCAGGACGAATCCTCACGAAACTTTGCAAAAAAAGTATATGTCCCGTCAGATTGTAATTGTAATTTTATGGCTATGGAGGTGCACCAGGGCTCTGGAGACAGTGAGCCTCTGGGGGAAGGCGAAATAAGGTAGAATTCCTCTGAGGAGGTGCAGCTGGTAGTGAGACGTTTTTGACATGTCTGAGATGTGAGAAGAGAAGTAGAGAGTAGAGTCAAAGATGAGCCGGACCAAGGGAGGCCAACCAGAGTGAGAGTGGGAAAGTGGGAGCAGGGACCCCAATGAGGATGATCTCTGTCTTGCTGGCATTAAAGCAGTGACTGTTAGCAACACACCAGGACTGAATTGCGGACAGACAATCAGGAATGAGCAAGGAGGAGGAAGAGGCTGAGGGTAGCCTGAAAGAGAGCTGTGCGTCATCCGCATGATACTGAAAGTTGAAGGTGAAGAAAGAGATTATGTGGGCCAAAGGGTCCATGTAGACATTGAAAAACCAGGGGGATAGATTAGATCCCTTGGAGACACCACAAGTAGAGAGAGTGATAGTGGAGAGAAAGGACCCAAGTTCCACTTGGGTAGGACGATCACAAAGAAAGGACGCAAGCCACACCAGGGCCTGATCTGTGATGCCCAGGGTATCACGGAGATGGGTGATCAGGATGTTGTGGTTTACTGTATCAAAAACAGAGCAGAGGTCAAGGAGAATGAGGACAGAGGGAGAGTTAGAGTCAAGGTTTGGGAGCAGGTCTTCATAGTTGGTTTTGTGAAGTTTGGTGAGATTTCATCAAAGTGGGGCAAAGTTATAGGGGTGGTCCCAAAATGTGTGGTTTTTCCCATAGACGAAATGGAAAAAAAGATTTTGCTCATGCCTACAGCCCAAACCGCTGCACGGATTTACCCAAAATGTACGGCAGGAGCGGCGGCTCAGACCCGAAAGTGTGCTTTTGTAAATTTGATGTAAATCTGTCCAGTAGTTTTTTTCAAAATGACCAAAAAGTAGGTAAAAAAATAGTGATATCTGGGACCGGTCCGTGGACTCGCTTCCCTGTTCGGTCCACCGACAGGTCTCTGATAGGCCCAGAGGATGATGTGATGAGGGGTGATGAGGATGGGATGGGATATTGCTCTAAAAAGCCAAAAAAAATAATTTTCTTCCCTGATGTCGTATGTAAGGAACTCATGGGCCTATACTAAAAAACCTATTGGTAATCCTTACCGCTAAAATACAAAATAGTGTTGGACTCTTAAGCACAGCACACTCCTGGGCTTCTCCAGCATGAGAGTACAGTTTGTTTCCAAAATGTCAGGGCCTTCTGTGGCCAAGTGTCTTTTACACAAAGTCTCTTGCCTCAGAAGGCCTGAATGTGCTATAAACAACAAAACAAAAGTTCCTTTCAGTAATCTTTCTGTTGGATGATTTCCCGTCACCCGTGTATCCCCCTCAACTGGGCTTTGATCCTTTTTGCAAAGTTGGCCTCCCTCAGTCAGTTTCACTATGGACTTTCATTCAAAATATCAGCAACTTGTAACATTCAAGAGTCTCAATGTCTTTTTAAACAACCGTTCACTGTGGACATCCCTCAGTCTGGATTCACTTCCCTTAACTTTCCTCTTTACTACGTGTCAAAGACTTTCGATTGTACAAGGGGTTTTACTTGACCCTTGTATGACCACTTTGACCTCACATGTCGGGCTTTCCTAGGGCCTTCTAGTATTTGTAGTTTCAATAAACAGGGGACCAGCCAGAGTCTTTTGAATGAGCTCCCATGTGGCACCAGACCTCTCTGCAGCTGGTCTTTATTAAAAGTTCAGTAACACACAAGTTAATTTCAACCTTCGCTCAATAAAGTCCAGTTTACAATCGGTTCTCCCTACGACTCACCGGCTGTGCTGAACTCCTTGGTGTTTCTTGTCTCTGGAGTCAAGGATGGTACCAAGGTAGCAAGTGCGTCTCCCACCTTGGTTATGTGAGAAACCTGAAGTTGTATCCCTGACTAGTCCCTGGGATCTGCCATCTAGGTGGCCAGGACACGGCCATCGCTATTGGATACAGTTACTGGGGTGAACAAGTGAGGGAATATCACCTGAATGGGTGCTTCTGGGGGAGTGCACCGACGGGTGTGACACGGTATCCCCCTTCTTACAACACCTTTTCCCCATCCTACCCCATAGGATACTCAAACGGTATACCCCAACCCCCTTTCTGACACAAACACTTTTGCGAACCACAAAAGACAATGGAAAAACACCAGAGCTGTTGACCTGACATGTCCCTCTACAAATGTCAGTCAGGGTCAGGCAATTGACCAGAATCACACAAACCTGACGCCCCTTTCCCTTCCCCACAGGGATTAAAGGTGGCGTACGAGAGCACAAGACAAGCAAGGCAGACCATATGACGAAAGAGTTAACTCACCACGGCAGTTCAAGAGGAGGAATTGAGATTTGACAGGGAGAGAAGCACCCTTCCCCTTTCTGAGCCAGACCCATGAAACCTCCATGGAAGGAATCGTAAAACGGCATACAATAGCCAATGTGTGTTGCAGCAGATGTCAACAGTACTCAGGGCCCTCCTTTACTGATAACCAAGCCAGGGAGGTACGCTTGTTACCGTGGTACCGACCTTGACTCCAGAGACAAGCAAAGCCAAGCGGTTCATCACAGCCAGTGAGTCAAGGGGAGAGCAGATAAGAAACCCAACTGTGTTGAACAAAAGTAACAAATAGCTATTTGAAGAAAGTACAAAGAACTGTTAATACAAGAGGATAAGAAACGGGTCAAAGTGGTCATACAGGGGTCTAGTAAAATCCTCTGTACAGTCGAAAGTCTTTGACCTACAGATGATTGTGAAGCTAAGGGAAGTGAATCTTTCATCATAAGAATTGTTAAAGAACCTGTGTGATTGACAAAGTTAGCAAGAGTGAACGCAACAGAGGGATGCCGATAAAGAGGGGGCAAAGCCAAATTTCCCAATGAAGTGTGCTGACAAGAGTGAACCCGGCAGAGGAATGTCCACAGTGAACTGTTAAAAAGACATTAAGATTTGTGAATGTCACAGATGAGATTGTGTTGAAAGTTGCAGTTAACCCGACGAAGGGAGGAAAATATTCGCAAAGGGTCTGATCCCGGAAAAGCGGGATCCAAGGGTGAAAAGGCATCACTCAGCGTGCAAGCAGAAAGGAACTTTTGTTTATTATTTTTGGAATACATCAGGTCCTCAGAGGCAAGAGACTTTTTGTAGAAAAGAGACTTAACCACCGAAGGCTCTGATCGTTGAGAACAGAACTGTTGGTTTTTGCTGGGAAAGCTTGAGTATGTGCTATGCTCTGGAGTCCCGTCTTGTCCCGTGCTCAAAACGTGGGGAAGGTAGACCCAGACTACCGCATTCTGACTTATTATATGGGACCAAAACACTAATTTCTTTCATGTGAACCTTATCCCACACTCTTTGTTTGTAGTTAAGGTAAGGATTGGCAATAGGTTTTTCTTAGCATAGGCCCTGTTATTTTGACAAGATAGCACTAGGACTAACTTATTATTATTTGATGGTTGTAGCTTGCCACCATCTTAGATTTAGGTTTATATTAGGCGTTTTTCCAACCTGCATATTTAGTTTAATAAACACCTTGAACTGTGATCAGTTGTGTCTGTCTTTACTGTGGCCACCAGGAGCTCCTTACAGTTATCAGTGCATGAGGGCCCTGTGCACTGTTGACATCTGTTACACCACATGCCAGCTGTAGTTCCTAGTCTTATGATTCCTTTCACAGAGGCTTTGCGGGTTTGGGTCGAAAAGGGCAAGGGCACTCCCTCCTTGTTGTCCTTTCAGGTCTTACCGCCTTTCTCCTCCGTTTGAACTGCCGTCCTGGAATCGCTGCTTCCTTGTGCGTTTGGCCTTCCTCCAAGTGTGCTCTCGTGCTTTGCCTTTTATCCCTGTGGGGAAGGGAAAGGGCCATCAGGTGTGAGTAGTTTTTCTCAATTGCCTGACTCTGCCTGCCCCTTGTTTTGGGACATGTCAGGTAAACGGCTCCGGTGTTAGTCCATTGTCTTTCTCAGTGTAAGAAAGTGTTTGTGTTGGAAAAGGGGCTGCGGGGAAGGGGTAGAGCTTCTAAATATCTTACGGGGTAGAATGGGGAAACAGTGTTATAATCAAGGGGGTACGGCGTCTCACCCATCGTTGTCCCACTTCCACTCCCCAAAGACCCCACATCCAGGTGATAGTCCCCCAGTGGTCCACACTCAGGAACTGGATCCAATAGCGATGGCCATGTCCTGGCCCACTGGATGACAATCTCCGGGGGCTGGTGGGTGAGACACCTTCAGGTTTTTCACACCATGAACAGTCTGCGACAGCACTGTGATGTCTGCACACATCTTAGATGTTTGGGGGCATCTTTGCTTAGTTGTGCATTGCAGGGTTGGTGAAAATCAGTTTGTGGATGGCTTATAACTTTGATGGCACTCAATGAAACTGCATGAAATTCTTCAATTTCGTTCTAGACCTGATTCTGAATGGTTGTGGAAAGGATGGTGCTGTTTTGTCAAGAGCGAGCACAATTAGAGTTAGGTCCCAACATATTGTAAAGGCTTATAAATGTGGTGCCATTTGACGAATCTGCACAAAGGTTTGAAAAAAGATTTTAAATCTGGATATAAATGTTTTTGCAAAGTTTGGTGGGATTTTGTCAAGAAGGGGCTAAATTAAAGGGAGGGTCTCAACATGTTTAGATAGCTTATAACCTTGTTGTCATTGTGGATACTACTTTTCACGAAGATTATATATCCAACCTCGAATGTTTGTGCAAATTCTGAATGGATTCTGTCAAGTGGTGGCTAAGTTCTATGACTATTGCATGTACATACATTTTGACACTTTTGAAAAAATAAAGCAGGGGTGGAAATGTGTCAGTGTTTTATTTTTTTAAATGTGTCATAATGTAGGTACACAAAATAGTGATATACCTCTGGTGACTGAGGTATAGCCTGTGGCCATGGACAGTGGCTAGATTGTCTGGGTCATGGCATAAGGTCATGACGCGGACAATCTGGCTACTGGTCATGACCACAGGGGACGGTCAATACGGGTAAAGTGGCCACGTCCACCAGGGACCGGCTATGTGGCAAAGTTTTTCAAAATGTGGATAGGTTTGAAAGGGAAGGTGCTCGTGGTAATATGGTCATATGGTTCTCTCTTTGCCTTCTGCAGGCTGCCATGCAAAGGGAAGAGGCACTCTGTACGGAGCCCTGCCTTCCCTTTCCTTGGGGGCTATCTTGGGAAAGGATTTTCCTTCTAACAGCATGATACTGCATGCGTCCCGGTGTAGGAAAAAATACTTATTTTTTAGCCCCCCGGGTTACCGCTTTGGCAACCTGGTGTGCTAATGGCCTTCATCCCCCATCGCTTCACTTGGGGCGATAACCTGGGCTGCTGGTCCGTTATCCCACGTTCCAGCCCATGGATTGGGGGAAGAATGCAACATTAGTCCCATAAGCATAACACAAAATATGCTTGTCGTAATATGGTCATAAGGTTCTCTTTTTGCCTTCTGCAGGCTGCCATTTAAAGCGAAGAGGGGCCCTGTATGGAACCCCTGCCTTGCCTTTCCATGGTGGCCATCTTGCGAAAAGGATTTTCCTTCCTACACCGGGACGCCAAAGGCCCGCTTTGGGAACCTAGGCTGCTAATGGCCTTCATCCCCATTTCAGGGGCTGGAATGGGGGGATAATGGTCCAGAGACCTCATTATCCACCCTTGCTTAGCTTGGGCTGATAACGTGGGCTGCTGGGCCGGTATCCACCGTTCCAGTCCCTGGAACGGAGGATGAACGCCACAATATTCCCATTAGCATAACACAAAATGCAAATGGAAATGTTGGAATGGTATTGAGTCTATGTACGTTACTGAGAAATATAAAGTAGATGGAGTCTACACGTTTTTTTTTTGTTCTATTTTTTTTACTCTGAAAGGTGGTTCCTAAAGGAACATTTATTTTGTTTTTGGATGCTTTTTTTTTGGCAGAAGAGCTTAGAACGAAATGTGGGGATGGAAATGAGGGAAGAGGCACCAAACACTAATATGGAGGGGCAGGTGGACGGGGAAAATGGTACACGTTTGTTATTTCTAAGGTAGGGGGGGCAGTGTTTCTCATGCTCCTTGATTACAGAAGTGTTGGTGTCTCTTGGGGAGGAGGATGGCATTAGCTGATTCTATTTTAATATAAATAGCAGTTTTTCTAAATGTATGTACTGTATACTAGATTGTTAATGGATGAGTAGGAATATATGTTGGAGCTGTGCAATGGAAATTTTGAAGTTGAAAGTTCCTATATCAGTAGAAAATGCAGTTCCGAACTGTCTGCGAAGTACAGATCTTATCGTGAAGTGCGTACGGGTTCTCGGACACGTCATCATGCCCCGCGCCAGCATATGGTCATGTGGCACTCTCCGGAAGGTCTACAATGAAGTCAGATGTTTGTAGACATTATGGGTAAGTTGCACTAATAAAAACCTATGAAATTCAATGAAAAAACGTTGTTAAGGGGACGTTATGGATAAGTTGCACTAATAAAAACCTATGCAATTCCATGAAAAAACTTTGTTAAGGGAATGTTATGGTTAAGTTACACTAATAAAAACCTATGAAATTCAATGAAAAAATGTTGTTAAAGGGACGTTATGGTTAAGTTGCGCTACTAAAAACCTATGAAATTCAGTGAAAAAACTGTGTTAAAGGGGCATTACGGTTCCAAGTAAAACCGAAAAAACCCTGAAATTTGCCAGTTTTGGTAAGCTAAGCAACTGCAAGCACTTTTGGGAATTTACCCCTTAAAACCTTCATCCTTTGTACACTTTTCTCCCAAAATACAATTTTCCTTTGTCTTGTGATTTGTTTAGTTTTTCTATTTTTTTGTTTTACTTTTTTTGTTTTACATTTTGCAGCATTGTCTTTTTTGTGTTGTCATTTTTATTCTTTTATATTTTCCTCCCCAGTTGGACATTCCAACATGTCTGACCACAACAGTGGGAGCAGTGGGGATGATGTCATCATTTGGGTTGACAATCCTTCACCACCAAGGAAGAAGCACACATGAATAAAAAAAAAAAAATACCGATGTTAGCGCTTCTTTAAAGTGAGGGATCACCGCTCCAGGAAAGAGGCGGAGGAGGTACTGTGCATGTTCTGCAATAAAACTCTACACCCTAGGCCTTCGATATCTCATCTCAAAGTGTAGAAACATCAATTATGATCAATCATCTGGTGAGAGTCCACTGGGACGATATCAATGATGACTATCGTAAAGCACATGAACATTATAAAAGAAAAATGCATGGTGCCATTTCCTGTATAGACAAAGATCAGCACCACCTGCAGAACCTATATCCACCAGTGCATCAACAACGCCAGCTGGAAATGAAGCCTCTAAATCAGCAGTGGTATACACTACACTCATTCTTTTGTTACCGACACCCAATCTTGCCAGGATGCAAGTCATGTTTAATGGACGTTGCAAATAGGTAGTCAAGGGAGATGCCACAATTGAGCAATGAACATCAGAACATCAGATTACCTGTCATGCCTAGCATTTTTATTAAGTGCCAGTGCCCCCCTTTTCATCTAAAAAAATAAAAATGTAAAAAAATATATGTTGGATTTTATTTTAATTCCCTTTGTTATATGTTTAATTTTTATGTATTTTCCTCCACTATTCCACTCCCTCTTTCTATCCCCCAAAACGGCCCTTTTAAGTGCCACCTTTTACGTTACGCAGCAGCAACTATCCTCGCTCCTCAATGAGCACGTTGCAGAGTGTGGGGGGGAAGGGATGCAATGGAGAGATGTGCAGAGTCACGGCTGCCATTGAGTCCTCCACAAAGGACATCTGCACAGAACTCGCCGCTGTGCGGCACGTAATCTCAGAACTGGAGCAGTCCATACGGGACATGCGTCCAAATGTGCATGCAGGAACCTCCTTGTCAACCAGCTCGGCACAGAGCAGCCCCATCCGACGATCAGGGAGGTACCTGCGCAGCACGGGCAGGGGTGCCCCGGGGGCCAGGGGAGGGGACTGTCATTAGTGGCTGGACAGTGGAGAATTACTGCATCACATACTGCTGCACAGACTTACTCACACCTTCGTAGGGATTCCAGGGGGGAGGGGGGAGTGGGTGTGTTGGGGTGTTCAGGGGGGAGGGGGGAGTTGGGAGTGGGTGTGTTGGGGTGTTCAGGGGGGAAATGGGGGGGAGTGGATGTGTTGGGGTGTTCAGGGGGGAGGCGGGAGGGGGGAGTGGGTGTGTCATACCCTTTCACAATCATAATACACTTTTTCGTTTAGCACAAATCAAATGTGTGGACATTGCTCATTGCGTATGTGTGCTTTATTGTTGTACAGTCCACAGTGTGCATGTCCCAGACACACAAGGTGCCCCAAGTGCTGTCTCCATATTACACGCACACGCCGTGTGTGCTAGAAGCATTAGTCAATGAGATTCTGACGCATTTCACGCCCCTCCTGTGCATCGCTGCCTCCTTGAGGTGCTGCCCCATCCCCACCCTCATCATCCTCATCGTCAGATGGTTGCAGTTCTGCGTCAGGGGGCAGGGGCACATTTCGTCTGACGCACATATTGTGTAGCATGACACATGCCATGACGATCTTTGCAACCTTCTCATGGCGGTACAGGAGTGCCCCGCCAGACCTGCTGAGGCAGTTGAAACATGCCTTCAGTAGGCCGAATGCCTGCTGAATCACCAAACGGGTACGTGCATGGGCACGGTTGAAGTCCTCCTCATGCTGGTTCTGTGGGTTCCGGACTGGTGTAAGGAGCCACCTCTTCAGGGGATAGCCTGCATCACCTGTAAGGGGGCAACAATGTATGTGTCAGGGATGAGATTGATTTCTGTACTTGACGTGCCACCATGCCTTGCATTCAACTGTTACTTTGCACCACTTTTAATTGCGCTAATGGATTCACACTATGCAACCGGTATATGCTCATGGCTCTCATGTACAGTTTTGCATGCCAAGACACAATGCAGGGGGGACAAGTGCCTTGTGAGTGCCCATCCACTGTGTCCGTTCAGGCCGTTTCTTTAGGTGACCTGGCACGTGTCCTGTGAGTTCAACGCTCACATGATTGCAACATTGCTGTCTGCCTCATCATGACCCCAGTGAACAATACTGATGTCAATAGGGGCAGTTTGTGGGCCTTGCTGTCTGTGTTGTGGTGTATTGATGTTCCTGTCCGTCATGTGCCTCCTTTGTGCGCAGTTATGGGGGACAGGCCTTTCAGTTGATGGTGTTTGGTGACGTGCATGTAGGTGCTTTTCGTTGGACTCAATGTGGTCACATTTTGTACAATGCACTTGCAGATGGTTTTGTCATAGTTGGGAGACACCTTCATTCCCATGTTAGGGCTGTTTAGGTCAGGCATCATGTATACAGTTGTCAGATGACGTAAGTGCTGCCTCAGGGTATGATCTGGCTACTGCTAGTCGCAGCCAGGTGAAGCATGCATCATCCCCCACCCCTTTCTGCCAGGTGAAGTATGCATCATTCCCCCCCCTTTCAGCAAGGTGAAGTATGCATCATTCCCCCCTCCTTTCTGAAAGGTGAAGTATGCATGGTACGTCGATCACCTACCCACTTCACATTTCCATGCTCATGACATTAGACTCACCGAGTAGCCAGGATCTTGGGCCTGCATGTCGCTCCATGTAGCGTGGTATTGTGGAGTTCCTCAGGACTATTGAATCATGGGTTGATCTGGGGAATCGGGCACAACAATGTGTAAAGATCCTGTTGGAGTCACAGACCATTTGCACATTGATTGAGTGAAATAGTTTACGGTTGCGGTACGCTACCTCCATGGCATGTGGGACCACCAATTCCACATGGGTGCAGTCGATGGCACCAATGCAACCAGGTATGCCAGCTAGTGCATGGAAACCCACTTTGGTGTTAGCAATCTCCTGGGCAGACTGTGGCAATGGGATGTGGTCGTCTGTGTGCTTGAGGAGGGCATCGAGCACTTGGATCAGTGTACGTGAGAATAATGGTTGTGATATGCCATGCAAGTGCCCCACTGTGTGCTGGTAGGTGCCTGTGGCCAGGAAGTGGAGCACAGACACTACCTTCAGTAGGGGGGGGATGGCGGTGGGTGTTTCAATCATGCTGACAATGTCATTGTGTATCATGTCCACAATGGTGGTGATGATGTCCCGGTCCAGTCGGTACAGGGTGTGGACCTGCTCAATGGACTGGCTCTGATGCGTGGGATTGGGAGCTGCCTGCGTGGTGCCACTGGCTGTGCTGGTGGGGCTTGCTGGCCCTGCCTTGCCCTCCTTCTCCTCCTGCGTCTCCTCTGTGCAGCCTGTTGTTGTTGTTGTTGTAGTTGAAGTTGTAGCACTTTCATTGCTATCAGGTCCTCCAGCCCCAACATTGCTAGTCCTATTGGTATCATTGTGGAGTGTGACTGGGTCTGGGAAGGGGTTGGGTGTGCTCTTTTTCTACTTCCTGAGTCTGTATTGCCTCCACCTGTGCTGATTCTGTGCACCAGTGGCAGTTGGATTCACTGCACAAGGCCCTTTACGGTTGGTTCGCGATGGCGTAATTAGCACCATGGCGGTAAGGTACTTAACGGGCTGGGTGATGACGATAGGCGCATGTCCGCTTGGGTCGGCATTCGCGTACCTTTGCGCCATGCCGGTAATTACGGTGTGGGAGGGCGCGTGCGCACGTCCTTGGTGCAGTTAGCGGCAGCGTTAACTACGATGCCGCTAATGGTATCGTAGTTAACGGTCACGGGTAATGATCGGACCTAGTGGAAAACGATGGCGGTAAAAATTTACCGCCATCGTTTTTCACTTAGCGCCAGGGTCGTAATGAGGGCCAATGACTCGAGAATAACTGAGATAGTAAAGAATACCAGGGTGGACACCTGAGATAGTAAAGAATACCAGGGTGGACACCTGAGATACCAGTGTAGACACCTGAGATATTAAAGAACACCGGGGTAGACACCCGAGAAGAGAAAGGATTCCAAGGCGCACACCTGAGGAGAGAGAGGATACGCCTTGTTTCCTGCGCCGCTTTAATATAGCAGTCAGAAGAAACGTGAACTCATAGTCCCACGTAATAAGGAACTAATAGGCTACTACGACAGTTAAAGACGTTGGAAAAGGAGTTTGTTTAAACTCCATGTCATGGTATTAATTAGAAGGCAGAGATATTTGTGTCCAGCTGGTGTCTGTCTAGTCCGTCAAATGTCTGTTGTACCTGTTCTGTTGTATGTCACATGTAAGAAATGTTGTCTTGTATTGGTTAAAATCAAATAGGGTTTTACGCAATTCTATAGTTGAGAGGGAATCGCACATGGATTGATGTTCTTGACTAAATTGGTGATAAAAAGGTTTTTGGGGAAAAAATTGGATTGGAGCTTGCAGTGTTTGGTGCTTGCTCATATTATTGACAAGTGTTAAAATTGCATGGAAGCATTGGAACGTGGTGTTTAAGAGGAAAGTAGAACATATTTAAGCATGGAAGAAATTACACCATTAGCACACTTATGTAAGCAACTGCCGAAACATGCACCCAAGCAAAGAAATATAGCACAGAGTGGGTTAAGGCCACCGCCCACAAGATGTTTATGCCGTGGCCACAAAATGGGTCTTGATCTAAAGCCGTCTTACAACACATGATGACTTACTTGCATGCCACATATACAGGGAAAAAACTAGAGAAATGCCTCGCTGTTCTAGAACTTTGGAAAATGTTCGAACAGGCGAAGTAGGAAGAGCCACCTGTAGACTGGATTTTAAACGTATGTACGGAGGGGAGTGAGAGGCCTACCGCACCACCTGCCACGCCTGAAATAGAAACCGAGGGAAGTAAGCCTGAGGGACTCTACCCATTAAGTGAGCTTAAAGCAGCCACAGGGTACAGCAACCCTGCATATGAGTCACCTACTAACAGTAGTGACGAAAACCGAGGGAAGGATCAGGACAAGATTCTTACCTCCGCAGTCCCGAGGGACAAGGAGAGACGTGATGATGAGAGGAAGGATCAGGCACAGATTAGTGCATCTCTCGATAAGGAGAGCGAGGGAAAGAAATGGAAAGAAGGTGAAAGCAGAACTGATGAGATAGCATTCGAAAAAGACAAATAGATGGGAGGACAGATATTGTTGAAACTCGATGGAAAAGGAAGTGATGATGTGAGACCTATAGAGAGGTTAGATGAGGCGCAGAGAAAGGAGAAAGACAAGGAGTGAATGGATGAAAGGATAAGATGGAAGGATAGACTGAGGCGTGAACAGCTATATCGCAAAGATCAAGAGAAACAGCTTGTTCGCAAACAGAGAGCAATCTATGCCTTTGACAGACAGAAACAGCAAGGTTTAGCAGAAGAGCAAAGAGTACGTGACAAGATAAGGAGACGAAGGGATGAGGAAGTTTGAATGGAAAATGAACGTAGAAATGAAAGGAGAAGGGAAGAAGATAAAGTCAGAGAAGAGGCAAGGAAGCGCAAAGAATGTGATGATGTCATAGACGTAAGCGTAGACAGAGGACACGCTGTCGCGAATATCTGGAGAGGGAAGTTAAAAAACCCAGTCCTGTTGTAGAATGGGAAGACATTGAAGAATTCTTCCCTGCATATGACTCAGTACTGGGCATGACCAGGGCAAATATTGAAGATGACTTCGACACCAGAAGTATCGGGGAAACGATTGATAAGATATATGACGAAATGGGGTTAGAACAAGTATCCCAAGGGGAAAGGGAAGACGAGCCCCTGGAGAGCACTTAGATGTATGACACTGAGGACATCACCCGAAGTAGTGGGAGCAGGAGACTGTCCGTGGACAGACTAGAAATCACTAAAAATGATGATGACATAAGGAGTTGTTTGAATTGGGAACAATCAATGTCCGACTTCGGAGAGGAAACGGAGCGTGAGACAAATAAAGGGAGACAGCATGAAAAGCGGCTCCCAAGGGACAAGGGGGTACGATGCTCGGTTGCTAGTGAGTCCACACTGAGGACATCAGAGTCTGCCACACAGTCGGACCGGCATGATTGAACACCCCAGTGTCAGAGGGGGGTGTCAGCACCCGCCCATGTAGACAGGTTGAGGACATTGCCAGGCAGACAGCGATGCGGGTATATTACCCCCGCGATAGACAGAAGATCTATGAGAGAAGAGAAGGATGGCTGCACGTTACAATTTCCACTACTAGGAAAGGGGGGAGCAAGACCGCAATATATTTCATGGCCACACATGGATCAAGAAAACCTGAAAAACAAGCTTCCAATGCTGACGTCGGGAGGCGGGAAGTGGATAACTGAGTTAGAAAAAATGACAGGGGGTGTCACGCTCGCAATAGGGGACATTAAAGGTCTCCTGATAACCATACTTGGTGAGAGAGCAGACGATGTGTGGACATGGGCAGGGTACCCTGGGGTAACCACAATTAACACTGTCAGAAGATCCGTTGATTTATATCCAGAATTTCCAAGACACCTGGGTGCTCGAAATGCACTCTTGGACGAAATCTATACCAGTGTTTTACCACATATTATGCCAAGGGTTGCCAGAACCAGTGCAGAAATGGCTCAAAAAATTGGTAGGGGTTGAGGCTGAACCTTGGGCTGGAATACAGTTTACTATCGCACATTACTGTAGGTTGTTGCAAGAAAAGAATCGGAAAAAGGAGGCAACACGAAAGGGTGAGGAAGCGAAGCCGGTGCAAAAGAAATTATCCAAGTACGCTCTTGAAGGAGCCATGCTAACTAGCCCAGCTTAACAGAACTCACAAAAGGTGGCTAACCGACAGCAGAACAACCAGGGTAACGTAGGACTGTACCCGAGGGGAAGGGGATTTAGAGGAAGAGGATGGCAAAGTAATCAAGGAGGGTTCCAGAGTAATCAAGGAGGTTTTCAAAATGTGCAAATGGGCAACCTAGATATGTCAAACAGACAAATAATCCGACCACCACCAGTATGTTGGCTGTGTGGAATGACAGGGCATGTGGCGCGCAAGTGCAGAAGTCATGATGTGTGGCAGAATAGCCAAGGAATGGGAGCAGGCACAGCGAATCCACCTGCAATCTTACAACAGGGCAATGTGCAAAACCACACAGTGCAGCAGCAAGCACCAGGCATGCAGCAGGGTGTGCAACAAGGGGTTCAAGCCCCGAACATGGGGAATTTGCCTCAAGGGCAATTTCAACAGGCACCACCGCAATCGTCTCAGGGCACAAACTCCGGAAGGGGAGGCAGCCCAGGAAGTGGAGGTAATCCACAAGTGTACAGTGGGCTGAACTTATATATGAACTAGGACAGCTCACTGGGAACCCTGATGTGCTCTATCCTATCAGTGACTCCAGACCCTAATAGGGAACCTAGGGTAAATGTCATCTTAGGGGGTAAAGAATATTCCTTCTTAGTTGACACGGGTGCAACATGCTCGTGCATACGTGAAGGCAAGTTTTCCTACTCCGGCGAGGCCATAGATACTCAGAGTTTACAGGAGCTCACAGTCGAGTTCCCTTTACAGACACATTCCCAGTCTCCGCAGTAGAGTGCGAGATGAATGTACCTTTATTATATTCACGTCAGACCCCGGTAAACATTTTGAGTAGAGACTTAATGACAAAGTTGAACATGATGATCTCGTTCACGGAGGAGGGCATAGTATGCTCCACTCCAGGAATGCATTATTCAAACTTGTGCGAAATGATCAGGGCATACTCAGGGCATATAGCCATGAGAGCTATACCGCTAGAGCCAGAGGTTTTCGCATATGGCATGCATGTGCTCATGGCAGGATTGCCTGGCCTTACAGATAGGACCATGAGAACCCCCGCTGAATTTTTATTCAGACCAAGAATACCTATGCATGAAGAAGAGGGACAAGTATTTCCCTTGATGATACATCTGCAGCAGTACGAGGGAAAGTAGCATTGGTCGAAGGCTACGATGATGAAGGCAGACAATGGTGTGCGATTATTGCCATTGAAGAAGGGTTTTGAGTGACTGACATCACCAATGATGATCTGTTAGAAGAGCAACCAGACTCAGAAGAGACGAGGGTGGAAATAAGTCTCATATTTTGGGTAAAAATGATTAAAAGAGAAGTGCCTCAGAGAATGATGTTGGCAATGGTACGTCTAGAATACTTTGATGCCGACTTGGCCCGAGTGCCTGTCTCAGTATGGACTACAGGACCATATGATGTAGGCCTCCTGAAGGGGGTGGGAGAAGTGAAAATTAAACTGAAACCAGGAGCAATTTTACCCAGGGCGCAACAATATCCCATGTCGAGAGAGGCGGATGAAGGGATCACGAAGACAATTTCCGCCATGATGGATCAGGGCATCCTAGTGACGTCAGAGTCACCCTGTAATACAGTGATTTATCCCATAAAGAAATCAAAAGGAGAGTTGTGGCGTTTAATCCAAGATTTAAGAGCATTAAACGATATTGTTGAGGCCGAGTTCCCTCTAGTCCCTAATCCATCTACAATCGTATGTAATATACCCACCGAGGCAAAATATTTCACAGTGCTTGACCTGAAAAACGCCTTCGTCTCAATCCCGTTGCACCGTGACTCTCAAGATCTGAGGTTGCCACAGGGGTACTGTGAGTCCCTGTCCATATTTAACAGAGTCCTACAGATGGACCTAAGCAATATTGCACTAGATAGTGTCGTCTTGCAGTATGTGGATGACATTCTAATTTGCAGCACCACAGAGGAGCAGTGCAGGCAGGACTCTATCCGGCTATTGACCATACTGGCTGAGAAAGGTTATAAGATTGACAAGGAAAAGTTACAATATTGTCAACAGGAAGTGCTATACATTGGCCAACTCATCTCGCATGAAGGCAAGAAAGTGACCTTAGAAAGGGCTGAAGCCATCTTGAACATGGCTAAGCCACTCACGATAAAACAAATGCAGAGCTTTTTAGGCCTATGCAATTATGTTAGAGCATGGGTCTTCGATTACAGCTTGTATACCAAGCCCTTGCTCCAGGCTTTAAAGAAGGCTCAGGTGACAAAGGAAAAGATTGAAGGGACCGAGGCAATGGAAAAAGGGTTTGCTGATCTCAAGAGAGTGATTTGTACAGCTCCAGTTCACGGAATTCCTAATTATGCAGAGGAATTCTACCTATTTTCACACACAGATGGCAGCGTTATGACGGCAGTGCTCCCTCAAAGAACCTCGTTGGGGTACAAGCCCCTGGCGTATTACAGTGGGAGCCTGGACCCAGTAATGAGAGGCCACTTCCCATGCGAACAAAGTTTAGCTGCCGCAGCGTTCCCCATAGAAAAGGCAACCACTATTGAAATGGGATGTTCCATGACGTTATACATCGAACACTCATTATTTGCCATCTTAGAGAAACCAAAGGGTACGTTGATATCTCAAAGAGCTTCTGCCTATGAAGTGATCATATCTAATCCGTTGATCAAAATAGTTTGATGTAAAACAGTGAACCCAGCTACATTCATAGCAGAGCCAGTCACTGAAGGAGAGCCGGTACATGACCGTGCAAACTATGAAGAATTCTATGATGAAATCCCCAGGATGAAAGAAAATGCCCTGGCGGGAGGTGAGATTGTTTTTATTGACGGCTCTTCGAGAATCAACCGAGAAGACGGACAAAGATATACAGGCGTTGCCGTTATAAAACACATTGCAAACAGAGAATTCCAAGTGCTCATTAGTGCACGAATACCATCTCATTATTCAGCGCAGGCTTCAGAACATTTGGCATTGATACTTGCCATAGAGAATCACGCAGACCAGGAAGTAACGGTGTACAGTGACTCCGCATATGTGACGTCCACACTGCACTCAGGACTAGCATGCTGGAAAAGGAGGGGCTACCTCAGAGTGGACGGCATGCCAGTGCAGCATGCAGCCTTATTGGACAAGCTGATTAAGGCACTACAGCTCCCAGTGGGCATAGCGGTTGTGAAATGTGCCGCCCACACCAAAGGGACAGATTTCCTGTCACGCGGAAAACATGCAGCAGACACAGAAGCCAAGCGTATGACATCCAAATGTGAGACGATCATGGAAGTGGAAGTGACATGTACCCATGAGAGAATGATGGTGGCACGAACCACACCCTAAACCTATAGTAATATGGGGCAGACGCAACTAATGAAGCTTCAAGGGGAGGCACCACAGGACGAAAAGAACGTGTGGAAATGTCGAGGGCGTTCTTTATGCCCCTCTGATGGTTTGTGGTGGCAAGAAAGCACTGGTAAACCAGTAATGCCTGTAGCCCTACTAAAAGTAGCATTGGAGCAATTGCATTACCCACTACACATTTCAAAGGAAAATTTAGCAGCAACGTTCGCGGAAGACTGGTTTATACCGAATTTAGCTGAGCATGTTGCATTCTTTTTGGTGAACTGCATAATCTGCCAGCAATTCACCGCTGGGCACACATTAAAAGCAGTGAGAGGAATCATCCCCCGGCCAAATGGGCCTTTTCAGCACTTACATATCGACTACATCATGATTCAAGTGTGTAACGGGTACAGGTACTTAATTGTAGTGGTGTGTCCATTCTCTAGATGGATAGAGGCAGACTCTACCTGTGCAGCCATATTTCTGGTGAGGGAAATTTTCCCTAGATGGGGTGTGTGTGAGGTGATAAGATCAGACAATGGGGCTAATTTTGTAAATTCAGTCTTTGAGCAAATTAGCTTGTTGCTTGGTATAAAGCACAAGATCTCATCGGCGTATCATCCGGAAGGTAATGGTGTCTGTGAGAGGCTCAACGGCTTGTTAAAAGAAAGGATAGCCAAGTTGAAGCTTACTCTAAAGAGGGGATGTTTGCACTGCCTTCCACTGGCATTGTATGCTCTTCGGAACCAACCAGGCTCCGACCATCATCTTACGACGCACAAGATAGTCACTGGAAGGAAAATGAATACTCCCCTAACCCCCCGAGACAGAGCTAGATGTGATGCCCAGCCAACCCGAGAGGTCCTGGGATCTGAATTACAAGTATATCTGAACTGCATGACATCCAGTCTTAATATAATTTCAGACCAACTGCAGCGACGATGAAAAGGGTGGAGCGCAGCACAAAACACAGCAGGAGACACTGTAACAGATGCAGTTCGAGGTCTACGTGTTCCACTCGTCTTTCATGGAGATGAGGGGGTAGTAAAAAACCACACAAGGAGGAGGTGGGACGAGCCAAGATTCAATGGTCCTTTCCTCGTAGAGGACCACACTCCTTCAGCTGTAAAACTGCAAGGCAGGAGAGCATGGAGTTTTCTAAATGACATTAAGACCTTTATCGGAGAAAGCCCTCAAGCTGCACCCCACCGTGAAGAAATTACAGGCAACGGGGAAGAACCTCAGCACGTGCAGATGAGATCCATGACGAGGAAGAAGGATGCATGAACAGCAAAGCCAAGACAAAGAACTATTGAGTAAATTGTGGCTTAAATTGGACATTTCCTCTAAGCAAAAAGGGGGGTAAGGACATGAAACGAACACTCTGTGCATCCTAGTTGCAGGGTGAAGAAGAAAATTGCGCATTTAAGACACAACACGTTTTGTTGACACAAACCTGTGAATCAACCCACACTCCAGCATTGTTGAGAAACAAGACTGTAACAGACATTGATCAAGGACTTTTACCTTAAGAGCTAAACACAGTATCCTGAAGCATCAAATATCAAGACTTTGTTGTACAGCATTTATGGTGTCCCCCAGCAGAAATATCACAAGGGATGTGCTAACCTACTTTCAGTTAGTATTGGAATCCTATCTTTCACTAGTATGGAGGGTCACCAGTGTCACAGACTTTATCCAAGATCCTACCAACAAGAAAGCAATCCGGCAACTGCTTACTGTCATCGCAGAAGCCTTCATTGAAATGCCTGAATACAGTGATAAGGACACATATGCTTCCACCACAGGCAATCATAGATGAACTTGTCAATACGCTTTTCTTTAGCATCATAGAGGAGTGCCCAGCTATTGTCGGGAGAACTACAGACACCCTCACATTTATCATAAATCCAGCAAACTCTGAACTCTTGAGCCAGCTGTGGACCAAGTTATCTGGTTGCAATTCACGCAGCAGGAAAGTGCAAGGACTGTTCACGTCAAGGGAAGAGCCTATAATCCTGAACCCAGCAAGGCAGGACAAATGTCCCTGTTACCTGAGGACAGCCGACTGGCTCACAACGTCCTCTTTCGCCTAGTAACTGACTTTCCGGAAATGGTGGGGAGACCTGTCGAAGTTGACGTCCTCACCTTCATCAGAGATCCAGCTAACGTCGCACAGATGGGAACGCTCCTCCACGGCATCATGCTTCAAGTGGAGCTGTCCAACTTTCAGAGAGATTACTTGAAGAGATTCCAGTGAAAACTTCTGCCAATGGACAGATCGAGGAAGCCGAGGCAAGTACTTCATCTTTCCGCCGAGGAACAGATCGAGAAAGCAGAGACAAGAACTTCACCTTTATTTGTTTTAATTGCCGTTTTTCCCATTTCTTCACATTGAACAGAGTCCAGAATGTCCTCAGGTCTGAAGCAGATCCGGGGGGTGGACTGGGAACTCACCTACTTTTAATATACACAGTAAAAGTGACTTATCGAAGTGTTAGTCTAATCTATTTTCCACAGTCTAGCAAGGATAATGCATCCTGCATCCTGTATCAAGAGACAATCGTCACCCACAAGAGGGGGGACACTTGTGAAGCACCAGGCACTTTATGATACAAACTGTTCGAGAACAAGGAAATTGGGGGAAAATAATAAATATTGACATCTTGTTATGAGTGGGATTGGGGCCCAGAACAGTAACCTAGTCCCCCCACAAGCAGAGGTATGTATTTATACATTGTCATTATTTTGCTGTCATTAACGATCAGAGCTGCATTTTTTCTTGGTGCACAAAGCGTTCCAATATCAGTGCACCCACCTGATGATGTACACACGAGTCCCACAAAAGCACCCAGACCCTATATAGTTATTCCAGTCCCGAGAAAATCTGATGGTAAAGTAAATGAACTGAAAATGAATGTAATTAGCAGTGACACATACACGGTTGAGGTAACGAATTAAGAGAAAAGCTGGAGACAGGGTCAGCACGGAATGAATGAAAACTTAGCACTGACAACTACACGCACTCACGTGCTGAATGCACACAAACCAAGGCATGTGTCAATGGCCACAGGACCTCAAGCAAAGGCAATCGAGAGCATGAGACTGCCTACTGAACAATAAACCCTAGAAAATAATGAGAGAAACCAAGAAGAACCAAGAGGAAAGCCAACGAAGGAAGACTTAACACAAGCCATTAAAAAGACAGAAGCGGCTGTAGGAGAATTCAGTGCAAAGACACAAATGTTAAGAGATCATTTATTCCCATTCATAGCTAGAGCGTACAAACTACATGAGGAACTGAAAAATAAACCTGCAGAGACTGTATTGACAAGCACACCAGTTCCAACACAGGTAACAAGTACCAGGCCATCGGTGCAGCCTTACGTTGGAGGCAGGAAAAGAATGCAAGAAGAAAAGGAGAGAATTGCAAAACCTCCACCTACCACATCAATGCAGATAAGGAAACCTGCTCCATCGACCAGAATGCCCGAGAGTCAACCAGCAAGGAAAAGCCACACAGACACGTTTAGAGATGTAGTTATAGCTAACTACTGAAAGACATTAAGAATCAAGAGAAGCCCACATGAAGATAACAATGAACTAAACGACTACCTGGACAGCACAGCACATCTAGGAAACAACATTTGGTACCAACACATGAAAGGAGTCGGAAGACGGAAATCAGAAGGAGAATGCTTTATTTGTGCATTTCTACCATACAGCATGGGGAAATCCGAAATCTTTGTGGCTGTAGAAATTGATGTCCCAATAGAACACTGTCACACGTAGCAATGTGCAACACCAGAGGACAGTTTATGGGGAGCGATGCCTCATTGATATGGGCAACTGAAATGGATTACCCTGATGAAGACAGCTACGCCCAGGACATTAAGACGAGAAATAGAGCTCATACTAGGAATCCTGGGATCAGGTACGAGAAGCCTGGAGTTAAAGGAGCAGCAATCAGATGGGAAGTGAACCCAAGCTGAATGTACAAAGAAAAACTCAAGAAGAGGCAAAAAATTGGAAGAACAAAGGCCAAATGCAGATTTGGGGAACAGTGCTTTCACCAGACGGATGCAATAGAGAACTCACAGAGGTTGTGCACACCTTTCTGGCCGGAACTCACAATATTACTGACATGGGTTGAAGACAGAGGAGGACCCCTGCAGATAGTGCCACTGGAAAACGCGAAATTGTGCTTCAGGAGCAATGGCACGAGGAAGATGGGAGAGAATCAGAACTATGGACGAATTTTTGAGGCTCCAGGAATGTCACATGGAACCACAGTAATTATGGATCATTACTGGGCTTGTGGATCCAAAGCATACATAAGACTGCCAAAAAACTGGGGAGGCATATGCACAATAGTGAACGTCCACGTTCTTGCCCTAGTTATCCCGAAAAGTGACCTGAATATTGACAGTTTTCCAAAAGCAGATGCTCACCTGAGGAAAAGGAGATCTGTGGAACTGGTATCCCGAATGAAGAGAGAAAATTGTTCTGCCAAATCGGAAGAAGCATTCCATGTAATCCCGTATGAGCACAGGTTCTTCAGCCTCACCTCCTCTGTGTTCAAAACGATCATCATGCCAAGATTCCAGGTTGTAGCAAATACTAAGTGGTTGCAAATCACCAGATGGGAATTACTGCAAACCATTAACTCGACAATAAAAGGATTCAACGCAATCAAGGAAGAGTTAAGAGCAATCCGACTGATGACTCTACAGAACAGATATGTGCTTGACATGATCACAGCGATGGATGGAGGAGTTTGTGCAAAAATCAGAGAATCAAGTTGCACATTTATGCCTTCTCATGATGAAGAAAATGGAACCTTAACAGAAGCCATAGAGATGCTAACGAAGTACAGAACCAGATAATTGATGAAACTGACAAAGTTGATGACGCCAGCTGGTTTGGAACACGTTTCTCATGGGTCCCACAATGGATGGCAAACATATTCAAGTTCCTGGGAGCCCTGCTACTGATGATACTATTAGGATTTTGTGTTATCAAGATAATTATCTCGCAATGCCAGAAAACTGCAAAGAAAGCCATTGGGATGAAGATCATGATCGATGTCACACCAGGTTGGAAGCCCAGAGACCTGACTGATGAAAAAATAAGAAACTTCATGAAGGCCAGCGAATTTGTGCCAGAAGGAACAAAATGTGTGTATCCCAGGAAATGAAGAATGTACAAAGGAAAATGGATTTATTGTAGCCCAAATGGACAATGCCAGTAATAACCTGGAACGAAGACGAAAATGTAAAAACAGCAGGAAGTTTGAAAGGAGTGATAAAGATTTGGACTCCAAAGAGGCACTCCTTCGCACCATCTTGTACAAACCCAGAAGATGAAGAAGAAATTAGTACCGAAGAACAAAGTAAGGTGAATACAAAGGAGGAAGCAGAAGTGGTCGATGACCCGACCAGAGGGGGGAGTGTAGAGAAGGTCCCAGACATGGCCTGCACTCCAGCCACCCATTTTGAGATACCAGGAACATACTCGACAAGATATGTGATGTATGAGGAGCAAATAAACGAACAAAGAGCAGCGCTAGGGCTCTGCCCAGTGCCCATGAGAAGAGCAATACGTGTTGAAGTGCCAATAACTAGAGAACCATGAGCAGCACGGTACCTGTTGAGACAACCATACCAGCAGTTGACACGAAATGAAGAATACTTACAAACTGTCCCCAAAGAGACCCAAAAGGCCTTAATAGAAGGCGAATGGTGACATCACGAGGGCCCGGACAGATGTACAGATGAACGAACAACAACCAAAAGATGACACACTGAGATGAAACACTATGGATAAAGATATCACAGTCATAGAAGAAGAGACGATGTCGAAATATAAAGAAACATAACCCTAAAACAGGATGAAAGTATGCAACCAGTTAACACCTGTATATAGGCTTGTAAGGCAAAAAGCTAAGAAAACAGTGTGGCTTGCTATGCTTAATAGAAGAATAGAGCGGCAAGTACCAACTATATACATATATATATCTACCTCAATGAAGCACATTATTTAAGTGCAGTCCACTTTAAATGAAAGCAGAATTAAGCCCAGGATGGTAGGGGCCAAACAGGCCAGGATTCATATACCAGCACAAAGCCAGACGAAAGAGCGGAATTGAAACTTAGCAAGAAGCAGCTCATGCATAGGAATTCGAGGTCAACCCAAGGAAGGGAGGAGAGCAGCAATGAAGGTCGAGAGAAGGAGGCCCAGGCACATGGCGAGGCCGAAGAGAAAATCAAATACACAAATAGATGGAAAATAAAGCAGATTCACGGTGTATGGACACGTGACCACCAACCGCGATGAGGTAGCAACATCTGATGTCACCCAAAACCAGAGGATGACATAACTTTTCCTTATAAGAAGCTACAGTTTCGAGGCCGTCTTCAGCCAACTAATTGACACATAGCCCTAAAGTACTGATTGATGGAAGGGAGGCAGGGTGAATCTTGGGGCAAGCCGCATCTGGGTAACCATTCTGCAAGCTGGTAATTAAAGTGGAGATTTATGCCTAGGGGTGTAACCGACCCAATCACAATGGACCAAGTAATCTAGGGTCCTATATCTAGTAGAACCAATGAGACGTCATACTTGTAGTGACATCTATCATGAGTGATGTAGAGGGATGGGTGTAGATGCCCACCGGATAAGAGTTATCCAATCCCCACACTCTGTTACCATATACAGTTATAGTACATATACTTAAGTTACCTTTTCCAACCAATAGAATTGCATGACAAACATTTGAGTGTTACATGTCAATGATGACGAATATTGCCTATAAAAATTAATGTTTGAACGAAGATTGTGGAAGTTGAAGGGAGACAGGCGATCGCATCACTGATTTCCTAATGTTTCCCCGTTTTTTTGTATTTGTCATTAAACTTGCCAAACCATTTGAGTTGTCCTTATTGATTGGTGTTGGAGTAAAAGAATCCTGCACCCCATCCGCCTCAAGGTGCAGCTATCTCGTCTTAAAGTGCTCAAGGGTGAGCTCTGATCCCATGGGCCCATCAGAGGTTGCTCCACCCTCCTGTACACCACAGTGTAAGGACTTGTGGCCCTTAAGCTGTCCGGTACCCTGGCCATGTCCTCCTCCCAAAATGGGGATGGCACCTCCAGCGTCATCGCCATTCTCTGTGGTACCTCTCTGTAATTGATCTGTAACCAAAATGTTACACTCATTTTGATCAGCATCTCCAATTGTAGTCTCTCCTCTCTGAATAATACATCATCTGTCACTGTTTTTAGCCTGCATCCTTCTGCAACTGCAATGATTGCTCGCCATGCCCTCCCACTGTCATCCCTTATGTACTGCAATCCAAGCTTGCTAAAACTGCCTCTATCTCTGTGGACAGTCTTGTTCCCTCTGGTTCGTCCAGTGGTGTCTCTGACCTAAACAGGTATTCATTTGGTAGTCAGCACACCTTCCTTGCGATGTCTCTGGGCCCACTGACACCCTACTCTGTACTGTGCATCCACAATATGCCTGGACAATCTGTTTTACATTCAACATTTGTATGCCTGGTGTGGAGCAGACTATGGGCCTCATTACAAGAATGGAGGTAGCCATGCTGCTATTAGGGGCATGGCTACCCCCCTACCGGGTACCTGGTCCGGGTTCCCGGAATGGAGAAGTTCCAGGCCATTCCAACCTTGGAGGGCCTGGTAATTACCCTTTCCCGTGAACCCAGACCCGGTACATCCCCATTCCCATTCGAGCCCCCATAGGGCTCAATGGGAATGGGGAGGATGCAATCAACGGGCTTGTTAATGATGGGCCCGTTGTTTGCATCCTGGTCTGCTCACAGGGCCCGTTAAGGACGCCTGGTAAAACCAGGCATCCTTAGCGGGTCCCGTGAGGAGACCTCGTAATGGGGTGGTAGAGGGATAACTGGGGCTGGCATCTCTACCGGCCCCGTTATCCCTCCACCGCATACCTCGTAATGAGGCCCTATGCCTTTGTCTGTGAATGAGATAGTCATGTTTAGTCTGATCATGATGTCACATTTCAAAATGTTTACAGGTGCCTGTCAAGAGTAAAGTGAAGGAAGTGATAACTCGTGATCTCCTATAGATAGTGAGATGTTATCAGTAATAGGAACCACTTTCCGAGCCCCAGAGAAACCTTGAGTGTTCATGGCATCGCCTGACAACGCAAAGGTTCCTTCCCTAATGCATGACATAGTCGCCCCAGTGTCAACAAGAAAGGAACACATTTTTTTACCTCTTGCCACCCCTATGCGAGGTTCCTCCATGGTGACTCCTACCAGTTTTCAAACTGGTACTGTTGCCAATGTGTCCATATGCTCTGTTGTCATCCTGTATTTGTGCAAGCTGTTGTGTGTTCTCTCTGATCTCTGGTGATTGTAAATACTGTGGTAATGGTGCTGCCATTTGTGGTGCCTGTGTCTGTATCTGTTGCTGTGCTGGTGTGTGTGATTGGCTTGTGGTTTTTGCTGATATGTGCCTTGCATCTGCCCTTGTGGCTGTTGGTCCTTTGCATAATAATCTTCCTGACCCCCTTGAAAGGGCAGCTGGCCTTGCCCTCCCCAATTCTGTTGTGCCCACCTGAATCGACATGCCCTTGAAATGTGTCCTAGCTGCCCAAAAGGTCCAGCACTGTGGTGGCTCCCTCCATTTTACTGGGAAACCCCCCATGGAGAGTCCCCTAAGTCCTGTTGCATCTTCTGTGCATATCCTCGAAACCCTCCTGTAAATCCCCTTGTGTTATGAGTGGTCTGCGGCCCAAAGCCACGCCCCCTTTGGAATCCTCCCCTTCCTCAAAATCCCTTCTGTGGGCTGCCCCGCCCCATATGCCCCCTTCCCATGGGCAGTGTGAACTGCTGTGGTTGTTGACCATGCGGCTGGCGTGTTGCTGCTTGTGTGGTGGGGCTGGTTTTGCCGCCCCCCCTCCATTGCATACTTTAATAGCTTTTGTTGTAGTAGTTTGGCCTCATCTGCCTTCCTCTCCTCCGCCTTTTGCTTAACCTTCTCCTGCCATAACCAACAATGGTGCACTATTATGAAGTGTATTTCTGGCCATCCCTTTGCTTCCATCCCCACCAACTTTTTCAAACTTTTTTGTTCTGGCTCTGGTAATCCCTGCACTAAAATGTGATAAAATATTGCAATTGTTTTGTCCCAATGCTCTCGAGTTTCAAGGCGCCAAAGCTCTTGAATCTCCTGAATGTACTGAACAAGATCTTCATCTTCCCTCATTTTGCGTGACGTAATTACCCCATGTCTGACGTGCCTGGGTATTGTGTTCGTAATGCTTGCCATACCGCTGCCCTGTAATTTGCAAATGGCGACCCATCATCTCGTGTTCTATGTCATCACCCCTGGGAACCCTTGCCCTCTTCCATATGTCATCAGCTGCATCTCCTAGTATTGATACTAATAGTCCCTTTATGTCACCTATTGCTAACCTGTGACCCCCTGTCAGTTTTTCCATCTGATAACTGAATTTCCCCACTTCTCCACTCAAAGATAACCTGCACTTTACATTCTTTTTGTGTGTTTAAAAGGCACATACTGGGGTATCGCCCCTCCTCTCTCTAATAATGGCATCTGTGAATATGCTTCCCTCTCTTCAGGTGTCCTTTGGTACAGTCTAATTTGTTGCGGCCCTCTCTCATCCCAATGTCTGTGCATATCTCTGCTGGTTCCAGTGTGCGTACTCATTTGCTTTCATCATACACTCTAGACAGTCGTCCTCTCGAAAATGCTAGCGCTGTCTCCTCCCTCCTGCGCCCTTAATTTATTAACATAGGTGTTATGTGTGGTGCAACTGTCATTTGCTTGCTGTGCTTGCTCTTCTGCATTGGCCCCTCATTCCCTCTGTCCATGGGACCTACACTCCCATGATGCCCACTGGTCTGTCCCCATAGCTTGTGCCCGGTGCTGTTCCCGCCTCTGGTCCCCACTGTATTTGTCGTCATTGTCAGATCCTGTATCCATGTTGCTACAGAAGTCATCAACAAAAACGTAATCTCCTCGATGTCAAGTCTGTATTGGGTTTCATGCTAAGATCAATGTCTACTAAACCATATTTGCTGCCTCCTGCCCAGGCCCCTAAGCCTGCTCCACTACCTCCTGCTGCGCTCCTGCCTTGTGAATGTGTGCTATCTGGCTCTACTCGTCTTTCCTCTTTGCATTTTTTTCTTTCCGAATCCACTGCTGCCTATATCTTCACCGCTCTAATTGCTTGTTCGTCTTCCTCCTTATGTGATCTTTCTCTCACTAGTCTATCCAACTGCAACTTCCTATATTCCCTTTCTACGAAAATTATGTTTTTCTTGCTCTGCTATCTCTCTCCTCCTCTCTAATGTCACCAGTTCTCGCTTCTGTTTCTCACTCATCTACCTTTTCCGCTCTCTTCCTTTCCTTCTGATCCCTTTCTATCCTTTCTTTTCATTCCTTTTCCAAATGCTCCCTTTCTTCTCACTCCCTGTCTTCTCTCTCCAGTTTCTCCTCTATCCTTCACTCTCTGTCCTCATGTTCTAACCTCACCTCCCTGTCCTTCTCCCTTCCATCCTGCTAATCCATTAGCTCTGCCCAGTCTCATGTGTTGCCGCCCATTTTCAGACTTTCTATTGCCTTCATTGCCCCTTCTGCCTCCTCAGTTGTTTTCACTTGCAGTTTTAAGAGTATCTGTGCTGCTATCCACTTGATCGTGCTTATGCCCTGGAACCAGAGGCGTTGCTGGAGGGGGCTACGGGGGCTATAGACCCTGGTCTTTTGGTTGTAGCCTGGATAGAATCTCAGGTCTACAACCAAAAGGCTGGCTAGCCCAAGTCCCGACAGTTCCGACATTAGCATTTCCCGGGGTCTTTTCCAGAACTAGCAACACCCCTGCATGGAACTCCTCTTTCGTGCACTGCTGTTACTCGCTGCTCACCCCTGCATCACTAATTGGCTGTCCTGTGCCCTTAGGCTTGTCCTCCTTAGTGTATGGTGGTGGTTTGTATGTTGAATTTGAATATCCCTCTGCTTCCCTCAACTCCCTCATTGGGTACATCGCATGCTCATCCTCTGTGTTATCAGATACTATGCTTGGAGGGATTGGGGAGGTGCAGAGGGGTGTGTTCCCTAACCCTTTACCTCATGCTGGTTCAGTATCCACTGACGCCTTGCCCTATCCCCCTCACCCTCCTGGAACATGCGCCACAACTCGAATATGACCATGCATTTGTTCAATTTCTTCCCCTTGTAGGCACCCTGTATGTGTGTCAATAGTGATTGCTGCACGTCTTTGGAGAAACTCCCACAAGGTGGCCATGGTTTAGTTAATTTGCATTCTGTACCTTTGGACTATTCTATGCTATACTTACAGATTTTTTCCTTATAAGGTGGAAGTGTCTTACACAGATGCTGAAGGGGAGTTACTAGTGTACCCTGATACATTTTGATGCCTCTTACCTGACTTCAAGTCGAGGCTTTCGATAATCCGCTGTTCAGAGATGAAAAGTCACAATACAATGATAAATACGTTCCACTTTCTACGAGCCTGCCTGGCAGTGCACTTTACCAGGCATGCTACGTGCACCGCCCTGCCTTCACAATCACTGCCTGCTCAGGCACACCACCACAATTCTGTGCATGTGCCTTCTGTGCACCGCCACTGGTTCATCTCGTCTGCCAATCCCAAGTTCTCTACACTAGCTCCTTACCATCTCAGAACTCCATATCCTATGCGCAAACCTAAGGGTGACATCACCAAACTATGAACACTCTATAGGTAATTGAATATCCCACACACACAATATTAGCATGCTACTCCCAACCCCAACGAAAACCCCCACAACTGTCTTTCTGCTCTCCAGTATAACAATATTCTCTTGTGATCGAACTGCACCTGTTGCTTCACCTAACGTGTGACACACCTCTCTCCAGGAGACTTAACCAGTGAATTTACTTTCCACAATCTAGGATAGCTCCAGATAACACTCACAGGAATACCATCATCCATGACCCGAGCTAAAATGCCCAACCCACAGGAATACTTTATCTACAAAACTTTCGTCATCCTCGCCCTAAAGTTACTAGTTTCAGCTATTCACCAGAACCATTTACCTCTAAGACTGAATGTTCCCTGAACATAGAAAAGGGACTTCTTCCTCCGCTCCTGTCTCTGCTCACTACAACAGTACTAAACTATGTTATTACCCTACTAGACAATACTTCAACAATACTCGACAATACAAAACGATACTCCACAATACTCAACACTCTCCCAGACACCCACGCTTGCTATCAGTCTGGATGGATACTTACATTCATGTTGCACTGGCACTGCTCGGCTGCCGGCTCCCCATCAAGGTGCTTGATTCCCAGCCCTGGTCTGCCTGGACAACTCGTCAATCTCGGGCTGGATGATTTTCAAATGGCTCCAGAAGGCCTTTAAATGGGTACACGTATTCCCGTTCTTCTTGAAATATTCGAGGGTCCCACAGCCTCTCAGGTTCGGCGGTGAAGGGGTAAGGTTAGTGCCGGCCTGGCGCAGTGAACCATCCTCTCACTGCCAAATGGTTGGGACAAACTCCCATGTAGGTTCGAGGGCTACTAGGAGTTTGCAAACTCACAGAAGGGCCAACACCTTCCCCAAAAGGAATGCAGATCCAACCAGACAGCAAGTTCAAACAGTGTTTTATTATAGCCAAAACCAACAGGGATCAGTACGAGAATCAAAGAAAGTCCAAGAAGCACTCAAGTTCTCCTGGCTCACAGGCCAGTTTCGTTACTACATTGCCTGACAATGACATCACAACCTGGGCCCCTCTCCAGAAAGCCTATCAGCATCTGGATTGGGCATTGAGTGATAGTCCCGCTAGGTTCTTGCCCACTGCTACCCACCCCTAGGATACTCAGCTGTGGTTGGCTACAACTGACGTCCCCAGGCCTGGGACCCAAAATGATTCCCAGCTCTCGGTGTACCTTCTCAAGGTAAAAAGAACAACTATGTGTCTGCA
This sequence comes from Ambystoma mexicanum, assembly GCF_040938575.1. Lineage (NCBI taxonomy): Eukaryota > Metazoa > Chordata > Amphibia > Caudata > Ambystomatidae > Ambystoma > Ambystoma mexicanum. Next base: position 1,051,622,460 of record NC_090937.1, on the reverse strand, counting down.
TTGTGACATGTGTGTACCACCATAGTCTATGAGACTGCCCATTCACATTGTGCAACACTTGTCTCTCATTGAAATATCTTAGTTGCAAGCTTCTGTCTGGAGGCGTGAGGCTGACTCTTTCCCAGCTTCTGGTTTTGATTCATCATCTGAGTCGGCCACATTACATGCTTAGAGACCACAATTTGGGATTCTGCGTCTCTGGATTATTCTGAATTATGAGGAATTATTCATATTTACTGCAGCTGGTGTTACTGTCATTCATGGAATGGAATGTCATTCGTATCTGGTGGCCTAGGCAGTGGGCCATGTCTTACACGTTTGCTTCTCTGTGCAGCCTCAATTCAGCTCAGCTCAGCTCCTGCTGAGGTCTTGTGGCCTATTGACATTTTCCTAAGCCATAGTATGGCTTCTATATTTTCCATAGGTTAGTTATACATGGTTCTGTCAAGTACCATAGATGCTCCTGCAGCTCCATAAGGTTATTTGCATACAAGCATCTGCAAGCCTTCTCTTAGGATCCTTGCTTCTTGTGGTTTCCGTGTTGCTGCGGTTAAGCTAATGACAAAATAAAAAAGCAAAGACAGTATGTATATGTATCTGTCCTCTAACTCATAGAACTGTTACGCTTGTGTTCTTCATGTATTTGTGTATGTGTTTGTGTTCTGATGTGCAGATGGCACATGTGCTTCCTGTCAAACGCTGCCATGTTGTGGTGTCTCTAATGATATCAGTAACGTGGCTTTTTGGCATTTGAAGTCTCCTTAGTTGCATCCTGAGGTTGTTCATCCACTATGGACATGGGTTGTACTGCTCCTAATCTGTAGGGCTGGCTGAGAGAAGGTACCTCTCGATGTACTGATCGATCATTGGAGCACTAGGAATTGGTCTGAAATAATATGGGCAATCATGGTATCTCCTGTTCTTCCTCCGTGGCATGCACCTTATGTGAGGAGGGGGAGAATTTGCCCATTCATCGTCAGCATCTGTTTGCAAAAAATGATTTTTCACAAGTTTCAAAACTTCCATCTAAATCGCTCTCTGCACGCTATGGGAAGAACAACTGCAAAAGACAAAAATAAAATAATTCCTTTTTCTCTGCAGTTTGGCAAGACAGTTTCACGTGGTTAATGAGACTTGCCTTTTCATGTCTTACTAGACAACCACTACATCCATTTACTTGAAACCATCCGTTGTCACTGTTTACTTCAATATTTTGATATTAGTAACATTGTGCTTCTTCATATAAACAAAAATCTTCCAACATTTCAGATCGATTTGGATAATATGTATCAATCAAGTTGGTTTTCAAAATCTCTGTACTGTCAGGTGTTTCTTCATCTAACTATTAATTGCAGTCAAAGGCTTTAATACCCGATTTCTAGTACTAGCTGGTCTAAAACTTAACCAAACTACATTAACACTGCTTCCATACAGAGGCAAACTAGTTAGCCAATCTTCAGCTTCATAGCAACCACACTCTCTATGTCAAAGCATCTTCACACCAAAGCTTGCCAGTTTCTGACTGAGACTTTTATCTGATGATAAATCTGCCCATACTTCAGCTGCATTGCTCTTTTCTGTTTTTGTCATGTATGCTGTAAGATAACGAGCAACAGCTGTTGAATCATCAGCAATAAACCATACATCAGTATTTGCATTCCATAGCTGAGCAATGACAGGATTTTAATGATTAATTCTTGCTGACTTACCAGTAACATTGTGTGGAACAGATGACATTAAACTATTCTCCAATCAGAAACAAAATGTACCACAGGCCTGCCTTGGAAAGCCAAATATGTAGTACTTGTCTTTACTTTTGTATTTCCTTTGACAGTACTTTCCACATGAATGCTTTTGAAACATTTCCACCTTGTTCCATAGATCAGCATTCACGTTTTTCAATGAACTCCATCACACTGCCATCATTTTCCTTACCAAACTGAGGAGCAAGCTAAATCCACAACAGCATATGTATATGTGGAGACCCACATGCCTTGTACTCTTTCCTCTGAAAGAAATGTTCCACAGGGCCTAGTGGACCATTTTCTTTATTACATATAAAGTGTAACATGGCTGAAAATCTGTGATGAAAAATGTGATACACTTACAGGGTCTGTGGAAGACAATTTGCGTGGTGTCATGTGTTCTATCTTGTCTTTCTCTGCATTAGTTTTCCGAATCCACTCTGCAAGGCCATCTCATCAATACTCAACACAATTTAAAGTCACAAACCAGGTTGGAGATCCCAAGTTTCTGATCATGCATCTAACCTCAGAGTGTCTCCTATACCAATATTCTTTAGTTCCTCTCATTGTAGCAAGAATATTCATACGTTTGCCCTCTAAAACCTCATTATTTTATTTCAACTGTTGCAACATCTAACATGCAGAATGATTTTGAAATCTAGCACCAGTCTGAAGTGTATGAGCAACAGCATTACATAATGTTGAAAATTCACTTTCATACAATAAGTTAAAATATATTTAATATTGGTGCTGAATTGTGAATCTTCTGAATACATTCTTGTACAACTATATTCTGAAGCAGAGATTCACACCTTCTGATCATCCAATCTCCCTCCGGTACCAGTTAGAAAAAGCATAGGGAAACAACAGGCTAGCAATGTCTTTTACCAGATTCTAATTGGTGCACCTTTCGTTGCTTTCATTTGATACAATTTTAAACTGTTGCCCATGACTTCACTTAAGTGTAGAGGATGAATAGTGTAATGTTCATACAAAACTATTCCCTTCTGCAACAGATAGACACGGAAACTGACCTTCACTGCTTTTATTTGTTGACTCAATATCAAGCATAGACAAGTCTGGTACAATCAGACTGCCTTTTTATAAATCAGTGTGCTCCAATGGAAACGCCAATGCGTTTTTCACTTTTCCAATATTGATAAGCTGTTGCCAACTGCTCTTATCTTTAGTGGCAACACCATTTACTAAAACAAACAAAGAATCTGCAATGTCACACTTCACTCCTAGAGTATTAACATGTTATTCCAAATTAGTGGTAAATACACAACTTTTCCTCTCACCCCTTGCACTAATGACTTCTTAGGCAGATTTGACATATTTGGTTGCAATCTAACAATAACTTAGAAAGGATGAACAGTTTGCAATGCAACAACTTCAAATATGTTCAATATTTGAAATACAACAGTGATATCAGGCACTGCCATATCGTTTAAGACACTTCTTGGTGGAATATGTGTTTGATTATAAAATCCAACACAGTGTCTACAAACATAAAGTGCTTCACTTGCATCAAATCATTCTTCTACAAACAAATACCAATACAGTTGTTTCCAAACATCTTCTACAGTGTGTTTAATTGTGTTCTCAACATACACTAGTTGCACTTGAGTCTTATAAAAAGTACAGCAATAGGATACACAAACAATGTCAGGTCTTTCACTAGAAGACAACTCAAACTTTGCAATATTTCTTTTATACTGTTGAAAAATCTGATCCTTTGAAAGTACACACATCATTTCCACTTCCTGTAAGTGTTTCATCTACGTGCACATACTATTTTAAATGCATCAACTTTATCACATGCATTGTAGAAACCAAACTTACTACAGTTCCAGTCACAAGTACTTCATTTAAAACTGCAAGAGACACACTTGGTGTTTTGCACTCATACAGTTTAACTACAAGGTATCTCATTTTTGTATGATGTGCAGCAAGCATCCGTATTTGATGAAACTGACTCTTACATCTACTTTTATCAAGACACGCTAGAGAATGACCCAAAAGTCCTGTTCTTTCACAAACTTCACAGTCATCTATTCTTTGTAGCACCTTAATCTGTCTTTGAACATAATCATTTTTGAGCAAAACTTGCAAAAATCTATTTATAACTTTACAAGAAAATGTATCAATATTGCACAAAAAGTTGCAAGTCCATACCTCACAATCCTTCTTTCGTTTCATTTTTGACTGACCTACAGTTTCCATTTCCGTTTTATTACACTGTATAATTTCTTCTTTTTTGAAATCACACGATTTTGGACTTCATAGCTACATCCACTCTCATCAATAGCTAGTGGAACATGCTTTCAGTACGAGAAGTATGTTTCCACTCTCCACCAAAGATGTCACAAAAGTTGCCACGTGTAAGCACATTAACTGTGTCTATATTTGTATAGAATGATGTAGACACCGTAGGTAATTTCTTAAGTTTATTTAATACGAAAATGACCAATTTTCTTTTCATATCTAAAGATTTCTTAATGATTACTTCTACTTTTTTCTTTTGCAAAAACGTTCTACCACATATCTAGATTTTGGTTTCACACTCTCCAAAGATTTGTAAATTCTCTACTTTCTTTGTATAAATCATTCTTTTTTTTAATAGCTAGAAACACATTTCAAACAGAACAACCTGAGAGACATAGGCAAACCAGCACTCCTCCTGCTCCTTGACTTATCAGTTGCGTTCGACCTTGTTGATCACAATACTCTCTGCCGACATCCCGCATCTATGGCTAACTTTTCCCCCAAAGCCTGTGATTGGATTACCTCCTTTCTCCAAGACAGGGCTATGAAAGTTTTCTCTGACTCAGCTGCCGGCACCCGACCCTTAAATGTGGAGTCCCACAAGGGCCTTGCATCACACCTATGCTGTATAACTTTTTCACCAGGCCTCTGTTCAGCATCCTGGACTCATTGGGCATCTCATACACCAATAATACGGATGACACAGAGGTGCTAATCCCACTCACTGGTGACTACAAAACTGACATGTCCAATCTCACGGCCATCTACTCAACCATCCAATCCTGGATGTCGGACAATTGGCTCTGCCTTAATAGAGATGAAACGGAACTCCTACTTATCGGCTCACCCACCACCCTGGGTAACCTCAGTCAGGAATACTCCTCTTTCACTATTGACAACGTGCCCATCAAGGTGTCTGACAATGTTAAAACACTTGGCGTCTACATAGACTCAAACCTCAACATGGACAGACAAGTGAATTCTATCTCCACTTCCTCAGCCTACTATGCAAAAATCATTAACGCAGCCAGACCATTCCTATCATGACAGAACTGTTTTACCATCGCCAGAGCCATTATTGGCTCCAGGCTCAACTACTGTAATGCCCTGCTATACGGGACGTAATGCAAAAACCTCGCTAAACTTCAACTCGCTCAAAACAATGCCCTCAGGGCAGCCGCTGGGACCTCAAGGAGTGAACACATCTCTGAAATCAGGAGACAGGTCCACTGGCTCCCTGTAAAACAGAGAAACATTTTCAAAACACTCTCCCTGGCACACAAATGCCTCCACGATGCAGCCCCCCCATACCTTGCCCAGAGGATTGTTAAACACACCGCCACAAGACCTCTTAGAGAGGGGTACTCCAACCTAATCCTTGTGCCTAAAACTAAAAAGGCCTGTGCAGGCAGATCCAGCTTTCCCACGATAGCCGCCACACAATGGAATGCCCTTACGCCCAACCTAAGAATGATTGATTCCCACCTAGCCTTCCGCAAAGCAATCAAAACATAACTCTTCTGCTAAATCCTCTCAACTGCATCCCAGGTCTCACTAAACTGCCTGCATGTATTACTGCTGTAATTTTGTGTATGTATTGCTGCTGAATTTTGTACCTGTAACTAAAGGACCTCGCGGTCACATGTGAACTGCCAATTGAAAATGCTTATACACCTCATGTAACGAGTGCCACAATGCCTCTGGGCTGCAGGTGTGCTATACAAATGAAAATAAATAAAAAATACATTTTTCTTTTTTTCTTTCAGTAAAAAAATTATCGGTTCCAGCAAAACTTTGTGTTGGCATATCTCTTATTTCAACTTCAACATTTTTAAAAATATCCTCAATACTAGAATCTACAGGATATGTATCTACAGATTTAAAAACACTACTTAAAAAAAAGATACTGTTTAAGTCTACTTCCCTGCAGATGACCCTTTCATATTGCTCGTTGTTGTTGTTTTCTTGATGGCTTCTTACAAAAAAAGCTGTATAAAAAAGAAATTTGAAATGATTAAGTTCACGCATTGTGTTTCTTTATATTTTCCATATAAAATATAACATTGAAGCCCAGGCTCAGAGATGGAGATGGATATGGAGTTTAGCGGCCTGCCAACCCAGGGTCTGTAGGGCCAAGCAAAACAAGACACTCACTCAAAGCTGCAGAACATAAAAGCCTGTGTCTGCCAGTCAGCTCAAGTGTAATAGTGAATCGCACCCTGGGATTTTCCTGAGTGCAGATAATTGTCTTCTTTTTATTCCTGAAAAGATATATACCGAAGTGGAGTAAACCTCCCATCAGAAATAACATATACCACCACGATTTAAATCAAAAAGGGACTTGTTCCCTTTACCGATGACAGCAAACATTGAAAAACTGTTTCAAATTGGCCACTTTTAGGACTGATTTTCTATACTTGGGCCTGGTGGACAGATGTATAGAAGGCCAACCCACATTGTGACATGAACAACTCTGGGAAGCTGTAGCCAAACCAGTTTAGGTTGCAGTGACAGGCGGTCTAGGCTAAATTTCTTCAGAGGGGGTGAGCTTGTTAAGGGTCCACAATGAGGTCAAACTATAGGGATCACAGATTACACTTAGACATGATGTATAAAAATACAGTTATTTAATCATGGCCAAAATGCTCTATAGAAAAATGACTACAAGCAGGTAGACGTGTCACACAACACTATCAAACTATACATATATACATGCACTGCACTCGGTTGTAAGGCATAATACAAATCAGAAATTCCTGCAAAGGAAAGGTTCGACAAGTGTGATGCACAAAAAGGTCTACAGAGATTATCCCTATCTAAAATTGCCCATCCCTAAATTGCCTGGGGCCTTGTGCTCAATAGTTCAAGATGCAGTTTCACAGAATGCAGGAAAAAATGCAGGTTGGGTCTGCAGGGTTCTTAGAGTTTGGGTTCAATATAGACTAATGCCCAAAAATAGCCCCAACAGTCAGGTGTCTTGCACCAGAAAGCATTGGCAAAGCGAAAAGTGTTAGAAATAAGGTTTATTGTAAGCCCTTTGACTAATAATGGGAGTATAGGGGGTAGGTTAGGAACTCTGTAACTTAGCACCTGTATTCTGATTCTTTCCCAGACTTGGCAGAACAAAGGGAGAGGGTCTGACTTTGCTTTTCCCACTGAAAGCCACAGTCCTTGATTCCCAGGGGTTGCAGGTTCCAGCTGATCTCCAGTTGGAGTCTTTTACTGTTGCAAGTACTCTCAGTCAAAGAATGCAGTAAAACCCAATGCAGCACTCCTCCAGGACTGGACTTGGGTCAGCTAAGCAATTTTTGGATGGGGCACACCGCACATGGCAATGCAAACGGATTCAGTAACCACAGTCAGGCTTCCTTTGGCAGGGCACGATGCAGATTTCAGGAATGGATGGTCCCTCCACTCCATGGGTCGTAGCTCCTTCACAGCACTATTAAAGATCATGAGCAAGACAGGGCTCCTCCTGGACAGGAGCAGAAGTTGGTTGCCAGGCCTCCTTCAGTCGGGTCTCAGATTTCTTTGCAGGTCTCACAGCTGGATAGAATACTAGGCTCCTTCAGGTTTCTGCAGGATCTCTGAAAAATGGCCACAGGGGTCCTCTTCTTATGCTAGAAGCCAGGTAAGAGCTGAAACTCCCACTAGCCAATAGCAGGACTAGCCCACACACACACACCAGCAGTGGTCCAATCAGGACCACTGGTGGGAACATTCATGCATACCACTCAGACAGTTTGTCGATTGGAGTCAGACTGACCCAGCCCACATCCTGCCAGCAAATACACCCAGCCCTCCAGTAGCCAGACAAAAGCTCCTGCTTTCCCAGGCACTGGAATTCCTTGTAAGGATATTCCTGGCCTCTGAGGCCAAGAAGAAGGCTAAAGAACAAGATGGCAAAAGAACAGGTAAAAAATCTTGTGGCACGGCTATGTTTGACCAGTAGTCACAGTTAGTAGCCAAATGCGGTAAAAGTGGTAAAGCAAGAACAACAATCTCCAAAAAGTGGGGAAAAGTCACTGCGGGCACCAGCCTATCATTTTAGCACACGTAGAGTAACCAGAAATCCTCTGAGTGTTAGTCTAGGGCAAAGCAAAAACATTGTACTGCAGAGTAAGCTGCTTTGCACAATGATAAAAGGTTACCACAAGTGATTCAAAAGTAACCAAAAGTAGTAACATAGTAACATGACTAAAAGAAACAATGTTTCCCAGCACTGAAGGACATATCAGTTTCCCCCTACCATTTGAGCAAAGGCCAGTGCAGTGAACCTTAAGGTTTCACTGTACTGCAAAAAGTACAGGTGAAATTCAAAAATAAAATGAAAAAGTTTGGCGGCTCCATAAAGACGGAAGGAAAGGTGCAGCAAAGAGAAATCTTTCCTAAAGGCAACCATAATTCAAAAAGGGACCTTGAAACTAAAATTACTACTACTACTCAACAAAACATATCAGCATGTCCATCCTCCCTCCTCTATCAATACAGTTTGAATGGTTAAGTCTCCTAGCAGCATCATAAAACTACCTACCAAACCTAATTAATAACACCGTAATACCCGTACCAATATACACTTCTTAAATAATACCTCACATACTCTACACATAACTTTAGAATACAATTCTCAAACAAATTCTAAAAAGAAACAATGTTCACTAGAAACAACATGACATTCCTTCATTTACATTCATAACGTTGTTCCAAAATACTATGTAACGCATCTTTGCTTTCATGTACCAACCATTAGGCTATGCACCCAAGACTCTAGTCCGTGGCCACAACCACTGCAGCATATCACACCCATAGATCACACCCATAGAATCAAACATTTTAACTGTGCTATATGGGCTAGTGCCTTTATTATGTCCGTGGACAGCTGCGGTGACCGCGGACATAACGAACAAATCAGGGGCGCCTGCCACCTAAACAAATACAGCATTTGACCCATCTCTTACTCCCCCACCCTTCCCAAGCACTCTTACACACCAACACACTCCACAAAGTTGTATTTCTCCCCGTTTGCCGCTGCGCTGTCCGCCGATCCAAGATGGTGGGCGCATCAAAACAACACAACTCACCTCACGCTTCATTCCATTCAATCAGCGAACACATTGCATGTCTTTGGACATGATGCAAGCCGATTAGCCAAACAGTGTCCTGTCCGCGGAGCGAACAGGGAAGTGTGTCCGCGGAGCGGACATATATATCACACATTTTTTGTGACCTACATTTTGGTTGTTTTAAAAAAAACTACTTGACAGATTTTCACCACATTTACAAAAACACGCTTTCGGGCCCAAGCCGCTGCCCCTGTCGCAAATTTGGTGAAAATCCGTCCAGTGGTTTGGGCTGTAGGCGTGAGTTAAGTTTTTTCCCCATTCAGTCTATAGGAAAAAAAGAAATGTTGGGACCGCCCCTATAACTTTGCCACCCCTGGACCAAACCTCACCAAACTTTGCAAAATATATTCAGAGCGGGCCATGTCCTTTTTTTGCAAAGTTTGTTGAGGATTCGTCCAGGGGGAGCGAAGTTATAAGCTGCCCAAAAAGTGCTCTTCCTATGGGATTAGCAACTTAACCATAACTACACGGCCACTACTGTGGGCAGTGTAATATATATATGTATAATATATAGCATTATGAGAGCTTTTAGGATTATTTTTCTATGGTAGTAGGACTCCTCTCCTGTTTTTATAAGGTTCTGAAGGCCGTAGGCCATAGGCCATGCCTCCAAGAGTCTAGTCTCTGGCCACAACCACCGCAGCATAACACACCCATAGAATCAAACACCCATCAAATATCCAGAACCCAAAAGTTTGTGTACTGTTTCATTTTAACAGTTTGTATGTGAAGTTTTGGATAGGCTATGCAGTTAAGATTGTAGAGTTTGTAATAGGACTGCGTTATAAGATACCTTTGGGAGTAAATATTTTGGATTGTAGTGTATGAGTGTGTACATTTTCTTTGAGATCTAATGGTAAATAAAATACTTTGCCACAAATGCCTTTCACTAATTTAGAGGGAGGTAATTTTGCTGTTTTTGTTGAAGGCGTATTATTGCTTGAAGTGGGTGCACTGTTTGAATTATGATGCTCTCATATACATTTAGTTGTTGCAGGGGTTTTGGTAGTGGGAATAATTCCAAGTTATTTGTAATAGCACGTGAAGGTGTTTGGTTTTTGTCAAGTTTTGCAGTGCAGTAATTGTAAAGTATTAAGGTGTCAGTAATTTTGTATTTATTTTCTGCTATAAGGTAGAGAGCTAATTGGAACCATTTGGAATCTTCATTGTCTTCTATTTTGTAAGTTATGTTACAGTTTTTGTGCTACATTTATAAAAAGTTCTGCGGCAAAACACACACATAGTTTGGTACTTCACCAGAATTTAGTATTTCTTTTTGTATGTGTTTAATATAAGGTTGCTATTTGTACAGTAGTTGGTAGTTTGTTGTAAAGCTAATGCATTTTGTAAGTGGCTTTCACTTCCAAAATATTTTCTCTGGGTATGCTCTATTTGCTTGAGTGGTTGTTTGACGGTACCATGTAGAAGATTGTTATTTAAATTGACTAGTGCTAAAGCAGGACTTTTAGCATAGTAGAGTTTATGGACCAGATTTTTATAGTTGAATGATGTGTTGATATCATTTTGATATGATGGAAGGTGCTTTTGGAAATAGGTCCTGAAATGCAGGCTAATGAATGTCCTTGTAGTCCTGTGTATTTGCGCACTGGACAGGCATCCATATTTTGTAGTAGTTCCATTTTGATTTTGCCTTTGCTTTTTAAATACTGATTGAGGAAATGGCATAAAGATTTGAAAGAGTTTTGGCAATGTTACACATTAATGTGCACAGCCATTTGTAGACTGGACGTTTTGGTTTATTAGAATGGGGAGGTGATACTGAGTTTTCTGGGGATATTTTTGTGAGCAGTTTCTTGTTTCATAATGGTGTTATTAAGTTTTTCATACCCTCGTCCACTGCTATGTATGACAATTGGGTTTGTTTGCTTTTGTTTATATGCTTGTTCATTAAAATATGGTTCTGTGCTCGTTTTGTGACTCTATTCGCCCCCACAGATGTTTAAGGAGACATTTTTGTTGATATTGAGTTTATTGAGAAGTGTTTTTTGTAATGTAGTAGTTAGTTTTGTTACTGGTTTCATTCTGTTTAAAAATTAAATAAATAACTTCCTTTTGAGAAGGATTGCACTGTCGATGAGAGCTTCTAGGATTATTTTTCTACGGTAGGTTTTAAGGGTTGTCCATGACTTCTCTCCTGTTTTTATAAGGTTTTGAAGGACTCTGTAGCGGATCATTTTTTGTAAAATATTTTTTTGGTATGGTTCGTTGCCACTGTATCAAGATTTATAGGTGCAGCGTTAGCAGTAGTGGTAGATGAAGTCTTGTTAATCACTTTTTGTTTCGTTTTACATTTTGGAACGTTTGTGTACTGGAAGCTTGTTTTGTTTTGCGTAATGACTGTCTTAGCTGTTTTGTTTGAAGCTTTTGTACAAAATCTGGTAGAGATGGATGATTATTTTGGACACTTTTATTTTGATTTGCTCTGCTTCTGCGTTGCTTTCTACGTAGTTGCTTTTTGGTAGACATTCTTTGGGGTTTGTTGGAGAGTGTCTGAGTATGATGGAAAGGATGATTGTGTAGGTGTGTGATTCTGCAATGGGCGCTATATCAAGTTGGGAAGGTTATTTTTGTATTTGTGTGTTACCATACTGGCCTCAGAGGACAATATAAAGTATGCAACTGGTAAGGGGAAGCGCTAATAATATATCTAATGGGAAAGGGTTAATACACTTCTTTGTTCTACAACAGTACAATGGTAGTGTGTTTGAGTAACAGTTAGAACATTATGTTAGTATTGTAATTCCTTTTTTGTATGGAAAGAGTAGGTTTCTTTGAAGTTGTTGTTCATGATTCAGACGCTGCTGCTTTTCAGGAGAGTGGTCTTCACTACAATTGTAAATGAAAGACGTTAGTGAATATATGTGTTCATAACACTTTTGTTAATGTAGACATTGTTTTTTGTTTTGTTTTTGTATTAGTAGTGTTTTCTTGGAACTGAAAATAGTACGCATATGCACTTTCATTGCCTATGTGCATCCGGTATATTTTATTTAGAATCTGTTAGTTGAGTATGTTTTACAAATGACTATAATAGTAAACATATAGAGCCCACTTTTTTTTAATTTTATGTTATTGGATGGATGTTATTGGATGGTAATAGGTAGAAGAAATATTCATATCATGGATGTTATTGGATGGTAAGAGGTAGAAGAAATAATCATATGTATTTTTTGCTATTTTTACAGGGTAAATGGCAGAGATTGTACAGAAAAGCATGCAATGTATGTATCTGTGAAGGTGTGGGAAATGAAGGAGCAGGATTTATATAAAGGCAGTGGTGTTGTTTGAGCTGGGAGCCTTTGCAAATATATTGCCTGTGTGTGTGTGCTTGAATGAAGATGCATGTACTTATCCTGGCTGCGTGTAATTTTATAACACACTGGACAGTCTTTTTATAATGATACTGTTATTTCTTGCATTTAATATGAAATAAAAACATTTTAGATAGCTGTGTGAGTAAACAAAAATTTGGAGAGGAGACGGGTTTGCAATTGACACTTCATCATAGCAGATGGGATAAATGACAGTAAGGCCATTTTACAGTTTATACAGGGTAAGTGGCAGTTACTCTGTTTATATGCATTCTTAGAAGAGCTGTACATGTACTCTGTAGAAAATATTCATACCTGTAGTTTGTGTTCATGCATGTGGATGTGCATGAATCTGCAAGGAGAAATATTGGCCAGTTTTATAGTATTTTTTTTATTTTTTTATTTACTTGTTTGTAATCAAAACAGAAATTTGATTTTTACAAGAAATAATTTCTCAAAAAAACGATGAGCAAAAGAAGGAGCGAAAGTAGAGGAGAGAGAAATGAGAGAGGAGAAGAAATCAGAAACAGATGGAGAAAGTCTGTGTTTAGAGAGAGTAAAACTTGTATTAAGTAGTGCTGGCTGAAATAACAGTCTCTGTTGCCAGTTTAAGTGCAGCTTCTAAAATCTTAACTGCCGCCGTATACCATTTAGTTTTTTCACCTGAAACCAGGCAACACCACCATGTATCCTCCTCTCGAAGTGTCGCGTCGTGCATCAAAGGTTCTAAAAAAGCTTCCCGCTAATGAGCTTTTTTGGCACAGTTCATAAGTAAGTGTTTTACGGTTTCCACTGCTTCAGTCTCTGAGCATAATCTGCAAGTATTTGACAGTGATTTGGAGTGAATAACTCTAATCTGTTGGGTTTGCAGTAGGTTTAATCTCATTTTCATAACTGTTTTTTGTAGACTCTTATTAGGGAATTGTATACAATAATTCAGTGGCAATCTCAACTTGTTTGTCGTTGGAGGTAAATGGCAAAGTAGTTTGTTGGCCGTTGTTAACTCACACGTTTGAATCCAGTCTTCTTGGGCTATTTTTGTCTTTATCTTATCAGGATTTTGGATAAGAACATCAGATGTGCAGGCCAAGTCTGATAGCTTCCTTATAAGCTTCTGCTCCCATTTATTTAGAGCGTTGCAGCAACCTTGGTTGAGTTCCACCTGGATCGACTTGTAGATCGGGAGAGTGTCGGGCGAGATGATTTTTCGAAGGAATCTCCTCTGACTTTGTTCAACTGATGCTTTCAGTGATAGTAGGCCCAATTCACGTCTGATCGCTGATATCGACGACGATTTGGGAAGACCCAGTGCAGCTTTCAGAAGATATGCTTCCAATTTCGGCCAAATAGCATCCTGAATATTCAGGGCCACATCCATTCCATAAATTATTGATGGTACCACCTTTTTGTTTATAGAATTGAATTGCAGGTAGCAGAGAACATTTTCTGTACTTACGGTCTACTAGCCTGGTTTGGGATGTCAATAATTTGATCTTACTCCACAGGGCCAGATGAGTTTCTTTTTCCGATCTTGTTGAGTCAATCATTATTCCCAGATATGTTATATTGTTGACAGTCTCAATCTTCATATTGTTCATAAACCAGTGTCCATTACCTGTTGTTGTTGATCGATTTTTCCCCATAACCAGGATTTCAGATTTAGCTGTGTTGATCTCAAGGTCATTTTTGTGAATATATTTGGCCAGGTTGGTTAATTGGCGCTGAAGACCTATTTGAGTTTGGTCCATGAGGATCCAATAATCCGCGTAGAAAAATCTAGATATTGAGGTGTTACCCACTTTAGGCAGGAATGCTCTTACCGATGGTAAGTATGTTGAAAGTCTCCCAAAAATGCAATAAAGAGAGCCGGAGCAAGCGGACCTCCTTGCTTCACACCGCGTTCCGGTGACAACTGGTCCGACAGCATTCTTTGTCTGTTTAGATGGATTCTAAGTCTTGTATCGGTGTGAAGAGCGATCACAGGGTCTAGGATTTCCAGAGGACAGTTCCAGTTTATTAGTTTGGACCAAAGCTTTGGCTGGCTGATATTGTCAAAAGCTTGAGTCAAGTCTATAAATGCTGACATTTTTGGCGCACCGTTCTTTACCTTTTCTTTTATGATGTTAAGGATCATGATGTTGATACTGGTGCTTGTATTCTTCACAAAGCCCGTTTGTAGTTCGTTCAAACAAGGAGATGTTCTTGACCATTTGTGGAATATGCTTAGAAGAAGAGTTGCTAAGATTTTGCCCATGATGTCTAGGAGGGCTATGGGACGGTAATTAGCAGGGTTATCTCTATTTCCCTTTTTGAAAATAGGGACTATCACTGCTTCAACCATGTTTCAGGAATTTGTCTGGAGGCTTGACATTGCTTGAAAATTTTGGTTATTAAAACGGACCATTCCTGTGGATATTGTTTCAAATCTACATTGGTTAGGCCGTCAGGCCCGGGCGCCCTTGATGTTTTCATTTTCAAGATCGTCGATAAGATCTCTTCTTGGACAGCGAGGTCTACCCATGTTGACGCTTTTGGTCATTTAAAGTTGTTTTCAGATTGCTCAAGAGATGCGAATTGAGATGAAAAGAAGGTTGTCAAGGCAGACTCTGATATGACGTTGGACAATTGATTATTCGTCTCATTGTTAATTAAGGCCCAAAACTCTCTTGGATTTTTTGAAGCATTTGTTCTGCATCATTTCGGTACATAGTAGCTTTGTGGTGTTTCAACCATGATCTGTATGAGTTGGTTGCCGCTTTGAAGATATCTTTTTGTTCCAATTTCCACGTCTCAATTTGTGAAGTTCTCTTCTTTTTGTGACCAGTTGGATGTCGTATTCGTGAGCTCTAATTCCATTTGACGAGGTTCGGTTTCCTTGTTTCTTCATATGAGTAAAAAAAATGGAAGGTAGTCCAGTCTGTTTGGTATGTCCTTTGTATTTCCGTTTTCCTCCTTGAGTTTTTTTGTAATCTCCATGATATTTTTCGCTGTTAGTTGAATTTGTGTAGACTTCGTTGACAACTTCACCTCAGCGTTATAGGTTTCTTTAGGGATACTTACTGATTCAAAAGTCATTGTCAGTAAGTTGTAATCACTGGTTTTGGTTCTATAAACCTCAAAGAAACCTACATAAAGTAGCAGCGAGTGTGAAATAAAAATATGATCCAGGGTTGCTGTGGTTTCAGCTCATTCCCAGGTCAGGATAGCTGGGAGCTGGCCTCGGGCTGAAGCCGCATTGTGGACATTTCTACTGTCCATGAGGTCTGACCACAGCACGCCTCGTTCAGAGGATGGTGAAATCTGAGTAACAGAGGCGGATTGATCATACTTTTCATTTAAGTCCCCACAAATTATGATGTGGTCGGTGGCCATTTCAGTTATAAGTTCGTCCAAGATATCCATGACGCCATCGCAAAAGTCGGTGTTGTTTGTTCTTCACAGGTTCCAATAAACGTTTATAATAGCTAAGTTGGAATTAGTTCGGCCCCTTGAGACTTTCTCTGAGTGGTGCCACTCTGTCAGTAACGCCAGAATGCCATAGGTTACTGAAACTTTTCTTTTGATGGAAATGCCTGAGCCGATTCTAACTGCGGCTAAAAGGCCTGATGAAGGTCTGCCAAACATGCCTTTCACCGCCAGAGAAATATAAGTTTCATATCCGTCAAGGACTGGTTTTTCCATCAGCCAGGTCTCCGCCAGGTCTCCTGGAGACATATAATGTCAAATAGGGTCAGGTCAGATGCATCTGGTTTGGTCAAATGGTCATGGCCCCTCGCATTCCACGAACACATAGTAGTGGCCTTCAATTGGGCCTTTAGGGGAGGTGTGAATCGTTGGTTTGTCGTCGCACTCGCTGATCCTTTTCGTTGTTAATTTTGAGGGTTTGGATTTAGCACTTTTTTCATCCATCTCCACGGGCCTGAAGGCTCTCTTTTTTGTTATGGGTCCAATCGGAAGTTTGTTCAATCGATGAACCGTAGTTATGGTATTTCTCCAATCTGACATTTTTTCTTGTATTATCTGCGTATTTTGTTTTTCTGTGATTTACGTTCTCATTTGCCGGATAATGTCTGGGATGGAATCTTCCTCGGCATTATCTCGCCTTCCTCATTATAGGTATCTCTTCTGTTGTTTTTACTCTTGTCTGCAGTTTTAGATGGATGATCCAAACGCCTTTCCGGTGAGTTGTTTGAAAGACGTGTATTGCTAACAGCAGGTAATGATGAGGGGATTTCCACGAGGGCAAAACCCATTTGGTTCAAGGCCCGGTTCACGTCTTCTTTTAGATCAGTGCTCGCTGCGTTTTTGTCGTGGAGATATGCTTTCATCTTTTTGTCCCTATGGTAAGGTTCGATCAATACGAAATCTGCCGTGTTCAGAGATTTCAGATTAGGGATCTTGGTTAAAATCTTCAAGACCGTCTTCCTATTTAAAACTAGGAAGTTTTTTCCTGCTGTCAGTTGCTCCATCTTGAAGATTCGGTTGGGTCTTGATCTGGTGTGAACTGTAGACCTTGGTCGCTCCGGGACCATATTCGCTGATTTATGACTTTTCGACGACTGGAGGGACTTTGCGCTATGCTCTAATATTTGCTTATTGGTTGATTGTGCTTTCTCGGATATCGAGTCAGACGGCACTTTTCTCGCCACTTCAGGAGCAACGATTTCAGAGCTAAATATTCCTGATGAAGTTGTAGTCAGTGTTGATTTTCTGCTATCATTCTGAGTCGTGATTTTGACTTCTACGTTGGACTTTTGCTCTGGGTTTAGCTGAGTGGTGTCTGGTTGGTCGTTGGTCTCCTCTTGGTTTAAATGAACCTTTAGGTCTAGAAGCGACGAGTTCACCAACACCTCTACCTCGTCAGAGCGAGAATTGTCTAATTCAATTATCGTTTGCTCCCGTAATGTGTTATAGGAGATTGGCCCTCGAGACTTTGCTGGTGGTGTCACTACTTTAGGTAATACTGATGGAGCTGGTTTTGCGATTTTAAAAAATTGTAGCGACTTTGGGAGGCTCTTTGTTTTTCTTTCTATTCTGCAGTTTAAAGTCAGGCCGGCGAGTCTGTCTAGAGGGACTTTTGGTTTCAATGTCACTTTTTGTCCCACTTTCATCTGAAAAGAGATTTGCTCTGTTTGCACGCTTTGTTGACGGACTTGGGAGGAACTTGTGTCATTTTTTGTTCCAATTATAGTCTCTAGTCGTGCAATTTTTAAATCCCATTGTCTTTCTTATTCAATGTTTTGTTGATTTAAAGCTGTAATGAAACCCACCAAAAAGTTACTTTTGTATTCGTCATAGCTGAGAGTGTAGCAAGTCTTTCATTGTGTCATTTATTGACTCATATAGCTTGACGAAGGGGGCGAGTCCCGCTGTGATAGCTAACATAATTGTTACCAGGTTTTTACTGGAGTATCTTTTAATGGATTCCCAAACATATCACTGGGTCTTCTGTTTCTCACCGGTGTCGAGGTATCTTTAGGACGGTCGCTGTGGATTGGTGATTTCCTATGTGGGAGATCAAGAGAGTTCGTTTTTTGTCCATTGTATGCCAACACTGGTTGAGACAAGAGTGGAAGGGATGAGCTCCTTTGATCCGATCCATTGATTGTAGTAGCATTAACTAATGGCATTAATAATTCATGGTCGGGTCCGCACTTCTCAGGTCAATGTGGCGGAACGTCTTCATCAATCAGGTTGCGAGGGACCCTGGCCGCTCCCGAAGAAGGTAAATAGACATCACTACATCTTGCTTGGCAGTCGGCAGGAGCATCTACACCAGGAGTGTTATTCTGTATGCTAGAGGCCCATGTAGTAATTGTTGCTGTAGGTCTGTTGCAGTGACAGACGAATTGTACTGAGACTGATCAATAGTACATCTAAAGTTCTGATGTGTGATGATAGAGTTAGATGTAAAGTTCTTGGATGTCACTGGTGGAGGATTGTGTGACTGTTTAACAGTAGCCAATGAGGAAATGGTACAGAAAGTGAAGTGGGAAGGGTAGAAGGGCTGCCCCAGAGTTGCGCGCTCCTCGGCTATCGTGGGTGTTCGCGGGCAGGGTGTACCACATCCGGGGTTTCTCAGCAAATGCACCATGTAAAGAGGACTGTAGGGATCAGCCAATCAGATGTTGTGGTTTTTGTTGAAAGAGGCTGTGTGTAGTGAAGATGGTAGAGGTGGAGAAAATCAGGGTGTTGGCGGTTGGAGATATGTTTGTGCATGGTTTGTAGAAGTATGCTAAATGTAGGAATGTGGCAACCAATGTTGATGTTAAAGGAGTGGAGGTGGTGTGTAGCTATGTGTCTTGTTTTAATGTCTTGTTTTAATGTGCAGAGAATTGTTCACGTTTGTGGAGATATGGGCTGGGTCAATATGGCACATGTAGTTGTTTTGCACTGTAGTGCTTTGAATTTGGGGTATGTAGTGCCCCTACTTTGTTGGCAGATTTGTTGGCAGATTTGGCATATTTGGTTCAGGCAGACATGAAAATACTTCCAAATGTCAAGGTTATTTTTTCTGGTTTAGTACCTAGGGCAATATGGGACAATAGTTTTGTTTTTTGTCCTCAGCAGGTGGAAAGAAGAAGATGTAGGGTGGTTTATTGAGGTAGGTCGCAGACCTTCTTATTCTCTGTTGTACAGTAATGTTGGTATTAGTATATTTGACCCATCCACAATTTTTTTGTATATATGCAGTGTAGTGACGTGTATTGGTTGTGGCTGGTGCATGGTAGATTATACCTACTCTTGTGAAGGTTTTTTACCAAGTGGCCGTTTACCATGTGTAAATTCAGTTAGCTTGCAGTTGTTTTTGGTACCATCTGTATTCTAACGGTAAAGCATTACTATTATGTATTTACTAGGTGTTTGTATTTGTAAGGTGGCAAGATGCCCACGCCGTTCATCTCGCTAGTGACCGAAAGTGGGATAGTACAAATACACACATGCAAATTATAAGCCACTAATATATAAGTGGGGTCAGGGTCTGCGGAGTGGCCAGAGGGGGTCGTAGCAGTGTTTGCTCAGACATTCTCATACAACCACCTTTTGTCAGGGCTCCAGACTTGCTCCTTTCAAAAATGTTTATGTGATTTTCCGTGTGAAGAGGAGATGGGATGAGGTGACAGGTGGTGTTGCCCGATTATGGGAGTCGCTGGGAGAGTGCAAAGTTGTGCAGAGGAACAAAATAAATCTGTAGAAATGTTGCCCGCATTGGTGAATGGTAGCAAACAATTGATATGTTTTTTTCAAAAATATGTATCATGCCACTGTGTTTTGAAGGGCTATCGGCTACCATTCTGAGTGAAGGTCAGTGTTGTTGAATTTTTGTTTCCTAGCTGAGAAACCCACGCATGGTACACAGTATAAGGTTAAATTGTTTTTTGACCTTGAAACAAAGGGATGATTCAAAAGGAATGTATGAAGGGAGGGATGCAAGACTTTCAAATATGATAATGTTCACTATTCAAAAATTGGACAAAGGAACATGTAATTTCATTTTATGAAAATTCATTGAACTGAACAGTGTCTGAGTAACGCCGATAGAATGGAAATGCTGAATATTATGTAAGATTTTATGCACAAACTAGTCAAATTATCATTTGTTGACATTATTGGTGGGTTACATTGTATTGTTTGTTGTGTGTGGCATGTTGCAACGACACGCAATTACAACTTGTGTGTGTAGTTTCTTTTGTTCTGGGCACATGGACAGTGGAGCATCGAGATGCGTGTATTCCAGTAGTGGGTTCCCCAGGTTGCACAAACGCGTAATTCAATGCTAATATTTAATAAAAATACTGTCTATGTATTCTTCTTGGTTCTATCTTGCTCCCTAAAGAAAACTGAAGAGCACTTTGCATGTTGTTTTGTCTGAGTTCATATTGTTTCACATCCGTGTTTATCAATACTTGTAACAGGGGGCCAAATTAATGGTTAAATTGTAAACTGTAATAAAGATTGGCTACTGAGACACATTTCTGTTATCTTTTTAGAAATAGCTACATCTTGGTTTACTGCGATTGTCATGGATTCCAAATACCAACTGACAGTTTTTTCAACCATCAGCTACAGATACACGTAAATAGGTGTTATCAAAGTGACGCTTTTTGGGATGATCGCCACGGGCCCATATGCCCATACTCCATACTAGCGATAAGGAGCAGCTTGACATCATTTGCGGTGGCCTAGCACCAAGTTCATGCCAAAGGCTTGCGATTCACAATGCGTCCAATGCGTTCTTATGCCCAAAAGGAACACCGTGTGACTTACGATAAACATTGTGGATCGAGAATGAATAAATAAATTCCCTATTTGCTTGAATATGGCAATTTCCGGATGTTCTTGGAGCGCTTTTTGTGAAATAAAAGTAATTTACAAATTGTACAGTGTTGCTATTTCCTTTGAAAGTATGGTTTTATGTTCAGAATTGGGACGTGCTGTGTTGTGAGATGATGTGTGTTGATATTCCGGGTTCTGCGTCAAGTAATGTTATCACGTAGGTGATGATTGGGTGCTTTTTACTACGCTGTATAGTAATGTCCTGGAGGTAGGTGGAGAATATCACTGGGTTTGGTGATGTCAGCCTTAGGGGTAGGGCATATGAATTAGTGCCGCCAGGGCAGTCCACCTTGGGCGATGCAGCAACGGATAAGATTATCACAAGATGGCCGCGCCCTGGTGTCTGATTTTGCATGTGTAAAAAGGAGGAAAAGGTGAGGTGCATAGGAAATGTTTGTACGATCGATCAGCATATGCTTAGAAGCACATGCCCGAACAATTGGGAAAATAATATTTCTGAGTGCACTATTCTTTTAATAGATCAATTTTTTGCTGCATTCGCTGCAGATGATTTTCTAACGTCTGTTTCTGTATTATTTTGAATGTCTGTATGGTGTGTTTTAAAAAAAAAAATATTTGGTAAGTACACATAAAGTAATGGGTAATACTTTGTTTATATAGAGAAGTGTAGTGTCTTCCATTGGTATCAATGTTTTCACATATTTCATCACAAGGAACATTTTCTTCCAGCCATTCCAAAGTAGTGGACATTTTTGTGTAAAAAGAAATAAATATATTATGTTTACTGTACCTAATACAGAAAGTTTGTTGTCTACTCACTAGTTTGTTGCAAAGTTTTGGTGTTACTCCTCCATACCTGTGCTGCTGATTTTTGTTGTGCAGTTTGTGTGAGGTAATTATGGATGGTGTGTTACATATACAGTTTGCAATTTTTATTTATTATTGAATGTAATTTATTTATGTGGTGTTTTTTTAACATGTTTGGTGTTATTATTGTATGATACAATAATGTAAGATAACTCCTGAGTTTTTGCAGTCTTGATGGTGATCGCATCCGTCCGTGGACATGGTAACAGGTCAGCGGACATCAAAATCCTGCGGCAATCAAAATCAGTAGCAGGATAGGGGTTTAGTATATTCTATGTTATATAAATGTAAGGTAAGGGAGTCTTAGTAAACATTTATCACATTTACATTATCTATATTTGTATTCAGTGACAAAAAACGTAGTTAAAGGGATGTTATGGTTAAGTTACGCTACTAAAAACCTATGAAATTCAGTGAGTTAAAGGGACATTATGGTTAAGCTGCACTACTAAAAACCTAAAAAATTCTGTGAAAAAAACGTTGTTACAGGGACGTTATGGTTCCAAGTAAAACCGAAAACCCCTGGTAAGCTAAGCAACCATAACTCGCGCAACCACCGTGCACTGCTAAGACTAACACCCAGGACATCAAAGGTGACATCACAAATGTCTTTGATGACATCACTGATGTGCACTTTCCAATGGGGCATTTGTTGTGAACAAGCAGCGAGATAGCTGCAAAACGCGTCAACGCCACCATTTTATGCAACATGATGGGCGTACCAAACTGTTTTTGTTTTTACATTTCTGAATGCCGTGACTCTTCACAGAAGATGTTGAATAAAGGAAGAATGCTGTTGAACTAATTGTATTCTGACAGTTATTTGCGACTAGGGAGAGTGCTACTCGCCAAACTGATGCCTGATCAGTAACAAAGAAATATATATATATATATATACATATATATATTCAGTGAAAAAACGTTGGTAAAGGGACGTTATGGTTAAGTAGCGCTACTAAAAACCTATGAAATTCAGTGAAAAAACTTTGTTAAAGGGGCGTTATGGTTCCAAGTAAAACCGAAAAACCCTTGAAATTCGCCAGTTATGGTAAGCTAAGCAACCATAACTCGCGCCACCACCGTGCACTGCTAAGCCTAACACCCAGGACATCAAAGATGACAACACAAATGTCATTGTTGACATCACTGATGACATCACATGTCTGACGCCCCCTTTTTTCCTTTCCTGACATATCTAGGCCACATGATTTTCTTCAGTAACAGGAACTAAAAATTGTAAATGTACTATATTCGTAGACTTATCCTTCAAGTATGTTCTTACAATAATTCCCTTATGTTCCAGTCATATCATATGAAACATATACATAGGGGAAGACACAACCTTGAAAGACAGGAATCCTTTTTGTGCATTAAAATTATCAGTAGAGTTATCAGCACTTTCTGATAGTTTTGATGTTTTTTTTATTACTGTACTTTTCCTGTATATGCTCATATTTTTATATGTTGTACTCACACTATTTTCCTTAGGGTCCAGACACATCATGTGATTTATATAGATAGGGAAAGTAACAGCTTTGAAACAGAGCAATCATTTCTCTGCATAAAGGTAATCAGTTAGGTTATGAACACTTTCTGATACTATTGCTGTTTTTTTTTGTTACTTCAATTCCCTTGTATATATTCATATTTGTATGTGGTGTTGTCTCTTTCTAATTTGTCCATAATAAAGCAATTATTGGGTTTTATTACTTACTTATCACAAGTTTCACTATACGCAAAACTCTAATATAAAAACAGTTATCATTTCACTGTTCAACATGGCAAGCTTATGAATATTGCACCTCCATCATGTACGCTGCACACAATGCCTATGTTTCTGCATGAGTACCTTAGTATACTGGATTGAAGTTAATAATAGAATGCTATTTATATCAATGCATAGCTTAAGAATCCCTTGTACAGACTTTTCATGAAAGGTAAATGCACATGTGATGTCATCAGTGATGTCATCAATGACATTTGTGATGTCATCTTTGATGTCCTGGGTGTTAGGCTTAGCAGTGCACGGTGGTGGCGCGAGTTATGGTTGCTTAGCTTTCCATAACTGGCGAATTTCAAGGGTTTTTCGGTTTTACTTGGAACCATAACGTCCCTTTAACAAAGTTTTTTCACTGAAATTCATGGGTTTTTAGTAGCGCAACTTAACCATAACGTCTCTTTACCAACATGTCTTCACTGAATTTCATAAGTTTTTAATAGCGCAACTACCATAACGTCCCTTTAACAAAGTTTTTTCACTGAAATTCATGGGTTTTTAGTAGCGCAACTTAACCATAACGTCTCTTTACCAACATGTCTTCACTGAATTTCATAAGTTTTTAATAGCGCAACTACCATAACGTCCCTTTAACAAAGTTTTTTTCACTGAATTTCATTGGTTTCTATTAGTGCAACTTCACCATAACGTCCCTTTAACAAAGTATTTTCATAGATTTTCATAGGTTTTTAATAGTGCAACTTAACCATAACGTCCCTTTAACGTTTTTTAATTGAATTTCATAGTTTTTTATTAGTGCAACTTAACCATAACGTCCCTTTAACACATTTTTTTTAATTGAATTTCATAGTTTTTTATTAGTGCAACGTAACCATAACGTCCTTTTCAATGGATGAAGACCACTAGCATCCTAGGTTCTCAAAGTGGGAACCCGGGGTGGTAAAAAAAAGATTTTACTTCCCAAACCGGAACACCTGCGACGTCCCGGTGTAGGAAAGAAAATCTTTTACCAAGATGGACACCATGGAAAGGGAAGGCGGGGTTTATAAAGAGAACACAACAGGGCATGGATAGGGGGGACCAGGGGCATGAGAGGGGGTGGGGGTAACAGGAGAGAGACACGGGGCATGAGTGGGGGCTGGGGGGTAACAGGAGGGAGACACGGGGCATGAGCAGAGGGTGGGGGGAAACAGCAGGGAGACACGGGGCATGAGCGGGGGTGGGGGGCAACAGCAGGGAGACATGGGGCATGAGCAGGGGGTGAGGGGAACACGAGGGAGACACAGGGCATGAGAGGGGCTTGGGTGGTAACAGGAGAGAGACACGGGGCATGAGCAGGGGGTGGGGGGCAACAGGAGGGAGACACGGGGCATGACTGGGGTTGGGGGCATCAGGAGAGAGACACGGGGCATGACCGGGGGGTGGGGGGCAACAGGAGGGAGACAAAGGGCATGAGGGGGTGGGGGCTAACAGGAGAGAGACATGGGGCATGAGCAGGGGGTGGGGGGCAACGTGAGAGAGACACAGGGCATGAGCGGGGGTGGGGGGAACACGGGGCATGAGGGGCAACAAGAGGGAGACACAGGGCATGAGCAGGGGGTGGGGGAACATGAGAGAGACATGGGGCATGGGCGGGGGGTGGGGGGCAACAAGAGGGAGACACAGGGCATGAGCGGGGGTTGGGGGGTAACAGGAGAGAGACATGGGGCATGAGCGGGGGGTGGTGGGCAACAGGAGGGAGACAGGGGATATGAGCGGGGGTGGGAGGAACAGGAAGGAGACACGGGGCATGCACAGGGGGTGGGGGGGATCAGGAGGGAGACACGGGGCATGAGTGGGGGGTGGGGGGAACAGGGGAGACACGGGGCATGAGCGGGGGGTGGGGGGCACATGAGGGCGACACGGGGCATGAGCGGGGGTGGGGGAACAAGAGAGAGACACGGGGCATGAGCGGGGGGTGGGGGGCAACAGGAAAGAGACACGGGGCATGAGAGGGTGGTGGGGGGTAACAGGAGAGAGACACGGGGCATGAGTGGGGGGTGGGGGGTAACAGGAGGGAGACACGGGGCATGAGCAGGGGTGGGGGGCAAAAGCAGGGAGACACAGGGCATGACTGGGGGTGGGGGGTAACAGGAGAGAGACACGGGGCAGGAGCGGGGGCAACAGCAGGGAGACACAGGGCATGAACGGGGGTGGGGGCAACAGGAGAGAGGCACGGGGCATGAGAGGGGGGTGGGGGGTAACAGGAGAGAGACATGGGGCATGAGCAGGAGGTGGGGGCAACAGCAGGGAGACAAGGGCATGACTGGGGGGTGAGGGGTAACAGGAGAGAGACACAGGCATGAGCGGGGGTGGGGGGCAACAGCAGGGACACCCAGGGCATGACCGGGTTGTGGGGGGCAACAGGAGAGAGACACGGGGCATGAGAGGGGGGTGGGGGGTAACAGGAGAGAGACACAGGGCATGAGAGGGGGTGGGGGGCAACAGCAGGGAGACACGGGGTATGAGCGGGGGGTGGGGGGCAACATGAGAGAGACACGGGGCATGAGTGGGGGGTGGGGGCAACAGCAGGGAGACACGGGGCATGAGCGGGGGGTGCGGAGAACACGAGTGAGACACAGGGCATGAGAGGGGGGTGGGGGGGTAACAGGAGAGAGACACGGGGCATGAGCACGGGGTGGGGGGCTACAGCAGGGAGACAAGGGGCATGACCCGGAGGGTGGAGGGCAACAGCAGGGAGACACAGGGCATGAGCGGGGGGTGGGGGGCAACAGCAGGGAGACACGAGGCATGAGCGGGGGGTGGGGGGCAACAGCAGGGAGACACGGGGCATGAGCAGGGGGTGGGGGGAACACAGGGGAGACACGGGGCATGAGCAGGGGGTGGGGGGTAACAGGAGTGAGACACGGGCATGAGCGGGGGTGGGGGGCAACAGGAGGGAGACACGGGGCATGAGCGGGGGGTGGGGGGGCAACAGCAGGGAGACAAGGGGCATGAGCGGGGGGTGGGGAGAACACAAGGGAGACACGGGGCATGAGTGGGGGGTGGGGGGTAACAGGAGAGAGAAACGGGGCATGAGCGGGGGGTGGGAGGCAAAAGCAGGGAGACACGGGGCATGAGTGGGGGGTGGGGGAACATGAGGGAGACATGGGGCATGAGAGCGGGGTGGGGGGTAACAAGAGAGAGACAAGGGGCATGAGCATGGGATGGGGGCAACAGCAGGGAGACAAGAGGCATGACCGGGGGGTGGAGGGCAACAGCAGGGAGACATGGGGCATGTGCAGGGGGTGGGGGGCAACAGCAGGGAGACACAAGGCATGAGCAGGGGGTAGGGGGCAACAGCAGGGAGACACGGGGCATGAGCAGGGGGTGGGGGAACACGGGGAGAAACGGGGCATGAGCAGGGGGTGGGGGTAACAGGAGAGAGACAAGGGGCATGAGCGGGGGTGGAGGGCAACAGGAGGGAGACACGGGGCATGAGCGGGGGGTGGGGGGCAACAGCGGGGGGTGGGGGGCAACAGCAGGGAGACACGGGGCATGAGCGGGGGGTGGGGAGAACATGAGGGAGACACAGGGCTTGAGCGGGGGTGGGGGGTAACAGGAGAGAGACACGGGGCATGAGCAGGGGGTGGGGGGCAACAGGAGGGAGACACGGGGCATGAGTGGGGGGCAACAGCATGGAGACACGGGGCATGAGCGGGGGGTGGGGGGAACACGAGGGAGACACGGGGCATGAGCGGGGGGTGGGGGGAACACGAGGGAGACACGGGGCATGAGGGGCAACAAGAGGACAACACAGGGCATGAGCGGGGGGTGGGCGGAACACGAGAGAGACACGGGGCATGAGCGGGAGGAGGGGGGCAACAAGAGGGAGACGCAGGGGTGGGGGGTAACAGAAGAGAGACACGGGCATGAGCAGGGGGTGGTGGGCAACATGAGGGAGCCACGGGACATGAGCAGGGGTGGGGGGAACAGGAAGGAGACATGGGGCATGAGCGGGGGTGGGGGGGAACAGAACGGAGACACAGGGCATGAGCGTGGGGTAGGGGGGAACAGGGGAGACATGGGGCATGAGCAGGGGGTGGGGTGGGAACAGGGGAGACACGGGGCATGAGCTGGGGTGGGAGGAAAGAAGAGAGAGACACGGGCATGAGCGGGGGGTGGGGGGTACAGGAGGGAGAAATGGGTAATGAGTGTGGGGTGGGGGGAAACAAGAGGGAGACACGGGTAATGAGTGGGGGTGGGGGGAACGCAAGGGAGACACGGGCATGAGCGGGCGGTGGGGGGTACAGGAGGGAGACACGGGTAATTAGTGGGGTGGGGGATACAGGAGGGAGACACAGGTAATGAGTGGGGGTGGGGGGAACAGGATATCCGCTCCTCGGTCCATGCCGTGTACTGATGGCATGGCGTGTCTTCTGCAAGTCTGCAGCAGCCTGGGACGTTCAGGAAGTGTAATCCACATGAGCCTCACACTGCCCCATTGGAGGCCCCGCTGTCCTCTAATCTTATCGCATCAGAATTTTCACTTGTTATGTTGTGATAATCACTTGTGAAGTCTGAAGTTACCGCAGAGCTTGCAAAAATAGTTATGCCAATATACGAACAATAAACTAAGATGGCAGGCGTCTCTTAAAATAAGACACACTGCACACTTTACTACAGCCAATGGGAGGGCACGTCAGATGTCCGCGGACATCACACAAGTCACTTGTCCAATCCCTGTCCTGTCCGCGAAGCGGACACAGATATCACATATTTGTTTCACTTACATGTTTGTCTTTTTTTTAAAAACTACTTGACGGATTTACACCAAATAAAGAAAGCACACTTTCGGGACCAAGCCGCCACTCCTGCTGCAAATTTGGTGTAAATCCGTCCAGTGGTTTGGCCTGTAGGCGTGAGCAAAGTTTTTTCCCATTATGTCTATGGGAAAAAAAAATAGTTTTGGGACCCCCCTATAACTTTGCCCCCCCTGGACGAATCCTTGTAGTGGCCATGTAGTTATGGTTAAGTTGCTGTTTCCATAGGAAGAGCACTTTTTGGGCGGCTTATAACTTTGCACCCCCTGGACGAACTCTCACCAAACTTTGCAAAAATAGTTTATGGCCCACTCTGAATTTTTGTGCAAAGTTTGGTGAGGTTTGGTCAAGGGGGGCAAAGTTATAGGGGGTGTCCCAAAACTTTTTTTTCCCATAGACATAATGGGAAAAAACTTTGCTCACGGCTACAGCCCAAACCGTTGGACGGATTTACAACAAATTTGTAGCAGGAGCATCGGCTTGGTCCCAAAAGCGTGCTTTTACAAATTTGGTGAAAATCTGTCCAGTATTTTTTTTTTAAATGACCAAAAAGTAGGTGAGAAAAAATTAGTGATATCTGTGTTCTCTTCGTGGACACACTTCCATGTTCGCTCCGCGGACAGGGCGGTGATTGGGCAAGTAGCTTGCGTGATGTTGCGGACATCTGACATGCTTTTCTATTGGCTGCCGTGAAGCATGCAGTGCGTCTATTTTCAGAGAC
The DNA here is from genome assembly GCF_040938575.1 of Ambystoma mexicanum. Classification (NCBI taxonomy): domain Eukaryota; kingdom Metazoa; phylum Chordata; class Amphibia; order Caudata; family Ambystomatidae; genus Ambystoma; species Ambystoma mexicanum. Next base: position 1,051,593,566 of record NC_090937.1, on the reverse strand, counting down.
GCCCGCCATCTTTGTTCATTGGAGCGGATCTGCTGCCTGTACAGTGTAGATGTGGGCTGCCTCGGCCACGAAAAGGCGGTGAGGCACAGGCCCTCGTGTCTCTCTCTTGTTCCCCCCACACCCTGCTCATGGCCCGTGTCTCCCATGTTCACCCCGTCGCTGATTCTCCGTGTGTTCCTCCCACCCCCT